>NW_027556402.1:2291607-3506249 GCF_003287225.1 Phascolarctos cinereus | reverse complement strand
GGGAGTGAAGATCCTCTATGAGCCAATGGGCTCCTTCGCTGAGCTTCCGAACATACCACTAATGGATCCGATTGGCTGTTCATTGGGCAAAGGATACAGAAACAACTGGACTGGGCATCTCTCTGCCATGAGGTCACCTGGACTCCCAGACTCCATCACTATGGGATGCACAGTGGCACAAGGGTGGTGGGAGCTTCCTGCCACTGGGATTTCGTGCTACGGCTGCTCAGGACCCCACAACGCTAGGCTGGGGGAAACCATGTGAATGCACCCACATTAATGAGTCGTTTTACCAGGGCATAGGAGCCAAGCCTTGTCACACTGACGAATGTCGGGGTTTGACTGGTCATGGCAGGGGAAGCCCAGACAAGCATTGGCTTGTGGCAGCAAAGGAAAATGCATAGCCTGTGAAGCACTGGCCTATTCAAAGCCTCACAGTGATCTCCCACCCCAGGACTTACCAAATGCCACTCCTCCACCACAAAGAGCATGCTCGGAGAAGGAGGTGGTTGCCAGAATGGTCTGAGGCCCTGAAGGGCCACCCCAGAGCCCTTTAGCACCACAGACACCGGGGGAGTTCTCCACAGGTTTGGCCATGGGGGTCATCTGGTTTCCTGCCTGGTCCCTCCAGTGGAAATTGGAGCAACCTTTGAACAGAGAAAGGGAAGGTTGAAAAATCTGGCCATGAATTCCATGATGGGGCCAAGGGCAAGTCTATGAGCTCCATGGGTATGACTGCAGTCTTCCCACGGTGTTTGGGCAAAGAGGTCCAGGAGGCCAGAACAGGTGCTGGCTCCCTACTGAGGGTCAGAAGACTTCTCTGATGGAGAGTGCTTGAGCTCGGCTTCCCTCAGCTTCTCTCTCTCTGGACTAAAAGCTGCCTGAGGGCACAGGCCCCCTGGTGTGCTGGACAGAGCCCTGGACCCGGCACTTAGAAGACCCGGGTTTGAAAGCCAGCTCTGACACTGAGTAGCTGCATATGACCTTGGCTAGATAAATCAGTAGCCTTTCTGGGCCTCTCGGCTTCTTTATCGGGAAAAGGGAGATATTCATCCTTGTGCCAGCATGTGCTTCCTCAGATGTGCTGGGAGGGTCAAGAGGAACAATGTGTGTGAAGCATGTTGTCATCCCGATGACACCATATAAATATGAGCTGTGCTCTTTTCCTTTAGAGATGACAGAAGACTTTCCTCCCAAGTCATCTGAGGTAGATGAAGAGACCGAGGCTCGAGGAGGGAAGTCATGGCCACTTTTATAGTTTTGTATCCCCCGTAAGGCTGGGCCCAGCGTGGGCATGGGCACTCAGTGGGAAGTTAAGAGTTAAAGGCAAACTTTGTGCCTAGGAGGCTTTGGGTTGCCTGACAGAGCCAGCCATTAGTGGAGAGGGCTGCCCAAAGGGTCTCCCTCAAGCTAGCATTCAGCTGTAGTGGGCTCTTCTCCTCTACTCAGCTGCTGGGTGTCTTGGTTCCTTCAGCTCATAATGCTTCTTTGGTCAACAAGACTGATTCTAGATTTTCCCTGTGGGACCTGAGATGCGATTAAAGTTTTTGGAACCCTGAGAAGCCCTTGAAATGGTGATTATCCAAGCAGACTTCCTTCCTTCTTCTCTCTCTCTCATACTTTCTTCCCTCCCTCCCTTCCTCCTTCTCTCCCTTCCTTCCTTCCTTCCTTCCTTCCTTCCTTCCTTCCTTCCTTCCTTCCTTCCTTCCTTCCTTCCTTCCTTCCTTCCTTCCTTCCTTCCTTCCTTCCGTCCTTCCTTCCTTCCTCCCTCCCTCCCTTCCTCTCTCCCTTCCTTCCTTCTTAAATATGGTAGGAAAAATACTAGCCTAAACTGTGCAGCACTTTGTAAATGGCAAAGAACTCCTTGCAATAACTATGCAAGGTAGAAGGTGCAAAGTTACTGTCCCCATTTTATAGATGAAAAAATGAATTAATTTGCCTTTCCCACTGGATTGGACTTTCCATAACTAGGAATTTCTATGCCCAGATAAGTACTAAGCTGGGACCTGAAATTGCCCTTCATTGAGCCAAAGGTAGGTTCAGGACCCTGCTCCAGGGTGGGGGGAGAAACTGGTACAAGGCCATTGGTGAGGAAAACCTAGTTCCATCCTACTCTCATGCAGTTTCTTACTTGAATTGTTCTTTTCCTTCTTTTACAATTTTATTATTTGTTTATTTTTAACATTCATTTATAATTTTTTTTGTTTTAAATTCTCTCCCTCCTTTTAACCACTCCCTGATCCATTGAGAAGGCAAGAAATATATCTACTATACATGTGAAATCATGAAAAACATTTTTATATTAGCCATGTTGCAAGAGAAAAGCAATGAAAACAAAGAGAACAACATTACACTTCAGTTTGCACCTAGAATGCATCAGTCGCCTCTCTGGCAGAAGAAAGCGTTTGTCAGAAGGGATCCTTCAGAACAGTCTTGGATCATCGTCTTGATTTGAGTAGCTAAGTCTTCCACAGTTGATCATTGTCACAACTTTGTTGTTACTGTACAATGCTTTCCTGGTTCTGCTCGCTTCACTTTGCAACAATTCATATAAGACTTCACAGGCTTTTTTCTGAAACCACGTCCCTTGTAATTTCTTACAGCACAATAGTGTTCCATCACAACCATGTACCACGACTTGTTCAGTCATTGACTCTTTTTCCAGCTTTGAGGGAGTGAGCTTTTGGGGGAGGGCTCAGTACACTGGAGAGAGTAGCTTAAGTGTTTGGGTCCAGACCTTGGTTTTCTCATGTGTCAAATGGGATGGATTCTAGTTCCATTTGCTCTGTTTTGCTGAGCAGAACTTTCCAGGATGTGCCAATGAGTGTGTCTCTGGTGCTTTGGAAAAAGCAGCTCCCCAGGCTGACTTTTGCTCATGAGGCTTTGCTTGGTTAATCAGAGACATCTGAGAACAGGACAATTGCTCCTCCAATATAGTGCATAAATTCAGTGGCTCAGAAATAAGGATGAGGCTCAAGAGGGATCCAAAGAAGAGGGTGCTTGAGTTCTGTTGGCATAATGGACAGAAGGCTAAATTTGCAGGTAAGAAGATCTGGGTTCAAATTCTGCCTCAGATAAACTTCCCTGTCTTACCCCAGAGGCAAGCGGTTTAATCTCTCTGAGCCTCAGTTTCCATATCTATAAAGTGAGGATAAGAACTAGCCTCTACCTCCTACAGGATGGTTTTGAGGACTTAGTGAGATGGCACACATTTTGTGAACATTGAGGCACCATAGTAATAAATGCTAGCCAAAATGATGAGCATGGTGAAGGGCTGTGAGGTCTTGTCATACAATGAGTGGATGAAGGAAATGAGGATGAGCCCAGAGAAGGGAAGTCAGGCGACAGGAGGGCTCTTTTCAAAGACCTGAAGGCAGAATGAGGGACAAGGGGCAGAAATGGAGAGGAAGATTCAGGGGAGATGTAGTGAAAACCTTTCTGATCTAGACAGCTTTCCCAAAGTAGAATGGGCAGCCTCAAGAGGGAGCAATTTCTCCCTCCCTGGGCTTCTCCATACAGAGACTGAATGGTTGCCTAGGTCATCACCCAGAATCCTCTCCTATAGGTGGGAGTGGGACAAGATGGCCAGTGAGGCCCCTTCCATGGCAGAGATTTTGAGCTGGAAGGGACTTTCCGGGTCCTCATCAAATCTAATTCCATTAAACAAAAAACATATTTTTACTGATCCCTTTTGTTTTTACCTCACCATTGTTATTTCCAATAATCTTCCCCTCTCAGTGAGTCACTCTCCCCATTACAAATATTAAATAAGAAACAAGAAAAATAAATTTGTTCAGTCAAACTCCCCAACACATCAACGGAGTCAGGGAGGAGTTTGAAATATTCCATCCCTATGATCTACAAGGAAGGGAGGGAGGCAAGTCCGTTTTTTCCTCTCTTCGGAGCCAAGACTGGTCACTATAATTACACAGTGGTCAGTTTTGGAGTGTTTCTGCTTTCTGATACCCTGTGCATCTCCATTGCTGTCAGTCACTGGGTCTTCTTGCCAGCCCTTATATCATTCCACATCAGTTTGTAGGCATATTCCTACACTGGTTTGAATTCTTCGCATTCTTCATTTCTCATGTAGGGAAGACCCCCACATGTAGGGGGTGTTGGGCCCCCCGTGTAGGGACAACGAGGCCCGCCTGCAATGAGGCCTGTCATCTAGACATGTCTAGCCTCTTCTTCCCCCACCTTTCTCCAAGGGAGATTTGTCATTCCTACCAAGAGAAGAAGCAGAAAGTTGGGGCTGAAGGCCACTCAGCTTTCCCAAGACAGAGAATTAGAATTATATCTAGATCATTATTATGTCTTTATCTATTATATCTATCATTATATTGATAGCTAAAATTAAACCAATGGGGCAGCTAGGTGGCGCAGTGGATAGAGCACCGACCCCGGAGTCAGGAGAACCTGAGTTCAAATCTGGCTTCAGATACATAACACTCACTAGCTGTGTGACTCTGGGCAGGTCACTTAACCCCAATTGCCTCCCCCCAAAACATAAAAAAATAAAATTAAACCTATCTGCTCCTTAAAATATTATCAGTCTAGGGGATATGCTCTCTGGTCCACTCTAACTTCTGATCACTTTGCCTCATTATTATTGGGGGAAAGGAGGATCCAAGCTCTATATCCAAGGCTTGACCCCTCTCCCACCAAATACCAGTCCCACAATGAACACACATAGCAAATGGCAAACAAACCCATTTATCTAAACTGAGCAAAACAGAAATCAGAGAAGGTGTACTTAGGATAGTATATGCCACAGAATAAAGTGAGGGCGCTCTCCCATTGGGAGCAAGATAACTGAGCCCAACCAAGAGAATGTCCTAGATCTCATCTAAGGAGAAACTCCCCAAAGTCTCTAGAGCAGCAAACTGGATATAGGGACATGAAAGAGACTGCCTGCTCATTGCATGTCTTCTTGTTCATTGAAGTGGCATTGGCCTCTTCCATCTTCTCTTTCGAAACTAACCCCAAAATGACTCTATTAGAAGCTTGGTGAGTCAGTCCCAAAGGGGATTCGCTGAGTCTGGAGATCGCTGGCCTCTTACCAGTTCTGGCCCATCCTTCACACAGGGCAGGGCTTTTATCCCCACCAATCAGGAGAGCATCTCATACCAATGGGTTTTGGGATAAGGACTAAATTTATATCCCACTAAGAATCCATATAGCATAATTTGATTTGCCATTTCACTGTGGAGAGGCATCTACTTTGCTTCCAGGTCTCAGCTATCACAACAAAAAGTGTTGTTTTGGTGTACTTGGGCCCTTTCTTTCTGTCTTTGGTCTTAGTGTATATGCCTAGCAGTGTGATTGAAGGCATGAACATTGGTGATTATTAAAGCATCATTTCAAATTGCTTTCCAGAATCATTGGACCCATTTGCATCTCCACCAAAGTATGTTACTGTGCCTTTTTTTCTATCATCTCTCTTGCATTATCTCTTTACAGACTTTTTTTTTTATATTTGCCAGTTTGCTAGTTATAAAGATAAAGCCCGAGAGCTGTTTTTATTTGTGTTTCTCTTCTGTTATTTGGAGCAATCTTTCCTATGGCTGTTAATAGTTTACAATTCTTCCTCTGAGGGCTGTTTGTTTACATCCTTCGACCCCTTATCCATTGGAGAATAGTTCTTGGTTGTGCATCCATCTCTACCCCTCCATCCCTCTATCTATGTCAATTTCAGAAAAACCCAGAAAGACTTGCATGAACTGAGAAGAAAATCAAGAGAGCAGAACCAGTAGATCATTGTACATAGTAACAGCAATCTCGTGCAGTGAATAGCTATGAATGACTTAGCTATTCTCAGCAATACAATGATCCAAGACAATCCCAAAGGACTCATGATGAAATGTTTTATCAGTCCCTAGAGAAAGAACTGATGGAGTCTCAATGAAGATAAAAGCATAGTGTTTTTCACTTCCTCTCTTTTGTAGTTTTTTGTTTGAGTTTTCTTCTTCTACAAAATGACTAACATGGAAATATGTTTTACATGATTGCTTATGTATAACCTATGTCAAATTGTTTACTGTCTCAGGGAGTGGGGAGGGGAGGGAGGAAGAGAGGGAGGGAGAGAATTTGGAACTGAAAAGTTAAAAAAATGAACGTTAAAAGTGGTTTTTACATGTAAATTGAGGAAAATAACATAATTAAAATAAATTCCATGTGATTGAAATGATCCATTTTCTTCTATGATTGCATCTATATCCTCTATTGTTCAGTTCACTTTAAAAAATTGATTAATCTTCTTCTCCCCTCTTTTGTCTCCTTTCCCCTCCCCCCACTCAGATGACAGGTACAAAATCTTCTTTCCCCTTCTCTCCTCCAACCTCTTATTTCTAGGACCCCTCTTTCAAGAAGTTTCTTAAATCTCCCCTTCCAGTAAATCATTCTAAACTTTATCATGTCATTGATGGGTTATACTGATTCCCTCCATACTCCCCCAAGGGGGGTGGGGCAAAGATTTGATACCAGGTTTGAGTTCCCTCTTTCATCTGATTTCAATGGTATCTGTGTATCACGTATCACCCTCCTCCTTTCTTCCATCTCTCTCTCTGAAGAATATCAGTTTATGAGGGAAGTGATGCTCTTTGCATCCCACATCCTGGGACCTGGTCTTAATCCTGCCCTTCCCATGATCAGTCTACATTGTCAAGGTCAAATTGCAGTCTTGTTCTATGCTGCTGTTCCTCCACTACCACCCCTTCACAGAGAATATGATGAACCTGTGTGAAAATACCCCGAGATAAAATCCATTATAATGTTCCAGTATCTTATGACAGGCATCTTCTTCTCTCCCAAATTCTCTTCTCACTGAAAGGTTCTTTAGGGACATTCTGCAGCTATTCTTCCTTCTGTGACAAAGCCCTTTCTATAATCCCCATTCCAGTCCCTCCCCTCCTTCACTTTTAGCCTATTCTTGGGCATCTCTCACTCTTGTTGAGAGACTAAATTAACTCTTCCCTGTTCACCTATGAAGGGGGCATCACCCACTCTCCTCCCTTACTAACCTGCCTTCTCCCAATCTAGCCATTTCCTACCCTATTATTCCCCTCCCACAAAATATGGGAATTAACTTATGAGGGCATGGACTTTGTCCATGGAGCATTAATCCAATCTTTTCATTTTTACTGCATCTTATTCTTTAAGTTCTCCTTAAATCTGTAGTCCCTTATGCTTTTTTAACAATCCCTTCATGGTTCCTTTTGTACCTTCTTTGACTTTATAGAACAATCTTTCTCTTTTAAGAAAACAATACAAACACAAGAGAATTTGTTCCATTAGTTTGATATTAGAGTTGTATTTGTTTCCTTTTCCTATGCCTTATTATTTTAGTTGTTTGCAAGTAGAATGATATACTTGCCTCAGGGGCCTTTCTTTCATTGAATATGCATTTTTTTTCATTGATAATTAGGCTCAGGTTTGCAGAATATGCCTTTTTTTTAACCTTGCTTCTTGCATGGCCTTTATTTTTTTGGAATGTGCTATTCCATTTTCTCCTAGCATTCCTCATGAATATGGAATAATCCTGTGTCGGTTGAATTACCTTTCCTTCCTATTTGAAGGTTATTTTTTTTTTTTACTATTTTGGGGAAAAATTTGTTTGTTATTGAAGTTGTCAAATTCTATCCCTACATGCTTTAAGATCTTCAATCCACATTTTTTTCCTGGAGGTAATCTGTGGATTCTCCCAATCAATGCCTTGTCTTAATTTCAAAATTCTGGATAATTTTCTTGTATTATTTACTAAATTGTGATGTTTAAGTTCTTTGATTTGTCATGGTCTATTGGGAGGCCTATGATTCTTAAGTTGTCTCTGTCCATCCTGTATTCAAGGTCAGTCACTTCAGGTTGTACAGAATTTAAACGTTTGTTAACTTTGAGGACTTCTGTCAATATCCCTCCACCTAAGTATTTTTATGTTCTGAGCATGTTATTTGCTGTCTCTCAGCTTCTACTCTTTTAGTGAGATTCTCCAGCATGTATTCAATTTTTCCTACTCTGTACTTTGCATTTTTAAGTTCTGCATCAACAACTCTGATTCAGCCTTAAATTTGCTCCTAATTCTTCTGTTACGTATTACATTTCTTTTTTGAACCATTCTGTTCAATAACAATTATTACTGTCCCATGACTTTACAAAGGAGGAAAATAAGCCTGGGAGAGGGCTAGGTAACCAGACTCACACAGATAGTATATTTCTGAGGCAGAATCTGAACCCACCTCTTCCTGATGCCAAGTCCAACACTTGATCCACTCCACCAATGCTGCCTCTCACAATGGAGAGGACAGAGCCAGAATTCCAATCCAGATGCTCTGCTTCCAAGACTTAATGCCTACTCCATTGTACCAAACTTCCTCCTTGACCACTTCTGAAATTTACTTATCCAACATCCTTTTTTTAAAGTGACTACAGTGTGGGAACACTTTGTTTTCAGTACAGGGAAGTGTAAGTTGAAAATAAAAATAGCAACAAATCATATTTCTATGGGAACTGACTTTATGTACAAATCCTGGTGGTCAGGGGACTATGAGGGTTAATGCTCTCTTTTTGCGGGAAGCTGAGGCTCAAAGGAGTGATTTATCCTGGATTCTCGAGCTAAAATCTTGTAGCCATAACCCTGCACCCACTCTTGCCCACTGTGGGATTCCTAGGCATATGGAAGTCCTTGCGCCCCGCGCATTGCTGTCAAAAACTGTGTCCACCTGCTCATCCAGGAGGTTGGCTTGGAGAAAGTGTGGTGGTCCCTGGCCTAATGTCTGTCCTTCTGATTGATTCAAGGAATAGGGTTTGGGGTTGAAATCCAAATGTGGCCTTGTGCAAATCACTTAACCTGTCTGAGCCTCTGTACCTGAGGGTTGACTAGGGTGACTGCTAAGGAAGGTCCCTTCCAACTCCAAATCCATGGCCCTGTGATCTGTTCCTACCTTCTTATTCTTACCCAGGAAGAAACAGAGGCCCAGAAAATAAAGAGAGCCTGGAATATGGTGTCTAGGCCAGGCTGGGTTGGGCTGGCCTGCTGAGGCATTCACCCTCCCGAGACTCTGAGCTCCCAAGAGGCCAAAGGGAAGGGAGGCAGAGAAGAAGAATGAGCTCACCTTGTTTCTCCAAGCATGAAAAGACAAGTCTCATTGTAGTGCCATCATAACTCCGTGCCTCAACTACTTCCAGGGCCTCGAACCTAAAGAAATCTTGGCTGGCTTGGCCAACCTGCCCAGTTGTGACTCCCTCTATGATGTCATGGTTGTTGTTGCTATGACGACTGGCACCCACCCTGTCCTGTCTGTCTCTTTTCATCAAAAAGTCCTGGGCAGATAGAAAAAATACTGGACCCTCTAAGGCCCTGGGCTCTGAGCTCAATTGCCACTGACCCCTGGCAGGTGACTGCCTCTCTTTGGGCCTCAGTTTCCTTATCTATAAAATGTGGGTGATGATGATGATGATGACACCTCCCAGGGTTGTGAGGGATGAATGAGATTGAGGATAGAAAGCATTGTGCCAATCTTAATTCAGAGATACTTCTGGTGCTCATGTTCCAACTTAGCACCACTTTTTAGGATAGACTTTGAGAAGCCAGAGGAGGTCATGGGGAAGAGTCTGGAGAGAGTGTCATAGAAGGCTGAGTTTAAAGGAATCAAGCTTATTTAGCATGGAGAAAGGAAGACTCGGAAGGGACTGAGAGTTGCCTTGAAGTACCTGAAGGAAGGAATGGATTTTATTCTGTTGGGTTCCAGAGGTCAGAGGCAGGAGCAAAGGGGGAAGATGCCAAGAAGCCAGCTTAGGCTGGATGCCAGGAGAAACTTCTCAACAATGAGAACAGTCCCCAGGTAGGAGGGAAGAACCCTCCCCTGAGGCTCTTAGCAAAGGCCGAATGAGCATAAATCAGGTATGTTGTTGGTAGTATTCAGTCATTTTCAGTCATGCCTGCCTCTTCGAGAACCCATTTGGGGTTTTCTTGGCAAAGACATTGTATTGTCATTGCCTTCTCCAACTCATATAGATGAGGAAACTGAGGCACACAGGGTCAAATGAATTGCCCAGGGTCACACAGCTAGTAAGTGTCTGAGGCTGGATTTGAACTCAGGAAGATGTGTCTTCCTGACTCAGGCCCAGTGCTCTCTCCACTGCACCATTTAAAAAAAATTAATTTATTTTGATTTATCACCAATCACTTCCAGAAGCTTTTGAGTTTTACATTTTTCTCTCCTTTCCTCCCCAAGACAGCACACAATCTGATATAGGCTATACATATACATTCCTATTAAACATATTTTCACATTAGTCATGTTGTAAGGAAGAATTAGAACCAATAGGAGGAACCACCAGAAAGACAAAACAGAACACAACAGAAGAAAAAAAATAGCAAATAGTCTGCTTCAATCTGCATTCAAACCCGTAGTTCTTTCATTGGATGTGGATAGCATTTTCCATCATGAGGCCTTTGGACATGTCTTAGATCCTTGTATTGCTGAGAAGGGTTAGGTCTATCAATATTAGTACCTAATTGATAATGTTATTCCCTTCTTGAGCCAAATCTGATGAGAGTAAGGTTCAAACAATGCTCATCTCCCTCCCTTCTTTCCCTCTGCTATAGGGGTTTTTGTGCCTTTTCCTGTAATGTAATTTACCCTTGTCTGCCTCCTCCTTTCCTTTTCTCTCAGTACATTTTCTTAGATCAGATTAATCCACTTACTTGGATCCATTTAACCCACTTGATTAGATTTTTTTTATCATTACATCAGAGTCAACTTATACCCACCTTTATGTATACACCTTTAACATCGTATAATAACAATACAGTTCTCAAGGGTTACAAGTGTCATTTTCCCTTGTAGGAATGTAAACAGTTGCCCTTATTAATAACATATTGTTTCTTAATGTCCCATTTACCTTTTTATGTCTCTCTTGAGTCTTGTATTTGAAGATCAAATTTTCTGTTGAGCTCTGGTCTTTTTATCAGGAAGGTTTGGAAGTCCCCTATTTCATTGAATATCCATCTCCTCCCCTGAAAGATCATGCTCATTTTCGCTGGGTATTTGATCCTTGGCTGCCTTACGGAATATCATATTTCACACCCTACAGTCTTTTAATGTAGAAGCTGCAAGGTCATGTGTAATCTTGACTGTGGTTCCATGATATTTAAATTGTTTCTTTCTGGGTGCTTGCAGTATTTTCTCTTTGACCTGGTAATTTTGGAATTTGGCTACTATATTTCTTGGAGTTTTCAATTTGGGATCTCTTTCAGGAGGTGATCGGTGGATTTTTCTATGGTTATTTTACCCTAGGGTTCTAGGACCTCAGGCAGTTTTCCTTTATGATTTCCTGAAAGATACTGTCCAGGCTCTTTTTTTCATCATGATTTTCAGGTAGACCAATAATTTTTAAATTGTCTCTCCTGGATCAATTTTCCAGGTCAGTTGTTTTACCAATGAGGTATTTTACATTTTCATCTATTTTTTCATTTTTTTTTTTGTTTTTGTTTGACTGATTCTTGCTCTCTCATAGAGTCATTAGCTTCCATTTGTCCAATTTTAATTTTTAACAAATTGTTTTCTTCTATTAGATTTTGTACCTCCTTCCCCATTTGGCCAATTTTATTTTTTAGTGACTTGTTTCCTTCAGTATACTTTTTTTTCCAATTGGCCAATTGTATTTTTTAAGAACTTGTTTTCTACAGTTAATTTTTGTCCTTCCTTTTCCAAGCTATTAACTCTCTCTTGAATACTTCTCATTTCTTTTCCCATTTTTTCTTCTACCTCTCTCATTTGACTTTTAAAATCCTTCTTGAGCTCATATAAGAAGGCTTTTTAGGCTTCAGATCAGTTCATATTCCCTTTTGAGGTTCCAGATGTGGGTTTGTTGACAATGTTGTCCTCTTCAGAATTTCTGCCTTGATCTTCACTGTTCTCATAATATGAATCTATCGTACATTTCTTTTTGTTTATGATGTTTGCTTATTTCCTGGCCTTTAAAGAGATTGGGTTCTCCTGCTGGGGAGCAGAGGGCACTGACCCAAGCTTTTTGTGTTGAGAACCTAGGGCCTGGCTGATGGCTTTGTGTGCTGGGGCCTCCAATGTTGGCAGTTGGAGGCTGTAGGATTCTGGCAGCTTACCTGGTGTTGGGCTGGAATCAGCAACACTGGAACTCTAGGGGTAGGATTGGGTAGTGTGGCTCCTGGAGATTTCCTGCTCACTTTGGGCTTTTCCTTCCTTTCACTTTCTTCAGCTCCTTTCAGGTGGATGTTTATCCACCTGGGGGTCCCTTGGAGTGCTGCTTCCCTTAGTTTTGCTGAGGCACTGGGAGAGCCAGTTGCTGTAGAATGCTGAGGCACCTGGTGGTTTTCTGAGCTGGTTTCCACCAGTTCCCCCCTCCTCACTGAGACACTCAGGGGTCCAGGTGTTGGTGTTTGCCTGCTCCGCCGCCTGAGCTTCAGGATCTTTTCCTGGTGTGCTGAGGTGGGGCTTTCCACTAGCTTGCTGGGATGCCTCCCATTCTGTGCTGCCCCCCTTGACCCAGGCTAAAAGGGGCCTTTTCGTTAATCCCTCAAGCTACCTGGGCTACTAAACTGCTGCACTCCTTCTTTCTTCTGGTTCAGCTATTCCAGGGTTTTTCCTTGGGTGACATTTTCTGGGCTTTCAGAGGTTAATAAGGGAGGGTGAGAGTGACTTACTTCTTACTCTGCCATCTTGGCTTCTGGGAGTAGAAGTCTGAAAGGCTCATTTTTTGGTAGGGGTTGGATTTGCCCCTTCCAAACAGGATAGTTTATGATTCTGGGATCCTCTAATGGAGTTCCAGGTATGATGGGACAGACAACATGTGTGACACATGGAGTTGGAGGAAAAGAGGGACAGGGGCTGGATAATGAGAGAGAATAGAGAGTAATTCAGTTTGGCTGGAATGCACAGAAAAGGGCAGCTAGTCATGGCCCAGGCAGATTGAAAAGGGCCTTCCATCCCACTATATGTTATTTTACAGGCCAAGGAGGAGCTACTGAGACTTTGAAGACACAGGAATCTGTTTCTATTTGAGTTTGACATCACTGATGACATCATAAAACATGTGCAAAAAGAGTAATGAAAAGAGGAGATAAAGATGAAATAAATGATATTTTAAAAATATAGGATTTCTAATTTTTTTAAAAAATTAAATAAATTTTGAAATCAAATAAATTTAAATTTAAATTTAAAAAATTATAGGGACTGGATCTGTGATTCCATTGGTATAGGTAACTCCCAGGTGAGAAACTCCCTCTATCAATACAGATCAGCACCTTTTCTGCAATTTATAGTCTTATGGTTTACTAAAAGTGGCTTAATGGATTGAGTACTAGACTCAGAGACAGGAAGATCAGAATTCAAATCCTGCCACAGACATTTATTCTCTCCATGATCCCACACAAATTACTTAACTACTCTGCTTCAGTTTCCTCATCAGTAAAACGGGGATAATAATAGCACAACCTCTCAGGGATGCTATGAGGAAGAGATGAGATGATAATATACGTCAAGATCTTTGGAACCTTAAAGTACTACAAAGTTAATTATTGTTTTTGTTGTTACAATTATTATCATAGAGTTGCCTGGGGGCACTGAGGGGAAGTGACTTGGCAGGGTCCCACAACTGTGTGACAACTCAGATTACCAATGCTAAGAGCCTCTCTCTGCAGAGCTACTTTCTGTCTCTATTGGGGCTGAATCTCTGTTCTCGACTGGCTATCATATCATCTTTCCTGGGCATCTCTGTTGGTCTTCAGCAGCCATGTTGGTTGGCCTGCTCAAGGTGAATAGTTGTTAGGATCAGAGTCTCCAGAGTAGTTATGAGAGATGAATGACCCCAAAGACCAGCATGTTGCTCTAGGTTCCACTGACTGCCTGACAAGGTTCACTGTCATGGTCCTAGGCTATTGGGACCAAAAAGGCTGTAGCCTTCCCCAGTAAGGGGGAAGGGGTGCTTACAAACCTTAGCTCTCTTCCCAACATGCTTTCTATTAGATAATTAAGACCAGGACTTGGGGGCCCCCTTCAATATCCCATCTATCAGACCTCAAACTCTCTAAGTGTATTGGACAGTCTTTTTTCCACACTCTGAGCTCCCATCTGGCAACTGATAGAATCCAAGGTCTGCTTCCAAAGAGGTATCATAAGAGCAGCTGGGGTCCAAGGACTGGTGGAGGGTTGTTTTTCTGTGCAGCATAGACCATTCACTGAAAAGGAGAGACAAGCTGTAATGGATTACCACTAACACTGGTGTCTACACCCATGCCTCCACTTCTTCTATTCCTGACTATTTCTCAGCTCCTAGCATTCCAGCTTTTCTCTACAAGATCACCAAGGTCATCAATTGCTAAATACCATGACCAATTTTCCCACATCTCCCGCATTTATCATTTTCCTTTTTTTTTTTTGGTCATGTTAGCCACTCTTATAGGTGTGAGGTGGTACCTCAGAGTTGTTTTGATTTATATTTCTCTAATCAATAGTGATTTAGAGCATTTTTGTTTGTCTTATTTTTAGGCAATTGGGGTTAAGTGACTTGCCCAAGGTCACACAGCTAGCGCGCATCCTGTGTTTGGTCTGAGGCAGGATTTGAACTCAGGTCCTCCTGACTTCAGGGCCAATGCTCTATCCACTGTGCCACCTAGCGGCTCCTAGAGCATTTTTTCATATGGCTACAAATGGCTTTAATTTCTTCATCTGATTATCATTATTACTATATACAGTAGGAGGAAAAGGAGTGGGTAGACATAAAGAAACTTGATGGAGATTTGGAGTGACTGGAAAATTGGGACATTTCATACATTGAAATTTATTTTATTGCAAATAGTTGTAATCTAATTAGCTCTGTTGATGTTTATAGTAATAATGCTATTTATAATAAGCTAGATACAAAAAAGAATAAGTCCTGCCTGCTAGGCTAGGCTCATTTCCTTTAAGAATAGGTAACTAAAGTGGTATGTCAGAGGATTACCACAGACAGAGTTTACCTAGGGTTGATGCAAGCATTTGTCAAAGTCTCTCCCATTATTCTCAGAGACAAGATGAAGAGCCAGGCTCCAGAAAAATGGTACCATTGGGTAGATTCAGGACCTGGTTAGATGGCTTGACCTAAGAAGTCTAATAGCTTGATCCCAATGTGGCAGGAGGTCTCCAGTGGAGTGCCCCAGGGATCTGTGCTCCCTGCTGTGCTATTAAAAACTTTTATAAATGATGTGGATGAAGGCATAGGCATCAGGCTCATTAGATCTGCAGATGATACCAAGTTGAGAGAGACAGAGCTCACCTTGGGGAAGATAGAGTTAAGATCCAAAAAGACCTTAATAGGTTAGGACATAGACCTAATCAAACAAAATTACGTGTAATAGCTATAAATGTGGGCTAGATAATAGTCCATCTGAAAAAAAAAAGCTGGAGTTTTTAGTGGACCACAAGTTTCACATGAATCAGTAGTGTGATATGATAACAAAAACTGCCCTCATAAACTTCATTCTGAGATTCACAGCGTGCAGAACCAGGAAGGTCATGGTCCAAGGCTGATTTTTAAATTTTCAGTGTGAGTATTTACACCTTACAACCTGGAAAATGCTCCAAATCAAGGCTTGGTACATTATTTTGTTGATTGTCTAGACTGGGAGCAAACCACAGGCCATGGGCCAACTCCATCGTGCTGCCTGTGTTTTATATGGCCACAGAGTGAAATGTGGTTTTATGTGTTGGGCCAATGGATTGAATTTTGCCAGCTCCTAGTCTAGACAAAGTGACAAAGAAAGGGACAAAAATAAATGTTAATAATGCAGATTAAACTTGAAAGTCCGTCAGAAGTAAATTATCTTTATTTTTAAAAAAATTTCATTTCTTTTAATCAGCCTAGGACCACCTTTCACTGTCCCCCTCCTCATTGAGAACACAAGAAAAATACAACCCATTACACATGTATTGTCAATCAAAACAAACTTTCACATTGGCCATGTCCAAAAAAAATTTGTCTCATTCCACATTCTGAGTCCTTCATCTCTCTGTCTGGTTGTGGGGGGGGGCGGTATAGAAAGAAATAATATTTCGTCATTAGTCCTCTGGAATCTTGGTTGATCAGTATGCTGATAATAGTCCAGTCTATCAGCATTCCATCACATTTACATACCATAATGTGTTCATCCATTTCCCAATTTTGGCCAGTTTCTTATTCTCCAGCACATCAAAAAGAGCTACAAATATTTTTGTATATCCCTAGAATTTGTTTTGCTTGGGACTAATCCTTCCCTTAATCTACCCTTCCTCTAATTCCCTCCCCCTCCTTCTCCTCTTTCTCTCTTCTTTCCTTACTGAGTGAAATGTGTTTCTGTACCCAACTCTGTGTGTGCATATTCTTCCTTCTCTTGATCAATTTAGATGAGAGTGAGGTTCAAATGTCAGCCTCCCCCATCCCCTCCTTCTTGTTTGTGTAGATGTCTTCTTGTTCACCCTCATTAGGTGAGATATTTTCCCCTAACCTTCTTTCCTTCACCCACTCCATTCCTCTTCCCATTCTTTTCTTTCCATTCTTTTCTCTCTCTCTCTCTCTCTCTTCTCTCTCTCTCTCTCTCTCTCTCTCTCTCTCTCTCTCTCTTTGCTTTTTGGTGAGACAATTGGGATTAAGTGACTTGCCCAGGGTCACACAGCTAGTAAGTGTCAAGTGTCTGAGGCTGGATTTGAACTCAAGTCCTCTTGCCTCTAAGGCTGGAGCTCTATCCACTGTGCCACCTAGCTGCCCCCATTCTTTTCTTAAGGATCATCAAGACACAACAAAATCTTATCTCATTGGATTCCTTCTATGAACCCTGATGATGACAGGCTTCAGAAGGGACGTATGTATCATCTATCCATATTTGAATGTAAGCAATTTATCGTTGTTTAGTTCTTTATCATGTTTATTTATGTTTTTATGCTTCTCTTCATTCCTGTGTGTTTGAACTTCAAAGTTTCTACATCTCTGATATTTTTATTAGAAACACTTAGAAATATCCTGTAGTATTATACTCAGTTTTCCCAGGTAAGTTATTTTTGGCTGCAATCTCATACTCTTTGCCTTCTGGAATGTCATATTCCAAGCTCTCTGCTCCTTTGTAGTGGTGGCTGCTAAATCTTGTGTGATCCTGACCCAGACTGGTATTCTTGGTACTTGAATTCTTTCTTTCTGGCTGCTTGCAGTATATATATATACCTGTGTGTGTGTGTGTGTGTGTGTGTGTGTGTGTGTGTGTGTGTATACACACACACACATATTTTTTTTTTTACCTAGGAGCTGCGGATTTGGACTATAATATTCCAGGGAGTCTTCATTTTGGGTTTTCTTTCAGGAGGAGACCAGTGGATACTTTCTATTTCCACTTTGGCCTCTGGTTCTAAGAGATCTGGGTAGCTTTTTTTAAAAGATTCCTTGAAATAGGATGTCTAGACTTTTTTTTAAGTCACAATTTTCATTTAGTCGAATTATTTGTAAATTTCTAACCCCAAGTCAGATGGTAGTCTGGGACAGTGAACTGAGTCTCAACTTCACACACAGGGAGGTTAAAAGATAGATGAAATGGGGGCAGTCAGGTGGCACAGTGGAAAAAGCACCAGTCCTGGAGTCAGGAGGACCTGAGTTCAAATCCAGCCTCAGACACATAACACTCCCTAGCTGTGTGACTCTGGGCAGGTCACTTAAACCCAATCACCTCACCAAAAAAAAAAAAAGATAGATGAAATGCCTGTGGACTGTATTTGGCCAGCTGGCTTCTGTGTTCCAAAACACTTTGGCCACTGGAGGCAAAGACTCTGCTTTTGTGGAGAAAGTCATATATAGCTAAGACCCTGAGAACAATTTAATTCATCTCGTTAAGAGCTAAGTAGCTAAGCGTATTCCCCTATTTGGTACTCAGCATGGAAGGACCTGCCTACCTCAGTTAAAGAACCAAAGATTAAGCCTCTGGACTCGAAGCAAGAAGAGATGATAGGGCCTACTTCTCCTCGTAGAAGCAGAGAAGTAGAACTTCAGCTGCATTTTCCAGAGTGGGGAAGAAGATATAAGCAGAAAGGGACCCCACAACCATATACCAAATCAATCAACCAATCAATAAACAAAGGTAAGTGGCTACTATGTCCTGGGCAGTTGGTAGGGCAAGGCCTAATGCCAAACATGAGATCAGCAGAGACGCTACATACCTGTGTATCAAGGCAGACCAGCAGGGAACAGGTCTGGGCGAAGGATAAAGACAATGACCTTGCCAAAATCTACCTGTGACCCTGCCACATTGAAAGCATGAGTTGTCCTCCCAGACATGTGACCTGGCTGCCCTTGTTCCCTTTATTTGTGTCCCTCTACTGACCACGAGTTTCCTCTTGGTGGACCACTTGACAGAGATGTTAGTGGGCCAATTCCCAACACAGGTTGGACCACTAGATGGCTGTCCTACTCCCCCTCTGAAGTCCTGTGGGTCTGTGATGCCAATGCCCTGGTAGGCTTGTATTGTGAGCTCATTTGTTGGCTTCCAAAGAGCCCTACTGATCACTGGTTTGGAAAACATGAAATGGGGGTATGTTCAATGACTAGAGGGGCCTTGATGATAAGTTCTTTGCATCTGAATTACCTGAAAAACATCTCTGTGAATTCTAGGGTGTGGGTGTGACATTGTGGGTGGCGCAGAGAGAGGGCTCCTGTTTTCATATCCTTACCTTGGGTCTCTATAGCAACTGTCCTCCAAATATCACAGAGCATGTTTGCACCTCTCACTTCATTTATAATTTATCACCTCCTTTGGGTGGTGGGAGTGGAAATCTAGCCAGAGACATGATTAGGCCCTAAGCTGGATGAGCTCTACGTGTCCTCACTCTGTGATTCTGTGATTCATCATTTAGGGCTCCTTCCCCTACCTCATGCTTTTATGGAGGCCTAAACCACCCATGGTCTCTAAGGCTGCATTTGGAAGCACATGCAGAGCAGAATAAGGGCGTGCAGAGTTCTGCAGAATCTGCTTCTATAGTTCCCTTGGGTTTAATTGTCATCTTTACACAGGTGACTCCTGGGTCTCTATATCTAATCTTGCTGTTCTCTACCTCATCAGGCCCCATGCAGTACTGTATTCTGTTCCAAGTCGCAAACCTGAGTTTGTCCAGAGGAAGGTAGAGAAGGCTGGAGACCATAACATTATAAGCATCTGAAAATCAGAATCACTGGGGTTGAATACAGGTTATCCTGAATTCTTTGTGACCCTGGGCAAATCACTTCCCTCTCTGGGACTCAGATGAGAGGGCTGGACCTCAAGGTAAAAAATGAACTCAAGAAGTTCATTATCCGAAGTATTCGAAGATGTCTTCCTTCTCGTCCTCTGAGCATCGCCCTAATTCTAGCTGAGAGAGAGGGAAAGAGAAAGATGCCTCTAAGGGGGCTCCGACAAGGGGTCCTTGACATCGTCTGGTCACTGCCTCAATCCTGTTGAAAGGGAAGAGAGTTTGTCCCTGAACCCAGTTTTCTTCAAGAAAGTGGTTAGGTTGTTGGTAGTGAGGAAAAGGATTTTGTGCAGGGCATGACTTCTGAGGTGAATCCTGAAGAAAGACTGATAAGGATATCTCAACCAGGTGTCACCAAGGACTTTAATAAAAGCAGGGGTTCTCAAACATTTTGGTCTCAGGACTTCTTCACACTCTTAAAAATTATTGAAGATCCCACCTCCAAACAACTTTTATTTATGTAGGTAGTGTCTATTGTTATGGCATACTATAAATTAAAATATCTCAGTATTATTAGGTTAAATAACTTTAACCTTCCAGACTCCCTGAAAGGGCTTCAGGGACCCCCAGGGCTCTCCAGACCATACTTTTCTTCCCCTCAAGGGGGTGGCAGCTGGTATGGAGAGAAAGGGATAGACAGATGGATATTGCAGTGATAGTCGGGGCAGGAGGCATGCATCCTGCTCTCTCTACTTGTGATTTCAGCTCTCTGGAGAACCTGGGGAACAGGTCCTGGGGACACCCAGGAGCTGAGAAAGGGGGAGGCATCCCTGTGCTAATCTATGCAGATGACTTCCAGGTCTGTGAGTCCAGTTCCAGTCTCATCCCTGAGTTCCTACACCACAGCACCAACTGCCTGGTGTGGGACATTTCCACCTGGACAGCACCTCCTGGAGGCACTCCCAGGTCAGATGTCCTGTACAGAACTCCTTATCTGCTCTCCCA
This sequence comes from Phascolarctos cinereus, assembly GCF_003287225.1. Taxonomy (NCBI): domain Eukaryota; kingdom Metazoa; phylum Chordata; class Mammalia; order Diprotodontia; family Phascolarctidae; genus Phascolarctos; species Phascolarctos cinereus. The sequence continues at coordinate 3,486,051 of NW_027556402.1, read as the reverse complement.
AAGGGTCTCCTTGACTCTCCTATTTCTATTGAAGTCATCCTCATCCTTCCATATTCAAAACCTGAGACTGCCCTTTGGATCCTGCTGTCTGTCATCCCACACATCCAAGCTGACTCTCTCCATCTCTTGCATACAGCCCTCCCCTTCTCTCCTTTTGCATCACAACCATCCAAGTTGGGCACCTCATCACCAATTACCCAAAATGTTGCAGTAGCCTCCCACTTGGTCTCTGTCCTCCAGTCTTACCCTTCCCCAATTCGTTCTTCACCCTGACAAGTGACATTTCTAAAGCAAGTCTCACCATGTCACTGCTCAAGAGGCCCCATGGGCTCCCTGTTGCTTCTAGTGTCTGATACAGACTCTCTGGCATTTAAAGCCATCACCACCTGACTTCAATGGCTTTTCATTTTTATTATACGTTACTTCCACTCAACCCACCCACCCAGATTAATCGCCTTGCTCTTCCCTCACCCACAGCCTTCCATCCTGCCTTTGTACAAGTACTCCCCTATACTTCCTCACAGCCACCTTTTAGGATCCTTCACTCACTTCCTTCAAAGCGCCAATCAAGTGCCACCTATTCCACAAGACCTTTCCTGATCTGCCCACTTTCTGGTGTCTCCTTTTGAAATGTCTTTACTTTGTCAATATTTTTGTGTTTATTTATTTGCATCTCACTGGCCCCGTGACCCAGTAGAATAAAAGCTCGCTGAGGTCAGGGGCTCATATCTTTAGCAGCCAGCAAGACTGCTGGCACAGAGCTATTATTTACTAAATGTTAGTCGAGTGAATGAATAATCACCTGAATCACCAAGAGGGAGTCACTCAAATCCTTTTGACTGAAGAAAGAATTAAGTGGTTTGGGCCTGTGAAAAAAACATATTTAAGCTCAGATCAAAGAACTCCATATTTGGGGTTGGAGTCTCAGGGCTCCAGTCTTGGCTCTCCCACTCCCTACCTCTGGGACCCTGGGCAAATCAATTAAGCTTTCTGGAACTCAGTTTTCTCATCTGTAAATTGGGAGGAGTTGGATCAGATGAGCTTTCTGTCCCTGACAGCTCTAGGTCTGTGATCATGTACCCTTTAGTTCTACGTTCTCTCCATTGAAGCAAAGCAAGGGAGAAAGATGATGTTAGAGGCATGAGGAAGGAGGAAGTCACAAACTCCATGGCTTCCCAATTGCTGGCTTGGGCAGTCAGACATTGCCCTGGCTCAGGGGTGTGCCCAGGACCCAACTGTCTTAACTCAGACTCAGGAAGGTTTAGAATTCCAAAAGTCAAGTACAAGAAAACATGGATTGTAGAAGCAGACAGCAGAGTAAGTCAGTTTTCTGGAGGGGAGAGATATTCCCAAGATGGAGGGCAGTCAGGGAAAATGAGCAAACAGGGCAGGTGTTCTTGGTGCCCTGGTGGAACCCCGGAGGGAATGGTGTGCTCTCTCCTCAGTCCAGTAAAGTTGGGAGGGGGGAGGACAGATTATAAGGTTCTTATTTGGGTCTAGTAGGACCAGGCATGGGTAGGGCAGGGCGGAAATGGGGAGCCTAGGCTTGAGAACTGGTGCTGATTTATGCTAGTAGAGGGAGAGAAGATTCCTGAGGAATTGGAGGCTGGTTGATATTTGACCTCCCCAACAATGGGGAAAAGAGCTTTGAGCTCTTGCTTCTGGTCTTACTCTGTCAGAGTGATGATTTTTTGAGCATTCCCAGGGCTTCTTCATTTAGTGGATTGTGGAAGCTAATACCATCATTACATCATTATGATACCCTCCCCAGTGCCCATGCTTCCCAGTACAGAGATTCCAGACACTTTGGGTTATCTCCATGGCATAGAGCTTCTGAGTAGGGTGGAGAGACCATAGGATTCGAAGGAAAAAGCCTCCTTCATAAAAAGGGAGCAGATTTGGGACCTAGAAACCACAGCAGAAATGTTAAACATACCCTTTGCTGACCACAATGTGATAAAATTATATTTAATGAAAGTCCTTTGAAGAAAGGGATAAAATTAATTGGAGGCTAGATAATAGTCCTAAAGAACTGGTGAGTCAAAGAGCAATCATAAAAACAAAAGAAAATTACATCAATGAAAATAACAACAACGAGACAACTTAGCACATTTTGGGAATACAACTCCAGTAGCCCTTTGGGGAAATTTATATCTCTAAACTCTTTTATCAACAAAACAGAGAAAGAACAGATCAGTGAATTGGGGATTCAACTAAAAACACTAGAAAAGAAATAAAAACCATCAACTAAACACATTTTGAAAATCTTAGAAAAGTAACAATATTTAAAGGAGAAAACCCAACCAAATCGATAAATAAGAGTAGTGTCAAGGTTTTTTTTGGGGATGGGAAACTAATAAATTATAGTTAGCTAATCTGATATAAAAAAGAATGAGAAAAACCATATTCTTGTATTAAAAGAGAAAAAGGAGAATTCACAACAAATGAAGATTAAATAAAGGAAATTAGCAGAAACTATTTTGTCAAATTATATGCCATAACTTAGGTAAAATGGATGAATATTTACAAAAAATAAAATGCCCATGTTGACAAAACCAAAATAGGTTATTTAAATAACCCAATATCAGAAAAAGAAGTCAAACAAGCCAGAAACAAACTCTCAAAGGAAAAAAAAAACTTTAGGAACAGATGGCTTTACAAGTGAATTCTACCAAAACATTCACAAAGTAATTAATTCCAATTTTCCTTAAACCATTTGCAAAAATAGAAAAGGAAAGGATTCTTCTAAAAATCTTCTATCATTCAAAAATGATCTTGATACCCAAAACAGAGAGAACAAATGCAGAGAAGGAAAACTATAGACCAGTATCCCCAGTGAACATTGATGGAAAAATACGAAATAAAATATTAGTATGAAGGCTACAAATACATATTAGAAAGATCATGCAATATGACCAGGTTGAATTTATACCAGAAATGTAGGGATAATTTAATGTAAGGAAAACTGTAAACACAATGGACCACTTAATAACAAAAATAATAAAAACCACATTATTATTTTTTCCACTAAAATTTATTTTATTTTCAGTTCCAGATTCTCTGCTTCGGCCCTCTTCCCCACCCATTGAGAAAGCAAGAAATACAAAACCGATTTCAAATATAAAGTCATACAAAATAAATTTCCACGTTAGCCGTGTTCAAAGAAAAAAATGCTTCAATCACATTCTGAGTCCATCAGTTCTCTGTTTGGAGGTGCATAGCCTTTTTCATCATGAATCCTTTGGAGTTGTGGTGGATTATTGTGTTGATCAGAATTACTGAGTCTTTTACAGTTGATCATCTTTACAATATTACTGTTTGCTGTGTGAATTATTCTCCTGGTTCTGCTCACTTCACTTTGCATCAGTTCACATACATCTTCCCAAGAAAAATCACATTATGGTATCAATAAATACTGGAAAAGTGTCTGTTAAAAGCACTAGAAAGCACAGGAATATCAGCGCCTTGATGTAACAGGATAAAAAGTATCCATCTAAAACCAAAAGGAAACATTCATTACACATACTGGAGAAAGACTGAAGACCTTTCCAATAAGAGAAGGAATAAAGCAAGAATGTCCATTAATAGTAATCGCAATAATAATGGCTCTCATTTATTAAGCACCTACTATGGGCTAGGTACTGTGTTAAGCACTTCACAAATGTTATCCCATGTGATCCTCACAACAATCTTGGATGGTAAGTGCTATTGTTATCATCCCCATTTTATAGCTGAGAAAGCTGAGGCAGAGAGAGGCTAAGTGACTGGCCCAGGGTCATTTAGCTAGTAATTGTGTTAATCTGGATTTGAACTCAGGTCTTCCTAACTCTAGGCCCAGTGCTATATCCACTGTACCACCTAGTCACCAGTAGTATTTGATATATTTCTAGGAAGACTAGCTATAGTGATAAGACAAGTAAAAGAAATGAAGGGAATAAGGCTAGAGAAATAAGAAATAAATCTGTTACTTGTTCTAGATAATATGCTATGGAAAGGGTCCCGGGTATGGAGTTGAAGGACCTGGGTTTGAATCCTGGCTGTCTCTTTGGCTCCAGAGAGGTTCTCTCGAAGCGGTAGCTCTCTCCCCTCTGCAACCGTATCTCCATCTCCTCTTTGCTCCAGGGCCTTTTCCTGGATTGGTCTACATCAGTAAACCATGTCCAGGACTTCTCCATCTTGCCCCTTCTGGTCCCAGGACCCTTATTAGATGGTAAAGCAGAAGAATTTCACACAGACAGAGGCAAAGGACCCCACTCAAGATCTCCTCTGCCTCCTGCCTTACCTCTTGCTTGGATTTACCTAAGTGGGAGCTCAGGCACTCCCACTTCCATTGTTGTGAGGACTCCCCTAAGGCACTCTCAGGGCAGACCCGTCACTGCAGTATGATTTGGGCAGGTACAGAAAAGGGAGGGCCAAGTCACACTTTGCTTCACTTCCCCCTCCCCAGCCCCTTTCCCATTGCACTCTAGGTAAACCTTTAATATTCAGTTGGACAGGTTGTGATTCAGCTCCAGAGCGCTTCTCAGGGGCTTGGCGTTATTCAGAAGGTTACTTCTTTCTATAATAAACCTCAGCAGAGGAAAAAACAAACAAACAAACAAAGCCAAAAGACAAACCAAATTCCCCAGCCCAGGAGGAGTTTTTCTCAGCCCACTCCTTTCTGAGGGCTGCGACCTGAGTGAGTCAGGAAGCCAGGTGTCTGTTTACCATGTATTTTTGCCAGCCCAAGGCAATCCAAATCCCACAAGTATGTATGAGGCGTATACTGTCGTTAGCATCTTCGTGTCCCCAGCAGATCACTAAGACTCCAAATTACAGACAAACCGAGGATCTGGGTCACGTGGAGGAGATTGCCACTCCAGAGGAGGGTCCCCTGCAATGGAGAAATCAATCACAGGCCCAGCCCAAAAGCAAAAAGGGGCTCGGGCCAGGCACGCGGACCGATGACTGCCTTTAAGGCCCTCAACAAACACGCTGGAGCCCCAGGCTGACCTTTCCGGGATAATTCAGTTTCGTGATTCCTGATGGACTCTACTGGGCTCCCTTCAGTATCTATTTCAAATCCCCTCCTTCCCAAGCCACCTCCACCGTTCTCTGCTTCCTCTCTGCAAAGGACCGTGTCTCAAGGCTATCTGTCAAGATAGCCACTTCCCAAGTTCACACTTCAATTCACCTAGTTCTCTACTTTATTCCAGGGTCAGAGGATAATTCTCCTTACGGGGGCTGGCCCCTTACTTGTGCCCCTGATCCCATCCCTGCCCTCTCCTCCAGAATTTCAGCCCTACACTCACCCTCCTTGAAACCAAAGACCCAAAGAGAATCCATAGGAGCAGAGTGGGTCTCCCACCGAGGACACAAGAGGGTGGGCACAGGATACCTCCCTGGCATCTGCCCAGAGCTGGCTCTGGTCTGGTCTGGCCTGGGACGTCAGTGAAGAAGGCCCCGAGCCCCATCTCTGCCCAGCCCCCATCCTACCCACTCTCCCTCTGCCTTGCCCAGCCCACATGGTCACAAGGCCTACAATTGATGTCTGAACATCAGCCAAAGGCTTGGGTGCCTCCACCTTGCCTCCCCAGCTGCTCTGGGGACCCCTTTAAAGGGCCAGGGAATTTCATCACACACACACAGCCCAGCTTTGTTCTACCTGGAATGAATTCTTGTCCTGTGCCAGCCCCTCCCCCCAGATAAGGTCAGCCAGGCTCACTACCCCATGTCCGTGACCTCTTTCTTCATATGGTTCACACCAGTCACACTGTCCCATCTTAAGCCCTGCTAACACATGGGACCTATTGCTGCAAATCTATATAATGTCTGCCTCTCTAAAGACCAATGGGCTGTGAAGGGAGGTCCTGGAAGGAGCATAGAATGGGAGTCCAGAATCCTGGCTCAAAGGATGAACTCACAGTGTGGCTCTGGGCAGGTGACTTCCCTTCTTTGGGCCTCAGTTTCCTCATCTGTAAAATGAGGAGATAAATTATTGTGAGGTAAGCGCTTTGTGAAATCGGAGCTTTTTAATGGTTGTTCTTAGGAGACTACATACTTAGAGCTATGAGTGAGCACTGGGGACTGGCTGGAAAGTCAGTCAGTGAACAATTTAAAAGAACCCTCTACACGCCCCGCACTGTGCTAAGAAAGGGGAGGGGTCGGGGCGGGGTGACCAAAGGGCAGGCTGCAGCTCCAAGGAGGGGGTGATATGTGTAGAAAGGAAAGGACTATTCCATGCCACCTCTCTTCCCCAAACCTTCCAAGAATAAACCTCCCTTTGGCCTAGACATGCTAAGGGCTTCCATGATTTTCTTCTCTCTCTCTCTCTCTGTCTCTCTCTGTCTCTGTCTCTCTCTCTCTCTTCATCTCTCTCTCTCTCTCTCTCTCTCTCTCTCTCTCTCTCTCTCTCTCTCTCTCTCTCTCTCTCCCCTCTCTCCCCTCTCTCTTCTCTCTCTTCTCTCTCTCTTTAAAAAAAAAACCAAACAAACCCTAAACTACTAGGGGAGGGTATTTCCTCCGATTCCCTCTGACCGTATCCCTGCAGTTCCAACCACCTGGTTCCCCTGCAATGTACCCTCTCCCCCAGCCCTCAGTTGCCTCAACGTGATACTCTTAGGAATGGCTGTCTTTAACACTTTACCCTTCTGTAGAAAATAAGGAAAATGAGAATGAGCCTGCTATGTGTCTCAGTTTCCCTATTTGTAAAATGGGGGTTAGGATTAGACATTTAAATAAACAAGCATTTATTATGCACCTAGGATGTGCCAGGCTCTATGTTAAGCTCTTTACAAATGTTATTTCACTGAATCCTTACAACAACCCTGCATTGCCAATGCTGTTTATTATCCCATTTTACAGATGAGGAAACTGAGCTAAACAGAGGATAAGTAACCTGTCACACAGTCTGACCTATAGATGTGTGAGGCTGGATTTTAATTCAGGTCTTCCTGACTCCAGGCCCAAGGCTCTCTCTAGTGTACCACCAGCTGTCTCTTCTAGGTGTCTCTTCTAGCAGAATGTGACACAAAATAGATGCGCCTCTGCCCCGGGAGTTCATGTGCTAAGTGCTTTATAACTTTGATCTCATGTGATCCTCATAACCACTCTGGGAGATAGGTGTCATTATCCCCATTCTACAGTTGAGGAAAATGAGGCAAGGAGAGGTTAAGTGACTTTCTCAGGGTCAGGCAGCTAGTAAGTGTCTGAGGCTGGACTTGAATTCAGGTCTTCTTGATTCCAGACGTCACTGCTTGGGGTGGTCACCATGATCTCTGAGGTTAACCTCTTTTCTCATTTTTTCATGACTTAGTTTGGTGCTCTGGTCATTCCCCCCATCTCAGTCTGACTGCCTCCTGGAACCTCAGAGGTGGAAGGGTCTGTGGCAGGTGTCTAGTCCGGTGGGCACCCCCTCTGCAGCCACCTCTCCAAAGGGGAACACAGCCTGTGCTAAAGAACTTCTGTGTTGGCAAGCTTGCTCCCTTCAAAGGGAGCCCATGCCACCATTAGGTGCCTGACACCAAGCCTCCCTTGGCCTCTTGGCTACTCCCTCCACCCCTCCAGCCTGGTTCTGAAGCCCCACCTCCCCCTTCCTTCCTGGTGTGAAAGCCCTCCAGATGTTTGAAGGTTCTGCCAGTCCCCCCAAGGCTTCTCTTCTCCAGGATAAGTCTCCGTGGCTCCTTCATCTGATCTGGGATGGAGTTGTCTCCATGGCCTATCCATCCTGGTTGCCCTCTTGCCTGACTCTGGCTCCTTAATCCCCTTCCCCAGGTCCTGTTCCCAGGTCTGACCCCAGTTCTGGAGGGGGTGGGACCAGGACGGAGAGCAGTAACTCTCACCTCTCTGCATTTGTGTGCTATGTACCATCTAGATGGGGCCCTATGCTGAAGAATCAAGCAATAATTCCCTTCACCAAATCATCCCTTTCCGTGAAAGGGGAAGTGATTGGGATTGCTTATCTAGAAGCCACACAACCTGGGTTCAAATCCCAGCCCTGTCACTTACTCTTTGTATATGTAACCTTGGTCCAGTCACAACCAACGTTAGCCTCACTATCCCTATTTGTAAAATGAGGGGAAGTCAATTAGATGACCATGAAGGCCCTTTGCAGCTCCCATGAGCTATTTATGAAGTCAGTTGGGAGAGCTAGTCTGTAGTGGGAGTGAGAAGGGCTTTAAGGCTAAACCTAGTCATCTGACCCCTAAGCCAGGGCTGTTTCCACTCCCTCCTCCCCTCCCTCCCAGTCACAGCCTAGAGCTACACCTCTTTGCCTAAGACTGTTCTATGGAAGCTGTCAGGGGAGGGGGCACATCGATGCTTCCACTGGTTGCCTGGATGGGGCAGTGAGTATGAGGGAATGAGAACACTGCGTACTGAAACCCATGGGAGGAAGAGAAGGATGATGGGGAAAGGGTAGAGTCGTCATCTCCACCCTCAACCTCTTAAATCAAGACAAACCCTGACTGCATCCCAGCCAGCCTTGGAAAGGACCAGGGCCACAATGACACAGCCATTGCCCGAGAAATAGTGAGAGGACAAGACATCACTCCCGCACCTTCATCTTGACCCTCTGCCCACCAAGACCCAAGCCTGGTGCGGGCAAACCTCTGCCTCCTGGACTTCGAATCAGGGGAGCAGTGACACTCCAGCATCCATTTCTTGACCACAGAATCTCCAAATTGTAGAATTCGAGGGTCAGAGGGGACCCCAGTGGCCATCTAGGGTACCTCACCTGGTCCTTTCTCGGTGGCTGGGGGTGTCCCTCAGCAGCAGGTCAGCCACCTCGGATAGGACAGAGGATTCAAGCTGTGGCTGGCCAAGAGGGTTCATGCAGCCAGGGGCTGAGACCATACAAACGCTGTGACCTGTTGGAAGGTGCTGGGGTTGTCTAGAACTCCTGCTTCCCTAACCGCACACAGCCGGTCCCCAGGCACGGTGATCTGGAGCAGCCAAAACAGCAGCAGGCAGGGAGAAAGTGAGCTGCCTGTGCCCGGAGGGCTGCAAGCCCATGCTGGAGGGCCCCTGACTCCTTGTGTGACCTTGGTCCTGCTGCTAGGATTCTTCTTTGCACTTGTACAATCAGCACATTGTAAAGGACGGTTGTTCAGATGTGGATTTACTAGGCAGCTCCTGAAGTCCCTCCCCATTGGCAAGGGGCCGGGCCCCAGGGAGAGAGGAGGAGGAGCCCAGCCCTGCCTTTCTCCCACTCCTCCCACTACCCTCGGGACAAGCAGAACAACAGAATCCCTCCCCCAGTGACAGCCTTCCAAATACCTGGGAAAAGGACCGCAACCTCCTTCAGTCTTGTCTTCTGCAGTACGAACACCCCCAGCTCCTTCGGCAAATCCTCCTCTGGAATGACCTGGAAGCCTTTCATCTTCCTCCTTGGCCTCCTTTCTGCAAACACCAGCTTCTCAATGCCCTTCCCAAAATGGAACCCCCAAAACTGACGAAGGAATCCGCCAGTTCAGAGCATAGTAGGGCTACCATCTCCTGGACCCCGCCAGGTCAGAGCATAGTAGGGCCACCATCTCCTGGACCCCGCCAGGTCAGAGGATAGTAGGGCCACCATCTCCTGGTCCCCGCCAGGTCAGAGGATAGTAGGGCCACCATCTCCTGGACCCCGCCAGGTCAGAGGATAGTAGGGCCACCATCTCCTGGACCCCGCCAGGTCAGAGCATAGTAGGGCCACCATCTCTTGTGCCCTGGATGCTCTGCCTCTAGATGGCCTCAGCTTTGTGGGCTGCTATAGCTCACAGTTGACTCTCATTGATCTTGTGGTCCATTCAGGTCCCTAGACCTTTTTCTGAAAATTGGTTTGATAAATTGACTCCTATCTAGGTGGGTCAAAGTTAACAACAAATCCCTTTGCTTCCCAGCCCTTATCCTTGCACAGGCCTGGGGAGTGAAGGTGGGGAGGTTTTACTCAATTCACAAAGTGCTCATTAAGGGCCTACTGTGTGCATTAGAACCTCCAAGGAGGCCTTCCTTCAGGGCCTCCTCATTGAGAAGAAGCTTGTGAAGGATAGCACTCACAGCTCCTACTGAAGTGGAAGGGCTTTGAGTGTGGGGCTCAAAGACAGCCTGGTGTCCATTGTGGGAGGACCAGGCTACCTAAGTGAATACTCACTACTGCCTTGCCTGTAGGTGGAACACTCACATAGACTGAAAACTGGGGTTCTGAGGGGCTGCCCTCTGCACTAGAGAGGTGCCCATACCCTTGAAATCAGGCATCCCAAGGATGAATTGAATGAGATAAAGGGTGAAAAGAGGGAGGAAATATCCATAGGAGGTGTGATGAACAAATGGGTAACAGGTGAGAATGTATAGACCCTAGGGGGCTGACTGGGGCCAGGTGATCCAAGAGGCAAAGAGAGGGACAGGACCATGAGGAGGAGAAAAATCAGGTGCCAGGAAGAGGGGGCCGATGAGCCATCTTGCCAGTCACAACTCTAGCTGGAGACAATGCTTGGAATCCCTCCATCCTAGGAGCCCAGAGTAGCCTGGGGAGCAGGAGAGGGGCCTCAATCCTGCTTGTCAGGTCAGAGAGAAGGCAGAACCTGGAGAGGGGAGGCCCAGCCAATCTCGGGCAGCAGCAGGCTTGGGACTGGAACAAAGGGAAGCACGGCACTCATTTGAGGTTTCCCAACTGTTCTCAATCCTGGGTGCATATGAGCTGGCTGGGAAATCTGGGGGAGGGAAACAAAGGCATTCTAGCTCCCTCTGACTCCATCCCAGCACAGGGCTCTGTCATCCAGAATGGATACTCTGCTTAACGGAGAGAGCATGCCTGGAAAGTGATTGGCACGGGGCATTCTCTATCTATCTATTTGTAACTTAAATATCCATAACTTAAATAGCTAGATATAGAGATGTGTGGCCAACCCCAAGCCCCATGCCAAGAAAAACTTCCAGAAAATCCCTAAGACCTTTGGGGTCATCAATAACAGATTGAGTTTAGAGTTTGTAGGGTCAGAGATCTAGTGTTGGAAGGGATCTTAGCAGGGATCTAACCCTACTCTCTCACTGTACAGCGGAGGAAACTGAGGCCCAAAAGGATGAAGGGACTTGTCCAAGTCCCACATGGAGAAAATGGTAGAGCTGCGATTTGAACCCATGTTTGCCGACTCCAAATGTCACTTACTTCCCATGGAGTGTTAACAGACTGGTTTTTTGTGTGTGAAGTTTCAACCCATTATGAAGCATATAGACCTAATACCAGAACCATGTTGAGTCCTAAAATCAATCTTTTGCTGATAAATCATGGTGCCAGTTCAGGATGAACATCAATTATCTTTACAAAGATTGGGAGGGGGTGATGCAAAAATGTCTGTTGAATTAAAAGACATCAGAATTCGGACTGATCTTGACTCAGTTATCTCATCTGCAAAATGGGTAGATTGTACCACATGACCAATGGGAGGGGTCCCTTCAAGATCTAAATCTTTGACCATATGATCCTGTCCTTTCAGACAGGAGCAGAATAAAGCTTACATGGTTGAACATGGTCAGTGTGGTGGTCAGTCTGGCTTATCTGTTATGAGAAAGAGTTCTATTAGGAGCAGGTGGTCCTGAGGAATGATAGTACTATAAAAAGTTACAATAAAAAATTATTTTTCTAAAAAATTGTTGAGAGGGGACAGCTAGGTGGCACAGTGGATAGAGTAGAGTACCAGCTCTGGAGTCAGGAGGACCTGAGTTCAAATCTGACCTCAGACACTTGATACTTACTAGCTGTGTGACCTTGGGCAAGTCACTTAACCCCATTGCCCAGCCCCCCCCAAAACAAACAAACAAAAAGATTTGTCAAGAGAATTTGTCAAAGTAGAAGATTGTTCATTGGAAGGTGACTAAACAAACTGGCACATGACTATAATAGGACTACTTACTGGGCCATCAGAGACTATGAATTCAGAAAAGTTTGGGAAGGAAGGAAGGGTGAAATAGGTGCTATGTATTTATAAGGACCAAGCGTGGCCCTGAAGAAGAGTTGAGAAAATGGATCTTTCTCCTTCTATGCACTGGGGGGAACTATGGATGTGGAATATTGATATAAACAGATGGAGGAGGTCAACACGTTGGCTAATTTTGCTAAGCAATTTATTCCCACTTTCTTTTTTAACTTTTCTTATAAGGGATAGCTTCCTGGATAGGAACTGAAGGGAGTGTATTTGTAAATGAATGTGCTTTATATTAAAAAGATTCTGCATCACTAATAACTGCAGAAATGAAAATTAAAGCAACTCTGAGGTTCCACCTCATACTTATCAGATTGGCTAACATGACAAAAAGAAGAAAATGACAAATGCTGGAGTCGCTGTGGGAAAACAGGCTTATTAATCTATTGTTATATACATTATGGTTATTGACATAATGATAGAGCTGTGAATTGGTGCAGCCATTCTAAGAATCAATTTGGAGCTAATACCTAAAAAGTTACTAAACTGTCCAGACCTTTTGACCCAATAATACTACTGCTAGGCTCAAACCCCAGAGAATCTGAAAAAAAAAGAGAGAAAGGAAAAGGACCCAAATGTACAAGAGTCCTTGTAATAGCTCTTTTTGTAGTGGCAAAGAATTGGAAACTAAGTGGATGACTATTAACTGGGGATTGGTCAACAAATTATGGTCTATGAATGTAAAAGAACACTATTATGTCCTGAGAAATGATGAAAGGGGTGATTTCAGAGAAACATGAGAAGACTTGTATGTATAGTAATGTGAGCGGAACTAAGAGGACAATTTGTACAAATAATAACAATCTTGGAAAGAATAAAACTTTGAAAGACTTAAGAACTCTAATCAGTAAAATGAACAACCGTGATTCCAGAGGACCAACGGTGAAACATGCTGCTTACCACTGGACAAAGAAAGGACAGACTTAAGATGCAGAAAGGGATGTCTACTTTCAGACACAGCTGATGTGGGAATTTGTTTTGTTTAATTATTATTATTATTATTATTATTACAAGGGGTTTGTTTTTATTTTTTCAATTTTGGGAGAGGAAGAAGTAGGAGGAAAAGGGAGGTGGAGATAGAGTACTTTCTCCCAAATAAGAAGAGAATAGAAGGGAAGCAGGAGGTAATCATGACAAATAGGTCAGCTTTGGAAGTTAGGCAGTGAATTTTAGACTTAAAAGAAAAACAAACTTTAATTGAGATATGTAGTTTCACATAGAAATCTATTCTACAGATTATAGAAAACTGCTCTTTGTATTTTAAGTTAAGAATAAAAACATGTAAGAAAAAACCCAAATGTGTCAGGTTGTAAAAAGTGTGTGGTAAAAACCAAAGCCATCAATTAAAGCAGAAATGATATGGGGTCTAGGAAAAGGAAAAAGAGACAGTTTGGACTGATGGATGATGGGTGAACCAGCATTCCCTCACATGACCATGACAAGGAATGGACTCAGATTTCCAGAGATTCTAAGTTTGCAAAGTACTTTACAGACATTGTCTGATTTGGTCCTCATGTGAGCTTGGAGGGAGATGATCCTAGACCCAGAGGATTAGAGTTGGGGAGTGATCTGCTAGACTATGGTGAAAAGCTTCAATACTCATGGATTCAGAGATTCCCTCCTATAACATATCCATACTAGCCAGGTTCTCCCAAAGACTTGCCACACAGCATCCACACAGTGTGTTAGAATCTTTCTTCTCCCTTCCCACCCCCTCTCTGTCTTTATCTTTTGTCTCTTCCTCTCTTCTTCCCTCTCCTTTCCTACCTCTTCCCCCACTTAGAGATCATCTCATTTTACATATTAGAAAACTGAGGGGGGAGGGAGACTTGCCCAGTGCCCAGAGTCACACAGCTCTATGTGTGTTCTCACATACGCACAGACTAAGCCAATTCCTCTCTTTTCTTCCCTGTGATTGCCCACCTGTCACTTCAAAGATTGACCAAAAGACAAGAGGCTTCTTGGGAGGTCCTGGATGTCCAAGTGTGGCTGATCTTGCAAGGCCCTAAATGATTATGGAAAGGAGGTGCAGACTTAGAGCCCCATCACATTAGCATACCCTAGCTGCAGCCTTCTGCTCCATGTAGGAATCACCCCAATATCCCAAGCCTGGAAGCCTCGAGTGCTTCCTGTATTTCTAGTGGATTTCCCATATCCAGTGACCTCTGCTGAGACACACAGTTACCACAGATAGAAGAGAGATAGAGGAAAAGATGAGCCATCCAGTAGCTCTTCCTTCCTTCCTCCCTTCTTTCCCTCCTTCCTTCCTTCCTTCCTTCCTTCCTTCCTTCCTTCCTTCCTTCCTTCCTTCCTTCCTTCCTTCCTTCCTCCCTCCCTTCCTGCTTTCTTTCTTTCCTGCTTTCCTGCCTGTCTTCCCTCACTTATTCAACAAACACCTCCCACATGAATGGCATTGTGGACTCTGCCTGTCCAGAAGTGAGGGGCAGCCTCCAGAAGTGGTCAGTCTATTCTGAACCCCTGGCAAGAGCTACAGGGAAATGTCCTCTCAATGGGCATGAGCTGTTCCATTCTGAGGTCATTCTGAACAAGGCCGGTGTGGAGGGATGAAGGGAGACCAAGCCTGGGTTTCAGGGAGGGTGGGATGGGGACTAGACTGTGTCCTGGGCTGCAGAACTAGCTTGTAACCATTGCCAAAAAATGAGAAACTGGTGCAGCCCATTAGACTGTGCTGTGGACCCGAACATTCCAGGATCCTGGGTCTTTGAGGCTTCCAGGTGGATGGACCTAGTTGAAAAAACTGAGTGAGAGAAGGTAACAAAAATAAAGGCTTTTGCTGGTCCCATTCTCCCTTCCATTTGCATCTAAAAGCTCCAGTTTGTGAGATATATCAGGAAAGGAAGCCTAGTGTAAGTATCGCCAGAAAGGTGGCCCACGGATGCATAGAAGGGCAATGACTGTCCCTTGGTTGACCTGTACATTAGAAACTGATGGCAAGTCAGGTTGGAACTAGCCCCAGAACCAGCCCTGACTGCCCAGAGAAAGCTAATGCCTGTCATCCACAGTTAGTCTGTTCTGTCCCAAATCACTCAGCCAGGGCTACCATTCCATTCTATCCTGGCTTGCAACAACTCTGGGCAGTCAGACAGAGAACTTGGAAGCAGTTCCTAAATTTAATGTAGCAATATCTCTACTTCCTTTTACAAAAAATTATCACCCTCTACATTTTCACAAAACAATCTACACAAACAACTTGTGTCTATATTTTATTCAAATAAAGTGGAGTGTTGTGGAATCAGGTTCTAGGCCACCTAATTTTGTTGTGCTTCTAGAACCTTGGCTTTGCTGCAAAGGGCTGTGGGTAAACTAGATATTGTTATGTTGAAGGACTATGGGAAAGTGTTTTCCCGTGGGAAATCTTGATGCCTTCAGGCGGTGCAACAGACAGGCTTGCAAAACATGCTTGGGCAACTAGGTGTAATCAACTCTTCATTATGGCTTTACCCTTTTCTCTGAATATTCTGGAGATCCTCACACAACTACTGAGCCTCAAGGATTTCACTTTGAATTCCCACATGATCTTGTCTTCCTAGAAATGCCTCCATTAATCTACCAGCTTTGTAAACCTTCATTCATCCCACTTACCTATGCTCTTCACGGTTTGACTTTTTAGCTTACTTCAGAGTTCGGAAATGTTCAGCCTTGCCCATTTGGGGAGAAATTTTTTCATGGCAGACTCTGTGTCAAATGTTTTCACTTCTCCAGCTGCAAAAAGTAAACCTGTGCCCTGACAAAGCAGAGAATCACAGAGTTCTGGGTTAATTCTTTGACAGAATATATTGCAATTTAATAGCAACACACAAGCACACCTTAAGTACACAATAAAAAAACCTAACATGCATAAGTATTTATTCATTTCATAATATAATATTTATTATATTTTTCAAAAAACCATACTTATTTATGATTTTTGCAGTTGTACTTCACCAATAATAACCGTAACAATATTATTAATGAGACAGATGGCCTTCTTCTTTGGTACAAGGGTTCTCAAAGCAAGGAGTCCTTAATGATCGTGTTACAACTAATCCTTTTGTAGAGCTAGATATTTTGTCTCCATGGCAGTTACAGAAGAGACCTACATTTCACACAAATAAGCTGTCATGAATGGTAATGAAATGTGCCTCTTTTTGATAAATCCAGACCCTGTATTCATTCACCAGTAAGATTTTTCAGGTCCAACACTTGTGTGAACATACTGTCACGAGACAATGTCGCTTGACCATTCTTGAGGTTAAAGAGGCAGAGCCAAGCTGTTGTAGAAAGGCAGGGACTTGTCTGAGCTTTCCCCCAAACCCTTCAGAACACTTTGAAATTAAATAATGCCCTAAAACAAATCCTGGAGCAGTAGGACCCACAAAAGGATGGGGTAAAATAATTTTCCAGTCAAAGACAACTTAGAAGTTTGGTAGAAAAGGTCTGTTGCAACAGGGTGAGAGTGGAGCACAGTTCAGCTAAGGCCATGCCAGCAGAGACCTGGCCCCCACAACCAGGTACGGGTCTTGGGAGTGACTGATTCAGCAGTGGCAGTGACTGCTTCAGGATCTCTCAGGCCAAACAGTAAGGGGGTCCAACAACTGGTCAGAAGGAGATTACAGTGGTCTCTTTGCTGGCGCTGGGGGCAGGACTCTGTTGCTTTGCCCATACTTGGATTTGCATCACAGTCTTGGGTGGCAGTCCCAGGGTGAGGAGGAGCATGAGCACACCAGAATTTGTGGCTGCAGAAGAGCATGGAGCCTCCTCAGAGTTCCAAGGCAGAAAAAAGTGCTTGAGGTCACTTACAGACCAGAGCACAGGCCAGGAAGAGGAGTAAACACCTCTCCTTAGATCATACCACCTAGGAAGAGCTAAAAACTTACAGGTCCCTAGAAGTATCTCTAAAAACAGATTTACAAAACCCTTGAAGCTTGGGACAGTGCCAAGGTACTACCTATTAGATTGGATAATGGGACAGAAAAGGAAAATGACAAATGTTGGAGGCGATGTGGGAAAAATGGGACACTAGTTAGTGGAGTTGTGAACTGATTCAACTGTAGAATAATTTGGAACTATGCCCAAAGGGCTATAAAATCATGCATATCCTTTGACCCAGCAATACCACTGCTAGGTCTGTATCCCAAAAAAGACAAAAAATGAAAAGGAAAATGGCCTATAGGTACAAAAACATTTATAGCAGCACTTTTCTGGTGGCAAAGATTTGGACACTGAGAGGATGCCTATCAATTAGGGAATAGATGAACAAGTTGTGGTATATGATTGTGATGGAATACTATTGTGCCATAGGAAATGATGAGCAGGGTGCCCTCAGAAAAAACTGGAAAGACTTACATGAACTGGTACAAAGTGAAATGGGTAGAACCAGGAGAACATTGTACATGGTAATAACAAAATCGTAAGATGATCAACTGTGAATGACTTAGCTATTCTCAGCAATACACTAATCCAAGACAACTCTGAAGGACTTAAGACAAAATCTGAATACAGATAGAAGCAATCTTTTAAATTTTTTCTTTATTTTTCTTAGGGTGTTTTTGGTCTATGTTTTCTTTTACAACATGACTAACATGAAAATATGTTTTGCATGACTACACATATATAACCTATATCAAATTGCACACAATGTGACTGTTACTGTGTACAACATTCTCCTGGTTCTGCTCATTTCACTCAGCATCAGTTCATGTAAGTCTTTCCAGGTTTTTTTAAGGTCTACCTGCTCATCATTTCTTATAGCACAATAGTATTCCATTACATTCATGTATCACAACTTGTTTAGCCATTCTCCAGTTGATGGGCATCCTCTCAATTTCCAATTCTTTGCCACCACAGAGAGAACTGCTATAAATATTTTTGTATGTGTGGGTCCTTTTCTAATTTTTATGATCTCTTTGGGATACAGCCCTAGAAGTGCTATTGCTGGGTCAAAGCATATGCAAAAATAATTAATTTTTTGAAAGACCAAATGTATAATATTTGTTCTATATCAAACAAGCTTCTTATAGATTTACATCTAGAATATCAATTTCATTTTAAGATAAATTGAGCATTGCTTCTGTAACTTTGAACTTTGTACTGGATCAGCTTATGAATTTAAAGGATTACACTGATTTTTTAGAAGGCTCAATTTTTTCAAAAAAGTTCGAAGAGGATACTAAAAAATGAATTCGCTTCATTTTTATTATTGCCACTAAGAAAAATGATAATTTCTTCTAGGTCTGGGCCCTCACCAAAAACTGATAATTTGGGGATTATCTAATACCTGGGGCTCAGGTCCCCAGATCTTTTGGAAAAGCCGTATATGCATTGGGAACTCATTTGGGACTTTCTATCTGAGGGGAGAAGCTTTTTGGGGATACCTTTTCCTTTTCTTTAACACTCCCCTCATTCTACCTCCTATTGTCTCACATATACATCAGAATTACCTTCTCTTCTCTGACACTGCCTCATCACCTGTACTATTGTTATCAGCCTGTTCATGCTAATTCCAGGGTCTCCTTGCTTCAAATTTCTCCCTACTGTGGAGTTCATCCTCCACTCAGCTGCCAAAGTGATCTTTCTAAAGCCCAGGCCTGGCCATGTCCCATCCCCCAGTTCCACAACCTCCAGCAGCTCCCTATTACCTCCAGGATAAAATATAAAATGCTCTGGCTTTTAAAGTCCTCTATCACCTGGCCTGTCCTACCTCTCCAGTCTTCTTACACCTTACTACTTCCATGTATTCTTTGAATTTTCACTGTTTACCCCATCCTGGGATACTCTCCTTTCTCATTTCTTGACATCTATATTCCCTGGCTGCCTTAAAATCTCTGCTCACATCTTACCTTGTGCAAGAATCCTTTTCCAGAAAGAGTATGGCAGAAACTAGGCTTAGACTAAATCTCACACCATATACCAAAATAAAGTTAAAGTTGGTTCATGATTTAGATATAAAGACTGATACTGTAAGCAAACTGGGAAAGCAAGGAATAGTTTACCTATCAGATCTATGGAGAACAGAAGAATTCATGACCAAACAGGAGATAGAGAACATTATGAAATGCAGAATGGATAACTTTGATTAAATTAAATTGAAAGGTTTTTGCACAAACAAAGCCAATGCAACCAAGATTAGAAGGAAAGTAGAAAATTGGGAAAGAATTTTTACAACCAGTCTCTCTGATAAGGGCCTCATTTCTAAAATATATAGAAAATTAAGTCAAATTTATAAGAATACAAATCATTCCCAATTGATAAATGGTCAAAAGGTATGAACAGGTAGTTATCGGATGAAGAAATTAAAGCCATCTGTAGTCATAAAAAAAATGCTCTAAATCACTATTGATTAGAGAAATCCAAATCAAAACAACTCTGAGGTGTCACACCATACCTATCAGATTGGCCAGCATGACAAAACAGGAAAATGATAAATGTTGGAGAAGATGTGGGAAAATTGGAACACTAATGCACTGTTGATGGAGTTGTGAAATGATTCAACCATTTTGGAGAGCAATTTGGAACTATGCCCAAAGGGCTATCAAAATGTGCATACCTTTTGACCCAGCAATAGCACTTATAAGGCTATATCCCAGAGAGATCATCCAAATGGGAAAAAGACCCACATGTACAAAACTATTTATAGCAGCTCTTTTTGTGGTGGCAAAGAATTGGAAATGGAGAGGATACCCATCCATTGGGGAATGGCTGAACAAGTTGTGGTATATGAATGTAATGGAATACTATTGTGCTATAAGAAATGATGAAGAGGCTGACTTCAGAAAACCCTGGAAAGACTTGCATGGTCTGATGCTGAGTGAAGTGAGCAGAACCAGGAGAACATTGTACACAGTAACAGCCACATTGTGTGATGACTAATATTGATAGACTTAACCCTTCTCAGCAATACAAGGATCTAAGATATCTCCAAAGACCTCATGATGGAAAATGCTATCCACATCCAAAGAAAGAACTATGGAGTTTGAATGCAGATGAAAGCATAGTATTTGATATTTTTTTCCTTCTGTTGTATTTTGTTTCCTCTTTCTGGTGGTTCCTCCTACTGGTTCTAATTTTTACTTACATCACTAACGTGAAAATACGTTTAATAGGAATGTATATGTATAGCCTATCTCATATTGTGTGCCATCTTGAGGAGGGAGGTGGAGAAAAATTTTAAACTCAAAAGCTTGTGGAAGTTATTGTTGATAATTCAAAATAAATTAATTAAAATTAAAAAAAAATCCTTTTCCAGCCCCTCTTAATACTAGTGCCTTCCCTCTGAGATGACTTCCAAGTCATCCTGTCTTGTTTATACATAATTGTTTGTACATAATTGTCATGGGACAAGGATCTCATATTTAGAGTTCCAAGAGGCAAACTAAACTATTGACACCCCCCCCCCAAATGTGTTGTTAGGACTCTCTGTCTTCTTTTCCATCACCAATCTGCCGCTGTAGAAGTGGAAGGGAGCCACACAAATTTTATTTTGTTTCATGGGTTATCAAGGTTTAAAAAAAAAAGTATCATCATTTGGTTGCCAGACAACTAGATAGGTTCCTCTCTACAATTAGCTAAATTATTCCTTTGGAAAGCAGGTTCAGGGCTACCTGAAGATTTTCCAGTATGGTAGACCCTGTTGGAGCTTGTCCTCTGCTGACAAAGCCTTTGAGAGTCCTGAGTCACCTGACCCTTGCAATGAGACATCACTCGACATTGTTGCTATAAAGGAAACCAGAAAAAGACTTACATGAACTGATATGTAGTGAAATGAGTAGAACCAGGAGAATGTTATACATGGTAACAGCAACGTTGTAAGATGACCAGCTTGAATGACCTAGCTGTTCTCAGCAATACAATGATCCAAGACAACTCTGAAGAATTTACAATGAAAAATGCTATCCTTCCCCAGAGAAAGAACTGATAGAGTCTGAATACAGATTAAAGTATACTTTTGTTAAACTTTATTTTTCTTGGGGGTTTTTTGGTCTATGTTTTCTTTTACAATGTGACTAATATAGAAATATGTTTTGCATGACTACACATGCATAATCTATATCAAATTGCTGTACTTTCTCCATCAGTAGTGTGAGGAGGAAGGGAGGGAATTTGGAACTCAAAATTCTAAAAACAAATGTTAAAAATTGTTTTTACATGAAATTGGGGAAAAATAAAATACTGAGTGGAAAAATAAATGAATGAATGAATGAAAGGAAATCAGTAGAAAGAAGGAAGTCTCAGATCAATGAAGGGATGGCTTACAGATGGAATTGGTGGAATGGGTATTATTATAAATCCTAAAGCCACAAGGAATAGTATTTCATGGGATATTTGGGCATTACGTGTTGCAGTCGTGATGATGTGTAGTTGCAAAAAGCCCATCAGGACAATCATGGCAGCTTATACACCAACATCAGTTGCTAAGGACAAAGTGGTAGTGGAAGACCAGGTTAAGACCTTCCAAATGAAATCAACATAATTGATAATTGGCAATTTAAATGCAAAAGTGGAAAAAGGTGAAAACACAGAACATTTTCACTGGCCGTCCCTCATGGCTGGAATTGTCTCCATCTTCAGCCCTTCCCCCTGGCTTCCTTCAAGTCCCAATTAAAATCCTCCCTTCTACAGAAAGCCTTGCCTTATTCCCCTTAATTCTAGTGCCCTCCCTCTTAAATAATCTCCAGTTTATTCTGTCTGTAGCTTATATGTACACAGACTGGGAGATCCTTGGGAACAGGGATTGTCTTTTGCCTTTCTTTGTATCCTCAGCACTTAGCACAGTGCCTGGCACATAGTTGGTGCTTAATAAATGCTTGTTGACTCACTGAGTGATGGGAAAAAACAAATGGGTACATATAGTTCAGGAATAAGAAATGAGAGAAGCCGAAGATTTGTAGATCACTCAGACTCATAACACTATATCACGAAGACTGAGGTAAGCAGGGACCTATGTTCATGTTTAGACCTTTGGTTCCCTATGCCAGAAATGTCAAACATATGGCTTGGGGCTGGACCAAACTAGATTAAAAGGTATTTGAGAAACATTTAACAAAATAAACAAAAATACAATAGCATAGTGATAATGTTAACATGTTGTTTTCTAAGTAAATATGGGGTCACTGGTGACCTTTATATAAGTTTAGTGATTTATTTTTTAGTTTGATACCAATTTTCATAGACTAGTCAAGTTTCAAGGATGGTTTTATTGCCTTTTAGGGGAAAAATCAGGCTACTTTATGTAGCTGGGACCTTAGTAGATGGTTCTACTCTACTCACATATGGTGCTCCATTTCCTATGTCTGGATAGGAACCTTTGCAATGGTTCCCTCTTGGCTGCAACTCACATCCTTTTCACCTCCCTGCTCATAGAATTCCTCACTTCCTTCAAAAAAACAGCTCAAATCACTTTCTACACAAAGTCTTTCCTGATGCCCCCAACTGCCTGTACTTAACTACCCTTTATTTGTTTTGTATTCATTCCGCATATGTTCTCTCTCTCTCTCCTGACATATATATATATATATATATATATATATATATATATATATATATATATATATATATAAACATATGCACATACATACACACAAGACCCAAGATTCCAGGCTTTCTACCTGTTCTGTAGATCATCCTGCATATTGGAGTTGTCAAGGAAATGAACCTTGGTGACTCAGTTTCCCTACTGCAAAGTGAGGGGGTTGGTTGAATCGAATGATCTCTAAAGATGCTCTCAGGTCTGACATTCTATGCTGTGAGGTCCTTCCCAGGTCTGACATTCTATGTATGCCCTGAGATCCCTCCTGGCTCTGACATCCCGTGCTCTGAGGTCCTTCCCAGCTCTGACATTCTATGTATGCCCTGAGATCCCTCCTGGCTCTGACATCCCGTTCTCTGAGATCCCTCCTGGCTCTGACATCCCGTGCTCTGAGGTCCCTCCTGGCTCTGACATCCTGTGCTCTGAGGTCCCTCCTGGCTCTGACACCCCGTGCTTTGAGGTCCTTCCCAGCTCTGACATTCTATGTATGCCCTGAGATCCCTCCTGGCTCTGACATCCTGTGCTCTGAGGTCCTCCTGGCTCTGACATCCATGCTCTGAGGTCCTTCCCAGCTCTGACATTCTATGTATGCCCTGAGATCCCTCCTGGCTCTGACATCCCGTGCTCTGAGGTCCCTCCTGGCTCTGACATCCCATGCTCTGAGGTCCTTCCCAGCTCTGACATTCTATGTATGCCCTGAGATCCCTCCTGGCTCTGACATCCCGTGCTCTGAGGTCCCTCCTGGCTCTGACATCCCATGCTCTGAGGTCCTTCCCAGCTCTGACATTCTATGTATGCCCTGAGATCCCTCCTGGCTCTGACATCCCGTGCTTTGAGGTCCCTCCTGGCTCTGACACCCCGTGCTTTGAGGTCCTTCCCAGCTCTGACATTCTATGTATGCCCTGAGATCCCTCCTGGCTCTGACATCCCGTGCTCTGAGGTCCCTCCTGGCTCTGACATCCCATGCTCTGAGGTCCTTCCCAGCTCTGACATTCTATGTATTCCCTGAGATCCCTCCTGGCTCTGACATCCTGTGCTCTGAGGTCCCTCCTGGCTCTGACATCCCGTGCTCTGAGATCCCTCCTGGCTCTGACATCCTGTGCTCTGAGGTCCTTCCCAGCTCTGACATCCCGTGCTCTGAGATCCCTCCTGGCTCTGACATTTCTATAACATTCCAGTTCTGAAAAGCAATTCAGAGGCATTATTGCATTTGACCCTGAGAACAAGCCTGAAGTCAGTACTAGAGGTATTCTTATATGAATATTATTCAAATGACATGGAATGCCACCTTGAATACTTGCTGATGTGTAACCTTGGGCAAGTCACTTGATTGTTCTCAGCCTCCATTTTCTCATCTGTAAAATGGGGATAATAACAGCACTCACTTCCAGCAGTTGTTAGGCTCATATAAGATATTTGTAAAGTGCTTTGTAAGCTTCTAGGACAGCTGGATGGTGCAGTGGAGAGAGCACCAGGCCTGGAGCCAGACAGACTCATCTTCCTGAGTTCAAATATGGCCTCTGACACTTACTAACTGTGTGACCTTGGGCAAGTTACTTAACCCTATGTGCCTCAGTTTCCTCATCTGTAAAAATGAGCTGGAGAAGGCAAACCATCCCAGTATCTTTGCCAAGAAAACCCCAAACGGGGTCGTGAAGAGCTGGACACAACTGAGATGACTGAACAACATTGTAAGCTTCAAGTTCTAAATAAATACTTGCTACTCTTGTGATTATTATTTTTTTTACATTTTAAGTATGAGGAAGCCAAGGTTCAGTAATGTTGAGGGACTTGCCCAGTGCCATACAGAGAGCGAGTTTCAGAGGCTAGACTCAAGCCCAAGTGTCATGGATCAGTCCTGATTCTAAGGATGGTTCCCTGCTAGTTTGGGTTGGATATTGGAAGAAAATGGTGATATATATATATATATATAGATCTTTCAATGGCAACAGAAGGAGCAGGGGAATGACGTTCCACAAGGATATTGGGTGAGGACACCATTTTGTTTTCTGGTGTCTGTCATGTTGTCAGGCCATGGTCAGAAGCCTCAGATGGTGAGCTGGAGTTCCCCAGGGCCTTTCATATTCAAGTGCCCAGGAAGCCACAGCAACAATTAGCACCAATCCCCTGAGCCGACCGAGTTTCCATACTGTGTAAGCATAAGAACTAACCTCACCTGCATGGGATGCTGTTGCTGTTGCTTAGGCATGGAGTATTCTGATAACTATTGTGCAATTTAGCTAGGTAAGAGGTGACTGGTCACAGTGGGGGTGTCATATACCCCTCCCCCTCACATCCACTGACTTGGAGGCAACTTGCATCACTCCCTCCCCATCCCAGCTGCTTTCTCTTCCATGCTAATCTCTGAGACTACAAAGGGCTCAGAGCTGTGTTGCTCTATTGTACCATTTGTCATGGTCTGTTATCACTTTCTGAGAAACACTAGGACCGATATGAACTCAAGCTCATTGACTACATGCATAGGTTCTTCTGGGTGTTTGCTGTCAAAATTCAAATGCTCTGGCTGAAGCTGCCTCTCACTAAATATCCTGTCCATTTGCTCAGAACTCTGGGAGTCACTATCAGTTAAGGGCAGTCTCTCTCCTTTCCTCTTCCATACCCCACTGTCTGTCTTTCCAGTTGGACATCCCCAAAGTCCAATACCAAATGGTGGCCATTAGGTACAGTAAAGTTTGCTGCCAGGCATGGTAGCTGTCCATGGTAGGAGTTTAAAATTTCAGAAAGATTAGTAAGGATCAAGAAGGTCTCCAGGACCTCCAGTTCAATTATTTCTAGATCTTCTCCTTCAACCATTTGCATCATCACAGTCTGGGTATACTTTCCTAGGGAATAGGGCCTTTAGCCTGATTTCTAGAAAGATCCTCTTCTCCATCCCCCTCCTTTCATTTTTAAGAATCTAGGTCTGGTCCCCCAGTTGTGCAGATTCCCAAATTCCATCGTCTGCTCACAGGGGTATGTAAGGCCCCTATGGATAGTGCCAACTGCAAACACAGGACTTCACATTTCTATGGCACTTTAAAGTCTATAAAGCGCTTTACACACATTCATTTTATTTCAGCCTCACAACTCTGTTAAGCTCATGCTATTATTATCTGAATTTACAAATGAGGAAACAGAGACCCAGAGAGGTGAAGTGGCTTGCCCAGAGTCACATAGCTGTCCCAAAGGCAGGATTTGAACTCAGGTCTTCTGACTCCATGTTCAGGTCCAACCTGATCATACTAAGACCTGATACATTTCTTTTTCCCATCCTGGAGCAATCTATCTGTTTCATAAAGTAGTCCTGACCCTTCTAACCAAGATTCTCACTTTTCCAGCTTCCTTTTTGTTACACTGTGCACTGATGCTTCTCATAGAATTTTTACGCGTCCCTCATCTTGGACAGCTTCCCATCATCATAAATCCCAACATTGCCAAGTGCCTCTTCTGGTGGCCTGTCACCTCACTGCCATGGAAAGGACTCTTGTGGTCTCCACAACGCTCCTTGGTGTGTAAAATCTCAGGGGACATCTTGAGCCTCCACTCATTTCACCTGATCCATGAGAAAATAACAAGGATAACCATAGCTCCTATTCTAACGGATTGTAAGGGGTATTAAGGCATAGCTCCCACAGTGGGCTGGGAGGTCAGAAATGCCAGGTTACTCAGTCAAGTATCAACATGCATTTATTATGTTTCTGCTATGCTGTAGGTGCTGTACTAAGGTGGCAAAGACAGAAAAACAAAATGGCTGCCCTCAAGGGGCTTCCATTTTATTATTGAGGCTTAAAGAGGGGAAAGCCAACCAGATAGGACTTGGTTTTTGGTTTTTTGTTGGGTGTTGGGGGGGTGGCTTTCTTTACATCCCAAGTGCTTGGCATAGTGCTAGCACATTGTAGGTACTTAATAAATGCTCATTGACCAATACTTCAGACATAAGACTTCAACTCAGACTTTTTGGATTTGAAGTCCAGCATTCTTTCTACTATGCAATACTCCGTTCCACCAAGAAGTATTCAGGCAGGTGTGGATTTTAAAGCCCATTCCATTCCAGTCTGTTCATTCAGTGCAATTCAGTAGACAGCAATGAAGTATCCATGATACACAAGGCCATGGGCTAGGTGCTAGGGATACAAAGTCACAATAAATGCCCTACCCTCTCTGGTTCCCTGGTCTGCCACCCAGAGTGCTTGAGGATCACAATCTCCATCACGGTTCTGCTCACTGCTCTCCAGAGCTCTTCTCACAACAGTCCTAGGAGGTAGCCAGTGCAGTAATGATTGGTATTATTATTAATAATAGCTCGATTTACATAGCACTTGATGGTTTGTGCAGTGGTACATGTTTTTTTCATTCATTTGCCAAGTGTCTACTGTGTGCTAAGCACTAGGGATGTAAAAAGAGGCAAAAGATGGTTCTGCCCTCATGTGATCCTCACAACAACTATGGGAAATAGGTATTGCTCTCATCCTTCTTTTGTAGTTGAGGAAACTCATAGCAAATTTCTCTAACCACAGCAGATAAAATTATAATTTTTAAAAAATATAATGAATCTTATTGCTGCAATACTCCAGCACCTCTGCCCTACACTGATAG
The DNA here is from genome assembly GCF_003287225.1 of Phascolarctos cinereus. Classification (NCBI taxonomy): domain Eukaryota; kingdom Metazoa; phylum Chordata; class Mammalia; order Diprotodontia; family Phascolarctidae; genus Phascolarctos; species Phascolarctos cinereus. Next base: position 3,458,991 of record NW_027556402.1, on the reverse strand, counting down.
GATGCAAGTATGTAAGCCCTTATTGTCTGTGATCTAAATAGGTAGACAATTTCACATCCTAAGCAGTTAAGTAAATGAGCTCTTGGGTTTGCCGCCCCTTTGCCGGTAATTATGATGTGGGGATAACATCCTCCTAAGGGGGAATTAAGACTAAGATGCAAAAATTTTTCAGTAAGACTGTAGGTCTTAAAGTTTCTTTAAAAATTGAGTGGAGTAATCACAAGAATAATACACTCTGACCAGGTACGATTTATGCCAGGAGTGCCAGGCTGGTTCAATATTAGGAAAACTATCAGCATCATTGATATCAACACCCAAACCAACAGAAACCACATGATCATCTCAGTAGTTGCAGAAAAAGTTTTTGACAAAATACAATACTCATTCCTATTAAAAACACTAGAGAACATAAGAATAAATGGAGCCTTCCTTAAAATAATAAATAGCATCTACCCAAAACCTTCAGCAAACATCATATGTAATGGGGACAGGGTAGAAGCATTTCCAATAAGATCAGGGGTGAAACAAGGATGTCCATTATCACCACTGTTATTCAATATTGTACTGGAAACGTTAGCTTTAGCAATAAGAGAAGAAAAAGAAATTGAAGGTATTAGAATAGGCAAAGAAGAAACAAAGCTATCACTCTTTGCAGATGACATGATGATATACTTAGAGAATCCTAGAGAATCAAGTAAAAAACTACTTGAAATAATAAACAACTTTAGCAAAGTTGCAGGCTATAAAATAAACCCACATAAATCATCAGCATTTCTATATTACCAACAAAGCCCAACAGCAAGAGATAGAAAGAGAAATTCCATTTAAACTTACTGTAGACATTATAAAATATTTAGGAGTCTACCTCCCAAAACAAACCCAGGAACTCTATGAACACAATTACAAAACACTTTTCACACAAATAAAATCAGATCTAAATAATTGGAAAAACATCAGTTGCTCATGGGTAGGCCGAGCTAATATAATAAAAATGACAATCTACCTAAGCTAATTTACTTATTCAGTGCCATACCAATCAAACTACCAAAAATTTTTATAGAGTTAGAAAAAATATAACAAGATTCATTTGGAAAAACAAAAGGTCCAGAATATCAAAGGAACTAATGAAAAGAAATGCAGGGAAGGTGGCCTAGCAATTCCAGATCTTAAATTGTATTATAAAGCAGCAATCATCAAAACTGCTTGGTACTGGCTAAGAAATAGAATGGTGGATCAGTGGAATAGGTTAAATATGCAAGACACAGTAGTCAATGACTATAGTAATCTATTATTTGATAAACCCAAAGACCCCAGCTTCTGGGATAAGAACCCACTTTTGAAAAAAACTGCTGGGAAAACTGGAAAAGAGTATGGCAGAAACTAGGCATAGAAAATCTCACACCATATACCAAAATAAAGTCAAAATGGTTCATTTAGATATAAAGGCTGATACTGTAAGCAAACTGGGAGACAAGGAATAGTTTACCTATCAGATCTATGGAGAACAGAAGAATTCAACCAAACAGGAGATAGAGAACATTAAAAAGCAAAATGGATAATTTTGATTACATTAAATTGAAAAGTTTTTGCACAAACAAAGCCAATGCAACTAAGATTAGAAGGAAAGTAGAAAATTGGGAAAGAATTTTTACAACCAGTCTCTCTGATAAGGCCTCATTTCTAAAATATATAGAGAATTAAGTCAAATTTATAAGAATACAAATCATTCCCCAATTGATAAATGGTCAAAGGATATGAACAGACAGTTCTCAGATGAAGAAATTAAAGCCATCTATAGTCATATGAAAAAATGCTCTAAATCATTATTGATTAGAGAAATGCAAATCAAAACAACTCTGAGGTACCACATCACACCTATCAGATTGGCCAACATGACAAAACAGGAAAATGATAAATGTTGGAGAAGATGTGGGAAAATTGGAACGCTAATACATTGTTGGTGGAGTTGTGAAATGATCCAACCATTTTGGAGACCAATTTGGAACTATGCCCAAAGGGCTATCAAAATGTGTGTACCCTTTGACCCAGTAATAGCACTTCTAGGGCTACATCCCAGAGAGATCATCCAAATGGGAAAAGGACCCACATGTACAAAACTATTTATAGCAGCTCTTTTTGTGGTGGCAAAGAATTGGAAATGGAGAGGATGCCCATCCATTGGGGAATGGCTGAGCAAGTTGTGGTATATGAATATAATGGAATACTATTGTGCTATAAGAAATGATGAAGAGGCTGACTTCAGAAAACCCTGGAAAGACTTGTAATGGTCTGATGCTGAGTGAAGTGAGCAGAACCAGGAGAACGTTGTACACAGAAACAGCCACACTGTGCAATGACTAATATTGATAGACTTAGCCCTTCTCAGCAATACAAGGATCTAAGACATCTCCAAAGGTCTCATGATGGAAAATGTTATCCACATCCAAAGAAAGAACTATGGAGTTTGAATGCAGATCAAAGCATACTCTTTGCTATTTTTTTCCTTCTGTTGTGTTTTGTTTCCTCTTTCTGGTGGTTCCTCCTATTGGTTCCAATTCTTACTTACATCACTAATGTGAAAATATGTTTAATAGGAATATATACGTATAGCCTATATCAGATTGCACACTGTCTTAAGGAAGGGAGGGGGGAGGAAGGGGGAGAAAAATTTTAAATCCAAAAGCTTATGGAAGTAATTGTTGATAATTCAAAATAAACTAATTAAAATTTTAAAAAGGAAAAAAATTAAGTGGAGTAGTAAGCTTTGAGAAAACAATAGAATCAGACTGTTTTCTCTAATTACAGGTGATGGTATTTGTCTCAAGCTCGTAAGGCAGGACCATGTCATATATTCTCTGACTCACACCCCTGTATTTAGCCTAGCCTTCTGCACAGATACACTCAGTCCTTAATAGGTATCTGTTACATGATTGGTGCTTGGGACGAGGGTTGCACTAATCCATCCCTTGTTCTGATCCAACTCTGAAATTCTTGGATTTCTGAACCTCAGAATTCAAAAGAACCACCGACCAGCCTAATGGGCCCATGCGGTCTTACCCAATGTGAGCAAGCAGCTCCTCTGCTGAATCCCTGCCATGTGTCCGCTCACTTGGCTTCCCTGTGGAGACCTCCAGGGAATCTGCCGGGTGTAAAACGATACCTCAAGGTCATTTTAATTTGCATTTCTCTAATCAATAATGATTCAGAGCATTTTTTCATATGACTATAAATTGTTTGGATTTCTACATTGGAAAACTGCCCGCTCACATCCTTTGACCATTTATCAATTGGGGTATGACTTGTATTGGCTAAAATGATAGAAGGGGAAAGTGGCACATGTTGGAAGGGATGTGGAAAAATTGGGACACTAATTCATTGTTGGTGGATTTGTGAACTGATCCAACCATTTTGGAGAGCAATCTGGAATTATGCCCAGAGTTATTAAACTGCCTATATCCTTTGACCCAATAGTACCACTATCAGGTCAATTTACAAAGATGATTACGGAAAAAGGAAAAGAACCTATAGGTTTTAAAATGTTTGTAGCAGCTGTCTTTGTGGTGGCAAGGAACTGGAAATGTCAGGGATGCCCTTCAATTGGGGAATGGCTAAACAAGCTGTGATATATGATTGTGATGGAATATTATCGTGCTATAAGAAATGACGAGCTTAATGATCTTAGAAAAACATGGAAAGACTTGCGTGAAATAATGAAAAGGGAAGTGAGCAGAACCAAGAGAATATTGTATACAGCAACAGTAATATTATTTGAAGAATGACTTTGAGCAAATGTCATTTTGACTACTATAAATTCCCAAAATAACTATAAAGAATATATGAAGATGCTACCTACATCCAGAGAAAGAACTGAAAAATAGATGTACATATAGAATAATTATATATATTACACATACGTATATATATTATATATAAACACATACCATATACATATATTATATACAAATATAATAGATATAAAATAAATCTATATAAATATATAAATAGATCTATACATACATACCTATTTATGTCTAGTGGTGGCCATCTTTAGGGTAGGGTGGAGGGAGAAAAAAGAACAAAAGAAATTTACACCATAACTTTGTTGTATATTTAAGAGGGATAGTAAGTTATACACAGCAGATTTTCAGTTTCATGTGTAATCATCTTTTTATTATACTAGGTTATGGAAATGCTTGTTTTATTCCATAAATTAAAAATTTTAAAAAGACCTCTATTGACTATTCCCAAGGTAAGCTGTTCTACTTTGGGAGATCTCTGACATCAAACCTCAACTGCCCTCTTCTCAATGCTTGTCCCTCTCCCAACATTGCTCCTGGTTCTGCCCTCTGGGCCCAGCAGGGCAAGGCTAATTCCTCCTCTGCAGGACAGTTCTGCAAACACTTGAAGAGAGCCGTCATATTCTCCAGCAGCCTTCTTTTCTCCAGGCTAACCATCCTTCATTCCTTCAGCCGATCCCCACACAGCGAGGACGTGAAGCTCTTCCTTCGTCGTCCTGGCTGCCCTCCGCTGAACAGTCCCAGACTTGCCAATGCCCTTCTCAAAACATGCCGAGAGGAGAACACAAGGCCACAGGTGGCGAAGGCTCCTCACAAGCTTGTTCATGGAGGCATGAATTTGGTGGTTTGGAGACTCTCCCAGGGCATTGGCTAAATGAACATAATGGCCGTCATTATAATATTTTTATTGTTCAATTAGAAAGGCCATGAGAACTTGCAAGAGCCATTACTTTATTTATTTATTTTTTGCTTAGAAATAACAATTTTTAAAATTTTTAAAAATTTTTAAAAATTTTATTTATTTATTTTATTTTTTAAATATAAATTTATTTATTTGTAGTTTTCAACATCCATTTCCACAAGTTTTTGAGTTCCAAATTTTCAAACCATCTCACCCTCTCCCCGCCCCAAGATGGCATGCATTCTGAATATCCCTTCCCCTAGCCTGTCCTCTTTTCTTTCTCTCCCCCCTTCTATTTTCCTGTAGGGCAGGATAGACTTCTGTACCCCATTTCCTGTATTCCTTATTTCCCGATAGCATGTGAAAACTTTTTTTTTAAACATATGTTTTTAAAACTTTAGGTTTCAAATTTTCTCTCTTCCTCCCTCCCCACCCACCCTCATTGAAAAGGCAAGCAACTCAATATAGGTTGTACATGTGCAGTTATGCAAAACACTTCCATAGTAGACATGTTGTGAAAAACTAACTCTATTTCCCTTAATCCTATCCTGCCCTCCCATTTATTCTATTCTTTCTTTTGACCCTGTTCCTCCTCAGAAGTATTTACTTCTGATTACCCTTTCCAATCTGCCCTCCTCTCTATCATCCCCCTGCTCTCTTGTCCCCTTCTCCCCTATTTTCTGTAGGGTAAGACAATTTCCATACCCAATTGAATGTGTATGTTATTCCCTCCTTAAGCCAAATCCTATGAGAATAAGATTTACTCATTCCCTCTCACCTTCCCCTGCTTCCCCTCCACTGTAAGAGACTTTTCTTTTCTGTTTTTTTTTGTGAGATAATTTACCCCATTCTACCTCTCCCTTTCTTCTTCTCCGAGTATAATCCTCCTCATCCCTTAATTTTATTCTCCAGATATGACCCCTTAATCTTCAACTCACCCTGTGCCATCTATCTATCTATCTATCTATCTATCTATCTATCTATCTATCTATCTACATACATATAATTTTTTTCCTCCAACTACCCTAATACTGACAAAGGTCTCATGAGTTATAAATATCATCTTTCCATGCAGGAATGTAAACAGTTCAATCTTAATAAGTCTCTTATGATTTCTCTTTCCTGTTTACCTCTTCATGTTCCACTGAGTCCTGTATTTGAAAGTCAAATTTTCTATTCAGCTCTGGTCTTTTCATCAAGAATGCTTGAAAGTCCTCTATTTCACTGAATGACCATTTTTTCCCCTGAAGGATTATACTCAGTTTTGCTGGGTAGGTGATTCTTGGTTGTAATCCTATCTCCTTTGCCCTCCGGAATATTATATTCCATGCCCTGTGGTCCTTTAATGTAGAAGCTGCTAAATCTTGTGTTATCCTGATTGTGTTTCCACAGTACTTGAATTGTTTCCTTCTGGCAGCTTGTAATATTTTCTCCTTGACCTGGGAACTCTGGAATTTGGCTACAATATTCCTAGGAGTTTTCCTTTGGGGATCTCTTTCAGGAGGAGATCTGTGGATTCTTTCAATTTCTATTTTGCCCTCTGGTTCTAATATATCAGGGCAGTTTTCCTTGATAATTTCTTGAAAGATGATGTCTAGGCTCTTTTTTTGATCATGGCTTTCAGATAGTCCAATAATTTTTAAATTCTCTCTCCTGGATCTATTTTCCAGGTCAGTTGTTTTTCCAATGAGATATTTCACATTGTTTTCTAATTTTTCATTCTTTTGGATTTGTTTTACAGTGTCTTGATTTCTCATAAAGTCACTAGCTTCCAATTGCCTTATTCTAGTTTTTAAGGAAGTATTTTCTTCAGTAATCTTTTGGACTTTCTTTTCCATTTGGCCAATTTTTTTTTTAGGGCATTTTTCCTCCTTTGGCTTTTTGGACCTCTTTTGCCATTTGGGTTAGGCTATTTTTTAAGGTGTTATTTTCTTCAGTATTTTTTTGGGTCTCCTTTAGCAAGCTGTTGACTTGTTTTTCATGATTTTCTTGCATCACTCTCATTTCTTTCCCAGTTTTTCCTCTACTTCCCTTACTTGCTTCTCAAAATCCCTTTTGATCTCTTCCAAGGCCTGGGAGTGATTCACATTTTTCTTGGAGGCTTTGGATGTAGGAGCTTTGACTTTGTTGTCTTCTTCTGGTTGTATATTTTGATCTTCTTTTTCACCAAAGTAAGATAATATAGTCTGACTCTTTTTGTGCTGCTGTCATGATCCCGCCAATTACTTGAGTTTTAAACTCTTTGTTAAGGTAAGAGTCTGCTTCCAATGTGGAGAATGTACTGTCCCAAGCTTCAGGGGTTTGTGTAGCTGTTTTCAGAGATACTTGTAGGGACCTGTAAATTTTCAGTTCTTCCAAGGTGGTATGATAAGGGGAGGTGTTTACTCCTTTCCTGGCCTGTGACCACAAGTATTCCTTTCTGTCCTGTAACTGTGAGGAGGGGTTCCTCTCCACAGCCACTACAAGCTCCACCATGCCAGCGCTCCTCCTCACCCCAGCACTGCCCCAGAACTGTGACCCAGATCCAACACGGGCAAAGCAAGAGATTCCTGCCTCAGCACTGGCAAAGAGATCCCTGCAGTCCCTCTCTGATCAGCCACTGGATTCCCCCTCAGTCTGTGGGCCGAAGCTGGGAAGCAGCTGCCCCCCCCCGGGCCATCTTGGGGAATGGAGCTGAAACCCCCTTCTCTCAGCACCGACAGAAACAGACTTTTCCCACTGACCTTCTAATTTGTCTGTGGCATTGGTGGATTGAGGAGTCTGGAAACCTCCACAGTTGCCCGAGATTCAGTCCTCTGAGGCCTGCTCCAGGTTTGCTGTGGCCTGCAGCGCCCACGCTGCGCTGCGTTCCCAGCCAGGTGTGATACACCTTTCTGATCAATCCTCCAGGTTGTCTTGGGCTGGAAATTTGTTTCACTCTGTCTTTTTGTGGGTTCTGCTGCTTCAGAATTTGTTTAGAGCCATTTTTTATGAGTATTTGGAGGGGTTTGGGGGAGAGCTCAAGCACGTCACTGCTTTCACTCCGCCATCTGGGCTCCGCCCCCCTCTACTTACTTTATTTTAAAAAATAAATAATAAAATGATAATAACAGCAGTGTCATACCATGTGTCCCAAAAGTCTTAGTGCCATTGCTAGCTTTACTAGTTTACAGCACTATACTGCTGCGGCTGCACATTTTTGCAGAGTGTTCAACATTTCATTTATTTCAGGGTCAAAATGAAATGTAAAAATTCTGTTTAGCAGCCTCATAAAATGCCTTATGTTTATATCAAATTTAAGCATCAGCTTTCCATGTGAATATGACTACAGTAATAGATTAAGTTGTTCAATCCTCGGATGTCTTTTGCGTAAAGGAAATAGATACATGCCCCATATCTGATTCTTATTGTACCTTGAGTACTTTTCTAATTATAACTTTTATAGTCTAGAACTGCAATTTTAAAAATTAAACGGACTCTTTCCCTAGATAAGAAATGACTGGTTATTCATATAAAACTAATTTCTGAATTAGCTCTAGAGTCAGACCATTCAGCTAAGAAAAAAGGATAAGGGTGAAGACAGATTATGTGAAAATACAACTCAATCTATTCAAGTAAGCTATTGCTAATGGGCTATGGACAGAGGAAAAGACATTAACAGGGATTATCACCTTTTTCTACCAAAATTTAACTGGTGTAAAGCCAAGCGCCACAATGAAGAAGACAAAAGAGTCCGGAAATGACAGCCTAGCAGATATTTAATCTCCTTGCCAAGAGATTAAAACACGGGCTCCAAGGCAAACCCTCTTTAAAATACAAATTCACATGCAAACCTTACATTGGAGGCTGGTAAAAGGTGATGAGCCCCACCAATTCACAAAATGGAAATGATAGAAAGGAAGCCAAATCAATAGTGAGCATAGGAGAAGACCTCAAGTAAGCAAATCATACCAGTATTCACTATAGATGGAACTGGGTGGAGGACAATAAGTCAGTGAGTATTTCTGCAACACACTATTCTCATTTATGAAAGTGAAGCCATCCCGTTTGTACTCAAGATTTCAGTCCCTGACATATTGTATGAGGAAGAGGAAATGGCACAGAGGAAGATGAAAACCAGATCAGAACAAATATGTATAGAAGAAGTCCCTGCTGGAAGGTAATGTAATTCTGAACGCACTGAGGGGATGGATTTTCAAAATATCTGAAAATGAGGAAGATACAGAATGGCTAGAAAAGAGAAAGTAGACTGGGTCACATAGAGGATGTTATGCCATGTGATCCTGAGATATTCTTGCCCACAAAAAACTATTTTCTAAAATGCCAGTATTTTTCTGTTGATGTCATATAGCTGAAAATAATAGGTTCCCCCAGTCTCAAAAGGATCCAAATGTCATGGTGTACTCAAATTGAGACATAGATTTTCTGGACACAGCCAAAGTGGGAATTTATTGGGCTTGACTGTGCATATATGTTACAAGGGTTTTTTTTCTTTTCTTTTTTTCCAATGGGGAGGGCAAAAGGGAGGGAAAATAAATTTTTAAGTGAAAAACAATTAAATTAAATTCTTAAAAAAGAACCCAAATTGTTGGTGACCCAAAGAACTGAGAGAAATGATTATTAAATAACAAGTTGTTACGGAGATCTCTGGCCTGACCCCAACACTTACCCCCCCCCCCACTATCCTACCTAGGTGGAGTTATTGCTTTACAAAACCTTACAAAAGATTTTGAGTCCTGCAAAAAACACATGGTGCTTTAGTCAACCAGATCTGAGTAGAGGGGGACCCCCTTTGGTCTAGATTGCCCTAGGTAGGGGTGGTCTGGATAAGAGCTAAGTTTCTTTGTACAAGACTGAGTGATAAGTGTCAAGCCCACAGCCCCTCATTAAAATAAGCCTACCTGTTGTTATAATATTTATTATTCTCATTAATTGTTAGCCAATCAGAGTTGATTGCCACCCTCAGGAACACCCACTCTGCCAAGGGCACATTAGCATTGAGTAGGTTCCATGAGGGGTCTTTGGCATTTAAGAGTGCCACTGACTCCTTTTATTAATTATCTGCTAGCATAATTAATAAAATTATTAATTATCTAGAAATTATATCTCAAACTTTTTATACCTCACAGAACCATGGAAAGATTCAGAAATGACCCCAATTTGAGTAACTAATAATTCCCTGTCTGGGGAGAGAGTCAATTAAATTAATTTTTTTGTGTGTGTAGCTCTGAACTACAAAAGTTAAAATTAGAGTTACTCAGTGTACATAAAAAAATCAGGAATGGGGTAATTTCCTCCAACCAAGGAGTAAGAGAACTACAGCTTGTAACCGACAATGACTTGTGTACAAGTAGTGTTAGAAAGGAAATGGCCTGGTGCCATAGTGGGAGGGAAGGATGACCGCTGGATGGCCCACCTGCTGCCCTGACATCTAGGAAATCCACAGGTCCCAAAGGAAGATAGAGGAGCCCCAGTTCCCTGGGAAGATTCTCTGAAGAGGATGAATGGGAAGCCCTACTCTCTCTCAAGATATTATTTCTACACCTGGAGTCAGGAAGACCTGAATTTAAATCCTGTGTCAGACACATACAAGTTGTGTGACCCTAGGCAAGTCACTTAACCTTTCTTGGCCTCAGTTTTCTCATCTGTAAAATGGGGATAATAATAGTGCTTACCTCATGAAGTCGTGAGGCTCTAATGAGGTAGATAACTCGTGTGAAGGGATTTGCAAATATTAAAACGTAAATGTCAGCTGTTACCATATGGCTGAGAGGCAGGAGAACTGAGAGTAAGCAGTGTCATGGAAACCCAGAGAGGAAAGAGTATTCAGAGGAGAAGGCGGCTAATAGTTTCAAAAGTGCAGCAGAGAGGGCAGGAAGCGTTAGGGCTGAGGAAAGACCATCAGATTTGGCAATGGAGAGATCACCAGAACGCTAGTGAGAGCAGTTTCAATTGAGTCATGCGACTGGAAGCCATATTGCTTCACTAAGCAGCCATCCACTTTCTGCTAGAGACACGTAATGAGGGGGAACCAAATCAGGCTCTCCACCTCCTCCCCCACTTCCTCCTCCCCACACCCAAGCACCCTGCACATGCCCCCTACCCTGAGCAGGATTTTCCTGTAACTCTAATCGTCAGGACATTTCCCCTCCACGCTCATGGGAACCTGACTTCCTCCAGGCAGTACTGCATTCCTGAACAGCCTTCTCAGTACTCAGAATCCCTTCTCTCGTGCTCGCGACACCAGGACACACGGCTCTTGCTCCTCTCGGCCACTTCCAGACCCTCCCTCCCATCCTTCCTCATCGGTTGCTGTTCTCTCCGTCTGCCTACATTACCAGATTCGCTGTGGCAGGCACCTCCATCCTCCAATTCCCTACCCTTCATCCCGGTTCCCATTCCTGGTCCATGCTTTTCCTCTCCGGTTCAAGCCAAGTCCTTCAGTATACTACTTCTCCATGCCCCTTTGATCACCCTGCACTCCCGGTCCCTTGTCTCTTCAATTTCCAGGACTTAAACCTTCTCTCTGTCTCACCCACCCACCTTAGCTCTCACTCTCTCACATAATGGTTCTGCCTTTGTGCTTCTGACGATGGTACTTACCTCGCAGGGCTTTGGGGGCTCCAGCAAGCTCGCGTGTGTGAGATGTTCTACATATTTTTAAAGTTCTTTCTCTGTTGTTGCACCGTTATCCTCTCTCCACATTGTGGCCATCGGTGCGCAGTTCTCATCTCCCTCAAAAAGAGCCTCAATCCCTCGATGAGAAGGGCCATCTTTTTGTCCCTGTTACATATTTGTTAAAGTGTGGGGATCAGTCGCCTGCCAAAGAAGGGAAAGTTTGGCCCCCAGGGCGAGCAACAGCGGGCTCCTGGCAAAATGTCCTGTGAAGGCTTTACCATTCCTGCCGTCTACACTAGTCATAAGGGTCTTCATCACTCTCATGCCCACACCAGAAGGCTAATGAGTAAGAGGCAGAGTGAGACTCCTCACGTGGCCCAGACAGTGCTCACTGGCTCATCTCCTTTGTGGAAGAGCCAGCAATGACTGGCAGCCTCGACCCAGGTTCCCATGAAGCATTACATGGGACATGGAAACAATGGTGAGTTGAGAATTCTTGCAGCCCAGACAAAGAATGTCACAGCTCGCTCATAACAATGGTTCTCCTGGACAAAACATGGGAGCTAGGTCCAGGACTTGGAGTTAGAGAGATCTGAGTTCGAATCTGCCTTACTAGCTGTGTGACCCTGCGCAAGTCACTTAACATATTTCAGCCTCACTTTCCTCTTCTGCAAAATGTAAATAATAACAGCATCTCCCTCTGAGGAGATCAATGAATTAACATTTGTAAAGTGTTTTGCAAATCTTAAAGTGCTATACAAATACTATTATAATATCCAGCAAAGAACCTCTTAGAGCCAAAATAAACAATGTCAAAACAAGTGCACTAAAGTTCAGGTACTTATTTTTTTAATTGATCTTATTTTCAATTCCCGGAACAAAAGTATTTCCATAATGCAGTTACTTATAGAAGAACCTTGTAGGCACTCAGAGCCACTCACTGTAAGTTTACACAGAGTTCTAGCAATTGGTGACATTTCCTCATCAGATTGGAAGCAGCTCATTGGAACTGGTAGGGAATGAGAAATAAAAGGAGGGATAGGGAATGACAACAGCATGATACGAGAATATACAATGAATAGGAAGGGAGGGGATAAAAGCATCTAAAGGTCAGACAGAAGAGCTCAGTGAACAGAGCCCCCCAGGGGGCTACTTAGAATGAGGTTCCTGATGGTTCCAGAGTGCATGACTGGGAATGTAGAGAAACGTGTGCATACATAATAAACATATGCGTACATGTACATAAATGCATATACACACCTATGTTTACAAACATGTACATCCACACAGAGCTGTCTACATTTTGTCTCCCGCATTAGACTGTGAGGTGCTTGGGAGCAGGTGTGACCTTTGCTTTTCTTTGTATTCCCAGCATTAGCTCGGTGCCTGGTAGGTGCTTAAATGCTTCTGATTGATAAACTGATCACAGAGCACTGAATGTTTGAGATGGAAAGAATGCCAGTGATCCTTGGAGCCCAACTCCACCATTTTATAGTTAAAGAAGCAGAGGCCCCCAGAGATGTCCATGAAAAGTCATCCCGAAAAGGTAAACTAGATTCAGTGTTCTCTGCTTTAGGAGGTAGGCAAGAATATCATCCAATAAAGAAAAACATTTCCAATAACAAGGTCTAGAGTTTGGCCCTGGACAACGAGTCCTCTGGAAAATTCATTTGTGTGAAACACCCCATTTTCCAAAAGTGGCAAATGACCCATGTTGCAAGAAAGGAAGGGGGGGGAAATGAAGGGGGATGAGGGGAGACAAGGACTGAACTCATCAGCTTCCCCTCTGACTTTGTTCCCTTTTCTCACTTCCTTCTCTCGATCAACGATCACATCATCTTTCCAGTGACCCAGACTCAGGATGTCCAAGTCATCCTTAACACCACGGACTCCCTCAACCCCCATCTCCAACCAGTTAACAAGCCCTGTGGATTCTAATGAACTCTTCTCCTAGCTCCTTCCTCTCAGTTCGGTCATTACCTCTTACCTAGATTATTTGGATGACCTTATAAAATTGGTCTCATAGTTGGAAGGGCCCTTGCAGCCCCTAGTCCCAGCCATGCTACAAAATAGATAAGAAGCCAACCAGCCTTTACCGGAAGCCCCCCAATGGAAAGAAACCCACAATGTCCTGAAGTAACCCACTACCCTTTTAACCAGTTTGAATGGTTAGAATCCTTTCCTGATGTCAACAGGAAATCTGGCTATCTGTGACATCCCCTTATGTCTCCTGGTTCTCCTAACTAGAGACATCTAGAACACGTTCAGTCTTTTTCCATGATAGGCAAGACAAAAATGAAATGACCTCTGCCATCATGGAACTCATGTTCTATTGGGGAGACCACATGAACACACAGATTTGTATAGAATATATACAAAATCAGTTCCAGGCAATGGGGGAGGGAGCAGAGGAAGGTCCTGGTAGCTTGAGGTAAGGCTCAAGAAAGTGGCCCTTGAAGGGAGTTTTGAAAGCACTAAGAATGCTGTGCCCAGTGACGAGGGGAGGGTGCATTGCAGGCAAGAGGACACCAGGGCAGGAAATGGAAGGTCATGAGTGACGAACGTTATCAGGGTCACCAGCGGCTAACATCAGCCCCCAAAGTTGAGCTCTCCTAGCCTGAATAAGCTGCCTCAGAGAGGGTGTGAGGCTGGCGCCCACTTCAGGGCTGCCTTCCTGCTCCATGGATCAACTGTCACACTTTCCTGATCATAGTGAAAAAGAAAATAAGGGAATCAGTGAGAGAAAAGTTCTGTCTTTCCCCATCCTTCTCCATCTTTATCGCCCTCCCTTTTATCTACTTCTTTGAAAAACACTGTTGTTTGGAATAAGGAATATCTATCACCCTTCCTGCTGGGTTTCTATTCTCTCCTACCAAATGCACCCAAATCCATTGTGCCTAAAGTAAAAAGAGCTTTGTCCTTCTGAAAACTTAACTCATACAGGCCATTTTTAACTGTCTAAGTTAAGGTTCACCAAAATCTAAAATCTACCCACCAGCCACTCAGCTACGGCAACCTAGATCATTCTTAGTGGAGGTGGGGATGTGCCCTGGATCCTCCCTGCACACTAGTGACTGACAAGATGGTTTGAGTGCTTCCTCTTCCCTCAGCTTAGATTCTGCTCTTTGCTCAGTGACTGGAAGAGCCCTTAATTTTAAATGATGCCAGCTGTTAAGTTAATACTCCAATGGGACACTTCAGGCCACTTCAGCCCCTCCCACCAAAGATTAATTCCAGATAAAAAAATAAGGCTGAAGATAGCCTTTGGCCTTTAGAGGTGAAGTACACACACACACACACACACACACACACACACACACACACACACGAGTGTGTCTGGAAGAGAGCAAACAGGATGAGAGGGAAACTCAAACACTAAAAGAGAATGGTCGTCCTGAGCTTGGACAAGACAGGCTGGTTGCCTTTGAGGATTGGTCCGGTTGTCTGTCATGAGGAAGAGAGCCCACCAGGCTTCCTCAGTTTAGTCTCAGATGATAGAACCAGGGCAAAGCATGAAAGTCACAGAGAGGCAGATTCAGGCTTAGGAAACCTTCCCAACCATCTCAACTGTTTTACAGTAGATCAAGCTGCTTCTGGAGGTGACAAGTTCACCATCCTTTGTAATCTTCAAGCAGAAGACAGGTGACCACTGGTTAGGGGAGATGTTGTAAAGGGGATTCTTGCCCAGATTCAGGGATGAGCACATCACTCCCCTGCTCCGAACCCTTCAATGGATCCCTTTTGCCTTTAGGAAAACTACCCGTTCTCCTCTCTGACCTTAGTGTCCTCTTCTGTAAAACAAGGAAACTAGACATGATGGCCTCCAAGATCCTTTCTGGCTCTGGTTCTAGCTTCCTATGACCTTCTCTGTACTCCCATCCTGCTAGACAGCAAAGTACCAAGACAGTGCCACCTCTACATTCCTGTTAGATGACCCCAGCCAAGACCTCACTGCTACCCAGTGGTGGTTTCACTCTTCATTGATTGATTGGAAGCCATTCCAAGCCCTCTGTCTCCTTGAGCCCCCTCCAACATGCCCTGCTGCCTCTTTTTCAGCAGAGGACCTTCATCATCCTGCTCTTCTTCATTACCTCCTATCACCTCCTCCAGATCCCCCTACATCTTTACTGAGCTTCTCCTCCATTGAGCCAATACTTGAAGAAAAGAGGTGACCCTTCTTCCTTCCAAGGTCACCCCTTCTGCTTGTGCCTTCCATCCTATCACTCATCTCCTCCTTTCCTCTGGGAGCTGCCTTTTTGATTTCTCTCCCTCATCTTCCATCTCACTTTATTTCCTTAATCCTAACCCATTGCCTACCAATGTGTTCAAATTTCCTTTGCCCACCCTCTCAAATCTTCACCCTCATGTTTTCTCATACTACCTTTACACACGTCTCCTCCCTTTCACTGCCAAATTCTAAGGAAGAACAGTCTACTCTCACTGGAGCCACCTCCTCATTACCCCTTCCTTCTCAATCCCTTGAAACCTGGTATCCAGCCTCACCAACCCACTGAAACAGGTCTCTCTGAGGTTGCCTATGCTCTCATCATGAGTAAACGCAGTGACCTTTTCTTCAGTTCTCATTCCCCTTGATCTCTCTGCAGCTTCACATATGGCAATCACCTCCCCATCCGGAGCACTTTCCCTTCTCTTGGCTGCCATCATACTGCTCTCTCCTGTTTCTCCTCCTTCCTCTTTGCTCCTCCTCAGTCTCCTTTGCTGGACAATATGTCTCATGAACTCTCCTCCTGCTTCACCATCTGGCTCTGGACATCATCATCTAACTGTTCCATATTGTCAAACTCACCCTCTCCAAACAGAACTCCTTATCTTCCCCCTCACCCCCACCCCATTTACTCTTCTTTCAAACTTCCCAATTTTTATCAAGGGCAGCATCATCCTCCTAGTCATCAAGCTGGCAAACTTTTAGTCACTGTGAGTTTTCCATCCCCAGCATCTTCCACTTTGAATGTTTTTGATTCAACTCCATGCCATCTCTTATATCCACCCCCTTATCTCTGCCTACATGGCCAGTCCCAGTGTGCAGTCTCCATTACCTCCATCTCTGGAGTAAGATGATGGCAGGAGATGGATGGAGAAAGGTAAACATTCCCTTGGTATGCTTCTTTAGGAAGAGAAAAAAAGATGAAGCATCCACTTGATTTAGAGAGGGGAGGGACTTGAGCTAAAGAGGGAAATCCCAAGAGCCCGAATCTCTCCTGTATCCAATGCCAGTTGGCTACGGCCCTCGGTGCCCTAAGTGGGTGTCACTGTACAACCACCACATCAAATTGGCTTGGTTTCTTCCAGGGGGACATGTAAGTTCTGAACTTGATTCCCCCAAATATGGATTGGGCTAGATATTTTAGGCTAGATTCCCAAGGCAACTCCACTGCTCTCTCCCCTCATTAAGTGCTTTGGGGGGATCCCTGGGTGTTTTTTATAATGCGTTTGCTTTTAACCCCCCATCCAGCGTATCCCTCCAATGTCGTTCGCCATTTACTGCTGCTCCACTATAATTTTGGCTAGTTGCTACCTCCTCGATATCAATAATAACTACTTAATATCAATTTCATTTTTATAATGTGATTTTTACTAAGAAGATAAAGCAAGAACCGTCCCCTAAACGGACACATTCTCCCTTCCACATTGAAGGCCCCAGGAAGAGTAGACTCAACTCTAAAGTGGTTGTTACATAACATTCCCCCTGAACCAGGGCACACTTTCCTCTACCTCCTTGTTCCTGGGGAGAGCAAGCTCAAACTTGGAGTGGCGGCTCCAAAGCCTGCCTTCCCCCACATTCACTTCTAGGTGTGGTGTGGCTGACAGACCAGGAGCTCACTTGCTTGTAAGGGACTGTGTCTTAGCTGCTGCGTCAATCGGCTGTTGGGCTTGGTCTGCAGAGTACTCCCCAGTCTGGCTCCTGTGAATAAAGTTGTCAGTGCTGCAACAAACCAGAACAATGCAAACAGGATCAGGGGTAAGGTAGAGAAACCGCAGACAAAATGGAGTTAGGGAGCTTTCCTGGCTACCCACAGTCCTGGCGGGGATTGCTTGCAGCAGCTGCTGCCTCAAGTTGCTTCGGGGTCCTCTGAAGGATCTTTGGAAGCTCTTAAGGTCTTACTTAGCCTGGTGCATTCCATCTCTAATACTCCTTTGCCTACAATCAGGCTAGAGAACAGCACTGCGCGTTCAGAGCTGCCAGCCCAGAACTCGCTACTTCTCTTTCTGCCCAGAGGCTTACATACAACCTTTTTTCCTCACTCACTGCCAAACAAGAGAGAGGTCACATTCCTCTGTGGTGGCTTTTTGCATGAGCACTCAAAACAATTCACAGGCTTTTCATACTCATGCATGAGCTGAATCAGTATCAGAATCTCTCCACTCTGTGGCGTCCCACATTTCCAGGCGTAGGCTCCCCGAACATCCACACGGCTTGGCACCAGGTAAAATAGAATGCATGCGCTCAAAGAGCCGAGTCACTATTGGCCAGTGCCCTGTCCTACTCTCTGTAGATCTCAGGCACTGGCCCTTCTGAAGAGATAAACTGTCCTGATGCATCCTGCTCCTTGGAAGAAAATCATCCCTGTGGCTCCTGGGCACCATCTTTCTTGGGAAGCCAAACCATTGAGTTGCATGGACTGTGTCAATCTGGTGGGGTTCAGAAGAAGTCTGCTCATTCAGCAAGCTCTAAAGTAGGTTTGCCTTTTGAGGGGACACTAAACCATAAGAATGATATGAAGAGTGTTGGGGTGACTGTAATGTTCTTGGACAGGGGCTCACCAGAAGGGCAGAGGGTGGCCCTGATGGGTTATTTGGGTGTTTCATGTTTCTGCATCTGTGCCCTGGTCCCTGCAAATCCTTGGCATCTTCTTCATTTTCTATGGGATCAAGTCAGTTCTATCTCATGCCCAATAGCTATATGATATATTGAGTGACAGTGGGATTTTGGGGTGACTCCACATTAGAACAGTCTCGATATGATCTATACCTAAATCATATGTTGGAGACTTTCCAGTCTTCACCCAGGTAGGGATGATGAGCCAAATGAAAGAGGCTGACCCTTAGGGGTCAAACTCCCATGATATGACCTGGTCTGCATGGGCCCTGGGGAGACTGTGGACCATGGGCTACAGTAAGTTGGGGCTCAAATAATACCATCTCTTACTGCTATGATTTCAATAGTAATACCCATCTGAGGATCACCTGAAAACCAAGCATGATAAAAGCCAGCTGTGCACTATCCCTTGTACAATTCACTTGGGAGGCCTGGCCTTAAAACCTACTGATAAACCCTAAAACTCATGCAGTGGGAACCCTGTGCATGAGGCTTTTATGAATGTTTCTTAAATTCAAATGAATTGGATTTAAGAGAAATGGATTTCAGTGATCTCTCCCAAAGCAAATGAAGACTATTTTCCCTCCTACTGAATCAGAAATATGGTCTCACCATAGGTAAGCAATCCTGGGAACTTCACACATACCTCACCACCACTGAAAGCTCTTCTTCCCACTGCCCACAATGCTTCTCCACCCCATGCCCCCCACCCCTGAGCCCACCTAGACATCCCACCAGGTAGCCATTTACTCCACATGCTCATTGTCCTGGAAGCTCATTTCATCCCTACGTGGTCTCTCCTGCCGAGGTTAGACACAGTGAGAATCTGAGTTCTTTTGGGTTATGACCATAACGATGGAAAAGTCAAAAGACCAGCCTACTGATTCTCTTAATGGGATCCCAGGGAAAGAAGGAGCTTTATAATAATCCTCTCTCTAAACCTGCCCTGGCTTTCTGCAGATTATTTCATTTCTAAATAACATGGTTACAAAACTCTAAGAACAAAGCCACTTCCGGGATGTGGGGGTGGGGGACAGGAGGGCTTTATAAAGTCTGAAACAAAGTCCAGCATCGGCTCCACCTTTTCCAAAGGCTTGTGGGCTCCCACACCAGGCTCCCATGGTCCCAGGGCACTTTTGCCCTTAAGGGACCCTGATTCCTCCACCCAGGGGAAAGAGCATTAGTGCCACTTTGCCTGAACACAATAGCCTGTCCTTGGTGAGAACTTTCCCAGCCCACTCTATGAGATTTTGACCCTCCCTCATCTGCTCACCCATTTGGCCCCACACCTTTCCCCTTGACCCACACACTCCCTAGTTTCCCACAGCGTTCTAGCCATGATGGTGGCTTATTGTCTTCTTTCTACCAGACTATGAGAAGCAAGAAGATGCCACCACATCTTGTCTAAACTTTCTGCCCTTGTGCCTCATCCCCTCACTCGAGACTCAGGACCCAACTGGAAATTTATCAATGTTGGTGCAACAGAATGAAATCAATCAATCAATCAACATTTATTCAGTGCCTACCATGTGCCAGGCACACTACCAAGAGCTGGGAATACAAAATGCAAATGCCAGATCCTGCCCTCAAGGAGCTTACAATCCAATGGGTGAGATGTTGTGAAAATAAATATATGCAAACAAGCTATATACCGGGTAGAGAGGAAATAATTAACAAGAGGAGATGAAGAATCTTGTTTGGGAGAGCCAGGAAGCTAGTGTCACTGGATCAAAGATCAGGAAGTAAGGTGTGAGAAGACCAGAAGGGTAGCAGAAGGCCAGCTTACAAAGGCTTTTGAATGACAAACAGAACTTCTTGTATTTGATGCTGGAGGCAATAGGGAGCCACGGGAGGTTATTCAGTAGGGGGGTGACAATTAGGACAATCACTTTGGTGGCTGAATGGAGGAAGAACGGGAGTGGGAAGAGATGAGGCGGGCAGACCCATCTGCAGCTACTGCAGTAGTCCAGATGGGAGGTGATGAGGGTCTGCACCAGGCTGGGGGCAGTGTCAGAGTAGAGGAGGGGGCATATTAGAAAGATGCCACAGCTAGGTGGAGCAGTGGATAGAGCACCGGCCCTGTTCAAATCCGTCCTCAGGCACTTAGCACTTACTAGCTATATGACCCTGGGTAAGTCACTTAACCCTATTACCTAGCCAAAACAAACAAACAAAACAAAAAACAAACTAAAAAAAAACCCAGAAAGATGCTGCAGAGGTGAACTTGATAGGCCTTGGCAACAAAATGGGTATTGGCTCTGAAAAAGAGTGAAGAGTCCTAGGTTGTGAGCCTGAGGGACTGGGAGGATAATGACGCCCTTGATAGTGATAGGGAAGGTAGGAGGGTGGGAGGGTTTAGGGAAAAAGATGAGTTGTGTTTTGAACGTGTTGAGTTTAAGGTGTCTACCAGACACCCAGTTGGAGATGTTTAATGGGTGGTTGGAGAGCTGGAGATCTCCTGAGAGGTTAAGACAATGTAAGTACATTGAGGACAATCTTGGGAGCTGATGAGATCCCCAAGTAAAGCAGTGTGGAGGGAGAAGAGAAGAGGGCCCTGGGCAAAGCCCTGAGGGACGCCTACGGTTAGGGAGCAAGATGTGGAGGAGGCTCCAGCAAAGGAGACAGGGAAGGAGCGGTCAGAGAGGTGGGAGGAGAACCAGGAGAGAGGCATGCGTCCTGAAAACCGAGAGAGGAGAGAGGGATCACCAGTGTCCAAGGCTGCACAGAGATCAAGGGGAGTGAGAACTGAGAAAAGGCCATTGGATTTGGCCACTAAGAGATCATCAGTAACTCGGGAGAGAGCGGTTTTGGTGAAACAATGAGGTCATAAGCCAAATTGTATCGTACGCGGCCTTTTGGAAGGTAGCTACAAAAGACATAGGGTGATAGTGAGCAGGGATGGAAGGATATGGGGGCTCTTCCGCACGGGGCGGACATGCGCATGTTTGCAGGCAAGAAGGAAGGAACAGTAGAGAAGGAGAGGTAGGAAGGCTGAGGAACCGAGTGATCAGGGCGTTTGAGGAGAATCCCCCAGGACGAGGGCAGGAGGTGGGGAAGGAGAGGAAATGGAAGTTGCCTTCCTTAGGGGAATGATGTCTGGAGGTTTCCTCGAGACGCTACAAAACCCCGTTCTGCCGCGTGTTCCCATCTCGGGGTGTCGGGGCGAGGTTGGCAATGGCGAACGGTGTAGGTTTCATACCGGTGCCTGCCCGCTTCGAACCCAAGAGAGCACACTCGCTGTAGACGATAAGGACAGGTCTTCGGAAAACTTGCTAGCCCTTGCCTGATCGTTTGCTCTCACCTCTCCTCTCGCCTTGCTGGCCCTCTCCCACCCGCCCATACGTGTATGAACACCCACTCACTTTCACCAACTGGCTTCCAACTCTGAGAAGAGCTGCTCCCTCCTAGGAAAGCAATGATCTCTTGGGGAACGCTTGGGCTTCCCCCGGAATTCTTTTGGACGGGTGTATATCTGAAAGGCAAGCAGACACCGTTGGTAGTGCAGTTGATGGAGGAAGCCAAGCTTGCACCCAGCAGATGGTGGCCTGATTCTGGAAGCTGGGATCCTTTCTCCCTCTGCCTGCCTTGGCAAGACGGCTTGTATGAGGTGGGGGCTCAGTGCCCTAGAACCTGAATGGTACTGTGGGGCACACGCTTCAGGGCACTGGGAATCTTGAAGGGAATATGGAAGGGAGTGTGGCTGCCTCTGGGAGATCCCGTGGAGGCCGACCTACATGCACAGCCGCGTCTGGCGCTCTAATCTCCTCCTATCTCCCCTTGCCCCTCGCCCCAGGCACTGATCCTGAGGTGAGGCTACCAGGGAAAAGCTGAGGGAAAACATTCTCTCGGGCTAGATCCCAGCCCAGAAGAGCATTTAGGGGAAACTGCCTTTCTGCTTTGGGCTTCCTTTCCCTGGGGTGTGGATATGAGAGTGAAAAAGGGTCATCCTCTTCAGAATGGGCGCTCCGGGTGATTAGTGCAGGCTTCCGTGCATTTCTAATATACAGATTAAAGACTGAATACAATTATGTCTTTGTAAGTACTCAAAAGGGAAAGGGGGCTGTGATGGGATAAAGTGGGGTGGGGGGAGCTGAGCCCTGAGCTGCTTGGTGGCAGCACCAAGCTCCATCCCAAGAGAGAATGCCCATTTGGAGGACGGAAAGGGCATTGCCCACCATGCAGGGCACTGCCAGCAGGGGACGGGACATGACTGAGGGAGAAACACTTTAGCCAGGGAAATGGCGACAGCCCTCCCTCGAACTTGGTCTAGGCTGCCTGCCTTGGCCTCCGCCCTTTTCTGTCTCAGCCGTCTTTCCCTCCTGTCTGTTTTACCTTCATTCTGTCTCTTCTCTTCCACCATTTTCCCCTCCCGTCTTTTCCACATTTCCCCACTGGATTGTTTCAGGGGAGGAATCTGGGTCTCTACTTTCACCCACATGGAGAACCTCTTGCAGAAACTCCTTTCCACGAGGCAGATTGCGACTCCTCCATCCCTTCTAGCCTTAGAGAGTCGGCCAGGGCCAGTGACTTGGCTGGGTGAGACATCAAAGGCATCTGTTACAGATGACTACTTTCCCTGGGGATAGCCACTCATACATACATGGGTATCCCCTAGCTCCTCTCCGGCTCAGCTGCCTATTGGTTTGAGCCAGGAGAAAGAGTGAGCCAAGGAGGCGAAGGCAACGATCTCCATTCCCCTGGCCCCCATTCCTGGTTTTTATGATGTCGATCTATGAGCGGCAAAGCCGGTGGTGTTTTGACCAGCGAAAAGCCTCCATCTCCCTGCGCACGGATCTTCTCAAGAGTGCAGGTCTATGGAGGCGACAGTTAGCAGCTTACTGCAAGAAGAGGGGCCTCGGTTTTGCGCTCCCAAAACCTGGCTGCTCCAGGGCCCTCCCACATGCGCAGGGCATCGCAACCCAGACGTCCTCACGCCGTCTCCTATCTAATCTGCGGCCAAGTTCTCTCATTTCTACTTCACAAAATCCCTCGAATTTGCCCTCTCGTCTGATGCCGCCTCCACCCTAGGGCAGGCCCTCATCTCCTCCCCCCCCCCCCCCCGACTACTGCAGTGGCTGCTGGGGGTCTGCCTGCCTCGAGCCTCTCCCCGCTCCAGTCCAGCCTCCATTCAGCCTCCAAAGTGATTTTCCTGAAGCACAGTCTGACCACGTCAGCCCCCACTCAGTATGTGGTTCCCTATCCCCTCCAGGGTGCAGTGCAAGATGCTCTGTTCGGCATTCAGAGCCCTTTACCACCTGGCCCTCTCGCCTCGCCCCAGACTCTACATCAGTGACGCTGGCCCCCTGGCTATTCCTCGAACAAGACACCGCGTTTCCATACTCCGGGCATGTAATGCTGTCCACCCTAATTTCCTCCTCCTGGCTTCCTTCGAGTCCCAGCTAAAATCTCACCTTCTACAAGAACTTTCCCCTAATTCCCCTCAAAGCTATTGCCTTCCCTCTACCGTTTTCTCTCCAGGCTGCACTTTCTCTACCAAGCCCCGATCTACGTGCCTCTCCCCTTTTTAAGTGAGTTCTTCCCCAGTTAGCAGACAGCAAGAAGCTAGGCCTGGAGGCAGGAAGACCTGAGTTCAAATTTGACCTTCCTAGCTGTGTGACCCTGGGCAAGCCACTTAATCCTGTTTACTCCCGTTTCCTCATCTGTTAAATGGTCTGGAGAAGGAAATGGCAAGCCACTTCAGTGTCTTTGCCAAGAAAACCCCAAATGGGTTCATGAAGAGTCAGATACCACTGAACAGCAAATAACCTTGAAGGCAGAACTGTCTTTCTTTTCCTTCTGTCTGTGCTCCCAAGCTTAGCACAGAGTAAAGGCTTAGTAGTCTGGGCTTATTGCACCTAGTTTGTATTAAGTCAGCTCACAGTCTCATGAGCTCCTGGAGGGCAGGGGCTGTCCTGCTTCCCTGGAAAGCAGTAGGCGCTTAATAAACGCTTTACTGGGTTAAAGGAGATCATATCTGCAAAGCGCTCTTTTATTTAGGGATTGCAAAGTACGTAGTGTTCACGTGAGGCTGGTAGTCCAGTATACTCATAGTACAGATGACCTGCAGAGAGGTCTTCGGGGATGACAGAAACCAGCCTTTTCATTTTACAGAGTTGAAAACCGAGGCCCACAAGGTCACACAAATAATAAATAGCAACAGTGGGATTTGAACCCGGTTCCTCAGACCCCACCAAGGGTCTAAGACAGTAAGCAGGATTTGAACTCAAGACTCTTGAGCCCAAGTCGTTTCCCACTCTCCCAGCAGAAGAGGAAGATCGAGGACTTTGTGTTTGAAAGTCAGCGTGGCTCAGGGTGAAGAGGGCTAAGCCTCAGTTTTCTCTTTCCAAAAAGGTGAGCAGCTGGGGGGAGGGATTAGAAGAGAAACCTTAATCACCCGGCCTTGGCCAGCCCCCTGCCCCCTCCCCCCAGGCTCTGTTTGTTTTCCTGGCCTGGGCAGACTCCAAAGCCTCAGTAATCTCATTAGCTATTTCCTGTTGGGGGAAGGGACCTGCCTCCATCTCGGCCTCTCTCTGGGGTGAGAGCTTTTTTTTTCCTCTCTCTCTCTTTCTGTGTCTGTGTCTTTCTTTCTCTCCTCTCCTCTGCTCTCCTCTCTCTGTCTGTCTCTCTATTTCTTTGTATGTCTTTGCCAGTCTCTGCCTGTATCCTCTGTCGTTACATTTCTCTCTGATTCTGCTTTTCTCTCTCTTTGTCTCTGTCTCACTTTACCTGCTTCCTCCCCCTTCTACCCCAGCCCTCAGCCCCTAGTGTATTCTGGGATCTGAGCCAGGCTGGGGAGGTTCTTCCCCAAAGCTCTGGTAAGTGGGTCCTGTATCCTAGGGAAGAGGGCCTGGCCTGGGGGCCAGGAAGGACTTGTAGGCAGAAGGCCTGAGTTCAAGTGCTGGTGTGGTCCAATGACGGGCTGTAGGATGCTGTACGAGCCTTGGCTACTCTGGGCCCGCCTGTAGCTATAACATGGGAAGGGCTGCGTTTGCACCAGGGCCTTTAGAAGAACGCCTGGTCCCTCTGTTCTCCACCCACACACCAGATACTACAAGGAAGGAGACTGAGGCCGGAGAGGCTCCCCCAGCCCAACATATTCTTATTTGGAGGGGCCTGTGCCTTTGGGAAATATCATCTGCTGTGTTCACTCACCACTTTGGCCTCCAGGCCCGGCAGTCAGAAGGCACTCCCCCACTCAGGACAACAGCTGTCCTGCGAGTGTGTGTTTGGTGCTTCTGGAAATAGGCGTGAGGCCTGGAGTGCCCAGATCCCCTTCACCTGCTGTGCTGAGACCTTTGGTTACCCAGGAGGAAGCTGCCCCTTCCCTCAGAAGTCCAGGGAGCCATGTGTATGCCTGAAATCAGGAACACGGCTGGGTTTCTGCTCAGCCCGGGGAAGCCTCTTGCCCTCCCCTCCCGCTGAGGGGTCCCTGAGCACACTCAGCACCAAAGCTCTCCTGAGACCACCTCTTAGGGAGCTCGGGGTCAGAGGGGCTGAGGAGTGCAGTCACCTGCCGAGGGTTACTTGGCCAGTGCACACCAGGACCAGGGGACTTAAAGGCAGGTCTCCCTTCAAAACCTGCCTGCGCCCAGTACAGCTCCCTCTGATGCCCTCTGCCTTCCACCCAAACTGGTGCCATTCTCCGGCTACAAAATTCATCTCGTGTCTTCAGTGACTGGAGCACCCTTTGAGGCTCAGCTCCAGCACAACCTTCCCAGATTGCCTTGGGGCTTAGTCCTTCCCTTTCCTAAATTACTATGCACTTACTTTGATTACTTATCGGGGTTCTAGTGGTTTACTTAGACTGGAAGCTCCTCTGGGCAGGGATCCACTCAGTTTTGTCTCTGCATCCTTGAGCACAGAGCTAATGGGGCTGTTCTGAAATAACTGTAATTCCATTTCATTAGGCACCCCAAAAGTAATCCCTCTGTTTTTGCCTGTTAAATTGTGAGCTCTTTGAGAACAGGGATCATCTGCCTCTCCTTGTATCCCCAAAACTTAGCACCATGCCTGGGACACAGCAGGTATCCCTAAATACTGAGTGACTCTATGGTCCAGACGCTCCTCTCTCTCTCTTCTCCCTCCCGGCTGATACCCTCATCCCTGGCCAACTAAGCTGGCGCCCCTTCAGTTGGGAACACTTTCCAATGAAGAATTAGTAAGAAAGGAAAGGGACCTTGGCAGAGCCCTGCCCACCCTCCCTCTTCACTGACCGCACTGGGTACCTTTGGCTTCTCTCTATAAAAGGAGAGAAATCAGTCCAGCTAACTTTCTCTGTTCTCTATTTTTAAATGGCCTTTTGGCTCCTAGTTCCCTTTCTCATCTTCCCCTGCCTCGCCTGCCTCTCTCACTTGTTACTCACCCTCCTACTCACCTGCTAGCAATGCTGAAATGAAGCTAAAAAGACCGCATTTATGTCTGCAGAACTTTATGCTGAGAAACTTGGAGAATGGAAGTTGATCTGCAGGGACTTCAGTGGAATTCCTCTCAGACACACGCACGCACGCACGCCCCTCCCTCCTCCATTCCTTTCTCTATCTTACAAACTTTCTGTTCCTCACTCCATCCATGAACCACCGGGTCCTGGAGCCGGAAGGCTCCTCAGCGGTCATGCCCTGCCTAGGGATGTCCTCTATGATGCCTTCAGTGAGTGGCCGTCCGGCATTTGGCCAAAGACCTGCAGGGATGGGGAACAAAGCGAAGCAGCCCAATCCGTCCTGAGAATCTGCTGACCTCGAGGTAAGCTCTCCATGCGGCTTCTAATTCTTCCTTCCGGAAGGCTAAGTGGGCTTTCAAACATTTACAGACAGCTAAGACATCACCCTCCTGATGTCACCGATCCTCTTCGAGAATGTAGGACAAGCAACAGTACCAACAGGCAGCTAAGATGATGCCTAAGCCATCTCTTCTCCAGGCTAACTGAGCCCGTTGTCTTCAGTCAATCCTAATGGGATACAAGGCTGGCCCTCCCCCAGGCTGGTTTGGTGGCCCCTTCTGGACTTTCTGCAGCAGCATCCTTCCTAGAACGTGGCCCCCAGAACTGGCTGCAATACACGGAGCAGAAGACAGAAGACTTCTGTTTCCTTAGACCTGGCATGTTTGAAAGTAGCTTTGGGGTTTTTGTGGGGAGAAGACAGGATAGGTGATGGGCGATACCCAAGGGTGGGTTGGGAATTCCAGGACTAGGAAGGGCTTTAGAAACTTAATTCAACCCCCTAGATTGAGACCCCTAGAGATCAATTGGACCTACAACAGACATCTTCATTCCTCACATGCAGTGATAGCTGTACCTGGTGTCTAGGATGCCTTTGGCCTCAGTGAATCCAAGAGTTTCATTTGGGGCCAGACTCTTAGCCTATTCCAGGTCCAGCACTTGGACACCTCCATGATCTAAGAGAATACACTGACTCAGGAAGGTGTTTCTATTCAATACTTTTTTTTTAAATTTTTTTTTTTGGCTAGGCAATTGGGTTAAGTGACTTGCCCAGGGTCACACAGCTAGTAAGAGTTATGTGTCTGAGGCCGGATTTGAACTCAGGTCCTCCTGAATCCAAGGTTGGTGCTCTATCCACTATGCCAACGTAGCTGCCCCCTATTCAATACTTCTATGAAATATTGGTGATAACTGAAAGACCTTTAGCCCAGGGACACTGGCTGGGATAAAATGGACACAACACAAGGACTCCGTCCCTCAAAACTAGTCAATGATTCTTTTTGAGAGGAATTCTTGTCACCAAACAGAGCAGGATAGCTTCCATGTTGGAGGCTGGCATGGTGATGGCCTTGCCCAGGATGAAATGTAACAGGAGTGAATGACAAGTGTAACCCTTGGGTGCCCAATACCAGTTCAATGGGAATCATTAGGACAAGCTAAGCTGAGGCAACATTATGGGAGGCTTTTGTCCAGGACTGGGCTCGTGGAAGTTGCTCTCTCTGCTATCTTGGCCAGCCCACATCTGTAGTGGCTAGCCTCCAGGCCCACAACTGCTTAGCCCTGGAGGACAGAGCCGGGAGCCATTGGTGGAAGTGGCAGAGAGACAGATTTGGGCTGGATGTCTGGAAAGAAACTTCCAAACATCTGCTGGAAATCAATAAGGGGAGGGCTGACTGCAGAATCCGGGGCTCCCTCTCCCCCATCCTGCAGCAGAGGCTGGAAGCTCCCCACTTGGGGATGTCATAGAGGGACATCTTTGGGGGCTGCGCGGCCACTGAGGTCCTTTTTAGCTCTGGAATTCTTTGATGCTGAGATGTGAAGCTAAGCCTTTTGTCTCCAAACCCACATTCACCTGCTCTACAAGGGTTATGCTTCCCTGAAATGAGTGAGAGGCTAGGCCTTGTCTTCCCTTTGCTGTTCTCCTCGATCACTAACCAACCAATCAATCATTGAGCACCTACTCTGTGCCAGGAGCAGCGCTAAGTGCTGGAGATACAAAGAGAGGCCATAGACAGTGCCTGCCCTCAAGAAGGTGGTGTTCTGAGGAGCTTACAATCAATTTGGATAGATGTCGCCTGGTTTCTCCTGTGGTTTCTAGGATTACACAGAAGAGTCTCACAGCAACCCAGCCATGGGATGAGGAAAGCTTTCTGGCTTCGGCTGGTCTGCTGAGGACCAGGAAAACAGACCTTGAGGCTCCAATTGACCAAACGACTTGCTCATGGTCACTCCATGAGGGTTGGAAATACCCTGAGCCCATATCCCGTTCCCTGAGTCTGTACCAGCTGCCCACGCACAGGTCACATGGCCCTGCCTCCAGCCCTGGATTAATCCTTAGAGTGGAAAACTGGCTCCCAACACAGATGAGTTCTTGTCCCAAGATGGTCCCCCTCAACAATTGTGTCTTTCACAAAACTTGTCTGAATAGCCTATAGTAAGTGCCTATTTCCAACAATCTCTCTCTCTCCTTCCGCCCTCCACCCCACATTCAACCTCCTATCCCCATGAGATGCCAAGAATGCAAAAATTCTCTTTACCCCACCCTCAGATAAAACCAATGGAAAATGGCTAAAGTGCACTTAGGCATCCGTCATTGGGACAGCTCCACCCTTCTCCATGGCTCGGTCCTTTGGTTGAAAGCTTGAATCTGGGCCATGCCAACCTGTCTCCTGGCCTGTCCTCCAGGCAGGACAGCTTCTAAGGCTTACATTTAGCGTCTCTGAAAGCCAACATCGGATTAGCTGTGACTCCATGGGTGGTAGATGGGAATGAGTGCATGGATGACTGAGATTGGAAGCCCACCATGGAACCCGAAAACCAGGAAAGTCACCTCCATAAGCATGTTGGTTTCAAACAGATAATAAGACCAGAGGAGGATGGTGGCCCACAGTGGGGGCCTTGGCTCACTGCCACCACATTGGCCCCAACAACCCGTTTCTCAGCTTCAGTTTCCATTAGTGAATATTTGTGGTGATTTCCCCTCAAAGGCTCCTGTCTTGATCCTTGGGATAGTGACCAATGAGGAAATCTGCCCATATAGATTAAAGTTAGGCTGGATGTGGCAGGTGAGAGGAGTGGTCAGTATCTGTGTTGACAGTTAGGCCCCCTGGGTCCATAACAAGTAAGCCAGCTTCACTCTCTTCAGATTAGCAAACATCCCTGGGGCCATCTTAGACGGCTTCCCCTTGTCATTGCTTGTACTTGGCAAGGTTTTAAGAAAATCCCTATACCGGCTGGGTACTCTTTCCTGAAACAAGGCAGTGGTGTCTCCCTCTTGGGATTGGAAAAGATTGGGATGGCAAGGGAAATGACTTGCGACCCCACCCAGGAAGCTGCAGAGTAGGAGTCAGGGAGCTCTGTGGGCCTTGGTGCATGGATGTCTGGGCATGAGCAGGAGCCAAAGAAGCCAGCAGTAGAGGACAAGGATGTGCCGGGCTGTTAGTGCACCCAACATGGTGACAACTGGGGGCTCCACAGCTTATGGACTTCCTGCTTGGCAGAAACGGTCCTCTCACTGCTGCTTGGAGCAGAGATAGGAAATCCAAAGGTGGCCCTGGCTCACCCCATTCCTTCCTTGCAATTCCAAAAAATCATTTCAGTCATATGTGACTCTTTATGACCCCCCTTTGGGATCTCCTTGGAAAAGATACTGGAGTTCCTCCCATTAGTTTTAATTTTTACTTACAACTTCACTAATGTGAAAATGTTTAATAAGAATGTAAATGTGTGCCATCTTGGGGAGGGTGGTGGGGAGAAAGGGGGAGAAAAATTTTAAACTCAAAAGCATATGGAAGTGATTGTTGATAAATCAAAATAAACTAATACAATTTAAAAAAAAAGAAAAGATACTGGAGTGGTTGGCTATTTCCTTCTCCAGCTCATTTTACACATGAGGAAACTGAGACAAACAGGGTTCAGTGACCTGCCCAGGGTCACACAGTGTCTGAGGCCAGATTTGAACTCAGAACATGAGTCTTCCTGACTCCAGGCCCAGCACTCTATCCACTGCACCACCATCGTAGAATTTCAGCGTTGGAAGGCACCTCTGAAGCCATCTATTCCAAACCACACCAGAAGATGATAGGGGTTGCACCTGTGACTTGACTGCTATAGGGAAGGAAACGCCCTTCACCAATCCAGGTTAGCACTCTATAAGCCAGAGAGCAGCTGACTCCAGCTGTGGCCATTGGCCCTCCCTGGAGATCTTCGTTGACAGGTGACCAGTCCACTCCTCCCTGAGGCTTCTCTGATGGCCAGATGGTTCCTGATGGGCAGCTATTGCTCCTGTGCCTGTCTCCTGTGTTAGTAGGGAGTGGAGTGGACACGTTGGGTCTCATCCTGCTTCACCCCAAAGGGGAGAGCCAGGAGCAGTGGAAAGGGCTGCCTCCCGGGTGTTGAGCTCTCTCCATCCCTGGAGGTCTTCTCACCAAAGCTGGAATTCCTTCCCTTGGCAGCCACTCACTCAATACCACCATCATGCTCCCCTCCCCCCGGCTTCTCCCAGCCCCACAGGTCCCAGAAGGATGCGGACTCAAGGCCCAGAGTGTCCTAGTCTCCGGCCCCTCTCCAGCTTGTCCTTTCCCAACCATTGTGCAAGCTGTGGACCCAGCAGCCCAGGTGTGGTCTGAGGAGGGCAGAGTACACACAGTGACCTCTCAGTTCCTGGAAGTGCTGCCTCCTTCCTAATGCACCCTATGGCATTAGCTCCATTTCTGGCTGCCCCTCAGACCCTGCTGACGCACCCTGAGCTCGTGGAGTGGATGAGGGTCCATACACTAACAGTGACAAGTTCAGGGTTGGAGTCTGAGCTCACTCTGCTTCTGAAAGCCCATGACCTTTGGCCAAGTCTCAATCTGTCGGGGCCTCAGTTCCTCATCTGTAAAGTAGGAGAGTAGAGTCAAGGACCTTGGAGGCCTCCTTCAGCTCTAGGGTCCTTGAGGGCATGGACTACCACCATTTGTCCCTGTATTTCCCAGGCCCAGCTCAGTGCTTGAGCTCAATGCTAGTGGGATAAATGAGCTCAAAGGTCTCTTCCAGCTCCAATTAGAAGGTGTGTTCTCTGAGGGCAGCCCATTATCACAGTGCCTGGCACCTAATGGAGTCTCCCTAGGTGCCCCTTTCCTGATGTCTCAAGGCCCCCAGGTTCTGCTCCGGGCTATACCTTTGGAACCCTTGGGGCTCTTGGACACTCCCTACAGCTGACCAGGAAGCCTGTCAGGTGGTGACGGGCAGAGCGAAATGTGAAAGTCACCATTCTCCCCTGGCCAGGCAGATGTCTCTCTCCAAGGGCAGCAGTGTGGTCCCAGCCAGGCTAGAGTAGAGCTGGCCACTGGATCCCACCTCCGCCCTCTGAAAGGGATTCTCCCCTAATCCAGGGAGGGGCCAGGTCAAACCAGGTGTCAGGAGCCCCCTCAGTTAGAGAGGAGACCCCTGAGGGGGGAAGTCACTAAGCCAAGTTCACACAGCTGCAGAGTGTCATGATTGAAAGCCAAGCCCTCTGACTTGGTGCTTTTTCTGTTCGAGTTGGAAGATATCACTTCTTCCCCATCCTCTCCCTTTTCCTCCCCCTGCACCCTCTTTTCACTTTAGATAGGAGGTGTTTCACTTCTTAATGCCCTGGACCTTTAGGGCATCCCTTCATGGACCCTTTCTCTGAATCCCGTTGTTAAATGCATAAAATAAAGCACACGCGACTGTGAAAGAAACACATTCTATTGAAATGCCATTACTACACTTTTAAAAGACTTCAAAGACCCCGGATTAAGCCCCCCTGTTTTAGAGGGAGGCCATAAAGCTAGGTAGAGACAGACTCCATGATGTGTAGTACAGTGAAAAAGAGTGACATCTGAATTCTGAGGACCTGGGTTCAAATCCTGACTGCTTATTCACTATCTGTGTGGCGCGAGCACGTTTCTTTGGGTTGGCACAGACAGACACAGGGAAGTAAGAAGAGGAACAGATTTTCCTCCCTGGCTCCCTGTCCCCCTTGATAAGTGGTGTCTCCTGGTAGCAGAATGGCAGTTCCCTGAGGACAGGGCTTGCTTGTGTTTGCACCCACTGCTGAGCTCTTTTCATTCATGGTGCTACAGGTGAGTCAGGGAGCGCCTGTTATTATCATCCCCTTTCTACAGGTTAGAAAACGGAGACTCAGAATTGAAGAGACTAGCACAGAGTGTAAGTCTTTGAGCCTAGCCGGAACTCTGGTCTGAGAGGCCAGCGTTTGCTCCCCTCCACCCCCACCTGGCTCAATACATAGATTTGGAGAGGATCACATTTCCTCACTAACTGAAAGAAATCCTTTTGAAAAGGAGGGAGTGTGATGGGGCTGCCTGGAGGCAGGAAGTACTTACAGCCCTTCAGCTTGGGTTATTTTCAGAACAGCTGTCTCTACGCTTAAGCGAACTTCTATGAGTCGTCCTTTGTGCTCCCAGCTCAGAGGAAGCAGCTGGTGGGGGCCCGGGTGCGGGTCAGTAGCCCGGCTGGGCGGGGCAGGGACCACACCAGCATGGGGGGGGGGAGGCACCCACGGGTTCACTACCAGGTGGGTCAAGAGGAGGCAAGGAGGCTCTCGACATGTCTCTGTGTGGCCCAGAAGAGCTGGAGCTGCCAGGACCAGGGACCCCAAAGAAGGTGACTGGACAGACACCCCGCTAAGGAGGACGTGAGACCCAGAGGGTGTTCTTCAGAGAAAAATGGGAGAGGGAACCTGGACACTGCTTCTGAATCCAAAATCTCCCCGGTATAGCACCTCGTGGCCAGCTCAGCTGACCTGTCCCTCGGCCAGAATCCCCGCATCCCGGGATGTCCCAGACCTCAGGACCTGGCTCAGCCTCCTGAGGATGCCCGGCAGCCTTCCAGACTGCGCCAGTCTGCCAGGCCTCAGTCTGCCTGGCTGCAGTTCACACCTGAAGCATCAGGTTCTGTCCTCTAGGGTTAAGAGGAGTCGTCGCATTTTCCTCCACTGTTTCCACTCACTTAAACACAATTCCCATGCCCTCCACTAAATCTCCTCTCCAGGCTAAACACCTCCAGGTCCTTTAATTAATTCTTATGGAGCTATCAGGCAGCATAGCACTGTGGTCAGCACACAATGCGTGCCTCAGTTTCCTCTTCTGTAAGGTGGGAGCAATTCAATTAATCAGAGAAAGACGCGAGGGAAGTTCAACGTCAAGAAGGAGCATTATGTCAAGAAGCCTGGGCCAAGAGGCTGGTGTCACACAGGCCAGGGTCGAGGCCCAGGGAAGCGAGGAAGGACGGAGGAGGAAAACTTGGGCCTGGCCCTTTCTGGTACTAGAGAAATCAGGGAAGTGGGGAACCCCAAATACTGAAGTGCAGTCTGGCCCGATACCTTGCTTCACTGGTGCTGGGTCAGGTGGGCTGTCTGGGTCTAAGAGGAGGGAG
The DNA here is from genome assembly GCF_003287225.1 of Phascolarctos cinereus. NCBI lineage: Eukaryota > Metazoa > Chordata > Mammalia > Diprotodontia > Phascolarctidae > Phascolarctos > Phascolarctos cinereus. The sequence goes on along the minus strand of NW_027556402.1, from coordinate 3,425,023 downwards.
GACTTCCTAGTGGAAAGCGGGGCTCTTCCACAAACCTTCTCTCTGTATTTCTCCTGTAGTTAACCAAGCCCTTTGCTGTGGCCGGTGATTAGCCTGAGTGAGCTCTTGGCCTGGCAAGTCTGAGGCTCAGTGCCTCCCACAAATGGAAGCACTTACTCTGTGGTTGGGTTGGGTTGGCTGAAGTTTACCTGACCGACTGGAAGCCGGGCCCTGCCAGTCCTGGGATTTCCCTGGGGGCCAGAGGGGCAGAGAGCCCAGGTGAAAGAGGATCACTTTGTACCTGGGTCTTTGTGCAAGGCGGAGCCCTCACACCGGGTACAGAATGGACTCCAAGGAACCTTCAGGGCCATCGTGAGTCTGCACAATGATCTGCTCATTCTGAAGAGGAGAAAACTGAAGCCTAGAGAGAGGGATCTTCCCAAGGTCACTTAGCTCCGACATGAAGTCAGGCCTTCTGACTCAAAGCCAATGCTTCTGCCCCCACCTGGACCCTGCTACAGCTCTGGGCTCCTTTCTGGGCCTCACCCACACTAGGAATCCCTAGGAGACTCCCCTTATCGGTGCTCCCTGAGGCACTGTAACTGCCTCATTGTCCTGGGTCACTGCGCTGACTCAGGAGACCCAGGACAGGATGGGGTTCTCCAGGCCTTCAGAGCTGGGCAGCCCTCAGAGGCCAGTCAGGCCCACAGAAATCCCTGCTGCAGGGTCCGCCACAAGGGGATGTCCACTCCAAGTCCTGGGAAGGGTGCCAGAGGCAACCCTGGTCCCTCCAGGTCCCTCCAGGTCCCTCCTGGTCAGCCCTAACAGGTAGAAGGTTTCCCTAAAGCAGCTCAGTCTAGGCCAGGGGATCCATGTCAGAGGAAGGCCTCGAACCCAAGCCTCCCCGACCCCAGGGCCAGCTCTCTGATGACTAAGCCAAGCAGCCTCTAGAGGAACTAGACCTTGAGCCCACATTCCAGAACTTCTCTGACCCCTCAGGCTGTATGGTGAATGGGGATAACAATGGGGACAGCCCCAGGCTGTGAGGAAATCACTCGTAACTCTGCCACCAAAGCCCCATGCTGCTCCGTCTTCAGGGACACCTGGAAGCCAGCCTGTTATTTGATCCTTCAATGTCTTGGAGCAGGCCATGGGGCCCACGGGTGACAGCCTGCCAGGCCTGTTGGGGCCCACAGACCTGGCTGGGCAGGGACAGAAACAGAGGAGACTGGGAAACACAAAACCGGCCAGCTTCTTAGCCAGGGGTGCCTCTGCACTTAGCGCAATGCCAGGCCCTGGGAGGCACTGCTTGATTGACTGAGAACATCTCTACTTTTTAACAGTCTGCTTTTCCAGGCGACTCCATGAGAGGAGCTCCTTGGAGCTCCGTGGGTCTGGGGGCCAGGTGGCTGGCCAGTGCCTTTCCAGGAAGCCAGGAGGAGAAGCTGAGCTGGTTCCTTGGAACCCCGGGCATTGTGAGGCCCATGGCTGGCGAGCCAAAGGCAGCGCTACCAGAAGGCTATCAGTGCTGCCATCTAGGCGGAGCAGCCAAGACTCACTTCCTCCTGGGCCCTGCTGCTTTCACAACCAATGATTTCATTTCACTCCCTCTGCATTAGGGTTGGAACCAGGCTTCTGTAAAATGAGATGGCCATACCGGACTGACCATGGGGTCTTAACCCCCCCGGGGTCCCTGGATGGGTTTCAGGGCATCAGTGAATGTGGATAGGAGAATGTTCACCTTTGGCTCCCACTGTAATGCCATGTCTTCTGTACCTATTTAGGGGAAGGGTCCAAGGCTTCACCAGACTGATTGCCAGGGGTTCCAGGACTGAAACCCTGGATTAGAGGATTAGAGATGGATGAGCACACAAAGATGGACCTGGGAGGGTTGGGCCTGGAGAGGCGTGGGGGCAGGGGGCCACAAGCCCATTTTAGGTGTCTGAAGGGCTGCCCCCTCTGTCTGCTCTGGGCCCTGGAGGGTAGAACCAGGAGCTAAGTGGAGAAGCTGGGGAGAGGTGCCTAACACAGTTCCAGTCACATATTGGCCACTTCATAAATGCCGATTGATTGGCTGAGTGATTATAGATTGATTGCCGGGGCTCTGGACCTGGCCGTCACACTTCCTAACAACCAGGGCTGTCCAAGTGTAGAAAGGTCTTGCCATACTGGTAGGGGTGGGGGCCGGGCCACGCATTCACCAAGCAGATCTTCCAGCTCTGGCTGGCAGACCATTTGTCGGAGATGTTGGGGTTCTGGGTCTTGGACTGGTGGCCTTGGAGGTCCCTTCCAAGGCCAATGCTGGTCATAACACGGTAGGACGCTCATGCCTCCCCCTCTACCCCGTCTCCATTAAGGGAGTGGGAAAATGGCTGGAAGGCCCAGGTTTCAACTCAGACTTTCTAGGTTCGGTTACACCGGCCTCCACCCTATTTGTCTGGGCCCAAACGGTCGGAGACAGGATAGCAACAGCTATGGGTGGCGCTACGGAGGGGGAAGGGAAGAGAAAAGAGGAGGACAGAGGCCAAAGGAAAGAATTGGAGAGGGGAGGGGAGGGGAGGGAAGAAGGGGGGCTAGGAGCTAGAAACCACAGCAGCAGGGAGCTGGGGGCGGGCCAGCGCAGGAGAAAGCCTCGGAGTCGGAGCCTAAAGAGGAGGGGACAGATCCGACTGGGACGGGCAGGGGAAGAAGGGGAGAGGGCACCGGGGGCTGGGCTGGCACCCTGGCTCTCCTACCCCCACGGGACCCAACGAATCCGGAGCCGAGGAAGCCAGGCTCTGCCCCCTTACCCCTGGGGTTGGCGAAGGTTTCTGGCACCTGCTCGGTTGAGCCAGCGGCCAAACCGGTGCCCAGACCAGTAGGGGCAAAGGACAGACGCCAGCGCTTCTGAAGTCGGCCAGCGGGTTTCCTTCCCTCCCAGACCCCTGGCTGTGGCCCAGGTCTCTAGTGGTCGATAGATAGGGAGGGTGAGCGGGCCCTGTGACCGGCTGGCCCTTCCTAGTGTTGGCGGAATGTTGGGCGATCCTGGAGCTCAGCGCCGGGAGGGCCTTTAGAGACGACCTAGGAGTCCGAACCTCTCGTTGCACAGAGAGGGAAACTGAGGCCCGGACAGGGGGACGCCACAGACCCAGGTTCCTGGGACAGACGCAGTGTCCTCCGAGTCTCCACCCCGGACCTTTCACAAGACATTGATAACCTCGTCTAAGACAAGTTGGGAGAGGGGAGAGGTGGCTAAAACGTCCACGGCAAACCCCGAGAACCCGCCCGGGCCGGCTGTCCAGCCCACCCCCACCCTGAGCCCCCAGCTCTAATCACACAAAGCCTCGGGCCGGCCGGGGTCGCCCCCGCCCCCAGCCCAGCGCCCGCGCGCCTCCCGCAGCCAGGTCCCAGCCCCTCCGCCAGCCCCGATTTATGAATGGCCGCGAGCCCGGGGATCCTCCGGCCCATTGTGACGTCAGCCCCCGCCCCCACCCCGGAGCCGCTCCATTCACCGAGGGGAGGGGCGTGGCCTGGAGGGGGCGTGGCCGGCCCCACCGCCCCCACTTCCCCCCCTCCCCCCGGCCGCCGGGATCCAGAGGATAAATCCGGGAGCCGCGGGGGCGACGGGCGCGGTGCGCGGACACGGCGGCAGCGGCCACACGCTCCCGGGGGACCCGCGGCCGACGAGGGGGCACAGCGGCCCCGCGTGCAGCCTCCCCGGGCGGCCGGCCTGCGGGGGTCATGGTGACGGCCGGAGAGCTCCGAGAGCTGGAGGGCAGCGCGCTGCGGAGGCTCCTGAGGCGGGACGAGCGCGAGCGCGCCGGCGGGCCGGGCGTCGCGCCCGGCGGGGGCACGTGCCTGCTGCTGGACTGCCGGCCCTTCCTGGCCCACAGCGCGGGCTGCATCCGCGGCGCGCTCCCCGTGCGCTGCCACACCATCGCGCGCAGGCGCGCCCCCGACGGCCCGGGCCGCCTGGAGCAGCTGCTGCCGGCCGCAGACGGGCCCGACGCCGAGGACCGGGGCCGCCGCCTGCGCGCCGGCCTCTACGCGGCCGTGGTGCTGTACGACCAGCGCAGCCGGCGCGCCGCCGAGGCCCTGCGCGCCCCCGACGGCGCCCTGGCCTGGGTGGTGCGCGCGCTGCGCGGGGCCGTGCCGCGCGCGCCCGCGCCCCTCTACCTGCTCCGAGGTGAGCGCGGGGCGGTGGGGGGGTGGGGGAGGCCCGTCATCACCCCCTGTCCGAGGGCGTGGGCGAGGGCTCGGTGGTCTGACTCCTTCGGGCAAGGAGGGGAGCTCAGGCTCCTGGGGGTAGGGGGCGGGAGGGGGCGCAGGTCTGGCTCCCGCAGACCCTCATGGGGGGCTGGGGAGGAGCTGGGAGCGCGCTGGGGCGGGGGTCCCGCTAACCACCCCCTGCCCGAGTGTGTTGACGTGAGCTTGGTGCGGCCGGGAGCCTGGGGAGGGCAGGTCTGGCTCCCTCGGACCCTCGTTGGGGGGCATCGAGAGGCGGGAGCTGGACTCTGAGAACGAGGTCGGGCGCCTTCTTGGTCTCCCACCGGGGCTCAGGTGGCCGCCACCTGGTGTCGCCCCGGGGGAGCGGGGCAGGGCCGTGCGGCCCCGCGCCCCCTTTGTTTAAAGCCCAGCGGCACGGTAAGAGAGGCCGAGTGATCCCCCGAGGTTCCTTTCAGCTCTCTGGCCTCTGACCCGCAAGTGTGGGTGAAACCAGACACAGTGTGGAGTCCCGGAACCTGGGTTCCAAGCCCAGCCCTTCCACGCGGCTGGTGGGGGTGGAAAAGCTTGTTCACATCCTGCCTCTGACACTCAGTACCTCTGAAACCGTGGGCAAGTCCCTTCACGGGCCTCGGTTTCTCCATTTGTAAAATGAGGGCCAGGACTAGATGATTTCCCAAGGACCTTTTCAGTTCTGTGAAGCCCCCTGTGCCCCTTTCCCCTCTTTCCAGGAAACCCTCGGCTCTCATGCCATATCCTGAGTGCCACGTGAGAGGGGTGTCTTCCTGACTGCCCCTTTTCTAACCCAGGCCATTATCCCCTCCTGAAACCCACCAGCTTCTTTATATCCCGGGATCCAGAAGCCTGGCACCTCCCAGGGTTTCCCCTGGCAGACGGAGCCTGGCCTCATGGAGTGAGCTGCTGTCCCCAGTCTCCCAGGCCAGCCAGGTGGCCCAGGAGCCACAGGGGCTCTTGTTACCACACATGCTTCCGGGCCATATGCTCCATCAGCTGTTGAAAAAGGCCAGTGACCTGTGGTTGAACTAGCATCCTTCTGAGGTTGTTTCCCCTAATGTATCCCTGACTCTCCCTTAACCTCCCCCCATTTGCCACCAATAGCAAAAGAAAGAAAGTCACAGCCCTGACTGAATCACAGAAGGTGATGGGAAGGGGGCAGCATCTTGACTTGGAGCAGGGAATGTCAGAGGTGGAAAGAAGCTTAGAACAGAGCTTATCAGAGCTGTGAGGGGGCCCAGAACAGGGAATGTGGGAGGTGGGAAGGACCTAAGAACAGAGGTCAGGGCTGGAAGGGGCCTTAGAACAGTGCATAGTAGATAGTATGTGAACATGAGGGTGTCAGACATGGTGGACCCCCAGAGCTAGGAGGGACCCCAAGGTCTCTAAATGATGCGGTTTAACTCCTTTGTTGTACAGACAGTCACACAGGGAGGGGCAGAACCCGGGGAGTCTCTTGACTCCTGGCTTCCAGCTCCCTCCTACTACATACGTACACCATGGTGCTTGCCTGCTGGCCACCAAAAAGCAGGGAGAAGCATTGCCTTTTCCACTCCTGTGAGAAACAGCAACAGTGCCCCACTTCACCAGGGTATTCTAACAACGGCTAGAGAAGACAGTGCCATTTTTTGAGTTTTTGCTGTTGTTCAAATGCTTGGCTCCAACTGGGGTGGATTGTTACTTTTTTCTGTGTTCCTGTGATTGACTGGCCCCCAGCAATCTCCATTCTCTCCTGCTGATGAGGCTATATAGAGCCCATAACAGAGAGGGAGGGAGAGAGGCAGAGGGAGAGGGAGAAGGAGAGAGGGAGAGAAGGACAAAGGGAGAAAGAGAGAGAGGGAGGGAGGAAGGAACACAAACTGTCTGCTGCTGCCAGTGGGGTGTTCTTTGGAGCTCAGTCTGGAGACAGCTGCTCAAAGTCCTGTGTGGTTCATTGATGGTTTTAGAGCAGAGGTGTCAATCTCATCAGTAGGCCCCTTGGCCTGCAAAACTCCCAAGTGTGACCTAGACCAGATTAAAATGTTTATTGGGAAATAGTTAACAGAATTAATAAAAACACCTTACGTATGGTTTAATGACCCTTATTTCTATTTTGAGTTTGATACCGCTCTTTAGAGAGCAGCAGTTCCACAGGGTTCCACTGGTGAGGGCTTTTCCCCCCAGAGCCAGTGATGGGAACATTGTTAGTTATATGATCCTGGATCTATAGCTTGCTGGAAGGGGCCTCAGGGGCAATCTGGTCTGACCTCCATTTTTTATAGGTGAGGAAACAGGCCCTTGGTTTTGGTGTTCAGTTGCGTCTGACTTCTTGCCCCCATTTGGGGTTTTCTTGGCAGAGATACTGGAGCGGTTTACCATTTCCTTCTCTAGCTCATTTTACAGATGAGGAAACTGAGGCAAACAGGGTGATGTGACTTGCCCAGGGTCACACAGTTCATAAGTGTTTGAGGTCAGATTTGAACTCAGGAAGATGAGTCTTCCTGCCTTCAGGCCCAGTGCTGTGTGCACTGCATCGCCTAGTTGTCTAGGATGGATTCTCTCTAGAGCTGGGAGGGGCCCAGAGGCCAAGTCTGACCCCTTCTTTTTGTAGAGGAGGAAGCTGAAGGCCAGGAAAGAGACGTGACCCTCCCTACTGGCTCCCTCCTGTTCCCTGCCCCTTCCTGGTACCCTCTGTCCCTGAAGGGGAGCAGGGAGAGTGAGAGGACATCAGGACCAGCGTCTAAGCCCTAGGCAGCTTGGGAGGATGGGATTGCAGGGCCGGGAGCTCCTGTGACTTTGCAAAAGAGACATTTTTGCTGTTTCTGACCCTCCCCCCACCATGAGAGTTCAGTTGGCTCCTCTCACTGCCTTCTCTCAGGCTCGATTAGGGTGAGTGGTAGGATGGGCAGCCCCAGGGTCATGCTCTGGGAAGTAATGGACCATCCATCCAAGTTTCCTCTTGAATCTTATTCACTACCAGTAATTCCACCACTAACTTTGCCCGCTTCTCTTCACACAAGGAGCCGTGTGGTCTGGCTGCCCATTTAACTTTGGGCCATAAAGCCTCTCTTGCCCTGTCAGGGACTGCATCCAAGATTTCTGGACCACCTCTCTCCTTTCTTCTCCACAAGAAATGTGGAGCTGACTCTGTCATGTTAGTTGATGGGCAAACAGGAGTCAAACATTATGCTAAAATGGAGATATACTATAATTTAGAAAGCCCCTCTTCAACCAGTGTGGTAGTCCTACTAACAAAGAAAGTAAGGTTGGTCTGCCACGACCGGGCTTGAGAAAGCTGGATGATCTCTTTACATTCACCAGCCATCTCTTTCATCATCTGTTTAGGATTTTTCCCTATTAAAAGTCTCAGTAACATTTAAAAAATATAACCTTTTGAAACACAAGCCTCTGGCTTGTAAGAGTGAAAGGATTGAGAAATGATGTAGACATGGGAGAGAGACCCAGTATTACACAGTGGTTACGATATTACCCAGGAATTGTCTCTTCCAACGGCTAGAATAGACATTTAAAAGACCAGGATTCACTTTGATCCTGCGTTCATCAGAGCCAAGATCTCGCCTTGGCTGTTGGTGGAGGGCTTTTGCTACCTTCCTGAAAAATCCCCCAGGGGGGAGCTGGCCGAGGTGCTGATCTCCCTGTTGTGCTTTTTATTCTTCAGCTTTGTTGTACCAGGATGATTCCCTCTGCATTTCTTCCTCTTGCTATGAAACCTGCCCACTTCTTCCGTCATAGTCCTTCTGATGAGCACATTTTTTTGGACATGCACCACCTGTTTGCCCATCAACCAACATGACAGTCAGCTCTTATAAGAGTGTAACGATTATGTTCAGATATAGTCAGAATGAAAGCAAACATGTAAACACTTCTCTTAGGGAACAGGCACGAAGAATATGCTGTCCATTTGTTAAGCATGTGCTGCATGTTGGCTTTATATACACTTGGCAGGGTGCCCTCTTTCTATGATATAGTTTCGGTTCTGCTAAGACGTGACTACAGCTTGGTTGGTCGGTATCTGATGTCATTGGCCTACTGTCTGGGCTGGGATGACTAGGCATCTTCCTACCTGGTGTGGGGAGGAGGCAGTTGCTGTTGGGGAGGGTGGATTGGATCAGGGTTAGCCCTTTTTGTGGCCTTGGACCCCTTTTGGAGTCAGGGTGAAGCCTGTGGATCCCTTCTTGGAAACATGTTTTTAAATGCTTAAAATAGAATATGCAGCATCACAAATGAATCAATTGTATTGAAATTAAGATGCACTTCCCTCCTTCTGCCCCAGTGAAGCTCATGAACCTCCTGAAATTTATCAAAGGACCCCCAGGTCCTTAAGCTAAGAATTGCTAGACCAGATCATACAGTTAAGGGAATTAGGGCTGAGAAAATTTCTAAGAGCCCATCTAGAACACTGGGGTCCAGCTGAGCAGTAAATTTTGAAGAACTAAAATTGACTCCTCAAAATCTCTTTCCAAGGCTAAGGACACCATCTTGGACAAGGCTTGGCAGAATAGAATATGGCCAGGAAGGGTACCTTCCAGAGACGTATCACCTTCTGAAGAAGTAGGTGGAAGGAGTAAACATCTGATCACCCAGATAGCCTTAGCTCACAGGGACATAGGCAGCTCCCTTATTCCAAGCAAGTCCTCTTGGCCTGTGGTCATAAGGGGTGGTGGTGATGGAGCTACATCTGCTCACCCTCCTCAGCCTCTTGACCTTATGCTGCTTGTGACCAACAGTTGCCTTTAGTGCTGGGATGGAGTGGTACCCACTGGCTCACCACCACAAAATGGCCACAGCTTCTGGGGTAGGCATCTTGGAAGACAAGTGCTAGATTTGGGAGAGCTGAATTGGAGCATGGCTCACATACTCCTTATTGGACATTGGGTGGGTAGATCACTTTCCCTTTCCAGTCTTAAATTTCCTCAGCTGTCAAATGGGGATAATCCAACTGGCATTGCCAACCTCACAGAACTCTTGTGAGGAAATTGCTTAATGAACTCATGATGAAAAGTGCCATATCAATACAAGCTATTATCATCATCATAGACCATTTCATTCATCCGTCTATCCATCCATCTATTTAATTAAAAAAATAAGCCAAGCCTGCTCCATGTGAATGGAGCTTTCTTGGACCCTGGGGATGATGGGAATGTGGGCACCAGCCTTTAAGGTTTGCCAAGTGCCTTACATACAGTATCATGTCTGTGTACGATGGGGATTATTGTCTCCTTTTCATGGAGGCTCAGAAAGGATTGTGGAATCATCAGTAAATAAAGCACTAAGTGCCTACTGTGTGCTAGGCACTGGCGATACAAAAGCAAAGAGGAAATAGTCTCTGCCTCCTAGGAGCTTACATTTTGTCAGGGGGAAGAACATGTAGATAGTTAGATATATATAAGACCAATACTAATTCAAAACAAGGGAACTTTGGACTGGAGAAAGCTCTAAGAGATTGGGGAGAGGGCAAGAAAGGCCTCCTATACAAGGTGGAGCTTAAGCTAAGTCTTGACAGAAGCCAGGGATTCCAGGAGGTAGAGATAAGGTAGGAGAACATGCCAGGCACTAGGGGCAGGTTGAACAATGGCATGGAGATAAGAGATGGGGCATCAGATCTGCAAGAACACTGAGTAGGTTAATATGGCTGGATCATAGAGTGAGTGGAGGGGTGTAAAGTGTCAGAAGACTAGGGAAGATAAGAAGGAGCCAGGGAGTAGAGGACTTGTTTCTGGAGGTCGTAAGTAGGGAGCTCTGGAATTTATTGAGAAGGGGAATGACGCAGTCAAACCTGCACTTTGGGAAAAATCACTTTGATAGTTACGTACAAGATACACTGGAGGGGAGAAACTTGAGATGGGAGACCCATTAGGAGACTACTGAAAGATGGCGAGAGGTTGAACTGGAGTAGTGGTTGTGTGCCAGAAAAATGATGATATGTAAAAGATAGTGTGGAGATCCGAAACAAGATTTGACAACTGATTGTGACTGTGTGGGGTGAGTGAGAATGGCGGTGAGTCAAGGATGGCACCGTGTTTGTGAATGTGGATATCTAAAAGAATGGCGGCTGCCTTTTTAGAAAGAGAAGTTCAAAAAGGGGTGGGGTCACAAGATGGGGGGGAGATAATGAATTTTGCTTTGGACACACTGAGTTTGAGATGCCTTTGGGACATCCATTTGAAAATGTCCAGTAGGCAGTTGGTGATGCAGGACTAGAGCTCTGGAGAGGGATTAGGGCTAGATGTGTAAATCTGGGAGTCATCTGCATAGATAGTGATGGAACCCATGGAAGATTATTAGGTCACCAAGTGAAAGAAAAGAGACTTGGGATACACTCTTATTTACTGTGTATAATATGGATGCTGATCTCACAAAAGAGACCGAGGAGCAGACAGATGTGTAGGAGGAGAACCAAGAGAGAACAGTGTTGTGAAACCCTAGAGGAGAAAAAAGCAAGGAGAAAACAAAGGCTTAAGAGAAGACCATTGAGATCACTGATAATTCTGGAGAAGGAAATTTCAGTTGAGGAAGTAAAAAACTAGAATGCAAACCTTTGCAAAGGTCTTAGAACCTTTGGGTCTGAGAAGAGGGTGCAAGGAAAGGAAGTGGAGGCACCAAGTGTAGATGGTTCTTTCCAGGAGTTTGACTGAAAAAGAAAAGAGAGCTATAGTGAGGCGAGCTGGCAGGGTCAAAAGGGCCTAGCAAGGGTTTTAAAAATTCAACGTTTGATTCCCTCCTCCCAATCACATGTAAAAAGTTGAAAATTTTTTCATTTTTAAAAAATCTGAGTTCCAAATTCTCTCCCTCCCTTCCCTGAGAAGGCAACCAATTTTATATAGATTATCCATGTGCCACCATGGAAAACATTTCCACATTAGTCATGTTGTGAAAGAAAACAGAGTGGGGAGAACAAATAAGCAAGTGGGTGGTGGGCAGCCAGGGAAGGCTTCCCATAGGAGGTGTTGTCTGAAGAGGTACAGGGTAAGGAAGGAGGTTGTTCTAGATGTGGGAAACAGAAATGGAGGAAAGGGAGCCGCTGTGATTGGACACTCTTCTTCTAGGGGATTGAGTGCCGCAGATGTAGAGGATCTGTTAGGACTGTAGAGCAGGGGCGAGGAAGTCTCTGGAGGCTGCCATTTTCTTTGGCAGTCATTCACGGGCTTACCCTGCCTATGGAGGGAGGGAATCTGCCTCCTGAGATGCAGGGTAAAGGTGAAGCTGCTTTCCTCTCTGGGCCTCAGTTTCCTTAGCTGTCAAATGATCTCTGGGGTCCCCTGCAGCTGTGGCATTTGGTGACCAGATAAGCCTTTACTAAGCACCTCTACATACATGAGACACTACAGAGACACAGACAGGCATGAAAACCAGCCTTGTTCTCAAGGTGTTTCCATTCTACCAGAGGCATAACTGTGCACAAATAAATACATGTAGGTATTGGTCTGGACTAGTGATTATGGTGCTTAGACATCTCCTGGTGAGGAAAGTCCTCTCAATGCAGACTGCCCCCTGTTCTGCTTAGAGAATTCCCTGGAATGTTTTGAAATGATGGCACAGCCAGGATGTGCCACTTGAAAGTCTTCTTGACTCTGAGGTCAGCTCTCCATGACTAAGCTGGGCTGCCTCTTGCAAGCTTCATTAGAATAAAAGGAAAATGGAGGCAGGAGACAGCCCTACAACTGGGGAACAGGAAGAGACGGCATTCTTGGCTTGTGTGACAACTTGGGCAGTTGTATGGAGGTGGTAGATGGAGTAGCTTGTCAGGAACAGCTGGACAGCAGAGCTGAGGCTGGGAGCTGCGGCTTCCCATGCCAATCCCCATTCCCCAGCTGCCCCATCAGGCCCAGTGGAGCGCACAGAGAACTTGAATACAGGTCTTCTTGATTCCAAAGCCAGGCCTCTGTCTATTACAGTACACTGCCTTGATGGCCATGATGGGGAAGCTGAGGCCCAGAGAGGGGAACGTGCTTCCCCTAGGTCACAGGTCTTCAGACTCTAGGTCTAGTGTTATTTCTGTCATGCCACACTAGCCTCTAAACAGGCAATTTGGAGCAGCTGAGTGATCATGCCAGGACACTCCCTGAACAAGGAGCCATTGTCTCCAGAGGACACTGTCATTACCGTTTTGAGCTGGAATGGTCTCCAGAGAAATTCCATCCAACCCCTCTTCTCTCTGCTCCCCACAAATGTTTTCCTGAAGGCCAGAGACCTATGTGACCTTGGCCAAGCCCCTTCCCCCTTTTGTCCCTCAGTTTCCTCCCCTATGAAGTGAGAGGGTTAATCTTAATGTCCTGGAGGGTCTCTTCTAGTTCCAAATCTTAGTCTCTCTCCAGGATTCCTTCCTTGGGCCCCACTAAGATCCCTCTAGCTCCTCTGGGTCTGCTTAGCAGCTGTGAGGAACATTGGCCCCTGACCAGTCCCTTCCTCCTGGGCCACTGGGATGTGTTTGTGGGGACTGAGGGAGAAGATGGGAGATGAGAGGAGGTGGCCTTTTCACTGTTGGCTCGGAGGGCGTTTGCATCTGCACTGGTGGAACCAGAACAGGGGGAGCTGCCTGCAGGTGTCTGGACCTTTCAGGAAAGCCCTCCAGGCAGCCCGTCTGGTTATTGCAGATCTGACCATGGCATTCCCCTCCTCAAGAAGCTTCCAGGGCTCCCTTCTGCCTAGAGCTTCATGTTGTTGAGTTGTTTCAGTCATGGCTGACTCTCTGTGACTCCACTTGGAATTTCCTTGGTGAAGACACTGGAGTGGTTTGCCATTTCCGTCTCTAGTTCATTTTACAGATGAGGAAACTGAGGCAAACAGGGTCAAATGATTTGCCCAGGGTCACACAGCCAGCAAGTGTCTGAGACTGGATTTGAACTCAGGTCCTCCTGACTCCCAGGCTGGTGCTTTATCGACTGCACCACCTAACATTCCCCTCCCCACATACACCAGGTAGGATGCTGCCTAGTCAGACCCCCTCAGACAAATGGACGTCATTTTTTGGGGGGAGGTTGTATGTACTGGAGGCATCACTGGGAACTTGGGAGTGCTACGTATGCGTCACTGTTTGTCCTAGGCCAGGTCTGAGAGGCGTCCCACAGCAGGGGCCTTCCTAAGGGTGGAGGGGGGTGCATGGAGAGTGGAGCAGGACTGATGAGGATCACAGCTCTAGAATTAACTGTCACCTGATTCTACAGAAGTGGAAACTGAGGCCCAGGGAAGGGCTCTCTAGCTACTACTCAGTTCCCTGACATGAAGCACTGTGGTTTGCAAGGATCTTGTGTGCTGGGAGTGGAGGAGGTACAACGTTGGATAGAGGCCAGGCTTTGCCCTCAAGGAGTTGACAGTCAGAAGTACATGACTGACAGGAGGTGAAGAGGGGCTGAAGCAGAGGGCTTGGAAGCTGGAGGAGGAAGGACATTGAATGGAGAGAGGACTGTAGAAGGTGGGGAGCAAGATTCCATTCTAGGACGAAGGGTGGCCTGAACAAACAGACTGAGAGGGCAGGGTGGGAGTAGGGGCAGAGGGAGGTCCAGTTTGGCATGGGTTCTCATCCAAGGAGGCTCGAGTCTCCCACCCCCAGCCCCTCACCACTGACCTCTTGAATCTCCTCTGCAGGTGGTTACGAGATGTTTTCTTCCGAGTACCCAGAATTCTGTTCCCAAGCCAAGCCCCTGGCCACTGTTTCATCTCCCATTCCCACCACCATTCCGGAGCCTCCTGACCTGGGCTCCAGTTCCTGTGGCACCCCACTGCATGACCAGGTACATTTGGGGGAGTCTAAAAGAGCCCTGGGATGAGGAGGGAAGGCTGGCTGCAGCCAGCTTTTCTTAGAGAGGTCCCTCCCAGGAGGCCAATGGGGGCTGGAATTGGCAAGAGGACAACAACTAAGGATCCCCCCCAGGTCAGCCCAGATGTCTCCACAAAAATGACATGCATTCAGGGACCTAGGATTTCCTCAGTGGGGGTCTCCTGCTACTGGAACAGTGTGGGCCCTCTGTACCTCACTAGAGAACCTCTCTATGCTTCTCTTAATAAATGTTTTTCTATCCATCCACCCATCCATCCACCCCTCCATCCACCCATCCATCCACCCATCCATCCACCCATCCATCCATCCACCCATCCACCCACCCATCCATCCACCCACCCATCCATCCACCCACCCATCCATCCATCCATCCATCCATCCATCCATCCATCCATCCATCCATCCATCCATCCATCCATCCATCCAATGCCTCTGCTTGTGGTGGCATAAAGGCGGCACTGCCTTTTCTGGACTGGCCCATTTGAGGTCTAGAAGTCCTTTTCTGCCCTGGCCCCATGAGGGACGATTTGGGAGAGGGTCCCAGCTCACTTGGATGTGAGGGTTGGGGCGCAGGGTAGCTATCCTCAAGCCAACCATAGAAGGCTGCTGGGGTTGGCCAGGACATAGCCTCACTGGGAAGGCAAGTGGGGCGAGGCTGCTGTGCCCCAGATGTAGGGAGCCTAGCACAGCCTGGCAGGCAGCAGGCTCATTCCCAAGGACTCCCTTTGGTGCATGCTACATGTCTCATCTCATTACTGTGCTTGGGAGTGTATCAGTCTCTCAGTCAACAAGCATTCATTAGACCCTTGTGTGGAGGGGGAGGGTGGAGGGTGGTGGTAAAGATACCCATTCCACAAGCCAGTCAGCCCCTGCCTTCAGGGAGTCTACATTCTAATGGGGGAAGACAGCACTTACCACTAGATGGTTGCTGGAGAAGGCAGTCAGAAGGATGGCGATTAGAGCCAGGGCAGATGTTGGGCTTGGCCTTTCCAGGAAGGGCCATGTTGAGTGTTGATCGTTTACCGTTCCCAGAGCTGGAGAGCGAGGAGAGGTGTGGGCTGGTAGGGAGGGTACCCTAGAAAGTCTGCGATGGGCCAGACAAGGTGACTTCTTTTGGGGTGCCTGGCACTGAGTGAATGCTGTGGATCGATGGGTTGATCGATGGGGTGTTTGACTGACTTCACAAAGCAAGGTTCCATTCCTCCACTGGGTTGGATGGCTCCAATATCCAAGGCTCTGCCCAGCTCCAGATCTCCCATCCCAGGAGAAGGTCAGCTCAGGAATGGGGATGGCCCAGGTATTGGTCTTGGCACCTGAGCCTGCCCTTCCCCACTCCTCAGACTGCAGCCATTTCCTCCCGGGGCCCGTGTCCCCCCGATCCCTCCCTTGCCCCGCTCTCCCTCTGCCTGGCCTCTGAGATCTGACTCCTGCCTTGCCCAGGGGGGACCCGTCGAGATCCTGCCCTTCCTCTACCTGGGCAGTGCCCAGCACGCAGCCCGGAGGGACACACTGGATGCCCTGGGGATCACTGCGCTGCTGAACGTCTCCTTGGACTGCCCGAACCACTTTGAGGCCCATTATCAGTACAAGAGCATCCCTGTGGAAGACAGTCACAAAGCAGACATCGGCTCCTGGTTCATGGACGCCATTGAGTTCATTGGTACGCTGGTTGACTGGAGCTGTGTGTGTGCATGAGGTCTGGGACCCCACAGAAGGCCAGAGGAGGAGACAGTGGTCCCCCACCCCATGGGGACAGAGCCCCTCTCCCCCCTCGGGACAGCCCCTCCCCTTAGATATTCTCTGAGAACAAGAGATTGATCTTCTGTCCTCCCCATGGGGTGACTGATGGCAGGAGCCGGTGGGTGCTTTCCTTCCTCCTTGCTGCCAGGGATGCTCAGCTGGAGACTGAAAGGGCTTTGGGGGCAGAACTGGGAGGCCTGGGTTCTCCTTGTGCAGAGACTGGCTGGTCTTTGAGAGGCCTGCCACTGTCCTAGGTCAGGGGTCAGCAGATTGTGGCCTTTGTTGCTTTGCTGCCTGGCTCTGTGCAGACTGTGAGCTAAAGCCGGTTTTTAAACCGAGAAAAGCTTCCAGACGGCACTGGGAGCTTCCCGGGCTCATTCCAAGATTTGCCTGTGGGCCCAGTTTGCCACTCCTTGGACTGGACCACAGGGTGATGGATGTGTGGGCGTAGGGTCAGTTAGCAAGTAGGTGTTACTCTGGGCCAGTGCCAGGGATCCAGAGAAAGGCGAAAACTGGAGCCCCCACTGGAGGGGTCGAGGGGGGAGGCAGCATGTGAACGAGTGAGGGCATCTCCTGTGAGGGAGACAGAGGCCCGGGGAGCTGATGGCTTTAGCTTGGCTAAATCTCTCTTCCTTTTTCCTTCCCTCCTCCCTTCCTTCTCCCCTCCCCCTTCTGTATTCCCTCCTCCCCCCTCCTCCCCTCCCCCTTCTTCTCTCTCCCCTTCCTCCCTCCCCTCCCCCCCCTCCCTCCCCCTTCTTCTCTCTCCCCCGCCCCCGCAGACTCGGTCCAGGCCCGCCAGGGGCGGGTGCTGGTGCACTGCCAGGCCGGGATCTCGCGCTCTGCCACCATCTGCCTGGCCTACCTGATGATGAAGAAGAAGGTGAGGCTGGAGACGGCCTTCGAGTTCGTCAAACAGCGGCGAAGCGTCATCTCGCCCAATTTCAGCTTCATGGGGCAGCTGCTGCAGTTTGAGTCCCAGGTGCTGGCCACGTCCTGTGCCGCGGAGGCCGCCAGCCCCTCCGTGACGGTGACGCGCGGGGAGCCGGCCAAGGCCTCCCCCTCCGCGGCCCAGCTTGTCTTCAGCTTCCCGGTGTCAGCCCCCAGCAGCCTCCCCTACCTCCCCAGCCCCATCACCACTTTCCCCAGCTGCTAGGACCCCTGGGGAGGGCTCTCCCCACCCCCAGTGCTGGGGCTGCTGGGGTGAGAAGAGACCCCGCCAGAGAGCTTGCTTCCAGGCTGGGGCACCTGCCCAGCAGTCACCATGCATTTATTAGGCGCCTGCTGTGAGCCAGGCACTTGCTAAGTGTGGGGCTGGCCTGCTCGGCCCCTTGACTCCTGTGTGAGTGGCGGCCTTGAGGTCCCTTCCCTGATGGGGGGCTGCTTCCTCCTGCCCAGCGAGGGACCTCTCTCCCATCGCGGGGTCACTATGGTCCTCCTCCTCGCCTGGCCCGGGCTCACCCCACTGCCAGGCACTGAGATCACGGACCCTCCCACACAGCAATAACATAGCTGCGTCCAGCGAGACCGCTGTCCCGGCTGGCTGGCGGAGCTGGTCGGGAAGGGCAGCCTTCCCTTTTTCCAACAGAGAAGTCTTAAGAACCTCTTTTCCTGTAAACCCGGGATGGCTGAGAGTTGTGCATGTTGTAGTCTTGCTTTGAGCCCCACCAGGGCCCACAGTCGGGTGCTGATGGCCCCTCCCCCGCTCCTGACGGCTTGGGTGGCTGTGGTCACTTTCTGTGTTTAAAGGTAGCTTCAGAGGGCATCATTTTATTCCAGGAATCACAGACCGTTGAATCATGATAATAAATAACAAATGTAAGAAGGGACCCATTTCCTCAGAGTATGAAAGTAAGTGCAGCCAGCCGAGGGTCAGCGAGGGTGAGGATGCTGTAGCCTCATGGAGGTGTTGAGCGTGATGGTGGCAAGGGCACAGGGGGCTCCGAGAGCCCCAGCTTGTACTGACGTGGTGGCTGGGAGCCTGCTCCCCCGTAGAGGGGCAGTGGAAAGAACAGTCCCTGGGACAGTATCTTTGGGTCCTGGTGGGTGGGCTGGGTGACATCTTGACCTCCTCCTGTTCTCCAGATCCTGTGGAGATGCACTACCCTCTCATGGGCACACCTGACTTTATTTCACTGAGATGGTCCTCAAGTGTCAGGTGTAAACCCACAGTTCTGAAAGGCCAACCTGCCATAAATCCTGCTGGGCGGGGGCATTCCCTCTGAAGGCCCTTGGCTAGGATGAATCAGCCCCCCCATCTTGTCCTGTGCAAACATGGACAATTATCTTGTGGGCTGGCACACCCAGCGCGCTCCCTGCCCACAGCCCTGTCCCAGACATTCCCTTGTGACATCAGTCCCTCCCTTGAAATGTACCAGCCATTCCCGCTGGCATGTTTTTCCCATGCTGTGGCTATGGGCCTCTGTGGGTTCTGGTTTGAGGGAGCTGGATTCTTGTCTCAAGATGGGCTCATGTTTCTTGCCCCTTCCAGGCTGAATGACACAAGTCTCCAAGCTACGTGTGAATTAGGCTTGTTCTCCCTCTATTAGGCGGCTCTTGCTGGGCCCCTGTCCTGTGGCAGCCTGGCCTGCCCCTGATTCTGTGCTGGACAGTGCAACCTTTGGGAGCAGAAGCATGTGGACACCCGTCTGCTCTTTGCTCTGATGCCTGGGAGGCAGTTCAGTTTTCAGAGGCCAGGGTCCCGAGCTCTTCCTTTGTGTGGTGGGCTCAACAGCTGGAGAAGCCGAAGCCAGATAGCCGGGGAGGAGGAAAAAAAGGGAGCTGCCTGGAGTAGCTGGTGAGGGTGGGGGTGAGCATTGGCCAGAACCACCCCTCTGCCTGTCCTGGCCAGACATTTCAAGTGAATCTCAAGGACTCACTCGTCCATCTCCCCCTGACACGGATGGTGGTGTCTTTTCCTAGCCATTTCCTTCCGAATCCCATGAGTAAGCTATCCTAGATGAACAGGTGCTTTTGTGAAATTCAGCACCTAAGAATCCCTTTCTGGAATGCACCCAGGAAGCTCCTGTTCCTGTTAGGGCATTTCCCCTCACATTAAGCAAATAAATCACTCTCTCCACAATTCCCCTCACTCATTCCTGGTGCTGTCCCTCTGGGGCTGAGCACAGCCAGACTAATCTCTTCCACATGACAGATAATTTTGAAGACAACTCTCCTTCTCTCCTGGCTATGAATGCCCAGCTCCCAGCCTCATCTGACCTGGCTCCAGAGCCTTCCTGATCCTGGCTGTCCTCTTCTGGACATGCCACCGGCCTTCACATTCACATGTGATCTGACTGGGGCAAGGGAGGTAAGCCTCTCTTACTTGCCCAAGATCTCATTTTTCCTGGTGTCATTTAAAATAATCCCCAAATGAGAAACAGATGAACTTCCAGGCTGTCAGGACGTAACCCCAGGTCTGGTTGAGCAGGACTATGTCACAAACACGCTGCATCCCTGGTGACTCTTGAGATGTTGCATTGCTCTGCAGATGCTGAGATCTGTATGAGTTGTGGAAATGAGCTCCCCAGGAGCTCCCCGTGCCACCAAACCACAGGAAGAGTACCCCACGCTGTTGTACTCCTTTGGAACATTTTAAAGTCTTCTGGCGAGGATGCCCTCTAGCAAACCACTGTCCTCTGGGTCACTTGGACACCCAGTTCCGGCTCTCATCCTGTGACCCAGACACACAACTTGGGCATAAAGGGGCCCCTTCTAGGATTGGTTTCCCCCTGGCTTCTGGGCATTGAGGCAGGGGCAGTTCTGTCCTGCGGAGGAATCCCGCCAGCTGCGTTTCCCCTGGGCTTGGTGGTGGCCAGACAGCCTTTGAGTATGGAATCTCTCTTGGAGAAATCGTGAATGCCACGAACCCTTCCCTTCCCAGGCCTGGCAGACCTGGATGCTCCACTGGGAGGTACCAGGCGTGAGCTCTCTGAGTGGAGACACAGGGTAACAGGCAGGGTGTTCTCTCGTCCTATTTGGAAGGATAGTTTGGGGGGCAGCTGGAAAGCTCAGGTCATTTCTGGGGAGGGGAGCTAGAGATTGAGAGCTGAGCAAGGGAAGTCCTTCTTAGTTGTGGATAGAATCCAGCCCTGCCAGTCCCCGGTTGAACACCAGAGAGCCCACGTTGCTCCGAGCCTTGACGACCGTGGAGCTGGGGCCAACTGAGGCTCTATCCCAGGGACCCCTCCCCCACATGTCTTCCTCCTGGAGGTCAAGCAGGAAGATGCCTTTCAGGAGAGTGCAGGGAGCAAAGCAGTACTTCCCTCCTCACTTGTGGATGTGTCCTGTGTCTGCTGTGCCCATGTGGTGTGTGTCATTTGGGTTTTGCTTTGTTCTCTGCTTGTTTCTGTCTCAGTGGTTTTTATTTATTGCTTGAAGAAGACCGTTTGAAGAAAAATAAATGCATTTTCAACAAACAGTGCTGGCTGTTTCTGCACTTTGCATCTCCTTCCCTTCCCTCCCCCAATGGTGCCCTGCACACAGTAGGTGCTTCTCGAATGACCCACATGTGCATGTTGTCGTGAGACAAGGATGCTACGCTTGAAGCCATGGGATCTGTGTCCAGATACTGTCTTTGCTGCTGACTCACTGGGTGAGGTTTGACAAACTCCCTTCCCTCCCAGCGGGCCTTGCTCAAGGACTGTCCCACGCCCAGCCTAGGAGGAGACCTGCACTTGGGCATTTTCAGTCTTGCCTCTAGAGCTGTTATTTTTGGACCACCCCCAGGGAGGTCTTCCCATTAAGCCTTATTATCTGCATCTTATTAGACTCCACCCAGTGTTCTGGTCTGGTAACACAGAATCTTAGTTCTGCCACTCAGTGAGGTAGAAGGCCCGAGTCCTTCCAACATGTGGGACTTGGGCCTCAGTTTCCTCAGACATAAAATGACAGGAGGTTGGGCAATATGACCTCCGTGGTCCTGTGCACATCTAAATGCTATGCTCCGACACATGGCCCTTTCGGAAGTGGGTGGGGCTGACCCTCCACCTGCCTTCCCTGCTCTGTAGTTCCCTCACCTTCCCTGGTTTTGTTTGGGCTCTGTGATAACTTCCCCAACCCTGTAGCAGAACCAAAGTAGGATCTTCCGAAAGCAAATTTTATGGGAAACTGAGAAAGGGCCAAATTACAGTAGAGATGTGCAGAGGGTGGCTCTCTTACCCTCGCCCCCATCGGATTGCCTTTGTGGTCATAATTTTATAAGATATTTCAACCCCTGCTCCTTATCTTTTGTCTGAACCCTGTGTGGACACATGAATGTTTGAATAATCAGATACTCGGGTTTCTAGCCTGAGGAAGATTTGACTCGGTACTGATTCCAAGTCTGGAAAGAAGATGGGCATAGGTGATATGCCAATCAAGTGTGCAGATAATGCCAAGCTGGGAGGGGCAGTGAACCCCCCGGACACCAGCGCCCTCAAGAATTTTGGCAGGCTGGACTACAGGGCTGAGTATAAGGTGAAATCCAGTAGGGATAAGTGGTAATTCTTGTCCCTGGGTCCTAACAATCACCCTTACTCTGAAAAGGATTTGGGGATAGGCTACAAGTCCAACGTAAATCATCAGGGTTGAATCAATGAATCAGCAATGTGGTGTCCAAAAAGATGTCATGAGATCTTGGGCAGACAGCTGCCAGGAACAAGGAGGTGGCAGTCCCTCTGGCCTCACCAGAGTCGAGCACTGGGTCCAGTGTTGGGCACCATGGTTGAAGAAGCTGGACAGTGGCTCTTTCTGCCATCTTGCAGCACTGCCAACACAGTGTGCATGAACGTCCCAGCAGATACTCCCAAAAGCATCAGCAACGCAGAAAAGCGAGGAAAACACTAGGTTCTCATTAGGCAGGGCTCTAAAGTAGTTGTCCACTTCTTAACTGTGATGATGCAACATAGTTACATTGGCGAATCTGAGGTCACTGGTGACCACAGAGCAGGAAAAAATTGTTGTGAACCTCATGCACAGATTAAACAAGCGGGGTGTGATCAATCCCAGACTTGACGTCCAATTGAAAGATCTGGAAAAGTGGCTGAATAATCTGCTACCATCCGTCAGTTTGGGTTCATTGTGCTTACTACCTCCACTGGCATCATGGACCATGAGGAAGCAAGACAAAAACACATGGGAGGAAAAATCCTGGGATTCTTTTCCTAAGGGTGTAAAACATACATACAAATAAAAATGCTCCAATGGGAAAAAAAAAAAAAGGAGCTAGACAGTGTCCAGAGGAGAGCAACCAGGATGGGGACCCCTGAGTATGTCCCTGGAGGACTGTCTGAAGGAATGGCTTGCCAAGCCTAGAGAAAAGTCTGAAGGGGACTATGTGAGCTGTTAGCTTGAAGCATCCCAAAGGCTAGCCAGGGGAGGGTTTAGACTGGTTCTGCTGGGCTCCCAGAACCGGGAGTGGTGAATGGGGCAAAGTTGCTAACAGGCCAGTTTATGAGCTGTCAGCAAGACCTTCCTAATCATCAGCGCTGTCCTCACCCAGCACCAAAGAAGCTGCTCCAAGCAGAGGATGGACAGTCACAGGTCCAACATGGGATAGTGCCTGGGTTGGACTGCATGACCACTGAGGTCTCATCTGCCTCAGATTCTGAGATTCGAGGTCCTCAGCCCTTCCCAGAAGAAGTTTCTAGGAGGAAAGAGACCAAGACGTTGACGCCCATTCAGTGGAGCTGGGGTAGGTAAGGTGCTTTGTGAACTGGCTGTGCTTCGAAGAACAGACAAGGTTTTGCGTTTCCCCCCAACGCACTGCCTGTCCAGCTGTGTTCAGTCACACCCGACTCTTCCTGACCCCATTTGCAGTTTTCTTGGCAAAGACACTAGAGTGGTCTGCCATTTCCTTCTCCAGCTCATTTTACTGATGAGGAAACTGAGGCAAGCAGGGTGAAGTGACTTGCCCAGGGTCACACAGTTAAGAAGTGCCTGAGGCCTGATCTGGACTCATCTTCCTGACTGTAGGCCAGGAACTCTGTCCAGCGTGCCCTGTAGCTTAATAACCAGTTATTGATCTTTGAATTTTGTGTACGAGGCATTTTCACTAACTGAATCCATTGGCACAGATAATATCCTTTAAAATGTTTTATTCCTTCTCACATTCTGATTTACAGTGATTCCCCCCCCCCCCACCAAACCAAAGGGAACCCTTTGCACACTGAGTAGAAGCCAAGCCAAACGAATCCGCATTGACCATGTCTGCGATGTTTGCCTCGTTCTATGCCTAGAGGCCAGCTCGGCCCAGCTCTCGTTTCAGAGGCGGTGGTGCTTAATGTCAGCTGTCTGCATTTGTTAACAAGGAACTGCTGCACCTGCCTACAGTTTTTTCCAAAACGTTTTTAGTTCTGCTCACTTCACTGCCTCCACTCATGTCTTTTCAGGTTTTACTGAATTTTTCATATTCATCACTCTTAAATAATACTTCCATTGATTTAATTTTAATTTATTATATATTTAAATAACAGCAATTTATTTTAACACTTAGAAAACGTCAGGCTCTGGGCTTGGTACCGAGGACATAAAGATTTTCCATCCCATCCACATACAACAATTTGACAAATATCGGGGTACCCACTTTCCCTTTAGTTCTTTAGATTGGCTCCACCTTGAATCAATGGACAGTGTTGGAGTCAGGGGAGTGCAAATCTTGCTTGCTCACTGGCTGTGTGAACATGGGCAGGTCACTTAATCTGCTTGCCTCAGCTGGGAATCATAACAGCACCTACCTCCCAGGTGGTTGAGGGGCATCTGAGTGCTACCTATTGTTGTCCATTTGAGCGAAACTCCGATTCCTTCTCTGTTCTTAGTCAGCATCCCGGTCAGCTGCCTTCCTGGTCCTCCTGGTCCTCCCGGGCAGGCTGCACCTCTCCCCTGGTGCTGCTCTGCATCATCCCTCTGGAGGCCCAGAAGACAGTTTTTCGTGTTTCAAAGCCAAGGTCTTTGTGTGGATATTTTAAGATGCTGCAACATAGGACTGAAAACAGGGAGGGCACCTTTGAAGCTCCATCGAAGCCAAGCCCTTATTTTATGAAGAACAGAGACCCAGGGAAGCTAGGTTACCCACCTGGCAGAGCTGGGCCTTAGATACTGCCCCCTGACCCCAAAGCCAGGGCCGGTAAAGGTCACATCCAACAGAGACATCTCGGAGCTCAGTCCAGCTGAGAAGATTCCCAGACATGTGTGAAATGAATGAGTCCTCTTACAGAGCCCATGATAAAGGCCATGCCATTTTGTATGACCTGGAAAGTGATTTAAATAAAGTAGAGGAAACAGAGCCCCAGGACTTTTGAATGCTCTGACAGATCCTCACATCTCTACAAAGTTGGACCATTTCTTCTTTTTTTAAAATTTTTTTATTTTTAGGCAGTTGGGGTTAAGTGACTTGCCCAGGGTCACACAGCTAGTAAGTGTCAAGTGTTTGGTCTGAGGCTGGATTTGATGGGCCATTTCTTAAGGCTGAGTGGTTGTTTTCTTAACAGATGAGCCCACAACTGCACCAAAAGACCAGGCTGAGCATCTTTTCAAAGCAACATATTCCTCAGTGGAGAACACCGCTTGCTCTGTACCGAGAGGGGCTCCTGCCTTAGCTGGTGCCTGGATTCGGGTCATTCAGGAACCACCTGGTCGCAGTGTGGACACGAGCAAAGCAGCCCGATACCATCGAGATCTTCCCCATTCTGACCCCCAACAGCCTCATGCTCAGGTGGCTTCCTGTGGCATCCTCATGAGCCACCATTTTGAAATGCAGACTGATCTGCGACTCCAACTCTTCTTGTGCACGTGGCTCCCTAGAGAGACGTTGATGACGCTGCCCGGGTGGGGCTGGGTGACTGTGGAGGACATCTTTGTTGTCTGGGCATAGAGATGTCCTTTCTGGGACGTCCAATTTGTACACTGAATAAACGGAATTGCAGAAAGGACCAAGGGACCTGGGTTCGGATTCTGTATCACCTATGCATGTACCACTTCATCTTTTTTGTGACCTAACATCGCCTCTGTGCCTCAGTTTCCTCTTTTGTGAAATGAAGGGGTTGGGCTCAATGGCTAACTAAGGCCCTCTGAAGCTCTCATGATGTCCCCCCCCCCCGGAGTCTCGATCATGTCTGCACTGAAACTATTCCAAAATTCATGAGGCCTGGGACTAGTCCTGACAGTCTCACGGACCTGCTGTGTGCGGGGCGAGCCACTGGGGAAGCTGCTTTCCATCTCCGGCTCTTTTTCTGGTCCAAAACAAAGCAGATGAACGGACCCTTGCGTCCTTTCTAGACCTAACATTCTACGTTCTAAGAGCCCCCCAGCCCTGAAGCCACAGAACCTCTCTGATTGCATGAGTAGGTGTGCATCTATTTTCCAACCCTCCGGTACTCCTGTCCCCAGATCTTACAAAGGTAGCGCAGAAACAGACTTCATTTTCTTAAAGGCAGTCTGTCTTACCTCATGAAGCAAATCTTCCTTTCAACAGACGCAGTGAGGTGGTGCAGTGGACAGAGCATTGAGCCCCAAGTCGGACTGGGTTCAAATCTAACCTCAGATACTTAACAGCTGTGTGACCTTGGGCAAGTTAACGTCTGCCTCCAGTTTTTCATCTGTAAAACAGCACCTGCCTCCAAGGTATTTAAAGACCACCCATTTCCCCATAACAGGGTCCATTACTACATGGCACAAATACACAGCGAGATCCACAGTGACCTGATAAGCAGCTGGGTCAGTTTGTTTCCAACCTTCTTGGAGAGAGACGCCTCCCCCCCAGGGCAAACCTGGAAATCATGTCACTGACCAAAATGTCCTTGTGACCCATTTTTTCACATTTTTTAAAATTCTGTTTATTAAGACTTCTTGCTTTTATGTCCTCTGCAGCCCCCTTGTGTCTGTGACATTCCCCACCCTCAGCCTCTTTTTTTAAAAAAGGAGGAAGGTGCCAACTCATCTTCCAGACCGCAGGTTAAGGGACTGGGGCAGTTTGCACTCAATGAAGGACGGAGTGGCTGGTCTGGTTGACCACCCTTGTGAATGAGGCCCTTCTGCCCCTTGGCTCTCTGGGTATCTTTTGGAGATCGAGGGGATGAACTACTTTGGACTTGAGCCCAGCAGCCATTTTCTTTCCTAGTCTCTTCAATGAGACGTCCGTTTTCCTTTGGCACCAATGGCACCCAGCACGCCACAGGGCTTCGCAACATCCCCATGAAGGAGCTAAGCAGCAGGCACTATTCCTATTGCAGACCTGGAAGCTGAGGACGGGGGGGGGGGGGCTGGTGGCAGAGCCAGAAACATAAACAAGAGTTAGGGAACGTCAGGCCGAAGTCTAGCTTTCATTTGATTCTTGTGTTACTTTTTCTTTTAAAAAATCACTCTATCACCAGAATTTCCCCCAGTATACTGCCCCCCTCCCAGAGAGCCACCCCACACAACAGCAGATATTTCTAAAGAAAAGCAACCCAACTCATCAGTCCACTGAAAAAGCCCGACGACACGGCAATGGAGTAACGCCGCGGATCTTGCGTCTCTGGAAGGGTGGGCCTTCGACGGGCTCTCCTACAAACCTCGGCTTCCCGGGTCGTCGCCGGCAGGGTCCAGGGAGAACGGGGGCGAGCCCCTGGGCTCCTGCAGGTGCCTCCTTGCATCCGCCATCCACCACCGCCCCGACCGCCCGGCACTTACTGCGCGTGCACCAGAGCTGCTTCAGAAATGTCTTTATTGGTCATTAGATAACAAGTGCTGCAGATTAGACACAGAGCCAAAGCGGTTACAAGTTGTGGTCGGCGCCCTGCCGGGCAGGCGGTTACCTCGGCAGGCGGCCTCTTTTAGCACGAAGAGGGGGGCTGGCGAGGGGAAACAAAGGCGGCTGTCGCAGCAGCGTCAGGTGACCCAAGCCCGCACGCCTGTGAAGTATTCCTCCGTGGCGTCGGCGGGCAGGGCCAGCAGGTCACAACCAGGACCAGGAGGGAGTCACGACAGACAGACACAAAGACAGCCGAGACCCCTGAGCGTGAGCTGGGGTACACCGAGACAAACCCGCCACTGGGAACACAGCGTCAATCAACACCCGGGCCGCTGCGGCCGCGCTGCCTTCTTTGAAGAGCACGCCGTTCAGCTAAGAGGTGAACAGGCGCAGATGCAGACACCAGAGGGGAACGGGGCGCCACCAGTCACAAGAAGCCCTCAAAGGGACACGTCGTTTCACAGACGGACGCACTTGGGAGGACCCGGCTGCCACCGCCGCCAACACCCCCTTCTGACGCGAGTCTTCCGGGCCGTTCTATGGCTGTGAATCATTCGCCACCACGGTTTTGGAAGTAACCCAACGTCCCCAAGGACGACTTATGCACGAGTGAGAAATGGGAAAGACGTGACGGAGAACAGGGACGGGGGAAAGGTGGGCTGGTCACAGGGCAAGCACTTGAGACACAGACGGACAGCGACAGGGCGGCACTGGGAGCCACAGATGAGGAGGGAGGTTGGGGAGGGCCTCCATGGGGACTGCCACTTGTGCCCACCCACACCAGTGAAAGCACGGGCCCAGTCACGTAGCAGAGTACAAAGATGCTCAGTGCGGACGCATCAGCTTCCAGAGCACGGCCTCAAAAGCAGGAGGTGGAAGGGAAGGGGCCTTTCCTGCAGACTGACCCTAAGCAATGGTGCCCCTCACGATCCGATTCCAAAACCTCCCTACGTGGGGAGACCCTGGCCCTTGGATCAGCAAAGGCCCTTCGGCACAACTCGTGGTCTTGGGGAGATGGCCCAAGAACCCCAAACATCTGGAGCCCAACAGAAGTCTGTCTTGTCAATGGCGCACCTGAAGGCATCCTTTCCAAACTGGCCCTCACGTGGCCATCCCGGCCCTAGCAACATCTGAAATCTGTCTGGATGTCTTCTGGCTTTCACTTTGGGAACCTATTTCAAATCAGTAAAAATGCTCCAGTGTAAGACTTCCATCCTATAGGGTTTCATTTTGGAATCGGGTTTTGTGCCCTATATGAGAAGTTCTGGTCATTTTCCTAGCATTTTCTCAAACCCTGGGAGACTTTAGAGTGCGGCCAGATAGGGAGACAGATGACAAGCAGACTGCCCCTACGCCCCAGCCCTAGAAGGAAACAGTTTCAACAAAATGTTCAACCGAATGGCATCTATCAGAAATTGTCTGTTGTACCTAGAATCACAGACCAGAGAGGTCACCTAGTCCAATCTCCTCTCTAACACACCCCCAAGTTATCCCTCAATGTGAAAGGAAACAATCTATGTTATAATCAACTCACCAACAGCTGTGATCACTAGGAAATGCATGCTTCCCTCTAAGGTGGGGCTGCAAACGACTTCCTGGAACATCTACCACCCGGTGCCAATTCTCCCTTCTGGAAGGGGCTCTGCAGGACAAATCTGTTCCCTTGTTCACTATTTAAAGATAGCAATCACATCCAATATGTAAATGTTTCCATTTCCTTCCTTCGGAGTGAGTGGGAGGCCTACAGTAAACCATGGGACGACGGAGGGGTACTGAGCCATTCTTTATCTCACAAGCCAGTTTCTCACACTGAAGGAAACACAGGCCCAGGGAGGCCATCCCTTTGTTTGTTGGGATATAGAAGGGGCCTGTTTCATGACATCAAAAAGAATGGATAAGAATCGGCACGAGATGAGATGAAGCAGGGTTGCAGCAGGAGGAACATTTTATCTCAATGGCGCATAACGAGTATGTTCTTGTCACAATTAGAACTTCCTACAGCTCTCAGAAATGAGGAAGAAACTTTGGAATCCTTCAACCGATGGCCCTCTTTTAAGAAAAGTTCATATTAACAGGTTGGGTATACTGAACCTAAGTGCCACCCATTAATTTCACCCCAAATTCCATTCCTTTTCCTTACAGTAGTACCAAGGGAACATCTGAAACACCTAACTACCGTTTTACACAGTAAATTTCTGAGGTGAAATCCAACGTTATGCCAGTCAAGAGAGCTGGCCCACAAGGCCAAAAAGATTCTATTTTTACAGTCTCTTTAGCCTAACAGAGTAAAGAAGGTAGGTGGGTGGTTGGAGAGGACTGGAGTCTGGCTAGACTAGAGAAAAGTGCTTAGAAGAAACCATTCCTGCTTTTGAAGGCAGTTTATAGGAATCCTGACACTGGGGAGGACAGAGATCACACAGTGTGTCTACAGTCTTCATAGGAGTGGGGAGATGAAATGCAATAGAAGACAATGTTAAACACCCTTTTCTATAGCAATGTAATGCTGATGACAGTAATGGGACCTCAACCTTTGTTTCTTTTTCTTCTTTTAGGCACTTTCTTCCATGTTTCGAAGCATAAAGCTGTTCTGGGAGGGCAAGCTTTTCCTTGGATACTCCAGTCAGTGCTGCTGACACTAAGCCTATTTATTTGTGGTTCCTGCAGGAGGGAGGTCTCTCGATCCAAGAAAACTCAGAGTGATTATTCTGTTTCACTTGCTTGAAAGGCTAACTATATCTGGGAATGCTTAACTTGAAGAGAATGTGAAGAGCTGTGGCTGGCCTGCTATGATGTGCACTGACCCTCTGGCTGCTCCCCTACCACGGAGTACCTGGGTGGGGCTAAGATAGCAATCGCCCAATTCTGGCTGCAGGCGCCAACAGAGGATGGAGAAGAGGGGAAGTGGAGTGGGAAGGTGAGCGGGGCCAAAGGAGAGGGCAGAAGAGGGGGAAGGAGAAGCATCCACACGAGGAAGGCCAGGCCCCGAGCAGCATAACAGTTTTGCATTTTCTGTCATTCTTTTCTACTTGCCTTAGAAGACAAAAATTGATGCAAGTTTGAGAAAGATCACCTCCAGATGGCTAATTTTTCTTCAAAGAGGAGGGAAGTTCACTTGACTCTGAAATTAACATGCAACTTGTAATGATTTGGAGGGCCTTTCCCCTTGCTTTAAATGGACATTCCAAATGCATCAGACTTGTCCTAATCTTTGAATACAATGGTGACCAGGCCTTTAGATCTGAATCCAAGGGTGGTCTGCTGCAGAAAAAATCCCAGGGCCAACCTGCCCTCACACAGGAATCTCATCTACCTCATCACCCCAAAAGTCCTTTCCTGTTCCTCCATTCTGAAGACTCCAGCTAGTCTGAGGGTCTTCCTCCAAAGGTTCTCCTTCCCTCTTCTCCTCACTTCAGATGCCTAAGGCTGGCCACCTTCCCTTCTTCTAAGGATCTAGTCTGAACCCAGCACCCCCAGTAATTCTGTTTGCACAGGGAAAACCACAAATGTCACGTTTGTGACTCAGAGGTTGGCTTTCTTCTGGAATCCCTTCCTACTGACACCATGATAAGGAACCCTGTTGCTTCACTGAGGTCTACAGCTGTGGTTAAGGTAGAGAACCACACCTACGCCTCACAGTAAGGGAAAACGACCAGGCATTCCCCTCATTTGCTGAACATTTGTATCAGAAGGCTGGAAGTGAAGGTCACACTTGTACTCCTGCGGCCACTGGGATGTTAATGAGTCACTGACTCTTCAGGGGAAGCTGCCTGGGTCTCCTGCTGCTAACACACCAGGCCCAGAGGCCCACGCTAGCTGGCAGTGGGCTCAAAGCAAAAAGAAACCCCGGTGGACTGTCTCCAACCTTCTGGACGGGACTGTGAGATACTGCAGGCTACTCTAGATGACTGTCAGGGTGGAATCAGCTAAAAACAAAAGGCTCACGGTTTGCTTTGCCTTCTCATTCAAGACTGGCCACTTCCACTTCAAGGTCAATGAAAGGATGGACCCCAGGGCGTGCTGAGCTACGGACAAACACAAGGCAAGGAAGGGACAAGCACCTCTAGAGTGAGGGCCACAGGGCTTCCTGTGTCCCCACCTCCAGACCCTGACCCGCAGACTGAAAAGCTGAGCCTGGGAGCCAAGCCAGTATCGTCTCAGACCAGCGCCCTCTCTACCGAGTGGACCTCTGAAACACACCCAGAAGGTCTGGGGGTGTCTCTACCTCTGATTAAGAAAATGTGGGGCGCATTCCAAACCAACCAGACAAATGAACTGAGATGAACCTCCACCTTGGGGAGGGAAAGCTGCCCTCCCTCATGTGCTGGCCCAAAGTCGGAGGTCCGTCTCAGTCCATTTGTCTGGTTGGTTTGGAAATGTGCTTTTTCTCTACTCGCCACCATTTCATTTATTCTCTGTCTCCTGGTTGACAAGGGTACACCCTCAGCACAAAGTTAAGGATTCCTCCCCTCCCAGTTAATGCAGACAACCTTCCAGCTACTTCGTTTTGGCAAGGAGGCCTCTGCTTCTCAAAACCCTGGCACACCTTGGACCCTGTCTCCTTGGAGGCATTTCAGTCCACTGCTGGACAGACAGACCCCTCCCTGGGTCAAATTCAGTGGAGACACACTGGCACTTTGACCCGGAGGTGGGGGGAACACCTGCTTCTCATCTCCCCTTGGGAACCCTGGCTGTTTGGGTACCCTTCCCTTGGAAAATGGGCCAAATCGAAAAGAAAGCGCTCATTTTGTTTTTTACAGCAAAACATTCTATGCCAAGCGCAAACATAAAAACACAAACCAGAGAAGAATTGGACCCAAACCCTTCTCGGTGAGGATACAGGTTTGCCTCGCGCTGCTGAGGATTTTAGTCGTTGGACTGTGCAAAATATTCTCAAGAAGGTCCTGGCTCATTTTCAAATATTGTTCCCCTCCACCCAAAAAAAATAAATAGCTGATTATGCCTCTCTAAAAACGTGCGGTCCGTGGACACGGGCTTCGTGTGGTCTGTATGTAATGACACAGCCCGAGCAGGGACGCCTGGAGTTTCGACACTGACGACACTGCCGCCTGCAGTGTCTAGACCCCGGCGGTCAGGTTCTCTACTGAGCCGGCCACGGATGGGGAGGGTGACCCCGCCTGAGCCACGAGAAGAGGCCGCCTGGTCAATGTTTCCACAAAGGGGGCAGACGGGAGCAGCGGAGCGGGAAGCAGAGTCATCGCGAGAGCGAGGCTTTAGAAAAGACAAACGGCTGGTTTCTGGGCTGTCACGATTTTTATGGGGTGTCTTGGTTTGGGGAAACAATCACACGCAATCCAGTCTCAGGTCTAAGTCCCACGTGGCGTCGGCCCGGGCTCTCCTAGGTCTTCTGCTCTGCCGTCGTGGCCGCCTTGGCGGGGGCGTCCGGCTTCATGATCTGGTAGGTGATGAGATACTCCGGGTAAGCCTAAGGAGAAGGACAGATGCGTCAAGGTGGTGGCCAGCACTCAGTGAGGGCGCCCCTCAGAGAAGGCGTGCTTGTGTCCCTGCTACGGCTCTCTGAGGCTTGTCACAAGCCTCGTGGACACGTGCACAAACCAGTATGGGGAAGGTGACGTATTCTTAGCTAAGCAGTGAGTTAAAACGGGATTTCTATTTGGATCCTCATAATTAATTAACCCTCACCCTCCTTTTCTTAGTATGTACTCACCTGCTGTGGTGAAGCCATATGCTCTGGACCGGACATTATGGAAGAACAGAGGGAAGCTACAGAGATGGGGGAGGGTGGGAGGGTTCCCTTGAACCAACCACCCAAGAACGGCAGCGTGCTTTAAATCATGGGCCACTCTGGGATCTCCTCCAGGAAGGGTGACACCTCCGACTTTAGTTGTCTTCCCCAAAAGCCCTCCTATAAGCCTTTCCTGTTTATTTTATTTTTTAAAGCACAGAGGCTTTTAAAATCCCTCTTACCCCAGTTCCAAATTCTCCCCACCCCATATGAAGGCAAAAAACCCCAAATCTATTACAAATATGTACACTCATCCAAAACAAAGGAGAAACTGTTTCACTCTGCTGCCCTCCCCCCCCCAGTCCATCAGTTCGTTCTCTGGAGGTGGGCAGCATTTTTTATCCCACAGTCCTTCAACTGCCAGCCTCGCCGTACCAATGCGAGCAGCTGAGTCTTTCACAGCTGACCATCTGACAGCTTGGCTGTTACCACGCACAACATTCTCCTTGTTCTGCCTGCTTCCCTTTATGTCAGTGCACACAAGTCTTCCAGGCTTTTCTGGGAGCACCCCCCTTGCCATTTCTCACAAGCCAATAGTATTCCATCACGTTCACGTGCCACTACGCATGCAGCCGTTCCCCAGCTGATGGGCAGCTTTTCAGTTTCCAATAATCTGCCAGCACAAAAAGAGCTGCCATACACATTTCTGTATACATGGGTCCATTTTCTCTTTCTCTGCCTTCTTTGAGGTATAGCTCTCATAGGTATTGCTGGGCCAGAGGGTATGTGTGGTACATCTCTAGAAGGAATCATCTGCCGTCGCTTCCTAACCAGCCACTCACACCTCAGCCTCCCACAATCTAATCTGGCTTCTGTCCCCGCTTTCCCCATTGCCAATGACCTCTTACTTGCTAAGTCCAAAAGCTTTTCCATCCTGTCCTCATCTTCCTTCTATTGGCCCTTCTTGGCCTTGCCACTTTTGTTTTGGTCCCTACCTCTTGGGGAGGTCTTTCTTTGCTGACTTGGCCGTTTTTGTTTTCTTTTTAATCTCCCACCTCTAAGTTTGAGAATAGCCCCTAGGCCCTATTTTCTCTACCCTTTGTCTGTTCCCATGGTTTCAATGATCATCTATCCTTTATATCATGCATTAAGGTTTGCAAAGGGTTTCCCAGCTCTAGATTTCTAGGCCTCATCTTTCTTCTTCTTCTTCTTCTTGGTGAGGCAGTTGGGGTTAAGTGACCTGCCCAGGGTCACACACTAGCAAGTATCAAGTGTCTGAGGCCGGATTTGAACTCAGGTCCTCCCGACTCCAGGGCCGATGCGCTATCCACTGCACCACCTAGCTGCCCCCTCATCTAAGGGCTGATGCCACCACTCCTGCGGCCTGCTAGGCACTTCCACTCCAATGTTGCACTGGCACATTCCACGTAAGATGCTAAGAAACTGCCCTTCTCTCCCCACTTCCCCATTTTTGACAGCATAACCCCTTTCCCTTGCCCCCAACAGGGGCTCAGCCTTGAAAGTCTCCTGCTGTTCTCCCAACAGAAAGCGATTCTCCTTAGATATCATACCACTGTCCACCAAGCGCCGCGCTGCCGCCCACGCCCACCCTTCAAAGTCTAGTCCACATGCAGCCTTATTCCTACAGCTCTGCCAGAGACCCCTTGGGAAGACACTGCTGTTTTGGCCGTGCTGCCCTGCAACGTAGGCGCCCATCCCCTTCAGCTGCAGACACACTTTACTAGGTGGCAGTAAGCTCCCTGAGGGCAGGGCCTTTGTCGCTGTTCTTCTGGTCTCTCTCGGTACCTTCCACAGAGTTCTCAGGCAGCAGGGTCAAGGCAGGCACACTTCATAAATCTCTGGTGAATGACTGAATCTTTCCAGACCAGCAGACTCTGTTGTGCCACAAGTCACTCTCGAGGAAAGCTCACACGGCAAGACAGACAAACATAGAGCCTTACCTTTGGAAAACTTTCCCTGGAGTAGACGTTGTCCTACTCTTTGGTAACTCCCCGGGAGCGCCCCTAAATCTTTCTGCTGCAGCCTGGCTCACTGCCTCAGTCTGTCCTCAGCAGACCCTTCTTGAAGAAGGGAGGGTCCTGACCTGCTCAAGACCCTCCTCTTCACCAGGTTCAACCCTCCAGCACGATCTCGCCTGAATTCTGCCAGACAGTCTCCATAGGAGCTTGGGATTGGTGCCCAATCAATCAGCTTCTTCCTTTGGCTGACTTTGATCAGAAGCTTCTCATGCTGTGGGTTTTCATTCTTCTTCAAGACATTTCCAACATAAAGTCAGACTCACTTTGCCTTTCCAACAGAGCTGGATGGATGGATGTTCAGCAAATCTCAAGGCCTGCTCCGGCTCCTGCTGACCCATCCTCAGCCTTGCTCCAGCCTCCACTTCTCAACTCCAGCCCTTGGGCTGCCATGCCTATACCCCAAAATGCTACTGATGTCCAAGTGCCCTTTAGCACTCTCCTCTCTGTGGCCCTGCCCGATCGTGACAGGCAGCCTGGGGTAGCGGGAAGGGAGCTGGCCTTGGGGTCACCAAGTCCTGGGTTCCAGTCCTGCCTCTGTGACCCTGGGCTGTCAAGACACTACCTTTCTCCAGGGAGCTGACCCTTACTACGTCTTGGATCCCTGTGACAGTATGGTGAAGCCTGGGGGCCCCTTCTCTGAAGAATGCTTTGAAGTGCACAAAATTGAACACATAAGATTATAGGGAAATCAAGGCCACAGAAATACTGCCAGGTAGTCAGTTCCCCATGCCAGCCACCTCCTCAGTCCAATCC
The DNA here is from genome assembly GCF_003287225.1 of Phascolarctos cinereus. Taxonomy (NCBI): domain Eukaryota; kingdom Metazoa; phylum Chordata; class Mammalia; order Diprotodontia; family Phascolarctidae; genus Phascolarctos; species Phascolarctos cinereus. The sequence continues at coordinate 3,390,107 of NW_027556402.1, read as the reverse complement.
ATCTGTGCCCAACCTACCTGCTCTCCTCTGTAGATCACGTACTCTGCATACGCGAGACCATTGACACTAGGTCTGCCAATAACAGAATGATGGCCGGGGGGTGCATGGGCCATTTTCATGGTGCTGAATTGGAGAAAGGACTTCCCAAGAGTCACTCGACAGAAAAGCATTTGCCTGTAGAAAAGGGAGTGTGACATAGTTTTACCATTTATTTTTATCAGGGACTTAGATGGTGGCACGATGGATGGAACACGGCTTGGAACCAAGGAAGACCTGGTTCAAATCTGGCCTCAGACACTTCCCAGCTATGTGGCCCTGGGCGAGTCACCACCTCTGCTTGCCACAGTTTGCTCACCTGCCCAATGGGCTAATAACACCACCAACCTCCCAGAATCCAATGAGATTGTCTTTATAACAAGTCCTTCATTAGCAGCATCTGGTGTACAGCAGTACTCTACAAGTGCCCATTCCCTTCCCTTTCCTTTCCATAAGACCCTCCATCTCCCGACTCAGAGGCATTTTCTCTGGCTGTCCTCCATGCTTAGAACTCTCTCCCTCCTGACTTCTTTGGCTTCCTTCAAGTGTGTCCTTAAATGCCAGGGCCTTCCCTCTCTTGGTCATCTCCAGTTGATCCCGTCTCCTGCTTTTCTCTGCATTTTCAGTGTTGGCACCCGTTAGGTTGTGAACAATATTAGCTGACTGACTGATTCACAGATCCTGTCTCATTTGTGGAAGGCAGACATTAAAGGGACAATCCTCCCCATGGCACAGATGAGGAAGCTGAGGCCCCATGATGTCAGGTGAGCTGCCCCGGGTCTCTGCTGACTCCAGGTCCCACACTATTCCACCCAGTTCACGATACCTTCCCTGAAGACTACGCCCCACTTCCCCTTCCTTGTTCAGTACCTGCCTGGATGGCTGCAGAGCCTTTCCGAAAACCACTGACTCTTAGGAATCAACGCAGCTGGACACTCACCTGTGACAGATGTAACAGGACCTGTCTTTGTGTGTGGGACAGCCAGTGCCACCTCCAATTCCATAAACATACTGGTTACTTTTAGAAGAATTCTCTGCAAAATAAATCCCAGCACCAAACATGCCCCCTATGTATGCATGTCTCTCATCAAATCCTTTGTGAATGATGGCGTTAATGAAAGGAGAGCCTAGGAGAGAGGGAGACAAAAGCCAGCTTTGGTGAGCCTTGACTGGTGACACAATGTCTAAGCTGGGCGGTCTGACACCTCTGTGCCTCAGTGAGTTACTACTAGTGTGCAGCAGGCTCGCCTGGGAAGGGGTTCTCTTAGTGGACCAAAGACGTTTTGGGGCTCGACAAAGAAGGCTGTTCTAAAGATTTCCCAAACCCTACAGTGCATCTCTTAGACACTTTAGGGTGCATCTTCCCAAATACAAGCGGTCTGACTGTCCATCCTCCTGGTAATCCAGTACACATCACTGCAACTCAGGTCACTTCCCTAGAGTGACTTTTCTTTTTCTGTAGCTCAATTTGTAATTTAAATGTTGCAAAACGCCTGACAGATAAGACAAACGTAATTCATCGTCCTCTTTCATTTCTTCCTCCAGAACCAGAGTTTACCAGTGTGCCTACTATCTTCCCACTGCAGATACAGCACACTCGCGTGGTCTGCAAGACCCTGTCTACCGTGCAGACCTCCTCTCATCAGCAACAGGGGCTGGCACTGAGAGCTAATTATCTTCATGGTGGATTCCCAGAGGCAACACTAGGTGAAGTGACCAAGTGTATCATTTGATTCCATTTCCTTTAGAGAGAGGAGGGAATCGCCTCTAACAGCCACTTCATTGGCCTCCTAAAAATACAGATTCCTTGAAAGCTACAATTCCTGACAAAATTTTGCTCAGTTACTAGTTGTTCAGTGACATCAAGTCTGGGATTACACAAGTGGGAGGACCGAGTTTGGGAAAGGTGTTGCCAACTCTCACAGAGGATGTCCTATGCAAACTCGAACTCTAAGAAGAAATGAGAGCCTCCTTGACAAAACCTCCCAAAAGATCTAGAAAATGCACCAGACCAAATCTTGATTGGGAAATCTAAGGGAAAAAAAAATCACAGCGAGCCATTTTTCTGGTCCAGGGTAGTACAGGAAGACAGACAGGGAGGTCTGTGGACATTGAGGACCAGGCCTAGCCAGAAGTACACCATGCAGATGATTCTGGTGCAGGGAGGGGCTGTGTATCAGAGGAAGAAGAGGGCCCAGATGTACCGCAGAGGATCTAAACCTGTATGGGGTGCAGGAACAGATGTGCACTGAGACTGGCAGCTGTGTTCATTTTTCATTACCCAGCTCCAGAACCCAGATCCAAGGTGGACTGAGGAGGGCATCTTTGCCGACTGGCATTCCAGGGTAAGGAATGCTCTTGGGCCTTAGGCTGCGTCCTGAGCAAGCCCAGAAGCAAGCAGCAGCTGTGTAACCCCAGGAGTGGGGCAGAGACTCAGCTCCGACTTCCAGGCCAGTCTGAAGCCTCCAGACCAAAAGGGACTCCAAACAGGGCAAGTCCACCAACCTATTTCAAACCCAGCTTGGGAACCTGCTGAGCTCAAGACCAGTGGGACAGTGACCAGATCACCTTGGGAGCACTGAAAGCTTCCAGGTGTCCAGTCTGAGTTACTGTTCCTTGCCCAGTCATTCCTCTCCAGAAGTATGCAGAACCAAAGCCTGATCCAAAGTCTGGAATCAGAACGGAGGCTGGGAGAACAGGCACCAAAACACCATGAAAAGCTATTATGGGGACGAGGACTCAGGCCCAGAGGAAGAGAATGACCTCAAGACACCTGAAAGAAGAGCCTCACAAGAAAGCACAGCTTGGGCCCAATTCTCCCCACAAGAGAGGAAGTGCCACTTAAAAAAAAGAGATAAAAGTGTTTATATGATGAAGTAAGAGCATCAGAGGAAAAAAATGCTACAGAAACGAGAATTAAGGAAGAAGGAACTGGAAAGAGATTTAACAGTATAACATATGACATACAAAACTTTGCTCAAGAAATAAATTCCCTGAGAATTAGAATAGACCAGACAGATGCTAACGACGACGAGACGAGAAATAGTAAAGCAAAGTCAAAACACTGAGGAAAACAGAAGGAAAGGTAAGGTATCTCACATAGCAAAAAACAACTGATGTGGAAAACAGATTGAGCAGAAATATATATATTTTTAAGGCAAATGGGGTTAAATGACTTGCCCAGGGTCACACAGCTAGTAAGTGTCAAGTGTCTGGTCTGAGGCCGATTTGAACTCAGGGCTTGATGCTTTATCCACTGTGCCACCTAGGTGTCCTGAGTAGAAATATTTTTAAAAAAATCAATCCATCAATCAATGTTTATTGAGTGTCTACTATGTGCCAGGCACTGTGCTAAGTGCTAGGGATAGAAAAAGGGGTAAAAAACTGTCCCTGACCTTAAGGAGCTTATAATTACTGGACTACCTGAACGCCAGGACCAAAGAAATAGTCAAGACACATCATATTTCAAGAAATGATCAAAGAAAACTACCCAGATCTCTTAGAATCAGAGATACAAAAGCAAAACCAGAAAGAATCCAATGGTTACTTGATGCAAAAAAAAGTCCTAAAATTAAAGTTTCTAGGGCAAAGGAAAAATACTGCTGAACACCCAGAAAGAATTCAAGTACTGAGGAGCCAAGTTAGCATCATACAGAATCTAGCAGCCAATAATTCGGAGTGGAGTGCCTGGAATTCAATTTTCCGGAAAGCAAAAGATCTAGGCTTGTAACTTAACCAGCAAAACTGAGTACAGTCCCACAGGGGAAAAAATAAATGTTTGGTGCAAGAAGAACACTTCTAAGCATTGTTGATGAAAAGACCAGAGCCACAAAGAAACTGTGTGGTACAAACACAGCAGTCACAAGAAACATAAAAAAGCAAACGTGAACAACCCTAAGAGATTAAACAAGGACAAACTGCTTACATCTTAATATGGGTAGACGATACGGGATTTCCATCAGACAGAAGGCCCAGGAGTGGTTCTGTTGTGCTGATAATTTTAAAAGAAGAACGGAAAGGAGGGGGTGGGAGAAGAAGAATAAACTGGGGAGGGATGGAAGGTGTTACAGACAAATTATCTCACTAACAGAAGTGTGCACAAAGAGGAAAGGATGGGAATGCATAAAGACTTGTGTACAGAAACACCTTTACTCAACAGAGAAATGGGAGGGAGAAGGGAGAAGGTGGAGGTTAGGCTAAGGGAGTAAAACAAACTCCTAAGAATGTATAAAAATATTTGGAGTTCTTTTTGCAGTGGCAAAGAATTAGAAATCGAGGGTGTATTCATCAGGTGGGGAAGGGCTGAACAAATTATGGTGCGCGTGTGTATAGATACACACACAGACATATGTATATGTGATGGAATAGTATTACACTGTAAGAAATGATAAAAGGGGGCTAGTTTCAGATAAGCTTGTGGAACTCACACAGAGTGAAGACAACAGAATTAGGAGAACCTTTATACAAAGACAACAATATTGTAAAGTCAAACAACTTTGAAAGACTTAGGAACAGATCAGCGTAATGACCAAGCACGATTGCAAAGGACTCATGAGGAAATAAGTCCTTCTCATAAAGGACTCATGAGTTACATCCATCCATCTATTTATTGTATGTACGTATGTGATGTGTGTACATATTTGGATACAGCCAACATAGACATCTGTTTCACTTGACAATACATGTTTCTAACAAGAATTTTGTTTTTCTTTCTTTCTCAAAGGGGTGCGGGGGGTTGGGTGGGAGGGACAGAAGTTGGATTTTTGCTGATTGAAAAAAATGTATTTTTTTTAAAGAATAATTTTTTACAGAATATGAAGTTCTCCAGACACTTCTGTTTGTGAATGACTTTGTGCTGATCACATCAAACTCCAGACTGACTGCCATTCAAAACAGAATAGGCCAACAAACATACAGGGACTAGAGGATTACAGTCAGTAAATAAGGGTATGGCTTATTAAGGACGAACGAGTCTGTGAGTGTGTCTTATCTTGGCTAGGTACTACAGAAGCCAAGGAGCTGAGCTTAGAAGAACTCATAAGGAAAAAAGCTGGTTGGATTGCATTTGGAAACTGCCCAGGCCTTTTAACAATCCAAACCGCTTTCTGGAACAAAAGACCACCTTTTCAGCACCCGTATTTTCCCAGTTACACTACAGCATGGAATGCCACCATTTCTGACAAAAGTGAAAGGCGCTGGAGAGACCCCAAGGGAGGCAGTCCAAAGGCAGCGGCATGAAGTGGAAGCAGAAAGATTTCATCAAGACACTGTATGAGCAGAGAAGCCGGCTGATGCTGTCATGTCTGAAGGAGTGACACCACCTGTATTAGCCGGGGACACCGGGAGCTGGAGGAAGGCCTGCAGGATGCTGGCTAGGTTCTCGAGATAAGAACCAGGCTGCAGGAGATGAGGATGAGGAGACAGCCTCGGTCCAGGAGTCTGAGGTTTCATCTGAGTGGTCTGAGACCAGGCGCTCGGTGAAGTCTCAGCTCAGACACTAGCTGAGAGATCTTGGCAGATCCCTTAATCTCTTTGGGCCTCAGTTTCCTACTCAGCAAAAAGATGGGAGCGGACTTTATGGCCGCTAAGGTTTCTTCTAGCTCTGAATCTAGAATCTTATTTATGGGGTTTAGGAAGTCCCTGATAAAAATGTGCAAGCCATTAAAAAAAAACCCCCAAACCCACACAAACCACGTTATCAGCTTCTATGTAGAAAATGAACAGAGCTACAATGCACAGTACCTACTATCTAGTGCTCTGTTTATTCAGATCAGGGCTGCTTAGCCTGGGGTTCTCCGAGCTTCTTTCTTTGTGACCCTGTCTCTTTTCTCTCATGTTTTGAGAATGGTCCGTCCACAGGCTTTCCCAGACAACCCAGCCACAGGACCCTTGGAACTCACACAGGTGCTGCTGGCAGGGAGCCTGATTCCCTGCATGCACCACCAAGGAAACCATGCTGGTGCCAGGGACTTCCCCTGACCTCTCACTGCCCTGTGTGGGCTCCCAGCACTGAGCTGGCAGAAACTACCACCCAGCTCTCCTGCTCCAAACCCCTTGCCCCTGGGGGGTCTGTCCAGCACACACGACAGAAAGGGTCCTCACCATGGAACAGCATGCGTTCATTGTGATGGTTGTGATTCTCCTCCGACACCTCCTTCTGTCTGTGACAGAACCGTTCCCGTAACTTCTTGTTCACGACCTTCTGAATCTGCAGCGGTGAGACAACAGTAGGCACGGACCGTCAGTCAAGCAGTCTGCCAAACGACACTGTGAGACTGAGAGAGGGAAACGATGAGCCTAACACCGTGCTGCTTGGTGGAATCATTTCTGCTCCCACAAAGACAGCTTTTTTTGTCAGGTAGTGCGACCCAGTAAGTCTGGGGACAAATCCTGCCAGACACTCATTAGCTGTCTGACTGGTGGCAAGGCCTGGCTGCCCTGTACATCTCAAGCAGCTCCCTCGTCCTCCCCTACCATGAAGCCACATCTGGTCCTGCTCGTGGCAGCTACTGCCTGCCCAGATCCCTCCCCGGGTCCTGCCCTCTGGCTTCCAGGGCCTCATTCTGGAGGCCCCCTACGCCTCCGACAGCTCCAGGGAGGAGGGGGAACCTGTCAAACGCCCTGCGGTGGCGGGTCCCTTGCCCTCTTGCACCGCCGGGCCAGCAAGCTTTTCCTCTCTCTGCTGGGTCGTGGTGACAGCACACCCTCCTGGGCTTCAGACTGTTACTGTAAGCGGCAGCAGACAGACAGACACAGACAGACAGACAAGAGAGGCCCTCCCTGCACCCCCCAGAGGGTGGCGGGCTGGGTGCAGTCGCTCTCCATGGTGCTAGGCTGGCCTGTGTTCAGCAGACACCGCAGGCTTCTCACAAGGCTTGTTTCCTGCTTGGAAGGACCCACGAGAAGCACACAGCCACCCCCCGGCCAGGCAGCCGAGCAGGAAGAGAATGCCCTTAACAAAAGTGATTTTTCCATCCAATGGGATGAACCTGTTTGGCACAGTTCTTATGCACCTTCTATCTACTCATCCCTCTGTAAACAAAGTCGGAAACGTGGTCTCATGCCACAGGTGACAGGAAACCACACGGGATACACACTGAGGTCAGAATTCACACGGGAGCCCTCCCTGCCTGAGCCCCTCAATCTACCACCTGTCACTACTGTCAGTACAAACCTGGGGGTGCGCCAGTGGGAGACACCCATGTGCCCCTGCCACTCCCACCCTACGGGGAGCACCGCTGCTCCCAAGGGGTTTCCGTCTCTTTCCAGCCCTTGGTGAGGAGGGCACAGGAGGAGGGAGAGGGAGGCCCTGTCTAGGGTCAAAGCGGGGCACCTGGCTCTAGGGGGCAGCCCACACGGAACGCACGAGCAAGTGCAAATCTTACCACACTTACCCTAATGACATTGTATCGGTTGAAGATGCCTCCGGCATTACCTCCGTCTCTGTGTTCCCTGATTGTACTCTGCATCTGTACAAAAGAATGAAATGGCCAAAGTGATGGCATCGCCCAGAGGACCAGCACGTCAGGATCACAGAGCTGGCGTCAGATCAGCGGGTGACAAGGTCAGTTAGTCACTCCTTACGTGCCCCGCTCGAAGCATGAAGATGTCTTCCTGGACCACCTGGTCTCCTCGCATCCCTTCCAACATTTCACCTCTACCCTGTCTTTCCTGGGTGTTAAGCATGCCAGATGTCACAAAAGCATCTGGATTCTTAGTACTTCACTAAGTTCAGGGGTAAGGAAGCAGGCAGGGAGCAAGCCGTAATGGAGAGAAGCTTGAATTTCAAACACGGCTACCATTCTGCGGACACACCCTCCTAAAGGCTGCAAAGAAAAAGGCCCAATGGAGGAATAAAAACCACGCTGTGTCACAAGACTCCCCAGCCATACGTGGCTATTTTGGGCTAGTCGGCACATTCTCTCTTTTATTTCAGAAAACAATTCCCTGGAAACCTGTGTTTTTTACCAGTCTGCTATCAGTCATCACCGTGTCAATGCTTCTCTCTTTGTCTAGGTCTCATTTGTCAGGTGGCCCCTCATCTCCACTGCATAACCTGTCCAGGGTCTCTGTCTGCAAGCACATGAGATTCCCATGCCGCTGTGCAATTCCTCTTGCGGCATGGCCCCACACAGTGACTCGACACCCATTACTGTGCAAAGAAGCCAATGACAACAGTCATGATTCTGCTTTTCCAGTGAGTGTGGGTGCCTGAGGAAAACAGCTGCAGCTCTTGGCTGGACTCCTCTGTCCATGGGGGGGGTGTGCCTCCGGTGTTCCTCCTCTCAGGAGTGCCCACAGACGGTGGAATGGCTGCCCTGCCACTTGCTGCTGATGTCCTCCCCGGGCACAGACACACTGCTATTCTGGAGTTCATAAACATGCCACCCGTGGGAAGCACCGGACTTGCCAGACTGAACACACGGTGGAAAAGCTGGCACAGAGCGCCATTGGGACCTTCTCAATTCTTTTGGGAACACAAAAGACTAAGGCTCGATGGAAGTGCTCACCGCGTCGACTTGCAGGCGGGAAGTGAGGGGACCACAGGTCCCCACAGTGCCCAGGCTGCACACTGTTCAGGAGCAGGACCATTTCCACGTACGCTGATTTCCTGGGGCTGCACAAGGTGTTCTTGTGACCTCTGGTTGGCCAGGTCAGCTACTTTCCTCAGCTCCCCTCTGCAGAGCGAGGAGTTTTGGCTAGATGACCACCCTCCTCCCTCCCAGCTCTGAATCCACACCCATCGGGGTCTTCCTGGGCTGCCTGCCTTCTCGCGGCTGCTTCCGTTGGTGAGCTCCTTCAGGCGGTGCGCTCTAGATCCTTCCTTCCCTGGCTGGCACAATCTTCTCCAGTGGCTTTCACAGGCATCCCTCCAATCATTGCCAGCGCTAGGAATGCCCTCTCACAAAATAGTGTTACGATGAGCTGAGAGTCTCCCAGTTTCCCTTGCTGTTGGCGGAACCTGAGATGGTCTGATTCAACCGTATATGAATGTTAACACCTCTCCAGGAGGTGTTCTTTTTTTCATTCCATTTTCTCAGTTTCTTTCCTTGATGAAAGGCAGTGCCTGGCCAAGAACCACTCCTCACTCCCAGGAACAATCTGGCTGCCCCTTCCCTAATGACCCCAAAACACAGGGGTAGGCACATCTCACATTTTCCACCGCTGCAACCAGAGAGCCCCTGTGAAACCACTCAGCTACCGTGCCACCCTTGAGATCAACTCCATCCATCAACCAGCTCGAGTCCCAGACATATCCTGACCTGGCTCATGGTCTTCCTCTTCATCCCAACCCTGCTCTAAGAGTCAAATCATTTACCTGTATCGATACCTCTATGTATGTATGTATACAAATATGTTCTACCTGAGTCTGTCTGCCTCCCCGCCCCTCCCCCGGTCTTCCCTAAGCTGCCAGGGCACCGACCCTCCTAGTTCCTTAAGGCCAGATCTTTCTGCTCTCACTTTGGTCATCCCTGGCCTCACCCACTGCCCCGACGTGTGCTGCCTGCACAATCCAGAACTCGCACCATGACCTCTAATCCGCTCCCCTCTTCCTAACCGCCTTCATGGCCGGCATGGCTTTTCTCATGTCTTCCTCCTGCAGCACCTCTGCCCTAGCCTGACTCTCTTCCCTATTCGCTACCCTGGGGCAGACTCCAAGTCGGCATGACCTAGGATGCTCAAGTCCTGTTTCCCGTAAGCCGCCCAACAGCCGCTGCCCACGTTAGTGGTGGAACACAGCGTCGACGTCTCACCTAGGCCCTCAATGGGGTCCAGGAAGCCTCTCCTTCCTCCCTCCCCAAGCCCTCGACAAAACATTTTTTTCTCTCCCTTGTCCTCAGAATTACACCTGCCGTCTTATCTAGTCTGAAAGCAGTGGCCATCCTGAGCCAGGTCCCTCTTCTCTCCCACCACCATAAGCCTCAGTAGTGGTGCTGGGTCCCCCTCTTGGATCTCAAGAGCTCTATGGGTTGATTAGCTTTTCTCTTTGCACACACGATTCCCAGGTCCATCTATCCAGTCCTAATCGCTCCTGAGCCCACAGTTCCACATCACCACTTCCTGGATGGCCCTTGATGGTCCCCTCGGCCCCTCACACTCAACACGTCCACAATGGCACTTACGGATTCTCCCAAACCCTTCTCCATTCTTCTTATCTCTATGGAAGGCAATACCATCCACCCATTCACCATGTAATCTTCTCTAACTCTTCATCCTTCTCACCAATTTTACTCCCGACTGTCTCTCACTTCTGAACCCTCCTCCCTCCTCACACAGCCTCTAACCAAGGTTCAGACCCTTACACCCTTTCTCACCTTGTCTTCCCATTCTCCAGACCACACTGCATAAGGTCTGACCATCACCGCCTTAACTCTGCTTGGCATTTAAAGCCCTCCATGCCTGCTGCCTCTCATCCACCATTCTAGACAGACTTTGCCTTCTATTTCCAAGCTGCTCTGGCCCACCGGGCGCTCCCCAAACCTGCCACGCCATCTCCCACTTTTGTGCCTTTCTCCCCTCCCTGGTTATGTTTCTCCCCCCCCCCCCTTTTCAGGATACTGAATGATCCCTGTCAGGTGTAGCTGGCCTGCCATTTCTGCAGCCTGAATCCCACCAGAGTTCATATTCTCCCCCTCCACAAATGACCACAGATACTTATCTGCTTACATGCTGCGCCCTCCCCGTTCCCAGCAGAACACAGATGCCTTGAAGACAGGGACAATTTTATTTTTGCCCTGTGCCTACAACACGGCCTTACACATAATAGGTACTATATGTGTTGGTCAAAGGAGATATGGACAGATGGCAGTTTGTGTGAAAAGGACCCATGTTTTAGTGAAGTCCAAGTTCACTGATTCTAGAAACTGTCCATGCTCTGTCCACTGCCCCAGTCCCAAGTGCTGGGGTCAGCTCTGGGCAGTATATTGTGGAGTGTGCACCTGGAAGAGGTGAGGGAAAGGGACATGGTTAGCTTATACAGGAGACGCGTGCCTCAGCAGGGATTTTTAACCTTTTGTTTTATTTCATCCTTGAACACTCTGGCAAGGCCTACAGATCATCTCTTATGAAAGCTTTTTTTTTTTTAAATAAACCAGGATGCCAATTTATTCATTAGCCCTGGGGATATGGTTTTGAAGACACCAGAATTCTTGGGTCTGTTAGCCAGTGACCCCTGTTTCTGGTAGGAAGCCATTTATGAATGTTTTTAAATAGAAGGAAATGCAACATTTCTGTTACAGGTTAGTGAAGATAAAAGTGGCATTTTAAAAAAAATCTAAATCCACAGAAATCTATGCATGGACTCCAGGTAAAATCCCTGTCTTACAGGGTACATGGCCTATCTCAAAGGACTGCCATGCAGAAAATGGATCAGACTTAGTTTCTTGGCCCCTTGGGTGAGAACTGCAAGAGAGGCAGCTTTTGGCTTAGCATAAGGGAGAACTGTGCAATTCAAAAAATGAGCACCTTGTCACCAGAGGTAGTCCACAGGAGACTAAGATGGCTCAGGGTGTCTGAGTATTCTCATGCTGGATGGAGGTGGAAGCTGAGGATCCCTCTGGTCACGAGTCACATGCTCTACATCAAGCTGATCTATACCTGCCAGACCTTACCACATGTTCATTCTATCTTCATTTGAGACTCTTGGTGTTGCTGAGGAAGAGTTCTGAGGTCTAGGAGTAAGTCCCAGCCTGTAGCTCTTATACAAGTGATGTGCACTGGACCAGAATTAGTTCTGATAAGTAGAGATCCTTCCTAGGATCTCGCCCCTCACTGAGGTGGGTCTTCCTCTAGAGCCCTGCCTTCCCCATGGGGGGATTCTGTGTGGCCCCTGGGCTGTCTATCAGCTGGGGGCCGTTCTAGCCTCCTCATGCCCTCTCTTTCTGAGCATCTATTTCCTGAAGAGTCTATTTTAAGGCACTTTAGGCATCCAATTCAACGTCCTTTGGCCCACCCATAATGTGGATTTCTCATATAAAACTTCAGCAACCCAGAGTCACAGGCAACTTCCTGATTGTGGTCCAATGTGTTCCCTTGTGGGCCCATCAGCAGCACCTACAGAATACATGCTAAACCAAGCCCCAGCACACAGCGGCCCCTTGCTGCAAGCTCGGCACTGTCCTCGCATGGCACACAAATGCTGCCTGCCTGACTGATTAGCACATTCTGGGAAATACATCACCTCTTCTTCTACCGACTGATATTCCTTGTCGTCTGGAGCAAGGTCTAACAGGATCGTTCCCTGATTAACACAGTGAAAAGTCAAGTAAGGATTGGTGCCTACAAAGGGAAAAGAAACAGACACAGTCACTGTTACACCACCACTGGAATGTGTTTTTTAGGTAAAACCCAAAATATCAGGTAAAAACACACCAAATACCAAAAACCACACCCCAAATACCCAGTACAGAAGCTGAGGCTATGAGCAGCCTAATGTGTGTGCCCCTGATGAAGTAAGACAAACCAGGTGCCCTCCACTGGAGTGGGGGTAGGGTTCAATTTACTGATGCTGGTTGGTTTCATGAAGTCAGGAGAAACCATCTGACCACGCAGCTCAGAAAAGTGACTGCCCCCACTGATCCCCAGTCACAGGGAAGGGTGGGTGGGCGGGCTTTCTTAATTCTGCAGGAGAGTCCCTGCGGCCCTGCCCTGGCCCTCCCCGTGCTGCTTTCTGGGAGGAAGCACCCTGTGTCCACCTCCCAGGGGACAGGCCTCGGCTCTGCCCGTGCCCTCCTGACGTCTTGGAGTGGGTCACTCCCAATGCTCAGGTCCAAAATCCCCTCGCCTTGCAGATACTGGTTATCAGAATTGACTTCCTTGGGGCATAGTCCCCCTCATAGAGTCTCTGGTCAAAGGGTATGTTAAGTTTTCCTAAAGAGGGACTCTCATCATGTTCTTTCCCAGAGAGACTGCCTCAATTTGCTATCTTCATTCCATGGCTGCACAGGGACACCTCATGGCTGTCTGAAGTTGCATTTTCCTGACCGTCAGTAATTTTGACCCACTGTTCAGGCAGGTGTGGGGAGGAGTTTATTAACCTCTGCTCATATCCTTTGACCACTTGTCTCTCAGGGAGCAGGCTCGCTTGACTGCTCCTCAGATATCTGATCATTTTCTGCATTTCCTCTCCGTTTGGTGTGTACTCACTGAAAACGCTGCCAACTGGGCTGCTTCCTCCTTCGCTAGCTAGCTGGCTGGTACACTCACTCCTCTGATCGGGATGAGGTAATGGGAAGAGGGCTAGATTTGAAGTCAAAGGACCTGGGTGCGAATCCCAGCTCTGCCACTTCTTGGTAGACCTTGGGTAAGTCACTTTCACCCTCTGGGCCTCAGTTTCCTCATCTGTAAAATGAAGAGGCCTCTGAGGTCCCTTCTAGCTCTAGAACATGGATGTTATGATCCTACGATGACAATGAGACACCAGAGAGAAGCTGGACAAGGCTCCTGAGAACGACCCAGACCCAGGGCTGCTTCTTACAGTCATCAGCCCCTGTGCTGGCACTCATGAGAAGCTGGCACCCGGAAACAGCGAGCTGGGACCTGCTCCTTCTCCATTCAGGGCAGTGACAAAGCCTCGGCAGAATCACAGGACTTAGGTCCCGAAGGAGCTCTTACGAGCCCTCTTGGCCAGTGGCCTCACTTTAGAGGCAAGGAACGGAGGCTGGGGAGGGGAGACAAGGGGAGAATCTAAACCAGGGCCCTCTGCAACCCCAAAGCCATGCTTCCCCTAAGACCCATCCTCTTCTTTCTAGGATACCACATGGTGTCTCAGGGGTCTGGAATCCAGGTGCTAGGACTAGAGAAGTGGCGTCTCCGAGGTCACGCAATCTCGTCCTTTCGTTTTATAGGTGAGGGGACTCAGGCCTGGAGAGGGGAAGGGATTGGCCCAAGGTCGTACAGGCTGTAAAGTGGCAGAGCTGGAACCTGAACCCTGGTCCTCAGACTCCAAACCCAGTGGTCTTTCCAGTGCACCGTGCTAAAATCAGTTTATGCATCAGAAAGGAGCTAACATTCCTCGGAGAACAGGTCTCAGAGCCCCCGTAAGGGACCGATGCCTCCATTTCCAGAAGAGGAGGTGGCTGCCCAGGGCCACACAGCCAAGAAGTAGAAAACATTCAGCACCTGAACCCCTGCTCCCCAATTCAGCGAGCTTTCCGACATGCTGCGCCGGCCCCCGGCCCACAGAGATGACCTGCTTGGCTCTGCTCTGATGCTGCTTCCTAGAAACGAAATGTTAACTCCCAACAGCAGCTCAGTGGTGCAGGGACAGACTAAGAGCGTTGAGTCACGCAGAAAGATGTGATGGAGTTCAACTTCAGCCTCAGACTCGACTAGCTGGGTGACCCTGGCCAAGTCACCTCTCCCTAAAGTGTTGCAAGGGTGGAAAAGCGCTGTACACAAGCCAAATCACAGGATTCTCCTAAAGAAGCCCGGGCAGGCCGAGGCAAAGTGATGTGCCCAGGATCACCCAGCTAGTCTGTGTCTGAAGCTGCATTTGAACTCAGGTCTTCCCGACTGAATCCAACATTGCTCGCTCCCCCTACCTCCGCCCCTTTCTGCTTCTTCCTCGGGGAACCAGCAAATCAAGTCACTGCCTCTGGAAAGGGGCTATCAGCTGACTCTCCTCGGACCCCATCATTTCTGTGACTTCCCCGAATACAAACGCTAAGTCTGGGCCAGCAAGCTCCATTAGAGCGTAAGCTCCTGGAGGGCAGGACTGGTCTTGCTTCTGTATTTGTATGCCCACCGCTCCGTGTCCTCCACGATTTCTGCAGCACAGGGCTGGGCGCAGGAAGTGTTAAGTGAGTGGTTTTCCACCGACTTTTCAGTACTAAAAACAATCAAGATGGCCCAGGCTGCTGGCCTCCATTCGCCATGAGCGTCTTACCTTGTTGCCCTCCTAAAAGTCTTTCCACCCCCTTGATTAATTTGTGACGATGCCCATATGCATTGATGCCTATTTCTTTCAATTCTTCATGACCCATGTCTGCCAATACATCTAGGGTTATCTGGAAAATGGGAAAGACAAATCAGGAGTTAGGACGTCACCAGCTACTGAGGGGCCACCAGAACTTCACAGTCTGCGTCTGATAATTGTTCCCACTTTCTCCTATTTGCCTTTTGATTCTTCCGTGACAAGCACAATGAATTCACTCCTCTTAAAAAACGCACTGAAATGTGTCAAAATTATGGAATGATTTTTGTTTTCTTCAACTGCCCTTGAGGTAAAAACCATATGTGCCCAAGGAGAAGCTGGAGGAGCCAGGAAACCAAGCTCACTTTGGCAGAAGGATGGTGGGGGAGATTCAAAGTGGACACAACCTCAGTATAGCTCGACATGTCATGGTAGACCAGCAGAAGGTGTCACCCTCAAGACCCTTTCACCAGACCACATCGAAGGTCCAGAGGAAGACAACCAGCAAGGATGCGTTCAACTATGACCTAACAGGAGGAGCTGGTGAAGGAAAGGACTGCTGATGCTCACTACCTGAAGCGGGGTGGACCCAGGACCAAAGAATGCAAGTTAAGACAGAAATACGCCCGCTCAGGATATACCTGATAATGAGAACTATCTAAAAGTGGGAAGTGCTGCCTTGTAGAGACGGAGTGTTCTCTGGAAGGGAGTGGGGTCAGGGAAATGGTCGCGTCCGGAGCCAGAGGGTGAGGGGCTCAGAAGGCAGTGGAGGCAGCACACGCAGGTGGCTTCTTCTAGACTCCCATTTCTTCACTGTATTAGGGACTCTCTTTTACTGACTGATTTATTCATTGCCTTACTAGTGTTTCTACACAGCTTTTTGCCCCGTGAAGATGTCCTTTTCCCTCCCCTCCTTTCATTCAGTGGTTTCTTGCTGTGATGAGGGGAATTGGGCTCCCTCAGACGTCACACGGGAAGCCCTGCTGGACAACTGTCCACAGTCCCTAACTTCAGCTCCTTGCTCTGTCCCCTTCTTTAAGCCATACTTTTCACAGCTGCTAAAGATGCTCAAGACCACTGCTTCATAACAAGACAGTGAAGGAGAGACCTGTGGAATAGGCTGTCTGTTTATACTCTCCAAATAACATATCCTGCAAAACTGAGCTGATAGTCAAGAAAAAAAGACATGGTACAAGAACCTAGAGGCATTTCCCTAAAGGAAACCCGGTGAGACAATCATCCAGCAAAAGAAACACAATAAAGATAGATGTAGGCATCGAGGAAAGAATAAGCAATGAAGATGAAATCAGTGCTTTCACACTTCTAGGGTGAGACAAAGAGAGCACAACTTTTTTTTTCCCAAGTTCTTCTAGGGCAGCGAGGTGCCACAGTGAGTAAAGCTCTGGCTTTGGAGTCAGGAGGACCTCAGTTCAAAACTGGCTTCAGACACTTGACACTCACTAGCTGTGTGACCCTGGGCACAACACTTAATCCTGACTGGTCACCAAAAAAAGTCCTTCTATTCTTTGAGGCCCACTACAGCAGAGCACCCAGGATCAAAGTTCAAAGGGCTTCAAAAGACTCAAACAGAGGGCACCAAGGTTAATTCATGTTTCATGGCTCATTGGCTCCTTGAACATGTTTGAATCCAGATTTACTCTTTTCCTAAGGTGCTGAAGCCTCTTTCACTCACCTCTGATGAAGAATGGAAAAGACCAGAGAAAGGTGACTCTCTAGACAGCCAGATAACTAAGCTAAGAAAGCTAAGCACTGGTGAGACTGAGGCCTAATTATGCTACCAGAAATGTTGGAAGAAAGAGGTGCAAACTGCCAGGAACCTCTCTAGGAAGGACCGATGGGTGACTCTGGCCTGCTAGGTCACATGAGAATTCTGAGACAACCCGAGGCACCAAACAAAGTCATTCAGTACAAGATAGAGAGCTAGGGTCCTATTAGAGAGACATATCGCTGGTTAATTAGCGACCTTATACTAGAGCTCTACTCCAGTACTCCATCACAGTTGGGAGGTGCCCCACAAACTGTGAGGAGGTGCCAAGCATGCAGACTGGCTCAGGGGCAGATGACCCTCATGTCAGAATGCCTCATCACTAGGAGACCTCACTCTAAGAACGAATGTTTCTGGCCACGGCAGGTGACTCCATGGTCTACTAAAATGCCTCGGAGGTCTGAGCAGTCCTAGCCACACCAAGGAAATCATGGTTCTTCTGCCAGCCAACGCTGGACCTGAAGAGGTTCCCTATTAGTGCTACAAAGGGCTCCTTTCACAACGCCTTCCTTAGAGGCCCATCTGTGTAAGGGTGCCACACCTAGGAAGGGCACTTTTGAGTGGGAATGCATTCAGAGGAAGCTAATGAGGAGGTTAGTGAGGGGCCTTTGGACAGTGCCATAGAAAAGGACCCTTGGGAGGGCTCACCTCCTCCTCCTGATTTCTAAACACATTTGCCAACATTCTAGATTGAAACAGAATCTGCCCGTCCGGTAACTGGAGAAGAGTTTATACAGGAAACTGCCCGAGGTGCATGAATCTGCTTTAGTATTTTTAATGGGTTGCTCAGGGAGTAAGAACGGAAATCCAAAATGAAAGAAGAGGCCGGCTCTGAATGAGCACCCAGGAGAAATATCTGACCAAACCCAACGTGGCACCACTGAACAAGACTTTTCTTACCTGTTCTGTCTCAAATATATCCCGGAGGTGTTCAAGGCCCAGGCTTTTGAGGAACTGGCTGATATTCATGTCAAGACCTGTCACTGTAACAATACAAACGTGGGAAGGTGTCTGAGCAAGGACTCGCTGTGGAGACTGGGCACTGTGGGTTGCATTACCCACTCTGCCCAGCCAAGAAGGCACAGTGATTCCTGCAGGCCCAATGCAACTAAACAGATAAGGGATTCCCCAGCAAACTCTTCAGTAGTGAATGGGGGGTGTCCATTCACCTTTATCTGTAGCTGTTGGTTTTTACCCACATCACGCAGCCTAACCATGGCAAATACACATCTCCTAAGTGGCTGTGGTTCACACTTTTGCTGTGTTTCCCCCCCCAGCAAATCATTGCAATCTTTTCTGAGCCAACTTTCAACAGTGAGGAAAGGACTGCTGAGCAGGTCAATGACCCCCCAGGCCTGGCCTCTGGATTATCGGAAGAGAGAAGAGCAGAGTCCCCAAGAGACCCAGTGCCTGAAGGTGCTCGGGAAGCGGCTTACTATTAATCTCATTAGGTCTGTACTGCGTGTGGCTACTTCTCCCCGGAGAGGCAGCCTTCCAGTGACCTTTCTACCACTCCCACCAGGAAAATAACATCCTTCACGCCACCTTCCTAAGTGCCAGCCCCGATGTCAGCTTACCTTCCCCTTCTTTCCTCTGCGCCCCCGCTGCTCCATCCCCAGCATTGGAAGGCCCTCCTACTGCTAGCTCCGCCAAGGGGCCGGCGAGGTTGTCCAGGCTGCTTGCAGCAGAAAGGCAGGATGGGGTGGAAGCTGGGGAGATGAGCGAGGCACTCACAACAGTAGCCTGGGGCTTGAAACACGTAGGCAAGGCCTCCGGGGGCATGGCGTCGATCAGCAAAGCTCGGATGTCATCAGCCTGCGAAGGAATGCACACCAGGGGCTCAGAAGTGCTGGCTTGGGTCTGGGCTGGAGCTGCCCCCACCTGCCTCCCTCCCTTCTCTCTGTCCCTGGCTTTTTCGATCTCTCTTTTTCTTTAGCACTTTGTTTAGGTGGAGCCAGGTGAGCCTGAGGATCATTTCAGATCTCAAGGACTGGACCTCCATGTTTTTCAGGGGCCAGTGAGACCATCTATAACTAATCAGTTTTCTTCTTCCTTTTTAAAGTGGGCATAATAATCTTGGATTTTCAATTTCTGTTTTAGTAATAAATGTATCACTAAAACCAGATTTTTAAATACATGCTTTTTCATTTGGTCAGTTTCTTTGTTAAACTGAAGATAAAATGTAGTTTCAAAGACCACTAATTATTCTGACCTAGTCATTCAGGTCAACACCCATGTGCTTCTTATCTTCTACAAGGATTGAAAAGTGAAAAATAGGGAATTGGAATGTGTGGCGAATGGTATCTTTTGGTCAAGACAAGATGCAACAGAAAACTTTTAAAAACTGCTTGTTTCAAATGTTTCTTTGATACCTCAGTGCACTTTCCTGCCTTGTTAACAGTACAGGTTATTACCAAAACTCACTCTGCCTTCCTTTAAGGGCCGTGGATCTTAGCAGGGATCAGCATCACATATGTCCACATACTAAAGTGGATGTGACTACCCCCATCGCCAATGTAATACTGTAAATGATAGCCAATCTTGTGGGAACTGTGTGAACCAAACCAACTCCGTCTTGTAAAGCCGACCCCATTCTGAGACTCTGATTTCATTTTCTGCTCCCCTCCCCAAATGTGGGACCTGAATGACAGTCTAAGGCTGTAAGGAGCTTAAGGAGGCTGGGGAGCCCTATGTTTGGAGTCAGACTGAGGGGTGGCGGGGGGCTTTGGACCAGCCCCCGACGGCCCAGTGAAACATGAACTTGCCGTTGCTAGGTCTAGCGGCGTCTGTCCTTCCTGATTCTTCATGGTCGGATCTGCCCCGTGCGCCAACAGCAGGGCACACAGCTGCGTTCTTCCTTTCTGGGCTGCTTCATGTAACGGAGTGAAGGCCCATTTATCTGTGGCATTCACACATGTATTGTATTTGATCAGCAAAGCCGCGATGTCCACGTGCTGCAAAAACACAAGGAACAAAACCAGTGATGAGGACAAGTCCCTGTGGGGACGTCAGCTTCCCCTCCTGACTTGTACTCTGGACTCTTGCCCTTCTTACCACCTGCGCTCTCCCCAGTGGACTCTAACACCCTCAGGCCCCCCTCATCTTCAATCTATTCCCACACCTGCCAACCTGACCCCTAGGTCTGACCTACAACCCACTGTCCATCCAAGATTTCTTTCTTTTGCAGCCAAACACTTTGAAGGTATTGCTTGTAACTATTACCCACAAAATCACAGCATTTCAAAGCTGAATGGACCTCAGAGGCTGATTCCAACCCATCCATGAAAAGAATTTCCACTCTAACATATAAGCAATGGCTTGAGCATCTCCAGGGAGGGCTGACTCCTGCCCCAAGATGGCCCTTTCTCCTCTGAGTGAGGCAGATTTTCCTGACCTCCAGCTTCCATGGGCATCCTGACTACTTCACCCACTGCTCCTGGCTCTCCTCTCTGGGATCAAACAGAACACGGGGCACCCCTCTTCCACACGCTAAGCCTTCCAATGTTTGAAATGAGCAATCCTGTGCTCCCCTGAGGCCTTGACCCTTGCACTGCTTCCCATACACACTCCAGCTCCTGTGGCTGAATCACACAAAATCTTGGTAGTTATACCTCCCAAGGTCAGTCCTTCAACTCCCCCTCCCCCCCCCTGAACAAGAAGCCTCTCCACAATAAAAATCCTCCGGCAGCCCTCCCACCTTGGGAGGCAGCCCATCACACTTTGGAAAACTAACTGATTGGCAGTTTTCCCTTCTATCAAGCCTTTCTGGGCCAGCACTCCTGCAGCATAGTAGAGTGCACATCAGCTCCTTGAGAAGAACTTGGTCTATAGCCCCAGCCCCAAGCACACAGTAGGGGATTAACAAAGGCCTATTGGTTGACTGTTTCCCTTGGCCCTCTGGGGCCGACACTTGGTCGCCATGCCCTGCATCTTGTGTCCTTTGGCTTCAATATCCCTCATTTCTCCAAATGATTTTTTTTTGGGGGGGGGGTTAGGCGATGGGGTTGAGTGACTTGCCCAGGGTCACACAGCTAGTAAGTGCTATGTGTCTGAGGCCACATTTGAACTCAGGTCCTCTTGAATCCAGGGCTGGTGCTCTATCCATTCCTCTAAATGATTTTCATACAGACGTTCGCCAGGCACCAGAGTGCACACTTCACACGTCTGCTGTACAAAATACCGCTCTGCTCGCCAGCAGTCAGAGGCGGGACACACGTGACATTGGTCATCCCCATTCTCTCACATCATGTCTGCTGCCTGCTTCCTCCCTGCTTCCCAATTTGTCCACTTCTCCTTCATCCTCAAAAACACCACCATAAACCCAAACTAGTGGATTCACCCCTCCCTGACAGCTACTGTCCTGTACCTATCTCTCCCCAAGCCCCTCGAGAAGGCCATCTTCCAAAGGGGCCTCTACTTCTTTCCTCTTACTCTCTTTTTAATGCGCCAGTCTGGTTTCCAGCTTCATCATTCAAGCAAAGCTGCTTCCCCCAAATTACTAGCCTCTCCTAATTGTCACGTCCAGTGGCCTTTTCTCCATTTCCCCTTGTTGACACTTCTCTGTCCTGGCTCTCTTCCTACTGCTTTTGGATGCTCACGGAGGTCCCACTCACTAACTGGATGGCCCCGAGGCCCCGTCCTGAGAGCCCTTCTCCCTTTATGCGCCATTTCACTTGGTGATCTCATTAACTCCCATGGATTCCATGCCATCTCCATGCTGACGATTCTTAGATCTACGGATCCAGTCCTAACCTCTTTGCTGACTTCCACTCTTTTATTTCCAACTGTTGACTGGACAGCTTCAACTGCAGGTCCTGGAGACATCTTAAACTCGGTATGTCCAAAACTGAACTCGTCGTCTCTCACCTTCAAATCCCTCCTCCTTCCAAATTCTGTATGACTGTTATGGTGCCACCAACTTCCCAAACTCGATTCAAGGTGTCATCTTCAACTCCCCATCCTCTCTCGCTCCCCAGATCCAATTAGCTTTAAAGTAACATCTACCTTTGCAGCACATCTCCTAAGTGACCGCCCCCTTCTCTCCACAGACGCTGTCACCCTCCTGGTGCAGGCCTCCGTCACCTCATGCCCAGATTACAACAATAGCTGCTGGCTGGCCTCCCTGCCCCACTCAGCTGTCAAACTGATCTGCCTGAAGCACAGGCTTGACCATGTTATGCCTCTCTTATCCTCCTTCAAAAATCTCCAGTGCTATAGAAATACGAGCTATTTTGTCCTTCAACAAATCAGCTAAATTTGCATTCCCAGCTTGTCAGCCGTGAGACAGGAAGAGTGCTATGATGTTCTCTGTTTCAGGGAATTGTTATGATGGTGACAGGAGTATGCAGCATCGGAATCTTTCAGAGGAGCAAGCTTTCATTGCCTCGTCACCTTGTTATCTTACCCCTCCATCTGCCAAGAATGAAGTTAATCTAGCCAATGACTTTGTATAGATTCTGGGCTACTCAGATGTGGCAGCTATAACCAAGTTGCCAGCTTTTACAGAATTTAGTCCCTATGATAATGAAGATGAAAAGATGTATTTCAGTTTCAGGCAGTTTCTAACCCCTCAGCTTCCGAATTCACCCACTTCCTCCAGGTTCACTCTACCTCAGTCAGTCTTCCACCACCATCATCTGTAACTAGGGCACCTCCAGGATCCTGACACCAGGACTTTCCCTTTCTCTTCACTGTCTTTACTCATTCACTTCTCCCTCTACCTAATCTACTCTTTATCCTCACTACAACTGTAAATCCCTCTCTCAATCCATGTTCTTGTAGTCCATCTCTATTTAGTGACTATGCAGTAGGTACTTCATAAAACACTTACTGGATGGACTGTCTAGGCTTAAAAAAAAATGTTATCATGTGGTCAGGTCAAGGAATGAGAGTTAAGAGCGAGCCATGAGGCCCTGCAATGTCAGAAAGAAACAAGGGCCTTCATTCAGCACACTGAGAGGATCCCCTCTGGAAGACACTGACAAGAGTCCCAGATGGGCCATCGGTACGGTGGGAGGTAACGTCGATGAGATCCTAGATCTAGCTGAAGGATCCCCAAATGACGGCCGTCTACCTCGTGTCCAGTTATTTGTCATCACCCAAAGTGCTGCCTTCTGTGTTTTCTACCCCCCTGGAGCATATGCCCAGCAGCAGCATCTCTCTAATAAACAGTCCTGACATTTTATTCATTTCTTAGCTTAATTCCAAATTGTTTTCCGTGTCATCTGGGGCAAGTCATTTAACTTTCCTCATTTACAGAAGGAGGAACTGGGAGGTTCTTTTTAGCTCTAACCTGACCATTTGCTGAACCCCGGCTCCTCCCCTCCTCTTCAGTTCTCTGGCCAGCTCAATCATCTGCGTCTGTCTAAGACAAACCAACCGTCAGATCATATCTATTACACTATCTGTCCAACTCTTATCAAAGCGTGAACAAACAAAACAATTCATCCATTTTGTCTTTAGTATGTGGATTCTGAGGCCAAACTCCAGAAAACGGTGCCTGTCCTACGGAAAGTTAACATTCTGAGGCACAGTATGATCCGCACAGTGCCATCTGCAGCCAATGTGAGTACCAACCTATCTGGGGAACTGCAGCAGACATCCCTTATGACTTACTTGGTAAACAGACTTTTACTACATTGGTTCTTCATTCCCTGGTTTTCCTTCAAGTAGAGCTCTGAAGAGTTTTACTCTAACACACATCTCTCTAGAGGGATGAGCAATGAACGTCAGTATGATGGCTAATTTTGGAGAAGCCTGAGCAGAGAATCTCAATGTTAGATGGGCCCCTCAAAGAAACCACCTAGCCCCACAACTTGCCCCACAACAAAAACGATTTGCCTGAAGGCCCCCAGTGAGGAGGAACAGCTACCTGGCCAGGAAGCCCTTCTACTTTGAGGGACTTTCTTCCTCAACTCAAGCCTAGGTTCCGAGTCCTGGCCCTGGTGTCAATGAGCCCTAAGAAGGCACCGGGACAAGAGAGAGAGGAACTACAGATAGAGGGGAGCTGCTTCCGCCTTCTCGCCTTAAATCTTCTCACCAGGTGAGAGATCCCCAGTCCCTTGGCCTGATCCCTTTTCCATGCTGGTTTCCCACCGCTGCATGCTCTAATTCAGTGGCTGAGCTGTGGTTTGACCCAGAAAGATTGGAGTGGAAGAGCCATTTCCCTAACCCTGGCCACCACGCTCTGCCATGCCCTCTCCATGCAGTCCAAGACTGGTTAGCTGTCCTGACGACCACATCCTACTGCTGTTTCATGCTGAACTACCAGGCCAAATGCCAACCCCATGTTGAGATGAATGGCTGTCTAGCCACACTGCCTGAGGCAGGTGGTAACTTACCTTCTGGGAGCCTCGCCGCCCCAACAGCACACATCCACCTAAGAGCACTATTCCTTGAGCTCCCATCTCTCCACCTTGGCCACAAGAATAACATGTGAGAGACCCGTCACTGAATGGTGACGGCCACATAGGGGGTTCAGGCAAACCATCTACATTCATTACCATCCGGTAACCCCATCAACAAAACCAAATCAGGTAGTCCAGCGCGACCTGTATTGGATGACGAGACACCTGCTCCTCCTTGGTGATCACCACCACCTCTTCTAGAGGTTTTCTGAGAGGCTAGGTTCCTGGGCCAATTCAAGACCCCCGTCTCCCTTTCCCCCAACCCGGGGCACGTCTTCCAGGATCTCTCAACGCTCAGGCAGACGGCTGTTTCTTTCAGGACGCAGCTCATCAGATCAGGCAGCTTCAACTCCAAAAGTGGAGTTGGGTGGGCTCTTACTATTTTCTTACTCGTCCTTAGGATCAACGCCCTATCAGTCACTTTTGTTTCAGCCTTGGTTTATTGTCCTTGGCAGAGTGAAGGGAAAAAAATTGCAAAAACAGAGCTGAGCAGCTGCTGGCCACCATCAGTCACCACCTGGTGCGTTCACAACAGAGATCCCACACGGAAGGGCCACTTCTCTTCCTCCACGCAGCTAAAAAAATCACCGTCTGGGCTTTCCGGAGCCTTCCTCAGCTCACTCTGAGCAGGAACTTCACAAGGAACCCTCCCTGAAAGAAAAACTTCAGCCACCTGATCAAATCCCTGCCAGCCCCCTGTCTCTCAGCCAAGGAGTGGGACAGGCTGAACTAGACTAATGAGGCTAGGCACTCAATTCCCTTTGCTTTGTGATAAAGAAAGAAAGGTGAAAAGACAGGAGGAACAGTTCAGGAGGGAATGTGCTTCGGGCTGAAACCTCCCCAAAGTTGCTGCACTTCCGAGGAGCTCACCAGTGGTTCACAAAGGGCAAGTGGACACTCACTACGCACCCTGCTCTTCGTCAGACTCAGAGCACGATCACAAGTTTGGCTGCTGCCAATGGCACAGCTTAGTTCATAGTTTCAACTGACGGGCAGAAAAAGGAACAAACAGGATGGGGGACACTATTACTCAGCAGACGAAGGCTGAGGAGAGAGCTCTGAAAAGGGGCTTCCTAGTAACCCAAAGCGCAGGCACACACAGCACTGTAGGGAATACTGGTTAGCAAACCCTCAATAACAAGCATGCACAAAATACTTGGTGGGTCAGCTTTGCTACAGAACTGCCTACGTCTTGTGGTCAGTGACATCGGCCCTGCTACTGCCTCCGAAGGTCCTTGAGGCCTTGCCATCTGTCCCGATCCCATGCCATCACTGCTATCTAGGACGCCACGTCATCTTAAAGTAACCTAAGGCCTTGTCTGGGCCTTGTCTTCTCTCTCACTGCTGCCCTGGAGGATTCTAGGGACTTGCCATCTCCTCATCAGCTGATCGTTCTCTTATGTGCTGTCCCTTAATGTTCAGGACTGCCTGACAACAGGGACAGCTTCATTCTCTCTCACTCTGTCCCAGCACTGGGCATAGGTGCTTATTCATTCATTCATGGAAATTGAAAAGAAAAAGTCCCCAGCCACGGTTCTAAGAGCAAGAGATGCACCAGGGACCCATCAAGGGGACAGAAGTTGTGATCCACGTGAACTCTGCCACCTACATTCCAACACCTTTAGAACGCTGCCACTCCAAGGAAAGCTTGACCTCCACATCAGGCCTTTTCTCCTTCCTACTGGCTCAGCAGCCGGGGCCTCCTTATTCATCCTGGAATACTCCCGCAAGGCCCAGGTCTGTTCTCCCCTTGGTGAGGGCCTGAGCTGGCCTGCCTTCATTCCTCACCTGGTCCTGTTCCAGACTTTCTGGGGAGGCTCACCCCCCCCCCCCCGCAACATCTCAACGACATGTGATTTCAGAGCTCTGAGGGAACACTCCTTAGAACGTGCCTGTGCACATGCTCTACCCTCAGTGAGCTGTCTGGGGCCCTGAACAGAATGGTCATAGGTGGGAGCAGTGGGGCTTATGCCCGGGGCCAAGAGAAGGAAGTGCCGGCAAACAGCAGGGAGGCATTCATCTCATAGACAGGGTCATGACTGGTAAGTTACTGGCTTACAAAGGGGAGAGAAGCTTTGGACCTTCATGGAGTTTTAGCCTGGTGAGCTATGCTGCATACACAGGGTGGTAAGGTCATGCTCTGATGCCTTCCATGACTCACCAGAACTGATAAAAGGCACGAAGCAACTCCCCGACTGAGAGATGATTAAGATAAAAAACCAAAATTGATTTAGGCATGATCACAGTTTCAGCCAAGCCCTTCAACTGCTCTTTACTGAGCATTTACATGCATTCATTCACCACACATGCAGAGGTGCAGGAAAGGCCTGGAGCCCTGGGACAGGCCAACTCAGGGTCTCTGCGCACACATCACATCCTTTTGTGTATCCCTAGAGCTTAGTGCAGCACTGGCCGGGAAAGCGATGCCTGACTGGACACTTAAGTGAACAATTAAATGCTGCCAAATGCTAAATGGAAAACAGCAATCACAGCATACCAGTGCTGGACAGGGCCTCAGAGGATGGAAGAAAACAGAGGTGAGCCACTTTCTGCAGAACAACTTGTATGGCCCATCACAGCCAGTCAGCCTGGCCACCTTCTCACTGTCTCCCCTGCCCCTGCACCACACTTACCTGCCAGGGTCTCCCGCCTAACTACAGCCACGAGCATGGCCGTCACTCCCAGAAAGGGAGCCCATCGACTCCCCTGGAGCTCCACTTAACACCTGATCACTTTCCAAACCAGAGCCTTCCTCCCTGGCCACAGTACTCTCTGGAGTGTTATCTGCCCTGACTAGAATGTCAGCTTTTGAAGGTGGAGACCACAGCCCAACTCCCAGTAACCCCATGACAAATGCCCATCCACTCATCCACCCATATTCAATAAAGGCTCAGGGGATGAATGGCAGTGACTACTCAGGCCATGACCCTGCATATGCTTACCCCATACGATGCAGCGTTATGTAAAGGAATAAGGCCTCCTTTGTCTTGAGCGTTAACATCCGCTCCATGTTCCAAAAGGTACTCAGCTACTTCCAGGTTATTGTAACCTGCTATAGGAATGAAAAGGGAGAGACATCAGAATACGTGTAGTTGGGAGGATGGGGGGACACGTTTCAAGGAGGGAGGTTTATGGTCTCCTTCAGGCCGCTCCTTCCCTCGGGGAGAACTGCTAACTCACTGCCACCACTCTTTTACACCAAGGTGCACGCTATCTGAGTGGTCTAGCTCAGGCCTCCAACCCCTCTCCTCTGCAGTCAGTCAACAAACACTTTAAAAGCCCTTAACCACGAGCCAGCCCCGGTGCTAAGAGCAGCAGACATACATGTGGTCCCTGGAGGGAAATCCTGGGGCTGAGGGGAGACACGAGTAACTGTGGGGGACAGAAGCAGGTGCTTCAGCTGAGGCTTGAAGGAAGCTGGGATCCTAAGAAGCAGAGGAGGGCAGGGGGACAGCTGGGGCAAAGGCCAGCAGTCAGGAGAGACGTAAAGCGCTCGTGCAAGGAACAACAGACAGGACTAACTGGCCCAGTGTAAAGTGTAAGACCAGCAAAGGAAGAAAGGGCCAGGTGACAAAGGTTTACATGCCAAACAGGGAACTCTGCTTCAGATCCTAGAGGTCAAAGGAAATCATCGGGCACTTACTGAGCAGGGGAGAAGGGAGACACGGGAAGACCTACAGACCTATCCCTCCGGCAGCTTAGTGGAAGAGAATGGGAGAGACGTGAGGCTGGGAGACAAACTGAGGCTGCTAGTCTAGGAGAGACAAGGTGAGGGCTTGAACAAGGGAGGTGGGTGGAGACAAGTGGCATGGCGGTAGTAACGACAAGCTGCAGCAAAGCATGAAGTATGCAGAGTGAGGATGAAGAGCTGAGGACAACACTGAGGCTGCAGGCCGGGGTGTCTGAGAGGACAGCGGTACCTTGAAAAGTCATTGAGAAACCTGGAGAGGGGAGGATTTGAGGGGGAATACTGTGCGGTAAAAAATGATAAAGGGGACGGTTTCAGCAAAACAGGGTGAGACTTTATGAACTGAGGCAAAGTGAAGAGAGCAGAAACAGGACGACGAGGATACGGTGACAGCAATGCCACAAGGGACAGGATCCACTGGGAGAGACATTCTGATCCGCGCCACGAGGCACCACAGCTCCAAAGGACTCGGGACATAAAACGTTGTCCATTTCCAGCTATAAACTGGCAGACTCAGAGTGCAGGCAGACGCATCATTTCCCCCCTTTTCGTTTCTTTTTCTTTTTTGGTACACGGCTCATGTAGAAATGTTTTGCATTAGTGTATATGTACACTGAGCATCAGATTTCCTGCCTTCTCAATGGGTGGGTGGGTGGGTGGGTAGCAGGGAGGCAGAAGGAGGAATAGAGTGTGGAGCTAAAACTAAAAACAAAAGAACGTGAGAGACAAGGGGAAGGAGCCAGCAGAAAGTGGGGAGAAAGTGAATAGAAGAGCAGGGTGACTTGCTGGAGAAGGCAGGAAGGGACTGAACCAAGGGTGCCCATAGAGAGGCCAACCTGAGCAAGGAGAACAGAGAAGAGGCAGCTTGCTGCAAAATGACAATTTTTTTTACTGCAGTAAACGGTGAGAGGGTAGGGTAAGCAGGCACTGTGAGGTGCCAGGAAGAGACCAAGTAGTCTTAAGGTGGTCCCAGTGTGGAGAGGGGCATACTGGATAGATCAGGAACAGAATGGCAGTCTTACAGAATTCAAAAAACTGGCGTGTCTAGCAGACCCCACTGGCATAATGTCATGACTTCTTCTAGCTCACAGCAAGGGTAATGCAGGGGTGGGGGGTGGCATGGCCCTGTTGGTGACATGAGAACCAGGCAGCTGAGAGGGGAGGGCACCACAGAGCCAAGCTGGCTCAACAAGGGGTTGAGACAGGAAAGGAGAGGAGGGGATGACAGCCTGGGAAAGAACTGAGGGGAGGGAAGCATGAGTGGTGAGGACGAAGACCACAGTTAGGGATGACAAGGTGTAGGGAAATGCAGAATGATAAAGCTTATAATCAGAGAAAGAAATTCTGGGGTTCTTGAACATGGAAGAAGAACACTCCTGAGGGATGACCCGGGGCAGTCTGATGTAACTTTTCCCTAAGGTGGACTGATTTGGGACTGGACTTTGGGGAAGGAGTCTTTTCAGGACTTTGTCAGAGGACTCTTGTGGCCCTTGGGAAACTTCCTGGTGACCACTGTCCATTTCCCTGCCCACAGCTTTCATTTTCTTAGGCTGCTTGTAAAGAGGGATACAGGAAGATGTTTTTCTGAAAGAGAATGCTTCTTTCAACCCTCAACCTGAGTGGGAACAACTGCAAAATGGGGCAAGGAAGACTGTCATGAGGAGGGAGCCAGAATATGGAAGCACTGAGAAAAGGAAATCTATTCATGATGTCAGACCGTCACATTCCAGAGGGCTCCACAGAAGAAGTGGGCAGCAGATCTGGAGTGGGCCAGGGTTGAAACAGACAGGAGTAAGGCAGGAGGCAGCTGAGGATGGCAAACAGGGCTGGTACCTTGGTCGCTGGAGGTTTGGAGTCCTAGGCAGAGGGAGGAGGAGGGCCCACTAACGAATGAGTTCATGCACTTGTCACTGGTTGGAGGTACATCTGTCCACGTGCTAAGTAAGGGGCCAGCCATGCGGCATCCTGGGATGGTCGTGGACAGGCCCCTCCTCTCAGCAAAAAGGGGCAGGGGGAGGTCTTCCAGTCTGGTCTGAAGGGATGCGGAGAAGGGCCCAAGAGCACAAGAAGTGGGAAGTGGGGGTGGAGGTCTGAGGCAGGGCAGGTTGTCCTGTCTGGCCCACCAACAGAGCTGGCAGGGCTCTTTGCGAGGTGGGCTGCCTGGTGTTGAAGGCCTTGTGGCGTCTACAACGGCTTCCTCAGCACCTTCTCTTCTTCTAGCCTTCCCCCTGCCCAATTACCCTCCACTCAGCTTTCTTAGTGGATCTTTCTTAGGCACTGCTCTGACAAGGTCACTTCCCAATGTTCCCCCATAGCTGCTGGAATCAATCCTTCTTCCATGTCCTGGCACCAACAGCTCTTCCCCTTTTGCTCCAAGTCACCTTCCTTCCTACAGTATCTGGCCCTTTCTAACACTCTGTGCTGCAGCCCCCCCCCAGTGGTGTCCTGCCCTCTCCCCCTCCCCCCCCGGCCTGTCCTCCTCTCCACGTCCCCTGAGAAGGCAGGTCCGAGCACAGGACCAAGGATAAAGATGCAGATGAAGTAAAAGTAGAGCCTTCAGAAGGGTCTGCTGAGGAGCAGCAAGGAATCATAGATAGAGAGCTAGCTGTGAGGCAGGAAGGAAGCCCTGGGGTCCAACCCTGCCTCCTCTGACACCCCCATCCTGGCCGGGTAAGGCACTTTCCCCCTGGGACTTCCCGCAGTTCTCTAGGACTAGCCTGTGCTTCCTGCTACACAGACGGGCCAGTCCCTGAGGGAACTCACCTGCCAGATGCAGCGGGGTAGAGTTTCTGCCCTGGGTGTCTCTGCAGTTGATGTTGTCGGGCGTGCACAGCTTCTGTACTCGGGCCAGGCAGCCCTTCTTGGCGGCGTCCAACAAGGCGGCGTCTCCTCTGAGCAGGTCCTGGATGTCAGTGTCTCCTTCCTTCACCAAGTCCAAAGGAGTGTTACCATCTCTGTTCTTCTTAGTTGGGTCTGCTCCATGCTACCAAGCAAGAGGGAAACACAATGGCAAAGAATTGGAAACTAAGAGGAGGCCCATCAACTGGGGAATGGCTGAGCAAGTTGTGGTATATGAATGTAATGGAATACTATTGTGCTAGAAGAAATGAAGAACAGGCTGACTTCAGAAAAACCTGGGAAGACTTGTATGGTCTGATGCTGAGTGAAGCGAGCAGAAACCAAGGGGCCTTTGTACACAATAGCAGCCACGTTATGCAATGACTAAGATTGTTAAACTGAACCCTTCTCAGCATTACGAGGATCTAAGACATCTCCAGAGGCCTCGGGATGGAAAATGCTGTCCACATCCGAAGAAAGAACTATGGAAGTCGAATCGCTATCACTTACTTTTACCTTCTGTTGAGTTTTGTTTCATCTTTCTGACGGTTCCTCCTATTGGTTTTAATTTTTACTTACAACTTCACTAATGTGAAAATATGTTTAATGGGTATGTAAATGTAAAGCCTATATCAGATTGTGCGCCGTCTTGGGGAGGGTGAGAAAAATTTTCAACTCAAAAGCGTATGGAAGTGATTGTTGATAAATCAAAATAAATTAATAAAATTCAAAAAAAAAAAAGAGGGAAACACCCACCGTCGCCTTCGCTCCTTCACTGATTTTTGTCCCAAGCTATACAACTCCTTCCACCTCCAAATCTTACTGGGAAAACCATCCATCTCAACTGCGATGCTCTCTGCATCCCTCAAGAATACCGGGAATGTCCTCCACGTGACTGCTGCTACCTTTGGCTCAAGCTCAAACATCTCAATCAACCTTTAGGTCTGTGGGCTGCACCTGGTGGTCAGCAAGGTCTGAGTTCAAATCTGTCTCTCAGTCCTTCCTTCCCATCTGGGGGTCACTTAAATGAGAGGACACTGTCAGCTGCTCTGCAAACTTCCTCCTGGAATGTGAATGGGAGCTATCAGGATCATCAGCATCAACCCAAAGCAGAGCTTCCTCCTCTGCCCCCGGGCATCAAGGCTGGAGCTCCTACCCTATGGCTTCTGCCCTCCGAGGGACGGCCTAACCATCCGTCACGGGTACGGAACGCTACGTGTTCAAGAGCCAGACCAAAAGAACAGCAGACAGCTCCCTGATCTGATGTCACCGTGCCCTGGCCAGAGGGTTTCCTCCGAGGCCCCTCCCTGCACTTGAACAGAGATTCCTATGGCTTGTTTTTGCTGAAATCCATGTATCAGTGGCAGGGGTCAGGGACTCCCTCGAGCAGGCACCTTGATTAGCTCTCTTCCTCACCATGCCACCCACAGGGCTGAGGACGAAAACAAATCACAATTCCCGGTCACTACAGAAACAAGTGGCTGACTGGAAACGGTCTGACCGGCCCTTTCTAGGAGAGGCAAGACGTAGATCACTCGGTCCAGCAGTAGCAAGGACAGCACCACTGTGCCCCACCCCCAGCTGTGGCCTGTAAGAGCTGTGCACACTTCCTCCAAACCACAGAAGAGAGAGGGCACGGGAGGGCTTACTTAGACAGCTCCATGCACAAAGTCTAAAATGACGGGCACGTGTCACGTTCTCCAGCTGGGAGGGGCCAGACGCGAAGGATGGCTGCACCTCGTTTTGAGTCTCTCTTTGATACAAGTATAGCATTAATAATTTATTCCTCTGGTAGGACTCGTTTGTCCAATTTTATCAACTTCTGCAGCAGCTAGGTGGTGCAGTGGATAGAGCTCCGGCCTTGGAGTCAGGAGGACCTGAGTTCAAATCCGGCCTCAAACACAGAACACTTAGCTGTGTGACCCTGGGCAAGTCACTTAACCCCAACTGCCTCACCAAAAAAACCCCAAACCACCCAATTTTATCAACTTCTTGTTTCAAAACAAATTCACCTAAAATCCACAAGAATCTGTGATTTGCAGATATTATGCTTCCCAATATGAAGTCACAAGAGTAAACTCAATTAGAGTTTAGGCTGTCAATAAGAAAAGCTATACATCTGATTTCACTGGGCACTTTCTGGTTACTTTTTTCTTAATCTGTAGCAAGAAATTTTCTGGTATTTCTATCAGAGACACAGAAGATTAGAGAGCTAAGAGTGCCACTCACTTTAATGAATCCTATTGAGGTAAACATGTTCAAACTCTGTAATTTGGAAGGACAACTCAGATATTACAAGGAACACGATACCACGGGAAAACAGGCTTCTATAATATTAAATGGAAGCAAATTTTACAGAAATCATACTTCAAAAATAACAAATACACACCAAGCATCTGAAAGCACCGCACAAGTAAATGCCAGTGACTTGTGACCTGGCGATGGGCTGGGGGAGAAGCGCGGCGCGCAGCGTACCTTCAAGAGAAGCTTACAGATCTCGTATTTTCCTTTAGCGGCTGCTTCATGCAGAGGAGTGAACTTCCACAGGTCGGCGACATTGACAGACGCCCCGTGTCTCACTAAGAGCTCTGCCACCTCATAGTGGCCGTAGGAGCAGGCATTGTGGAGGGGCACCAAGCCACTGGTTGGGGGGGAGAAAGCATTTTCAAATTCACAGAACAAAAAGACAGCTCCTAAAATACTATATACACACACACACATAAAACAAACATATACAGATGAGACAGAAAGGATTTCAGTGACTGTTCCCCTCATTTTACAGATGAGGAAACAGAGGTCCAGGAAGGGGAAATGACCAAGGTCATAGTCTGAGGCAAGATTTGAATCCAGGTCCTCAGAGTCTGCAGCCAGGGCTCTTTCCACTGCATTGGGGCAGATTATTTGTTTTTCCCTATCCTCTCTACTCCGAATGGGCCCAAAATACAGATTATTTATTATTCAAAGATAAATTTTAAAAACTCTCTTTTTTCTCTGAGTTTCCAAGGAAAGGTTATTATTAGTCTTGTTGAAAACAACGAACTCACAATGGAACCTAGTGAGATCCACGGGCCAGCCATCACGGCTGCTATGAGGCTGGCCACTCCTTTCCTCCTCGGCTCTGCAGGCTTTTCAGTGCTTCCTTGTACCGCTTCTCCTGCAGAACCCACCAGCTGCTGCGTGGTGCCCCGCTCCCACCCACCAGCTGCCTCTTGACCTTGCGTTTTGGGTGAGCCGCCACTTCCTTCGGACCCTGGCACTTCTTGCCTGGGATCACCAGATAAAACAGGGGTGCCTCTTCCAATGGGAAATGTGGGGTCACTGAGAGAGCTTTGAAATTTCCCGCAGAGAAGCCACTCTCCTTCTCTTGTCTTGTGGGTCTGGAGCACCAAACGCTTGGACATCCTGTCCCAGAGACTCGCACTGATGGGTGAGCTCCAGAGGATGTCGGAGCACCCCAGACCTGCTTTTCCTGGTGGTTTTTCTTTGGCTCCTTCTCTCTCTCTCTCTCTCGGTAAGGCTGCATTCTTCTGAGTGGTTATAGACCTCATCTGGAAGGCTCTGCAACGTTCCAGGCTGGATGCAATGGACACGTGGCCTTGTCATCCACAATCAGGTGCAGGTGGAGGACCTCACAATTTATAGGGACTCTCTGTTTCATTTGGAATCTCCTTTACAGCTTCAAGAAAATGAAAATGCTGGCTCAGGAGGAAGGGACCCCATCCCTACAGGCCTTCAAGTGGAGGCCGAATGACCAGTCAGCCAGTCAATTCTTCTTCTTCTTTTTTTTTTGAGGCAGTAAGAGTTAAGTGACTTGCCCAGGGTCACGCAGCTAAGTGTCAAAAGCTGGATTTGAACTCAGGTCCTCCTAACTCCAAGGCTGGAGCTCTATCCACTGTGCCGCCTAGCTGCCCCGCAGCTAGTCAATTCTTAAGCAGGTTGGGACTGGAATCTGGCCTCAGACATGCACTGTGTATGTTCCTCAGTTTTCCCATCTCATCCATAAAATGGGAATGATAATAGCATCTACCCCTGAAAGTTGTTTTCAGGATCAACAGAGATGATCTTTGTAAAGTGCTTTGCACGCTGCCCAGCACAAAGTCAGCTGCTATTATTATTACTAATATTATTATTACAATGCTCCAGGTGCAGTGCCAAATACCAGAGATACAAAGAAAGTCAAAAGTATGGTCCCTGCCCTCAAAAAGCTTGCATTCTGACATGAAAATAAACGTGTACACACAATCAATAAACACTCTACGACATACCTACTGGGTGCCAGGCACTGCTAACTGCTGGGGCACAAAAAAAGGCCAAAGACAGTCCCTGCCCTTATGGAGCTCACAATCTGATGGGGGAGAGAACGTGCAAACAAACACCCACAAGGCAAGCTCTCGATAGGATAATCAGGAAATGAGGAACGGAGGAGCAGGACTTGGGGAAGGGACCCAAAGGAAGCCACGGGGGTCAGCAGTCAGGGCAGAGGAGAGTGTCCCAGGCACCAGACAGCCAGCGGTGATGCCCAGAGGCAAGAGAGGGAGTGCCTCGTGGGGGGCCCAGGCACTGTCTCTAGTCTCCCTGACCACTTGCCCCTGGGTCCCAACTAAAACCCCATTTTTTCCAAGAAGAAATCCCTTTGTTATCTTTTGCCTCTTTTTGTAGTCCCAGCACTCGGCACAAAGCAGGTTAATAAATGTTTATTAATTGACTAATATAGGCAGCTGGCTGGCCTAGTGGGAAAAGCACTGGGCCTGGATCCAGTCAGAAAGACCCCAGGCAAGCCACTTCACCTGTCTGCCTCATTTCCCTCAACTTCTCTTTCTGTGTGCATGTCTCTCTCCCTTTCCCCCTTTCCTGCCATCACTCAAGCTGACCATCGGGCTAGCAGCCTCACATCCCATTCTCTTAGCCTGCGTGGTGCAGTGAAAGGTTACGAGCCGAATGGAACTGAGGCACACCCACCAGCAATCCGAACGCACAGAGTCAGAGGGCACACAGCAGGCGATCTCTCTGTACGCCGCGGGCTTCTGAACCGGTACCACAGGATCGTTCTTCCCAGCTTTAAGAATTCCAGACCGAGAGCTGAGGCCACGTCCATCGCTGGAGATGGTCTGCTCTGGTACCAACTCTGACTAGACGCTCTTAGGTGGTGGCGGAGAAGATGGGGAAGAGTTAAGTGCTGCGGATTTCTACCAACACAGCTGTGCCAGTATCTCTGGAAGGTGTCCGAACCAAGGGAGGAAACAGCTTTTCATTAAGAGCTGCTCACAAGTGGTAATCCTGCTTCCAAGTTAAGATGACAAACGGGGCAGGCTCCTATTTCGCTTGCCAGCAAACAAAGGCCATTTGCTCTCTGAGGCACAATGGTGCCCAGGGCATCATGCTGGCGAGGTGAAATAGGTTTGTTATGCTTCAGTCTGAGGCAAGTGTGGAGAAAACAAGAATCCCCAAACCCTCCCTCCCTCCTCCTCTTCCTCCTCTCAGGAGACAAATGGGGGATTGTGCATCAAGATCTTGTCAGAACAAATCACTTTATTCACTGGGCTTTGCTCATAAATTTCCTTGGCAGTGGAGGAAAAGCATCAGCTTACCATAGTTAGTCATTTCAGTTAAGACTACCTCCCAAATGTTCAGAGGCAAGAAGGGACTTTTTTTCCCCCTAACACCTTATAGATTTGTTTATGTTATACGTGGTCAAATAGTTTATTATATTAATATTAGGGGGAAATGGAGAACCCTTACCTAGAAAACAGTCACATGATCAATATTACCCTTAAGCTGAGACTTAAGTCTTCAGGGGACAGCAATGCGCTCTCTGAGCACTACTACTAAGAACATTGCTGTTTCTCGTATAACAGGGACAGATTTGTGATTTCACTGGCATCGGAGCCCCGGGGTGAAGATCCTCTCTCCACCAATGCAGGTCTATACCTCAGGGGCCTGAGAAGTCAGTGCCTTGTTCAGAGGCCGGGCCTTTGCCCCACGTCCTCCACCCCATCAGGGCACCTCAACACTACTCCAGTCTAACAGAATCCATATGAACACTTCACATAACTTCCCCTCTATTAGGAACATGATACTTGTGTGAAATAGCCTAAAAAACCAAATGCACACTGAAAACTGCACCAGCAGCTGGCCTCTGGTGGATTAAGGATGGGAATACTGAACAGACAGAGAGAGATGCCAACCAGGAAACCCCCAAGAAAGTCCCGCTCCGCGGCCCCGAGGAGCCCATTCCGAAGCCGCGCGTGACACCTACCCCTTGTCTTTGGCGTGAACGTCTGCTCCGTGATGTAGGAGGAACTCAACCACAGACACCCGGTTGTAGCCGGCAGCAAAGTGAAGGGGAGTCGAGTGGCGGCCTTCTAAATCTCGGCAGTTCACATTCTGAGGGCTACAAAGTTGCTTGAGGGAGAAGGGAGGGAAATGGAGCAAAGACGTGAAAAGAGCAGCATTTAAATTTCAATCTTAGATTTACCTCTATAACACTACAGAGTTTTTGAATAGATTATCATATTTCCTAGCAAAGGCTTTTCCCCACAAAAAATGAGTTAATAAACTCACCATTTAAAAACTGATCCCCTGAATCACAATCCCTAGAGAATCTCTCCTATTTCCCTGGCAGTTCTTTCTTGTCCTAACCCAACCCCTTCTGGGACCACGCGCCCACTCCCAGCTCAGGCACAGCCGCCCCCAATCACCCCAAGGCTGGAGGGGAGCCTTGGTCATCTTGACCTGGCTCTGACTTGCCCTGGCCACCTAGGGGGGGTCTGGCAGGCTAGGCTGACCCAGCCCTGTCCATCCAAGGATGTATTTTGTCCTATATAATTTCGAGATGTTAAGAACGGCATTTTGTAACTTGGGCAAAGGGCTGACAGAGCTGAGGTCTGAGAGTTCAGTTCTATTTGGGCCCTACAACTGACCAGAAACGAACCAAACAGGACGACCTCCCCCCCCACTCTGTGCATTTGGAGCTTTCTCTCCCTTCAGGGGTCTTGACTGGTTCTACACATGCCTTCCTTTCCTCTCCTTCACACGTCCTCCTGTTCCAGTCTCTATTTCTCTTTCTTCTTCTGACCCTTGTCAAGTACAGGTCAAATGACCACAATGAGGAACAATACCCTATGCCTGTCTGGCACTCTACGGTTTGAAATGCACATTGTTCGATACTAGGTCCACACAGCTACAATTAAACAGTCTAAAGAGCTCTTCCAGATCACAATCATCAACACTAGGGGATGCTGGTTCAAAAGCAGAGAGGCCAACCAATGGACCAGACTGGGTAAGGAGCAGTCAGAAACAGACGACTCCAATAACTTGGTGATCAGTAAACCTGAGGAGACAAATTTCTTGTGGAAAGGACTGCGTCTGACAGGAACTGCTGGGAAAACGGGAAAGAGGCCTGGCAGAAGCGAGATGGAGACCGACCTAGTAGACTGTATGTCCTAATAAACTCAGAATGGATACGTGACCTGAATACTAAGACGTCCCCTAAACAAAGTAGACAAGAGGGTCTGAGCAGGTCCCTTTCACCATGGTGGGCAGCAGCGGGCTTCTTGATCAAACCAGGCACTCAGGCACTCACAAATGATGAAGTGCGTGAAATGGAGAAGCTTTTTTTCCAGAACCAAATCAGTACAACCAGAATAAAAGTGGAAAACAACGTTTGCATCCCATGTGTCTGATAGCCAAAGGAGACAGGCAACTCCAAAGAGCCCATTGTGTACAAGTGGTCAAAAAGAGATGGCAGATTAGGCTTCAAGAGAAGTATTTCAAACTATCTAAGATGGCTCCAAAGCATAAATAATAAGAGGTGGAAATCAAAACTGGTAGGGCTGACAAAGGATGTCACCTGCTGATGCCGAGGGGCTGACACACGGGCAGAAGAGCTAGCGACCGCCCAACGCTCTGGAAAGCAACTGCAGTCTCCACACACCTGAACCCCAAGACCTGACTGCGGGCACATATGTCAGAGGCCAAAGACAGAAGGGCCAGCTCCCAAATCTGGAGAGCAGCACTTTCCGGAGTGGTAGAGAAAGGGAAACCAAGCGGATGCCCATCAGCCAGGACAGGGGTCCACAAACAGCAGCTCACCAATGGTGAAGTGCCACAAGAAATTCTAATCATGAATCATTTGGAGAAGCAGGAGGAGACCTCTCAGCTAACTCAGGCCTGCCAAAGGATTTCGGGCGGCCCAAAGAAACATAGAGGAAATCCTCCGAGTGAAGCAATAAGCCCCAGCAGCAACAAAAATATAAACGCAGAGAACAGAGGGCAGAAGAGAGAACCTGAATGCCCCTTCTTCGCAGTGACTAAGCAACGTGCCCAGTCACGTTGTACTTCTATATGTGTCTGTGGGTTTTCACGAGCCTTTCTTCTTCATTCTTTGTTATAAGCAACGGCTCCCCGGTAGAGGGAGGAGTCACGACTGCACGTGGAGACACAGGCGTCCACACAAACCACACCGTCCAAACGGCTTCCCTCCATCTGGCACAGGCGCGCAAAGACCACGAGGAAAGGGCTTGGGCTGGCCGGGGGGTGGGGAGGGAAGGGTCATTGTTCGCAATCCCTCTCGTACCCTGCTTTAGACCAGAGGGGAAAGGGAGAGGACGAATGAAGGAAGAAAAGCCACAGGAGCATGATGAAACCCAGAACCTCAGGCACACCCAAGGGAAGAGGAAAGAAGACAGAAGCTCTTCTCAAGGGCCTTCTACGTGCCAGGCCTCGGCTGACCACACCAACGAAACACGGGGCAACTGGAGGAGGGGCACCAGCCTCTGAAGAATCTGGGCTGATTATGGACTCATCACACAGGAAAGACCTGACACTTGGGCTGGATGCACAGCGGTGGGAAGAGAAGCAGAGTCCGTTACAGACAAGGGACACACGCAGTACTGAGGCTCTGGGGAGGTTGTGGTGCACAATGAATAACACCTGGGGAAGCAGTCCGAGCCATACCATTTATTAGCAAAATAGGCATAACACAAGGTTCTCTGGAGTCACTGCTAATTCCATCCCCACAGGGGAAGCCCCTCCCTACCCCAGAAACCAAAGTGAGGAAACTGACGGACCCACGTGGACGCCATCTTGGGACTCCATTCTGGATCTAGCTCAGCTCACTTTCTATTCAATTACAGATCTAGTCCAACTCTGATCTAGTGAGAAAACTTTCTTGCATTGTTTGAACCTCGGCCTGTGCTGCTGGAAAGCTGGACCCCTTCTCTCTGCTGCTCAGAGACCCTTAACTGGGGACGCAGGTTATGGTGAACAGAAACTCAACCAGATTTGAAGACTCAGGCCTGGGGTTTTCTCACAGTTACATATCTCAAGCAACCCATAGGTCTTACCTGAAAACTGGCCCCACACCGGTCAATCGGTTACTGCTTCCGTGTTCCTTTGATTGAATACAGATATCTGGAAGGACTGGGCTGCTTCCTTCTCTGATTTCGGGGAGCTGTACTTGTTTACTCTCTCTTTCCCAACCTGGAATGTCCCTAATCTTTCCTCCCGCTAGAAATCGGATCACCTAATCTCATATCCGGCTTTGTAGTCTGCTTATTGTCATCTTTTAGTGCATAAAGATCTGTCTCCTCCTATATTCAGGGCCCAGTACCAGAGCTGAGGAGGCCTGGACCTGACTGGTCACACTCTCGGCACACATTGCTTAATAAACCAACATGCTCAGAGGTTCAAACCTTGGTTTCCTCAGTCAATTCACAAGACTCGAGAAGTACCTGTGATGGCTGAAGAAGAGCCAAAATGTCAACTCGACAAGATCAAAGGGTGCATGTGAAGGGGATCAGTATACAGGGCTGGCAGAGTAACAGGCCGGGAGCCAGCCAAGAAAGGCTCTGAATGCCACGTGCGTCAGTTTGCATTGAATCCCAGAGGCAGGAGGGAGCCAAAGAAATTCTTTGAGCAGGAGAGCGACCCGGTAAGATCTGTGCTTTAGGAAGATTGCTTTGCCAGCTGTGAGGAGGAGACCCATTAGAATCAGGCTGCTGCAGAAGTCTGCGTGAGAGATGCTGAGGGCTGGACCAGGGCAGCAGCCATGGGAGTGTAGACAAAAGATACTGTGGGAACAGGTTCAACAAGACTAGGCAACTGAACGGAGACGCAGGGGAAGGGAGAGGGGGAGCGACCAGGAGTCAGGTGAGTGACAGAAAGAACAAGCAAGCTCTCTTCTGCCTCTTCTGCGTTGAGGTGATTATGTCTGAAATGTCCAAGAGGTGGCGGGTGAGGCAGGACTGGGAGTCAGAAGATGCTTAGGGGAAGGGAAAAAGCAGTTATGAAGCATGCACTACGTGCACCGTGCTAAGGGGTTTACAAAGAGGACCTCATCTGACCCTCACGACAAGGCTGGGAGGCAGGTGCTGTTGCTATTCCCAATTTACGGCTGAGGATTATACAAGACCTGCAGAAGCAGCCAGGGGAAGAGCGGACCACGGGCAGACTGAGAAGGCAGGAGCCCCACCTCCAGCTCTTTCCTGCCCAGGGACACTGGGCCTGTCACGTAATCGAGGGATGTTGGGAGGGTCAGAGGGAGACAAGGTCCAGAGACTACTCTGCAAACCCTGATGATGATCACTGACATTCTTCTAGTGCTTCAAGGTTTGCCATGATACACACGGAAGGGTGCAATGCTGAACTGAATGCCTGAGCCCTGGACAAAGCACTGAAGAAGGCAATCTTCAAAAAAGAGCTCACAGTAAGAACTGGCCAGCTAAACACCACATAAACTTTTGGGCTGCCTTAAAAATCCTGATGTGTAAAAGAACCAAGTGGTCAAATATTACACAGTCGAGTCAATCAATTTTCATTGAGCCCTCACTATGTGCCAGGGACTGTGACAAGGAATGGAAAAGGGTCTAACTTTTCACTAAATAGACTGATGGAGGACTTGTGATTTCTAAAATACTAACTTCAGAGAATGTACAGATGCATCTGTTACCACGACTCGGTCCATACCATCTGTAAACAGGACTTAACTGTAGTTGAAAGTGGTACATTTAGAAGATAAGAACTGGAAACTAGGAAAATAAAATTTACCGCAAGTTTCTCTGATAGAAACCTCATTTCTCAAATGTAGGAAATGGAACCAAATTTATGAAAAATAAGAGTCATTCCTCAGTTGATAAATGGTCAAGGGATAGGAACAGGTAGCTTTCAGAAGAAATCAAAGCTATCCCTCCTTACATTTAAAAATGCTCCAAATACTACTCATTAAAGAAATGCAAATTAAAACAACTCCGAGGTATCACCTCACACCCACCAGAATGACTAACATGACAGAAAAGGAAAATGACAAATGTTGGAGAGGATGTGGAAAAAACTAGGATTCAAATTCACTGTAGGTGGAGTTGTGAACTGGTCTAATCGTTCTGGAGAACAATTTGGAACTATGTCCAAAAGGCCATAAAACTGTGTATATCCGTTTAGCCAGCAAAACCACAACTATCCCAAACTAGGTCTGTATCAAAGAGAAAAGGACCTATTTGTACAAAAATATTTATAACAGCTCTTTTCATGGTGGCCGAGAATTGGAAATTGAGGGGACGCCCGTCAAGTGCAGAATGACTGAGCAAGTTCTGCATACGATTGTGATAGAACACTATTATGCTATTATACTACTATACTATAGTGTTTTGTGCTATAACACTGTTAGAAATGATGAAGGGTGTGGTTTCAGAAAAACCAGGGAAGTCTTATATGAACTGATGTAAAGTGAAGTGAGAAGAACCAGGAGAACAAGATACATAGTGACAGCAATACTGTAACTATGATTAATAAAAGACTTAACTACTCTGGTCACTACAATGATCCAAGACAAATCCACCTCCAGAGAGAACTAATGAACTCTGAGTGCAAACTGAAGCATTTTTTCCTTTTTTTATTTTTCTTGCTTTTTTTGCAACGCGTTTAACACGGAAATGTTTCACACGACAACAAATGAGTATCTTATTTCTTTTCTCAATGAGTGGGGGAAGGGCTGGAAGCAGGGAGAAAATCTGGA
Source organism: Phascolarctos cinereus (assembly GCF_003287225.1). Taxonomy (NCBI): domain Eukaryota; kingdom Metazoa; phylum Chordata; class Mammalia; order Diprotodontia; family Phascolarctidae; genus Phascolarctos; species Phascolarctos cinereus. Next base: position 3,347,429 of record NW_027556402.1, on the reverse strand, counting down.
ACTGAAAATGAAGAGAGAAAAAAAAATCAAACCTGAGGTAGAAGCAATACTCTGTGGAGAAGCAGGGCTTTTGCTTCTCCTGTTTTCTTCCAGGGTTTTATTGTTTCATTGTGTTTTTATTTTATTAATTAAGAGAGCACACAGAACTACTGAAAGGAGTCTCTGTGGAGTAATGAAGCCAGACTGCAAAGGGCTGTGAGATCTGAGGAAGAGGATGTGATGAGGAGAGCAGACAGCTTTTCCTGGAAGCTGGGGCTAAGAAAAGAAGGGCAGCTATAGCACAAAAGCTTGAGGGCTGGCGAGGTCCAGCGGCGGGTTTTAGGAATGGGGGGAAATCGGGCAGACAGGGAGAAAGTGACGGTGAGAGAAAGGGAGTGGATGATAGTGGAGGCATTATTCCTGAGGAGACAGGAGCAAAGGGATTCGAGGGTACAGAAAGAGGAAGCCAAGACGGCAGGAAGCGACAACTTTACATAATGTCTCAATTCAAATATGGAACTGCAGAAACCAATAAAAGGTCACTGATACACTCCTCCACCCTAAGACAACTCAGCAGGTTGGCACAAGAGGTTTGTGACACTGACCTGGAGCAGTCTGCGGAGGCTCAGCCCAGAAATAGCACGGGGATCAGACAACTGGTCAAAAAGACGTTACAGGAAACTATCTGCTGGCTAGGGATGCAGCCGGCACTGATGGGCAAACTCTACTGCCCATATGAAGTTCTGGGTCACAGTTCCAGGGTGTGGAGGGCCACTGGGTGGTCAGTCACCCCCAAGCAAGGACAAGAGGAATGCAGGAGAACAGAAGCCCTGGCCACAGTTCCAAGCGAGGATGAGTACTAGCGCTTATAGCTGCAGGGGATTAGGGGTCCAGAGCACAGACCAGGAAAGCAGTAACCACACCCCTCCCAGGATCATATCCCCTTGGAAGCACTGAAAACTTGCAAACTTCTGGAACTATCTTTGAAAACAGAAGCATGAAAAATCCTGAAGCTTGGGACAGTGCCTCCCCAACCCCCAGTGAGCAGAGCCCAACTTTAACATAAAGGTCAAAGTTAACAAGTAGCCTGGAAAAATGAGGAAACAACAACAAAAAAAGGACTTGACCATTAAAAGCTACTAAACTGGCAGAGAAGACCGAGACACAAACTCAGAATTCAATAATATGAAAAAGCTATGACCAAAGCCCTAAAGCAAAATGCTGAGAGGAGACAAACCCAACAAGAATTCTTGGAACAGTTTGAGAAGAGATAAGAGTGGCATAGAAAAAATTGGGAAAAGGAATGGGAGTGGTGCAAGAAAATCATGAAAACAGAATTAGCAGCTTGGTAAAAGAGCACTCACCCCCCCCCCAAAAACTGAAGAAAATTACACCTGAAAAAAACAGAACTGGCCAAACAGTAAAAGCACAAAAATCCACTGAAGAGTAGAATTCCTTAAAAAGTAGAGCTGGCCAAATGGAAAAGGAGGTACAAAAATTCACGTGGGAAAATAATCCTTAAAAATCAGAATTGGGCATATGGAAGCTAGTGACTCCATGAGACATCAAGAAACAATAAAACAAAGTGAAAAAATAAATTGAACAAAATGTGAAATGCCTCATTGAAAAAAAACAATTCACCTGGAAAACAGATCCAGAAGAAATAATTTAAGAATTACTGAACTACCTGAAAGTCTTGATCAAAAAAATAGCCTAGACATCATATTTCATGAAATTATAAAGAAAAATTGTCCCAATATCTTAGATCCAGAGGGTAAAATAGAAACTGAAAGAATCCACGGATCACTTCCTGTAAGAGTTCCTAAAATAAAAACTTCCAGAAATATTATAGCCAAATTTCAGAGAATAACTGATTAACAATACAAGTACATAGAACTGAAAGACAGCCTGGAAGAACAGAAGCAAAAATCAATAATGTTAAAAAGAAAGAACGCTGTGTTGACAAAGCTGATAAAAATGGCAATATTACTATATTATATCTATCTATCTATCTATCTATCATACAATATTGGAAGAATTGTAGGAAGAGAGGCATGCTGAGGCATTGTTGGTGGAGCTGTGAACTGATACAACTACTCTGGAAAGCAATTTGGAATTATGCAAATAAAGCGGCCAAAATATTTCATAACCTTTGACCCAGAGAGTCCATTAATAAGAAAAATGTTCCCTATATACATCTACATTTTTATAGGAGCACTTTTTGTGATAAGCAAAGATACGGAATAACAGAAGCAGTGGAAGTATAGTCACATATCACAGGTCAAGGAGAAACTATTGTAAGGGGCCAGAAAGAAACAATTCAAATATTGTGGATCCACAATAGACAATGTATTTCACATAAGGATCACATGAGATTTGGCAACTTCCACATTAAAAGAGCAGAGGATTTAGAATATGATATGCTGGAAGGTAAAGGAGGTAGGATTACAATCAAGAATTACCTACCCAAAATAACTGAATATAATCCTTCAAGGGAGAGAACTGACATTTAATAAAAGAGAGGACTTTCGAGCATTCCTGATGAAAAGATCAGAGCTGAACAGAAAATCTGACTTCCAAATACAAGACTCACAAGAAGGACCAAAAGATAAACATGAAAGAGCAATCACAAGCGACTCAATATAATTGAACTGTCTAATTTCCTAAATGGGAAGATGATACACATGGCTCCTGAGAACTTATTAGGGCAATCAGGAAGTTAGACAGAGAGCATGAGAGTTAGCCGATTATGGTGGGATAATCTGAAAAAAAAAAACAAAAAAAACACGAATGGGTATGAAAGAGGGATGCACTGGGAGAAAGGTGGAGGGAGATGTAGAATAGGGAAATTTTTCTCAAATAAAAGAGGGGTGCAAGGAAGAGCTTTCACAGTAGAGGGGGAAATGGTAGAGGTGGCAGGCAATATTTAAACCTCACTGTCATTGGAACTGGTTCAAAGAGGGAAGAATATACACACTCAACTGGTTATAGAAATCTATCTTAACCAATGAGGAAACAGGAGGGGAAGGGAATAAGAGATATGGGCTGGGGAAGGGGGAGAAAGATAAAAGGGAATGTGGACTGAGGGAGGCAGTGTCAGAAGCAAAACAGACTTGAGTAGAGAAAGGATAAGAAGAGGGAGAAAAGGATAAACAGAAGAAAATAGGATGGAGGGAAAAATACAGTAATCATAACTATGAATGTGAATGGGATGAACTTACCCACAAAATGGAAAGGGATAGGAGAATGTATTAGAAATGAGAATCCAACAATATGTTGTTTACAAGAAACACACTTGAAACAGAAAGAAATACACAAAGTTAAAATAAAGGGCTGGAGCAGAATTCATTATGCTTTAGCAGAATTAAAAAACAGGGATAACAATTATGATCTCAGACAAAGCAAAAGAAAAAAAAAGACCTAATTAAAAGAGATAATCAGGAAAACTACACTTGGCTGAAAGATACCACAGGCAATAAAATAATAACAAATTTTTTTTACAGCAAGTTTCTTTGATATAGGGCTCATTTCACAAATATATAGGGAATTGAATCAAATTTTAAAAAACAAAAGCAATTCCCCAATTGATAGTCAAAGGATATGAATGGGCAGTTTTCAGAAGAAATCAAAGCTATCTACAATCATGTGAAAAAAATGCTCCAAATCATTGTTCATTAGAGAAACGCAAATTATAACAACTCTGAGGTACCATCTCACATCTATTAGAAATAATAAACGCTGGAGTGGATGAGGAAAAATAATATACTGTTAAAGTCAGCTAAGAGGCAAAGTAAATAGAGCGCTGGCCCTGGAATTGGGAGGATCTAAGTGCAAAGCCAACTTCAGACGCTCACCAGCTGGGTGATACCGGGCAAGTCACGTCAGCCTATTTGCCTCAGCTGCCTCCTCTGTAAATGAGTTAGAGGAGGAAACGGCCAACTATTCTAGGATCTTTGCCAAGAAAACTCTAAATGGGGTCAGACACAACTGAAACAACTGAACAACAACAAATAAGAAATGGGGGGGGGGTGTTTCCAAAAACACAAAACGAAACATGGTAAAGACCTATTACGGACTGATGCAAAATGAGGTGAGAAGACCCAGGAGAGCATGGTGCACAGTAACAGCAATGCTGTGATGACAATCAATTGTGAAAGACTTGGCAATTCTGATCAATACAACGATCTAAGACAATTTCAAAGGACTAATGATAAGAAAAATCTATCCACCTCCAGAGAGAGACCTGAAAAATGCTGAGGACAAACTGAAGTAGAATTTTCTCACCTTTGTTTCCTCTTTTTTTTGGGGGGGGGAGGGGGGTGATTTGGCCAATATGGAAACATGTCTTGCATGATTTCACATGTATCATTAATATAATTTTGCTTGCCTTCAAAGTGGGTGGCATAAGGGGGGTAGGAAGGAGAGAATTTGGAACTCAAAATTTAAAAGGAAAAGCATGTTTAAAATAAATAATAAATTTGGATTAAAAAAAGGGGAAGTGCTGGCCTTCCCAAGGAGAAAGGCTGTTTCTTCATCAGAGGCCTTATGCAAGAGACCAGGGGCTGATGTTAAGGGGTTCTGAGATCCAGAGAACTGAAGAGGGCAGAGCTAACTGCAAAGGATTTCTATTTTCTCAGCAAAGTGGGACACGAAGTCTTCTGCTGAGAGGGCAGAAGAAAGCGGCAGTGTGGGAAGCTTAGGGAGACGGCACAAGGTCTGGAATAGCCACTGGGGGATGTGATAGTGAACCAAAGGAGAAGAGTCAAAGTATTTAGAGACATCCTAGATCAGGAACAATTCAAAGAGAGATGATCTGTACCTAAGGATCCCTAGAGGACACATACTGACTTAGTTGTACAATGTAATATTCATTATGTTCTACTGCGTTTTTATGAATTTTGTAAAATCTTTCCCAATTACAATTTAATCTAATTCAAGCCACACTTGGGAGTGTTGTAGGCCACATGTTTGAGGCTTCTGTTCTTGATGGTATATTAGGCAACCAATTTGTTGTGAATCTAATCAGCAGGGTCTTATGACTTCCCCTAGTACTGGTGTTTGCCAAGAAACAAGCAACATCAGGACAAGGGGGTGAGGGATTCCAGAGCAGAGAATGATAGAACACTGAAGTGACTAACTCTAGGCTTCCGACTGGGAAGGAAGTAAAGTGAAGTCATCAGAGCAGGGGTGAAAGCCTGGGAGAGTATGGAGGAGTGGAGGAGCTCTAGCTAGCAGGGGATGAAAGATGGGTACAGGAGGGTTGAGGGTGGTGACTCCTCGCCACACCATGGTGTTGGAGGCGCAGTGGGGGAGGAGGCTATGGGATCTGGGTGTTGGAAGTTGAAATTCCCTGTGTCAAGATCAGGGAATGGAGTGAGGAGGATGACTGAGCCCAGTACTGAACTCTCTGGGAAAGGAGGGGAGAGAACACCACGGGGGCTGGGAGGTTGCAGCGCTGAGCAACGGTAAGCAACTACAGGGCGCTCGGTGGCACCCTGCAGGAGCGAGCTGCCAGCGCCTCTTTGTCCTTACCTTCACAGTTTCCAAGTCTCCTGCTTTGGATGCCTCTAGGAGCCGGTAGTCAACATCTGACGTGCGCACAGGTGTACTTTCTGTAAAACAGATGGGGACAAGCTTGAGACAAGGAAAACCGAGAGAAGAAGGGCCGCGGAGGGTGCCAGAGACACAGACATTCTAGCCCCCTGTTTGGTAAGTCCCAACACCTATGGTGACCTTGAGAGTGGCCACGGTCCGGGCCTGAGCAGGGCCTTGTTTTCCCACCAGACCACAGACACCATTCCCTTCTCTATGATCTCACCTCTGCTCTCAGCTCTCCAGGATGTGGCCTCGTGACCGGTCAAGGTTATACTTGGAACACACTGTTTGGACAAGAACGTCTTAACAGAAGCCTTGAACGATCTGTCACTCAACCTTGGAGACGTTTTTCACATTTCCTAGTGATTTATTGTATAACTCCTCCAGCATTTGTTTTTAAATTATCCAATGATAACACAGAGAAATTACTGCTAACCATAGCCCATGATGGGCCGGCAGTGTTCGGTGCCAAGGAGAGAAATGCAGAAGTGAGATGGTCTCTGCCCTCAAGGTGCTCATGTAGTACTGGAAGACAGATGCCTGTTCACAGGTAAGTAAATACAGAGTGTATTTTTAAGAATTAATCAGCAACAATTGGAGGGGGGATGAGGGCACTATGATATGAGAGGATTCGGGGAGATAGTTTGAAGGAGCTGGCGCTGGAGGGGATTCCCAGAAGTTGAGAGGAAGAGGAAGGGCAGGCCTCTGGCGCTGAGGCACAGGGAGGCAGGAGGTGGAGCATCATGTCTGGGAAGGAGGAAGAAGGCCCATTTGGTCAGGGTTGGGAATGTAGGAAGGGGAGTCAGATGTGATCCTCCTGGAAAGACAGTCTAGCACTCAAGCCGACAAGAACACTGCTGCTGACCGTCCAGATGAGAGTGGTGAGGGCCTGCGTTTGGATTAAGAGATGCTGAGGAGAGGAGACTGACAAAGCTAGGTAGCCATCTCAAATACGGGGCACATGAGTATAAGACAGACAGAGCTGGAGAGCCTGAAGAACTGAGAATTCTCACAGGACATTAGTCTGGGCACGTCTAGGTAAATGGGGCTGAACTCCACAGGAACGGGCAAGTGTGGAGAAGGGGTGGCTCTTAGAGGAAAGACACCCAGGTCTGTTTTAGATACTCTTGGTAGAGATGCCAGCCAGGCTGGCAGCTGGAGGGGCAGGCTGCAGAGGGCTATGCATCTAGAGCCTGGAGGGACATACCTCTATCCACACAGGTGTGGACCACAGATGGCAGATGAAGTGGCAATGGTGCTTCTAAGGATGGCTCCCACAAGTAAGAACTGCACAACGCCAGAGTCTGATTAACCTCCGGGAGGAGAGAGTACCCAGAGGGGACGGGTAACAGTCCATCATCAAGCATTTCTTAATCACCCACACCATACACCCGAGGCACAACCGTGAAAACAGTTCAAGGAGCCTACCGTCCACACGTCTACCCATGAGTACACACTAAATAAACACGAGCTAATTTTGATGAGCCTGGGAACAGCCTCCCAGAGAGCAGCGTCACGAGGCAGAAGGGACATGGAGTGTCACGCAGAGGCAGCAGTGAGCAGGCCTGTCTTACTTTACACCCCGCAAATGCGTGATGAGGAATGATGGTAAAAAGGCTGGCAGGGGCCTGGCAGTGCACCAAAAGGGTTTTGTATCGCATCTGGGGCTCGGCAGTGGCCTCAGGGCCTGCCTATCATCCTCATTCAAAGACACTGTCACGACCCGCTGCTAGTTTCCTGTGTTCTCAGGAAGGATGCAGCTCTAGAATCCTCTTCCTTCTCCCTTCTGCCTTGTAGAATGCCTGGCTCCCTCTTGAGGAAGACGCTGCTGGGGCCAATGTGGCTCGTCTGTTTGCACCGTGTATGCAGCTCTCAGTGAAGCTGTTACCTCCCCCATCAGAACGTAGGCCATAGGGCGCACATATACCCAGTGAAGAGTAAGTGTCTGCTGACTGATTCTTCCTAAAAGTAGTAGGGAGCCACAGAAGATTGCTGAGCAGGTCTGTGACATGGTCAGACCAGAGCTTTAGAAAAATCCCTTTCATACTTTTATTAGGGGATTGATACAATAATAGTTATAGTGGTGCCACAGGCAGAACAGGAGGTGGCTTTAGGGAGATAGAATGAGTTGAGTTAAAAATGCCTATGGGACATCCAGTTTGAAATGTCTAATAAGTGGTTGGTGATGCAAGACTAGGGCTAGACATATAGACACAGAGAGTGACATTCATAAAGGTAATTAGACCCATGTGAACTGGTTAAGTCATCAAGAGAGGAAAATACCAAGTACTGGGGGGGTGCTCACAATTAGAAGCATGGTACGAATGATGATCCAACAGAGGTTGAGGGATGGTCAGACAGGAAGAAGACAAGTAGGAGACAGTGGTGTCAGATGCCGAGAAAGGATGTGAGTCTCCAGAAGGAAAAGGTGGGTTGGGTGGGGGTCAACAGTCTGGCAATCAAGAGATGACTGACAACTCTAAAGAGAGAAGCTTCAGGTGAGTGGTGAGGTCTGAAGGACAAATGCAGAGGGCTGAGAGGTGACAGAAGTGGAGGTGACCAAAGACACAGCTTTCTCTAAGGGCGTGGCTGTGGAGAGAGGGAGGTGAGGTACAAAGCAACAGGCTGGGAGGAGGTCAGGACCCAGGGAAAGTCTCCAAAAGGTGGCCGACACTCGGGCATGGTTTCAGAGAGCAGAGCAGAGGTGAGCAGAACAGAATAGAGATGGAGGGTGGCTGGTGAGATGGGCCCTCCACCAGTGCTCTGAGCAAAGGAATAACGAAGAGGGGACAACTTCACGGAACGTGGAGGTGGAGAGAAGCGGAGGATTCACAGGGGACACCTTTTTTCTAAGGGGAGGGAGGAGGAGAGAGCCACAGAGAAGGGCGGCGTGTGACCATCCATGAGGGAGGGAGGGAGGAACAAAAGGATTCCCTTCTAGCAGTGATGAGCAAAATGGCAGCACAAGCTGGCAATGTCTGAATGGAAACAGAGAGCGCCATCTGTGTCATCTGAATGCTTAGGATACCCCGAGGGTGAGGCTCCGGGTGTCCCATCCCTAGGATAATACTTGTTAGAGCAGCCAACCACACAAACGGAGACTTCAATACCTCCAGGATCCCTGCTCCTTTCACCTTTGCACATCTAAGAAGAGGGGACGCATATGAGTCAGCACGTGCACATAAACACACGTTAAACTTCTAGCGTTCTCTAATGGTGCAGGCTACGCCGGTCATGTGGCTCTGACTTCTCAAGTCTGTGGGTAACTTTGGATATGGAGATACGTTCAGTTGACAGCCAAGGGTATTTGATCAGATAGTTCTATGTAGAACTACCAATGTTTCTGAAACACACCCCACGTGCTGATCTACTAGACTGAGATGATGAAATCTGGTTTTAGCTACACCTGGGAAAAAGGAAGACACAGAATGGTAGCTTCCTATCTCTAAGACTGCAAGGATGACCTTGTTCTGATCCCATCCTCACTAATGCACAAGATCTCTGCTGTCTTGTTTTCATGTTAATATTGAGAGGGAAAGGTACACAGACATCACTGTGCATATGTATGTACCTACCAAAACAGATGTGTAGCTAAGGCATGTTGGAGAGCTGGGGGTGGGGTGGTTCTGAGCATGACAATGATTCCCACCAATTTCTTCACTACTTTAAGATAGTGCCACATGGCGGCTCCAGTATGGGCCTCAAGGTCAGGAAGACCTCTACAGATGCAAATGACAACTTCTCTTCAATTCAGCACAGGGTCTTTCAGAGTTGTGGTGGTGTAAAAATTTAATTTTTAAACTAAAAATTTGGTAATGAGTCTCCCTTCCCACTCACAAAATATTTCTGCTAAGATTTTCTTTACTGGTTTTAATGGGAATACTTCTATTGTTTCTCCACTGATGGTTTCAAACATATTATTTTGTATCACCTTGTAGAATATTCCCACATTAACTTTTCTTTGAACTGAAGATGTACTGTTTACTTCCCTGGTATTAAAGATGGCAATAAAGAGAAATGGAAAGCCAAATTAAAGTGGGAGACACTTATGGCCCCCATTATCATCCAACAGCATCAATGTGGTGGACATCGGCAGCACAAATGGGGGGGGAAGGGAGAGCTAAAAAGGTCTCCTGGGACTCACCACTTAGAATCTGCTGCACGGCTTCGTTTCCCATCTGGGCAGCTGTAAAACCTTGTAGGGAGATGATGGAGGGGTCAGACCCATAACTCAGCAGGAGGCGGCAAGTCTGCAAGTGGCCTGCCAAGGCCGCTCTGTGCAAAGCCGTCTGACCAAGTGTGTCCAGTGCATTCATCTGGAAAAGCATTAAAATAAAGCATCTCATGTTCTCTCCTTTCTATTTTCTTCTCAAAGGGCCTTTTATTAGAAAAGAAATAACAAAAGCTCCTTGAAAACCACCCCAGAAATAATTTCACAAACAACTACAGTTCTAGTGTCCAGACCAAAGAAAATGGAATTAATTAATCTTTTACCACCTGGAAGCACTTGATATTTCTAGGATTATTGTTCATTATGAGAGAATCATAAGGAACAATCATAATGCTTTCCAAAATCATTTAAAAAAAAAATAAAAGTACAACCAACTGAACTGAGAATGACTAAATATTCCTTAACAATTCCATGATTCATCATCTGAAGAACTGTCCAAGAGAGAACTACTGAGCTGGTTTGAAGACAGTGTTTAGCATCTGAGCCATTCGCATACTGATTTACTCTGTGGAGAACAGATGCAGAAGAGCAGCCGTCTAAGCATGCCGCCTCATCCCTCCCTTTATTTATTTATTCCCAGCCGCCCACCGACTTGTGGAGCTTTTCCCCACTCCCTTTCTCAAAAAGATTCATTCTAAGGGCCAGGCTTGGGCCCGCCTTCTCTCTTCCACACAAAGACTTGGGAGACGGTGAGTGCCGAGACAAGGTGATGCTTCACCAGCCTGGGAGGAATGGCCGGCACTGTGGACTCGGAGATGAGGAAACTTTCCAAAGGGCGTGGAAGTGGATTCCTGCATCAATTCCAGAAGCTACTCACTAGGAAGGCAGTGTGGTTCAGAGGGAAGCCGAGATCTCGGGATCCCAGTCTTGGAGCTGCCAGGGCCTTGCTAGGTACCAACAAGTCATCACTGAGCTCTGGCTGAAGGCTGGTGGGCAGCCTGAATGCTCAGGAAGCCTTTCCTGGCATCAAATGCGAGTCGGCCCCTGTGAAGTCTGCAAGCTGACCCTGGGGGGCTGGGCATAGCGGCGGCTGCTTCTTCTTCCAGGGACACCTCCATAATTCCTTCAACAGGTCTCCATGCTGACATCATTATCATCTCAAGAGACTCCTAGAATTCCCTACTGCCTCCAGGATCAAGCACAAAGTCTTCTGTTGAGTTTTTAAAGCCTTTCCCATCCTGGCTTTCTGGCTTCCCCTTCCCACACACACACACACACACACACACACACAGAGAAGGCTTCCACCTCTCGCCTCTTTGCCTTTGTTCTTAGCTGTCCCCCACGCCTGGAAGGCTGTCCTTTTCCTCTCTGAAGACTCAGTTCAAGCAACAGCTACTACGTGGGTATGCTTTCCCATGGGCTACAGTGTTGTGGGATTCGTGCGCTGTGGCGCACTGGACAAGAAGCAGGCGGGACAGCAGGCTAGCCTGGGAGTGAGGAACATGTGGATTCCAGTTCTGTTTCAGATGCCAACGGCTCTGGGACCAGAGTCAAAGGGAAGGCCCCTAATCTGCGGGTGACACAAGAAATGCTTCAAGAGGACAGGCTAAAAATGAGTAGCTGATTCAGGTAGTGAAGGATACACCAGGAGGACCCCAAACACATGAAATCACACGTCTGGGTATGTCACAGAACCCCCCCTCACCCCCACCCCCACCCCAAGGGGAAAAGATACTGAATTTTTGAGCGGCCAATAACGCTGCTGACTGATACTGAGCTCAGAGTTTGTGAAGAGTCTCAGGTCTTTTGAAAAAGAATTGCTTATCTGCCACGTGGAACTTGTCAACGCATTTCAATAAACACTTATTAATGCTCCTTATGTACCAGGTGCTGTGCTAAGTAAGTACTGGAGATACAGGTAAGAATAAGAAAGACTAGACAGTCCCTGCCCTCAAGGGGCTTACAACCACACAAAATGCTCTACATATAGGCACATTAAACCGAACATGATCACATCAGGTTCATCTTTTCAGACGGTCAAGATCCTCCAAAAAGAAAACTGTCCTTCAGGGTGCTCGTTATCTTCTCCCACGCAGGTCCCCTGATAGGCAGAGTGCCTGGCACACAGTAGGCACCCAATAAATGCTTATTCCCTTCCTCTTTCCTCTACTGTGTAAAACCTCTCATTAATGTTAGAGGGTAGGGAAAAGGTAGTCACTTGATTAAGAACACAGCAGGGTAAAATCCCTAATGAGATTCCATATGCTAACCTTACCCACTCAATATGCATTTGCTGGTTGATATTTTAGGAAAATGCACCTCTTCTGACAGAGCTTGGGAGACTCGCAGCATTGGGATTCCCACTGTCCAGTTTACTGTGGTAGTCCTGCGGGCTCTAATACAGCCAAGGTCGTTTTGCTTTGTTTCCTCAGCCCGGGACAAAAGAACAGGTTCCAGGAGTCCGTGTCCTGCTTGACTTGGAAGCTTGGAGGACAAGCCTAGCTGCGGACTTGTTCAACGAGGCCCCGGCTGCTGCTCAGCCTCCTTCGGTCATTTCTACTGTTTTTACAGAGTCCTTTCACTTCTTTCTCAAAAGGACCTTGAGGGCAGTCAGTCCCCTGGGCATGGCAGGTTCAGGTGCCTGCCTGCCAGCATGTACTGGTAAGGACCATCCAGCACCCCTGCAGAGAGGATATTCTGAATCCATAAGAACAGCACGGAACGCAGCTCACACTCCAGCAGGGCCCACAGAGGGGGAACAACCTGGGCACATGCCCAGAGAAGGACTGAATGCTTACGATGGTCACTGCCAAAGGGGCGCCTGCTAGGTCAGGCCTTTGCTTGGGGACAGCAGCTTGTGCAGGTAGAAATCGGTCAAGGGAATTCCCACCCCCAGAATCCTGCAGACACGACTATGGTCCCCATGTGCATAGTGCACCTCACCTTGGCTCCGTGCTTGTGCAGAACCTCGATGACATCGTTGTGAGCTCTTTCAGCTGCGACATGCAGTGGAGTCATGAAGCTGGATGGGGAATGGAAGAGTAAAACGTCACCACGAGTAAAGTGGGGGCCTGGCTCTTAAGGGCTGAAAAACACAGTGAACGGTGAAGTCAACCTACTCTTTGTTCTTCTCATTCACATTCGCTCCTTTCCGCAGTAAGAGCTCTGTCACTTGCTTACGCTTGGGGTGTAAGGAGGCCACAGCACAGTGCTGGAAGACAAAAGCAAAGGGGGATCGAGGTTAATGCTCATCTTTCTTTTGAAGACCTGGACCTCACTGTTCTCCGTCCCTAGCTAAAGCCTCAGCCATATTCCAGATGCCACAGTAAACGTCATCGGAATGCCTTAGAGGTGAACGTAAAACTAAGACACAAAGACATCAGAGCTAAAAGGGAGATCTGGGCTAGGCTGGGCTGATATATGTGCTTTCTCCAGTTTACAGAGGAAGCAGCTATACAAAAATGAGGTTAACTCAGGAGAAGAAATTGTGTAGCTAACTGTCACAGGCTCAGGGGTTCACAGATTTAGAGCTGGAAGGAACCTCAGAGGCCTTCCATTCCAGCCTTCTTGCTTCTCATTATGAGGAAGCTGAGGGCCAGAGAGGCTGGAGGGCCTGGCCAGGGCCCAGGCAGTGGGGGTCAGCGGCAGCAGGACTGAAGGCCAGGCTCTGTGATTCCAAGTCCACAGATGACTTCCAGGATCTCAAGCTAGCTACTCCTTCCAGAGGAGCAATCATGACGACACCGAAGACCTGTTTAGAGCAGGCCCGACACTCCTTGGCTGTGACACAACGGCTGACGTCTGTTCTGTTGAGGCCATCTTGAGAGGCTGAAATGCCCCCTCTGCTCCCAGGCCAGACAGCAAGTGCTGCCCAGCCCCGCAGGGAAGGGGAATGCAAGCCTCGTCAGCGTCGGGCTTCGTCACCACCTCTTGGGTGGGCTTTATCAGGAGCTGTGTACTGGAAGGCTTCCATCAATTGACTGGGGCTTGATACAGCTTGTCAACCTTCTTCTCCACTTGTGGGACTGATTGATTATTAAAGAGATTACACATGAGCTTCCACAAAGCTTCTGAAGACGAGGTCGGAAACATATTTTGTGAGTGAATGGAAAGAAAACTAACACCAATAGTCACTGAAACTGAAATGGAATTAATTTACTCAGATTAAAAGAAACAGCCTGATATCTACTGTCTAAGTAATCTAACTGGCTAATTCAAAAATTCACATGGATCCTCCACATAAATCAAGCCTTTTCTGCATGTTTATGAAAACACTACACTTATTATAAAACAAAAAGCTAAAATGAGCTCGGACCCAGAGCCGGGGAAAGTGTCCCAAAGGCGAAGCTTGGTGACTGCTCTGGACACAGCATTCTTTTAATTTCTGGGAAGAGGCCCAACAAGGTCAGTCGTCTTCCTAACCTACATATCTGCTCTTGAAAAGAAGCTGAGCGAGGTGCCAAGCTGCAGACTTGAAGCTACCTCTGTGACAGTCCAGCCTGACATACATCAAAGGAGTGAAGTAGCCGGAAGCACTCACCAGAGCTGTCTCGTGAGACTGGGGCTGCTTGAAATTGATGACCTCCAAAGCGAGTGTCTTTTTGACTTTGGCCAGGTCTCCTTCTCTGGCTGCTTGGAGTAAAGAGTGACCTTTAAATTCATCTGTTAACAAAACAAAGGTTCACAAAAAGCAAGGTTAAAGCCAAGCAAATGAGATGGCTGATCACTGCTGAAATTAAATAGGAGAAATGGACCAACACCACCCCCTCTTTGTGTCAGTCATAGTGCTATGAGGGTTATGAGTGGAGGGGTGATGGAACGTGGGTACAAAGAATGAAACAATCCTGACTCCTAAAAAGCTGTTTACATTCTAAGAGGGAATGGGATTGAGGTGCGGAGACACAGGGACTAAGTGATCACTTTCAATGAAACGTGAATATTCTAACTTGAGAGGTATTGGGCAATTCCATAAAACTGATCATTTCCAAAATCATTTAAGGCTTCCACAGAATAGGATATTTATGTAGCAGAAGCAAAAACCATTTTATGTATGTATGTATGTATGTATGTATGTATGTATGTGTGTATGTATGTGTACACACACATATATACGTACACGTGTATGTGTATACACGCACACACACGTGCGCGTGTGCACACATTTTGTAAAATTGGAGAATACACTGAGCCCGCCCCACAGCTGACCAGCTACTCCCCATGTAGTGCATGTGAAAAGTGGTCACTCAGCTTCAAGGGCACTTCTTCTGTCTCAGGTTCCAATTCTTAGGAAGTTTATCCTAAATTAGCCTCTTTTGTTTCACAGATTTGGCACTGCGAGCACAGGGAGTAAGTGGCAGGGACAGGACTTGAAGCCATGGCCTCTGGCTCTAGCAGGCCCCGGCCATGACAGCTTCCCTGCTGAACACCTGCCAGCCAAGGCCCCCTCCAACAGCATCTCAGACACTGCAGGTAAAGCTCCACAGGAATGTCAGCAGTCATTCCCAGGAGGGGGACTACAAGAGGTCAGTCAATCATGAGGCCTGCAGCCTCTCCTTTCCCATGGCTTTGTTCTCAGGCTCCCTGAAATCTTCCTCCTCATCACACTGCCACCGCTCTACTCCAGGCTCTCAGCAGCTCTCCCTCACTTGGACCACAGCCGCCTGACTGCCCTCTCCCCACACCAATCCAAAGCCGCCCACGTGTTTTCCCTAAAGCTCAGGTCTGACCACGGCCCTCCCTTCCTCAAAAAGCTCCAGGGGTTTCCCCTGGTGTCCTTGGCCTGAACACATACTTCTCTACTTGACCTTCTGAGCCACAGCTGACCTTTTCAGGATGATTTACACACTACTGTTTCATCTATTGTGTTACAAGCAAATGTGTCTAGTTCTTATTCTTCATCTCTCACTGCCACACCTTTGCCCAGGCTCTCCCTCATGCCTGGTTCTCCTAATTTCATAAACATCCACGGCACAAGGAGGGCAGAGCAGGCCCACGTGGACACTTTGTAGCTCCAGGGCCCGGCGCCCAAATGCTTAGCAAATGGTTGGCTGCCTGGTCTCTTGCTTCATGCTGCAGTGACTACTACCTCACACTGAAGTGTTCCTTGCCTGTTTCAATGCAAATGTTTGTGTGGAGAAAAGCTACCAGTAACAATCATAGGCTCACTGATGGAAAGAAAGGGCCTGAGAGGCCATCAATTCCAAGCCTCTTATTTTACAGATGAGAAACTGAGGCAGACCAAGGTGAAATGACTTGTCCCAGGTCACAGAGCCCTACTACATGTCTGAGGCTGGATATGAAGCCAGGTCTCCCCGACTTCCAGCCCAGCCCTCTAACCACCACCATTCTGGCTCGTGGAGGAACAGTGACCCAATCACCACGGGTCACAATGCTGGCACCGCAAGTGCCTCCCCCTGGCTAAGTAAGGGCTAGGATTCCCAAGGGCCGTCCCAGGACAAGCAGCTGGGGCAGGCCTGGTGAGAGCCCCAGTCAGAGGCCAGGCCTCTTAGTCACAGCCATGGGCCTGGGCTGATGCCGGGGGAAGCAAGAGTAAGTGAGAGTGAGTGAGGTACCACACACCAGGGAGGACGGACACAGAACAAGTAGAATGAGGCATTTCAAACTGGTGAGACCGAGGAGCCTTAATCAGTTCTAGGACCTGAGGGGACTGGGGCCGCAACGGGAGCCCACCTGTGGAACTGGCCTTTGCTCCAGTGGGACACAGAAAAGCTTTCTGTGTTGGGCCTTCCTTTGACAGGGGCTCAGGGGCTTGGAGCCTCTCTGAGGCTCTGTCCTCTAGGGGGCTGGAGAGGCACCTGAATTCCTTACAGAGCCAAAATAGCTTTTGGGTTTTTTCACTGACAGAAATAATTTCACAAAGTGTCACTGTAATTGACAAAGTCTTTCTGCCATTTTGCTTTTTTTGGGGAAAAAAAGTCACTATCTGGAAACTAAACTGACCATGAGATTTGCAACGAATTAAGATCGCAGACACACATAAGGCAATTTATACATCTCAGAAGCAACTGTGTCCTGCTGAAAGAAGTTTGACCACTAACATTTAATGCTAATTCCATGCTATCACAAATACATGTCAAACTCTGCAGCAACTGATGCAGAGGAAGGCTTTGACAGAGCACAATGCTCTTTTGTTCTGAAAAACCTACAAAGTTTAGGCACGTTAACATTTTTGTTTTGAAATACAATAAAGGGTGTTATCTCTAAAACCAAAATCTAGCCTTACATGCAGTATGAAAATAACAGAAACCTTCACAATACAGATAAGAATAAAGCAAGGATGTCACCTTTTCCTTCTGTTATTTGATGAAGTTCTAGAAATACCAGCAATAATATAAGAAAAAGAAATTAAAGTTATGAAAATAGGCAAAAAGACAAAGCTATCCCTATTTATTGGGGACATGATGTTTTATTTCAAAAATTCTGAAGAAAAAGTAAGAAAAAACACTCTAATTGCAACAACAGTTTCAGTAAAACAGCACGACACAAAATATACCCTGAAAAATCAGGAGCATTCCTATATGTAATAAAACAAAACCCCGCAGAGAATAACATAAAGGAGTCCCACTCAAAATAACGACAAAATTCATGAGACATCTAGGAGTTAAGTGATCAAGGCACATTTGAGGCCTGTATAAATCCACTTACAAAAGCATTGCTTTAAGAACAAAGAATGTCTTTAAATGACTGGAAGTCTGGTGCTCAAGGATGGGTCATACCAACATAAAAAATAAAATGCTACTGTATCAATTTTCGGACTTAATGTTGTAACAATCAAACTACAAAGTAAATACTTTACAAAATTAAAGAAAACAGTTAACAAAGCTTGCATGAAGGAACGAAAGCCTGGAGTAACAACAGAAACAAAGGGGGACCAGATCTAGTAATTGTTAGAACGCTCTGATATTGATTAAAAAATAGATCAGTGGAACGGGCTGGGCAAGGAAAGATCAGAAATAACTTAATAACTCAGGGCATAACCCTCAAAATATACATTATCTGGCAAAAATTAGGGTTAAAGCAGAGTTAAGAGATTCTGCTTTTTTGTGTGCCAGACTTCTTTGTCAATCTGGTGCACCTTGGGGACCCAGTTCATAACTAAAGGAAATGCTACATGTTTCAGACAGAAGTTCACAAAAATAAAGTTAAACGTAAAAACAAAAACACAACTTTTTTTCCCCCATCCAGAGTCAAGGACCCTCTGAAAGTTATCCGCTGGAGTCCACAGCCTGCCAGGTAAATACGCTTGGTTTAGAATTGGCATCACACAGCACATACCATATCGTACAGGGAGAACATGGTGGTGGTGGTGGTGGGGGGGATGGAGAGTCTAAGAGTGGTGCTAAATTTGTAGCATTAGAAAAATGGATGATATTTAGGAGTCTCTGTGCTCAGTTACACCTATGTACTATTCCAAAATGCTACCATATAAATTCACTTAATCAGTATGATCTGAATAAACATCTCTCATTCCACTTATATTTTGCTTCATGAATGTCAGGCTGAGTTGCGCAGAGACAAAAGTAAACAGTCAAGATTAAAAGTGACTTGAATCTTCCTAAAAATCACCAGCTCAAGGCGCAACACTTGTGCAAAATCAAGCCCAGAAAGCGTGGATTCCAAATGTTCCCCTTTCAGAGGTGCTCCCAAACTCTCCTTGCAGGCACGAGTGGTAATCAGCATGAACAAAAACTCATGATAAGAAGTACAAACCACCAGACAGGTCAGGAGACAGACACCCAGAGGGCAGCGAGGCACGTGAGGTGCCAAGCCCTGCCCTCACCCCAAACCCTGACTCAGAGGACCGAGATACGTACACGTCAGCCTCTCCCGCAGCTCCGGCGTGGGAGCCATGTCCACCGCGCTCTTGCCGTGACAGTTGACCAAGGTGGGATCAGCTCCGTGACTAAGCAGCAAAGAGCAAACTTCTACGCGGTTCTTGGAGGCGGCCTCGTGGAGAGGGGTGAACTGCCAGAGATCCATTGCGTTGACACAAGCTCCGTGCTAACAACAGGGGAGAGGCTGCAGGTTTAGTGCGCAGTTAAGGGACACGCGTTCATTTCCCCTGCAAATGACAAGCCTGAAATACCTCCAGGAGAACAGTTAACACAATTACGACAACACAGGGAAGACAAAGTGAAAGCTCCGAGCGATGCGCAGACCAGCCACGAGAGCAATAATAAGGCGTGGTACTGATCCTCTCAACAGACAACAGGTTTTGGGCATGGTCAATGTGGGAATGTGTGTTGCTTGATTCTGCAATTTGTTACAAGGGTTTTCTTTTTCTTTTCTTTCTTTTTTTAACGGAGGGGAAGGGCAGCAGAAGAGAAAGATGAATAACTGAAAAAACAACAAACCAACCAAAAAACCCAACGCTATCAAAAGGCTTCCATTCCTTTACCCAGAGGTCTAAAAAGCACAAAATAACCTGAGGTTATGTATTAGAAGATACCATGATGGTTAGAACTTCAAAATATCTACCTAGTAAAAGTTTCTAGAGAAAATACATAGTATGTGCCATGTATTGTTTTTTTAAACCTTATTCAAGTCCTGCAGCTCTCAATTAAAACTATCAGGACAAATGAAGCAATCAGTTATAGCTCTCTTACCTTTAAAAGCAATTCGGTGACTTCATAATGTCCATATGAACAGGCGTTATGCAGAGGCACGAGCCCACTGAGTGAAGAAAGCAGATGACAAAAACAATTAAGAGACCAGAAAAAACTAGCAGGAATCTAAAACACAAACACAAACAATCTGATTTCAAAACACCGTGGCCCAGTCTGTTAAGGCAATGACATTTCACCAAACGAGGCCTTAACAATTTCATTCAAACCTGGAGCCCAGTGAGGTGCCCTTGGGTACCCCCAGTGCTGCTCCACACAATGCCTGGCACATAGTAAGAGCTTCCTTGCGGCTCACTTGATGCTGGCCCACAAGCCTGTGGGTGAGGGTCAACATAAGACCACTTGGTGCCTGTGCTGGGGAACTCCCTGTTTAGAGGCATGTCAGATGAGGCAGAGGGGATGGGATGGAGTCCGGATGACAGGCTGAGCCCAGTGAAATAACATGGAGATGGTACCCAGATAACACAGTATGCCCCCTATTTCGAGGCTCCACCTAGGAAGCCGTGCCCACAGCCTCCAGGGTGTAAGCCGTGGGTTCACATACCCTTTGTCTTTGGCGTGAACATCAGCCCCATGCTGAAGGAGAAGCTGAACTATCCGGACACGATTGTACCCTGCAGCCAGGTGTAAAGGAGTTGACTGAGAAAAGGAAAAACAAACAGGACGTTGTCTACCAGTAAGTAAATATTCAGGACTCTCCCTTCCCGTATCTACTTGCAGACATCAAACATGCTATAAGACTGTCAAGCTGCTGAGATATGAGGGTGCCCACAAGAAGATGCCAAGTTTTAAAAAGCATCTTAGGAGCCCTTCTTTCCTTTCTGATGGCGCTACCTGCTGCAGACAGGAAACCTCTCAGCCTTCCCTTCCCAAGCTGAGGCCATCTTCCATTCTTCATCTTAAATAAATACTCAGCCCTCAGCTCCACAGTGGGTGGTATACCTCCCTACGTCTAATTTTACACAATATGCAAGGTTGTCTTAAAAGCACAGCTTTATTTTCCTTTTAAATTATTTCTTTCTCTCAATTACATGTAAAAACAATTATTAATATTCATTTTTAAAAAAATCTTGAGTTCCCAAGTCTCTTCTTTACTCCCTCTCCCCCTCCTCATTGAGAAAGGCAAGCAATTTGATATAGATTATACACATGCAGTCATGCAAAACATAATTCCATGTTAGTCATGTTGTAAAAGAAAACAGACAAAAAAAAAAGAAAAATAAAGTAAAAAAAAATATGCTTAGATCTTCATTCAAATTCCATCAGTTCTTTGAGGGCGAATAGCATTTTTAATCATTAAATTCTCTGGAACTGTCTTGGATCATTGTATTGCTGCAATAGCCAAGTCATTCACAGTTGATCATCATATGCTATTGCTGTTACTGTGTACAATGTTCTCCTGGTTCCACTCATTTCACTTTGCATCAGTTCATGTAAGTCTTCCCATGTTTTTCTAAAAGCATCCCCTCATCATTTCTTACAGCACAGTAGTATTCCATCACAATTACATACAACAACCTGTTCTGCCATTCCCCACATGATGGAGAGCTCCTCAATTTCCAATTCTTTGCCACCACTAAAAGAGCTGCTATAAATATTTTCGTACACATAGGTCCTTTTCCTTTCTTTTTTAAAATCTCTTTGGGACACAAACCTAGTAATGGTATTGCTTGGTCAAAGGGCTATGAACGGTTTTACAGCTCTGTGGCCACAGTTCCAAATCACTCTACAGAATGGTTATATCAGTATACAACTGCCCCAACAGTGCAACAGCGTCTCAATGCTCCCACATCCCCTCCAACATTTGTCATCTTCCCCTTCTGTCATATTAGCCAATTTGATCTGTGTGGGGTGCTACCTCAGAGTTGTTTTAATAGTGATTTAGAGCATTTTTTCATATGACTATAGAGAACTTTGCTTACTTTGTCTGAAAACTGCCCATTCATTTCCTTTGACTGTTCATCAACTGAGGAATAGCTTTTTTTTAATGTAAATTTGACTCAGTTCTCTCTATATATTTGAGAAATGAGGTCTTTAAAAGAAAAACTTGCACAGCTTTATTTTCAATAATATCTGACTGCTCTGAAGAATGTTGGGGGGCTGCCAACTACGACTCTTTTGCACGTTGCAATGACCGGACCTCATCACATTAACTGAATGGTACAAGCTTACTTCCCTGTTGGAGGGGGGTTGTCATACTCCAGCTTCCCCAAGTGAATCGTCCTTATGGTCTGAGGAAAAACACCCTGACAGAGGCAGCATTTTTCTTGCTCTCCAGGAAGCTTTGCATGTGAGAGGGGGATCACTACTGCAGCAGGTCTCTGAAGGGACCATTTGGGGCAAGTTCTCGTGAGAATGGGTGGTAAACTGGGGAAAGTTCTCTGGAGTCACAACCAGGATCAAAGCACACTCGATTTTAAAGACCTGTGTGATTTGGGGCATGCTACTTACCCTCTCTGCCTGACTTTTCTCACCTATTAAATGAGGATGTCGGGCTGGGTCCTTTCAAACTCCAGATCTGTAACTTATGGATCGTTTCCGCTCAAGAATGAACCGGCTTACCATATCAAGTCTAAACCCCTCTGCTTGGCTTTCAAGATAAGGCAGCGAGACAGGGCAGTGAATAGAGCAGTGGGCCTGGAGTCGGGAGGACCTGAGTTTGAACCTGGCCTCAGATACTTAAAGGCTGTGTGACCCTGGGTAAATCACTCAACCTTTGCTTGCCTCAGTCTCCTCAAACGTAGAATGGGGCTAATAAGAGCACCAGCCTCCCAGGGCTTGTGAGATATCAAATGGGATATTTGTAAATTACTTTGCAAATTCTTAAAGCTATGGATTTCCTACTATCCTTCAATGAATCTTCTAGTTAGGGAATTAGGTCTTCTCGCTGTCCCCAAAATACAGTAGGTCTCTGAGCATGTTTTCTCTTCACCTAAAAGCCCTTCTATCTCCTGCTAAAACTGTATCCACTGCTCCAGTCCCATGGCCGGCATCAAGTCTTCCTTGACAACTTTCTCCTAGGACCTCCTCTTCACAACAAAGTACAGGAAACGTCACTCAGGGCTACAGCCACACCACCCTCAACATGCCTGGGGAGAGCTGGAAGGGAACATCAGATGCTACCGAAGAGAGGGGGTGGGGAGAGGAGGAAGACAGGGGTCCCGAAGAACTCAGTGCAGAGGACTGGGTGCTGATAATGTGGAGGATGACCTCCAGCACTGACCCTACTGAGGAGCTGACTGGCAAACTCTCAAAACCAATGCACTGTGTGGTACAGAAACACCACCATTCTTCAGTGCTGATGCATTTCTACGTCAACAGATTCAACACACGTAAAATAGGAAAAGGGAGTTTCTCTCCAAGCTAATCTCTGCCCATAGGAAAACTGGAATGTGGTGATTAAAGGGTTCGCTGCTTCAATCTAGCAGGATAATTAAAATGATCAAACCTCTCAATCCCTTCATAAAATCTGTCACAACACTTTTTTAATTAAGAGCTTCTGTGCGTCCACAGCAATCCGTTCACCTTGACTCATTCGCTTACACAGAGCTCAATCACTATAATAGCACTTCATAGATGGCACATTTCTGCTCATTGCTCAAGGTTCTTCCTTCCAGACTTCCCACCTCATGTTTTGGGCCCTGGTATGAATACAGTCTTTCAAAAATATATTTTCTTCAAACATCTAAGGTCAAAACATGAAAGAATGACAACACTGTACATAATAGTTTATAAAACAGCATTTCAAACACAGAATGGGAATCTCCCTCCTTTCCAGCCTAAGTTTACAACATAATTTTGAACAGCTCATACCTACTAAACAAATAGCCTGGGGAGATCATGGAGCAGCAGCAAACTAGGAAATTTTGCATTAATTCCCAGTCCCATTAGCAACTTCCAGTGAAGCTTTATGACATCTGCTTAATCTGGGGCTCAATTTCCTCAACCGTAGAACAAAGATAATATCACCAATTCTGTTTACCTCCCACACAGAACTGCGAAGATAAAACAAGATCCTATCTGTAGGCACAGTGAAAATGTGACCAGCATTCCATATCAACAAGGTCTTACCAACTTTACACCATGTATCTGTATGGGACAAGTGAAAGTTTCTCATGTAAGATGTAAGCTATGCTCCATAAATGTAGTAAGGCTTCAGCATGAGCTGGGCCCAAGTTTCACTTTTGTTTCTGGGGAAGGGGGTTGTGCATCAGCTGCCCAGCCCCCTCCCTTGTTTTGTAACCACACCCTCTTTTGTTTTGTACCTTAACTTTACCAAATAAGGCAATCCTCTAGCTCCCAAGTTAGTTTTGAGTAAAATGTATCTCTTGGGTTCTAAATCTAGACTGCAAGGTCTCTTGCCTCAGCCAATGAGGATGAAGAGATTGAGACAGACAGGTGGGGAGGGGGCTTTTTGGAGTGGTTTGTCTGCGACTAGGTATACTGCTTGCTGCTGTTTGTGCTTTGCCCCTCTACACCAGTCTGCCCTGGGTAGGAGAGGTCCAACTCTCGCCTGAGACCTGCTAGAATAAAACCTTCTGTTTTCTCCCTGGAGTTCCCTCTGAGTTTTTATTTGGGTAAGTGGTCTCTATTCTACTCATATCCAATGTGTAATCCATGCTGAGCTCTGTACTGAGTGTGCATATTGGTCCAATCTAGTCTTTGAAATAATCTACTTTCTTAAGAGCATAAGCAGCAGCATCTAGGACCTCTTTCCCCCCTGTGATACGAAATGCTCCAGTTTTCAGCCCTCAGCCAGTATGAGAGACAGAGCACTGGGCTGGGTGGTAAGAAGGCCTGAGTTGAAATCCTACCTTGCTAACTTACTGTCTGTGTGATTCTGGGAAGCCCATTTAATCCATGCATGCATCTGTTTGGAGGGGGCTTTAAGTGTGGGATGCTCTTATCTAAATGCCTCCTCCCCTCACTAGCTCGGGAGCTGATCATTACATGCAGGACATGGAAAATTTACAAAGCAGCTTGCCTCCCAGAACCCCTGCTGAGCCCCAAGTCAGCTATGTCATGAAGATGTCTGCCACACCGCACCACAATTTTGGGGCCACGGAGATCGAGCTACTGCTTATGTTTGAACAAAATCAATTATTACAAGATCAAATATGTGTATCCAGCAACTCCTTCAAAGGGGAGGTACAGAACCAGCTGTCAAGGAGGATAATCAATACAAACCTTCATTTTCTGTTTCTTCTTTCACTGAATACACAGTTTTTAAGCTAAATACTGAGAAATTACTGTTATTTATAGAGAGGAACAGGTCATAAGAGAGTGAAGAGCAAAAAATAGGAGTTGGCTTCTGTGGATTTCTGACATCTAAAATGATTCTGTAAGCTTTCTGAAAGGGAACCCCGAGGGGGCCTTCAGGTTTTCTATCCCCTTCCCCCACAAGAAGGCATTGCTGACCCACAGCCATCCCAAGTCTGTCATCCTGGATTCCAAGGACAAGCTGAGTCACCCGGCATCACAGCCCTCCTAGGACTCAGCAGAGAGAGATGCATACCCCAAAGGAATCCAGGCTGCATGGAGCAGAGCCGGGAAGAGAACCCAGGCAGAGACCCCCAGTTGGAATCTTGTTTCCTAGCCCAAGGAGTCATCTTTTCATAAGCACTCGGACTTACTTGCAGGAGCCCTATAAACAGTTATCTGGACAACTGGATCTCGTTCATGCATGCAATCAACAGTCATGATTAAATACTCTCTATGTGGCAAGGCGCTGTGTTGGGTCCAAGGAGGACAAGACAGGTGCACAGTGGAAAGAAGATGAAATTTGGAAGAAGACCCAAGTTCAAATCCTGCCTATTTAGTTTGCTGTGTGGCACTGGGTACATCACTTAACTTCTCTCAGACTCAATTTCCTTATCTGTAAAATAAGGATCATGATAGCACTGACCTTATAAAGCTCAAATGAGGTAAGTACAATGCTTTCCAAACCTTAAAGCATTACCTAATGCTAGCTATTTTTAGTACTATTCTGGTTAGCATTTCTTTTCTTATTTGTTGTGATTTGGAACATTTCTCACATGACTGTTGATAAGACTTCATTTAAGAAGGGCTGGATTGTCTCTTAACTTTTAAACTTTTTTCTCCTTTATCTTGTAAAGAATTGCTTTTCTTATATATTTGTATCAATTACACATTTTGGATATTAGACTTTTTATCAGAGCAATTTGCTATGAAGATTTTTTCAAATAAATTTTTACTTTTGTTATTTTTTGCCCTTCTCACTGCAGTTACTTTGCCTGGGCAGAAGTTCTTCAATTTTATGTCATTAAGATTATTAATTTTATTGTTTAATATCACCTCCGTTCTTTTTTTGGGTAGGAATTTTCTTCCTAGCCTTCGTTATAAAAGATATATCTTTCCTTCCTTTGGTTTCTTGTACAATATTAATATGTAAGCCTTGAATGATGGCTCTTTATTGCCTGGAAGCCAGAAAGATCTCAGTGCAGTTCTGGCTTCTGACACATACTAGGTGTGTGACCTTGACAAAGTTAATTAACCCCCCAGTGCCCTATCCTAATGGCACTTTCTGAGGCTATAAATGTAGAGAAGGTGCTGACCTGCACTGGTAAATGGAATTTAACCCTATCGTCAATGATATGCATCCCTTTTCCTACTCCTACTCCTATTTTAAGTTATATGTCCATTTGGAAAATATGACGGCATGTGGCACAAGGTGCTGTTCTAATCACAACTTTGTTCCAGGCTGTTTTCCCATTCCCCCAACAATTTTTTAAAAATCACAGGTTCTTCACCACAGAATGTAGTGTCCCTGCATTTATCAAACATTATACTATTATGTTCTACCACTTTTAGATCTTATTATTTGACCTGTTCCACTGATCAATTTTCTTTTCTTAAGCAGTACCAACTGCTTTGATGACTACAGGCTTGTAACAGTTAGAGACCCTGCATAGCTCAAGGCCCTTAATTTCTTCTCTTTCCCATTGAGATTCTTTACTTTTTGTTTCTTCAGATAAATTGTGTTACTACTTTTTCTAGACCTAGAAAACAACCTTTTGATAATGTGATTAGCATAAAACAAATCTGTGAATTTATTTAGGTAATATAACTATTCTTATATTGGAAAGGTCTAACATAAGCAACTGCTTTATCTCCAATTACTGTTTTCCTTTTTTTTTCTGTAAAAGGTGCTTTACAGTTGCATTCATATAAGTTGTAAGTATGAACTGGTAGATGTTTCACATACTCTATAATCAATCAACACTTGTTAACTCCCACCACGTGCCGTACTATGCTAAGCTAGAGACA
The DNA here is from genome assembly GCF_003287225.1 of Phascolarctos cinereus. Lineage (NCBI taxonomy): Eukaryota > Metazoa > Chordata > Mammalia > Diprotodontia > Phascolarctidae > Phascolarctos > Phascolarctos cinereus. Next base: position 3,320,753 of record NW_027556402.1, on the reverse strand, counting down.
TAAAAAGAGGCAGAGAAGACAGTCCCCTGCCCTCAAGACTTTACAATCTAATTGGATTACAATAACCACTGGATGAGATTTCTTTTTCTAGTTCTTCCTACTGGATTTTGTTAAAAATATTCAGAGATAGTAATGGTTGATTGTGAGATCATTTTATATTCTGATCCTTAAATTAAATTATTATATTAACTAATTTTTAGTTTAATCTATGAGATTCTCCTAGGTAAACCACTGTAATCTGCAAACAGTAATAATTTGGTTTCTTCACTGCCAAGGTGTAGGCCTTGAAATTCTTTTTCATGGCTACTGCTACAGCGAAGCACAAACAGAAGCATGTTCCATTTACTTAATGACAGTGCGCATTCTTACGTTGCCACTGATGCTGCTGTGGAAGGCTTCTGGTCTCTCTCCATTATGGATAATTCTACTTCTTCCTTTCTGATAGGTTTTTTTTTACACTTCTGAGGAAAGATGCACTTATTCCTAGGCTTTTAAGGACTTTTATATGAATACTGAATTTTGTAAAAAGCTTCTTCTGCATTTCTGAGGTGATTTTATTGCTGTTCTTGCTATAAGCTATTCTATTCATAGTGTTTTTAATACAGAACCATTACCAGTGCAATGATCTTTTGAACATGTTCCATTTAAAAAGCACTGAATAGTTCATTCAAAATTTTTAATCAATACTCACTAGAATCATCAGTATATCCTCCGCTTTATATCTCTCCAGTTTAAGTACCCAGATCATATAAGCTTCATAAAAATAATTTGATAGGATGGCTTTTCCACTGAATTTGTGCAATGTTAAAGTTAAGCATCCTTTAAATATCTGATAGAAGTCCATCTTGCTGTGGGTTTTTTTTCACTGGAAGTTAATTTGTGGCCTGTTCAGTTTCTTGTTTTGAGACTGATTGGTTAATTTCTCTATTTCTAGTATTCATCTGACTCTTTAAGGTTAGCGGTTTTGTTGGCATATATTAGGATAAGATAATTTCTAATAATTTGTTCCCTCATCTATTTTTCATTTTTTATCTGGTGATGGAAATTTCCTCTCTGCTCAAAAAAATCAGCTAATGGTTTCTCTTTTTTTTCAGTCTTCAAAAAGTGACCTGAATAGTTTTATTTTTAAATCTAAGTTTCTTGTTTTCAATTTTATCTTGCTTCCAAAATTAATTTTTGGCCTTCTGAATTAATGATTGCTTTTACAGCTGAACGCATAGATCACTGATCTTTGACTTCTCTCCTTTGCTGATGGATGTATTTAGAGATATAAATTTTCCTATAAGCACTGCTTTGTTTGCATCCCATTAAGTCTCAGTAGTTTGTCTCTCATCATTAAACGTTTTCTGATAAAATTATTTATTTCTGCTGGAAGGCTGCTAATCTTTCTCCATTACAGATAATTCTACTTCTTCCTTTCTGACAGATCTTCTTTGCACTTTTGAGGAAACATGCACTTATTCCTATGCTTTTAAGGGCATTTCTTAATTTTCTGTAATTCTATAATTTCTTCTTTTATCCAGATATCTTAGAATGATATTACTGAATCTCCATTTAAGTTGGAATCCATTTACATTCACAATTCCCATGGCTAAAAGAAACTAGATATAGATATAGCTCTTCTGGATTTGAGCAAAGCTTCAGAAAGTATATCCGACTGTTCTTATGAGAAAGTGGAGAAATACAGATTAGCTGAGAATACAATTAGATGGTAATGCTGAAACAGGAGGCCTTTATGATTCCATGCCAATGTGGTCAGAGGTCTCCTGCAGAGTATCCCTCTGGGATCTGTACATGGTCCTGCACTGTTGAACAATGGAGACACGCCAGGCTCATCAAATGTGAAGATGACACAAATGTGGTAGGAGCCGAAAGCTAACACCTGAGGAGACAATCTGCACGACAGGTATGAGTCAAGGTTCTTAATCTATTTATGTTTCTTTCACAGGCCCCTCTGGCAGTGAGGTGAAACCTATAAAGGCTTTCACAGAAAAATATTTCTGAAGGCATGAAATCAAACACACAGAATTACAAAGGAAAACAAGAATACGGAAACAAAGTCCTCAAAATGTAAAACAAACAAAAAACAAGTTCATAGTCCCTCAAGTTAAGAACTTCTGGGCTGGAGCATGGAATTCAATCCGATAAGATGAAATTCAACAGAGATAAATGTGAAGTCTTAAACTGGAGTACAAATACTCATCTTTGTAAGTATAAAGTGGGGAAGGCACCACTAGACAGTAATCACTCAGCAAAACACTGGGGTTTTTAGCCTTGATGAAGTAGCTGCATGACGTGGCAGGCAAAAAGCAACCAAACTGTGGGCTACGATGAAAGAAGAACGGCTCCTAGAAATCAGGAGGTGGTAGCTTTCTGCCCTGGTTCGGCATGGTCTGGAGCACTGTGTTCAGGGCTTGGGGTCACAGTTTAAGACACTGACCAGCTGGCAGCAATCAGGAAGAGGGACTTCCAGCTCACGTTGCCTGAGGAAGGATTAAATGTTCCGTTTGGACAAATGAAGACTCCGTGGCTGTCTTCAAGTATTTAAATGGCCATCAGCTGCCGTTCTGCTCCCCCTTTGGAGATGACTTCAACCATTCCCATTCACGATAATGATTATTAGCTGTGTTTTTTCTTGGATTAGAGCTCTCTTCTTCAATCAGCCAGAACTACTTTGCTGTGCCTGCCCTTGTCTTTCTGTAAACTTTCATGCCCATCCCCATTCATCCTCCACAGCTGGTTTATTTTGCTCAAGATGATTTCCTCCCCAGACCTACACTCTCCCCCGGTCCCTAGCCACATGACTGCCGTATTGATTTTAATCTATTTGGATGCCAGCTACTGTGTGCGTCTTGAACTTTCCTTCTCCTGATTCTTGACATGCCCACTTACTTCCCCTGGAACTCTGTCTCGTTTTAATAGAAAGTTACACAGTGGTTAATTATTCTATAACTATGTCACAGTTATATAATATTAAGTTATTTAATATGCCCCATTTAGGAAGCATACTAAGTTAACCCCTTCTTCCTCATTTCTTTCCTAAAATATTACTTTCCCCTTCCTTTTTCTTAACTCTCAAATCAAACAGAACAGCATAAAACTTTATCTAGACCCCAAGTTTATTTTTCTTTGGCTCTTTAAGACAGTGAGGTTTTTTTTTTAAATATATGAATTTATTTATAGTTTAATATTCACTTCCACAAGTTTTTGAGTTCCAAATTTCTCACCCCTCCCCCCACCCCAAGATAGCATGCATTCTGAATACCCCTTCCCCTGGTCTGCCTTCTCTTCTATCTCTCCCCCCTCCCTTCTCTTATCCCCTTCCCTTCTATTTTCCTGTAGAGCAGGATAGACTTCTGTACCCCATTTCCTGTATTTCTTATTTCCCAGTTGCATGTGAAAACTTTTTTTTTAAAACATGTGTTTTTAAAACTTTGAGTTCCAAATTTTCTCCCTTCCTCCCTCCCCACCCATCCTCATTGAAAAGGCAAGCAACTCAATATAGGTTGTACATGTGCAGTTATGCAAAACACTTCCTTAGTAGACATGTTGTAAAAAACTAACTCTATTTCCCTTAATCCTATCCTGCCCTCCCATTTATTCTATTCTTTCTTTTGACCCTGTCCCTCCTCAGAAGTATTTGCTTCTGATTACCCTCTTTCCCAATCTGCCCTCCTCTCTGTCACCCCCTGCTCTCTTGTCCCCTTCTCCCCCTATTTTCCTGCAGGGTAAGATAGTTTTCCATATCCAATTGAATGTGTATGTTATTCTCTCCTTAAGCCAAATCCTATGAGAATAAGATTCCCTCATTCCCTCTCATCTTCCCCTGTTTCCCCTCCACTGTGAGAGACTTTTCTTTTCTGTTTTTTTTTTTTGGTGAGATAATTTACCCCATTCTACCTCTCCCTTTCTTCTCCGAGTATCATCCTCTCTCATCCCTTAATTTTATTCTCCAGATATGACCCCTTAATCTTCAACTCACCCTGTGCCCTCTATCTATCTATCTATCTATCTATCTATCTATCTATCTATCCATACACACAATTTTTTTCCTTCAACTACCCTAATACTGACAAAGTTCTCATGAGTTACAAATATCATCTTTCCATGCAGGAATGTAAACAGTTCAATCTTAATAAGTCTCTTATGATTTCTCTTTCCTGTTTACCTCTTCATGTTCCACTGGAGTCCTGTATTTGAAAGTCAAATTTTCTTTAGCTCTGGTCTTTTCATCAGGAATGCTTGAAAGTCCTCTATTTCACTGAATGACCATTTTTCCCCTGAAGGATTATACTCAGTTTTGCTGGGTAGGTGATTCTTGGTTGTAATCCTATCTCCTTTGCCCTCTGGAATATTATATTCCATGCCCTGTGGTCCTTTAATGTAGAAGCTGCTAAATCTTGTGTTATCCTGATTGTGTTTCCACAGTACTTGAATTGTTTCCTTCTGGCAGCTTGTAATATTTTCTCCTTGACCTGGGAACTCTGGAATTTGGCTACAATATTCCTAGGAGTTTTCCTTTGGGGATCTCTTTCAGGGGAGATGTGGATTCTTTCAATTTCTATTTTGCCCTCTGGTTCTAAATATCAGGGCAGTTTTCCTTGATAATTTCTTGAAAGATGATGTCTAGGCTCTTTTTTTGATCATGGCTTTCAGATAGTCCAATAATTTTTAAATTCTCTCTCCTGGATCTATTTTCCAGGTCAGTTGTTTTTCCCATGAGATATTTCACATTGCTTTCTAATTTTTCATTCTTTTGGATTTTTTTACAGTGTCTTGATTTCTCATAAAGTCACTGTCTTCCAATTGCTCTTCTAATTTTTAAGGAAGTATTTTCTTCAGTAATCTTTTGGACTTCCTTTTCCATTTGGCCAATTTTTCTTTTTAGGGCATTTTTCTCCTCATTGGCTTTTTGGACCTCTTTTGCCATTTGGGTTAGGCTATTTTTTAAGGTGTTATTTTCTTCAGTATTTTTTTGGGTCTCCTTTAGCAAGCTGTTGACTTGTTTTTCATGATTTTCTTGCATCACTCTCATTTCTCTTCCCAGTTTTTCCTCTACTTCCCTTACTTGCTTCTCAAAATCCCTTTTGAGCTCTTCCAAGGCCTGGGACTGATTCATATTTTTCTTGGAGGCTTTGGATGTAGGAGCTTTGACTTTGTTGTCTTCTTCTGGTTGTATATTTTGATCTTCTTTTCACCAAAGTAAGATAATATAGTCTGACTCTTTTTGTGCTGCTTGCTCATGATCCCAGCCAATTACTTGAGTTTTAAACTCTTGTTAAGGTAAGAGTCTGCTTCCAATGTGGAGAGTGTACTGTCCCAAGCTTCAGGGGTTTTGTAGCTGTTTTCAGAGATACTTGTAGGGACCTGTAAATTTTCAGTTCTTCCAAGGTGGTATGATAAGGGGCGAGGTGTTTACTCCTTTCCTGGCCTGTGACCACAAGTATTCCTTTCTGCTGTAACTGTGGAGGGGTTCCTCTCCACAGCCACTACAAGCTCCACCACAGCCAGCGCTCCTCCTCACCCCAGCACTGCCGCCCAGAACTGTGACCCAGATCCCCACACAGGCAAAGCAAGAGATTCCTGCCTCAGCACTGGCAAAGAGATCCCTGCAGTCCCTCTCTGATCAGCCACTGGATTCCCCCTCAGTCTGTGGGCTGGAAGCTGGGAAGCAGCTGCCCCCACCAGGCTCTTGGGGAATGGAGCTGAGACCCCGCCTTCCTCTCTGACACCGACAAACAGACTTTTCCCACTGACCTTCTAAGTTGTCTTTGTCATTCGTGGATTGAGGAGTCTGGGAACCTCTGTAGGCGATTCAGTCCTCTGAGGCCTGCTCCACGTTCGCTGTGGCCTGCATGCCCACACCACACTGCGCTCCCAGCCCGGTGCGACACACCTTTCTGACCAATCCTCCAGGTTGTCTTGGGCTGGAAATTCATTTCACTCTGTCTTTTTGTGGGTTCTGCTGCTTCAGAATTTGTTTAGAGCCATTTTTTATGAGTATTTGGAGGGGTTTGGGGGAGAGCTCAAGCAAGTCACTGCTTTCACTCTGCCATCTTGGCTCCGCCCCCCCAGACAGTGAGGTTTTGAAGGGACAATGAATGATTTTTCTTTGTCTTGATTAAGAAGTAAATACTTAGCACTTTGGCCTCTTCAAAAGGTTCAAAGAATGTGTACTGTTGAGATTTTTCTCGTGCATTACATTTGCATTTCAAAGATTCTGTACAATCCTACACAAACAGAAATGCTTTAAAGTTTTCACTGAAAGTACATTTTCTCAGGGCAGCTAGGTGGCGCAGTGGATAGAGCACTGGCCCTGGAGTCAGGAGGACCTGAGTTCAAATCCAGCCTTAGACACATAACACACACTAGCTGTGTGACCCTGGGCAAGTCACCTAACCCCAGCTGCCTAAAAAAAAAAATTTTTTTTAATTTTAAAAAAAGTACATTTTCTCCCTTGTAAACTTATGCTGGAGGAGGGGGCAGAGGGGGGCGGCGGCCAGAGAAGTTTCCTTTGGTGTAAGCTTTTTTTCAATGGCCTTCTGCAATACCTATTACAATATTTCCTTTCCTTCAGCACAGCTGCTGCTAAGTCTTACGTTTTCTTTAGTGTTATTCCTTGGTCCATGATGTTTCTCTTCCTTCCTGCATCCCTTAGAATATTATGTCTCGACAAGAAAATCTGAGTTTGCACTAGGACATTTCTCAGTGTGTTTAATTTCTGGTAACACACAGTGAATTCTTTCTACTTTCACTTTAACCTCTAAGCTCTACTAGCTCTGGGCCGTTTGCTTTTTTATGACTTTTGGAGACACGCCACCCACATTTTTATGTTAGTCACAGTTTTTTGGGGGGTGGGGGTGGGGCTCCAATGATTCTTACATGAGCTAGCCTTCTCCTATTTCCCAGGTCGGTTATTTTTGAGAGTAGATTTCTCACTTGTTTGTCCCTCCTTTAATTTTCAACCTTTTGACTTTGGTCTAATATTTCTTGGTGTGTCCTTGAATCATTAAGTTCTATTTACTCAAATGCATTTTTCAATAATGTCAACTACTTAGGAAAGGTTGTGTACTTTTTGCTCGAATAAATTTGTTCTCATTCCAAGTGTTCTAATTCCAACTGATTCCATTCCAGTGGCTGGTGAGCTGTCCCCAGAGCCAGGAAGACAGAATCAAGTATCACCTCTGACACACACTTGCTGTGTGGCTCTGGGCAAGTCACAGAACCACTCAGTGCTCTAGGGAACTCTAAAACCATAGATTACCTTATGAAACCTGAACTGGGTGAAGCTGCTTCTTCATGCCAGACCCATTTAACAGGTCCGATTCCTATCCCCATCTCTTCTTTCAGCTACTCATTCTTTGGTTCATCCTTACAGTCCTTGTGGCCAAGTCATTATTTTTTGAGGTTCTTTTTTTCATCTGGGATTTTGGCTTGAGATTCCCTTAACGCACAGTATTTCAATATAGTTAAGTGACTCTCCTCATTCCCTCGTGTCTACAATTTTAATTCCTGAATTAAGACTTTATGCCAGGGTCAGGCTTTCCTCTGATACTGTTGTCAGGGTAGCCAGGCCCAAGTACTACCCACTGTTATAGTCCGCAGTGGGGCACCGTTAAACCAGGCCTACGTCTAGCACGTGCACCCCCACCCCCCATAGTCTACAACTTGCTACTTTGTAGTCTTCTGGTAGGAAAATGCTGCCTGGGGCCAGATTCTTCTACAAACCTGGTTATGTGACTACAGCTGCTGCATGGAGTTAGGAGGTGAATGCAGTGCTGGTGCCAAGCCGTCACACGGCCATGTCTACAGCTTCCCTTGGTCTCCAAAATGGCTGTTAGCTATACCAAATTCCTTATGCAGTCACCTACTAGAAGATGCTGACTTTAAAGCTGAGGCCAAGGAGCGGCCAGATCACTGGTTTCATTCTGGTTTCCTGGGGTCTCCCCAGAGCCCTGCTGCTGCTGGTGCGCTCCCATTTCTTTGTACAGGCACCTGCTTGAAGGTCTATGGTTTCTGAGTTCAAGCCCTGAGTAGTCTACTAGACCTGGCTTTGGACTGATCTGGGATATCCCTGGATCCGGAGCACACTGGCACGGGCCCAGTTTCTTTGCCTTGTCATCTGATGAGAAAAGGTCTTAACCTTGCTTCAGAGCTTATCTCCATGTGTCACAATCCTTTATAGAAAAGAGGAGCTCAGTGTCCTTTCATTTTAAAAATTCTTTTGGAGCTTCTCTTAAGTGTCCCTCAAGGGAGATGGGTTTGTTTAGAACTCTTCACAGTACTATCTTCATGATTAGTTTTACTTTAAAAGAATAGTTTCTTTTAGTTTTAGTTATACTCACAAGAAATGTTCCTAATATTTTCATAATTAACGAATATTCACAAAAAAAGAACTTGTTTCAATGATAACTGATGAGAACGTCATAGTTCAAAGCTTTTTCCCCAAGGGCAAATATGAGAGACAAGGGGTAAAGACAGGCAAAATCTGGGAACTGATTAGCCATGTAGAGTGAGTGAGAAAGAATTGTCAAGGATACCACCACGAAGATTACCAACCTGGGTAAACTGTAAGAACACATGAGATGGGCCAGTAAATATATAAAGAGTGAGGGAGAAGGTATAGACTGCTCATGGATTACACTGGTTTCCCTGAAGTATTAAGGAGCCAAATGAAAGTCTACAGACCTGCTTCCAGCTCAGCCCCCATAGCCATAAATCACTGTGGAAAAGAGGCCCACCTTCTCCATCACCATCAGCCATAACTGCTAACCAACTGCCACCGACCGGCAGCTCAGCAGCAGAGCCCTAGGAAGGGAAGCATTCCGCAGATGACTACCATCCTCTGGAGAGGCAACTTCTCCCCTCTACCCCCCAACAGGGCACACAACTCAGACTGGCTGATCAGCCAGCTACCCTGGGGGGTGGGGGTGGTCAGGAGGCTGCACATGCCAGGCAAGTCAAACCACCACCTGGGTTACCATCTCCCCTCAGACCCTGATGGAGACAGGCCAGGACCCTAAACCCGAGAACCTCAGGAAGAGCCAGGCTTCCAGCCCAGCCCTCAGGCCTCATCCTGGGAAGGAGCTCCAGGGCAGGTGGAGCCTCCTGGCTACTGTTCCTGCAGAGCCACAGCTGCTTTAGTCACAGCTTTCAAAGACCCAGAAAAGGAAGTCCTTGGCCCTGTCACACGGTTCAACATCCAGAACCAGTAACATTGTAAGTGGGAATGACGCAGAATATGAGGCATCACCATTCGCTTTGCCATTGTGCCCCAAGGACCAGGGGACCTTCCCATCTGACACACAGCTGAAACCTTCCCTCACTGTTGTCTCTCCCCTATTAGAATGTGGGCTCCCCAGGAGCTCAGACTGATGGAACACAGGGCTTGACACAGAGGAAGCATTTGACAAATGCTTCATTCATTCATTCCCTACAGTATGCCTGACACAGCAAAAGTGCGCTTATAAGCTAAGATGTTATGTACATCTATAATTTTTGAGAAAGCCAAAATATTCTATAAATAGAAATGTCAACAGAAATTCTATTTATGTTGCAATTTAGTCCATCTATTGGGTTTCTGAGTTTCCCTGCCCTGGTGCCTCACTAAATTATAACTGTACACTCCAAGAAAACACTCTCAAAGCTTTCTGTTATGGACCTTGAATCCAAATAACTGTACATTCTCTAAATCAAGCCAGCAATAGTACCTAAATTATGTTTCCACTGGAAATTATTAGCCAATAGAAAATCTAATTTGTAACAGTATGTATCAAAGCAAATAATGGATAGGATTTTAGCTTTTCAACAGAAAATACCCTGAATTTGGACCTTTGGCTGAATCTGGGCTGTGCTTTTTACTGCATAACCTCAGACAAGTCACTGGGCCTGCTGGACTAGACAATGTCTACACGTCTGTCCAGTTCTTTATTTATCATCCTATCACAAGAGAAGCAGTCAACATATAGTCAAAGAGCGAATAGGTTACAACAATAATTCAACTGATCTAACTGGCATGAGAAAAGCAAATTTTGTCGTCAAATATGGGCTTAGTTGTTCAGCTGTATCTGACTCTCTGTGCCCCCATCTGGGGTTTTCTCGGCAAAGACACTGGAGTGGTTGGCATTTCCTTCTCCAGCTCATTTTACAGATGAGGAAACTGAGGCAAACGGGGAAGTGACTTGCCTAGGGTCACACAGCTGGCAAGTGTCTGCCATGCCACCCTCCTTCTAAGGGAAGCTGATTCACCTCATAATGATGCCTGAAGCTGTGTATTTCTTCCCATTTGACACTTAATTTCTTCAGGTGAAATCAACCGGCTTCAGCTTAAAATGAAGCAGTAAAAAAAATATGGAAAGCTAGTAATGGTTTCCAATCTATAAAACTTCAGAAAAACCCGTCTCCAATGGATTAAAAGCAAACAGAGTTAAGTGACTTGTCCACAGGCCAGATTTGAGTTCAGGTCCTCCTGACTCCAGGCCCCACACACTATCCACTGAACCACGTAGCTACCGCCAGTGAGAAACTACAGTTGGCAGGACAGACGTGGGAGAGAGCTGCACTGAGATGAGGATTAAACCTGGGGAGCTGCCGAGCTCGCCAAGAGACACACACAACTCGGCACCAACTGCCTCTCGTTACCAGTCCAAACCACGTGTCCTACCGCCACGTCAAAGTCGGTCGTCGGCGTTCCCCTCCACACGCTCTTCTGGGCACCAAGATCCATAACCTCAGGGTCATCCTCACTCTCCTTCATCCACCATATGCAATCAGCTGCCGAGCCCTGTCTCTGCTGCCTGCAGCACAACACCAAGTCCAGAAGCTCCCTTCACCCCTTTCTTGTGGCTTCTCTCCTCTACTGCCATTCGCCTCCCACCCGGTCTCTCTGCCTCACCTCTTCTCTCTTCCAAGCTATCCTTTACTCCGCTGCTGAAGGGAAAAGCCCAGTTCTGACCACGGTATCCCCAAACCAATACATTCCCCTGGCTCCCCATCACCTCTGCCACAAACCCTTCCCAACACACCCGCAGGCCACTCTTCTAGCACTCTTCCACAAGACTTGCAGTCGAACCCGGCCCATCAATGCATCTCTCCTCTCTGCCTCGGCAATCCCTCCATGCCTTCTCTTAGAATTCCCGTTTTTCTGCAGAGCTCAGTTCAGTCACCACCTTCCAAATTCATCCCTCCTGCCTTTCTGCCTCAAACTGCCTTTCACTGAATGTGACAGTGCTTATGAAGGACACGCGGCTTTCCTTGACAGAATGCAAACTCCCTCGGCACCAGGAGTATTTGTTTTGTTTTTGTATTTGTTTTTGTGTCTGCAGCGTGTAACACGTGATACATACTGTTGATTGGCTGTTTGATCCCCTTCACTACGCTGCCCCGCAAAGAGTCAGTCAGGAAGCACGTGCTGAGTGCTGGGGACAGTTCCGCTTGCTCTCAAGAAGCTCACAGTCTAACAGGGAAGCAGAAAAGGCAAACAGCTGTGTATGAATGAGGAAAAGCTAGAGAGGATGAGTGGAGGGAAGGTGCCAGAGCTGAGAGCAGGCAGGAAGGCTCCTCAGCTGGGACTTCATTAAAAGGAAGCTAGGTTGTGAGAAGGGAGACAATTGCAGACAGGAACGACAGCCAGGGAGAACGAAGGGGGTGGAAGATGGAGGGAGCATAGTGTGACAGCAGCTACAGGGAAGCTGGAGGTCCCTGCAAGACTGCGTAGGGAGAAATAAGGTGCAAGAAGACTGGAAGGGGGAGGGCAGGTTACACAAGGCTTTGAATACCAAAAAGTCATGATCAATAAATATGTTTTCACCGAGGAAATTGTTGTCGCTAGGCAGAAAATGAATACATATACATATGCACACCTTAGATATCTGGATTGACAATAAAACATCTCCATTCATTCAATTTTGCCAATAAAATTTTCAAGAGTCCCATGAATTATGAATTTCACCATCATTTTCTAGTCTTCCTACATCTGATCTAGTCTATTCCTGTGGCAATCTACAGTTAAGCTTTTAAAAAGCACTAACATTTTCCTTTTGTAGCTACAGTAATATTTTAATCACTAACACAAGTTCCCAAAACTCATGTAGAGAAAATAACTTACTAAATTCCTTTTAGGGCTGGCCCAAAATTTGTTTGTTTGTTTGTTTGTTTTAAAGCACAAAGGGATGTCCCAATTTGTTAATTAATATAGTAGTCTTGTCTGTCAATTTAAGTTCCTTATAGCTGAGTCTAGATGAATAAAAAAAAGAGAATCAATACTGGCCTCAGAGTTCATGGAAATAAATATAACTTGGCAAGAGCCCCTACTTACAAATGGATGCCTTAATGAAGTTTTAGACAGTCTCTTAGGGATATCTAAACTCTGAGCTATTACGAGAATGTAAAAAAAAGGAGCTACTTGGGGACCTAGGATATATTTAACATATGACAAATGAGATGCTTAAAAAAAATTTCCTTTAAGTATTTTATCCAAACTTTCTCCAGTCATCTGTCAGTCCAGGTCCTTGGTGAATGAGTCTCCTGGTCAGCAACCAAACTGGGCCAAAGGCTTCTAGCTGCTGCCAAGCAGTGGCCAGGGCTGAAATTCCACCACCAAAATAGCCAGCTGATACAATCAGGGAAGTTCTTTGAGAAAGACAAAGGCATCTCCCTCCTTTTCTCCCTCACTTGCAGGTCCCTATTAACTCCTGCCTTTCCCGTTGTTCCTGGTATTTTCTTCTCCAATCCTTCCTTCCTTCCCTCCCATTGAGGCAAAGAGGACTCATCACACAAAGGTTTAGCCAACCGCCTATCCGCTGAAATGCAGACTCCTTATCCTGCCAAGTGAGGGCCTCTACTAGGCGGCTCCCTGCTCAGCCTTGTGTCACTTGCTCACGCCTCTCCTTCCCAGACTCCTAAATGCTCCTTGATGATACTGTGAAGTTTCTTCCGAGTGTGCATTTGTGACGTCATGCTCCCCTCCTAGAATAGCCTTAATCTTCACCCTCACCCAGTAGAAGACATCTCTTCCTTCCAAGCTTAGCGCCCCTGAACGCCCCAATTTCCCCGGCTGAAAGTGACTTGCTTCCTTCTCAAATTCTCTCAGAGCAATGTGTGGTCTTTTGCTAAACACATTCACTTTCTAATCTTATGTCACACAGATTCATATAAATGACTAATTCCCCATAATGACCTTGTAAACATGCCTCAAGGACAGGGACTGGGTCACGTTTCTTCTTTTTACACAAAGCAGCAAAGGACCTTGCAAAGAGGAATGTCTTCATAAATGTTTATTGAAGTAAACAACTTGGCAATATAAAACAGTGTCATCAACTCCAAAAGGCCAGGGGACCAGAGGTGAAATACTAAAGCTAAGGCAGACCCAGCTGAATGGAGGGTGGACTGGAGCGGGGAGGAACTTGAGGCAGGCAGACCCTGGCAGCTGCTATTGTAATAATCCAGGCCTGAGGTGACATCGCCAGGTGAGAAAGGGGAATGTGGCAGGGCAGTTTGAGAGCACTGAGAAGGCAGCACAGTTACCCAATACGCTCACCTTGTCTCCTCAGATTCAGTTCTGGGCCCAGAGTACTGTCCATCTATTGGTTTTTGTTTGTTTTTAAAAGAAAAACCAAACATACATGTGAGTGTGTATAGGAGGACATATAGGGATATAAATTCAATTAACTAACTGTCACAAGCTGAGCAATCTGCATTTTTAGACTAAGTGTAGGTAGCTGAATGACCACCCCCTGCCCCTGCCCAATCTTCCCTCTTTCTATTGAGGGCATGCCCATTCTCCCAGTCCATCAGGCCTGCAATCTAGGAGTAATCCCGGATTCCTCACCATCTCTCACCACCCCCATATCCAAGTTATCGCCAAGGCCTGTCCACTTTGCTTTTGCAATATGCCCCCTTCTCTCCTCTGACATGCAGAGCCTTCGCCCCCAGGCCCTCTTCACCTCACCCCTGCACTGCTGCAATGCCACACGGGGCGGGGGGGGGCGTGCCTGCCTGCCTCAAGTCTCCCCCAATCCAATCCACCTTCCACTCAGCTATCAAAGTGATCTCTGTAAGGCGCAGGTCAGACCATGCTACTCCCTACTCAATAAACTCTAATGGTTCCCCATCACCTCCAGGATCCCACAGAAGGTCCTGTTTGGCAGTGAAAGCCTTCTAACCTGGCGTCCTCTCCCTGCCAGGTGCTCCTGAGCCAGTGACAAGGGCCTCCCTGCAATGCCTCAGACAAAACGCTGCACCTACAAGATGGTCTCTCTCTTGGCTCCAGACACTTCTCCGGCTTTCCTAGAACACTCTCCCCACCCCCCAGCTCTGCCTCCTGCCTTACTCCAAGGGCCAGTTAAAATCCCACCCTGTAAGGGCAGGGGCAAACCGGAGATCTGAGAAGAAAAGGTCTGAAGCAACCACTGTCAGAACCACAAGGAATGAGTAAAATGCTTGCCAGTTATTGCATGAGTTTGGGTGAGAATTTCTATTTCTGTTAAAGGTGGACCAGATATACTTGTTCTACTCAATCACAAAATCTCCTAAGAAAATTTTCTGATGGAGAGAGAGAGAGAGAGAGAGAGAGAGAGAGAGTGTGTGTGTGTGTGTGTGTGTGTGTGTGTGTTAGAGCAGACATAGGGAATGATCAAGTTACCGTGTGTCAAATCTACTTATTAAAGAAAAAAAATCACAGAAGACAGGGACCCTTCTCATTTAAACTTATTACATCCCTCAGCTCCAGGGACAGAGCTTTGCATACAGTAGGCATTCAATAAATGTTTATTGAATACAAAACAAAAACCCCACCTTCTGCAGGAAGTCTTTCCCAATGCGTGTAATTCTGGCGCCAACCCTGACACAGAACTCGCTCCCACATAGTTGCATTGGCATGCCCTCTGTCCTTTAAAGGGTGAATCCCTGGAGAGCAGGAACTTGCCTTTCTTTGGCTCCCCATTGGGGCACATGATAGATGCTCCATAAATGTTTACTGACTGACTTCTCACGTACTGCACGTTTCTTGAAGTGTCTTTTTAATGTTCTGATGGCTGAATATGATTACCCATACTGAGATTATCATCAATACACAGGAGTGTTTTAAAAAAAACAAACAACCCACAAACAAACTTGCCATCAATGGAGAATCCAACGTCGTGGAATGTGCCAAACAAAGGCTAACCCTGGAGGACAAATATCCAGGCAAGGCTCTTTGGCTATAAAAGTAAATGAAACAGTTAAGAGGAAGAGAAACCAGAGGAAGGGAATGGGGCAATGGCCTGTGAGGGTCTCCTTTCACTCCAATGCCACGCCTAAAACACCGGGTGGCCTGAGTCTGGCACGGACCACAAGAGGGGTCTGGAGCCTTTGATCGGGACAGCGACGTGAAGGTGCTGACAGACAAATCAGGAAGTGCCTACAATCGTTCTGGAAACACCGATGGTGGTAACCATGTGCTTCAAGAGGATAGGATGGAAGAGAAGGATGGCACTGTCCTCAAAGGTGACAGGGAAGACTGGGAGGCGGGGAGCTTAGCAGAAAAGAGAGTAAGTTCTGTTTTGGACCGTTTGAGATGTCTGGAAGGCAGGTGGAGATGTGAGACTGGAGGTCAGCAGAGAGGTTGAGGCCGACCAGCAGATCCGAGAATTATTAGCAGAGAGATGGTAATTAAATCCATGGGAGCTGATAAGATCACCAGTAAATGAGTAGAGACCTAGTACAGAACTCTGAGGGACACTAATGGCTAGGGCTATGATCTGGAGACAAAGGAGGAGTGATCAGATAGGTAGGAGAACCAGGAGAGAGCAGTGTCCTGAAAACCCAGGGAGAAGAGAATGTCAAGAGGGGGATCACCAGTGTCAGAGACTGCAGAGCAGTCAGGTAGAACAAAGCCTGAGAAAAGGCCACTGGATATGGCGACTAAGAGAGCACTGGTAACTTTGCAGAGAGAGGTCTGGATGGAATGAGGTCAGAAACCAGCTTGTAAGGGGTTGAGAAGGAAATGGAAAGCCATTCCCCAACTGATAAATGGTCAAAGGATATGAACAAGAAGTGCTCAGGGGAAGAAACTAAAGCCATCTATACTCATATGAAAAAATGCTCTAAATCGTTATTGATTAGAGAAATGCAAATCAAGACAACTCTGAGGCACCACATCATACCTATCAGATTGGCCAACGTGACAAAACAGGATCAATGCTGGAGAAGATGTGGGAAAATTGGAACACTAATGCATTGTTGGTGGAGTTGTGAAATGATCCAACCATTCTAGAGAACAGTTTGGAACTATGCCCAAAGAGCTATAAAAATGTGCATAACCCTTTGACCCAGCAATAGCACTTCTGGCGCTACATCCCAGAGAGATCATACAAATGGGGAAAGGACCCACATGTACAAAAATATTTACAGCAGCTCTTTTTGTGGTGGCAAAGAATTGGAAATTGAGAGGACGCCCATCCATTGGGGAATGGCTGAGCAAGTTGTGGTATATGAATGTAATGGAATACTATTGTGCTATAAGAAATGATGAACAGGCTGACTTCAGAAAAACCTGGAAAGACTTGTATGGACTGATGCTGAGTGAAGTGAGCAGAACCAAGAGAAAGTTATACACAATAACGGCCACGTTGTGCGATAACTAATATTGATAAACGTAACCCTTCCCAGCAATGCAAGGATCTAAGACATCTCCAAAGGCCTCATGATGGAAAATGATCTCCACATCTGAAGAAAGAACTGTGGAGTTTGAATGCAGATCGAAGCAGACTATCTGGTATGTTTTTTTCTTCTGTTGAGTTTTGTTTCCTCTTTCTGGTGGTTCGGAATTCCTATTGGTTCAAACTCCTCCTTACAACATCACTAACGTGAAAACACGTTTAATAGGAATGTACATGTAGAGCTACATCAGGTTGTACACCATCTTGGGGAGGGAGGGGGAGAAAAATTTAAAACTCAAAAGCTTCTGGACGTGACTGTTGATAAATCAAAATAAATGAATGTTTAAAAAATTAAAAAATTAAAATTTTAAAAAGGAAATAGAAGCACTGATAGTAGATGGTCTTTTGAAGGAGTTTAACTACAAAAGGCAGAAGAAAAATGAGATGAGTGTTAGCAGGGATGGAAGGGTCAAGGGAGGGCTTTTACAGGATGGGGGAGACATGGGCATGTTTACAAGGATCAGGGAAGAAGTCAGCACACAGGGAGAGACTGCAAGGAAGAGAGTGGGGGTGAAACAGGTAGTGATTGGCTGGAGGAAACAGGACTGAGTGGGATCCCTTGAACAGGCAGAGGGGTTTAACTTTGTTAAGGAGTAAGGCCACCTCACCGAGGTGAAGACGGGGTGAAGGAGAGTATGGAAGAAGGCATCTTAGTGATGGCAGATGAAGAAGATGGGAGAAGACAGAGTTCGTGGTGTATGGCCTCAATTCTTCCTGTAAAAACGAGGCAAGATTCTCAGCTAAGAGAGTAAGGGGAGATTTGAGGAAGAGTGAGAAGGTTTGGAAGAGCCAAGGTGAACAGTGGGATAGTGACTTGATAAGGGAAGTGTAACAGGACTGCCTGGCAGCAATGAGGGACCAGTTGAGGTTGTGAGACATAAATGTGTAATGGACCCAGTCAGAATGGTTGTGTAATTTAACCAAACATTTTGCAGGAAAAAAAGAAAGATGGCTAACGGCAACAAAGAAGCCTGTCACCACAAGCAGGATGCACTCTCTTTAAAGTCTGAAGGGCCTTCAGTGGCCATCTGGCCCAAGATGGACATTCAAGAAATCCTCACTGTAACACCTATGACAAGTCTTTATTAAAGGTCCACTCTGTGGCAGGCATCACACCAACAGCTCTGCAAATGTTTTCTCATTGGATCAGCCAGACTCTGCTTGGGGCAGTCCAAGTCGGGGCCCTCCAGGCCCTCTCAGGCTTCGATGTCTCCCTGCGCCTTCTGCCCACTGCTCCTGTTTACACCTTCTGGCAGTAAACAGAACAAGGCAAGCCTCTTCTCCACACTTGAATACAACAATCACGGTTGCCTTCAGTCTTCATTTTACAGGAGAAATCTGTTCCAATTTCTTCACCTGATGCTCTTATGGCCTTCCTCATTCTGGCCATGCTCAGTTGATCAATGGCTTTCTTAAATCGTGGTGCCCTGAACTGAACACTAGTCCAGATGGGATCTTGGTTAGGGGCAGAGTACAGACACCCTTCCTAATGCAGCACAAGACAGCATTAGCTTTGGGGCCTGCCACTTCACATAGACTCAACCTGAGTTTGCAGGCCCCTAAAAACCCCACATCATTTTCAGAGCACTTGCTGTACACCCAGGCCTCCCCCATCCTATTGTTATGAAGTTACTTTGTCGTACCCAAGTTATCCCTAAAAAATATTTTATCTTAGAAGATGCAGCCCAGTGCTTTAGCCTAAGGTCCCTTGTGATACAGACTCATCCAGTATGTTAGTAATCTCTCTCCATTTGGGGTCATCTGCAAATGTGACGAGCATAGCAAGTGAAATCAGGGTTAGCAAAGGCATTTCCTGGCCCATGGGACACTCCACTTAGTAGCGTCTCATGGAAAAGACAGAGAGACTTCTGTTTTGTAGTGGCCCAGCAGCACCCTGGGCATCTCTTTGTACAAACAGCTTTTTCTTGTACCTACATCTACAAAAAAACAAATTACTAGCGATTGCGGGAGGGGAGGGGGGACTCGGGGCAGGATGGGGACTCTAAGAAACAATCACAGCCATTGTTTCTGTGTCTAACCCAGCGTTCCCTCTTCATTAAATGTAACTCACACATGCACACGAAGGACGTGTCTTTGGCTTTATCCCAATTATTCACTTCAAAATTTCTATGTGGTAGAACAGGAGGACTGTTGAAATTGGAATCCACATGACTCGAGTTCAAATCCCCACTCAGCTACTTTGGGCCTGTGTGACCACAATCAAGTTGCATCCCCACTCTGGCTCTTAGTTTCCCCTGTGTGTAAATGAGATGGTCGGTCTACAGGCCTGGAAGGGGGACCTCTCCAGCTCTCTATCTATAAATAATCCGAGCAGAGGCGAGGGAGAAGAATGCAGGGAAGATATTCTTTGTTCCCTTCTGTACTTCATAATTGAGGTTTTTAAAGGCTCTTTCCCTTTTTTAAAAGCCTGTCTTTATATTTCAGACCAAGACAGTTTGTCCAAATATAGGACATTAACATATAAACCAGCAGCAGCTAAGGTAAAAGTAAAAAAAATGTAGAAGACGTAAGCAGGTTTGCTAAGTCTCAAGTTTAGATCCCACTTAATCATTTTCCTTCATTTTCAATTACAGTGTTAGTTGTTGAAAACTGCTTCAGCATTGTTTCAAGCACTACTTTAAATGCTATGTATACAAATGGATTAGGCGCACCAGACACAGAAGCAAACCAACATAGTAGCACAGTGCTCAATAAATGCAAAGACTCCAGCGCCTATATTAAGCATTTCCAATTTGACAAAAACTGCTAGGAAAACTGGAAAGACGTCTGGCAGAAATTAGGCACAGACCAGCACTTCACACTGTATACCAAGATGAGGTCTAACTAGACCCAAAGCTCAGATCTCAAAGGTCCTATCATTAACAAATTAGGGGAGCAAGGATGAATATAGCTTTTGCAACTATGAATAGGGAAAGAGCTCATCAGACAAGGAACAGAGGATCACAGAAGATAAAATGAACAACTCTGTTTACATAAATTAAGAAAGATTTGCATAAACAAAGGAAGACAGTTAAAATTAGAAGGCAAACAGCTAAGTGGGAAAAATTCTTTGCAGAAAGCTTCTCCAATAAAAGTCTGAAATTTATGAGAACATGACACAAATATACATAAATAAGAAATATTCCTCAGTAGATAAATGGTCTAAGGATATTAATAGACAGTTCTTGAAGGAGGAAATTCTAGCTATCAACAACCACAGCAAAATACAAACAAAAATCCCCTAAATCCTGTTCAGAGAAATGCAAATTAAAACCCTAATCTCACTTCCATCAGATTGGCAAAGATGACAAAAAAGAGAAAGCAGTTGTGGGAGGGCCTGGGGGAAGACAGGGAGGTTAGAGCAGTTGCTAAAGGGGTCATGAGCAGAAAAGTTTAAGAAGCCCTGTGTTAGAGCACTGCTGTAGCTTTGAATTAGTTCAACTGCTCTGGAAAGTAATCACAGCTGAGAAGTCAGTCAACTTTACATACCCTTTGATACCCCAAAGAGACCAAAGAAAGAAGAGATATGTTGAAACACTTACTAAGCACTTAACACAAAGAGAAAAGCTGAGACAGCCCCTCTTCTCAAGAAAGACAACACACAGAAGAAGTTCTAGTGGCACAGTGGAGGGAAAGGTCCTGTGGCCCTCAGGGTGCAGTTGGCAAAGCAGATGGTAATGCATCATCTTTCTTTATGCAAAAAACCAAATCAGTTTCTGATACTGAACCATTTCCTGATTCCAAGGCTGTCGGTGATGAGAACTTTCCTTCCTGGGTCTGCAGGAGCTGTGGCTCCTGAGGAGATAGTTACCAGGAAGCATGTGCACAGGAACTTCTTCTCCAGATGATGGCTGCGGGGAGTGGGCTGGAGGCAGGGCAGTGAGTCTGGGGAGCACAGCTATTCCCAAGGCTATTGGAGATGCACATTTAAAACAGCTTTTTCAAATATCTCAATATAAATCCTCAAATTTCTCTCTCTCTTCTCCCAGTTTGGGTGGGTGTTAAGGTTTTCTTACAGTACCGCATACAAATAATAATTGCCCAAGCAGAAACATTTTAAAATCTGGTTAGATGTTGTAAATGTCAATGTAAACACCTTCATTTTAACACTGTTACACACGAAGGAATCATATAAATGCATTGTAGCTTCATGACCGAACAGGGGGCATAATAATGGTCACTAATAATGTGGACACCTGGGGAAGGATGGAGAGAGCAGGACAGATGGACAGACGGAGAGACACAGAGGCAGAGGGACAGGAGAGAGAGAGAGAGGAGGAGAAGAGACAGAGGAGTGTGGCAGAGAGAACGAGAATGCTAGGTCAGCCGCCCTGAACTAACAAGCAAATCCTAAGCAGGGACATCGAGAGTGTAGGGTGGGTCCTGGAAGGAGGACTCCTAGACAAACATGGACAAGAAACACACAGCACAGGCCCCTCTGGGAAGTAGCTTCTGGGATTTTAAACCTCCTGAAGGCAAGGAATCGGGCCTGTCATGATGCTCCACAGAGCCCAGCACAGAACCAGGGCTGCCAATCAACAGCACCTAATCAGAACTCAATAAAAATTTAATTTGTCAAATAAAAGAGTGAAAGAAAAGGGTAAAGAGAAGTGATGTACAGAAGCAGCTGGACTGAGTCAGAATAAGAACAGCTCTCCATGACCAAAAGGCATCTTCAATACCTGGTAACAAATGGCTGTGGCCACGGATGAAACTGTGTTGCTCAGGTGAGAAAGTCACACAAAGAACTCGGTCCCATACTCTTTATTAGCTCCACACAGACAATAACCACCATTTCCCAACCCTTAAGAACCAGGAGTGGGTTTTTTGTTTGTCTGTTTGTTTTAAAAAGCTGGACTGACACTTGGCAGCTAGGAGTCTGATGGATTGCAAATGTTAAAGTCGAAGCCCCAGAGACAAGCTCTTTGCCAGCCTCTTTAACCACAGCAGCTGAATAAATCCTCATAAGAAACAAGAGGCCTGCATTTCTAAAATATATAGAAAATTAAGACAAATTTATAAGACTACAAGCCATTCCCCAATTGATAAATGGTCAATGGATATGAACAGACAGTTCTCAGATGAAGAAATTAAAGCCATCTATAGTCATATGAAAATATGTTCTAAATCACTATTGATTAGAAAAATGCAAATCAAAACAACTCTGAGGTACCACATTCCACCTATCAGATTGGCCAACATGACAAAACGGGAAAATGATCAATGTTGGAGAAGATGTGGGAAAACTGGAACACTAATACATTGCTGGTGGAGTTGTGAAATGATTCAACCATTTTGGAGAACAATCTGGAACTATGCCTAAAGGGCTATAAAATGTGCATACCCTTTGACCCAGCAATAGCACTTCTAGGGCTGTATCCCAGAGAGATCATACAAATGGCAAAAGGACCCACATGTACAAAAATATTCATAGCTCTTTTTGTGGTGGCAAAGAATTGGAAATTGAGAGGAGGCCCATCAACTGGGGAATGGCTGAGCAAGTTGTGGTATATGAATGTAATGGAATACTATTGTGCTATAAGAAATGATGAACAGGTCGACTTCAGAAAAACCTGGAAAGACCTATATGGTCTGATGCTGAGTGAAGTGAGCAGAACCAAGAGAACACTGTACACAATAACAGCCACGTTGTGTGATGACTAATATTGATAAACTTAACCCTTCCCAGCAATGCAAGGATCTAAGACATCTCCAAAGGCCTTGTGATGGAAAATGCCATCCACATCCAAAGAAAGAACTATGGAAGTTGAATTGGTATTTTTTTATCTCTTCTGTTGAGTTTTGTTTCCTTTCTGATGGTTCCTTCTGTTGGTTTTGATTTTTACTTACAACACCACTAATGTGAAAATATGTTTAATAGGAATGTAAATGTATAGCCTATATCAGATTGTGTGACGTCTTGGGGAAGGTGGAGGGGAGGAAGGGGGAGAAAAAATTTAAACTCAAAAGCATATGGAAGTGATTATTGATAAATCAAAATAAATTAACAAAATTTTTTTAAAATACTGAAAAAAAAAAGAAAAAGAAAGAAAACTAGGCCTCACTGTGATAACCAATGATAAATCTTTTCCTGGCAGGGATTTCAGCAGGATAACTGACTTAGATAATGCCATAAATCTATTGAATGGTAGAACTGGGAATAAAACCAAGATTTTCTAACTTAGTGATTTTATGCACATACATGCACACATACATACACATATACATATATATATGCGTATACACAACCACATATAAACATATACATTGATAACCTTTTTCAATTTAATTGGTTTCTTTTGTGATTTTATGTATTTTATTTGCATTTAAAAATATGCTGAACCAGGGACACATTAGTATTACCATCACTCCAAAGAGGTTTTTGACACAAATAAAGATAAAATTCCCTGATTTAATGCCCCCCCCAAAAAAAAGAAACAAGAGGCCTGGGGTAAGCTAGGTGGCACAGTGGATGAAGTCAGGAGGACCTGAGTTCAAATCCAACCTCAGACCAAACACTTAACACTTACTAGCTGTGTGAGCCTGGGCAAGTCACTTAACCCCAAATGCGGGCGGAAGGAAGGAGGAAGGAGGAGAAGGGAGGAGGAGAAGGAGGAGAAGGAGGAGGAAGGAGAGGAGAGGAGGAAGGAAGGAAGGAAGGAAGGAAGGAAAAGAAACTAGAAGCCTTAACTCACTTACAAATGAGACTTTGGAGGGGGAAGAACAGAGAGAAAGGGACATTTCTGGATAAAGAACAAGGCTGTTGCAAAGGGGATCATGGCTAACCCTGAATTCCATTTACTGCGTATGCCTTTACTCTCCCTATTGGGTCTAAACTCCTTGAAAGGAAGTCCTGACTCATGCTACCCAGAGCGCCTTGGACTCAGAAGACAGACAGAAAAGACGTAGCTATCAACTGACAAAAATAAACATAAGCCACTTGTCAATAGATATGGATACCAACAAAGCCCCATCACAGGACATGAGCAGCCAGAATGGTTGGCACTTAAACGTGTAACAGGGTTCAACAGCCAGAGACTCACGGCTTGAGTCCACAGTTTTCAGTTTCCTACTGCTTCATTTATGCTAAGGCAGAACTTCTCTGATGGGTGGTTGGGGGGATGCAAGAGAAGGGGCTTTGGAATCTGAGCCAGCCCACTCAGGCCCAAGGCCCAGCTCTGCCACTAACTTCTGTCTGACATTAGATACATCATTTACCTTTCTGGGCCTCAGATTCCTCATCTCTAAAATAGCTGGATTGGACCAGATGATTTGAAACAGGAATTCTTGCCCTTTTCTGTGTCATGGACCCTGTGGCAAGCCTGTGGTCCCCAGACCTCCTCCTAGAATCATGCTTTTTAATGCATAAAATAAAATACACAGGATTAAAAAGGAAACCGATAGGAACACCTAGGTGGCGCAGTGGATAGAGCACCAGCTCTGCAATCAGGAGGACCTGAGTTCAAATCCGGCCTTAGACCAAATACCTGACATACTTACATACACTAAGCTGTGTGACCCTGGGCAAGTCACTTAACCCCAACTGCCTAAAAAAAAAAAAAAAACCAAAAAGGGAAGCCAATAATAGTTAAATACAGTTGCCAGAAAATTATACAACAATAATCTCACCAATCTCCAGTTAAGAACTCCTGATTTTAAAAGGTCCTTTCAAATTCAGACCATCTGGAATGCAATGACATTCATAAGGGTCTGGGACAGTTCAAGGAGGTCTTAAGGATCAAAAATGTAAAATTTCTGAGGAGCAAAACTTAATGAATGCTTCCCCTATGCAAGGCTCTGGAGATACAGAGTGACAGCCATGCAGGCAAGGCAGGAAGGATTTATTTAGGTCTTGCTATGTATGTGCCCGTCACTATGCTAAATGGTGGGGGTACAAATACAAACAACGAACATTGGAGAAGACACAGAAATAGACCTTGTCACGCCTCTTCTCTCTATGACTGCAAACCCCAGGTATTCACCTCACTATTTCCCACCCATGTGCTCTCTGGGACTTCATGATCTCCAGAAACTCATCATTCCATAACACAAAAACCACTGAGACCCACGCCTCCTCAGCACTCCTTCGCTCCCTCTGGATGGGGGCTCCTTGCAGACCCTCCTTGAGGGGGGCACACTAGGCATTTATTTGATCATTTCCCACCTGGCTACTTTCCTGGACCTCATGATCTCCAGAAACGACATCTATAAGATGAAATAAATTCTGGAACTTTCACTTCCTCAGACTGTTTGCCACATGGCTGCAGGACTTCATGCTGGGTAACCTCCTCTTCTTCCTGCCTCCCTCCACCCTGCTTTTCATCTTCTTTTTCTATGCTGTCTTCTCTGATTAGATTGTGAGTTCCATGAGGGCAGGGACTGTCTCATGTCTTTCTTCCTAAGCCCCGCACTTAATACAATGCGTGGAACAGTGCAGGCACTTAAATAAATGTTTATTAGCTAACCCAGAAACTGGTTATAATGAAACCAAGTGAGACAATCGGGCCCCCCACTTCAGGAGAGTAGGTCAGGAGAGAGGAGAGGGAGGGATATACATGAGGTCTACAACAGTTGTCCTCAAATTATTTCTTTTCACTTGCTTAAAAGCTGTGTCTACCACCCTTACGGAAATCAAAACCGAAAAACAGAAGACCTTAAGGCCCTAAAATTAGGTAGCAAATGAATTTAGAGTTCAGAAAATAGAAGAGCAGGCTTCTAGAGCTACTGTTAGGAAGACTGGAAAGCAGAACGGAGGCCTCCCCCAGGTTAGAAGACCATGGAATCCGCAGGGAGAAGACACTGGAAGGCACCTGTGCCTTTGATTTGGTAATGCTCAGCCCACAGCATCCATACTTTTCAAGAGAGCTATCCATTTTTATACCGAATACCCACAAAAAAAAGAGTATCTTCACTTGGACTAAAGTGCCTTAAAAGAAGAAGATACTGAGGAACATGAAGATAAACGGGGTTCTGACTCTGCTTTGTATGTATAGGGCTTTTCACGAAGAATGATTACTGAGAAAAACATTATAAATGGCATAAAGTTAAAAGAATTAATAGTTCTTAGTCATTATCTTTAGAACATTAAAGGCGAGACAAACAAATGTCTATGGGGGACAAAGAATAGAATAGTTCATATTATCTAATTAGATAATCACCAAGTTGAAGAGACAGAATTAGAGACTATTTAAAACTTATCCTGTTGCTTTATTACATAAAAAGGGATTTGAAAAACAAAAAAACCCACACGATGCCATACAATTTCCTTGCTGAAGGTGCACTTTGGGTCTACACCACCGAGAAATTAAAACGTATGCAGGTCTTTGTTATTTATCAAGCTCTGAGCCTGAGAGCAGCCTAGAGAGTGACAGTGTTGTCAAGCGAAGGAGCCAGAAACGTGGGCATGGCCTCAGCAAAACATTCACCCCAACTGTTACAAAAGCAACACAGAAAATTAAGTGGGTTCCATGCCACATCCTGAAAATGCACAAGTCTAAGCTAGGAGAAGCATCTTTTCATTTCAATGCCCAATCTGTATTCCTCATTTCATACAATCTAAATGGACAGTCTGAAAAAGCTGTGCAGTCAGACCCAGGAGGATGACATTCAATTTAGCAACTCAAAGTGCCTGTCCATATCTCTGTGGCAGTTTCATGACACAGACGACAATGAAATGGAGGGGACGCTGTCCAAACAATGACAGATATTGCCCATGTCTCTACTAGCATCCAGGATGGAGTAACAGGGGAAGCTCAGAAGACTGCACTGTAACATAGAAACCAGAGTAGCATCGAACTGTCAATGTCGTTCAACTAAAGCTGTACAATGCTATTTGACCTTTGCATACAGAGGGATGTTTCTGAATAATTCTCCATGTCATGTGAATGCGAATAAAGCTCACTTACTGTTTGGATTTAATTTCTTTTCTTTCCCATCAATTTTAATTTTAGAGAAAGAATAAGCAGGACATAGTACATTTCTAGAGCGTCATGCTAATATCAGAATTATAAAACATATTGTGTTCTCTTTAGCCATGTATTAATATTTGTGGCATGCTGTAAAATCAGACTAACCATACCATTTTTCACCACGATGTAAATAACTGAAGATAAAACATTCTTAATTATACACACCTTCCTAAATGCTTCAAATTTTAAATTTTGTTAAAAGGAAGGTTTTTTCCTTATGTATTAACGATTCCTATTTCTCAGGGAGGAAAGTCCTTCATTTGACAAATCTGAGTGCTTGAGATGTGCAGGACACAACTACAAGTGAGATGCAGTCCTGCCCAGGAGGAGTTTCCAATCTACTAGAGGGAGGAAGGAGGCTACCCAAGTAATGATGATCCACAGCAGAATGAACTCAGTGCCATCCATGGTGTAGTCAGGCAAAGAAGAGGGAAGACATCTCTGTCTGGGGTGATCGGGAAAGGCTCTCTTCTGCAGGGTGGTGTGTGTGCGTGTTGTGTGACAGTAAGGGCATCATGGGGGGCAGGAAGCATAGGCTGGAGAGCTAGAAGCCCTACAAGCCATCCTGAGAAGCCTCGCGGCCAATGGGAGCCTGATGGCGCCTGCCACTTAGACTTCTTATGGCATCTGGGCTTCTACTTCTCAATCTCATTTTTAGGGGTGGAGAAGACTTTCTTTGAAAATAAAACCTTGTGAAGAGCCTCCTCACGTTTCACCTCCCATGTTATACTGTATATGACAGCGGCCCTGGTCTGCTCAGTGGCTGCCATTCCATGTGGGGAAGGCCCATGTCTTACTGAATACAGTGCATTTCTCCCAGGCTCCAAAGAGTAGCACAGAGCAAGCTCTCCAAGGCTGAGATGCAGGAAATGTTCAATCACCACCATGCCCATGCACGTGGCACCTGAGGGTCTGTAAAGCACTTTATCTAGTCTCATTCAAGCCTCCCAAAAGCTCTGTTAACTAAGTGCTTAAGGCATCGTTATCCTGAGGCTCAGAGCAGTGAAGGGACTTGCCCAGAGTCACAAACCTAATCTAGGCTGGAGGCAGCATTCAAACCCAGGTCCTGAAACGGATCAAGGGCCTAAACACAGCTGTGATTGCCACTGATGAAGCTCTGAGAGGGTCTGGAAGCCAACCTGACTCTCCAAGGACCGCTGGAGAGCAACAAGGAGCCCCCCTCCATGGATGGAGATGAAAAAGGGCCAGACCTGGCACCAGAAGAGCTGTGTTCATCTGACTGCTTCTGGCATCTGACAGCCCATGAGGTGCCTGTCAAACTTCTCTGGGCCTTAGGGAGGTGCAGGGGATGATCTCAAGCGCCCTTTGAGTTCCAAAGGCTCTGCCTCAGTTCAAACTCACCACCCAGAGAAGGTGCCGAGACCACCTCTTCCCTGACTCAGCGGCTCTGCTGGGAGCAGCACCTCTGTCCTAGTCTGGGCTGGAGCCACCACTAGGTAAAGATCCCGAATGCAGGCCAGTGCCTGAGGATGTCACTCCTATACTCTCAGAAAGCTTCCCGAAGCTCAGACTCTGCCCAGGTCTACTTTCAGAAGAATTAATTAAAAGGTAATCAAGAAAGACTGACTAAGTCTAATCTACAGAATGCCAATATCAAAGGCATTTTTGAAAACCAGAAGATTCCCTTCTTTAAATAAGAGCTTATCTTTATAAGTGGATGTTATTCATTCTAATGCCTAAAAGAGAAAGTGAGGGGCAGCTAAGCGGCTCAGTGGATAGAGCTCAGGCCTTGGAGTCAGGAGGACCTGAGCTCAAATCTGACCTCAGACAACCGACACTTACTAGCTGTATGACCCTGGGCAAGTACTCATCAAAAAGAAGGGGGGGGGGAGACAGAGAGACAGAGAGAGAGACAGAGAGAGAGAGAGAGAGAGAGAGAGAGAGAGAGAGAGAGAGAGAGAGAGAGAGAGAGAGAGCGAGAGAGAGAGAGACAGAGAGAGAGAGAAGGTGCTATCGGGATTTTTTCACAAATTAAGCAATTTGTCAGGAAAGGCACAGGATGATTTTCCTCAAGAGGCAGAAGGTGTTTCTTTGAAAATACATAAAAGTTAACAATGCAAATTCTTTCTTTTAACCCCTGAGACATGAGTGTCAGCGATCTCTGAAATCCTGACAGGCCAGGGCACGTAAATCCTTACAAAAATTGCAGGTGTGGTTCCCCACACCCATGGTGAAATAAAACATCACAAAAGCACACGAAAGTGGTGGATCAGGCAGCAGTCAACTGTGTATTATCTGTATTACTTTAAAATAATAACAAGTACCTTTAATAAACTCATGTAGGTGGCGTGGTTTGGTTTTGCTTTTTTTTTTTTAAATTCAACACATCAACATGAAATCTTAGTCAAAAAAAATAAGAATATGTGAAAGCAGAGGAAATATGAGTCTCAAAAAATCTCAAATATCCCCTCAACTTGAAAAATCAAAGCATTAACATCTTAAAACAAGCCCTGCTTCCACTGCAAAGCAGTAGGAAGATGAATAGAACCTAACAATGGATAAACAACAACAGTGAGTAAACATTTATGTTCTAATTTCCATCAGCACCTGTGGAAAAGAGCACTGCATGAGGATGGATTTCATTACTGACAAACCTTGAGGTTCTAGGTAAGAAACAGCTCTTGATACCTGACATTTCAAAAGAAAGATTTCCTTAAAGTCTACTTTAGCAGCTCCAAAAATCTGTCCTAACTGCCAATAATATTTATAGCATTGAATGCTGTGGTAAAAAGATGCAACTGTAGGTCATTTTCCTTTTCAATAAACAAAATATTCTATTTTTACCAACTTACCTTCCGCCCATCACTCGCATGACAATTCACATTTAGAGGCGTCAGTAAAGCCATCAGTTTCTCTTCATTACCACTCCTAGAAAAGGAAATCAATCAATCCATTAAAAAAATTAGTTTTATATGGCCATGTACTAGTATTCTTCAGACTAGAAAAGAAATCAGCTCTATTTGCTATTATTTCTTCCACATGGATCTAGATTATTGTTATTTTCCAATGTCATCAGTATTTTTCCAAATAATCCCTCTCATTCCTCCTATTCTAGGATGTCCTAGAGCCCTGGGCTCCAGGCACCTCCGTCACAGAGCTGCACAAAGCCATTTTCTGGATGATCAAAATGAACTTCATATTGCTATCATGTGACCAATAGCATTAGAGCTGGAAAAATAAATAAAATGCTATGAAAAGAAAAAAGCTACTAGTTAAATTTTAAAAGCTCAAAGAACAAAAGAGAAGAATAAGATTTTTTTTTCTGACTGTGAATATTTGCCATATACTCGCTACTCAGGCTTTCCTTGGAAAAATCTAAAAAAAAAAAAATCTTGAAAATAGAGCTTTAAAACCCAGGAATTGACAGAAACATATTCTTAATATGCCATTTGGTTCTAAAAACCTAGGCATCTAAGAAGCATAAGGATTCCTGGCACCTTATAAGCCAATCTAATTAATAATGCTTATAACCAACACCATACTGAAAGATAATTTCATTAACCATCCTTACCCATTTATAACAAAGACAAAGTCTACAGAGCCGTACTGGTCAACCACATTATCTCACACGGTCAAAGCAAGACAGTGATAACATAAAATGTATACAGTCCCCCCACCCCCTTTTTCCTTTCAAATGCATTGTACTCACTTCAATGGAATGAAATGACTTACCTAGCGGCTTCTAGGAGTTCGTCCTTCTTGTATTCACCTAGATGATTACAAAATATCATGCTGTTAGCATTTGGCAGAAGACAGATGAAGAAATGCAGCAGGCAGCAAACACAGAATTAAACAGAGGAAGAACGGGAGAAAAAAAAAGGAGTCCACACCCCGCTGGGTGATGGAGCCGTGACGTGAGCCAGCTTGTGAAGCAGGCAGCATCACCAGTGCCTTGGAGACCGGCAGCAAATTGACGCAGCTTCTTGTCCAATCCTCCGATGAAACGGCTTGCTTCAGACAACCAATGAATGTGCAATCTTGGATTCAGAAACACATTCCCCTCTGCTAACAGCAGGCCAGCGGAAGACAATGTCCCTTCCCCCCCTCTATTCAGGCTGTCATACTAGACTCATGGAGCATAATCAATTCTGAGGCAGAAGCCAAATAGTGTGGCTCTTTACAGGGACGAATGACCACCGTCTTCAAAACTCTCCCTTCCTCACCGCCCCCAAAACACACTCCTGATTTATTTGGAAGGACAAAGAAAGTTTGTTTTAACGTGGTTACTCTGTAACTGACCCATGCTGGGCTTCAGAGTCCCTAAGTAAACTGCAAACAGCAGACGCAGAGAAGTCTTTGCGTCCATAGAGAGGCAGGGTCTGTGGCAGAAAAATCCAGGGAAACATGCACAGAATGGGATGATCCTTTTCTAAGAGCCCCAGCAAACACAGGGATTGCTTGGCAGATGGCACCAAATGTCCTCCTTCCCTTCCTGGGCTCTAATGGGGGACACCTAGGACAATCTGGGGGTGGGCATGGGCGATCCTTTACCAAACTCAACCCAATCCAACAGAAAGCAAGGTGCTTGGTTACCTGGGCAGGCACCACAGCCTTCCAGCTGAGAGATTTTGGTCCACTGACTTTTTTCATCACACAAAAGAATGGATTTTTGAATTCACCATAATAATTTTAGCACCTCAACAGCTGAATTGTTAGGGGATTCAAACCACCAGATTTCTTCTGTGATGTCAAGTGAAGGACAAAGGATTTTTAAAAATGCAGCACTTGAGAAATGAGAAGGGCTAGCCTGTGACTCAGCATTACTATGCTGCCTCAGTTTGTTACGTCATTAAAGCAAAAATGACCTCCCAAAAGACAGCAAATACATGCAAGTGTTTTTAAAACTCACTGCACAGAAGAAGAAAACATCAGCCAAAGCTAAGGTTATTTTATTCTAAAACCAAAACCAAAACCAATGGCTTCAACAGAAGTTACTTTGTTCAAAATATGTACCCATTTGCCTCCAGACTCCTCCATGTTTTGCTCTAGGACTACAGCAACCGAGCGCCCCACCCATGTGGCCAAATCCCGTCACTCACTGGCCAGGCATCTGTCTGCCCCTGACCTTGGGCTGCCACAAAACTAAGATTAGTTTAAGGCTATGGAACTCGTGACTATAGGCTTTCATATTTTTAAAAGAGCAGTTATTAAAGTTATTTAAATAAATATACAGCCCAAACCAACAATTTGATGTGGTATGCCCCGACAGATCTAAGTTCAACAATGACTATGGACCACATGGATTAGGGAGATTTCATGGACAGACCTGCCGTTCTTTCAAATTCCTTCAACATGGTACAAAAGTTTTAAGTCTAGCCACTCGCTGAAAGTCTACCTACTAGCTAAGTTCAGAATGCAGAGCAGCCTTGTTATAAGGATACAAAAAAGCATGATCACAACATCTAAAGCTGAATCTACTAGGTTCCAGTATTCTTGACTTGGGTCTACAGGTGGATTTCATGGGCTCAAAGAACTTGGATGGGAAAATGCTTTTTATCTGTTTCAGTATAAATCGGTTTTTTTAAAAATAAAACCCTGTGTTTTATTTTATGCATTTAAAACCATCAGTCTGAGAAGGGCTCCATATGCCTCACCAAACTGCAAAAGGGGTCCAAGACAAAATAGATTAAGAAGGCTTGATCCAGCCCAATTTCATCACTCTATAGATAAGGAACCTGAGATCCCCAAAAGGGAATATGGGCTGCTTAAAATACCATGTGTTAAGATGGCAGAATTTGAACTCATCTGCTCTGACTGCTAAGCCCAGTGCTACAAATTGTATAAATTAAAAGGCCCTCCCGGAAAACCAGACACAACTTTAATGAAGCAATCAGGCGTGATTTGAAACCTACAACCCAAATCTGTTTTAAGAGAGTTTAAAGGTTTCAGCTGACAATGCTAGAGGAAAACAGCAACTCCATCATAATCGCTGGGGTAGAATAATGCTTATACAAACTAAGCAAAATTAGAACTACTTCCATGCAATATACAACCGAGTATATACATTTCCATCGTGCAGTTGCTTGTGTTTGTTTTGCAGTAAGGAGATTTCAAAGTCCCTCTGAGCTTAACATACCTTGGGCTGTAAGCTAGTAGTGACATCACTAGACAGGAAATGGGTCCCAAAGAGTGAATGGGAGGGAATCAGGGTGCATAACTTATAGATCCTGGCATCATCTAGGATACTGGGTCCCCTGATTCGCACAATTTATCTAGAAGCTCCATCCAAAGCATCCATCATAACGTGTCAGCCTAGTCAAGAAGCATTGTCCATGTATGTGGCTGTTGTTTTTAAAAAAGCAAGCCCCAAACTCTAAGCTTTCACAGAGCATGCATAGGTGTTAAAATGTTCTTTGTTCATTGTCTTCTGCCCTCTAGTTTTTAATCAGCATCTCTGCAGTACATTCCAACATCCACTGTCTGGTGCCCAAGGACCACCATCTATAAACAGCAAGAATTATTTTTCACATATCCCATCTCAGGAACCAGAAGCATAATGAATGCAAAGCTGCTCACACACTGACAACAAAGCTGAGCAACTTATTTTAATCGTTCAACCTCCAGCTTTTTCCTGTTTGCTGAGGATCTGAAAATATTCTGGCTACAACTATGATGCTCTGTGGAGCATTTATATTCTGTAATAACACCCAGATAAAGACTTGCAATAGATCAGCCAAGGAAGAAGCTAGGCAATTACAGTCAAGGCAATAGCACCCCGGAATGGTGAAAATAAATGGCTTAAAATATTTGTATTTGATTAGAGAAAACTAAGTGGGATTAAAAAATGAACAAGTAGCCAAAAGAAAAAAGGTTACAGATTCCTATGCTAACTCTCCATAAAGTTTGAACTGCTTTTATTGCTCAAGTAGATGACAAGGGAGATGTGGAAGAGACTGTATATGTTTTTTTCCTTCAATCAAACAAGTATTTCTTCCAAGGTCTATGACTGGGGCCACACAAACCACACAGTCAAGGAGCTTCTGCTGTTCTGTGTGAACACGTGCAGAGAATGTTTACAGAAAACATGCGAGGTAATGGAGGGGAGGGGCAAGTGGAAGGATGGCACTGGAACGACTGGGGACATCAGAAAAAGAACCCAGCCACTAGGACTCTTGAGCCAGGCACTGAAGAAAATCAGGTGGGAAAGCCTTCCAGGTATGAGAGAGGCAGCCGGTGCAAAAGGCTGGAGGGCTGAGAGCAAACACCGAGAAGCAGTGGGAGTGGGAGGGAGAGGGAGAGGGGAGGGAGAGGGGAGAGAGGGGGAGAGAGGGGGAGAGAGGGGGAGAGAGAGAGAGAGAGAGAGAGAGAGAGAGAGAGAGAGAGAGAGAGAGAGAGACAGAGAGAGACAGAGAGAGACAGAGAGAGAGTGTGAAAGGAGGCAGGAAGACCAGTGACAGGTACCAGTCCACGCAAGAGTGATTAGAGACTGAACAGGGGTGCTGGCTTTGTGAGGGAGAGAGAAGGAAGAATGCTACAGAGGTGTAATCAACACAACTTGGCAAGTCACTACATATGGGGGTTTGAGGACAATGAGAGAGAGTGAAAAATGGTTGAACCTAAGCAAAGACTAATCTGAATAATTATTAGGGAAATATAGCAGTACAGTAGATATAGCTCGGGCCCTAAAGTCAAATACACCCTCTAGCACTGCCTTGCAGTGTGACTCTGGAGAAGCTTATTAACCTCTGTCTGCCTCAATTTCCACATCTATAAAACAGGGATAATATAGCACCTACCATCAGGGTCATCAGGAGTATCAAATGATATGATATTTGTAAGTGTTTTACAAACCTTAAATCTACGTAGAAATGCTAGTGACTGTTAGGATTATCTCAGCACCTTCAAAGAGATAGGGAAGGAACTACCATCCCCTCCAGCTGCCATTCACTCTCACTCGCTCTCCTCCCTGCTACCCTTCAATTCTTAGGAACTGTTTATGTTTGTTGCTTCGGCTTTCTCTTCCTTAGGTCACTTCTCACACAATCCATTACAATCTGGCTTCCAACTTCACAAACTACATTTTCTCCAAAGTAAGTGATGATCTCATTGCCAGATCTAATGGCCTTTTCTTAATCCCCTTCCTTCTTGCAGCATCTGACACTACTGACCACCCTTGACATAGCCATCCTGGCACAGTGAACACAACATCAGCCTCAGAACCAGACACACACATAGTGGCTATGTCCTTGAGGTAAACCACTTGACTTCCCTTTGTTCTAGGCAACTCTCTAGGGCTGTAAGCTACAGAGAAGCATTGGCCACCTTGGTAGAAGATGCTTTCCTTATCCAGGTGGCTCCTTCTACCACTGAAATGACAAGTCCAGTCACTATCCTATTTGGTGATGAGATCTGAACCCATGGGAGTTGATGAGATCATTAAGAGGAAAGGGCGGGGGGGGGTGCCCAGGAAAGAATCCTGAGGCATATCCACACAAAGAAGCAAGAGAGGGATAATAATATAGAAAGAAACTGAACAATAATCAAACAGCTATAGGAAAACTAAGACCACTGTGTAAAAGCAGCCAATTTATCAAGATACAAATAAATAAAATCAAGAGCCATTCCCCCATGGATAAATGGTCAAAGGATACGAACAAACAGTTCTCAAAAGAATTACAAACCAGTGACAACTACATGAAAGACTGTACCAGATTACTAATAAAATACAAGTCAAAACAACTTGGAAGTCTGAAACATCTCACACTTAGCATACTGTCAAAGGTGAAAAAACATGGGAACAGACTGGGCTGCAGGATTACACTTTTTGACTGGAGCCATGGAACTGGCCCAAGTATTCTGGGAAGCAATCTAGAATTATGCTAAGAAACTGGCCAAAATATCCTGACCATAAATGCCCACAGATCACGCTGGTAGGCATCTACCCCAAAGAAATTAAAGACGAAAAGAACTATTCCTAACATACACACAATCCCAGCCCCATTTGTGTCAGTCTTTTTTGTCATCATCAAGAACTGGAAATAAGGTAAATGTCCATCCACTAAGGAACGGCTACACAAATTATGATCAACAAATGTAATGAAACACTGCCGCACAGTAAAACAATCTGAATAGGAAGAATGGAGCGCGGCAAGGGAAACTTAGGAAGAACTGATGGTGAATGAACCCCAGCAGGATCAGGAACGGGATGCGCTTTATGACCACAAAAACCTGTCGAACCAGAAAACAAGCTCTGCACGTTCAGAAATTACCGTGAGAAGAGAAAAGGCAGAGGGGGCACTGTAAAACAGATGCTCACAGCACAACAGATAAAGTGCTGATCTGGAGTCAAGGAGACTTGGGTTCAAAATTGGCCTCCAACATTTACCAGCCACGTGACCCCTGGCAAGTCACAGAACCTCTCACCCTCAGTTTCCTAACTGGAAAAATGGGAATAACTATGACAGCTCCCTCACAGGTTGCTGTGGGAATTAAACGGGATAATGTATGTAATGAGTTTTTCGAGCTTTAATGTCCTATGTCAATTTTATTATTATTTCTTTTGCTGGCTTGTCCCCTAGTCTCTTCTATTCTTTGTTATAAAAGTTATCCCATTATGTATGTAAGAGAGTGGGAGGAATATATTCAGAAATGAAGGTGATGGAACAACAAAATATATCAATAAATCCTTTTTAAGACATAACTTTAAAAACTTCAATTTTCTGAACTACGTAAAAACAAAATAATTACACTAAAATAACTAATTATTTTTATTTTTAAAGACTCAAGCTGAAGAGACTGAATACAAATAAGCACTTTAGAGCCGCAAACAGAAAATGGAACTACTGATCTCATTTTCAGAATTTTTTTGTCCTTTCTTTGAGCATCTTCCATTATTCTCCTGGTCAAAAAGAACAGTTGTGACTCCCTAATTTAGGTAGTATGGAGTAAGGCAAAATAAAAAAAAAATAGTACTTAAGAATCAGTAGATGGTGGGTCAGACTGGCTCTAGTGTTCATCCAGGTGCATAAGCTCGGTGAGGCCAGGCCCCTGATTTCATTTTCTCATCCTAAATACACCTAAATACACCACCTAAAATAGAGCTAACCCTATCTCAGAGGGTCGTTTGAGCTATGGGTTCTCTTAATGTTAAAGTCTGACAAAAGCAGGAGTCATTTATTAATAACCAAAAATGATGGTTGGTGTTTCAGTAGAACAGGG
Source organism: Phascolarctos cinereus (assembly GCF_003287225.1). Lineage (NCBI taxonomy): Eukaryota > Metazoa > Chordata > Mammalia > Diprotodontia > Phascolarctidae > Phascolarctos > Phascolarctos cinereus. The sequence goes on along the minus strand of NW_027556402.1, from coordinate 3,283,909 downwards.
GGGAACATTTTAGACTTAGAATTCTAGATTTGGAAAAGACTAAACTAGAAGACTCCTTCCTATGAAGAAAACTGAGGATTAGAATGGTGAAATGACTTGTCCAGGGTCACCTAGACTAATCTATGTGCCTCGATGTTAAAGATGTTTCATGAAAACAGTCATTTTGAACTCCAGGAGAAAATGGTATGCCAGGACACATGAGGATAAAATGGCACATTATTGTTGGGTTGAGCTGGAAGAGGCTTTCAAGACTATCTCCTTGAACCCTTCCCTGGTTTTACAGATGAGGAAGCAGTGGCTAGCTAGAGAAGTTCTATGATTGACCTAAAGTTATATAGGCTGGCTTTCAAGATGTCCTGGCTCTAAGCGCAAGGCCTCCCTTCAACACCATCCAGACAGGACACAAACGATCACTGAAATGAGGCACAAACTTGGAGAGCCTGACCAGAACTAAGCCCAGTTGCTCATTCCCAATCATTCAGGTACCAGCAGAAAACTCCTTATAGACAGTGATGGCTTTTATTGGTTTCACTGTATCATTTATCAATCAATCAATAAACACTTACTGAGCACCTACTATGTGCCGGGCACTGTGCTAAGTGATGGGGACACAGAAAGAGGCAAACAGCAGTCCTGGTCCTCAGGAAGCTCACAATCTAATGGGGGAGACATGCAAACAAGTTACATACAGGATGATTAGGAAATCACAGATCAAAGGCACTAGAATCAGGGAATGGGAAAGGCTTTCTATGAAAAATGGAATTTTAGGAAGCCAGGGAAGTCAGCACAGGAAGATGAGGATGGAGAGTGTCCTGGCATGGGGAATGGATTGAAGAGTATGTGCCCTCGAGTAAAGTGTAAGAAGTCTGGAAAGGTAGCAGGGGGCTGGTTATGAAGTCCAAACAGATGATCCTCTATTTGATTCTAGAGGTGATAGGAAGCCACTGGAGTTTATCAAGTAGGGAAGTGACACTTAAGAAATTGTGGATGGACTGGGGTGGGTAGAGACATGAGGCAGGCCGCCCCACCTGCAGCTATCTCAACAGTCCAGGTGTGAGGTGATGAAAGCTTACACCTGAGTGGTGACTGTGTCAGGAGAGAGGGAGGCCTATTCAAGAGATGTTGCAGAGGTGACAATGACAGGTCTTGGCACCATACTGGATAGAGGGAGTAAGGAATCCATGATGACTTCTAGATCATGAGTCTGAAGGACTAGGAGGATGGAGGTGTTTTACCAGCAATAAGGCAGACAGGAAGAGTTGGAGAGGGTTTAGGGGGAAAGATAATGAGTTATGTTTTGGACATGTTAAATTTAAGATGTCTATTAGACATCCAATTTGAGATGCCTGAAAGGCAGTTGGAGATGTGGGACTGGAGGTCAGCAGAGAGACTAGGACAGGATAGGTTGATCTGAGAATCGCTAGCATGAAGACAATTAAACCTATGGGAGCTGATAAGATCCAGTGAAATAGTACAGAAGAAGAAAAGAGGTCCCAGGATAGAACCCCGAGGGAGACTTGTGCTTAGATAACACAAGTGATCTGGAGGAGGATACAGAAGGAAACAGAGAAGGAGTGATCAGATAGTTAGGAGAACCAAGAGAGAGGGGAGTGTCTCCAAAACCTAGAGGGAAGAGAGTATCAATGAGGAGAGGGTGATCAACAGTGCCAAAGTCTGCAAAGAGGTCAAGGACACTCAAGGATTGAGAAAAGGCCACTGGATTTGGCAGCTAAGGGATCACTGGTGCTAGGGAGCACAGCAGAAAATGGACAATAAATAGAATTCAGTGGGGACTGCTGTCTCGCACCTCACGTTCCCCCAGCACGGTGGTGCTCCGTACAGAGTTTTGTGCTTAAAACACATTTATTGCTGATGACTGTCCAACCAACGTAGAGCAAAGCGTTTTTTACTTCCTGCTTAAACGTTTCAACAGCTAGGTTTATTAGAAGTTTATATAGGTCAGGTCCTCAGTCAGGAAAGCTCATCTGCAACTTACTAACAGGTTAAGCACCTACTAAGTGCCAGGCACTGTGCTACCTGCAGAGTATACCAAGAAAGACAAGGTGGTCCCTCTGCTCTCAAGGAACTCACAGCCTAATGAGACGACATGCAAACAGCTACGTACAAACACAGCACAGACAGGAGGAACTGGAACTAGTAAGCAGAGGTCTGAGTAAGAGCCCTTCAGGGCTGACTGCTCCCCACTGCTTATCAGTCTTTCTGGTCATGGGATCACAGATCACAGACTGAGAGCTGGAAGAGAGAGGGCCATTAAAAGCCACTGATGCCAACTAGCTGATTTTACAGGTGAAGATGCAGAGGCACAGAGAGGTTAAAGGACTTGCCTGGGGTCACAGAGCTAGTGTCAGAGGCAGGTTCTGATCTCAGGTCTTTCTGAAACCAGGTCCAGTGTTCTAGCCACCATTCCACCAATCCAAAGATGCAGAACAATTTTCGATGAAAACAATTAGATTTGTTTACTTACGTCTGCCTAGGGCAGGTAAGGTAAGTCTTCACCTTATTTTGCCAGACCAGGCCTCCTCTTCATTGCCTGGCTACCAGCTGCAAGACACGCCCCATCCTCCACCCCCTTTCGGCCTGTAGAAGTCAACTTCCTCCATTACTACAGAAGCACCTGTGGCACTCCCTGATATCTGTATCCTGACATTTAGCAAATTGCCTGGCACAGAGTAAGCACATAATAAATGCTCTGAGCAGCTACTCAAGGCCTAGGAGCTGTTGAATTGCTTTTGTTCTCTGGGTCACCTCTGTAATCCCAGTGTCCAGATGGGCCCACAGCAGACACTTAAATTCTTACTGACTGATTGCCAAGGAATACCTAGCAAAGAATCTGAAATAACTCATTATTTACCCACAGACATCAAGATACTTAAAGTCACCATCCATTAACCTTCCAGAAGCAGAAAGGTCCAGTAGACCTCAAATATGGCTGACCTGACCCTGGTGCCCCAACCTCTGAGGAGCATCCGACATCACTTCCACTTGTTTGAACCCTAGGATCTTGTGAAGTAACCTTTAAATGAGTACAGCTAGAGAGAGAATTTCCTACATTCAACAGTATATGCCTGGTACCCACATGAAGAGCTTGTTCACCATCCATTTGCAATTTTAAGCCTCTGAGCAGTGGGGCACAATACAAGCAACACTGGAATCCAAGGCAGATACATCGGTCTTGAATGATGGCTCTGGTATCATGACTAAGTCACATCAGAACATCTCCATTTCTTCAACTCTAAAGCCTCAAACTGATCTATGAACAGTATGCTTCGCTCAATCTCAGTCACTCACACTCCCTTATCCATCTGTCAAGGACTACCTCCTCCAGGAGGCCTCCTCTGATCAGCTCTGCTAGAAGGAGGGCTAGGAGGACTGAATTTAGAAGGTAATTTGGGTGTAAATCAGCTATCTGACCTTGAGAAAGATGATCTCTGTGGGCCCCAATTTCCTCACCTGTAAAAGAGTAAGCTAAGAGATCTCTAAGATCGTCTCCATGCTATTTCTGACAAGTGACCAACCAGCTTTTGCTTGAAGAGCGCCACCAAAAGAGGATCTAACAAAGGCAACCCCTTCCAACCTGGGGAGGCTCTCACTCATTCCTCGGAAGCTGGACAGTTCCCCAGCCTCCACACTTGGCCGAAATGTGCCTCTTCTCAACTTGTCCCCATTACTCCTAGCCTGGCCCACTCAAATCAAGAACAACCATTGTGTTCTGCCTTTCCATAACAGCTGTTCAAATACTTGGAGACAAATACAATCTCCCTTCTCCACACTAATGCCTCTAGCTGCTCCAGTTCCACCCCAATCCCAGCAAAAACCAAAAACGACAACAACAAAAGCCCAACCACAAAACTCCACCTTGGAACCATTTTGTCTATACTTACACATGCACATGTCTCCCTGAGAGAGACTGAAAGCTCCTGGATGGTACGAAGTGCCTAACAAATCCTTGCTGACTGACTAGGAACTGAATAGAATGCTTCAGAGAGAGTCAAACCATGGTGCTGAGACCTTTGGAGCACTGTGGTAGGCGTAGTTGCCTCTAAGTCACAGAACCAGACAGACTCCTGGGGAGCCCAGCCCCCTCCAGACTCCACGTGGCATTCTGTACCTGTTGTCCTCTGCAGAGCTGTTAGGAACCAGTGACTCTGTATGGACTCATTTGCTGTGATGAATGAGCCAATTCCCATCACTCTTAACTCTCCCCACCCCAGGGACAGTGAATCCCTGGTTACCTAAAGGAAATAAATCCTAGCTGCCTCCCCAGCCCCTCCTTCTCTCTCCTCCATCTGCCTCAAGTTGACTCCCTCCACTTCCCACTTCCCACTCCAGCTCTGCCCTGTGGCCTCTGAAATCGACCCAACTTCTCTTGACTTTAGAAACCTTCCATCTTTTGGCGCTCACTGACACCTGGATCCCACAGAAGATACGACATCCTTGGCATTCTTTCTAATACTGGCCTCCTATCTCAAACACGATAATCTTGGTTGAAAAGTAGACACACTCCTTGCTCCTGTGACCATTTGAAGATCCTCCATCTGCCACTCAAATTCAGCAACCTCTCCTCCTCTGAGAGTCACTTACCCAAACATATCACATAATCCAAATCCTGGTGACTAGTGTCTCTCAGCCCCACCCCCTCTTCCTGGTTCACAGTCCTGCTCTCCACCCAAACCCTGGCCATTAGAGGATTTCCTTCAAATACGCTAGCATCACGGTTCCCTGATCTGCTGGCACTTCAGTGATCTATTCATTTCACCAGACACAGGTAGGGACCATCACATGCTTACTCACATATGTCCTACTTCCATGATCACACATTATGAATTCCTTTTCTTTTAAGACTAGCCTCCTAATATTAGTTCCATCTCTCCCTAAACCCATTTTTTTATCCTCAGCTCCTTCCTTCCCTCCGTCTGAATACCTATTCTGCCTTAACTTTCATTCCTTCCCAATCTTAACCCTACAGCATAGTTAACCAGTTCATTCCACACTACCCTCTCCTCTTGAATACCCTGAACTTGTGTCCTATCTACACTCATATCTGACCAAACCCAACCCTGGCTTACTCCCATCACATTTATACTTGCATACATGGAACATTTAATAGCTCCTTTTTTCTTTCTTTCTTCCTCGTGCTAATTAACTCTCCCAATTCCCCACAGTACTTACTTACCACCCAAGTCACCCCAGCTGGTAGCACTTCCTAAGTTTGCTAAACAGTACTGGACCAGTACTATCCTTAAGGACTGACTGAATAAATCAGTGCACTGGCCAAGCACACCATGACTCTCATGCCCTGTCATGTAATGTTCACAGATTGCTTTAAGATGCTGGATAAAGAGGAGCCAAGATGGCGGAATGAAAGCACTGACTTGCTTGAGCTCTCCCCCAAAGCCCACCAAATACCTATAAAAAATGGCTCTAAACAAATTCTAAAGCAACAGAACCCACAAAAATACAGAGTGAAGCAAATTTGCAGCCCAAGACAACCTGGATGGTTGACTGAAAAGGTGTCTCACACGGGGGCGGGGGTGGGGGGGAAGCGCAGCAAACCTGGAGCAGCCCTCAGAGGACTGAATCGCGGGCAGCTGTGGCAGCTTCCAGACTTCTCAACCCAGGAACACCAAAGTCAACTTAGAAGGTCAGTGGGAAAAGTCTGTTTCTGTGGTGACAGAGGAGCTAGGTCTCAGAGCCAGTTCCTGAGTGCAGAACACTCAGCGCTGCCACGGGGCAGTGGCTGCCTCCTGAGCTCCTGGCCCACAGACTGAGGGGGAATCGAGTGGCTGATCAGAGAGGGATTGCAGGGATCTCTGCCAGTGCTGAGGCAGGAATCTCTTGCTTTGCCCGTGCCTGGACCTGGGTCACAGTTCTGGGAGATGGTCCTGGGGTGAGGAGGAGAGCTGGTGTGGTGGAGCTTGTAGCAGCTGTGCAGAGAAAATCCTCCCCACAGTTTCAAGACAGAAAAGAGAGCTTGTGGTCACTTATAGACCAGAACACAGGCCAGGAAAGGAGTAAACAACTCGCCCCTTATCATACCACCTTGTGAGAACTGAAAATTTACAGGTCCCTGGAAGTATCTCTAAAAACAGCTGTACAATCCCCTGAAGCTTGGGACAGTACATTCTCCAAATTGGAAGCAGACCTTTACCTCTAAAAAGAGTTTATAACTCAAGTAACTGGCTGGGATCATGAGTAAACCTCGCAAGAAATGTCAGAACATAGAATCTTTTTTGGTAACAAAGAAGATCAAAACATACAGAAGAAGACAACAAAGTCAAAGCTCCTACATCCAAAGCCTCCAAGAAAAATATGAATTCATCTCAGGGCCCTGGAAGAGCACAAGAGGAATTTTGAGAAGCAAGTAAGAGAAGGAGAGGAAAAACTGGGAAGAGAAATGAGAGTGATGCAAGAAAATCACGAAAAACAAGTCAAGAGTTTGCTAAAGGAGACCCCCAAAAATACTGATGAAAATAACACCTTAAAAAAATAGCCTAACACAAATGGCAAAAGAGATCCAAAAAGCCAATGAGGACAAGAATGCCCTAAAAAGAAAAATTGGCCAAATGGAAAAGGAAGTCCAAAAGCTTACTGAAGAAAATACTTCCTTAAAAATTAGAAGAGAGCAATTGGAAGATAGTGACTTTATGAGAAATCAAAACACAGTAGAACAAATCCAAAAGAATGAAAAATTAGAAAGCAATGTGAAATATCTCATTGGAAAAACAACTGACCTGGAAAATAGATCCAGGAGAGAGAATTTAAAAATTATTGGACTATCTGAAAGCCATGATCAAAAAAAGAGCCTAGACATCATCTTTCAAGAAATTATCAAGGAAAACTGCCCTGATATTTTAGAACCAGAGGGCAAAATAGAAATTGAAAGAATCCACAGATCTCCTCCTACATGAGATCCCCAAAGGAAAACTCCTAGGAATATTGTAGCCAAATTCCAGAGTTCCCAGGTCAAGGAGAAAATATTACAAGCTGCCAGAAAGAAACAATTCAAGTATTGTGGAAACACAATCAGGATAACACAAGATTTAGCAGCTTCTATATTAAAGGACCGCAGGGCATGGAATATAATATTCCAGAGGGCAAAGGAGATAGGATTACAACCAAGAATCACCTACCCAGCAAAACTGAGTATAATCCTTCAGGGGGAAAAATGGTCATTCAGTGAAATAGAGGACTTTCAAGCATTCTTGATGAAAAGACCAGAGCCGAACAGAAAATATGACTTCCATACAAGACTCAAGTGGAGCATGAAGAGGTAAATAGGAAAAAGAAATTATAAGAGACTTATTAAGGTTGAACTGTTTCCATTCCTGTATGGAAAGATGGTATTTATAACTCATGAGACCTTTGTCAGTATTAGGGTAGTTAGATGGAAAAAATATATATGTATGTATATAGACAGACAGACAGACAGATAGATAGAGAGCACAGGGTAAACTGAAGATTAAAGGGGGTCATATCTGAAGAATAAAATTAAGGGATGAGAGAGGATTATAGCAGGAGAAGAAGAAAGGGAGAGGTAGAACGGAGTAAATTATCTCACAAAAAAAAAACAGAAAGAAAGAAAAGTCTCACAGTGGAGGGGAAACAGGGGAAGGTGAGAGGGAATGAGTGAATCTTACTCTCACAGGATTTGGCTTAACAGAGGGAATAACATACACATTCAATTGGGTATGGAAATCTGTCTTACCCTACAGGAAAACAAGGGCAGAAGGGGACAAGCGAGCAAGGGGATGATAGAGGGGAGGGCAGATTGGGAAAGGGGATAATCAGAAGCAAATACTTCTGAAGAGGGACAGAGCCAAAAGAAAGAATAGAATAAATAGGGGGCGGGGCAGGATAGGATTAAGGGAAATAGAGTTAGTTTTTCACAACAGTCTACTATGGAAGTGTTTTGCATAACTGCACATGAATAACCTACATTGAGTTGCTTGCCTTTTCAATGAGGGTGGGTGGGGAGAGAGGAAGGGAGAAAATTTGGAACCCAAAGTTTTAAAAACATATGTTTTAAAAAAAATGTTCTCATATGCATCTGGGAAATAAGAAATACAGGAAATGGGGTTCAGAAGTCTATCCTGCCCTGCAGGAAAATAGAAGGGGAAGGGGATAAGAGAAGGGAGGGGAGAGACAGAAGAGAGGACAGACCAGGGGAGGGGGTATTCAGAATGCATGCCATCTTGGGGTGGGGGGAGGGGCAAGATGGGGTGAAAATTTGGAACTCAAACTCTTGTGGAAGTAATTTTTATAATAAAAAAAATAAACTTAAAAATCTTTTAAAAAAAGAAACAAAAAATGCTGGATAAATTTACACACTCTAAAAGATAGGATTTTTAGACTCAGTTTGGATCTGGACAGGGTCTAGGCTCTGTTACACTCTCTATGTGACCTCAGGACAAAGCATTAACTTCTCAAAGCTTCCTGTAAAACAAGAGCTTTGGTCTGGATTAAATCTTTACCCTTCTAATGACTCCTTCCCTGCTGCTTAAATACACCCAGCACGTTTCCCATTCTCAACAAACCCTCTCCTGATTCTTAAGACTTCTTCCCTCTTACAAACTCCCTGAAAAAGCAATCCTACTTCTCCTGACCTCTATCTCCACTCCTTTCACCCACTTCTCAACCCTTTGCCATGTGACTTCCAATCTCGTCTCTCAACTAAAAGCGCTCTCTCCAAAGCCACCGATGATATAGTAACTTCCAATTCCGAAGTTTTCTTCATTATGATCCTTCTTGACCTATCTGACAGCACAGCACTTAACACTGTAGACGACGATTTCTCATCCTGCGTCAGTGAGGATAGGTAGGTAGGTAGGAAGGTAGGTAGGTAGACAGATAAATAGGTAGGTGGGCAGATTGTATTTCAATGTAACTAGCTTCCTTTATAGTAATACATATTTTATTTTAGGCACATAAAATCACTATTCTTCTGAAGAGTCTACAGCCTGCGCTAGACTACCGAAGGAAGCTATGACTCAAAACATGTTAAGGACCCCTGATGCAAGCCACTCTTTCTTCTCTGGGTTTTCATGACGCATCTCTCTATTGGCTCTTCTCCCTATCTGGGCTGCCCTTCTCAGTCTCTTTGGCTGGCTCATCATCCATACCAAATCCCCTAACTGTGGATGTGCCCAAAGGCTATGTTGGCGACCTCATCAGCACCCATGGGCACAAGCATCATTACCACGCAGATGACCCCCAAATCTCCATAGCCAATCCTGCCTCTAATGTCAAACATCACCACTTACTGGTCCCAACACCAAATTAATTCGGAAACATTTTAAACAGGAGGTCCTGAGGGCACCTCCAACTCAAAATGTCAAACAGAATTCATTATCTTTTCCCCAGACCTACTTCTTTTTTTGAAGGCACTGCCATCCTTCCATTTACCCAGGTCCAAAACTCTGACCTCACCTATCTCACATACACAATCAGTGCCAAATCTTTTTGAATCTACCTCCACAACTACAAAAGATCCTTTAGCTAAAGCAAGCTAAAAAGCTGCAGAGCCTCGTCCTCCATTCTATTTCGATTCAAGCTGTCTTTTGAACATTCAGTTGATCAGTATTTCAAATTTATTCTTCATTCATACCCTCCTTTTTCCAGTCACACCTCCCTCCCCCAATCCGTCTCCTGATTGGACTACTGAGGCAGTTTCATAACTGGATTCCCAGCCTCCACTTCTTCACTTTTTCCGACCCAATCTTCAAACATCTCCCCAAACGGTATCTGACAGTACAGGCCCGGCCAGACCATTCTCCTGCGTAACAAGCCCCAGCAGCTCCATCTTTGCTACTTCCTGGGTCCAATAAAAACTCCTCTGTTAAGTCCAACCTGACTGCAGTCAATCTTTCCACAATCCTTATTCATTACTTCCCCTCACGCCCTTTAGGGCCCTTGTCATTGGCCTGTGCGCTGTCATTCACACACAATGCCCCCCATCCGCCATCCTCCTGAGCCTGGGACATTCTCCGTCCTAATCCGTCCTCGTTTCCGTCACAGCTCGTGAGCTGCAGGAGGCCTTTCTTCATCTTCTCTCACTCTCCTCACCATTCCGTTTGTTCCTCTCTTGCAGATGCTCACAGGGACTATCTCATTCCTGCTTCTTGACCACATCCAGTGTGGAAACTCTCACCCTCAATTCAAATCAGCACTTTCCTTGTAACTTAAAGTCTTCAGAGAATTACTGAAGGTCACTGAGTCACCCCAGGCTCGTTGGAGTCCTCAACCTTTTACTCCTTACACCAGAGCTGTCAAATTCCTGACCCATACCAAGTGCTGCCCAGCCATATAATTGTGAAATGTTCAACAAAAGAATGATACAATACAACACAAATACATGAATGGTCTTCTAAGTCAATATGCAGCCAACAGGGATCATCTTCTATTTGAACTGGACCCACTGCCCTGTACCACACTACTCATTAGGCATCCTAGTCACCTAGGGCTAATAATAACAGTGAATATTTACAGAGCACCTATTGTGTGTGTCAGGCACTCTCATCCTCACAGCCTTATGACATGGATGCTATCCTTAACTGCATTTTTAAAGTTAAGGAAACAGAAGCAAAGAGGTTCTGAAGTCAGTCAACAAACCTTGAAGTACCTACTGTGGGCCAGGCATCATGCTAAGCACCAGACACACAAAAAGAGGCAAAACCAGTCCCTGCCATGGAAGGCTTACCATCCAATGGGGGAGCCAACAAGCAAACAAAAGTGTACAAAGGACGCTATAACAGGATAAATAATAAATAATTAACAGGGGGAAGGCATGAGAATTAAAGAGAGGTTGGGAAAGGTTTCTCCAAGATGGGACTTTAGTTGGGACTTAAAAGAAGCCAGGGAAGAGAGCAGGTACAGAAGAGGATGGAGAGCATTCCAGGCATGGGGGCAGCCAAAGAAAATGCCTGAAGCTGAGAGACGGAACATCTTTGTTCATGAGATAGCCTAAAGGCCAGTGTTGTTGAATCAAAAAGAAGAGAAGGAAGATGTAAGAAAACTAGAAAGACAGGAGGGGGCTAAATTGTGAAGGGCTCTGTATATTGAAGAGAGTATCTGATCCTGGGGCAATAGGGAACAAATGGAGGTAAGTACGGGGTAAGGGTGACGTGGACGTGGACGGATGGATGTGTGCTTTAGGAAAAATGACTTTGGTGGCTGAATCTTGAGGATGGACTGGTGTGGGGCCTCCCCCCTGCAGGTTACTGCAATAGTCCAGGTCTGAGATGAGTAGGGTCTGCATTAGCGTGGTGGACAGTGAGAGAGAGGAGAGAAGGGGGCATATCTGAGATAGCGCAATGGTGAAATCAACAAGCTTTGGACAGAGTGAGAAGTCTGGGATAATTCCTGGGTTGAAAGCCTGGGGAAGCAGAAGGCGACCCAAGCATAGAATGAGATCTTTGTTGTTATTACATGGCACCTTTTTAGGTCTGGACCACTCACTGTTCTGGCCTGTCAAGATCTCTTTTCACCTGACACCATCATCCAAGGTGTTACCCTCCCAGCTCTAGCTGTGCATAACAAATGACACCAACACCTCCATGAGTTCCTGGTAAAAATGTTTACCACCCCAGGGCCAAAGACCAATCCCTGGAATCTCCCGTTAAGGACCTGCCTCCAAGCTCTTCTGCATTCCTTTAATGGCTCTTACCTCCTTTGAACACTTAAGAGCATTCTGTTTATCCTTCTCATGACACCTATCAGCATTGATTTTTAGTAAAACTGTGTATAGGCATTCTTTCTCATATGAGACTGTATCCTCCTTGAGGGAAGGGCACCCATCTTATTCATCTTTGTATTTCCCAAAGCCTCTTGAACAAAGTTGACTCTCAATGAGTTGGATGAATAATCGATCCTATGGTGACTGACTTAGGCAACTCCAGAAGAGCTGAAGATACTGCTCATGACTAAAGTGATCAGAGTACATGAAATGTGACATACAATCCACAACCAGAGTTCAGAGATACTTCAAAAGGGTAATTTAAATGGAGAAAATCAAATATATCTCACTCAAGAAGCAAACTGCTGAAGAATTAAGAGGGCCCAGGGGCATGGATGTCAGGCTGCCAGGAGGCATTTCATCTTTCAGAAAACAACAATCTACAGGCCCAAAGCACTAGATATAAAAGACAGAATATAAACACCACAATACTAACAACAGCAGATAGTCCTTATTAAGCCATCCAAAATATAGTCACATCTCAAGTTCTATAAGAACCTCATAACCCGAGGACTGTGCAGGTTCCATCAGAGGCTTGGCGGTCTACAACCAGGGGCTGCACAGAACAACAGGGTCTCTGTGGGCTGATTCACTGAGCGGCTAAAATGCCTTGATAACAGCAAGAACTGCAGGCAAGTCATTTTCTCTGTACAGATAAGAGCACAGCTACCATAACTCACTGTGTGAATCATTTATATAAATGCCTAGACTGAAAACTGGCATGTAAAACTTTTATTTTGAGGATTTTTTAAATCAAAAAATCAAAAATGTGTTAGTAATCTGTGGGTGGTGCTGACATTCAAAAGCCATTGTTCTAAACTCCCATTAAAAATTCACGTGCATCTCATACTCCACCTGAAAATCAAAGCAGAAGCCTCTGGGAAGGAAGGGAAGACCTTTCTCCTTTTCCATTGCTCTGCTCAGCTCTGCACAGCCTTTCACATCAAATGTTTAACAGAGTAACAGAGCAGAGCAGGTAGGGTTTTTTTTCCCTTTCGTTGCTGCATCCCCAATGCCTAAGGCAGAGACATAGGAATGTGCAGGCAGGCATTCAGGAAATGTTTATGGAACTGGTTCAGAAAGAAATAAGTTTATAGATTCTGTATGTCAGAATTGGACTCTTGGATGTCCTTTCATTATACAGAAGAATGAACTAAAAATCTCAGGGAAATGAGAGGCAGCCTGAGCAAGGTCACATGGCTAGCAGCTAGCAGTTATCAGCAGAGACACTGGGGTCTGAACCCCAGGCTTGGGGAGGAGAGAGGATTCCTCACTCCCTCTGATGACCTTTTTTTTTTTTTAAATGAAAGAACTCTTTATCAAGAGCTATGTGCTATTTACTGAGCATTGGGGATACAAGACAGCATTCTTGCTGTCAAGAAGCTTACATTTAAAAAAATAAAAAATTTTTAAAAAGCAGCTTATATTTTAAAGAGAAGAAGACTATATACAGATACAGATACAGATGCATATGAATTATAGCCAGGGATCTGATGACATTTAAAACAATCAACAGGTAATGACTATAAACTGTTTCATTTGGGTTAAAATCGCACAAGCAAGGCAGGAAGTCAATTTTAAATTCTCAAGATAAGACAAATGCAAATGCTACTTAAATTATAGTGTGTGATATAAAGTAATGAGACTGATTTCTGCCTATGACTTGGTAAAAACTGGGCCTATGATTTTAGGGCCAGGTGACAGTAGTCTGGGTTAATTTAGATTAGAATTTCTTAGGCAGCACTTCAGTTGATCAAGTGTAAAATAACGAGCTGACTGGAATACCGCAATGAGGAAATGCCTGTCCAGCCCTTCCACCCCAACTTCCCCTCAGTTGCTTCTTCCAAGATGACAGACCTCTCTACAAGGTTGCATAGGCTATTACTACTTAGGGGCACATCCTAGAAAATCAATACGAAGCACTTCCCCTTGAAACTGAAGAACACTTAGGACATGCCATCAGAAAGATGTATCAGCTGAAATGGAGGTGGAGGCTTTCTACTTTCTTATTTTCTTGAAAATCAAAAAAAATAATCTGTATCAATAAATAGTTACTGGCATGTTTTTAGTAGCAGAGCTTTTCCTAATGAATTACACTTTTTAAAAAATTTCTCCATGTTTCAAAGTCATATCTATTTATCTTAATCTCTCAGTACCCCTGAAATTTTAAAAAGGAAAAAAAAAACCCAGCAACTCTTTCATAGAAATACCTTCCTCAAATAAAAACCACATGCTGCCCTTTCTGGCTAACGCTATCATAGAAGCGATGAGAGTATAAATCCTGGCAGAGTCAATATTCATCCACATAAGCTGACTGTATACTAAGCAAAGGGTACTGGTTCTGGTTCTTCTGTCTGATCAGTATGACCTTGGATGGAACTCTGTTCCTCTGTGCCTCAGTTTCTTCATACACAAAATGGGAAGACCTGCCAAGTCCATGATACGATGATAAAACAAGACTGTTCATAAAAACCCTTTGATAAAAGTAAAAAGCATTACCTGAATGCAAAATACTATCCCCTGTACCACAATCTGTGAAACCACCAGTGGGACAGTCATAGCAGCCAGCTGTGAGGGCAAGGAGGAGATGCCCCGACCAACAGCCGTCCCTGGTTTCCCACCTGCTCCCCAATCCCAAGCCTGCTCACAAGCAATGCATAATTTCAAGGACAGTCAGCGCCTTTGGGATAGGGTTTGGGATGAGACATCACTGACTGTCAGAAGTGAAAGCCATCTTAGAGACGCTTCATCCAAGCCAGACCTGAACAAAGATGTCCCCTACCATGGTGGTATCAAGCTCAAAGAGAAACAGACCTGTCCTAAAATGTCTGAGGGCAGCAACAGCAGCATGTCTCTTTCAGTCTTCTCTCCTCTAGTCGGTCAGTCGGCAAAGACTCATTTATTGTAACAAATATTTGCATTATTTCTCATTACTATTCCTCTATTCAAAACACGTCTGATTCCTCCAACTAATTCTCCTATTGCCCTCTCCCGTCTTGGCGTCCTTCCCTAGAACCTCTGTGGCTCATTAATGTGCTTCCTGAAATGGGGTTCTCAGAACTCTGAAGAGTCCAGATGTTGGGTGACCAACATCTTACCTCTATCTTACCACTGGGCCTCGTAGCAGGGCCTGAGGCTACCCTCCTTTTCACAGCTGCCAAACCCAAATGGTGGCCCAAAGTCAGCCTCCTCTCAGTCTACAGAAAACCCAACATCTGCTTCATGGCTCCTGGCCATGTTTCCCTCATCTCTTACTTCATGAGGCCAATTTTTTATACTGAAGTGTAAGGGCTTTAGTTTAACCAATGAATAAACCAACTCTGTGCCAGGCACTGTGCTAAGTACTGGGGATTATCTCATACCCAATGTTCTAGACTACCAAAATGATGTTTTAAAAATCTCATTTGTCATCCTATGAATTACTTAGTCTTTCTAACACTGCATCTCCTTAACTTCCAAGGAGCATGCCACCTGCCTAGTCCTTTACCCCAGCTACTGATAAGAGGGTGAAACAGCCCAGGGCCAAGAATAGGTCTACTACAAGACATTTCCTTTCCTTCCAAGATGAAGCCAAATTATCGATTACTGCTTTCTAGGCCTAGACTTCCAAGTACAGTTATCCCTTTCACACTGCAGGGGGTTAGAGGAGCAGCACCCCTGAGATCTGGAAAATCCATGTAAGATTTTTTTGGCTCTCCCTTTGTACCAAGAAGAGTTTTTTCTTTTCCCTTTCTTTTCTTTTTCTTTCTTTCTTTCTTTTTTTTTTTTTTAAGGCAATTGGGGTTGACTTGCTCAGAGTTACACAGCTAGTAAGCGTCAAGTGTTTGGTCTGAGGCCGCATTTGAACTCAGGTCCTCTTGACTTCAGGGGCCGGTGCTCTATCCACTGTGCCACCTAGCTGCCCCTTTTCTTTTTCTTTTATGGGGTATTTACAGCACCTTATTGTAATTTGTGGGTTAAGTATTTGGTCATAGGCTCTGTGTTGTCTGCTGGCCTTCAGGTATAGTCTGTGGCTTCTGCAAAACTCCTCCAAAATTCCCATTTAATTTCTTATGCCAACCCACAATATATGGAAACCTGATGGGGAAAGTCACAAGGTGGAAGGGGTAACTATACTCCCAAACTGTCTCACTGTAATAAAGTTCAGCCCACATCTCTCCATGGGTTCCATGAGAAAAGCATGAGAGTGTTTGTCAAATGCATTCCAAGGATTTCGGTAGACTTGTATCCACAGCATTTCCCCTGGTCCTGAGTTTAAGCAATCTGGTCAGCAAAAGAAACAAGGCAAGCCTGGCACCATCCAAAAAATGAAGGGATAATCTCAAATGAAGCAAGAGGCAGGAGACTCTGCCAAGGCCAGCTGATACAGCAAAAGCACTAGAGCTGAAATGACATGGTCCAAATTCAAATCCCAGCTCTGCTACCCATAAGACTTTTATTAAGCCACACTCTCTAAGCCTCCGTTTCATAACCCATAAGATGAAGACACTAGTATAAATGACCTAGAAAGAAATTTCCAAGTTAAAATTGGATTTTGCTTTCCAATTCATTCTGTTACTCTCTTCAATTGACTACAATTGGTAGTCAACTGTGTGTTTCCCTCCAACTTACTCTCTTGTGCTTCTTCCAAATCCTCTCTATAAAGGACGAGGTCCTGAAAGGGGGGCATAATTAACACTAGCGTCCTATAAAGAGATGTTTCTGCTTCATGACCCATTTCTCTTTGCCTCTGCCCTCCCCTAATTACACATTTTTACTTTTCTTTCATTCCTTTTAACATCTCCTTCATGAACCAACCTTGTATGGTGCAATTTATTTATAAGTGATTTTTCACTGACCCTCTTCTCCCTCTTAAATCCTTTCCCTATCCATATTCATTTCCCCATTGGGTTTAATATATTTTTAAACAAAACTGTTTGTCTATACGTATGCACGAGTTCAACCCTCTTTTGTGTAATTCAGATGAAGGTTAAGGATCACGGGATGCCCATTCTCCCAAGGCTGCCCCCATGTTTGTTTATTCAGTATCCCATATACCTCGTTTCATATATTTTTAAAGATGGTCTTCCCCTTACTCTTCCTCACTATATTCCCTTTCTCCTCCCTTTTCTTTTTACTCTTTTAGGATCTTCAAAAGAAAACAAAATCACTCTAGGACCTTTGTTAGCCTTATTAAACTTCTTCAATCTTTCATAACTTTATGACAGCTCTGGAAGGACATTTGTTTATTCTCTCCCATTACAATGTAAGCACTTAGTCAAGTACAAGCCCCTCCCAAATGTGAGGGGGGTGTGTGCATGAATGTATGTATATGCATGAACCTTGTTTTCTCTTGACTCCTTTGCTTACACTTCAAAGCTTTCTCTCAGTTTGGGACCCTTCATCAAGAAAGGATAAGTAATTCACTGGAAGACAGAATTGACTGCCTTAAAGTCCTCTCTACTCTATCAATGGTCCATTTTTCCCCCATTGGAGTATACCCACTTCTGCAGTTATTCTGGGTTTAAAACATTTATATTTTGCTTTTGAGAATACCATATTCAGATACTTCCTTTTCTTTATTGTGGTAAATGCCAAGCCTTGAGTGATCCTGATTCTGGTTCCTTAATACTTCAGCTTGCTCTTTCTAGCTACTTGGAGTATTTTTTTCTTTCATCTGGAGTCTCTGGGTTCAGATGTTTCCCGGGGGTTTCACTTTAGGGTTCCAGGAGATGACCAATCAGTTCTTGATGTTTTTACTTTGCCCTCTGAATCTATCAGAACAATTTCATTAAGGCCTTCTTAGATGATCTGTCCTTGACTTGTTTGCCAGCTTACTTTTAAGGGTCGACATACCTGTATTTTCTTCTCTTTTTAAAGCCTTATTGTTTTAGTATTTCTGGGAGTCTCTGAGTCATCGCTTTCTGTTAGACCCATTCTAATTTTCAGATTCACCACCCTCTGCTCTAAGCTCTTAATTCTCCTTCATACCATTCCCCCTTCCTAACTCTCATTCCACTGAACGTCACACTTCTGGTTACTCTTGTCTCTAAGGTGCTACCTGGACTTGTTGAGGACTTTACAGACTCTTCTTGGGCCTTTTTGCATTTTCTGCTATTTCTTAATAGCACTGGGCATTTTCTTCTATTGATTTCTATCTCCAGCCTGTCTCTGGCAGACAGCTTTATGCACAGGTCAGACTCTGCTCTCTCCTTTACTTCTGGACAGTCAGGCATTGCTTGGTGGCCCCTGCATCTGGATGTGTTGGCTAAGACCAGGCCCTGCATTTTACTGGAATACATGGCTTGGGGCTCAGTCTCCTGGGGGTTGCCTTTCTTGGTATTACCAGTGCTTAGCATGGTGCCTGCACACAATAAGTATCTAATAAATGCTCACCAACTGACTGGCTGGATTTTTGTTTTGGCTTCTCTCCCTTTGTCTGCTTCTCCTTCCATAGCCCCAAACCCAGGAGGCAGCTCCATCCCTTGCTACGGCCCAGACAGGCTCGATCCGGTGGCAGCCCCAGGCGCTTTCCCAGATGCCCTCCTGTTGCTCTGGTGTGGCTGCCTGTGTGCTGGCCTGGCCCTCCCTCCTCCTGGGGGGTGGGTGATGTCAAGCTCACACACTGCCTGTCCATCCTGACTGGTCTCTCTTTGGAGCTTCTCTGCACATCACTAGCAAGCCTAGACTGAAGACGGGATCTGAGAGCTGTTTCTGTTTCATTTTATTGCTGTTCTATGAGGGAGATTTCTACTTAATAAACAACTGAGGAGTTGGATAAAGGCTCCTCTACATCCTAACAACATGCCTAACATCTTAGCTGAAAGTCTAATTTTAATATAGTTTTAAAACCACACAACAGAAGTAGATAGTTCTAATTTCCTTTTTTCATTCTTCATATGTTAAAATGTTTGTGTTTGTAGATAATTATTCAAAATAAAGATTTAGATTTTTTTAAAAAATTGATTGGTAAGTCACCCTTCTTCATATCTTGTACATTAAAGTGAGAGCTTAAAAGAGGGCAGGCTAGGGAAGGGGTGTCCTCACGCAGCTTACAGCACTGAGAGATTACTACAATAAACACAATATGGAGATATATATATATATAGAGAGAGAGAGAGAGGGATCTCATAATGTAAATGTGCACTGACTATTCAGAAGAGGAAGAGATTATATCTGGATGAGGCGAAGCCAAGAAAGCCTTCATTTTCACTGGCCTTTCAATTGTTTGGCCTCCTAATTAGGTGGTTTTTCTTAATAATTTCCACTATTTCTTGAGTAGTAACCTAGAGGTTAATTTTAACCTCCTGTGTTTTCACTCACCTTCTCCTCCTTCATTCACTCCAATCCCTGGAGGAGAGATGGCCCTTCTCCCTTCCAACATTCAATTATTCAACAAGACGTTGAACAGAAATAATGCTAGATTTGGAATGAGAGGAAAAGGGCTGGTACTCTGGCCGAGCCACTACTCCCTGTGTACTTTCAGGAAGTCTTAGTATTTTCTTGGGCCTGTTTTCTCAATCTGTAAAACAAGGCTGGACTAGGTGACCTCAAAGGTTAATTGCCAAGTTGTGTCCATTTCAATTCCACAACATCTCTGCCCTGTGTCTCCCTCTAGATACTCAGTTATCACCAGGTTCAGGTTATCATCTTTTCACCTGAATGACTGAAGTAACCTAATTTCTCTTCTGGCTTCCCATATCCAGTCTGAGACCATGTCAGCTCTCCAAGTAAAACACTTTCAGGAAGTCATGTGGTATCCTTTTTTAAAGCAGTAATCACTTAAAAGAAGTGCTCCCAATATGAGCAAAAGAAAAATGTCTTCAAAAGAAAACTGCCCTAGCAGTTAACACTAATCCTACGAGAATCTCCCTAACAAATCTTTGTGCAGAAAAACAACAAACCTTTCTAAGTGCTCTTTGAGGCCAAGGTTCCATACAAAAATGACTGTTGAAAAAGATGAGATAAAAACTGTTACTCCTTTCTAGAGC
Source organism: Phascolarctos cinereus (assembly GCF_003287225.1). Lineage (NCBI taxonomy): Eukaryota > Metazoa > Chordata > Mammalia > Diprotodontia > Phascolarctidae > Phascolarctos > Phascolarctos cinereus. Next base: position 3,264,187 of record NW_027556402.1, on the reverse strand, counting down.
AAGAGTACAGGTGTCTAAAAGGGAAGGCTCTTCCAAGAAAAGAAACTTTTAGTCGCTCACCTGAATATACCAACATGCGGGTTAAAGAAATAAGCATGCCTTGGTTCCATGTTGTTGATAAGTTGCTTCAGTCGTGTTCCGCTCTCCATGACCCCACTCAGGGCTTTCTTGGAGGGGCTCGCCCTTTCCTTCTCCAGCTCACTTTACAGATAAGGAAACTGAGGCAAACAGGGTGAAGTGACTCGCCCACGGTCACACAGCTAGGAGGTGTCGCCAGCCAGATTTGAACTCAGGAAGACTTATGTCTTCTTGACTCCAGGCCTGGCACTCTATCCATTGCACCACCTAACTGCTTGATTCCATAAACTAGCCCAATAATGAAGGTGAAAAGCATTCATTTCCTGCTAGAACACTATTCTACTAGCGTGGAACAATTCTGATGAGCGAGAAGACCCGAGTTCCACGTCTGGCTGCCAGGTACTGGTGGTATGACCTCAGCTAAGTCCTGACTCTGTGTATCCTTTCATGACCTTTGAAATGGTCTGGGGGTTGAATTCTCTTGTACTGTTAGAATACCACAATGTCATGTCACTGAGCATTTATGAATCACTGAGAGAAGAGAGAGAGAGAGACAGAGTGTGTGTGTGTGCGTGTGTGTGTTTGTGTGTGAGAGAGAGAAAGTCTGCGGGGATACTCTGTCACCAGTAGGTGGCTCTACTACATCACTAAGGGTAACAATGGCCTGTCTATTTGGCTATTTTTGCATTTCTTGACAACTGAGGAAAATAGATTAGGGAACCAAGAAATAGGTAGGGGTTTTGTTTGTTCGTTTATTCGTAATACAGTTTCAAGGCAGAATCAACGACCAGGACAACACAATGCCAAGTAGCCGATCCCTATATTGGTTCAAATCACATTGCTTCCTTGGTCACCTTAGTCCAAGGAGCTGACCACTCATCTGGGATTAATAAGGAGCTGGGAGGTTTTCATTTACAGTACATCCTGTGATTCTCACAAGACAACCTTGTGATACACCATCATCCCCACACAGATAAGGAAACCTTAGGTCAATATCCAGTGACGCAGGCTACCAGTGCAGCTAGGTGGGAAAGCAGACATAGCGCTGGTCCTAGAATCAGGAATATCTGAGTTTGAATCCTACCTCAGATGCTTACTAGCTATGTGACCCTTGCAAGTCAACTGTCTGCCTCGGTTTTCTCAACTGTAAAATGGGGATTAAAAACAGCCATTTCCTCACAGTGTCGCTGTAAGGATCATAGGAGCTAATATTTCTGAGAAGCGTTTGAATGCAGAGGCACTTAATCAGTGCTTGCTCCCTTTCCCATATGCCTAGTGAGCCTAAGAGGCAAGGTTTCAGTTTAGGTCCTCCTTAATCCAAGCCCAGCACTGTGTCTGTAGGCCTTGCTGCCCCTCCGATGTAGCTTTGTGGTGTCTCTGACAGCGGCAGCTCAGACTCTCGAGTGGGAAGGGATCTTGGGGGCCCTCTAGTTGAGCAGGTACCTGAAAACCCACTCCCAACACCTGGCCATCAGAAAGGATATTGGATCAGAGAGGGACCTACTCAAGGAAACTGTATCTTTCATAAGAGTAAGACTACGGCATGTGAGAGAGTGCCTTGCACAAAGCGGGCTTTCAGTAAATGTAAAGACTGAATAAGTACACTATAAGAAAAGAGAGAGCTAAGCCTCAGATGAATGCTTTTTCCTCTACATTTTTTTTTGATAAAAAAAAATTTATTTTTGACATTAAGAAAAATTGAGAGTTCTAAATTTTCACTGTAGCCCCTCCCCCACCTACTGAGGAGGTAAGCAATGATACCTTTTATACATGTAAAATCATGCAAAACACATTTCCATATTAAACATGTCAAAAAAAAAAAAGAAAAAGAAAGTGAGAAAATCACTTTTTGAAGATCAGTTTGCACTCTGAGTTCACCAGTTTCTCCCTCTGGAAGTTGATAGCAATTTTTATGAGTCCTTTGGAATTGTCTTGGATCGCTGGATTAATCAGAGCTGCTAAGTCTTTCACAGTTGATTGTACTGCTGTTGCTGCGTACAATGATCTCCTGGTTCTGCTCCCTTTGCTTTGCATCAGTTCACGTAGGTTTTCCCAGGTTTTTCTGAAACTGTCCTCCTCTTTCTTTCTTGTAACAAAACAGTATTCCATCACAATCTTATATAGAACTTGTTCAGTCATTCTCCAGCTGATGGGCATCCCCTCAGTTCCCAATTCCTTGCCACCAAGAGAAGAGCTGCTATAAATGTTTTTGTACATATAGGTCCTTTTCCTTTTTTTCCAATTTCTTTGGGATACAGAGCCAACAGTGGTTCTGCGGGGTCAAAGGTTGTATACATAGCAACCCTCTGGCCATAGTCCCAAATTGCTTTTTCAGAAATAGCTGGACCAGTTCACACCTCTACCAACAGTACATTAGTATAATTTTCCCCTCACCCACTACAGCATTTGTCATTTCTAATAGGTATTAGATGGTACCTCAGAGTTTTTTAAAGTGCGTTTCTCTTATCAATAGCGATCTGGAGCAGTTTTCATATGACTACAGATAGCTTTAATTTCTTCTTCAGAAAACTGCTTGTTCATATTCCTTAACCATTTGACAATAGAGGAATGGCTCTCATTTTTATAAATCTGACTCAGTTCACTAAATATTTGTGAAATGAGGCCTTTATCAGAGAAACCTGCTGTATTTTTATTTTTTACTTTTTTGCTATTACTTCACTGTCTATGATACTTTTAGGTAAAATGTAGTTTTCCTGATTATCTCTTTTAATTAGATCTATTTTTGCTTTTGCTTTGTCTGGGATCGTGACTGCTAACCCTGGCTTTTTTATCTGAACTGAAATATAACAGATTCTGCTCCAGCCCAATTTTTTTTTTAAACTGTGTGTATGTCTTTATGTTTCGAGTGTGTCTCTTGTAAACAACATATTTCTGGATTCTGGTTTCTAATCCATTTTGCTCTCTGCTTTCATTTTATGAGTTCACCTCATTCATTTTCATAGTTGTGATTTCTGTGTATTTTCCTTCTACTCTACTCTCTTCTATTTATCCTTCTCTCTCTTTTTATCCTGTCCCTCCTCAAAAGTCTGTTTTGCTTCTGACTCCTGCCTCCCTCAATCTACCCTCCCTTTTATCGCCCCTTCCTTTCTCGTACTCCCTTCCCCTCCTCTTCTTTGCTGGGTAAGAAATTTCTATACCCAACTGCATGACTGCATGTGTACACTGTGTGTGTATGTGTCTATTTTTTCCTCTCTGAACCAATTCGATGAGCCGGAGGTTCAACCATTGCCACCACCCCATTTTCCCCTCTACTATAAAAGCTATTCCTTGAGTGCCTCTTTTTTCTGAGATAATGTTCCTCATTCTTACTCTCTTCTCCCTTCTCCCCATGCTCCCTTCTTTCTCACCCCTTCATTTTTTACTTCTCTTTCTTTTTTATGGCAGTGGTGGTTAAGTGACTTGCCCAGGGTCACACAGCTTGTAAGTATCTGAAGCCAGATTTGAACTTAGGTCCTCCTGATCCCAGGGGTGGTAACTCAATCCACTGTGTCACCTAGCTGTCTCAACGCCTACCTCCTTCATTAAAAAAAAAAAATTATTGTAACGTAATTGACTCATACCCATGCCCCCTGTACACTTCTAATTACCCTAATGATGATAAAGTTCTTAGGAGTTACGTGTATCATTGTCCCTTAAAGGATTGTAAAGAGTTTTAACTTTATTGAGTCCCTCATGATTTCTTTCATGTATGCTTCTCCTGAGTCGTGTTTGAATGTCAAATTTTCTATTCAGCTTTAGTCTTTTTCATCACAAATGCTTGAAAATACTTTATTTCATTAAATGTCCTGAATGATTACACTCAGTTTTGCTGGACAGGTAATTCGTGGTTGTAATCCTAGCTCCTTTGCCTTCCAGAATATCAAGCCCTTCCACTCCTTTAACGTGGAAGCCGCTAAATCTTCTGTGATCCCAACTGTGGCTCCATGATATCTGAATGGTTTCTAGCTAGTTGCACGCAATATTTCCACCTTGACCTGGAAGCTCTAGAATTTGGCTATAACATTTCTGGGAGTTTTCTTTTCAGGATCTCTTTCAGGAGGCGATGGGTCGATTCTTTCGATTTCTACTTTATCCTCTGGACCCAAGACGTGAGGGCAGTTTTCCTCTATAATTCTTGAAATATGTCTAGTCTCTCTCTCTCTGTGTGTCTCTGTATCTGTCTCTGTCTCTCTCTCTCTCTCTGAACAGGGCTTTCAGGTAGTTTAATAATTCTTAAACTACCTCTCCTCAATCTGTTTTCCAGGTCAGTTGTTTTTCCAATAAGATATTTCACATTTTCTTTTTTTTTTCTTTTGGTTTTATTTCATTATTTCTTGACGTTTCATGGAGTCATAAGCTTCCACTTGCCCAATTCTAATTTTTAAGGAATTATTTTCCTCAGTGAGCTTCTGTACCTCTTTTGCCATTTGACCAATTCTGCTTTTTATAGTGTTATTTTCTCCGATATTTTTTGTCTCTTTTTTACTAAGCTATTAGTTCTCTTTTCATCATTTCCTTGAATCACTCTCATTTCATTTCCCACTTTTTCCTCCACTACTCCTATCTCTTTCTTTAACTCTTCCAAGAATTTCTGTCGGGCTTGTCTCTAATTAGCACTTTTCTTCAAGGCTTTGCTTAGAGCTGTCTTCATGCTGTCTCTTCTGAATCAATGCCTTGATCTTCCCTGTCACCACAGCAGCTTTAGTCAGATTCTTCTGCTACTGTTTGTTTGATTTTTCACGTCTATTTCTTCATTCTGAACTCTATGCGAAAGCTAGGCTCTGCCCACCTGTTCCAAGTTTCAGGCTGTTGCATGTGGCTGTTTTCAGAAGCAGTTTTCCATGCTTGCAAGGCAGTATAATCCAGTGAGAGGTGTGGTCACTGCACTCTGGTCTCTGTCCAGGAAGGGACCTTGTTTCCTTGCAGCGGCAGCAAGCACTAGTGCTCCTCTTAGCTCTGGAACTGCAGCTGATCAGTGCCAGCACTGTAATCTCTTTCTGACTAGTTGGGCAGCCCCCTTACCTGAGCAGAAAACTCGGATCTGAATCTCTGAGCTGAAAACTCCCCAAGCTGCTGCTGTAGCTGTCATGGATGCCTCCACGGTCCACAAGGTTACTGCCGCCACCGTGTGCAAGCTCCACCCCATTGCACAGAGCTCTCCTGCCCACCCCCTAGGCTGTCTCAGGCTGGAAAAATGTCTCACCTGGACCTTTCTGTCGGCTCTGCCAGTCCACTGGAGATACTATTTTAAAGTTGTTTGGAGGGGAATATTGGGAGAATTCAGCTGGACTGCTGCCTCTACTCCGCCATCTTGACTCTCCCCTCCACCTCCATTTTTAAATGAAGACTATGCCATTTTTGGGGGGCAAAAGGTTCCACTTTTGTATATGCACAGTAAGCTTATAGGTATTTTATAGCTGAAAAAGCAATGAACTTGGAATCCAGAGACCTGTGTTCAACCCTATTTTCTGAACAATAACGGTGTAGCCTTGAACAAGTAACTTTACTTCTCTGAACCCCAGTTTTCCCATCTGGAAAACAAGCTAACCCTTGTCATTAGTTACTGTATAGGAAAGTTAGTAAGGCACCATTTAAGTGAGTCATTGTTCTCAGCAAATTCTGCCACTGCAGTAATAAACTTATTACCATCTATGATTTTTTATCAGTCTTAATGGGACTGCTTCCCTTACCTGTCCTTCCCACTTTCATCCAACCTCAACTAGCATGAGTATCTGCCCTCTTCCTGGCACATAAAATGGAAAGTGATTACTTTGTCTTTCCCTTACTTAGTGCTACTGCTAAAGAGACCTTATTCTTCAAGGTAGTTTCTAGATGGACATTTTAAGAGGAAGGATGCTCTCCCATTGCCACTGACACTCAAGTAACTTTTTGAAAACAGAGCCGTTTCTATGACCCGTCATGGTGTATTTATTTATTTTCTTTTTGCTTTCAGGCAGCACAGAGTAACAGAATCACAGAATAATGTCCTATGAAAGGCTTAGGTCACTGAAGAAAAAAAAAAAAAGAATCTTTCTTTACTTACCTGGGGCACTATTTTTCAAATGATGAGGTTTATCTGGCTAAAATCCTAAAGAGTAATACCTTCCTTGCCCACTCAATAAAAATAGAGGCTAACTTCTATATAGCATTTTAAGATTTTGCAAATATCATCTCATTATATTATCTTACTGGATCCATACAATGACCCTGTTAAGTAGGTGATATTATCATTCCCATTCTATAAAAGGGCAAACTGAGGCAGAACATGGTTAAATGGCCTGCCCATGGCCACATAGTTGTAAATATCTGAGACAAGACTCAAATTCCTGACTATAAGTCCAGGCTTTTGTCCATTGTAGCACCCAGCTAAAGAAAAACAAGTTGACCAAAACAATTTGGATGGTGGATGGATGGATGGGTAGGTGGGTGGGTAGATGGGTAGGCAGATGGATACAGGGGTGGGTGGGTGGATATAAACAGATACTAATAAATTAATTAATTCCCTCCTGGTCAAGTCAGTTACAATATTTGGCCATCACTGGATGCTGGGCACATGTACATAATATAATGTATTCATCAGGCAGCTAGATCTATTTTCGAAAACACTCAGGCTTTTTAAATGGGCAATGGCACAATGCATTCCAAACGATATCTTCAGTGACTCACAGAATTAGTTTCCTATCCATTCCAGGCTACATGCATTTGTCTTTCTAAAATGGCTACAGTGGAAAGGGAAGGTAAATGACAGGGACAAAGGAAAATAAAACCCTCTTTAACTTACATCAAGAAAAACCAGAATAGCAACAAACTCTTGACATTGCTGCTACACACAGACGTCACATAAATTGCTCTTCCACATGCAGACTGCACCCCCAACCTACCTCGCATTTGATTTGTATTGATTTACTCATCCATACGTATATAGCATATGAGGTCTCTGCCCACAGGACTCAGGTCCTTTAGAGCACGTCCTCTCATTTCTGTCTTCACCTTCAGCACCTAACACACTGACTGCACAAAGCAGGTACTTACTAAATGCTTCTTGATCAATTGAAAGGCCTCTTCATAGGTAATGAAAGCAGTAAAGAAGCCAAGAATTAAAAAATAAAAACCAACTCCATAAACAAAAGAACCCATGTGAGCCATGATCATCCTCTCTTCGTGTGTCTTTCCAACAATTCACTGTTAATTAAGCATAGTCTAAAAAGCGTCTTCAATTCTCAAGTTGTGAATTTCCTATTCCTGAAATAAAGCTTGGTATAATTTACATTTAATAATACTCTTTGTCCTATCTTTCCTGAGGGATTGGGGAGGGGGTGCTGGCGTTGCTCAATGTGCTGGGCTAAACTTTCTGCCCTCCTTTTGAGTCTCTGTTAAAAGGTACACCTCTCTGGGAGGGGGATGGGTAAGGATATGTATCGGGACATGGAAGGAGCTTCAATAAAAACCAAAAGTGTCAATAAAAATTTAAAACTGTAAAGCTGTGCCAATATTACATACAACATTAACATAACTCAGACAAGGGGACTCACACTACCTGCTTTAAAGGAAAGACGGGCATTCTGGTTTTTGAGATGTCAATGGAACGACCACAGCTAGAAACACGACCTGAAGAGAAGAAGAGAAGGTTGGGAGGTTGCCTGACTCCAAAAGGCCACAAGAGCCAGAAGAGCACCCAGCTTGGACACCACAGAACCACAGGATATCAGAGCTGGAACGAGAGCATGGCAGGGTCACTGTCAAATTCAGAATCGTACAGCTATTAGGGCAGATCAGCAACAGTCAACCGCCTGGCTAGTGGGTCATAAAACATCTCTCTACATGAAAATTTCATAAAAATTCATTTAATTGGTGAAATTCAATTTGCCAAAAACCCATTAATGACAGCAAACCAAGGAACACCTGCCATTACTTGTGGACAGGATTTGGAGGAGGGGGAAGAAAGGGAATAATTCTATGTTCAAACAAACTTCTCTTTGTTGGCAAATACAAAATAAAATGCTCTGCTCCCCAAATTCTCATATCCTCAATGTCCTCTAGAAATACAGTGAGAAAGCCTCCCTTCTAAAAAGGAGGCTAAGCTACTTTTTTAGTTTACTTTGGCTCTTACTATGCACATCTTCCACATCTGCCTTAACTTGGTCTCAAATTAAAAAAAAAAAAAGGCAAAGGGGGAGAGAAAGATAATTACAGAGGAAATTCCCCTTATACCTCACCCCATATGGGCAGAGTACAGCTCTTCTGATTGAGTAGTCCCCCTAATCACCACAAAAAAAATGTTTTTCTTTTAAATTAGAGATTAAAGAGAAGTTCTAAGAAGGTTGTGGACATGGGAGGTACACAGTTTCGAATTCTTGCTTGGAAATAGAGGCACTAAGACCAGGGGTGGGGAACCCGCAGCCTCGAGGCCCCATGTGGCCCTCTAGGTTTTCCAGTGTGGCCCTTTGACTAAATCCACACTTCACAGAACAAATCCCCTTCATAAAAGAATTTGTTCTGTAAAACTTGGACTCGGTCAAAAGGCTGCACCCAAGGACCTAGAAGGCCATGGGGGGCCTTGAAGCTGCAGGTTCCGTACTCCTGTACTAAGACAACAGGTTGGGACTTCAGCAAAGGGGCCGGGCCCTTAAAGTTTCACGGCTGCTCTTTCTCTGATCAGAGAATCTCCACTTAGAAGAGGTAATCTGACACAATGCCCATCTGAATCAGGATTCCCATCCAGCCTCTGCATTAAGAGTTTCACTGAAGCCAAATCCACCCATGTATCATTATGGCTACTTGATTCCCTTAGCAATTATGGAAGTAATGACCCGACCCGACCCACCCCCTCCCCCAGGATATGAACACCAGCCAGCCCACGAAATATGGGCCTGGTATGGAAACAGTCTTCCTGTTAGATTATGAAGTAAAAATTAAATGTGCCCATGTCAGCCCATAAGACCCTGCCTGCTGAACTACAAGAAGTCAGACACCCAAATAAATACTGACTGCTGACTGGCTGTCTACCCAAGAACCTACAAGAAACATTAGCCCTCTGCCCTCTGGGTCAGCTGTGTAAACAGCACTTAACTCCATTCCATGTAGACTCAGCAGGGCTTTCTAAACATTTAAGACTACTCCCCAAATTATTCTTCATGAATCTTCTCCAGAGATGGTCAACTCATCAGTTATGGGGCTGCTGTGCCAAGAGAGGCATCTTCAAGAAGTACTGATTAAGCACTTACTATGTGTTGTGTGTGTGTGTGTCTGCGTGTGTGTGTGTGTGTGTGTGTGTGTGTGTGTGTGTTTTCTCACGAAATGCAAGAGGTAACTTTGAGCAGAGAGGAGGGAAAGGCGGGAATGGTTGGAAGAAGCAGGAAAGGCCTCATGAAGAAAGTGGTGTTAGAGCCCAGGGCTTCCTTCTGCTACAGATGAGGAGCCTGGGACAGCCAGCACAAAAGCAGAGATAGAAGATGAAGAACTATGCCTGGAGAATGGCAACGAGGACAGTTGGACTAGAGCAGAGAAAGACAGGCTGCTTGTGTGGAAGAGCCAAGACTTTAGGGTCACCCACTGGCAGAAAACGGCAAGCTTCAGATAAAGCCACCTGCTCAGCACGTCCAATGCTGTGGGCTTGGCTATGCAAATATTTCATTATCTCACCATAAGTTCAGGAAGGAAGACAACTCAACGCTGGGCACATCTTGGATGCAACTGAGCTAGACACGAGAACCTCTCAAAGAGGCAACTGTATTTTGCCAGCCTCTGCTCCAGTTCCACAACAGCCCAAAAGTTAGTCTCTGTCAAGGACGTCCACACTAGCGATGAGCACTGGATTCAAGAGATGGCATTCCACTTCCCCTTAAACTCTGCCTCCATCCACTACGCTTTTGGGCCTCTGACAGGAGTGCCGACTTCTCTGGAAGTTCTGGACTGAGGAATGGTAAAGGAGGATAAGGCTACTAGCTCCAAGCATGAATTACACCCATTTATAACCAGGTCACATTTTCCTACACAGACACCTTGCTGATGAAGGATTTCTCTCTTTCCCATGGGCTCCTGTAGCCTCCTAAGAGCCACACGCCACTACAGTGCTCCACCCACCAGCCCACAACAGTGGTACTCACCACTGTCCCTTTGCTATAGGAAGGAAATCATAAGCAACTCCGTGTCTATGGACTACAAGGAAGAAAACCTGTGCCCAAGGACAAAGGAGTGTTTTCCCTAATTATTAAAGTTTTCCTCATGCTATGGAAGATTAGGCCCTAATGGACAAATGACTAGGGATCCAAACAGCCCAAGGTTTCAAGGATAATTTCAAGATCAGTTCAAATTAATACAGTCTACACTTCCAAAGGCAGGTTCTCAAGAATCTCTTTGAAAGCCAGAGGCATGATGCTCACAGCTACATATGAACCATATAATTTAACAGTTTCATTTCATTAGCAAACATTTAAAAATGTCATTTTCTGACACAAATGGGAGTTGCTATGTTTAATTTGCAATGAATTGTAAAAAAAAAATTGCTCATCTCAATACACACTCTTTGTCATTGTTCTCCAAAATGCACCGGGCATCATTACAGCCTTGATATTTTGACACTGGTAAGCTTTCCAAGGTTATATATACCATTATAGTAAATAAAACTGCCACTAAGATCTGCCCCAAATGTAACCCACTAATTTCAATGTCGAATTTGATTGAATTTTTATAATCCAATGGCCAAACTACTTTTTCTTTTGGGTAGTTCATCCATTCTACATTTTGGTTCATACTGAATATTCTTAATACTATATCGCTTTCTTTTCCCCAAAGAATAAGCTAACTGGTTTTATTGGGCTGTTTTACCAGTAACTTTGAAAAGGCTTTGATGACTAAAAGTTTTAGGTTAAAAATACCAAACAAAGGGAAATATGGTAAGAGAATAATACAAAGAAGTTCACACATCAATATAGTTTCTGCTATGAAGATTATACTAAAAATCACTCATAACGGAAAAACAAAGTAGATGAAAAATATATATATTTGCCCAGTCTAGGACACAGCGCTGATGATAGCAGTCAAGGCCAATATCTTCTTGTCTTTAGCCACTCATCCTACTAATGTCAGAAACATATGCAGGGAGTGAGAGGACCAACCAATACAAACACATGTAGCACACATGTGCACGTATGTATAAGCACATGTGTGTATAAGGAATTACACGTACACCTGTGTGGTGTATGTACACATATGTTTACGTCATTCAAATTGTCTGGAACAAACTGACTTTCTCTGGAACCAATATGTTTAAATATATTTTGCAATGATTTGGAAATGGGATGGGAAGCTGATGATGAATGACTACTGCAAGAGGAGCAGAAAAGAGGCCTACGGCAGTAATACAGAGTTTACAGGAATCCAAGCACTTTCCACTCAGGATCTCTTTGGAGCCGCCTCACAATCCTTTAAAGTAGGTCCTACAGGCATTATTATTCCCAGTTTATACAGGAGTAAAATGAAGCTCAGAGAAGTTAAATGGTCACCCAGTCTTAATATTATATATTTAGCGCTCACTAGAACGGCCTTTAGAGGTCATCAAATCCAACTTAATCTTTTTACAGGTAACAAAACTGAAGCAAAGTGACTTGCCCAGGATCCCATAGCTAGTAAGCGGGCGAGACAAGATTTGAACCCAAGTCTTCCATACCAAAAGCTGAGAGCTCTATCAGCGGCAACCCCAAGCTGCCATGTCGTTTGCAAATGGCTCTAGCAGCACTAAGGTAAATAAAATGAATTCCTGGAAGAAAAGAATTCAAAGTAATTTCCACTTTTACACCAACATCAGTTGTTAAAGATGAAATGGTAGATAAATCCCATGAATGACTTCATAAGCCCCTACAAATGAAATCTGCATATACTCCGAAATGTATTGATTTTAATGCCAAAGTGGGAAAGTGTGAGAATGGCGTATAAGAAAATCCGGTTTAGGAGAAAGAAATGAGAGGAGCAAAAGACTTGCAGAGACGCTGAAACCTCAACGCCTCTGTATCATGACACTTTCATGGCAAGCTCCAAATGACATAAAAGAATGGAACTGACCCCTTTTTAAGAGAAAGCAAGAGATTTCATGGAAGTTGTGGGCCTAGAAGCTATTTCCAAATCAGTACCTAGTCTGTCAAATTATTAGAGTTGAGATGAGACTTGACCAAAGAAGAAGAAAATGAGAATGAGAAAGGGATAGCACACAACTAAGAGTTAACCCGAAATCACAGGAAGGAGTCACTGAGAATAAAAAATGGGAAATGGAGAAGAAGAATGAATGGCATTTTTTTAAAGTCTCCATGCACACCCAAATATTTTATAGCAGCACTTCTTGTGGTAGCAAAAGACTGGAAATAAAGTCGAGGCACAATGACTGAGGAATGGACAAACTGTGACCCATGAATGCAATAGATGATTGATGTACTCTAACAAATGTCCGCTACGATACAGAGCAGCATGCAAAGACTTACAGGAACTGAGGCACAGTGAAGTCAGCGGAGCCCGGAAAAGAACATATGTAATGCTATAACAATGGAAATGGCAAGAACCACCAAGAGAGGGCAAAGAACAGGCAATACCTAAACTCATCCAACAGTCCGTGTGCCTGGGAAGGCTGGACAGATGGCTCAAGGAAGAGGAAAGGAGGCTGCACTGGCTTGGGGAAACTGAAAAGCTTCCATATTTACTGAGCCCAAGTTTCCCAGAAAAGCAGAAATCCATCTGTTCGACACAAATACTTTACTGGTGTTTGCGTACGGCAGCCAAGCCAGGGACACTGCCCCCCTCGGTCTTTGAAGGACTAAAGGGCAATGAAGAAGAGCTCAGTAGGCACAAGCGGTCGCCACGTACAATCAAGGACACATCCCAAAGAAGTACACAAGCAAAGGCAGCACGTGTGACAGAAGGGTGACCAGCTGGTCACGTGGCCACGCAATGCTTCTGAAAATCAAGAAAAGAAGTACAACAGGGTCTTATTTTCTCTGCATCTTTTAGTCAGTTAAGATAATAATTACCAGCATTTATATAGCATCTTGAGATATGTCTGCCATAATATCGTAATTACATTGATTAATTATTCATTTTTAAATTAATGTTTCAGTCAACACAATAAAAATTAATATTTAAATTTAATATTTAAATATCAAAACTAAATTAAATTAAAACTAAAATTTTAAAACATTGAAAATAAAATTTAAAATAAATAAAACTTTAAATATCTGAATTTTAAAAATTAATGTGTGCATCAATATAATACAGTCAAACCAAAAAATTATTTAATTATATTAATAAATATTATTATTGCTAGTATTTATATAGCATCACTATGTGCCAGGCACTTTGCTAAGCACTTTACAACCATAACCTCATTTGATCCTCACAACAATCCTGGGAAGTAGGTGCTATGATTATCTCCATTTCACAACTGAGGAAACTGAGGCAGAGTTTAAGTGACTTGTCCAAGGTCATACAAGCAACGAGTGTCAAACTGAACTGGAGCTCCGCCGGGCCCAGAACCTTCCTGACTTGCGTCCAGTGCTCGTGACACTCCCTGGCTGCCTCCTAAAAAGGCCTCTAGCACACTGGGTAAGCTACTTAAGAGCAAATTTCTGGTAATGCATGGTCTATGACATGCACAGCTGGAAGGAATTCCCAAATCAGTGAGATAAAGGAGATTACTTTGATTATCAGGGAATTCAAAGAACCCTTAAGAAATTAAACAGCCAGGCGCAGCCAGGTGGCACAGCGGATAGAGCTCCAGCCTTGGAGCCAGGAGGACCTGAGTTCAAATCTGGCCTGAGACACACGACACTTAGGAGCTGTGCGACTTGGGGCAAGTCACTTAACCTCAACTGCCTCACCAAAAAAAAAAAAGGAGAAGAATATTAAACAGCCTTAACTAAAAGAAGGTGTTAAATAGGGATATGTCTCTAACCGGACTCAAAAGCAACTGCACAGATACAAGATGGGAAAAGCCCTGGGTCAGGCCAGCACACTCACAAGTCATCTTGGCGAAGAAAACGTCCAGCTTGAGCAGCACTGTGCACGCTCCTTGAGAACCAGGCTGAGGCCTGACCTGGGGCTTCGTGGCCCCTTGAATCTCGAGCCCAGAGCACGGCCCTGCATGGGAGGGGTGGCAGCATGCCGACTCCTGCCCCAGGTGCAGCCCAGCACGGCCTACGACTGAAGTCCTAGGCAGGTACCCAGAGTACTGGCTGGTTACAAATATTTATCAAAGGCAACACCCAAACCCGTCTTCCTGACTCCAAGGCCAAGCCTCTACTGCACAGAGCACACGCACTACATGGAGCAGGTGCTTAATAAACATTTGAATGAATGAATAATGGACTATATCAATAGGAGTATAATATAAAATCTGAGACGTGGTGAGTGCACGTCGGGCCCTAGATCCCATTTGGAGCCCTACATTTGAATTCCCATGAAAAAACCATAAAGAGTTTTTGAAACCAACAAATGAAATGATTAGAGAAATGGGAATCAAGTTTATCCTGGAACTGTCATTTCAGCTAAAAGTGTTAGAAATTAACATTTTTTTAGAGAAGTTTTCTTTAAGAAAAATTTCTAAGTAGCATGAAGCTATTTCCTTTTGTAATTTCAGCATAACTGACCATTACGTTTTTCCTCTGCCTTCTTCTCAACTGTGTGCGTCACAGAAAGTGCTTTCATGGAATTACCAAGGTTTCTTTAGCTTCATGCAAGCACGTACGGCAGAGGGAAAAAGAAATGCTGTAACTGCAACTCTCAAAGTAGACACCAAAATCACCGTGCACACCTCACACTAGGATTATTTGCAAATCACCAGCAAGGGACTGGCAAACTTGCTAGCACGACTGAGATGCAGCTCCTCTAAAAGGGCAGTTAAGGCAAGATAGGACACAATTTCTAAGTTCAGCTTTTTAAAAATCTCAGCTTATATTTAGAACTTCATATTCAGAGACAGATCCAGCAGCAGATGATTACAACTTAAACATGACAGACTGCTCCAACAGCTCTGCACCTTTGAAGTCATTCTGAATAGCATCCCACCCTTCACTACTACTGACTTTCCCTTTTAAAGGGGAGAGTGAGTGCATTCAAGTGTCTTTCTATGTCAATATTTGTATACAGACAACATAAGGATTGTGTTGTCCAGTCACTTCAGTCACATCTGACTCTTGTCATCCCATTTGGGGTTTTCTTGGCAAAGATACCAGAGTGTTTTGCCATCTTCTTCTCCAGTTCATTTTACAGATGAGGAAACTGAGGCAAACAAGGTTAAGTGACTTGCCCAAGGTCACAAGCTAGTGTCTGAAGCCAGACTTGACCTCAAGAAGACGAGTCTTTCTGACTCCAGACCTGGCATGCTATCCACTGCACCACTTCACTGCCCTAACATAGAAATAGAGATACAAAGGTGCTTGAATCCCTCCCATTATCCTACGGATGAATGCATCTCTAACACACAGCACTGTCGGCTCCACCATTCTTCGATCTGTCTCTTCTGAACAACACTCACCCTGCCACTGCTGTGTTTCAGGCTTGTGTCCTTTCTTATCTATTTTCAGTAATAAGGTTAGCCCCCCTCCCTATCCCACTCCCAAATAAGAAATTCTAAGTTAATCTATTCATTAGCCACATTCTAGAGACTAGTTTTTGGATTGCTGAGGGCATAGCAAGGTTCCTGATTTTCTTCCCTACTGTTTTCCCTAAATAATTATCAAGAAGCTCCGACAATTCTAAGGCTCATCTTTCCATAGCAACACCCCTAACCTCTGGAGCTTTATGCGTTTCACTGGTGGCCTCTTTAGTTTTCCTCCCAACAAGCTTCTCCTGGCAATTCAAAACCATTAAAAAAAAAAAAAGGCCAGTGTTGTTCTGATGATTCCAAGTGGTGGTGAACCGTTCATGACATCCTCTCCAAAGAATCGAAGCTGCAGGTGCTCGCAACAGGCTAGGCAGGACCCAGGGCAATCCTCTGGCAGTTTATTCTCAGTGTTGGAATGAAATGAGAAATGCCAAGGCCAGTTAACAAAAAGGAATTTACTCAGCCACAGCACCAAAAAAGGACACTCAAGCAGGACGTGCAAGGGTGTGCCTCACCAACAGCCCAGGTTCATTCACTTCAGCAGAGGCTCCCTACTTCTCAGCTGCCCACAGTAGTCCACCAGCCAAACCCCAGGAAGTGCCTAGAGCTCATATGGCCGCTTTGTACTCAGGAGATCAGGAGTGACGCTGAAAGTCCCACAGTTTATTCTCCTGAGCAATTAAGTTTCAAGAGCTTTGAAGAAAATACTAGCCACGTTTAACAGGAATGTATATGTAGAACCTATGCCAGATTGCACACTGTCCTGGGGAGGGAGGGAGAAAAAAATTTTAAACTCAAAAGAATATGGAAGTGATTGCTGAAAACTAATAATAAATTAATATATATATAAATAAAAAAGATAATTAAGTTTGGCTTGCTAATAAAAAAAAGGAAATACTTGTCTAACACTAACCTGCATGGAGGCAAGGAGGGTAGACTATTGTTCCAACCACAGAAGGTCCCCAAATGGCAATGATAACCCCAACAGGGCTTGTTTCCTAGAATGGTGCTTAGAAACTACATGGACCGGGCTGGAAACTGGGCTGGTGGCCTTGAGGGGCCTGCTCTTCCTTGGGCACCTGGGCTTATCTGCCTGGCCACGGCAGCTGCTAAGTGACTGGCATTGCAGGAGAGGAGGATGACAGGCCCTTTCTTCGGAGGGATTGCTTTGCTCTAGGATGGCTACAAACCAGTGGTCTAGGGGTATGGCTATTTCCGAGCTTCCTGGGCTCAAGGTCAAGAGGCCCATGAGGCTCTGAAGTGAGGTGATTAGGTTCTCCTGATCCATCCAGCTTCCGTCAGGCTGGTGCGCTTGCCCCATGGATGCCACTTGGCACATCGTCCCATTGCCCTTTATGAGACCCACAGTTTTGAGTCCTCAGAGGCTGCGGCATTCCATAATGCACAGCCATGCACTAGCATCACCAGGAGAATGAGGCTATTTTCTAAACAATGGCTTTTGGGGAGAAGCTTGGCATCATTAAAAGTATGCATTTGGGATACTGTGCCAATGTTGGCCACTCACTTCCTCCTACTACATTTTGGAACCTGTTCATTTTCAACCAGAAGTGTGTTTCCTAGAGACAAGGACAGACAGAGCAGGTCTAAGGGCTGTCCATTCAAAGGCCTATCCTGCTCTGGGTTCCATGGAGGTTTCTGTCATCTGCTGAGTCTGTCCTGTGCCCTTCTGAGTTCAATTCCAACAAACATTTGCCGAGGACCAGCTTCATGCCAAGCATATGATTACCAAGCATTCTAGGAAATAACATCTCTTGGTGCCGTGGCACGAACAACAGAAACCACTCCATCAACTCCTTTATTTGCATCCATCTTCTAGTTAGCTGCAACTTCCTTATTTCACTGGATAAAGATTTCCCATCATGAGGAACAACAGTTAGATGAATATCTACAGACAGTTTTAAAACCATGATTCTTCATAAGCACTAGCCTCTTTTCCACCATTCAAAACACATCTCGATGCAGAAATGCAGAAAGCTCATGCAGGACTGGGGACCATTTAGCCTACATCTCTGTCTCACAGGTTGACCAAGCAATGAGCCTTCATGTCCTAAGCGAGATTGGCCCTCAGGAGGCTGTGTCACTGCCTCCAGACTTAACGGCGTGCCAGCAAGGCAGGCTCTTTAAGAGCTTATGTTCTACCGGCAAAACCTTCAAGAACCAGGTCACTTCCACACCCCAATGAGCATCACAGGAAGACTTTTACAAAAGCCCCATTTCAATATTAGTTTTTGTGTAAGAGCTAACAACAGAGCAATACCTTTCTGTTTGGCAGACTTCATAAATGCTTTATTTAGATTCCTTCTAAACAATAACACAACTGATTATTATATTTCTAGTCTACCCTCCAGTCAGCTGTCAAAATGATCAGTCATCCTATTTAATAAGCTCCAGTGGCTCCCCATTATGTCCAAGATCAAATAAGCCCTTTGTGACAGTACTGTGCCCTCCCACCGCTCCAGTCTTCTTATACCTTACTCTTTTCCATGTGCTCTACAATCTGCTGGTCCTCACATACACCGGTCCATTTCTGACTCTGGGAAATGTTCACTGTCTCCTGCTCCTAGAATACTCTCCCCTCCTCACCAGTCTCAGCTAAAATCCCACCCTCTGCAAGAAGCCTTTCCTGACTCCCCTTTAATGCTTATGCTTCCCTCAAGATCATCTAATTTACTGTAAATATCTCATTTGTATGTTGTATTCCCCCATTAGACTGTGAGCTCGTTAAGAACAGGAACTTTTTTGCCTTTCTCTGCATCCCAGGGCTTAGCACAGTGAGTGGCACACAACAGGCACTTAATAAATGCCAGCTGACCACGACAGAAGAGTTCTACGCTGTGGGTTCCCCTTAATGAGAGCATACCTATTACCATACACATGTTTAGCTAATGCAAAAACAAACACACAGAGAAGTAAATCCTCCCAAGAAGGGTGAAATATCATGAGGAACCAAGGAGGGAAGAAAACACACGTTTGTTGTGCGCCAGGCACTGTGCTAAGCACTTCACAAATACCTCTTTCGGTCCTCAAAACAACAGGAGGTAGGTGATATTATAATCCCTATTTCATAGTTGAGGAAACTGAGGCAAACTGAGGGTTAAGGGACCTGTCCAAGGCTACACAGCTAGTAAGTGCCTGAGGCTGATTTGAACTCAGGTTTTCTCGACTCCAGGGACAGAGCTCTATCCACTGGGCCACCTAGCTGCCTTAACAGAAGCATTAACATATCTGAGGAAGCTTCCCACGGGGAAGGCATCAGACTAAAGTGTAAACTGGCAAGGCCAATCAGAAGTGCCAGAACTGTGATCTACATCAGAGATTACAAACCTTTAAAGGTGAAGTACACGGAAGTGAACCTAAACCACGTCACGCTGGTCACAGGATGGAAAATTCATACCTCTCTGAGTGTTTCCAGTATAGTCTTCACAATGGTACTTGTGGCCTGGCGCAGAATGAAGAGAAAAAATGCTATTCTCCATGGGAAAAGATGGGCTGATGCAAGGAACCATATACATTCCAAAATATTTTGGACGTACACACAAGTCCATGATCAGTCATGGGACTACACAGTCCATTACTAGTATACTTTCTATTCTAATAAGCTCTCTGTACATGCGATTTCTCTCATCCTATAATCTATACTTTAAGTATAGTACCCTGCATGGGCCGAAAGGAAAAAAAAGAAAAGGTTGCCAATTTCCAAAAAGTCAGCTTTCACAACATAAGCATTGCAGCCTAAGCATAAGCATCATTACTAAAAAGAAGTCCTATCCACAGTGGTGCCAAACTCCCAATAATCCACCCATAACGATCCTTGTGGGCCACATGCGGACTTAGTTTTAAAATGGCATGTTGTCTATTTTGATCCTATTTTCATTCACTTTGTTGAACATCTCCCAACTACATTATCGTCTGGTTTCGGCTACAGTGGAGGGTTGCTGTGGGCCGTGCCTGCTTTAGAACACAAGTTTCACAAACGTGACTTCTACCTTTGATAAGCTCCCCCTCTCTGGGAGCCATTCCTGCCAAAGGGATCACCCCTAAAAACAACATGCAGAGAAGTTAGAAAGAAGAAGACACTAAGCTCTGAGGAAACAAGTCTAACTGCAAAGAGCTGGCATAAACCAGAATAGACTAATCTCACATGGGGGAAGAAGGGAAGAGGGAAGGAGACGGGCCCAAGGACAGGAAGAGGAAGAGAACAAGGCGGAGAGAGCCCTGGGAAATGTCTGCAAGCTGAGTCCTTTCTGAGCCTAAGAAAGCAGAAAGCCAGGACTGGTACTGACAGTGAGGTTCCATATTTGTGAAACGGTGTTCTCCCTTCGCAAGACAACAATCCCGGACTCCAGGATTTCTTCAAGGTTAGTACCTAATGCAGGCCTGAGGTTTTTAAGTCTCCCTACTGAAATTTCACCTTTTTATTTAAATCCCTTCTACCTTACCACAGTTAAGCAGCTTTATTTATCAAGCGTGTAGCTTGATCATTCAACCTCTTGTTAGCTGAGAAAAATGACAATGCTCTGAATTAGCAGAGATTATGTTCGTTTTATCCCAGCAGGAGGCTAGCTTTTGATGTGAGGCATCAAACTCGTGCATTTTCAGAGCCTCTTACACAGACCTGGGCTAGTCAGCTGAGCATCTCTGTTAAGGACACACAGCACATGCTCAACTTGCCAAAAACAAACCCAAGATTTATTTTCTTCCAAAGGCATACATCTGAAAAGGACCTGAATCTGTTTAATTTCATATCACCTACATAAGCCGATCCTGCCAGCACTGCACTGGCACAGAGCCAAAACAGAAGGGCCACCACAGGCGGAAGAGGGCAGAGGCAGGAGGAGACGGAGCGGAGGACCACAACCAAAACAGGGCCAATGCAGCACTCGGGGAAGGAAGACGACTGCTCCGGCTCCAGCGGCTCACAGCTTTGCCCTGTCTTCTTCTCTGGTTAGCCATTTCTCTTAATAAACTGCTATTTAATAAGTGCTGGATTGCTATTAATAATAATAAAATCGCTATTTAAGACTATCATTCTTACTAAATCAGAGCATCTAAAGACAATCTCCTGCCTGACAATGCTAAACAGCACAGAAGACACCAGAGGGGGGTGGGGTAGGTATCCCTGGACAAGCAGCAACATTTTTTTTTTACTTTAATCACTCTACGTAGTAGGGCAGCAGGCTGCTTTCCTATCAAAACTACTTTTCTAGTAATACCAATGTCCTTGCTTATTCAACAGCAAAGGTCTTAAGGGGGATGGAAATCCAAACCATAGAAGAAAACGCAGTGAATAATGAATGGCATCGCTGCCTGATGCCACAATGCTCAGAAATAAGTGGAAGAAGTAATTTGTGCCTGCAACAGCACAGCAATTAATGACTGGTCACCCTTCAAAAGTATAACAAAAACCAGACGAAGGAAAAGGATCCATCTGTGTGTGGCTTTGTCAGTGAAAGAGAATGAAATCCAACCAAAAAGCTGGGCTGACCATGTACAGCCTCCCCCCTCTGCGAGCCCCGGGCTGACTCGAAGCCGCTCGGTCCCAAATGCTCTTACCTGTGAGGACAGCTTTCGCCGAAGGGTCTGCCAGGTCCAGGGCCGATTTGCCATCAGTGTTGCGAATGTTTGGATCAGCTCCGTGCTGCAGCAGAACTGTGCAGGGAAAGCAGAAACAGTCTCTTACCTCAGGGACACACACGCTATGGACTGTTAAGTGTCTCCTCGGCATGGTGTGGGCAAACACATACATTGCACAATCTTCTGCTTTCCCTCTTTCTCTGTGTTACAAAAAGCACTGCAGCAGACATTCCTCTCTAGAGTAAAGCTAAGTTGGCCACTTCAGGTCCAGTGAGATCACGTGACTCGCCATGGCAAACACCAAGGCAGGAGATGCTGCTACGCCCGCCTCGGCTCCCTCACCTCCACAAGCTGGACGGGCTGTGCTGTACAACCTGACTCATGCTGTGAAGCCTGCTCCCAGGGAGCCGGCTCCAGCTGCTTCACTACCTCTGTGGAAGCTTCGTTAGTGATCAATTTCCAAACACTTCCTCCCTCCCCCCACCCCACCCAGAACAGCCGTAGCGTGGAACAAGCTTTTCTGTGGTTCACGGCTCGCACGTGGAACTTGATATAACACGCTGGCCTGCATCCAAGAAGTTTAACAGACAGAGAACTAGATGCTTCCCAGGCCCCTGCAGCCCGGCTGCAAAAGGGTGGCTGCCTTTTCAAATATTCTTTCCTTCCAAAATGTTTGTGTACAAAATCCAATTACTGTAAAGAATACTAAAGAGCCTGCTGCTCAACTGCCCACCCAATGGAAACCCACTACGGGAAGCTGTTAGATGTGGAGGTGCCTCTAAAAACAAGTCAAGTAAAATCCAGACGTACCCTCTTATCTCTTAACAAGCAACGGTTCTTTCTGTCTGAAAAGAAGTTATCACAGGCCACCTTAAGGAAGACACAGTTCAATCACAAAGAGAAATGAAGACAAATTGTTATTACTGCTAGTAGGAATAAGAGTAACTCCCGTTTGAAGATCAGTCAAGCGCTTCATTTACATTCATTCGATCACAACAGCCTCGTGACTGTTAGATAACTATCCCCTTAATTTTATAGGCGAGGAACCTGACAATCAGAATGCAGCTGTCTTACAGCAAGTATCTAAGACCAAATCCAGCTCCAAGTCTTGCTGACTCCAAATTTCACGCTCTATTTATTATTCTACCTTGCCTCTCTTGGTGGGGATAGCTCGGTCAGTTAAAACAAGACAATCGTGGGAGTCTTTTGGATGAGAAACAAGAGAATTTACCATTTCCACTGTACTTTAAAGCATTAGATTCAAACAAAGCAGAAAGTTTACTACCTACTGACAAATTCAATCACTAATAAAAGGAGAAAATTTTGGTCCTCTCCTAACATTCCAAGAGCTGTGAGCTAGGGCTACCCCAAGTTTTTTTCATCAACACCACCATTCCAAAACACCACCTCCCCTCTAACGGCATCCAGACAATAATCTTCAAGGATTATCAGATGTCAAGAATTTAGGCACTGGAGAAAAACAGCTCCTTTTCTTAAATATTACAAAGCTCAATGCATGTACACAGACAGAGCTGAACATAGCAAGGGCTCCCTAAGTATCATTAAGTCTTTGAATATATGAATGTTCATCTCAAATATCTGTTCTTGAATCTGCATGAAGAGGGATGTTGAGGTAGGACACTAAGCCCTTCCGTATGCGATGTGAAACCAACGGGATGTGTAACTTTGGCTGGCAGCACCCACGAGACAGCCGTGGCCAACACAGGCACAGAGGGGGCATACCAGCTCACTCTTGCCAAGCACATCAGTATCCTTTTCCAGACAGGTAATGTAAGCAAACCCAACACACAATAAAGAACCTGAGATTAAGCTACTAAGTCTGTACCACAAGGAGAGCAAAGGAAAAAGGAAAGGACCCATATATACAACAACATTTACAGCAGCTAGCTCTTTCTATGGTGACAAAGAACTGACAACTGAGGAGAGGCCCATCTACTGGGGAATGGCTGAATGGCGTGATTGTGATGGAAGATTGTGCTATAAGAAATGACAAGCAGGATGTTCTCAGAAAAACCCAGGAAGACCTATATAAACTGATGAAAACAAAGTGAGCACAACCAGAAGAACAATGAATACAGTAACAGCAATATTGTATGATAACCTACGAAAGACTTACTAGTAACTCTGATCAACAGAGCGACCCATCACAACTCCAAGGGACTCATGGCAAAAATGCTACTGTCCATTTCCAAATGGAGAGCTGATGGACTTAGACTGAAGACGGATGCGTATTTTTTCCTTTATTTTTTTGCTCCCTTCCCCCTAAACAGGACTAATAAAGATGTTTTGCAGGACTTTATATGGATAAGGAGTCCCATATTTCTTGACTTCTCAATGGGTGAGGGAGGGGTAGAGAAAGGGAGCAAATTCGTAACTGAAAATAAATTATATTTTTAAAAAAGAACTTTAGAATAGTTCTTTAAATTACTTAGCTAAGTCTTATTAAATGCCTGAACAATCGTAATTTTTCTTTTGCTACTAAAAAAGCACATAACTAGGATAAGTTGCCAATGAAGTTAATCTTGTTAACAGGTCTTGTACTTGGGCTCAACAAAATCACCTCTACGACTGTAAGATGGGTCAGTCCTGGATGGGCAGCAACTACTCTGAAAAGGATCTTGGGGTCTGAGTGGACTGCAAGCTCAAGGAGTCGGCTGTGTGATGCCACAGCCCACAAAGCTCATGCACACTGGGGCTGCAGAGAAGAACACAGGGGTCGGGAACAGAGAGATCCTCCTATGCTTCACCCTTGCTGGACCTCCACTGGAGGCCTGGGTTCAGCTCTGGACACCTTGGACATGACATAAAGGACACTGATCAGTGGGAGAGCACCCAGGAGAGCAACCATAACGACGATCAGTTGAAGGAACGGCACACACCGAGCCTGCAGAAGAGAAGACGAGGGGGAACCAAGAGCTGTCTTCATGCCGTTCACTACATGAAGCCTTTGAAGGACTGTTCAGGAAGTGGGGCCGAACGAGCTCTGCAGGGCTCCAGGCAGAAAGGCCAACGTGGGCTTGATGCCAGCAGTGACACCCTGACCGCGACAGCTGTCTGCGCCTGGCCCAGGCTGCCTCAGGCAGTGGCGGGCTCCTCCAGCACACGCGGGCTGGCTGTCATAGGTGGGGGACTCCTCTGCGAGGAAGGTCCAAGGTCCTCTCTAGTTCTCCAATTTTGTCATTCTGTGATAAAACGAAAAGCACAGGACCCAAAGGAAGGTATACACTTTCCTTTCCTCATCAGTGAAATGAACAGGGTAACATCTAAGTCATCTGCCATCTCTTAGAATTCTGTATATTCATCACGGATTGAACAGGCAGAGCGAGCCTTTCCAACGTACACTTTTCCCCCTGAAAATAACAGAAACCCCATTCTTGTGTCTAGCAAACGTTACTACCCAGGACATTAGACTCTGCCCCCAGCCCCCTCCCCATCCCCACCGAGTAGTGTGTGCCCCGGAGGGCAGCTGTTGTCTAAAAATCAATTCCTCCGAAAGGGGAAGATGCTCACTGAACAGCATCTGCTCCCAGGACACTCTCAGAAAGTCCCCACAGCTCAACTGAACAGACAAATAAACACTGTTCCTCGACCTTTTCCAACACAGAATCAATGCCATAATGGGCCAGAGAGGGAAGAAGAAACCTGTTTCACTTCAGTGCCATTTTAAAAACAAAAACAAACCACGGGGAGCTAAGCCAGGCAAGGCAGGGCAGGACAGACTACCTCAATGAAGTCCTGCCAATGGATCTCCCAAGAGCAGACACTTCAAGCACCTTCCTCCTTCTCTCCATCCGGAGAAATAGCAATTTTGCCCAAAACCTTCCCAGAACAGCAGCAGGACACAGGCTCCAAGACACCTGTCAGGCATCGAGGACAGAAAGGTGCACCTGCTTTCTGTTCAGGCAGATCAAGAACAGACACTGATTCGACTCTCCTGAGCCTGGAAAGGGAGGCAATGACAACTGCTAACTACTCTGACTTATCACTGGTGCCTAAAAAGATACTTCAGCTGCCATAATCGGGCCACATTCGATTCCTTAGTACCACAAACTAGCCACATGGCTTGGGAGACCTGTCACTTCATCGCCACGAGGCTCAGTTACAAGGAGGTCTCACTGTGTACCCCTAAGATCTTGTGAAACTCCTGCTAATGCTTTAAGACACCCAAGAAGCCTCAAAGGTCAGATTTACAGAATTTGGAGACCAGGGTCTCACTGCTGTATGTCCACCACAGTCTGCCAGAGTCTTTCAAAGTTGGAAGGGACTGTTGAGGCCATCGAATCTAACGCCCTCCTCCCAGAATGAACAGGAAACCCCAAGGACACAGTCCAAATCAAATGGCCAACTGATCTTTGCTAAAAGACCTCAAAGTGAAGGGAAAGCCATCTCTCTCCCTTTGCCTTTGCGGACAGCTCTAATTGTTCAGAATTTTTTCCTAACATCAAGATGAAATTGGTTTCCGCAATTTCTACCCAATGCTCCTTTTTCTTTCCTCAAGGATCAGAAAGAACGAAAGAAAGAAAGAAAGAAAGAAAGAAAGAAAGAAAGAAAGAAAGAAAGAAAGAAAAACCAAGGCAACCCTTTTAATACTAGAAGACAGCTATCAATCCCTTGGCCTTCCCCCATCCCCCAGTGCCAAAACTGTTCTTTTCCTAACTAAAAATATACTCATTTCCTTCAACTGTACTACTTATGGCATATGCCTTATACACAGACTATAAGGAAAATTAAGTGCTCCAGAATCGATGTTTTTAAATTGTGGTGCTAGAGAAGACTTTTAAGAGTCCCTTGGACAGCAAAGAGATTAAATCAGTCAATACTTAAAGAAATTAACTCAGAATACTCATTGGAAGGACAAATACTGAAGCTTAAATACTTTGGCCACATAATAAAAAGTGGGACCAGGGGCAGCTAGGTGGCACAGTGGATAGAGCTGTGGCCTTGGAGTCAGGAGGACGTGAGTTCAAATCCAGTCTCAGACACATGACACTTACTAGCTGTGTGACCCTGGGCAAATCGCTTAACCCAATTGCCTCTTTTAAAGCAAAAAAAAAAAAAAGAGAGAGAGAGAGGCCTCATTGGAAAAGACTGATGCTGGGAAAGACTGAAGGCAAAAGAAGAAAGGAACAGCAGAGGATGAGATGGGTACAGAATGCCATGAAAACAACGAACTTGAGCTTGGACAGACTTTGGGAGACAGCGGACAGTCCATGGAGTCACAACTAGATGACTGAAGGAATGGCCAACAGCTATAAATGAGCAAAGAGCTTAGAACACAATATTCCAGAAGCCAAAGGATATAGGCTTACAACCACAAATAACTTATTAACAAAACTAGGCATCACCCTACAGGAGGAAAAAACGGATCTATAATGAAATAGAGGACTTCTAAATATTCCCAATGAAAACCCCGGCACTACACAGAAACTGTGAAATACAGACATACAAGTCAACAGCAACATGAAAAGGCAAATGGAAGTGCTCTACACAAAGGCCCCAAAAGGAACAAACTCTTTACATTCTAATATGGAGAGCTGGCACATGTGCCCCGCTTAAAACCCTGTCAGCACTGGGGGGCAGACAGGAAGAATAATTAGACTGAAGGCCTGGAAACAGTTCTTCTATGTCTTGTACTTAAAAGAAAGATGGAAAGGAAAGAGGAATACACCGGGTAAGGTGGGGGAGGAGGGAAATAGGAAAGTTAAAGAAAATTATCTCACATAATTGGAACATACAAATGGAAATATAAAGAAACAAAGAAGAAGGGATGGGGGAAACAGTTGACACTTGAACTTCACTCTCATCTGAACTGGTCAAAGGAGGGAAAATACACACACACAACTGCATGTGGAAATACATTTGATTCAACAGGAAACCAGGAAAGAAAAGGGGGGAAAGAGAATAAAAGAGAGAATAGAATAAGGAAGAGATTGGTCCTAAGCAAAAACAAACTCTAATTATGTACAGAAATATTTACATTATCTCTTTCTGCAGTGACAAAGAACTGGAAATTGAGGGAGTGCCCATCAGTTGGGGAATTATGGTATACAGATGTGATGAAATACTACGTACCATAAGAAATGATGAAAGAGACGATTTCAGAGGAAACTGAGAAGATTTGTATTAACTGATGAGTGAAGTGAGCAGAACCAGCAGAACCATTTACACCACAACAACAAAACTGTAAAGACAAACAGCTTCGAAAGATTTAGGAACTCTGATCAGTGTAATGACCAAGCATGAATCCAGAGGCCTCATGCTGAAATATGCTACGCCCCTCTGATTGAGGGGTGAAGGACTCAGAATGCAGATGAAGATTTTTTTTTTAAACACGGCCAACGCAGGAATTTGTTTTCCTTGACATGTTTGTTATGGGTTTTGTTTCTTTCTCAAAGGAGGTGAAGCAGGTTCCAGGAGGAAAACAAGGTTGATTTTCATTGCCTGAAAACAGTAAGATTTAATTTTAAAAAAAAAACTGCGCTCATATCTTCAGTCCATTTCATGAACACTCATCATCTGCCCACGTTAGTGATCAGTGCCATCTGCACTGAAAAACTTCCAGAAGGTGGTGCACCCTGTCACAATATATCTTGCCTTCTTCTGATAGCAGAACATAAAGGAGCACCTCGGATGCCCTAATCCACTGGGTAAAGCTGATCCTCCAGACAAGATTCCAAGAAGAGCTAGCCTTCCTCTTCACACCACCCTGTCTACTTCTTAGAGGCATAGAAAAAGCTGTGTTTCAGGAGCCAAGGTGTTCTCCCCTTCAGTGCTACGCACTCCCAGAGGGCTACACATGGAGTCCTGGCGGTACATTAGAGTGGCTGGCATTGCCTTACTTGGTCAGTCTATACACATACACACACCACACACACACACACACACACACACACACACACACACACACACACACACACACACACCCATGACTGGGGGGCTGGGAGAGTTACTATTATTGAGAATCTTTCTGATCATGCTCAGTATAGCTCAGGGGAAAGAAGGTCCTGGGCCAAGTCACTATCCTGCTATATTTAGATTCTCTGTAGACTACTGTGCAGGTGAACTGTTTTTTTTTTTGTAACTTAATAAAAGTATTAGGACATAAGTTCATCAGTATACTCAGTGAAAATAGGACAATGCCCACTATCTACACAACAGGGATGGTGGTTTTGATTTCTTCCATTAGGTCTCTGTATTTTGAAAGGTTTTCACTGCATGTGGTTTGCAGAATGAACACTCAGCACGGTGACATCTATTGAAACTATTGTTAAATTGTGAATAGATCCATTTTTATGGACCTGAATGTTTGGAAGGGACTGGTGGTACCCTTATTCAAAAAAGGGTAGTCTGGAAAAAGGGTGGATTTAGGGGAAATGATGAGTTCCATTTTGGACACATGGCATTTGAGATTCCTCTGGATGATACCATCCAACTGCAGATAATGCAGGTCTGGATATCAGGAAGGAGACGAAGCCTCATTATCTATGTCTAGAAATCACATAAAGATATTAATTGACCTCATGAAAGCTGGCGAGGTCATTAGGAATGTAGAAAATAAAAAAGGAAGAGGTTGCAGACTAGAGCCTTGGCATACTCTTGGTACTCTGAGGTTAGGATACAGATGATGATCCAGCAAAGGAGACAAGGGTCAGACAGAAGGAGGGAAACCAAAAGACATGTTGATAAGATGACAGCAAAGCCTGCTGCCAAGAGGAGAAACAAGAACATGGATCTCCCAGGCCTTTTACTTGGGGGAAGGAGGGTGGGGGGTGCATGCATGGAATACGTATAAGATTTTCCCCAATGTGTTGACTGGCTTGGTCGAAGATTATTCTTTTAGTCGCTTCTTCCTTTTTTTTTTTTTAAACTAAGGGATGGCTTGGGGGAGTGGTAAAAAACAAAAGGGAGATATGTAGGCTATGTAAAAAACAAAATTTCAATGAAAATCTATTGAAATAAATAACAAAAGCAGAGAGATAGGGAAAGGGAGAGAAATGGAGAGAAAGTGGAAAAGAAGAGCAGAACAGAAAGAAAGAAAGAAAGAAAGAAAGAAAGAAAGAAAGAAAGAAAGAAAGAAAGAAAGAAAAGAGTAGATATGACTGACAAATAAAGAGATATAGCTAACTTGAATGTTACATGGGTCTTGTGAAATAAGATTCTTTCTTGAGGATTTGCCTTGACCCTGATCACAAGGAATCCTAAGGGCAGAGTCAGGACTCAAACCTGATAGAACCCCAAAAGAGGGAAACAACATTCATTTGCAACGAGTCAGGGTCAATTAGCATTTATTGAGGGCCTATGTGCTAAGCCCTGTAAAGTTGAATCCAAATACAGAGCAGCTGGCTTCCAATCACTGTTATTTAGATGTATGTGACTTTGCCCAAGTCACTTAACCTGTCTTGGTCAAATGAGGGTTGGCATAGCCAACCTTCAAGGGTCACTCTGGCTCTAGCTCTGTGATTCTGTTTATTTTCATCAAAATCAATTTAGTAATTAGTAACCTGTTCTTTAATCTGAGTCATTTTATTTAGTAGAGCACTATAGTTAACGTATTTAATATCATTTACCTAATACAGAAGGAGTATTCACTCTCTGCTAACCTTTCTTCTCACTTTACCAACTGCCTTTCAGCTGGCTGGAACTCGATGTCCTGTATACAGGTCACGCTTAACAAGTCCAAAGCAGAACTCATTCTCTTTCCCCTTAACCACTCCCCCCAACATTCTCTATTACTTTCTAGGACACCACCATCCTCCCAGTCCCTCAGGCTCCCAACCTAGGAATGAGTCATCCTGGATACCTCACTGTCTCTCACCCCTAGATCCAAGTTGTTGCCAGGGCCTGTTGATTTCACCCTGGCAACATCTCTCTTCTGATATTACCCTCACCCTACCCCCACCCTCAGACCCTCATCACCTCCCCCAAGATACTGCAATAGCAGCTGGGGGAATCTGCCCGCCCCAAGGCTCTCCCCACTCCAGGCCATCCTCCATTCAGCCGCTACAGTGATTTCCCTAAAAGCGGAGGTCCAACCATGCCTCTCATACAGAGAGAGAGAGAATTTAGAAGGGTTAGGGAAGGCTTCCTGTAGAAGGTGGGATTTTCATAAGAACTAAAGGAAGCCAAGGAGGCCAGCAGGCAGAGAGGAGGAAGTGGACTATTCCAGGCCTAGGAGACGGCCAGAGAGAATGGCTGGAGCAAGATGGCGTCTTGTTCGTGGACCAGCCAGGAATTGAAGAGTACATGTCAGGGAGTACAGGATAAGAGGCCAAAAAGGGAGGAGCAGAGAGGTCATGAAAAGCTACGGGCACCAAAGATAGCGTTTGGTATTTGATCCTGGTGGGGGGAGACCCTGGAGTTTACTGAGCAATGGGACAACACGAGCGAACCCGTACTTTAGGAAAGTCCTTTTGGTGGCAGAACAGAGGATGGACTGGCAGAGGGAGCCTGGGGGGAGGGGGGGGCCCTGCCCCAGGGTGGCCGCAGTGTCAGAGGAAAGATGGGGCCTGTCTGTGAGACGTAACACAACAGGCAAAGCAGGTGCTATTATTATCCCCAATTTACAGATGAGCAAACTGAAGCCCACAGAGGTCAAGTGATTTGCTCGGGATCCCAAAGCTCGTAAGTGTCTGAGATGCCCTCTGAAGGCAGCTCTTCCTGACTCCAGGCCAGCGCTCTATCCATCGTAGCCCCCCCCCTTCCCCCGCCTGCACCACCTACCCACTGGGAGGAGTAAAGTCAATGCTGTTACTGACCCTGGACGGCCGTGCCAATCAACCAGCTGCCCCAATCAAGCATCCGAAGCACTTACCAGATACTGCCCTGGACCGTGCGGGGCGCTATGCTAGGGTTACAAATACAATACGCGACCCAACCCGGCCAAGGAACTTCAACCGATGCAGGAAACAGAAAAGGTCAAGATGAGAACCTCCAGAACAAATCCAGAGAAAGCTACAAAGCAGTTACTCTCCCCCCGGCGTCTCCCTGCCTGGGAGCGGAAGGGCAAAAAGGGCCCCAAGGAGAGTGCCTTGCGGGCCAGGACCCCTGTCAGGCAGCCACCTGAGATCTCCTCTCACCTTTCAAAATGGCGAAGGTGACAAATGATGGAGGAGTCGCCACAAGAGGAGCTGAGGATTTATTAAGGATTTTTTCTTCTGTGCCAGGCATTATGCTAAAGCAACAGGAATACAAAGAAAGGCAAAAGAGAGCCCCACCCTCGAGAACGCAATGGACAAGTCAACATGCCAACAACTCTGTACAAGAAACAAGATACAGACAGGATGTATCTTCCCTGAACAAAGGGAAGGACCCAAGATGTTTCAGGCAATACCCTCATCCCAGCGGGATCTGAGCGTCCCTCGGGCGCAGCCCCACGAGCCCTAGAACACACTAGACTATCTCTCTCTGCTATGGCCTGAAAACCACAGTGCAACTTGCGTCCTTTTCCTCTCCCTTCTCAGTCCCATTCTGGGGGCTCTGAGTCCCTACTACTGTTTGAGGCAGAGAACGCACAGCAGCTAGGCTATGCCGGGCTAGAGGTGGAGGCTCTAACCCCAGGAAAGGAGCTGACAGGTCATCCTGATTTGGAGCGGTCAATCCCGGTCCCACTGCAACTCCCTCAACATGTCAGTGGGCTCCTTTACCTCTCTTCCATTGTCCTCCACCATCCCCCCCACTTCTTTGGGTGGCCCCAGCTACCCACTACAATCTTCCCTTTTGCACACCAAATAAACAGACCCTGAACTCTCCATCTCACTTGATTTACTCATCTCATTCTTGTGAGAAAGCCCTTTAGTCTCAGTAAAGGATTCACTATCTTCCCAGACACTCTAATGGTGACCAGCTCCATCATTTATCACTTCTGCCATTTTGAAAGGTGAGAACAAATCTTAGAATGTTTTTAATTTTTTTTTTTTTATCATTAGTGACTTCAAGCAATGTCACGTGGTTACTCTAAGGTTGTGACTGTTTCTTTGAAAATAAATGCACGCACCAAGATGTATCCAGGAACTGTATGAATCCAGTCATAAAACACTCCCTGCCCCTGTCCCCCGAAATAAAGGCCAATTGAAATAAGTGGAGAAATAATAACTGCTTCGAGGTAGGCTGAGCTGATATAATAAAAATGACAGTACTAGCTAAATTGATTTAGATATTACGAGCTGGAACTATCAACAGAGTATTTTATTAAGCTAGGGAAAAAAAGAAATCCATATGGAGGAATAAAAGCTCAAGAATCTCCAGGGTAATAATGAAAAGTGGCTCGAGGCTCTATCAGTATCAGTACTGCACTATGACAAAGTAGTCATTAAAACAGTTTGGTACTAGTTTACTGGTTTAAAAAAGAGAGGCTGGGGGCAGCTAGGTGGCTCAGTGGATAGAGCACTGGCCCTGGATTCAGGAGGACCTGAGTTCAAATCCAGCCTCAGATACATAACACTTACTAGCTGTGTGACCCCGGGAAAGTCACTTAAACCCCACTGCCTAGCCAAAAAAAGAAAGAGAGGCTGATCAGGAAAGAAGACAAAGTAGCACAATGTTTAATAAACCCAATGAGAGGGCACGGAGAAGAGATATACAGATCTACACACACACACACACACACACACATACACACACCCCTATATACATCTTGGATAACAGACTTACCAGGCATTTGACACATGGTGGCTCCAAATCAGCTTTTTTTAAAAAATTCTATCTTCACTAACTTGTCCATTTCTGTTGCTGTTCAGTGGTTTCTCTCTCCATGACCCCATTTGGGGTTTCCTTGGCAAAGATACTGGAGCAGTTTGCTATTTCTTTCTCTAGTTCATTTTACAGATGAGGAAACGGAGGCAAACAGGCTAAGCAACTTGTCCAGGGTTACACAGCTAGTCATTATCTGAGGCCAGATTTGAACTCCTAAAGATGCCTCCGGGCTCTATCCACTGCACTACCGAGCTGACCTGACTTGTTCATACAAAACCTTTTTGGTCTTTTATAACCCAAACGTTGTGTTTGGCTCTCCCTTGGTTTGGTTAATGAATTTTCCCCTAAGATTTGTAAGAGGAACCTCTAACTTTATGTGGCATTTTCATATTCAGGTCACGAATTCACTTGGAATTTACTGTGACACACAGTATCCTTAGGAAGGGAATGGGTAAAGAAGCATCTCTACAGTGCCCGAAATGTGCCAGGCACCGTGCTAAGGACTTTACAATTATTATCTCATCTGAGCGTTACGAGACCTCTGGGAAGGAGGGGCTATTGTTATCCCTATTTCACAAACGATCAAATTGAGGCAGAGAGGGGTGAAGTGACTTACCTGGGGTCACACAACTACTAAGTCTCTGAGGCCAAATCTGAACTCAGGTCTTCTGACTCTAGGCTCACCTCTCTCTCCACTTCACCACCCAGCTGCCTTCATAGGCAGCTTGGCACAGTGGCTAGGACACAAGTTCAAATCCTCAAATACTTATTAACTTTGGGGTTTTCCCCCCACTTAATAGCTTTGTGACTCTGAGCAAGTCACTGAACTGCCTGAGCCTCAGTTTCCTTATCTGTAAAATGGGGAGGGGCTAGTCTAAACTTAATTCACTCAAAATATTTTCTACATTCCCTAAAAAGTCTTGTCAAATTGAGTCCTTTCCCCAAAGTCACTTAATTCTTGAGTTTATTAAACACTGGACTGCTGCATTAGATTGCTTCTGGGAATTACTCAGTTCCTTATACAGATCTACTTTTGTATTTTTGTTTATCAACAAGTATTTACTACTATAAGCCAAACACTGCTGGACTTTTATGGATACAAATAACATTCATGAAATTTGAAAGCAGTTTATGTTCTAATTAGTACACCCGAATATTGATAAATACTTCTTTAAAACAGCCTGAGGCCTGATAATTCCTGCTTTTCTAACCATTAATGGCTTAAAATGTATAAACCTTTGGCTCTTCCAGAGATAAGGGCAGCCTGGACCTGTGATTTCACTTTCAGAGGCACAGTGACCCCACCCCCCCTCCAGTGAAGAAAGCCCCTGCTGCAATAGGACATCCAGTGACCTTCACTCTTATGGGCTCAATAATCAAGATTATCATCAGAACAGGGCCTGAAGGTAGGAATTCACTGGTATAGGCAAACACTTGGATAAGAGTGAGGGCAGATGTTTTGTTTTGGTTTTTCTTGCTTGAAGAGTATTTATATTGGTGCAAGTCAAATATTGCCAAGTTTGGGTTTACAAAAGCAGATAAATTAGGGATGGGAGTGGGAGGATTCCATTTTACAGAAGGAGCTATAGCACGTTCCACTAAACGGTAACCCTTCTGCCCAGAGTGACAAGGACTTACTTATAGGAGCGTGCCTATTCCATGAAATGAGAGAGCCTGGACCCAACAAAGTTACCCAGCCAAGAGGCCAAAGCTGCCTGAGGCACTATACTTTGGTCCTGGGACTCTGCCTGAAAAGGCTTTCTTCACCCTCCAACAATAGGCGGTCCTTCTGGTTGGGCCCTCCTCTCTCAGCCACATGCCCCTTCGGCCTTCATGCCAGAGGTCCGAGGCATTTCGAGTGAGCGCTGCCATCACTGAGCTGAAGCTGTGGCCTGGGTTACAGACGAGGTCTTGCACGAAAACTAGATGTTAAAGTAGTCAGGAAGCCGTGCGGTCGCATGCGGAAGGCAAGCCCTCAAGCCAGCTAGAAGAAATCATGACCAGTGCGGGCTGGCAGCCACCTTCTCTGACACACAGAGTCAAGCAGGCCCGGAAAGATGAAATGATTTGCCCAGGGGGACGTGGCCATTATTGGTGAGAGGTGAGATTTGAACTTGAGCTCTCAGAACAGCTCTCTAGCTCTAACTGCCCTCCAAATGAATGTTTCTTTTTCTAGTTCTTTAAGTACTCCTTCGACAATCTACTGGCCTAGCACTAACTCTGCACTTTAGGTAGTAGCACAGTACCTGGCACACAGTAGGCATTTAAAAACGGTTTAAGACTGACTGTGTGAGAAAGGATCCCCAGCAGAACAGAGGAATTGTGAGGAAGACTTCCAAGATCTTTCGGATAGTTCCTCAACCAATCAGAAAGTGCCCCAAACATTCTGCAAAACAGCTAGTTCCTTAAGAAAGAGCCCCAGAGGCTAAACCAACTGCAACCCCTTAGTGGTCAAGGCCCGGAGCAAAGGCTTTTCTCCTCTGTGCTTGCTTACTAAGCTTACTGAATATCAACTGACACACCCTGAGGGTGGAAATAGCCACCACTTTTGAACATGGGATGGGCAGTTGAGGAAGAGTGTAGTCCAAATGAGCTGGTCCAATCCTGGCTCAAATGAGAGGGGTATGGACTTTACTAGACATTTAAAAGTTGACTCTACGTGCCACTAGGGTGCAGGTGTGCCCGCTTCTCCAGAGAAGCGTAATAGAGGCTTTCCTTCACACACTCCTGTAGCAGATTTTTGTTTCAGATTTTTCTAACAACTGACATTCTCATTCTCATAAGATCTCAACATGAACAAGAAATCTATCTTCAATTACATGTCTTCCTTCATTTTGTAAAGAGTATTTTCCAGTTGTGTTCATATGTCCTAACTGTGCTTTGCTAAGTTAATGCCTAAATGCTCTTTGCATTTTGTAGTTATTTTGAATGGAATTTCTCATCATTTCTTCCTGGTAAAAGTCTAATTTTCACCTTATTCTTATCACGACTTTTATCCTACAAAGGAGGATGCCTAAAAATTAGAGCAACAATTGAAATGCTGAGAGTGCCTCCAACATTTCAGAGATATGCCCAAGATCAATGACAGCCTCTCTGCAACGAGCAGCTGATGGAACCTGGGAAATCGGCAGGATCTGCTTACACTGACCACAATTTACAGTTGGAGGAGGAGTGTGGTGGAATGGCTATCTTTTCCTGTAGTAATGAATTATTTACTCTTCCTACATATCCTTCCTGAGGACTAAATAGATAAGGTTTCATGGATTCCCAATATTCTGATCTACTCTTTGCAAGGTAATTTGGCATTTCACTAACAGAAACAATGAGATTTTGAGGCCTATGTGTCAAATATTCTAGAACGACAGCCTCTTTTGTTTGGAGATATTCTAATGCAATTTGCTTTTCCTAGAAATCTGCCTGAGATCAGAAAAACTGAAGCTAAATGGATGCAATAACTTCTTTTCTTTTTGGCTAGGCAACAGGGTTAAGTGACTTGCCCAGGGTCACACAGCTAGTAGGTGCCTGAGGTCAGATTTGAACTCCGGTCCTCCTGACTCCAGGGATGGTGCTCTATCCACTGCGCAACCTTGCTGCCCCCTATACAATAACTTCCAAGAATGTATGTTCCTTCTGAGTCTGATCGGGCCAGCTCACATTATTCACATTTTCATAGTTAAAATATCTTCAAATCTACTAAAAAAATTTTTACACTTAGACTTTTCACTTTTCAGTCAGTCAATAAACATTTGCTAAGTGCCTAGTCTATGTGCCAGGCACTGTGCAAGGCACTGGAAATTTTCCTAGTTTCTCTTCCAAGTAATTATTCAGTAACAAAGATACATATTCTCCATGGAGCCATGAGTATCCCTCTCTTTGGGGCTAAGAAACTCAAGACGCCTCTCCTCTGCATCCTTTTACACAGGCTTCTAACCATAATCCCTCCCTTCCCTGGATTGTTCCTTCACTTACAAGTTGCTGCGGAAAAGAACATTGCTCTTTCTACCCATCTTTCCCCTGGCTCTCTGAAGGAGATATACCAGCCCCTTCCTTCAATACTACTTATGCCCTTGAAAAACATGTTTTCTCACCTTGTCTTTCCTGTCCAATAGGCTGTCTATTCCTTAGCCATGGTCCTCTTCCTGTCTCATGTCCCCTCCCTTCCACCTTGCCCTATCTCAGGAACCTCCACCCACAGCTCCCACACGGAAACGTCTATACTGGAGACATTCCACGATACACTTCTACAGCCTTTCCCCACTGCCTGGTAGCCAACCCTTGCCTACACTTCAGGGGTGGTAAAGAAACGGCAAGATCCTTTCCTCTCACATTAAAGATTCTGAGAGTCTAAGCTTGGCCTGGACACCAGAGCCTTTCCAGGCTACCTGAACTGCCATCAAGCCAGGCCCCAAAAGGCCTACGTCAGCCTGAATGCCACTTGTGGTTTTCATTCTGAGAAGGCAGGAAGAGTAGGATGCTATGTGCACCGCACTTTACAAACCTCAAAGCATTATGAAAATGGCAGCTCTTCCCAATCTCCCAAGCCCTGCACATTAGGCTGGGCTCTCCATGAGAGACTGAGGCCAACCTTGAGGCATGGGCGAAGGCTCAGGCTGATGCCAATCACTCTCTGGTTATCCTGAGCAGGTCCATTCTCAATTGGAGGCTTGATGGGAGGAAAACCAGGGGCTACTCAGGCAGGTGAGCTTCATTCAGTTGAATCAACTTGATTCGTCCTCAGTGCCTATAATGGCTGAAATCCTTCGGTCATGGCTACGTAAATAAAAGGCTTACTGTTATTGCTGAATGACCTCCAGGCATCTCATTTTGTTCTAATGTTAAACCTAACCTGCCAGGAGACTGGTCTGTGTCAGGCCTGGCCCAAACGAATGATGCGGGATTGGAAAACAAGGCACTCCTTGAATTGGAGGACAGGGCAGGCCTTCATTCTCTGAGAGATGGTTTGGTGACGGCTCCAAAGAGAGTGGTCAATCACTGTGGAGAGCGACCCTTCCCTCTTCCTGGGAAATGAGAGAGCAAACTGCCTGTAGCCCCCCAGCAAGAAGAGATCAAGGGCGTAGGCTCTGAGTCACAGCAAATTGTTCTCTGGCAGGTTGGGTGCCAGCCTAGTTATCCAAATTCTTCTCAGCTCTGTGCAACACTCAGGTTACCCCCAAAGCAGCCTGAAGGGACTCAATCTGGAGGGATTGGGAGATTTCCTCTCACCGTGGGGCTCTGCTCAGCTAGGTGTCTCGGTGGATAAACAACTGGACTTGAAGTCCTGAGGACCCGAGTGCTAATGCTACCTCACACTAGATCTGCCTTGCTGGATGTGTGACCCTGTGTGGAACTCAGCCTCAGTTTCTCATCTGTAAAAAGGAGATAACCTTAGCACCTTCATCACTGCAAAGGATCAAATGACGTAACACATGTAAAGCGCTTTGCAAAACTTGACTATGTAAATGCTAATTATTATTACTGAACTGGATGCGTTTTTTTTTTCCCTAACAGCAACTGGGGAAAGGGAATTAGCACTTACATAGCATCCATGTGCCAGGCGTCCAGCACCTCTGGTGGGAGGGCTGGGGGCCCTGTTCAGGGTTACCCACTCTCACCTGTGGCTCCAGGAAGCTGCCCATGTTCAGGAGCCACACCCCTGGTAAACCACCACTGTAGACGAGCTAAAGCAGGCTGAAGGTAACTGACAGGCCTCAAACCTTTCAGTGAGTTGGGGGTCTGGGGGGTGTCTACTCCAAGCATGTGAAGATTTTCCCCAGTAGAAGGGGTGGATAAGAACAATTTGTTGCAATGATCAATGCTCCAGCAGGCACTGGGTGCTTAGAGCTAGGTCAGATATCAAAGATGCCAAGGCCATCCACTAAATCCCAATGTTCTGCCACTGGACTTGGAGGACACAGGAAGACAGAGGTTGACAACTTTGTGCAATTCTGCTTTACTTAAATCTAATAAACTACAAGTCAAAGACATCACCAGTGGGTCACTGGTCCTCTTCAAAAATAAAGGATGAACAACGTGTCCGGGACTGTGCTAAACACTCTATAAATATTATCACAACAACCCTGTGGAATGCTATTATGTCCCCATTTGACAGTTGAAGAAACTGAGGCAAACAGAGTTTAAGTGATTTGTTCAGAGTCACAAAGCAAGTAAGTGTCTGACGTTGGATTCACACTCAAGTCTTCCTTGATTCCAGGCCCAGAACTCCACCAATTGAGTGGCTACCTTGATGATAATAATAATGATCACCATCTAATTGCCTCAGAGAAGGCTTATTGAAAGAAGAAACTTCCCAGGTTTAAGGGACTCATATCTGCATGTGTATAAGGAAGGAATTATTTGGTTTTTAATGGCTTTCTGGAAATGACAAAGCTGCTGAACCAGCAAATCCTAATTTGTACATCAAGAGAGAACTAACCAGGAGTGGCATGAGGGACATCAACAGTGAGAGAATACAAAACAAGGCAGGTTCCTAGGATTCCAGAACTGTCTAACAACTGAAGAACATGACTTCTGTTTACCTCTCTAATTTGGAATTTGAGAGGCCCACTGCAATTTTGCCACAAGGATGTTATTCTTTGTTGCAAATCACCGAGGGAGGTAAAATTCTACCCAGAAGCATGGAGGCATTTCCAAAATGGAGGATACAGACAAATGTGCCCCTAGCACCCCATTATTTAGTTAAGGGCAGGCAGTTTAAAAAGGTTCTTTCCACTCTCACCCCTGAACTATGAACTGTAAACCCCCGCACAACTGCAGATAAAGAACACCTGAAGAGCCCAGCACGTGGGCCCAAGGAGCAGTACCCCAATCACAGCAGAAACGGCATGTGTACTGGCCTAGGAGTCTGTGGCTTTCCTGCTTTCTGTATCACCTCAAGTCTTTCTCCCAGCACAGGAAGGCAGTCAGGACCCCGCAGTGAGAGTGCCCACATGACTCCTGCAGGCTACAGGAGGAATGTGCAGCAACCTTCTGCATAGCCTGGCACTTGGGCCTCCCAAAACAGGGTGAGTCAGGCCCCAGCAATGGCGGCCCAAGAGCGCTCAGGCCTATGGCAACACTGCTCCAAAACAGAGAGAAAGACAAGCCACAGCAGCAGTGGCCGTCATGCCCTAGCAGGACCCCCGTCGAACAAGCAGCAGGCTGACTTGGGGTCCCAGCAGCAGCAGACACGAGCAGGCGGCAGCTGGCACAGGCACAGGGCCCGAGATGGGGAGGCCAGCTCAGCAGCTGCCCAGGGGCACAAGAGTGGGCACGGAGATGTGCAGTGGGTGAAACTAAGTGGCCCCTCCACAATGCTGCCAGTATGATACGCAAAGTTTTTCCAAGCCTTACACATGGAGGGCCTGGAGGACCAGGCCAGGCAGCACTGTCGGCAGGAGGCTTGCTTTCTAGCAACAAGGGGCAGGTGAAAGTGTTTAACCACACACACACACACACACACACACACACACACACACACACACACACACACGTGTAAAGTTGCTCAGAAGTCTATCATGGGGCAAAGATTTTCTGTGGCTCCTCCCTACCCTACCATCCCACACAATGCACCTGGTATTCTCTGCCAGAGGAGGGCATCACTAGTGAGCCAAGGGGAACCTCCCAGACTCGTGATACGCACCAGTGACGATGCTGGAAGAGTCAGCATCTCGGCCGCAGCCCCCATATTCCTGGTGCTGCTCCTGCTTACTACCACCTTTTCATGCTGAGAGACCTAATGGCAACAGCAAAGATTTGGTACCACCCACTACACGGCCCAGATCATTTAGAACCTCAGAACCTTCTTCTGGGGACTCGGATTCAGCTACTTCAGTTTCCATTTCATCCTCTGGTGTTCCCCATATCAGGTTTCAACTTCCAGGTTACATGATCAACAAGATGTCAGACAGACACTGAGCCGCCCCAAAACAGAAATTTTGGACCAAAGATAAAGAAATTTTGTCTCCATGACTCAGGTCACCCAAAATCAAAAGAATGTTAAAAAAAAAATTCGGGAATTGATGTCTATCCTGAGCTCACTCAGCACCTTCCCCTCCATGCCACACCACAGACCGTGGGGCTGTGCCAGCCCAAGCCCACACCCTGCCTCTTTCCAGTGCCAGGGAGACGCCAGCTCCAGGCTGCAGAAGTCTGTTTCTGCCAGGACAG
The DNA here is from genome assembly GCF_003287225.1 of Phascolarctos cinereus. Lineage (NCBI taxonomy): Eukaryota > Metazoa > Chordata > Mammalia > Diprotodontia > Phascolarctidae > Phascolarctos > Phascolarctos cinereus. The sequence goes on along the minus strand of NW_027556402.1, from coordinate 3,223,050 downwards.
AGAGCAGGCCTCCGTAGCACTGTGGAAGCTCGTTGGGGTCACAGTCAGCTCCAGAGCAAGGAGATGGTCTGCACTGCAAAAGGTTTCTGCAAGAGAGTTGAGAACAGAAGGCAGGATGTTGGCCTGGCCTTGAAATAGCTCTCAAAACCACATCCCACCCCAAAAATCAACCCCACAGCACCAGCCTGGCAGTCCTTTTATCTGCCAGCGTTGGGACAGAGGAGGAACAGAGGGACCAGGTCAAGACACAGCCTGCGCGTGGTCAGCGGGAGGAGGAGGAGGATGGCTACGTGGCACTCCACAAAGCTGAGAGGTAAAGCACAGCATCCACTTGGGGCCAATTCTAACGCCCCAAAATCACCTGGAGGAGAGACCTAGGCTGGTGAGCCCTGAACCGTTCAGCTTATGCAGCCCTGAAGGAAACCACCATCAGAGCAGACAGAGGCTCAGTGAGGAAGACCCTCCTTCCAATCTAACCTCAGCTGCTTACTAGCTGTGTGACCTTGAGCAAGTCACTTAACCAGTTTGCCTTAATCCATAATGGAGATGGAAATGGCAAACCAATCCAGTATCTTTGCCAAGAAAACTCAAAGACCTTGAACACAGCCAGATAAATTAACAGGGAAAACGTGAACACCCGGCAGAAGGCAGGCTGACAGATCTAGGAAAAGAGCTCTCGCATCTATGACTACATGCTACAAAGCAAAGAAAACCCAACCCAACCCTTTGAGCAAAGGAGCCTGTGGAGTGTGAGCAGAACGTGGACCAGCAACACTGTCCTCGAGTGGTTTAAATGATAATTATGAGAGCAGAGTTTAGAGCCTGCACAGAAGAAACAAAAACAAAGATCTAGAATTCGCAGTGGCGCGTCTCGCCAAAGTGAAAAAGAGAATAGTAGACTGGTAACTCGAACATACAGAAACGAAGGACAATCCAGAGGATATACCAAGAAATCCCCAAGGTAAAAAGAAAACACGCTTCCCATGAAAGCCAAACTGTTCGTCCTCTTCTTGAAGAGGGCCAACCAAGGTCCTGACTTGTGCATGAATTGCAGGTTGGGGTAGACATCCCCCTAACTCGTTAACAGGTTCCGAGGCCTGTCGGTTACCCTCCACTTGGCCCATCTACCAAGAGAGTTTACCGGGATATGGCCGCTGCATATGCTACAGCTTCCTGGAGCACAGGTGAGAGTTGGGTGAATCAGCAGGACACCAAAAGTGGACGAGCAGCCCTTACACCAGAGGTGCTAGTCCTCCCTGGACACCCCACATGTCCCAATGTACACTGACGTACATTCAAATTCAATGTGGGGGAAACTTCCTAACGATGATAGGTGTTCTATAATGCTATGGGCTTTCTCAGGAGGTAGTGAGCGCTCCCTCCTGAAAAGTATCCAACTGAAGGCTGGATGGCCTCTTCTCAGGCTTGCTATAGAACAAAATTTGGGAGAATGGGGGGGGAGGGGGGAGGCAGTGTCTGTATACTTTTATTTTTTTCATATTTAATTTTTATTTTATTTTTTCTTGATTATGTGTAAACAAAAATGTTTAACATTCGTTGTTTAAAATTTTGAGTTCTAAATTCTCTCTCTCCTCTCCTCAAGGAGGAAGGAAGCAATTTTATATAGATTATATATGTGCAGTCATGCAAAACATTTCCATATTAGCCATGTTGCAAAAGAAAACTCAGACCAAAAAAAAAGATAATAAAATTTAAAAAGTATGTTTCACGTGTAGTTTTTTTTTCTCGGGTTTTTTCCTTTTGTTCTGATTTTTCTTTCACAACGTGACTCATATGGAAATATGTTTAATATGACTGTATATATATAGCCTATATCAGATCGTTTGTATCTCGGGGAGGGGGGAGGGAGAAAAAAATTGGCAACTCAAAATCTTATAAAAGTGATGTTGAAAACTATTTTTACACGTAATTGGAAAAAAATAAAATACTATTAAATGGGGGAAAAATTTGCTTCAATCTACTTTCAGATTCCATCAGTTCTTCTTCTGGGGCAAGCAAAACATACTGATCTCAAAGATAGGAGGGGTAGAAATAACCTAAGGATCATATGTCTCCCAGAAGAACATGACAGAACAAAAAATCTTCACATCATAACGCAGGAAATAATACAACAGAACTGCCTGGGACTTCTGAATGCAGAGAATGAAACAACAACTAAACAAATTTATAGATCCCCTCCAGAAAAAACCCAAGACTGTAAACTCCAAGACACTTTAACAATTCACTAAGAAAAAACAGATTCTATAAGCAATCAGAAGAAAGCTCTTCAAAACACAAAGGAAAGAAAATCTGAATAATGCAAGATTCTTCTGTACCCACAGAAAACACAAGAGCAAATGGAATAACATGTTCAGAAGAGCACTGGGGTTCAGGATGCAGCCCAGGGTGACCTACCATGCAAATCTGAGCTTAACCATAAATAAAAAGGATGGAATTAAATAATAAAAGAAGCATCTGAACCATTCTTAGAAAACCAAACCTGAAGGGATTATTTGTTTCTCAAATGCCCCACACCACAGAAATGGAGCAATGATTGACTGTAGCAGCTGAGAACAGAGTGACAGCAGAGAGACCAGTTAAGAGAGTCTTTTCTAAATGAACACAAAGAGAAAGGGGTGAAGGAAGAAATTAGGCAGAGGAAACAGTAAAGAGGCAGGCCTGGGGCACGAGGCACTGAACCTGACAACTCCCCGTCGACAAGTAAATCAATGTTGTTGTTACTGTCGTCATGGCACTACATTATAAAATGGGAATGTGAATGATCTAGGAGGAGGGAATGACAGGGTCAGAGGGGTATGTATGACGTGCACTGGTCAAAGTGAGGATTAACAGTAAGGGGAAGAGACGAGCCGGCAGAGGAGTGAGTGAGGAGATGGGGAGGGAACAGAGAGAGGCCTTGCCTTGGGAGTGGGAGGTGGTTCCAGTGATGAATGAACAGGGGTGTTCTGTGAAGGAAGATGGGGATGCTGGAGTGGGGTCTGGGGAATTTGTAGCTTGATAAGACCTTCACCCTACCCTGAGAGGAGGGGTGGGTGTAAGAACGCCTAAAGGCAACTGGCACCTGAGAGAAAGGGAGGGTCCATGGAGGAGACTTTTGGGCAACTGGAGAAAAGGTAACCAGGGAGAGGGTACAGATCAGTGGCGGGCTGCATAATCAGAGATACGGTGGGTAGGGCAGAGGGAGTTTGAGAGTTGTCCTGGTGTCTCTGTCACCTGAAAGGAATTGGCTTCTGGGGGTAAGACACAATGGAAAAGAGGAATTCTTGGTGCAAGATCTACAAGTAGCAGTGGCAGAAACTGCCAAGAGGGGAGAACCTAGAATGGATACCCTGGAAATCAGGATTCCATGAGAAAGAGAAGAAATAGAGAGACTAGATAATTCTAGGGGCCAAGAACCCAAGAATGAGGGTCTAGAGCAGACAGAAGATAGTGGATAATGCAGAGTTAAACTCTCCCTGGGAAAGGGCACAAAAACTGAAATTTAAAAAGCTAACAAACAGGACAGATTGAAGGGGAAGAAAAGAAGTGGGAGAGCTACTTGACAAAGAGGAAAAAAAAGTGGAAGAATTAAATAATCAGATACAGGAAGCAAAGAAAAAGCAAAACTCCACAGGGAAAGGGGTAACTACCAAGCAGAGGACCAAAGGTAAAGGGGAAGAGAGCCTATGGGAATAGGACCGCCTTAAAAAGGAAAAAGCCAAAGTAACTGAAGGAACATAGTATTGTGTTTATAGCAGAAGAGGTGGAAATTATAATTTTTTAAAAATTTGATATTAGAGAAAAATGGAGGAAAATATAAATATAACTCATAACTTTAAATGTAAAGGGATTAAAAAATCCAATGAAATGAAAAAGTGAGATTAGATTTTTTTTTAAAAAACAACCAAAACTCTACAATTTGTTGCTTAAAAGAAACACATTAAAAAAACAAATCACTTGACATCTCTCAGCCTCAGTTTCCACACTTATTCCACATGACTCTCCTTTAAACAGGCTACAACATCCAACTGACCTTCCAGTTGTTCTTCACAAATGTCACTCTATTTCCCAAAAGGACCTCAGAAGCCATTTAGTTTAACCCTCTAATTTTATAAATGAAGAACTGAGGTTCAAAGAAGTCATGCCCTTGTACCTGGAAGCGCTCCTCCTCACACCTAGGCCCTCCCAGAATCCTTCTCTTCTTTCAAAGTTCAGCTCAAGTGCTGAGTCCTATAAGAAACCTATCCTGACTCTCCCATGGGCTCATACCCTGTACTCTTCCCCCTTACTCTTACTCCGTACCATTTTTCCTTCATTCGCAGGATTTTACCACCATGACTGTGCTGCCTTCTCCTATTCCCTTGCCCCCCATCTTCCACTGGCAAGTTCCCAGAGCCTCCATTTTGGTGAAGGGCCAGACTAGCAAGCCTTAATCTTGTTGACTTCACCACCATGCCTCTATGCAAGGACCTACTCTCCCACCTCCCCCATACTTTCCAACTCCCTCTCATGTGCTGTCTTCCCCTGAAAGAATGTAAGCTCCTCCAGAGCAGAGACTGTCCTTTTGTTTTGTTTATACCCCTGGCATTAAGTACAGTACCTGACACATAGTAAGCATTTAATAAATGCCTATGAACTGGTACATATTTTTTATTTAATTTTCTTTGTACATGTTATTTCCTTGCAATAGAATATAAACCCTTGAAGGCAAAGGCAATTTCATTCTTGTCCTTATACCTCCATAGCCTAGCAGTGCCTGACACAAAGCAGGCACTTGATACTTGCAGAATGTATTTGAATTTGGGAGCTCTGTTTGTCCATGTCTGTTCTATTATAATTTATAATTTTATATTCTATTTTATTTTATACATATCCTATTATACATATTTTAATATTCCATTATAATTTACAATATATTATATGTTCTATTATGTAAGCTACTTGAGGAGGGAGACGGTGTACACATGCAGATGTGCACGTGCACGTGCAGCACTTAACAATGCGTGGCATGTGGTATGTACTCGATAAATGACTTTTCTTTCTTTCTTTTTAATTTATTCATTCCCTATACATTACTATCTATGTGACCTTGGGCAAAACACAAACTGTCCATGAGGTCAGTTTCCTCAATCTGGAAAATTAAGATATAACGGAATCTCTCATGTCCTTTCAAACTCTAAATCCTATGATCTTATTCATCAACATATTCAAGCATATTTATCTCTCCAGTTTTCCACTCCTCCCACAACAATTTTCTTGACTGGCCATGGAACTCTACTACACTTCTCCAATCATTACCAACAGACGGGCCATGTGTGCCTGACACATGGTAGGTGCTTAAGAAATGTTCATTGACTGAAATAAGTTGTAAATTTGACTACATAGCAGGAGACAAAAATCACTATGAATGTCATGAATATTTTGAGGAGGTATATGGAAAATCACCTAGTGATTCAAATACAGATCTGAATAAAGTTGGTGGTGGGTATGTGAATTTTGAGTATCCTAACAAACTGGATAACTCAACTTTTCATTTAACCATATTTGAAGGACATATTTGAAACACAGAAGGACAAGTCTAAATTTATTATTCTTCCATCCATGTAAAGTTGGTCTTATACCAAAGAAAACTTAAGAGTGAAAAAAAAAGAAAACTGACATTTAAGAAGAGTGATATAAAGACAAAATATCAAAAAAACTAGATAGCATGCCTTTTAAAAGCTTAAAAATTTTTTTAAATTATTACATTCAACAGCTTCTACTTATGGCAATATTTTATTTAAAGTATGCAACAGACTAATCAAGTGAAAATGGAAGGATTATAATTTGGACCATTAGCTCCAAGCAGTATTTTATAAAACAGCCCCTGGAAGTCAAGTATTCACATTTCACATTATGTGTAACTAGCCATACTCTAAGTGGAACTTATGATAACCTTTTGTTTGAAAGCTCATATCCTATTATAATGTCTTATAATCAAAGCAGGCAGTTGATTTTCTAGAATGGTCATGCCATCAACCTAACTCTACTCAGAAAGCAGCTAGTAAGGGAGCATTCAGCAAAGACAAAGCAGTGGTCTCAAAGCCTCCAACGACATTCCTATTGGCTTCAGTAGTTTGGCCTTTCTTTGTATTCACAGCACTTAGCACAGCACCTGGCACAGAGGAGCTGCTTTATAAATGCATGCTGATTAATTCCAACTAATTCATGTGCCAGAGGCCCCAGTAACGTGAGGACAAAAACTGAAAATAACAGAACAGAATCAAAGAGAGAGAGCCTTGACCAGGGTCACAGAGTCAGAACATCAGAAGTGAGAACATGAGCCCATGCGTTCATGTAATGTTTGTATTACCGACTGAACAACCACACAGACAACTGCAATCCTAGTTCAAGAACAGAATTCTTTCCAGAGTTTTGAGAACCTGTCTCTCTGTCTCTGTCTCTCTCTCCCTCTCGATATAGATAAATATAGATACATACAGTCAGGTGGCACAGTGGACAGAGTACCAGGCCTGGATTCATGAAGACTCCTTTTCCTGAATTCCAATCCAACCTCAGACACTTACTAATTATGTGATCCTGGGCAAGGTACTTAACCCTGCTTGCCTCAGTTTCCTCATCTGTTAAATGGGCTGGAGAAGAAAACGGCAAACCACTCCAGTATCTCTGCCAAGAAAACCTCCATTGGGGGTCACAAAGAGTCCAACTCAACTTAAAAACAACTTAAGTGCTTCAGTCACAAACCAAACAAAAATGCATGCACGTTCTTTTGATATATACAAATTGCTCTACTCAGGTTAAAGATGATGTTTGGCATCCATTAAAATATATTTGTTTGAATAATTTAAATATAGAGAGCAAACATTCTCCAGGTCCTCAATTAGGTCTACGTACAATACACACATACATACAATGAACTAAATTTCTAAAGCTCACCATATTTGTATTTGCTTCCATTACCTAGACGAGCTATTCTGGAGGTCCCAGAATCATGTGACACTTTCTTCTTGGACAAGAGCTGAACAGACCAAGCCGTCCCGGCTCAACAGTGAGCAGAACATGTTCCAGCAGGGAACAGTCGCGGAGCTTCTGACAGGCCACTCATTTATAAGACTTCACTCAGGGCATTCTGCCAGCATCACTTTATCGGTGCTGAAACACGGAACTGAGAGTTCTTTAAAAGATCTCCATTCCGTGTTTCTAGGAGAAAGGCTAAGGTAAAGAGGACAGACGGAGATGTTTTGGCAGGAATGGGAAATGAGAAAAGAGTAGAAAAAAAATTCATGTTATTAAATTCGAAAGCCTTGGCTCAGTATGCAACTAATGTCTGCAAAGGAATGAAGAAATGGTTGTCACTTTTCCTTATCTAGCTCATTCATGGAAAAATCTATGACTTAAGTGATATGACTGTCGAGATGGACTGGGTTTCTCGAGCAATTTCCCCCTCTACCAAGGGTTCCCAGTTCCTGCTTCACCTCTCCTGCCTGGCGCCTTTCCTCTACCTCAGCTCCAGCCAAGGAGGGTCTCCATCTGGTGACCATCGAGCACAAGAGCCCCAAAGCTCCAAGCTCTGCAGAGCCAGGCTGCACCTCAGCACACATTTCAGTCACTGGACTATCCTGCCCTGCCTTCCCAGACCTCTCTGCTCTGGTCTCACTTTCTAGCCTTCAAGATTTTGACCTTTTTACCATTAACCAGTTCAGATCTGCACCGTCCTGCGTACCCTTTTATATCACCTATCTGGTCACCAGCTCAGTCCTTTCTACACCTCCCCCATAACACCCAGATTGTTGACTCCCACATTCTCTGCTAACCATCGCTGGAGGAAGCCACACAAGCAAGCTGACCGGGCCTTCCACAGATCTCTGCTGGTTCATCTCAACAGGTCCTCCACTTGCTACGGTGCATCCTTGTTCTTTCTCTTAAAAGGACTGGCTGGCTCTCAATAGCATCTATTACAAACATCACTTTCTCAAGCACTATAATACTTCTCCTAAATTAAAAAAAAATGACCACAGCCCAGAAACACAGGATATCAGCAGAGCCTGGCCAACAGAAGACAACAGGGATAAGAGTTGGGGAATGGACCAGCTTGGCAGAGGGGCATTACATGGGGACCACAGGGAGGTTTCCAAAAGTCTGGTGATCTTTTGTTAGGATCAAAGCAGAGTGACTTAGTTTCTCAGCAGCACGCCTAAACCATTTCATCCTTTAAATGAATGAAATCCTTCATGGACCTAATTCTCACCAACAAGGAAAAACTGGTTGCTTGGATGGATTGATGGAAATCCTAGGGGTAACTGAACACTACACTTCAGAGTATGTGATAGAGAAAAAGGAAGCTAGATGTTTGTGTAGGGAAGATTCCAAGAAGAAAGGGAAAGGAAAAGGAAGAGTTTAAAGGGCTGAAATCCTACTTAGGAAGTCAGTCTAAATGGGAGAAAATGATTGTAAGAATGAAATTCTGAAGAGAGAAACAATTCCAACAAAGAGAAAAAGGAAGAGTTTTCTAAGGATCACTAGAGATGAAAGTGGAACTCAGTAACAAGTTTAGATAAAATAAGAGTAGTTTATGGAGACTGAAATAAAACGCAGAGTACAGTCATTTATGAAGGAATGCTAAAAACTCAGAAGAGAATAAGCCAAGGCTGATGAGGAATGTAAGGCTAAAAGGGAGTTTTTGTTTTCGTTTTACTCTATACCATGAGAAAGAAGATGATGAAAGAAAGATTACCAAGAGGTCTGATGAGGTCATTACAACATACATTGGACAGAAGGCAGAACTCAAATATTATTTTGCATGTGTTATTTCTGTGAAAGAGACTGACCTTTGGACTGGAAAGGGCAGAACAAACATGCAGAAAAGAGAGTTGAAAGTCATGATAAATAGGGGGATATTAAGAGAGCATCCAAACGGCCCTAATGATTTCAAGTCACCAGGCCAGATAATCTATATAATAAGGGAGTGAACTGGCAGAAATCCGCAGCTGTAGTTGGAGTAATCAGGAAAGGCTTCATGTTGAAGGCGGTGCTTGCCTTGAGGTTTGAAGAAAGCCAAGCAGAAGTGAGAAGACAAGCGAGCAGAACCAGGAGAACGCCGTACACAGTAACAGCCACGTGGCGCGATGACTAATATTGATAAACTTAACCCTTCCCAGTAATACAAGTATCTAAGACATCTCCAAAGGCCTCGTGATGGAAAATGCTATCCATATCCAAAGAAAGAATTATGGAACTTGAATGCAGATCGAAGCATAGTATTTGCTATTTTTTTTTCTCTTCTGTTGAGTTTTGTTTCCTCTTTCTGGTAGTTCCTCCTATTGGTTCTAATTCTTACTTACAACATCACTAAGGTGAAAATGTTTAATAGGAATGTATATATAGAGCCTATGTCAGATTGTGCGCTGTCTTGGGGAGGAAGGGGGAGAAAATTTTTAAACTCAAAAGCATATAGAAGTGATTGTTGATAAATCAAAATAAACACATTTTTTAAAAGAATTTTTAAAAAAGTGAGAAGACAATACATTATGCCGATCTGAGGGATGGCCAGTGAAAAGGCAAGGAGGCCAGGAAGGAAATGGAGTGAAGCGTTCGGGTCAGACAAGGCTGAAAAACAACTAAAATGTGCCAAGCCACGTGCTAAAGACTGGAGACATAAACACAAAAGAGAGACAGTCCCTGCCCTCAGAGTGGCTATCCCAACACGTGTAAGGAACAACAAGAAGGGGCAGCTAGGTGGCGCAGTGGATAGAGCACCGGCCCTGAAGTCAGGAGGACCTGAGTTCAAATCCGACCTCAGACCAAACACTTGATACTTACTAGCTGTGTGACCCTGGGCAAGTCACTTAACCCCAATTGCCTTTAAAAAAAAAAAGTTAGGAACAACAAGAAGGTCAGTCTGGCTGAACCACAGAGTGCATGAAGGGGATTCGAGTTGGAAGCAGCCTACAAAGGGCCTGTATATATAGATTTAAATGCCAAGCACAGGTCTGAAAGGGGGAAATGCCCTAGTTAACACTGGAGATGGACTTCTTTTGTTGTTGTTCACTTGTTTCAGTTGTGTCCAACTCTCCAGGCCCCAATTAGGGTTTTCTTGGCAGAGATATTGGGGGGGTTCACCATTTCCTTCTCCAGCTCACTTTACAGATGAGGAAATTGAGGCAAACAAGGTTAAGTGACTTGCCCAAGATCACACAGCCAGGAAGTGTCTGAGGCTGGATTTGAACTCAGCTCCTGACTCCAGGCACTCTATCCACTGAGCCACCTAGTTGCCCATGGTCTCCTTTACTTGATTGTGAACAGGCGTTCCCAATTTGGATCAGAGTTCTTAGAACCACAGGTTTCAGTTGGAGGGAACTTCAGGGGTCACTGATTCTAGTGGCCTCATTTCAGAGATGAAGAAACTGAGAGTTCTGGCAATCTGCCTGGGGTCACACAGATGACAAGCAGCAATAGTGGGAATTCAAACTCGGATCCTTGGACTCCAAACAAATCCCTCTTGTTCTGTGCCTTCTTATAATATATGAGGCACACGTGGATGAAAGAACAATTTCTTCTGCTAAGGGAGGGTGGCAATCGCCCCAATAATCCAAGGAGCCACACCGTCCCTGACCCTCAGCTTCTAGAACCCAGTCGCTGCCGTTCTTCACTGTGACCTTCTGTGGTTCCATTCTGAAGGGTACGACCCAGGCCAAAGAACGGGAGCCAATGGAGAGGTGGGCTCCCATGCATCTCTTCCAGACCTTACAATTTTAGAAGCAGCATTCATTACCGAGGTCCTTAAAAACTACTCTTCCCCCCAGCCCCCAAAGCAGTGTCCCTGTTGAACTGGGCAATCAGCCGAGCAGTGACATTCCCATGGTTACAGTGAGACTCTGTCTCTGGGACATAGGGACCTTCACTGGGGCCACACCGAGCTTGGCTGCCACTGCGCTTTTTTACATCCACATGGTCAGTTTCCCCTTGTGCACCTTTATTTGCAAATGCACATTTATTTATGCACTGAATGAAGGTGAGCAGTTGAGAACTCTTTATTTCTCGTGGCCTCGTAGAATACCTCTCGAAAGCTGCCCTGCCACCCTCATCAGAAAGGGAGCCCAAAGGTAAATCACCTTACAAGATGCCTTCTTACTCAATCAGCAGCCCCATCCATCTTTCCTTTGGGGAGATTCTGCACAATTACTGAGAACTTTCTGGCAACGATTCAGCGAGGATGCCAGCAGAGGCTAAGCCACATCTTCAGCAGCAGGAATCACAGTCTGTTCAAGCCCATGTCGACTACTAGCATTCTGTGAGAAATGCACTTAAGGAATCTTCATGTGGCCCTGGCGGCGAGGGACCTAACACATGCCCAGAGTCACCAGCATCAGCAGGGTGGCCGCTGACACTGAGTGACAAGTTCCAAACGGAAACTCAGTGCAAGGGACAAGTCCAAATGCACATGCCTACACACAGATGCACATACCTTGCTAAATGGATGTACAGAAATCATGCTGACTCGTTTATCTGAATAATTTAACTCATTCACACAATAACACAAGAAGTGAGCCCAAAGTCAGGAAGGGCTAGGCTCCATCCTATCTCTGATTCTTAACGGCCACCTTACTCAGGGCCAGGCTTTAACCCCTCCTCGTTGTTGGCAACTCAGACCCTAACAGGGAGACCACGTGCTGATCGGCCCGGGCAGAGAGACGATTCTCTTCACGGGGAACTCCCTACACCAAAGACATCCTACGTCCAACAACGAAATAAAAACTAAGACGTTAACCTGAACTCTCTTAAGGCCCTTAAAAAGCAGACTTTCCTTCTCAGGATTTATTCCTGAGAGCTGTCCTAGTCCTACCTCATTTTACCAATGAGGAAACTGAGGCCTACAAGGGTCACCCAGAAGGGCCTGGAGTGAACATGAGGGCTCACAGGTAGGCTTGCACCAGGTCCAAAAGGCTCTTGCCACCCTAGGCCTCGATGAAAGGCAATGCTCCCCAAAGTAACCAGCCCCTCCACCTGCGTGGGCCACCTGGTAAGAAAGCAGCAGCAGCGTGTCCAACGCTGGTTCTCACCATCTCAGAAAGGACCCCAAGAGGATGGCAAGCCTGAGTCTACACTGTCAGAGGGCCCGCAGACCAAACAGAGGTTGAGTCTAGAGAAACAGAAGACTTAGGGGGACTATGACAACTGTCTCCAAGTACCTGAGAAGGTGTCGTGTGCAAAGAGTAATGAATTAGGCCTGTTCAGTGTGGCCCCAGAAGGCAGAGCTCAGCAGTGATGGGAGGAAAGTACAAAGAAAGAGAGGGACCCGGCTGAAGCCAAGAAGAAAGCCCTCTGGTGAGCCTCCCTGAGGGCAGGGCAGTTTCCAGAGGCTGGACAGCCTGGCTTTTCCTGGGGTGGGCAGACCTAGCTGGCAGCTTCCAATTCCAAGCTCCTGGACAGGGATGCTGAATGAACACACCAGGACCAAGCCCTAAGGAAAAGGAAGGCTATTCTATTTCCATCAGATTAACAGTTTAAAATGACCAAAAACACAAAGGGTGAATGTGTCAGACAGAAGCCATTTTATGTGAAAAGCTATTTGCATGACTAACAAATTTTAAGTGTATTATACAAAAAGATCACACCAGACCTCAGAAACAGCAAAGAGAAGAGAAGCATGCTGCAGGTGCTGGGATGATCTTTCTCCTCTCTTGCTCACCCTCCTTCCAAAACATAATGAGGAGCAGACACACAAAATTCATTAAGCAACAAATTCATTAACTAAGTTTAAGGCAGCATCTCATATCTCTATTAAAATGCAAATATATTCATGTATCCTGTTTAAAAGCAATTCCAAGTGCCAGGTTTTTTAAGACTCTGACCTCAGATATTGCCCCAAACCCTTGCTGCCTGATAAATGATCTCCTTAAAACTTAATCATGCTAATTTTTCCTCCAAGAAATGGCTTAAGAAAGAAACCTTTAAGGATGAATTTTAGATGATGCATCTCTTAATAAAAAAAAAAGCCTGAAATGTATTAAATCCCTATTCCATAAAAAGGATTATGTTCGTCTCGGGACGAGACATTCAAAAGTCTTCTTGCTTTCAAACCTTCTCCAGGGGAACACAACAGGGAAACAAAATCAAAACATGGTCCTCTGGGGAGAGAGAGAACGCAGACTAGCAGAGGCTTCCCAGAAATGCTGGAGAGTCCTGAGGCACGCTGGAGGAGGGACTGTAAGGAGGTAAAGGTGGGAGAGGGGAGCAAGGAGGGCACGAGCAACTGAAGGGCACGTTTGTGAAGAAGCTGGGGGAGGGGATGGTGGCAAGGCTGAAAAGGAGGGGGAACCACGTCCCAACCCAGGCCTGGTTTAGCCAAGAGCAGGAGGTCTTAACCAGGGGTTCACGGAGAGATCCCAAGAGGGTTTTGAACTGTATGTCGAACTATTTTAATCACTGTTTTCTTTTGCATCTTATTTTATTTATTTAAAAGCCTAATTCTGAGCAGATGTCTACTGAAGTGGCTTCACCAGCCTGCCTGCCTCCCAGACCCAACCAATGGTACCAAGCCCTGTCCTCAAGGCCACAGGAAGCTATGGAAGGTCTGCATACAAAGGACCACTAGGGCTCAGGTCTTTCCAAGTAAGCCCATGAGGGAAAGGAGAAGGGCTGCCAGCAGAGTACCATGCCATAGTCATTACAATGGGGAGCAGGAACTCAATTAGGCGCTGACCTGGGGAGCGGAGACCTGCAGAATTCACTAAGCACCAGACACTAGAGTAGAGGCACACGGACAAAAATGTACCAGTCCCTACCCTCAAGAAGCTTCCACTCTAGAGCAAGTTCTATGTGCACATAAGGACGTACACCAAAAATACCAGAAACCTCCAACAGAAAATCCTGCTTGGCTTGTAGGAGCTTCACAAGGTGCCTTTACCCCGCCTTTCCAGTCTTCTCACACCTCCCACAGCACATACGCTTGGAACCAGCGACTGCTGGCCTCCCGGCTGCTGGCTTCCCATCTGCTCCTCACACAGCTCCCCACTCTGGCCATTTTCTCAGGCCGTCCTCCATGCCTGGCTGCTCTCCCTGTCCTCCTCATCCCTAGTGCCTTTTCTTTGAGAACACCCTCAAATGATTCTGTTTGTATCTTGTCTGTACACAGCTGTTTGCACCGTGAGCTCCCTGAGGGCAGGAACCATTTTCTGCCTTTCCCTCTATTCCTGGTGTGAGACTCAGCCTATAGCCAGGACCTAGCTGGCAGACACCGTGTCTGACCCAACAATCGCCATGGTCAGTGACATTCGGGGTCAGGACTGCAAAGCTAGCAAACTGTTACTAGCTCAGCCAACTTCCTCCATTCCAGGTGGGGGAGGCCTGGAAACTTTCCTAATCACTGTATCCTTGGGGTCAGTCACAGTCCACACCACACAGTAGTCAGGCTGGCTGACTACTGCCAAGGTCCCTGCACTACTCAGTCCTTGTGAATCTGCCCAGCAGCAACGATGCCAGGAGATCTAGGCTTCCTCTCCGTGGAGCTGTGCAGCCCACCCACCGCACCCTGAGCCACCAGCTTCGAGGGGAGGGAGCCCCCTCCCATGCCTGTCCAAACTGCCTGACTCGTGATCCTCTCAGCACACTTCCTTCCACTGTCCCCGCACTGGCAGCATTCAGCGCAGTGCCTGGCACGTTAACAGGCACCGAATCAAAACGCCAGCTGGCTGACGGAGACGTGTAGATGATAGCGCCTGCTTTAAGATACATCCACTCACCACAGCGTATTAACCAGCAAGGCTTTTTCTCTCTCGGTAAGAACTCTGTGTAGGCTTTATTCCCCCTCCTCCCCTCTAGAGCCTGGGTGAGCGCTTCACCTGTAGAACGGCAGAGCGGAAAACCAGAAAGCGCCTCTGCAACGCCATCAGCCTCCTCCACCTCCAGGGAGGCCACGACCTCTCCAGGCTCTTCTCCTGGCATTTCCCAGGTGACTGGCGGGTAAGCATGTGCGCACTTTGCCCCTTTGCCCCCAGAAGCAGCTCGGGGGTCTCGCCCTCTTTTTTCTGATGACAGCTTCACAGACAAACTGCCCGCCCAGACCAGAAAGGCCTCTCTGCTCCTGGCATCACAGACTAATGAGCTACAGTGGCTAACAGCGACTATGAGGAGTAAACGAGGGAATGCACCTCTCTCACCCTCTTGTCTGGCTCACCCACCTACTGCCCTCAAAGAACCCAAAGCCTTGGTCTGGAAGTGTCATACCGAGAAATCAGCGAGCGAGACCCAGACGTAATTTAAAATGTGGATTTGTTAGCGCACGGCTGCAAGGGGTATGCACCCCCAAATCAAGCAGCCCCGATCAGGGGTCGAGCTAGGGTTTATATGGAAAAGGGCATGGGAAAGAAATGCCAGGAACACTGATGAGGTAATCCACAGGTGCAGGTGTCTTTGGGGGCTATGGATGGGAAAGTACAAGGAGTATACCGGACAGGGAGGGGGATGGATCTTTAGAGTCTGGCAGGAGGAAGAGTCCTTGGGCTGGCCAAGGACACCCCTCTCCCTCTGTCTTCATGAGAAAATGCTCTGCAACAGAGGAAAGCTTTCTCACAATTAAAAAAATTGGGAGGCTTCCAGATATATGATCTGAGGGCTGGGGCCTGAGCAGCCCAGCTCTGTGTAGCTGTACCAGGGAGAGAGATAAGAGTCATGTTGAGGCCCATGCATGAATAACTGCTAGGCATAGTGTCCTTGGGCTGGGGGGTGGTTGTCAGAGACAGTGTTTCTGAGACTAGGGAGAAACTGGGGCACAAGTACAAGCACAAGCACCCGAGCACCCCATCATTACGGGTCAGGGATCACACAAACCAGACCAGGTGTCCTGGTCTCTGGTATAAACGTAATTATCTAAAGCCATTGTATTGCAAGCTTTCTTATCCATTTGCGTTGGAGGTACGGGCTGTGCTGAGCTATGCAAGAGAACATTTCACTATTGTTTAGGAGGAGAGAGGTCTGGGGCAAGATTAAGCACCAACTTTTGCTTGCCATGGCTTAAAGGGCCCTACTACCTAAAACGATAAAATAATGTTCTGCATTACAGAAGCACATGGGGCAGAGCCCGTGCCAGCTGCCATCCTGGGACCCCAAAACAAGCAGACACTGATGCGTTCTACTCACTGGACAATTCCCTGAGCATCCACATCTGCTTCAAAGGAGGTGAGAATCAAATGAGATCTGTCTGTGAAGAGGCAAGAAGGAGGTGGATGGGGGGGGGTGCTTTGCTCTTAGCCACACAAGACAAGGGGGTAAAAACAAAAAAGAAATTCTAAAATGGAAAAGAGGGATGCTGTGGCAGCTTGTGCTGACGGGGTCTCAATTTTCTCTTCATGAGGTTACCTGCTGAGTCTGAGGTGGGCAGAGGGGAGGTGAAGGGCAGGAGACAAGAAGGAGATATTTGGGGTGACCACCATAACAGAATGAGATGGGGACCATAAGAGATGAATACTCTGAGCGTGGGCAACTGATGGTGGGGCAGGCAGGGCACGAGCAAAGGAAGGTCATGTGCAGAGGGAACGTCATCGACACCTGCATGACGCGAGATGGTAAAGTTACCTAGGAGAAGGGCAGGGAACAGAACGCAAGGAAGCCAGTGAGGAAGGGACTGAAGAGCAGTATGGTGAAGGGTGGACAAGTTATTAAGAGGAACCATCCCAGCCCTCTAGATAAGAAGATAAGATATAAAGAATACGCTAAAAAGGAAGAGATTAAACCAAAGACATACTGATTAAACACCACAAATATCAGCTGAATTTTGTTTGGAATGGCCTTCTGAGGCCCCAGCTCCTGGTCACTCCCTCCCCTTCTCCCTCCTCCCCTGACCCAGGGCAGGCCCAAGGTCCTATCCAACCTATCCCCTCTCCCCCTTCTCCTTCAGTGCCATCTTTCCCCGTTTGAATGCGACCACCTTAAAGGTAGAGACTATCTTGCTGGGGTATACTTGTATCCCCAGAGCTAAGTACAGGCCCTGGCCCAGAGGAAGGGCTTCATTAAATGGCCTAGCAGCTAGCTAGAAATGAGCAACTATGCTGAAAACAAAGCTACCCTGGGCAACAACTCCAGCGGAAGCATTCATTCATGGCACTCCAAACACTAACGAGATGGTCAACAATTCCAATGCCAGCACACAGGTTTAAAAATACACACACAAAACTGAATTTCAGTCCTCAGCTACCTTGTCTATCATCACCTGAAAGTATCCAAATACACCATCAAGTCAGCAATATACCTAACTGTATCCTGGGCTTCCTGGCTGTTGAGGCTGAAACAGGATTATAAATGAACGAGATCTGACAGCCACAATCCAGCCAAATTCAGCTGCGTGCCAGGTAGAATTTGGTTTGCATCTAGAGAGTTAATGCTCCCACTTGCCTTGTAACTGAAAAGAATGTTTTCTTAAACCAAAGAGGAAGAGGCAAATGATGCCTCCTCTACATACTCTACAGAGAAATGATTGCCACAGCAGAACAAGAGAAAATTCCAGTTTTCTACAGAAGCTATGAGCGGCCTGCCAACATCTGGGGCCACAGCACCCAGCCTGCGAGGCCGGAGCCCTTGTGCACACTCACCGATGCACACGTCTATCTTGCCCTTGATAGATGCTTCATGCAGGGGCGTGTAGTTCCAATTATCCCGGGCATTTGGATCTGCCCCCTGGCACAGCAACAGGCTGACCACTTCAGCATGGCCAAAGGAGCAGGCGTTGTGGAGAGGAATCAGCCCACCGTCGTCTCGGGCGTGGACATTGGCACCCATCTGCAGTAAGTGTTCTACCACATCCTTCCTTCCAAAACCTGGAAACAAAGAAAAGGGAAGCTTATATGGTGACCTAGACTTCATCATTTCAAGTAAGAAAAGAGGTAGGAATCCACAAAATAAATAAATAATAAATAAAAACAACCAAATGAATGATTCTTCTCACATAAGTGAGTGAAATATGATGAAAAAAAATTAAAGTTTGTAAGAATAAAATTCAGGATCCCACTCAAACACCGGCTATCCCACCTGACAAAAGTTGAGAAGAAAGCTCTTCTCCTTTGGCTGCTGGCCAACACTGAAAGCACACCTTTCATGTTTTATGTCACTCACAAATACCTGTACACGCTAAAAAAAAACCCAAAACAAACCAAAATCTTTCTCTCCCAAAGTTCCAAAAAACTGAAACTCCAATCACTCAACTTTACCACAGAGAGAAGAAAAGGAAAACAGGTAAATCTGAGAACTGTGGTGAATAAAGAAACAGACAAGATTTTGTGGTACAATGATTGAGGGGATTAAGAAGAAAAAACTCAAGCATGATGCCAAGGTTTCTCTCCAGTCAGAAATCAGTAGTATTATTAGGAGATAAAATGGATAGGAAGGAGGCCCACAGTTCAAGGTGAGCCATCAAAGACTGCTAGATCACAAGTCCAATTTTGGACATAGTAAGAATTTCAGGGGAAACATCTAAGGGGAGAGAGAAAGACAGTAAGAGAGAGAGAGAGCGAGAGAGAGAAAATACATATGTGAGAAGTCAGATCCAGGGTTATCAGTCTGAGAACCACTGACACAGGTAAGAGATGAAATCAGAGTATGTAAGCTGAGTCAGATAACAAAAATCTAGAGC
Source organism: Phascolarctos cinereus (assembly GCF_003287225.1). Taxonomy (NCBI): domain Eukaryota; kingdom Metazoa; phylum Chordata; class Mammalia; order Diprotodontia; family Phascolarctidae; genus Phascolarctos; species Phascolarctos cinereus. Next base: position 3,204,428 of record NW_027556402.1, on the reverse strand, counting down.
CATATAAAGGGGCAAGGACTGAATCTTTAGGGAAAAGCCCATGGGTTAGGGGAAAGATGAAGGAAAATGAAAATTAAACAGTGGAGATAGCACAAGACTCAAAGGACTTCATGGTCATAAAAAACAAAGAAGGACAGTTGCACAAAATGCAGTCAAAAATGGCAGATCTTGTAGAAAGTCTGAAGAGAAATGACAACTTAGAGTCAATGAATTAAGCAAGAAGGTGATTTTGGTAACTTAAAAGAGAGTGATTTTAGAGAGCAGGGAAAACAATTCAGACAGTTCATTTCAGATACTAACATTTTAGAATGGTAATTTAAGGATCACAATTTCAAAATATTAAAAACAATTTATTTCTAGCCCTTACGTTAAATTTTTCCAGTTCTATAGGTTTGTGTTTCTAGTTCCATGCTAAAAAATTCCCTTGGATTTTCCTTTAAAATTAATGTTGGGTTGTGGCATTTTAAATAAAAAAATTAAAAGGCAACAAGTGGCACTTCCATCATTAAAGGAATGGATCTGCTATCTAAACTAAGAGCTAAAAGGAAGACAGTGCACATTTAAAAAATGATTTATAGCCAGTTTGCTTCTAAATGGATAAAAAGTAGCTCATTACATATCTATTTTACTACACTGGGTCATGCAAAACACATGCATTCTAATATGGTTATTTACAAAGAATATTTCTGTAAAGCAAGTTCTATGTTCTCACGGACTTAATATTGCAAAATTAGAACCGTGCCCGCCTATTCAAGATTCCCAAGATGGAGGTAAAAATGGATAGTGACAAGTCAAAATGTCCAGCCCTCCCAGCCTAGCAGGCCTCCAGAGCATCAGCACGCCCCCACCTATTCACGTGGCCTTTTGAAAGACCTGTACGTGGTACAGCAGAAGAGTTCTATTCCACTTTATTGCGAGTAGTCCTCACCAAACAGTGTGCCTCCATAACGCCCCAAGAACTTTTCTCTCCTATCCTATTTTGATCTGATTATTACACTGCAATGTCACATTTCACCAAGAGATATTATCTAACATGACATACTGTTGCATAACACATTGAAAATTCCACATATTAACTTTACTTAGAACTTGAAAGCTATCTGAACCATAAAAAGGAAGAATGAAACCATCCACCCTCAACATCATATACGGTTTTTTGATTAAAAAGCATCATCTAGGGGGCAGCTAGGTGGCGCAGTAGATAGAGCACTGGCCCTGAAGTCAGGAGGACCCGAGTTCAAATCTGGCCTGAGACACATAATATTTCCTAGCTGTGTGACTCGGGGCAGGTCACTTAACCCCAACTGCCTCACCCCCCCCCAAAAAGCATTAAATACATGTGGCCTCAACTGCCTAAAAAGGCACTAAGGACAGCCTTTGGTTTGTCAACAAGGTTTTTTGACTGTACAGATTACCAGAGCAGCAGGAGAATTTGCTTGGCCTGAGAATTCCAATTCAACAAGGACAAACCAGAGTGGCTGTCCAGAAACCAAGGGCAAAACAGAACTGGAAACTGTGCTCTCAGGCCCCAGGGCAGAACCAGGAGTGAGCCCCACAGCTGCTCGCACTCAGTATCTCCCCAACGCCACCTACGCACCTTGAGGGCACAGACTACTAGTCAATGTCTAACAGCGTGAGGCCCACAGTGGGCACGTTTGCTGACTGAGTCCCCATTCAATCAATCTGAACCTTCTGAAAAGAAGTCCAGTCACGATTCTGAAAAAGGAAACAGAGCACTCACAAGTTTAAACCAGTCAGCGCTGAGATGAACTTGGCCTCAACCAAGTAAAGACCACTTGCCTCCTCCACTGAGCCAGAATCACCAAGGGAAAGAAAGAAGTGCTACAGAACCAATGTATCTTTACCCACTGGCTTCTAGACCAGGACTTGAAGAAGCTACAAATTACCTTCTGACTCACAACACTGATCTGGCCACAAGCCTTTTGACAATCACACTCTTTCTCCACAGCCCTCAGGGGGCCTCAACTTCAGCTCTTCAGATGGTACATTCCATGAACAGCCATACAATAGCTTCAAAAGAATGTAAGAATATTGATGTCTCTGTGTGTGTGTGTGTGTGTGTGTGTGTGTGTGTGTGTGTGTGTGTGTGTTTTAAGGCAACCTGCAGGAAAATTGATGCAAAGAAAAGAAAAAGATGGGCCAGACACACAGGAGAGTGAAGAACGGTCAACCCATATGCTCTACTGCTCCCCAGGGAATATTAAGAGACAGAGAGAAAGGTCGGCAGAACCTTGGGGAGACTTCCGCTAGAGGACTGCAGGACACTGACAAGAGACGCAAGAAGGCACAGAATCCGAAAGCTGGAGGGACCCTCAGTAGCCATTAGGCCAACTTATACACGTACCGGAGCAGCTGTCCACTGCTTCTGAAGACCTTCGAATCCTTCGCCTTTTAAGGCGGCCCATTCTACTCCTTGGACAGCCCGAAGACTTAGGAAGCTTTCTCTTGCATCAAACCTTCACTTGCTTCTTTTCAATTTCCATGCACTGCTCCTGGCTTTGTCTCCTGGAGCACATTTACTGATTTCAATTACTGCCCGAGCACATTTGTGAATCCTTAGGGGTTTGCAAATATCAAGATGAGGAAGCCAACCTGGCTTCAGGGAGTACAAGCACTGTCAAATTAATGTCACCATCTTTTTTGATACAGTAACAAGACTGGTATATGGGGAAACACTAAAGACACAACACCTAGATTTCAATTTCTTAATGCTCTCTCTTAGGACAAGCAGAAGTATTAATGAACAAGCACTTGAGCTCCAAGCTTATGGATGAAACACAGAAGTATTCGTGGCTTCCTAAAGGCAGAGCACGATGGGCTGGTCCAGCTTCAACAGGGGCTACTTGACTAAGCCTTTAAAGCCAAATCACTCTCTGGCTTTCACTGAATGGCCAATAACAGCCCCAGCCCAAGCCTCTGCTGGCTCATTTTTAGGTTTCAATGGTTTATAATGTGCACAAATAGCAACTGTTTTCTGTTCTGGCCAGAGACTTTAAGGGTCTTGCCCTGCCACACCAATACTTCTGTGACTGTAAATTAGGCCATCTTTCGTCTCAGTTCTTACCTAACCCTTTGGTCACTGAAGGGGCACTGCCTCAGACAAACTGAGGCCTGGGAAAGACCTCCACTTAGAGAAGGCCAAGGTCATCCACTGCATCCCTGGCCATCATCTCCGGCCACTGCCAGTCAATGACTCTGGAGGAAAGAGCGAGACTGATGACTCTGCTCAGCTCTGCCTCATTTCAATCCAATTCATGCCCAAGTCAAGACATCACCTCGATGACATCACTGGTCCTCTTTGAGAACTGAGGACAAACAACAACAAAGGCAGAGCAGGTGGAAAGGCTGTCCGCTCATCTCTTTGTACCGATGGCTCAGTATCTGGTTAATGAAAAGGAAGGCAAAGCCCTCCTTCACCAGGAGCTTCACATCTCCAAGGTATAGTGCCATCTTGGTTACTTCTGCTGTCCTTTCCCACCTTCCCACACCAACTTCCTAACCCCCCTGTCCCCTGGCCAAGGGTGATGCCCAGGGCTGAGCTTCCTCATCACCAGTGGCTGTGTGAGCAGAGGGAAAGCAGTCTAAAGGATTACACGCTGGGGAGAAAGAAACGATAAAACCTGGCTACAGAACGGAGACGGGGGTGAGAGCACGTGAGAAGTTAAGGATGGAAGAGAGAGTGTAGTCAGGGTAACTCAGAAGACAGCGGTGCCCTCCACAGTAGCAGGGAAAAGAGAGAGGACGATATTCTGACTCTAAGGTGGAAAGCATTTTCTGTTCTGTTCTGATAGTAGTCCTGAGCTACCACCACGCTCTACATGGCCCATCAAATATTTCCTAAGACGGTTTTTAATTCTTCTGGTCTCCTCCCTCTGGCAACAGCTGCAATTTCTGTCTCCCAGTTGCACCTCCACCCGGATGTCACAAAGGTACCTCAAATCCAACACATCTTTCCCCTTAAATCCACCCTGCCTTCTAGCTTCCCTCTTTCTATCTAGAGTATCACCATTTTTCATATCACCTACAGTGACAACCTAGAGTCAGTCAACAGGTATTTTTAAGCACTTACCATGTGCCAAGCATTGTGCTAAGCTCTGAAGACAAACAGGAAAGGCAAAAGATGGAGCTCAACCTAACAGGGGAAACAACATGCAAACAACCATGTACAAATAAGCCACATGCAAGACATAATGGAAATCATCTACAGGGCAAAGGCACTAGAATTAAAAAGGACTGGGAAAACTTCTTGTCTTAGACAGGATTTTAGCTTGGATTTGGAAGAGGCCAGGAAGCTGAGATGAGAAAGAACGCTCCAGGCATGGGAAAGAAGCAGAGAAAATTCAGGAAGTAGAGTGCCCTGTTCAAGGAAAAGGAAGAGGCCAGCCTTACTAGATCCAAGAGCTCATGGGGGTGGGGTATAAGAAGACTGAGGGCCTCTGAATGCTAAATAGAGGACTTTAAATGTGATCCCGGAGGTGACAGGGAACCATTGGAGTTTACTGAGGTGGACAGTGATGTGGTCAGTCAGAACCACATTTTAAGAAGATCACTTTGGATATGAACAGACAGTTCTCAGATGAAGAAATTAAAGCCATCTATAGTCATATGAAAAAATGCTCTAAATTGTTACTGATTAGAGAAATGCAAATCAAAACAACTCTGAGGTACCACATCACACCTATCACATTGGCCAACACAACAAAACAGGAAAACGATAAATGCTGGAGAAGATGCGGGAAAATTGGAATACTACTACATTGTTGGTGGAGTTGTGAAATGATCCAACCATTTTGGAGAACAATTTGGAACTATGCTCAAAGGGCTACAACAATGTGCATACCCTTTGACCCAGCAATACCACTTCCGGGGCTATATCCCAGAGAGATCATACAAATGGGAAGAAGACCCGTATGTACAAAAATATTCATAGCAGCTCTTTTTGTGGTGGCAAAGAACTGGAAAATTGAGAGGATGCCCATCAACTGGGGAATGGCTGAGCAAGCTGTGGTATATGAATGTCATGGAATACTATTGTGTTATAAGAAATGATGAACAGGCTGACTTCAGAAAAGCCTGGAAAGAACTATATGGTCTGATGCTGAGTGAAGTGAGCAGAACCAAGAGGACTTTGTACACAATAACAGCCACATTATGCAATGACTAAGATTGTTAAACTGAGACCTTCTCAGCATTACAAGGATCTAAGACATCTCCAGAGGCCTCGGGATGGAAAATGCTGTCCACATCCAAAGAAAGAACTATGGAAGTTGAATTGTTATTTTTTTTTCTCTTCTGTTGAGTTTTGTTTCCTCTTTCTGATGGTTCCTCCTATTGGTTTTAATTTTTACTTACAACTTCACTAATGTGAAAATATGTTCAATAGGAATATAAATGTAAAGCCTATATCAGATTGTGTGCTGTCTTGGGGAGGCAGGGGGAGGGGAAGGAAGGGGGAGAAAAACTTTCAACTCAAAAGCATATGGAAGTGATTGTTGATAAATCAAAATAAATTAATAAAATAAAAAAGAAGAAGATCCCTTTGACAGCTGAGAGGAGGATGCACTGGAATGGGAAGAGGCTGGAAGAGGCAGGCCCAGCAGCACCTACTGCAACAATCCAAGCATGAGGAGATGAAGGTTTACACAGGTGGGAGCAGTGTCAGAGGACAGAAGGGAGAACATGCGAAAGATGCTACACAGGTGGAAAAGACAAGACTTGACACTAACTGGAGATAAGGAGTGAGAAAGAGGAGTTCAGGATGACACCTAGGGTGGTTCCCTCCATAATAACAGAGGCATTAAGAAGAGGAGAAGGTTGGGGGGGGGGAAGGAGAGAATTCCATTTTGGACATGTTGAGCTTAAGATGTTTACAGGGCAGCCAGCCTGAGATGGTCCAATAGGCAGTTGGAGATGTAAGACTGGAGGTCAGGAGCCAAAGGTTAGGGCTGGACATCAGCATCGAGACGGTAATTCAATCCACAGGAGCTAACGAGACCACCAAGTGAAGAAGTGTAGAAGGAGAAGAGAAGGGGGTCCAGGATAAAACTGTGGGGAATACCCAACCACTAGTGACCTGTGTGTGTGTGTGTGTGTGTGTGTGTGTGTGTGTGTGTATGCGCGTGGGGGGAGAGAGAGAGAGAGAGAGAGAGAGAGAGAGAGAGAGAGAGAGAGAGAGAGAGAGAGAGAGAGAGAGAGAGAGAAAGGGAGAGGGAGGGAAGGAGAGAGAAGAATCAGGCTGGTATTCTGAGTTCAAGAAGGATAAGGATTTTTTTTAAGGACACTAGATTTACCAATTAAGGGATCACTGCAGACAGCATTTTTACTACGAAAGGAACATAAAAGCTAGTAGGGATGCACAGATTGAGAGTTTTTTGAGGAAGGTGAGCATGTTTGTAGGCAGTAGAGAACTGGCTGGTAGACAGGGAGAGACTGAAGATTAATGACAGTGGGGATGCCAGAGGAGGCAATCTTCTGGAGAAGACAGGATGGAATGGGCTCCCTTACACTATGGTAGAAACTGCCTTGGGAAGGAGAAGAAAGACCACTTCTTTCTGTGAGACAGGATGAAGAAGAAGAAGACAGCAATAGCAAACCTGACTCCCTACTCTCTGATCATACTCTCACCAGCTGCCCTGGGGGCATAGGCCCACCCGTTTGGTTCTTGCCCACCCCTTCCAATTATGGAAGCATAATCAAAGCAACAGGGCCTTGTCAATCTGGCCCAAAGTGTTCTCCATTGGCCACCAGTCTCCTATGTTCACAATCTCCCCCAACTGGAAATATAAACCCCTCAATGGAGAGGTCTTTGCTTTTGTACAAGAATCCCCAACAGTTAGCACACAGTGACCCCTTACCAAAAGCTTTTTCATTCATTCCTTCCTAAGAACCAAAAGCTCAGGATTCATTTACTCAAAATAGTACCTTGTATCTACTGATCAAAAGCCACTTCTGGACTTAACAACATGAACCGATGTCTGGCCAGTTTCCATTCCCACCAAGTTCTAGGTAATTCTCATGTGTCAGCATACAACAGTGCTACGCCCTCTTCGACTGTCACCTTTCTCCACATCAGGTCCAACTACTGTTCATTTATGTTCCCAGAAGGATCGGGTACCCCAGGCTTCCTCAATCATCTGTATCTGACACCCAATTCAACACCACTCTATTTTTATCTTGTAAAAGAATGCACCAATGCTGCCCCGCCCTACGGAGAAACCATCGCAACCCAGATCCAGAGAGAAAAGATGAGTAAAAAAAAGAGGTAACTCTCTTCTCCCACAAAATGGTCCCAAGAGAGGGCTTTTTTGTCTGAGTACTACTAACCTGAAGCTGAGTAGAGGGGACAGAAATGCACTCAATACTGTCCTGTACATGCATGACTTTACAGCATATCTAAGAAAGCCATGAACTAACAAAGACGAGGCATAAATAGCAAAGAAATTCTATTCGAAAATCACTGAAAATGCGTAACAACACAGTTCAGGACTGCACCAACTCTCCCCTCGATTACTGTCCTCCTGCTTGGCAGCCCTGTCCAATGCCTGTCCACAACCTCAGTTCATTCTCCACATGGCACCAGAGAGTTTCCTTAAGTGCGGATCTGACGACTTTCTTACTCAAAACTCCAGGGGCTTCCTTTTTTCTCTAGATTTTTTTTTTTAATCCTCCACAACCAAGCCCCAGCCTTTCATGGCTCTGTCTCCCCTCCATTTTGGAGATGGGTCCCAGGTCAACTAACCCTCATTCTCTAGCCTACTCCACCAGCCCCCAGCTGCCTCCTGACCCTGCTCCTGTGGGTGCCTTCTCCCACAGTGGGGCTTTTTCCAGAACCTCCATTTGGGGGGAGGGCACAAACCAGCCATCCCTCATTCTTCAAACTTAGCACCATGTGCTTTGGCAGAAAGGTCCTTCCCCGCCCCCCCCCCACCACCAGTCACCCACCCATTTTCAGCTATTAATGTGTTCTCTCATTCAACTGTACACTCCTTGGGTGCAACCTAACTACAAAAGGTCACAAAGTAGCAATGAAAGAGAGGGGAAAAGTACCTTTCACAATTACGGATACGGGAAAATTCATAACCAGGAGACAGGGAAAATCACAATAAACAATTGAGGCTATTTAAGATCAAAAGGCTTTTGTCCAAACAAAATCAATGCAGTGAGAATAAGAGAAACAGTCTGATGAGAAAATAATTGACCTCCAGTATCTGTGGTCAGAGGCTGATACCCAAGACACACAAGGAACACTGATTCTAGCATCTAAGTAGCCTCCAAGGGGCAAGAGGTCAAAGGGCAGAAGGAGAAGTGAGGATTGTGAACTATCCCCAAACATGGGAGATGCCTCAAATCACTGGGAGAAAAACTCCATTAAACCAGCCTGAGGCATTGCCTGCCATCGTGCCCTGGAGGAACTGGAGGGACACAGGGACGTCGGTACACTGCTGAGAGCGGCGAACGAGGCCAGCCACTCTGGAGAACAACCAGGACCTCAGAGGAAACAGTCAGCCCACAAGCCCAGGAGGCCCAAGGACACAAAGGAACAGACACAGGGGAATTCTGGCCAGGGTGGCAAAAGTGTAGACAAAGGAAGCATGCATCAAGTGGGAAACAGACCAAACTGTAGGACATGAACGTGATGGAACATTACTATTCTGCTGTAAAAAAAAAAAAGCAAATGTAAGAAATAGGTGTCGTCATTATTACCATTTTACAGCTAAGGATACTGAGGCTGACAGAGGTTAAGGGACTTGCCCAAGGTCACACAGCTAATTAACGACTACGGCAAGATTTGAACTGAGGTCTCCCTGACTCCATGTCCGAGGCTCTACCTAGCTGCTTCTGCTGATCCAAACTGTAGCAACCACAAGCAGGCCCGATCTCCTAACAGATACAATAATGTCAACGTAAAGAGTGCTGTGAGATAAGCTCCAATGACCAGCAATGACTACCAACCCCAGAATGGAGACCAGACCCTGAAGCCTAGCGCCCTCCTCTTGGTAAGAAGAAAAGTGCGGGGCCCTGTGCGTCGGCCCCTTCCTCACGTCCAAACGAGTCGCTGCCATCTCGTGCCTCCCCCACCTCCGCGACATCTCTCAAATCCAAGTAAGCGCCTCACTTAGCTCAGTTTGGCTGCACGGGACAGTGGCGGAGGAGGCTTCAAAGGGAAGCAAGGTGGGCTAGCTGGTGAAAGAATTTACAAGTCAAACAGAAGAGGTTCCATGTCAGCTTCGAGGCCACTGGAGTCTCAACAGAGGAGCGACAAGTTCTGGTGTACCCAGAAGGAAAGTCATGGCGGCACAGCAGTCCTGGGGAAAAGCAAATGATACCGGCATGAACAAAAACTTCAGGCCATACACGCTTTGGGCCCCTTCAGTTTAGGTTTGGCTTGGTTTTTGCACCTTCCCCCCTTCTTCATCTGTCCCTTCGCATGATCACATGCCCCCTTAAGAACCTCTGAGAAATCTTCCTGTCCTTCTCATACCCCCAAACCCATGCTCCGTGTACCACGGCTGCAAAATACACTGATGGAAAGATCTCTCTGGAGCCTCTATGACACCCTGGATCAAAGGGGAACAAAAGAGATGAAAGAATATCAAGAGGGCAGCTCTGTAGAGCAGTATCACTCCTGGGACACAACCAGGGATGGGAGAAAAAAGTCAGTCAACATTTATTATGCACTGACTATGTGTCAGGTACTGGGCCAAGTGCCTACAGCAATGGAGAAAAGGACTGCTGCCAAACAATCACAGTTGTGTGCAGCTTAATTATAAAAAGTAGCTTGGGGGGGTCTGCCAGGTGGCGCAGCGGATAGAGCTCTGGCCTTGGAGTCAGGAGGACCTGAGTTCAAATATGGCCTCAGACACATAACACTTCCTAGCTGTGTGATCCTGGGCAAGTCACTGCACCCCAACTGCCTCACCAAAAAAAAAAAAACCAACCCCCCCCCAAAAAAAGTAGCTTGGTCCTAGGAAAAAACCTCTCTTCCCCACTCCTTCACAGAAGTAGGGGACCATGGGTGCACAACAGTGCACAAGTCATACTTTTTACATGTAATTTAGTTCTATGCAACTTTTTTTTTTCACTATTATAAGGAATGACTGTCTGACAGGGCGAGAGAGGAGGAATACAGAAGGAAATATAAGTGATATAAAAATAAAAGATATCAATAAAAATGTATTTTAAAAAATACTTGTTCACAATCCTTCATAGTACTTGGAAACGCTTCTACTCATTACATGAATAATGTAATTATGAGTGAAAAAGGAAAAGGAATTAGATTCAGAAATATCTTCACAAATTTAAATATGAAAAAAAACACCAACTTAATTTTTGCAAAAGAACATAATGAGCTTTGGTCAAAGTCTAGAAAATCCTAGAGTTTTAAAAATGCAGTTTTTCAAACCCAGCCCAACCACAAAATTTTCTCTAGGCCTCTAGCTAGCAGCCCTCCCAAATAATGTGCCAGTCTATTCACATGCAATTGTGAAGGGCACAAGAATTTCCACCATGAACTCTGGTTTCCCAGCAGGGACTCTGAAAAAGACAGGCTCGGTCACAGGAAAGAGGCAGCAGAACAAGGAAGAGGGGGTGGCTTCACTGCTTTTAGTCTCCAACCTTCAAGCCAGCTAAAGACATGAAGCAGAGGAACCCTCAACTCCAGCACACTTTCTACACTGGTGGCTGGGCAACTGAACTCCCGCACATCACCCCCCACTCCATCCTTGAGTTTAACTACAACCGCTTCAGTGTCTTCACCCGGAAGACACACAGTCAGCCCCCCCTAGATCTTAAGCCTTCCAGAGACCCTGGCACACTGCAAAGCATCCCGGTACTTCCTTGAAAACAAGGTGCCTCTGCCCTCCAATGAACAATAAGGACAGTACTCTATCCGCAGCGGGAGGACAGACTGTATTCTAACTGATGTTGTATACCCACGGATAACACTCTCTAAATGTCAAGTGCTCTCTATAGCACTGACTCCCAGCTCTCTTGATCACGTGCCCCCATTATGAACATGTACTCTCAACAGAGGAATGTTTGTGAAAGAATTGGTCAAGCCTGGACAAGGCCAGCATCGAGGAACCTCACTGGAAGGAAAGAGTCTGGTTCAACAGGAAAAGACTTGTTATTGATGGAGAAGTTATCTCTGCAACTGCCGTCTGGGGAAGGTCAGAAAGACCATCAACTTGGCAATGCTAACCTCAGAATCGGCAAAAAAGAAAAAAAAAAGGAGAAAAAGGTATCAGGTGAAACAACTCAATCTTGAGCTATTTCGACAACTAACTGACCACCAAAAAAACAAAAAGGAAAACAGAAATGGCACAGACACATGACAATCGTGTGGCTTTAAGATTATAAACATAACAGAAAATAAACTCTTTGGAGGGCAAAAGCTCCGTTCGTTTTTTCATCTTTCTAACCCCAGGGCCTAGCACAATGTCATGCAGTCAGCAGAGGGGTAGAAACACTCCTTGCTCTTCAATGGCTCCTCCAGACTCATTCACCCACCACAATCACTCTACAACTTTTCTTCCTTTAAAGTGCAACCCCCCTTCCCCATTCATCCACATCCCTCAGTTCAGATCTTTGTAACAGTAATCCAGGCCTCTCTTCCTCCTTTCTCATTTCAGTTCTTGTCCCACCGTCTTCTTTTCCACTCTGCCTCTTACATGGGAGCCTTAAACACCCACATCAATGTCCTCTCAAACACCACGTCCGCCCAGTTCTACTCCAGTGACCTACATCATCATTCACTTCTATCAACTACAGGGACGACCGTACCTTGGACTTCACTCCAACTGGGTTATCTCCACAACCTGTACCTTTGAAATTCCCTTGACTTTAGAATAACCCCCCAACCTTCCCTCTCTTCCTGCACCTCCTCAGTACAAGCCCTCTATCACTTCCTGTTCAGCTAGTCCAGCCACCCCACTGGAGCTTCACTTTGCTCCCTTCACTAAAAGAATAGTAGTAATAATAACAGCGAACATGTATAGTGCTTCCTGTGTTCCAGGCACCATGCTACACTTTACAATTATCGTCACCTGTGACTACCACAACAACCCTGGGAGGTAAGTACTATCATTATCTACATTTTACAGATTAGGAAACTGAAGCAAACCTAAGTTAAACTGAACTGCCCAGGGTCACTCAGCCAGAAAGCGTCTGAGGCTGTATCTGAACTCAGGCTGTGTTCCTGCTTCCAGGCCTAGCACTCTGTATGCTGAGATAATACTCTGCTCACCCCCCTCCCCAGCACACATGAAATGTGAGCACATCACAAACTTCAAAGCATCCACGTAAACCTCATTTCACGTTGAGTCTCATTCCAGACTAAATGCCAAACATCAATCCCATATCAACAGGGTACTTCCAAGAATCTGACAAAATTCACATGGGGGAGAAAAAGTCAAGAACACCCAGGGAAGTGTCGGAACCTGTCCTCTGTCCTTGACTCTGCTGCAATCTCGTCCTGTCGAGATTCCCACCCTGACATCCCCCAGTTCTGGTGGCCTCTCCACCGTCTGCCTTCTTCGCTCCTGCTCCCACGCTGCTCAAAGTGGGATGAACAAAGTCACACAACTCCCTGGACAAGTACCACCACGTATGTATGATCTGTGCTCCACTGGGCCCCTGCTGCCACCCAGAAGCCTCTTTATTCTCCCCTAACTCACAGGTGAGTGGAAAGAGTCCTGAACTTGGGGACAAAGGACCTGGGTCCCAACCCCGCAAGCCGCCAGTGTCTCCATGGGCTAGGCTCATCATGTCTCAGAGGTGGAGTATGCTCGTCTCAAAAACGTGTTACTAGTATCACCAGTTTACAGTTGAGGGAACTGCAGAAGACAGAAGTGAAGTGACTTGCTCAGAGTCACACAACTAGTAAGTTCCCTGAGACCAGATTTTTAATTTTTTAAAAGTTTTTATTCATTTTGAACTTAAATACAAAAAGACCAAAAAAAAAAAATAACATTTCCACATATGCAAGACAACATAAAAAGATTCACTATGAAACCATGAATTTCCATGTCACACCATTTACTTTAAAAAAAACTATATAATACTACACATCATTTGCCAAACTACCCTGCTTTTCTGTGCTTCCTTCTAAGTTTTTTTGCTCTCTGCTGTGCACACTTTTTGGTCTTTTTCTCCCTCCCTGCCCTGGAGAAGGTCAGCATTAGACACAAATATGCATGTGTGTACGTACATGCAAAACCACACCACACATCCTTCTATTTATCAGCTCTTTCTCTGGAGGATAGCCTCTTCCTTCATCGGTCCTTTGCAGCTGACTGGAGTGTTTACAACACTCAGAATGACTTAGTCATTCCAAGCTCTTCTTAGAACCACACTGTTGTTACTCCATACACCATTCTCTTGGTTCGGCTCATTTCATTCTCCATTATCTCATGTAAGTCTTTCCATGTTTTTCTAACTCAACAGCTTGTTATTCCTTATAGCACAGATCACACACCACAGCTTGTTCAGCCATCCCCCGGTTGCCGGGCATCCCCTCAATATCCAGCTCTTTGCCACCACAAAGAGAACTGCTGTAAACATGTTAGAACATATGGGTTCTCTTTCTGTTTTCCTGACCACCTTGAGAAAGTGCCATGGCTGGGTCAAAGGATATCGAGAGACTTAGGCCTCCCTGGGTACTGTGAGGCCAGATTTCAGCTGGGCTGCCTAGCTGCCTCTTTCAGTTAGAACGAACAGAGCACTGGGCTTGAAGTCAAGAAGACATGAGTTCAAGTCCAGCCTCAGGCACTTCACTAACTGTGATCCTGAACAAGTCATTTAATTTCTGTCTGCCTCAGTTTCCTCCACTGTAAAATGGGGGGTTACGATAGCAGCTATGTCTTAGGGTGATTGTGAGAATCAAATGAGGTAATATTTTTGTCAAGGGATGAGCAGAGTGCACCAGTAGGTGCTTAATAAATACTTGATTCCTTCCTGTCTTTCAGTTCTAAAACTGTGCTCCCATGGAACTACTGTGGCCATTTACTGATTCATACAAACCAAAGCCTATGTTTACCGTATTTCAATCCCAAAGAGATATGAAATCACCTTGGTGTACCCTGTGCATTCTCTGATCAAACATGCGTCCTCTTCTTCTCCACTTCTCAATGTCATCACTGCCCTCAGCCCCCTTCTCTCTTCCTCGACAATCTCCTTCACTCTCACACCTTAATCACCACCTACTGCTTCACAAAGCTGCCTCTCCAATACTGCCCAGTCTTCTCAGCTTCAGAGGATTTCCACCTGGATGTGCCAGCATTCTCTCAAACTCCACCTGTGAACACTTTCTCTTAGTCTTCTCCCCAGATCTACTCCTTTTTCAGGCATCATCATTTCTGTCTGTGGTATGACCATTCATCTGGTCTCCCATGTGCATAATCTTGGCATTATCTCTGACTCTTCTTCATCTCCGTTCCCAAGTCTTTATTCACAGAATCTCAGAGTTGGAAGATGCCACTTAAACTGCTGGTCCATTCCGGAACAAGAAATCCCAGCTACATTATACTCATCAAGTAGCCACCCAGCCTGTGCTTAAAGCCCTCCAGCAGTGAGGGAGCCCATTCCACTTTCTGAGGGTCTTTCCTGCCTCCCAATCAAAGTCTGCCAATTTCACGTTATTACTCCTAAAATTCCCCACTGAGGTGCATTTCTTCCTCTTTCCCCACCACCCTAATAGAAGCCCTCACAACTCCCTATCTGGACTACTGCAACAATTCCCTACCAAGCTTTCATGTCCTCACTTCCTTCCCTGGTCCAGCTGATCCTTATGGGGGATCCCAGCAGGCCACACAGTGACTTAGCTTTAAAATGTACTATTATCTTAGCTTTCCTCTATTTTTGCTTATTTTGTTAAACATTTCCCAAATACATTTCAGTCTGGTTCTAGCTCAATCAGGTAGCATGGTGGAGGATGCCCCTACTCCAGGCAGACTGGTTCGCCCTCTGCCCCCAATATGTCCAACCCACGCTCTCCAACCCTCAAGGTTTTCCCCCAAACTATTCACTCTGCCTGGAATGCTGCTCATCCTCCCTTCTTCCCCTGCTGAGTTCTTTTTACTTTTTTCTGTGTGTGAGGCAATGGGTTAAGTGACTTGCCCAGAGTCACACGGCTAGTGAGTGTTACGCCTGAGGCTAGATTTGAACTCGGGTCCTCCTGACTCCAGGGCCAATGCTCTCTCCACGGTACCACATAGCTGCCCCCCTGCTGAGTTCTTACCTAATATACAAAGTGCAACACAAATGGATCCAAATGAAGGCTTTATTCAAGTCTACAAAAATGCATTAAGCACTTAATACACAAGCTGCAGGGAGTGCTCACAGGACACAGACCCTACTGCCAGGGCGTTTGCCACCTACCTGATACCTTCATCAAACCCTACATTGTAAAAGTAAGCCTACACCACAGTGCCAGGAGCTTTCTTTAGTCTGCAACTCAGATGCTGAAACAAAAGTCCATCAGGAGATCCTTCTGAAACAACGAAAGCGCAGGCAGTCCAGGTGCCGCCCTGGTGCCCAGACAAAGGGAGGCCGGCTGCCTTGGGAGCCTACGCTGGTTCCTCACGTACAATGACCTGGACTACCACACCCGACCCGGCTCCTAAGAAATGGCTTTCTTTTTCCTTTGTGAGTGAGCCACATCGGGGACCTCACTGGTATAGGAAAATCCTCCACCAAAGGAAGCACTGAGAACCAAACGGCTCCTGGAAGGCCACGGAGTCAGTAGGTGTCAGAGCCAGGACCGGAATCCAGGTCCTCTGGACTCTGGAACCAAGCCACCTTCTCAGAAATGCCATCCGGAGTCAGAAAACTGGGCTCACCATACCAGAACGCTGCCGATGAAGGCAGGTGACACCTCAGGAGAGAATGCAGAGAGAGGGGCCCAGAGGCCTCGAATGATTCCAAGCAAAAACTACAAGGTAGGAGACTGGGTTAAAAAGACAAAAACCAACACACAGTCCCTGACCTCCAGCTTACAGACAAGGTCCAACATAAACTGTAGAGCAATCAGCACCACAGAAGAGTCTGTCACTGCTCGGTCATTTTCAGTAGCGTCCAACTCTTGGTGCCCCCATCTGGGGTTTTCTTGGCAGAGATACTCGAGGGGTTGGCCATTTCCTCCTCCAGCTCATTGGACAGATGAGAAAACTGAGGCAAACAGGGTGATGTGATTTGCCCTGGGTCACACAGCTAAGTGTCTAAGGCCGGATTTGAACTCCAGAAGAGGAATCCTCCTGACTCCAGGCCTGGTGCCCTATCCACTGAGCCACCTAGTTGCCCCTATTAGAAGACAGACAAGGGCAAAAGAAAATTCTAGATAAGAAAATAAAATTGGGAGAAATCTTTCATTTGGAGGAAAGCAGAAAACTCACAGAAGTAGCACCTGAGCTGGGGGGGGAAGGGGGAGAGGGGAAGGTCTTAATGGTCAGAGAATAACTTAGAGATCATTCATTGAAAAAAAGCCTTTTACTAAGCACCTACTTTACTCAGAGCCAGGTTATACCAGGTACAGAGAAACAAAGACAGACAGGAAACAATCCCTGCCCTCCTTCCCAGGCTTTCATTTCCCTGGGGGAAACAAGATCCTCACAAAAGTCAACACAAAACCTCCTAAAAGTACTGGGGGCCCCAGAGCTAAGAGAAGCATGTCCAGCAGGGAGGAGCTGGAATGAAGAGGGCATTAAGGAGAGCAATGCACCACAAGCCTGGCCAGGGCTTTATGCAAAGGGGGAGAGCCACTTGGAGCTGTCTGAACAGGGAAGTACACGTTCGGGCTTGTGCCTGGACTTTGGCAGCAGGGTTAGGGTTAGAACAGACACTGGAAGCAGCAGCCCAATCAGAAGGCTAACCCAAGATGGCAGCCACAAGACTGGCAAGAAGGGGACAGGGGACAAAGAGGAGAAAAGCCGTGGGGACAGACGGCCTTGGGAGCTAACTAGACACAGAGTCGAGGACAACTCAGAATCACAGATGGGAGAGTTGGCCATCTAGTCCAACCCACACAAACCTCTAGTTTGTGAAGCTGAGTGACCGGGTTTTCGAGCTGCAGTGAGTTCCAGTTTTGCATTCTGAGTCTGAGAGGTCTCACCATCCCAGTATTTCTCAATGTGTGGCTGACCCTTTTTTCAACCTCTCGGCATTGTGACTTCATCCCTTCTTGAAGTAATGGATTTATTATGTTTATTATCTTCTGTATCATCTGGTATTCCCTTTGTCTCAAACTGGTCTTCTAAGCAACATAGTGGTTCTAACAGAACTAAAATGCAGAAGAGAACAGTTTTAATAATTCACCAGGATCTGATGAAGAATGCCCCCTTTTCGCTCTCACAAAATTCACACCCATGATTTTTCAAATGGCAATCAAGTCCTTTCAGCCTTCATCACTTCAGGCTGAAAAACCCTATCCAATCCTCGTCCAACCATAGAAAGCCTTCAGCATCTCAATCTGCCCTCTTCTGAACCTTGAGCTCGGAACCAGGCACAGCAGTCTCAGCAGGAAACACACCATGATTTGGCACATGAACAAGATAATAAACATCTGCTGAATTTCTAAATTTCTTTATTATTACAAATTTCCATTTTATAACGACAATGAACGTGGATGTACTTTTAGTTACAGCAGTAAGTAGGTAGGTAGGCTTTAATACCCCAACTGCCACTGATAAGCTGTGTGACTTTAGGAAAACTTTTCATATACCACAGATCCAGAGCTCAAGGAACTTAGTCCAACTTCCTCACTTTACAGAACAAGAAACTCCAACCCAGAGGACTTCAGTGATTTGCTCAAGACCATTCGAGCCCTGAGCACAGCTTCCCAGCCTCCAAGATCTGCCCTCTGTCCACTGCCGATGCCAAGCCTCCCACTGTTCCCAGGTTCTGGATCTTCTCGTGCACAATGAGGAAGTCAGACACTCTCCAAGGTCCCCTCGTTTCTGAAGTGTTATGACTACATGGTACAGACCTCTGTTTCTATACACGGATGAGGCACGGATGAAAACAAAAGCAGTCCCTCCTCTCAGTGAGCTGACATTCTGCTAGCACCTTTCTAACCAGCTCCTGGGCCCCAACATCATAACAGCTTAGATTGCCACAGGGCTTGTGTATCAAACACTACACACACAAACACATACATGCTCATCATTATTATCATACAATGTATGATAATATTACTTTTATTTGTTATTGTTTTTATCATCATTTATCATTATTATTTTACAATTATTCATACCCGTGAAGTAAAGAACAGAACTACCACTCCCATTTCACAATTAAGTGGCAGACAAGCATCTTCGGAAGCACTGAACAGACCATCTCCCTGGGGTATCACAGATCAAATCCAGGTGCATCAGAACCAAAGCAGGCATGAAAAGTGAGACAGGCCCGTGGCCTAGAGAAGTCCAGTTACTTGCACATACATAACTGTAACAAAACTTATGCTGGAGCATTATGATGACATACGGGGGGGGGGTCCTCAGGTTTACTGCCTTATTAAAATACCACCACATATGGAAGGAGCTAAGGAATACCTCTTTTGGCTGCCAGATTTCTGAACTTATCTTTGAAAGCTTCACCTTTTTTGATCTTGTCTGTGAGGGTGCAGCATGCCAGAATAGAGCAGGTAGAAAGGTGGGTGAAGAGAATGAACTGGGAGGTTCAGAACAGGTTTCAGAAGGAAAGGCGGTCCCTCAGGAAGACCTAAGAGTCCTGCTACCCGCAGTACTTGCCTAATAGGTAATAAACTCAAAAATCACAATCAGTGAAAACCCAAGCTACCCATGGTCCTGCTTGTCTAGATAGAACATAGCCTAATTTCTCCCTAGGAAGATCATGTTCTTAGCACCAGATTTTGTTCTCAAAAACATGCAGCATGTCTCCGGACTGGCAACCAAGGTGGAGCCATATAAAGATTAACTGAAAAGGCTAGGATTTCTGGCCTACAGAAGGAAAAAAACTGGGGGGGGGGGGAGACACACATTATACCTAGCAATTATGTACCCTTTAAAATTTACAAAGCACATCTCAGTTGGGCCTAACGAGTCTGTGAAGTAGGTACTGGAGTATTATGCCCATTTTACAGCTGAGGAAATGGTTACACAGCTTTTAGGTGTGAGCTACTGAATTTTAATCCAGACCTTCCTGGCAGACTGCAGCACTAGATATGATGATGATGATGATGATGATTACAATAATACCTAGTATTTACATAGAACTTTAAGGTTTAGAAAGCACTGTACAAATATTATCTCATCTGGATCTTACAACAACCCATGAAATAGGGGCTATTATCCCTATTTTACAGATATGGAAACTGAGGCAGACAACAGTTAAGTGACTTGCCCAAGGCCATACAGCTAGTAAGTGTCTAAGGCAGGATTTGAATTCATTTCTTCAACACATAAAGAATGGAGTCTTACAAGTCATTCCCCAATTGACAGATGGTCAAAGGATATGAACAGACAGTTTTCAGAAGAAGAAATCAAAGCTATCTCTAATCAAATTTAAAAATGCTCTAAATCATTATTTTTTACAGAAATACAAATTATAACTAACACCTATCTGATTGGCTAACATGACAGAAAAGGAAAATGACAAGTTCTGGAGGGGGATGTGGAAAAATTGGGACACTAATCCACTGTTGGTGGAGTTGTGACCTGATCCAACCATTCTCGAGAGCAATTTGGAACTATGCCCAAAGGGCGATCAAACTGAGCATACCAGCCATACCACTACTAGGTCTGTATCCCAAAGAGGTTTTTTTTAAGTGGAAAAGGACATATCTACTAAAGTATTTATTTATAGCTGACCTTTTTGTGGTGGTGAAGAACTGTAAACCGAGGGGACACCCATTAACTGGGGAACGGCTGAACAAGCTGCTGTGTATGAATGTGATGGAATGCTACTGTGCTGTAAGAAATGATAAGCAGGATGCTTTCAGAAAAGCCCAGGAAGCCTTACCTGAACTGATGCAAAGTCAATCGAGGAGAACACTGTACACAGTAACAGCAACACTGTACAATGATCGACTGTGAATGAACTAGCTCTTCTCAGCAACACAATGATACAAGGTAATGCCAAAAAACTTATGATGAAAAATGCGATCCACATCCAGGGAAAGAACTGAGAGTCTGAACACTGATTAAGCCATACTTTAGTTTTCTTTCTTCTTATTCTTTTTTGGTCTGTGTTTTCGTTTACCATGTGGCCAGTATGGAAATGGTTTGCATTACATATGTATCATCCAAATCAAACTGCTTGCCTTCTCAAGGAGGGAGGAAAGGAGAAAGGGAAGAAGAGAATTTGGAACTCAAATTTTCAAAAAAAGAATGTTAAGAATTTCTACACGTAATTGAGGGGAAAAAATGTTAAGAAAATGCAAATAATAACAATAATAATAGTTGTTGTTGTTCTTGTCATTCAGGCCTTTCTGAGGCCAGGCCCAGAGCTCCATCCACTGTGCCCTCTAGCTGGCTTTATGCCATGCTGCCTCCCACAGATCTCTCATACTTAAAAATAGATCAGATGTATTTTTAAGCCCAGAGGACAGAAGCAGGAGAAAGTAGATATAAAGAGGTCGAAAAACCTCTCCAAAAGTCAGAGCTGTCCACAAATGGGCCAGAGCAGCTCAGCTTGAGCGACTCGTCATGGGTGTTAGGGTAAAAGCTGGACTCCTTGGCCTTTGCCCTTCCTTTCAACTCAGCTGGTAAAGTAAAACCTAAATTCTGGGCTGACTGCTATAACTGAAAGGCCAACAAGACTATGGACATCTCCAAGCTGGCACTGAAAACACTCCTCTACTCTGGCACCAAACCACCGGGTGTAGCTGTGAAATGGAAGGGCTTTAAAGGAATCATAGAAATTACTGCAAATGAGGATATCACCCACCTCTAGGGAACAGTACAGATTGCCTTTCCATCTAAAAGCACCCATTTCTTTCTATCCTTCCTACCTGCCTCTAATCTAGTGACCACATGATATATTCACTGACCTACCAACTAGCTGTCACATCAGGCGCTCTGGAGCAGCTGCTCAGTAGCTTTTCAGTCATGTCGACTCTCTGTGACCCTATCTGGGGTCACCCAGCTAGTTAAGTGTCTGAGGCCACATTTCAACTTGGGAAGAGGCGTCTTGTCTTCCCGACCCAAGGCCCAGCGCTCTATCCACTGCAGCAGCCACCTAGCTGCCCTATTGGCAGCAGAAGAGACAATAAATCAAGGATTCATTTCCTTGATCCAAAAAGGAAAGTACCACACTTAACTGAACACACAGCCTGTCTTGCCCCTGGTAACCTACACAAATGAGTATCAAAAAGCCAGTTCAAGGTGAAGTTCTCAGTCACGCAGCCAGACTTATCAGACTTCAGGTACTTTGAATGCAGGGACATCCCTCCAAAGATTAAAGGACTCCTTTACCATGTGGCCCAGTGAGCCAGAAACTCAAGCTGACTCCAACACCCACAGGTACGGAAGGACCACCCACCCTGGAAGGTAAGGAGGCCTTCACCACAAAGCCTTAAAGGCCACCTCTGACATGTTTGTTTTTTTCTTTTGGGGTACAGCAATGGGGGTTAAGTGACTTGCCCAAGGTCACACAGCTAGTAAGTGTCAAGTGTCTGGTCTGAGACTCGATTTGAACTACCCCTGACATCTCTGAAAGACGCTGCTGTAGGGTCTTGGAGCACAAGCCCACCAAGACCACAGAGGAGGTGACAACCCTAGTGAGTTCAATGGGGCTCTTGAAGGAAGACACAAGCATCAGGCACTTGCTGACTTGGGTCACGAGTGAGTCCCAACTCTACCACTCTCAATGCTTCCCTTGTTGTCCCTATACCCCAACAGTCACCCCAATGGCAGAATTCAGAATAGTTGTGGTCGGCCCCACATCAAATCGTTGGTCCCTTCACCTGTTGTCCTCCCACCTCAACTCCATGTAACAGAATCCCTCTCTTCAAAATCTCTGGAGGACTGTCCTACACAAATCTACTCTCGGCCACCAGAGTGCCCTTTGTCCCTCCCCAACTACCTTAGATTTGTATTCTGTAGTTTTCTGTATATATTTATTCTACACATACTTACATATGTGTGGGTTATGACCCCTCGATGGAATATGTATTTGTCTCTCTAACACACATGGGCACTTAAAAAATGCGTGCTGATAAACTGACTGTTAGGACCAGCAAACTGCCACTTCCCGCTCTTCTAATCATTATGTTCAGTCACTATCTATGGAGGCAAGCATCGGTTCTTTCCCCATGCCGAGCCCCCAGCCCCCAAAGCACCATGAAAGGAAAGAGTATCCAGAATGACGAGGGGATACTTAGCGCCTGTCCCTGACCCAACAGAGCAAAGCTCTCCCGCTGTCTACTGGATCCTTCCCAGATGCCTCCAAACCCAACCAGGGCCCCTCCTCAAAATTATCCTCACTTGATTCCACCATCCCCTCCAGCTGAATCCCATGTAGCCCCCTCCTTTTCACAGTCAAACTCCTAGAAAACTTCATAATCTGTGTTCCTTGTGTCCACTTCCTCTCCTCTCACTCACTCCTCCATCCTGGCTTCCAACCTCCTCACTGCCTTTCAAAATTAACCAATCAACAAGATGTTACTGGCCCATCCTCATTCTTCCAGCCCTTTGTGTGGCCCTCCAGAGGCTCCAACCTTTCCTCGGGTTACTCTCTCCTCTCTAGTCTGGTGTCTCCTACCTATCTCCATCCTCCAACAGCCCCAGTCTCCTCTGCTGAATCATCTGATCCACATCATGTGCCTTAAGTGGATATATTCCCCAAGGCCCTCTTCTTTCTCCAGCTTCCCAAGGAAACTCTCCAATGCTTCAGGGCTTAATTATCTTCTATGCAAATAATGCTGATGTCTACTACCTGGCTGGCCTTGGGCACTGTCACTTTACTTTGGAGGCCCCAGTTTCCTGTGACTAGACTAGCTGACCAATCAGATCTCTTCAGGTCTCCTTCTGCCTCTGGATGCAGGAAACTGTGACTCCTACCAGCTCCTCTCTAGCTAGCCCTAGCCCTAGTCTCTTCCCTCAGTTCTGGGAAAACGTAATAGATTATTGGGGGGGGGGGTGTTGATGGTCTGTCTCTCTCTTGGTCACTGCTGGCAAGATTCTTCAACTGGCTGATCCTTCACCTGGAAGATGGTCATCTACTCAAGAGCTAATGCGGCTTCAGAAAGGACCAAGGAATAGCAGCCATGGCATTTGCTGCCCAATAACTACAGGAAAAATGACAAGTGTCTACAAACAATGCTCATCGACCTAACCAAGGCCTTTGATACTGTCAGTCCTGAGAGCCTGTGAAAGCTCATGGAGAAATCTGGTGGCCAGGAGAAGTTCATCAGTATTGTACATCAATTTCATGACAGCATGCTTGCCCAGGTTCTGGATAATGGACAATGCTCTCATAGAACCATCAGTTATAGCAAATGGAGAAATTCAGAATGCTGTGGATGAGTTCAATTATTTTGGCAGTACACTTTCCAGGGATGTCCACACAGATGATGAAGTTGAGGCATCCACGCAGATTAAACTGTACTTTATTTTAGCTCAGTGTTTGGAAAGGAGACTCCAAAGGAAAATGTGGGAGAGGTGTTTAGACTGCCTACCAAACTGAAGGTCTACAGAGCTGTTGGGCTGACCTCAATGTTGTATGCCTAGGAAACCCGGACAGTGTACCAGAGCTGTGCCAAGAAACAGAATCATCTCTGTTTGAATTGTCTTAGGAAGATTCTGAAGATCACCTGGCAAGATAAGGGCCCAGACACTGAGGTCCTTTGTTGAGCTAAACTGCCAAGTATTCAAGAGAGCTCAACACCAAGGTGCTGGTCACACTGTTCAAACGCTAAATGTTTATTTGCCTAAAAGACAATTTTACAGAGAATTCACAAAAGGCAATCGCTCACATGGAGGTCAGAAGAATCAATTGTGAGACGTGAGAGATCCTGGCATGAGATGGCCCAGCACAGCAGCCTGCCCCCCCCCAAAGAAAGCTCTGTGTTCTGTGAGAAAAGCAGAACTGCAGTAGCTCAAAAGAAAGATGAGCTGCACAGATTTAGAGACGTGTCAGCTCCAAATGTTCGTGTGGACTATTTGTGCCTGACCTATGGGTGGAGCCTCGCAAGCTCATCATGGTCTGATCAACCAGTCAGACACATTGCACCTCGCCCGACATGCTGGTCCTCTGAGAATGAAAGAAAACAATAACCAGCTGGCCAGCCCGCCAGCCTCTCCCCTAAGCTCTGGCCCAGCACCATCAATCATCTGATGGATATCTCCATCCAAATGTCTCCTAGATAATTCAAACCCAAAAAGTCCAAAAACAGAACTCAAAATGAAGAACACTCCTCTTCTGAATTTCCCCCCACTTACCCATCCCCCTTCCCACCAATTTAGATCCAAGAGAAAGAATGGGCTTACACCCTGCTCACTCACATCACTTCTAGGCAATCTCTCCTCTGTTAAGGTTCCCTTCTGTCTGTCTAGATCAGAGATGTCAAACACACAGCCCACAACTGTACCCAAATCAGATTAAAATATAAGTGGGAAATATTTAACCAAATAAATAAAAACATAATAAAATATAAATATTACATTTTAAAACTAAATTAATATGCAGCCCAACGGGATCTTTATCCATTTTGATTTGAGTTTACAACACTGACCCAGATCACCTGGTCAAAAACCCTTGTCTATGGACTGTCATTGAGTTACTCGCCCAAATCACACTCCCTCCTCTATGAAGGAATTGAGTAGATGGTTGGGCCCCAGCCTCTGCCCTCATACTACTTAAGGGCTTCGCCTCCTGGAGCACTTCCAGCCTCCCAGTTCAATCTCAACTCCTATAACCTACATAACATAGAGGTGGTGAGCCCTTAGATCTCACTGTCACTCAAAATCACTTATAGGATCTGGAAACCTGAAATTCCTCTCCTGATTGTCATCAAACACTCACTCTGCCTCCTTTCTCCTATACTTTGTCTTCATTTTCCCCAGTCTATCCCACTCTTCCTCCCCACTCCCCAGTCTATAGTTGATTATTACAAGACACATCTAGTCAGCCCCAGACTCACCCTGCAACACTGCTTCATCCCAGGGCCTAGCCATATGGGCTTCTTGCCATCTTCTCTGCCACTGTGTGTCTATCCTCACTAGCAACAATGAACCTTACACTGTTTCCACTCAAGTTTCAGGACTGCTGGAGCTACCAATATTTTGGACTCAGTGGACTCAGCCCTACCCCCTTGTATATACTGTGTACTAAATGTCTGTGGAACTGAAGAAGGAAAAAAAGTGTGGATTTTGAAGACAAGTCCCAGACTACATCTGCAAAGTCATCTAAATAAGTGTGCTATCTGAACAAGTGTTCTTTTCTCAGCAATGCTATCAGATGTTTTTGTAAATTAAGGTGTTAAGAGAAACAACAGCAGTACACAATGTGGAATGCAAAAGTAAATAATCCAAACTGATTCATAAAATTGGGCTTGGGTATTTATTTCCCACCAAGAGAATCCGGTATAGCTTTTGTTGGTAGAAAGCCAGCCTCAGAGCTAGCAAGACCTACGTTTAAGTCTGGTCACTGACACACAGGCTGTGAAATGCTCACAAATCAAATCATTTCTGTCCTCTCAGTGCCCATGCAAGTAAGACTATGTTAGAAAGCAGACACCAATAGGAGTTCCCCAAACCAAAGGCAATCAAAGGTCAAGATTTTTTAAAAAGAGAGAAATATTTCTTCACCGAATCAAGGCAATTCTTTCAGTCTTCCTAACAGACTTCCTATCACGCTCTCCACCACAGCTGTTCCAAACCTCCTCGTCTCTCCCAGCCTCCCACACGCCTCTGCCTCCCCCTATTCTCTCCTCATATTTGACTGAGAGAAATAAGGCTACCTGCTCCCTCTTACGCCCCTCTACATCTCAAACCTCATTCTCTAGTTTCAGACAACCACTTTATAAAAGGAGGAAACTGAAGCTGAGATATGGGGGGGGAGGGGAAGTCAATTCCACTGATAAATATCCAGTGGATAGTGGATTTAAACCCAAGATTTCGTGCAGTGGATAGAGTGCTTATTTCCTGACTTCAAATTCTGTCTCAGACACTTACTAGCTGTGTGACTTTGGGCAAGTCACTTAACCCTATTCGCTCAACAAAATGAGCTGGGGAAGGAAATGGCAACCTGCCCCAGCGTCTCTCCCACCAATACCAGAGTGAGGCAGGACTGAGCAAGCCCTCCTGCAGCCTTTTAAGCGCGCTCTCTCGCTGCTCCCGATGCCTGGTGTAAACTCTCCCATACACACCTCCTTGCGCACTAGTTTTCTCTCCGCCGGCAAACCGAGCCCAAGCCAGCATTTCCTTTCCTTTCCATTCCGTTCCCTTCCAGCTCACCACAGTCTCCCTCCCGCTTCCCTGGCCCCGCACGGCGCCTGGTACACAGTGGGCGCTTAATACGTGCTCGCTGACATCAACAAGCACCCAGCTGTCCACGCAGCCCCGCCCCCGGGCTGCCTCAGTTTCCCCGCCCGTCCGCCCAGGCCCGGGGCCCCGCCTCACCGGCCGCGAAGTGCAGCGGGGACGACTTGCGGCCGGCCAGGTCCTTGGCGTTCACGTTGGCCGCGTCCACGAGCCTCCGCACCCGGGCCACGTCCCCGTTGCGGCAGGCCTCCAGCAGCTCGCGCAGGGCGCCGCTCACGGCCGGCCCCGGGCCTGGGCCTGCCTCCGGGGGGCTGTCAGAGCTGGGCCCCAGCGAGCCGGGGGACGACGAGGCGGAGGAGGCCGAGGACGAGGAGGACGAGGTCGACGAGGAGGCCGAGGAGGAGCACGAGGACACCGAGGACACCGAGGTGGCAGAGGCGACGGCAGCGGCCGGGCAGGAGCCGGGGCAGGGGCAGGGCCCGGGGGCCGCCGCCGCGGGAGCCGGGGCCGAGGCTGGGCCGGCGCTGTCGGCGGGCTCGGGGGAGCGCGGCCGCTCAGGCCCAGGCCCGACCCCGACCCCGCCCCCGGGCCCGCCTGCTCCTCCCCCGTCCGCGTCTGGAGGCGCCGGGAGGCCGCCGTGGCGCGGGGAGGCCGCGGGGGACGCGGGCCGGGGCTCAGCGAGGGGGGGGGCGGCGGCGGCGGCGGGGCCGCTCCGGCGGCGCCCGGGGGCAGCAGCGGCAGAGGCAGAGGCGGCGGCAGCGGAGGCGGCGGCGGCGGCGGCGGCGGGTGATGGACACCGTGGTGGTTGTGGTGGTGATGCTGAGAGCGACGCGACGCCGCCATCTCCCCACTCGCTCAGCACGGTCACTGCGGCAACCGAGCCAGCGCCCACCCCCACTTCCGCCCGAGCGGGGCCAATCACCGTCCGCAGCCACGGAAGCGAGGACGCCGAGGGAAGCAACGGCCGCGGCCGCAAGGGCTGACGGGAACGAGAGGGCGGGGCCATCCGGGAAACGGCGAATGGAGAGGGCTGCCTCTCCGAGGAGGCGGGCCTTGGGCCCGGAGGGGCAGGGAAGAAGCGAAGGGCGAGTACCACCTCCTCGAGGATGGGAGCGGTTGGGGGCCGGGCTTAACCCTGAGGGTCGAGCCATCTGGGAAGGGGCGAATGGAGGATGGGAGAGATGAGAAAGAAGTTGTCTCAGAAGGGCCGAATGAGGAGACCTCTGTCTCTGCGAGGAGGCGGGACTTAGACCTGGGGGCGGAGCAACAGGGAATGAACGAAAGGAGAGAACCTCCTCTCAGAGGGTGGAGGCGGAGCTTAATCTTGAGGGAGGAGCCATGCAGGAAGGGCCGTCTCTACGGGGAGGCGGGTCTTAACTCTGGGGAGGCGGGGCCACAGGGGAATGAGCGAACGTGAAAACTGCTTCTCAGAGGGTGGGGGCGGAGCTTAATCCTGAGGGCGGAGCCGTCCCACCAGGGCCGAATGGAGAAGGCCATCTCTCTGGGGAGGCGGGGCTTAACCCTGGAGGGGTTAATCCTGAAAGGCCGAAAGGGGCTGGCCGCCTCCTGGAGGATGGGAGTGACCAAGAGGCGGGGCTTAGTAGGGGAAGGAGTCCGAGAGGCTGCGTCCCAGGGGGCGGGGCCGAAGGGGAAGAGTTGTTGCTGCGAGGATCGCCTCCCTCCCAGTCCAGACTTCGCACAGCGGAGCCCGGGGCGTCCGTCCTGGTCCATTTCTGCAAGGCTGGCTGGTTCCTGGCCTCCGGGAGCTCCCGCTCTCCCTGGATGCTTTCCTCTTGTGCGCCCTTCATCTCGACCTTGACTCTCAGGTCCAGCGTCCCCAGGTCAGGCAGGGACCAGAATGGAAAGACCCTCGGGCCGCAGTCCTGGCTCACCCGCCCGGCGTCCCCGGTGACCCTGAACCGACCCTGCCTGCTCTTTGCCTCAGTTTCCTCATCTGCGATGCAGCGATGCAGAGGAGAGGGAAGGTCGGCCTGGCTCACCTCTGAGGTCCAGACCTTGCGCCTCCGAGGCTAAGACTGTGTCACTTTATACCCCCCACGCAAACATTTACGGAAGTGTTTTGGGGTGCAAAGAGCTGGACTCTGGGGAAGATG
The DNA here is from genome assembly GCF_003287225.1 of Phascolarctos cinereus. NCBI lineage: Eukaryota > Metazoa > Chordata > Mammalia > Diprotodontia > Phascolarctidae > Phascolarctos > Phascolarctos cinereus. The sequence goes on along the minus strand of NW_027556402.1, from coordinate 3,175,858 downwards.
AGTCAATTAGATGAGATGCAAAACTCGTAGGAGTTATAAGATGTGGCGTGAGGTCCAAGAGGGGTGAACGACTCCTCCCCACTGACAGAGAGATCCTGCGATTAAAGGGGTGAATGGAGGAGGGCAGGCTTCCTGCAGCGCAGAGGGTGGGGAGGGGAAGTGAGTATCCTAAGATTAGCCCAGAGAGCCGGGATGGCACCAGGTTGTGAAGGAGTCTCTTAAAGTTCCAAGTTACTGACCTCTGGCACCGGGATGAGGGGTCACAATTCCCCAGCCCCGCGGCATCCTTCCCTCGGGTTCTCCTGGCCTCACTCCTCATCGACCCTGGAGCTCACCACGGTTGTCGGCACCAAATTTTCCCCACCCTCTCCATCTCTGAGAAAATGTGTCCCAATGGAAAGGGTCTTGGAGATCAAAAAAAAAAGGCATTCTCGTCCCTGTTCTACTTCCTCCTGGATAGGTGACCTGACCTGCGGCAAGTCACCTGGAATCAGAGCTTTAGAGCTGGAGGCACAGTGACACACCAGCTCCTATTGACCCAGTCTGTGGCTTGTTTGTAGATTGTCTGTGGGGCCCCCCCCATTAGAGAGTGAGCTCCTTGAGGGCTTCTTCGAATCCCCTGTGCTTAGCACAACCCTGACACATAGTAGGCTTCCTAAATGCTTGTTGGCTAATTTATACAGTAAAGTACTTTACAAACATCTCATTTAATCCTCACAACCACCGTGGAAGGGGGTGCTGCTGTTCTCCCCACTTTGGAGATGAGAAAACTTGGGTTCAAATAGCTTGTGCAGGGTCAGACAAATACCTAACAAGGATCTGAGGCAAGATTTGAAACCTGGCCTGCCACTCTCTTAAAATCTAGAGATTTAGCCATTATATCATCCAGTCAAAACAGCAGAGGGGAGAAGCTGAGGCCCAGAGAGGGTGAGTGGCTTACCAAGGCCTCCTAAGAGGTTAGCTGGAGAGCCAGGATTCAAGCCTCAGTTTTCTGCCTCCAATAAGTGCCTACTATGGGCTTAGATCTGGAGACACAAAAACTGTTTTGAGGACAGTCTGCTCCTGGGAAGCTTAAGAGAGGCAAATACCAGGAAAGAACATGTACTTAAATATAAACCCAATCAATTCACGGCAGCTTCAGGGAGGGGACCACATTAGCAGCCAGGAGGTCTCGGAAGGCTTCATGGAGGTGGCCACATAATTCCCATCCCTGCCACTTTAAGGGAATTTATATGGGATAAGAGGTACAATCACAATTTCTTCAAGCCCGGAATTAGGAAACACCTCTCATTGAAAGAGTGAGTTAGCTCGGTGCCTTAATGTACATTTTACAGCTATCTCTACTTAAGCCCTGGCCTTTTTGTGCTTTTTTCCTTTCTTTCTATAAGGGATGTAGTGAAGTGGATAGAGGGCCTAGAGTCACCAAGATCTGAGTTCCAGTCTGACTCCGACGCTTACTAGCTGTGTGACTTTGGACTGTTCCTGTAACTTCTGATGGAGTTTCCTCACCTGCAAAATTGGAGCAGTCACAGCATCTGCTTCCCAGGGCGGCAGCAAGGAACAAATGAAATCACATTTGTAAAGCATGCAGTACAGTGCCGTCATAGAGTAGATGCTATGAAAATGCTAGCTGTTATTATTAATAAATTCTCACCCTGGCTCGTTCCGCAACTTGTGCCCATCAACCTCTACTCAAGTAGGGCTATATAAATTGTTTGCCTTTATTCCAGTGAGAAGGCATTTCCCCCACACCTCAGGGATCAGAATATAGCTGTCTATTATTGCTTTTGATCCCCATGAGGCAACCAAGTGATGGATTGGACCTGAGTTCCAATCCTGTCTCAGATACTTCCTAGCTGTGTGATCCTGGGCGAGTCACTGTAACCTCTGTCTGCCTTAGTTTCCTCAGCCATAGAATGGGAATCATAACAGCACCTCCCTCCCAGAGCTGTTGTGGGGATCAAATGAGATCGTGTCTGTAATGTGTTTAGCTCGGTGCCTGGCACACAATAGTGCTGAACAATGCTTGTATCCTTCCGGCTTTCCCTAAGCCAATCTTCATTACCCTACAATCCCATACTAACCGAGGACACCTCAGAACTGAACCATCTTCCAGGCCCTCTCAGGGCTTATGGAGGCACCGAGTCCAAATCCTTCCGTTTCTGAGAAGGAAATCTAAAATACCAGAGTGGTGAACTGACTTTCCCAAGGTCACACCTTCTATCCATCATTTGAACCCAGGTCCTTTTACTCCAGTCAAACCTGTGCTGGTCTAAGGCCACATTCAGGGGATGAAAAGCGTCTGGCTAGAGAATCAGTGTAATACATGCTGGTGTCTGTGGCTAGGCCACAGGAGGAGAAGTAGAGAAAGAGTGTAACTTTTCTTGGAACTTTCCTCCCTCCGGGGAGAGAAGGGGACAAGGGGCAGCACCAGCCCAAGGCTTCTCCAAGATGCCAGAGCAGCCAGTGGCCCCCCTCCCCCTCCCCCAGCTCAGTCCTGTCACGATTCAGTGGCCACCAGCCCAGGGGAAGCCCTCATCACCTCTCTCTCAGACACCGGTACTACCTGCCTTCTCATTGCCTCATCTCTCTCTTCTTCAGTCTACCCTCTACTCAACTGAATGGGAAAAGCATTCCTCTTCCCAATGGCATGTTTATAACACTTTAGAGTTGGCCTTTTCATAAGTCATCTTATTTGATTTTCGCAGCAGCCTTGGGAAATGGGTACCGTTATCATCCCCATTTTACAGGTGAGGAAGCAGACGAAGATTACGTGGGGAAAGGGAACGAGCATTGGCTAGCACCCACTGTGTGCCAGGAGCCGTTCTTTACAAATCTTTAAGTGACTCACCCAGAGTCATGCAGCTAGTAGGCATCCTGATTCCAGACCCAGCACTATCCTCTGTGCCGCCTGGCTGCTTGTAAGACGCGGGTCTGCCCATGCCGCTTGCCTGCACAGAGGTGTGCAGTGGTTCCCGGGTACATGTGTGAGAAAGCGCTGTGATTCTAGTTCCTTTTGCCTTGGAGGCCATGTCTTGGGTTGGAAGGCGTGTTGCCTGGCCCCGAAGCAAGTGCTTAATAAGTGTTCTCTCTCTCCGTTTCCATCTTTCTCTGTGTCTCTGTCCTCTCTGTCTCTGACTGCCCCTCTCTCTTCCTCCCTGCCCTGCCCTATTTGTCCATGCAGACTTGGAGTCCAGAGACAGGTCTAAATGGTGGCTCTGACATTTACTAGCTGTGCAGTCCTAGGCAGGGCCCTCCACTGTATGAGTCATCGTGCATGAAATGCAACACAAAGGGCCTTAGATGGGAGCTCTCCCATATGATCAAACTCTTATTATTCCTGTTTGGCAGAGAAGGAAACAAGCCAGAGCAGGGGCGGGGAGCCATGTGTGACCGAGTGCGAGTTGTACAGAACAAATCCTTTCATTAAGGGGGTTTGTTCTGTGAAGCTGGGACTCAGAGGGCCTCACTTGAGGACGTAGAGGCCACGGGTTCCTCATGCCTGAGCCAGAGAATGAGATTTTGTGCTATAATGGCATGTGTTGGAGTGAGAAATATGGAGAGCATATTTCTATACATGGATGCTTGGTCCATCTTGACCTCGATATCTGTATGGGTACTGAGAGGCTTCCCAGCGAGTCTCCAGCCAGCCGTGTTTCAGCCCGGATTGGGGAGCCTTGAGGAGCCGCCTTCTGGCTGTGAGTAACTAAGGCGCCGATGCTCTATGTGACAGAGGAAGGGTTTGCTGGGGGACTTCAAAGCCAGAAGTATTCATGACAGAAAAGGGACTGAACTGATAGGCAGATCGGCCTTTTCCCTGCCTTCCTCTCTTCCTGGTGCTTTCGAGTGGGGCAGACCTGCCAGGAGCTTCTGGGTCAGGAGGTGCTCCTGACTGACCGCCGCTGTCCTGAGCGCATGGTGCCCTTGTGTCTGCATCCCTGCTTCTTTTCTGATCTTAGGTGAATGAGGATCCAGAGAAGGAACAGAACAGGTTACAACTAGATGAGCTTAGAAAGGCCATCAGAGGGAGGGTGAGTTACTGGAGCCAGCAGCAGCAGGAGCTGAGTCCAGTGAGGCTGTGATCCGAAGAATGACCTACTGGACTCAGCCACCTTGGGGGAGGGTCCTCTAGGATCCCCAGAGCCAGCTGTACCCCGACCCCCAGGCCCTGTACGCCTCACTGTCTTTGTGTTTGAGTAGTCTGAGCCTGCTTCTCCTGGGGGACAAAGTAAATGCAGAGGGAGAGTGCATTCCCAGTTTAGGGGGAATGCTTTCATAACTTCTGCCCTTGCTCTATCTTCTCAATATCTCTTTGTAAAAGCTAATTGATATCAACTGGTTAATATTAGGGGAGTATAACAGGCAGGAATATATGAATGATAGCCCTGGAGACGCCCTACAGAATCCTGAGCTGATGCACCTCTGCTTTCCTGGCAGTCCAAGACATTCAATATGATAGCCTCGCTTGTTAAAATACAGAAGCTGCTAGATCAGAAAGCAAGTTGTACTAGGGCCTTGGCTAATAGCAGTCAATTCATTCCCCTGAGCTGGTCCCTGGTCTATTAAAAGACTTTGAATTTACATCCCAGAGCAAATGTCTACTCTAAATGTAATTTATTACAAATGACTGTGACTCCCTTTCTTGCCCTCGTAATATAATGAAGAGTCTGTCTTGTGTTCAGCCCCTACCTGACTGTCCTGTGGACAGCCATGCCGGGCTACAGGCCTTTGGATTCAGGATGTGGGTAGATGGGCATGAACTCCTGCTCCTTTAGGCACCTTTGGGTAAAGAGGCTGAAATCAATGGTTCTTTGCCTGCTGCTCGCGCCCTTATCAATAACCAAGAAGAATGATCAACCCGCACAGAAAGATGTGGGAAGAAAGATGCGATTGACGTATGAAGAGGACTAGACACCTAGCATTCCCCGCAGAAGCCAACGGTCCATTTCCAAATCCGTCTTTCCTCCACATGCTGCCAAAGGTGATGGACAGGGGCTCCGGCTTCAATCGCTGAGCACCCCTCAAGGAGCTTACATTCTATTGCAGGAGACAACTGTGGTCATATACAAGTAAATGTAAAATAATTACAATGGTTTAGGGAGAGAGGGTACTGGCCAGTGGGGGAGCAGAGAAGGCAGTGCTTGGACTGAGTCTTGAATGAATTAAGCATTTCTGTGAAGCAAAGAAGGGTGGGGGAGGGAACACATTGCCAGCATGGCAGACAATCAGCGCCAAAGCATAGATATGGGAGATAAGTGAATAAATTAAGCCCATACTATGCAAAGTGCTGCGCTAAATGATGGGAACACAAATAGAAAAGCATAGTGTTGTTTGCTAGGAGTAGTGAGAAAGCCATTGTTGGGGATGGGAGGCCACTGAAGCGATTTGAGCTAAATAATCTTTGGAAGATTATTTAGCAGCTAGACCTGGGGAGAATTGACTAGGAGACACAGCTACTGAAAAAGGAAGGACCGTACTGTGTTTGTTAAATCATGTGAAGTCACTTTCACCCTGTGCTGGTATTGACGCGTCTGGGTAGTCTGTGCTCTGGGCTGGCTTAGTCGCCAAACCTGCACCCATGCTGGCTGGCAGTTCTAGGGTTCCCAGAGCAGAGTACCCTGCATTGATACAACTCAGAACTTTCTCAGAATCCAGGGACAACCCTGGTGTGTATGAAGGGTGGTGAAGGTGTCCACTCTTATTAGTTGCCGTGGTAGGTATTGAGCCCACACCAGAGTGCTTCCCATTTTTACCAAATCATTCACTGTGGCACCATCAAATCTAAAATCTAAAGCATTTACTAAATAATAAGGCAAAAGCAAAAATAATCATATCCTTTCTTCAATAGAAGACAAGAAGAGGAATAACTACAATATGACAGTCTCCTACTCATACACACAGGTCCGTGGTAGGTGAGGAGGGAGAGGAGAGGATGTGTACTTACAGAAAGCTAGCAGGGAAGCACATGAGTGAGGGAAGCCCTGCCCCTGGGACAACCCACAAGTCTGGACTGCAGGCTTTTATCTGTTCAGGTGCTTGGTTTATGCAGGGACCGTCTTCATCAGTGGATCCATTTCTCTGCTAGCTGATCTTCTTCTGGTCCTCTTGCTAAATAAAGCTGCTCTTCCATTCTCAAGCAAATGAAGCACTTTCCATTGAAAAAATGTTGTTTTGTTGTAGTGACAAGCCTTCTGTGAACTTCTATATTCAGGGGTTTCTGCTTCATCCAATCATCTCCAAACCCCTTCTCTCAGGTCACCAAGAGATGCAAAATGCATCCTTCTACCCATTTCTAGTTCTCCAACCAGAGGAAAATAGAACCACCCAGGCACCTCTGAGAGGTTTCTCCTTCACCATTAGATGGCGCTGCAGAGCAACAAGCCCATTCAGCTCTGCACCAGCCAATCAGTGGCTTCAGCCTTTTCCCAATCAGGCCATCAGAAAAGCAATGCATCTCTTCCAATCCACAGGTTCCCAACACAGTTTATGAAGTCTCATAGATCAGAGAGGTCAAGAAAGATGCAGATTGAGAAAACGTCATTGGATTTGCATTGATGAATTCCTCAGCCCCCAATCAAAAATAAACTTCCCAAGTCTTTTAGGGGCTAAATGAGTTTTTGGATTATATTTTTAAAATTATTTAAACTATCGGGTTGAGAGAAAATTGCGTTAAGAGTTAAAGAGAGTTTTAAAAAAGAAAATAGAGACACACAGGTAGAGACCTTCCCTCTCCCAGGCTGGAGCTACATGAACTTGTCTTCCTCAGGGGATTTTAGTCCAAGATAGTAAGTGGAACCGCTACTACCTCCCATGATTCTCAACATTTCTAATGAAGGACGCTGGGTTCTGTTCTGGACATGTGTTCGTGCTGCCTGCGGGATGGGTAGGCAGGGATGTCCAGCAGGCAGTTGGAGATATGGACTGGGGTTCAGGAGAGATGTGTAAGCTGACTGTAGCGATCTGGTTGTCATCTGCATAGAGAAGAGCTAATGAGATCTCCAAGTAAGAATGTGTGACAAGAGAGAGGAGCCAGCACTGAACCCTTGGGGATACCACACAAGGCAGAGCAGAATAGGGGTGATGCCTGAGGAGTGCTCAGACAAGGAGAGAGAATGGGTTTTCAGAGTCTGCCCTGGACTCTACAATTCTGTGATTCATTCCCCAGGGGCCATGTCTCCCTGTTGCTGGGCCCCCTGAATGGGACCTCTGGAGACCACACCCAGCAGGAGCCAAGCCCAGTTGGGAGAGCCCACTCTATCCACCCCCCATACCCCCAGACCAAGCTTCTCCTTGGCCATCCTGTTATATTCATCCTCTCCTTTCCCCTAGGCCTTCTTGCTCTGGCACAGTAATCAAATCCACACCTTCCTCTGGAAAGAGCTTGTCGGTCAGTTGCTCTATGGTTCCTGTCATTCCATCCTTGGGACTTCCACAGACCAAAGTCTCCTATCCCTCCCTGCTCTCCCCCTTTGAGGTTTAGAGTTGGGACAGCTGATTCAGATGTGAAAGAATTCACTTAGACCTTCTCTGTAACCATTGGGAGCTTTATTGACGCAAAAGCAGCGGGCTAGCCCTGGAAAGAGGACTAGCATCTTGCAGAGGGATAGGGGTCTGTTTTATCTTACAAGATAAGGGGGATTGTCATGACATAGGCTGAGGAAGATGAATGACAGGATAGGGGACCCAGGATAAGGAAGATGGGCAATTTTATGGCTCAGCATGAGGGAGGTGAGAATTTTTATGGTCCAGGATAGGGGGGAAGTTTTATGTATCTCAAGATAAGGGAAAGAGACGCTAGGATGCCCTCAAGTTCAGGAGGGACCTCACAAGTTACTGGAAAAACAACCCTTAATTAAAATTTGTTTCTTTAAAAAGCGCTTAGCTTTTAGGACACTGGTTGCTTTTCTATCACCCCTATTCCAAAGGAAGCTTTTTTTTTTTCAATCTGACTTTGCATCCTCTGATCTTAACATACTACCCAGCAAGGGCTTAATTGGTATGTTTTCATTCATTCATTCATTCGTTCATTAGCTATAATTTTTCTCTGCTCTCATCTTTTCAAAGGGTCCTTTTTCCAGAGCTCCTCTAATGTAGCCTTCTCCTCCTCCCCTCCCCCATTTCCCAGGCCAAGATGTTCTGATGCCAGAGAACTCGTCATCCAGCCTTGAAAGGCTGCCACGTTCTGCACCAAACAAGTGTTGCAGAGAGAATGACAGAATTGTCTGCCCTGCTTGCCTTGGGCTCCTCAGTGCGTTCTCAGACTCCACACTCCACCCCCTTGGCCCTCCTCCATCCTTGCCCAGGTCAGCCTCTCTCACGCCAGCCTTTCGGTCAGCTTGGCCGCTTGACCGCAGCAGCAGCAGCCCAAACCTCAGACACTCCACATCTGCTTCCAGCTTGCCTTTGGCCCAAGACCTTGTTTAGCCTTTAACTAACGGGGGCATCCTCTGGCATCCTGCCCAGAGCCCCAGACTGGGAGCCTGGGGACCCAGACTTTCCTTGACTTTGTGACCTTGGGCAAAATCCTGACCTTCTCTGGGCCTCACTTCCTTCCTCTGGAAAAAGAGAAGCTTGAAAGTCTATGGCTCCAGCCGAGGCAGTTGGGAGGTGCCTTCTCACTTCTGTTTTCTTGTTAAACGTAAATGAGATGGGGGCTCGGAGGGCTCAGCTGGACCATGAAACCTGCTTCCCCTCCTTGGCAGAGACTCCAGAAGGAAGGCACTGACAGACAAGGCCTGTGTGAGGACTGGGTGCTCCTGTCACTAGGTATCAGTTACAGGAAAAAGCTTCTGTTTGAGTGGGGGAGGTTAGGAGGAAGTGATCCAAGAAGAGAAAGAGGGAAACAAGCATTCTTTAAGCACCTACTAAGAGCTAGGCACAGACACTCTGAAAACATTCTCTCACCTGATTCTCACAATAACCCTGAAGATAAGTGCTTTGTGATCCCCACCCTACAGGCACAGAGAGGTGAAGTGATTTGCCGGGGTCATGAAGCTAGTTAGTAAGTGTCTGAGGCTGGATTAGAACTCAGCTCTTCCGGACTCCAGGCCCAGAACTCTATCCATGGAGCCACCTGGCTGCTTTCTACCTGCAAAAGAAAAGAGAATTAACACAACACTTTACAAAGGTGCTGAAGAGAGCAGCAGGACGTTCAGAAGGGCATTTTTTTGCTGGCCTGTTCAATTTAACATCTATTTAAAGATGCAGAAAAGACATTCACAGTTTCATATACAATCCTGCTTGTTGATTATTATGTCTTTATTAAAATCTGCAGGTTTGTTAAATTTCTAATAAAAAAGAGGAAAAAGTGAAAGCTGCCCTCCTGTGGCTGCACCCCCCCCAACCCCCACAGGCAAAAGCTGTTCCAAAGCCCTGGCCCAGGTTTCCACATGGCCTGGCAGCAAAGTTAATAACATGCCGTTTATTATTGGAACACGTTTTCTATTAATTAGCCTCCATCATTTGGAAGGCAATAGCAGAAATGCCACATGGAACATGAATTTCCCTAATGAAGGTGAGGCCAAGACTTTCCTTGGCTTCTGATTATAAACTGGGCATTTCTGGAAAGGCCTCAAGACTCAGGTCAATCCATTGGCAGGCCATTAATCTGCTAAGGAGCTGCACGCTACATACTTACTATCACCTAATTTTATCATCTTGCAGTTAAAGCAAACTGCCCATGGAGACTACTGGGAACGCCGTTCAGAAATCCAAGTGTCTCAAGGTCCTCATCAGCCATCTTTGGCCTGATGCTGCCCTCCAGTCCAGTTCAAGGCTGTGGCTGTGCAGAAAACAAGGGTGTCCCACATCGCTTCAGGGGGACCTCTCCCCTCACAGGGAACTCGTACCCGTCAGATCCCCAGAGCGAGCCCGCATCTCCCTCAGGCTCCGGGGGTGCTCTGAGAGGCAGTAGGGTTTTCCTTGTGATCCCCAAGCTCAGGTGTGTGCTCCTCACCATCAATGACCAGTTACACTCAGTAGCTTCCCTCTATCTCTGAATGAGCCAATGGTGAGAAATTCTATCAATTTAGCAGTTATTTCTGCGATAACATTAAGTAATTGGAGACATTTGGTGAGAAGATCCAGCCAGAACAGAAGTACAGACATGTTGCTCCCAAACCAGGGGCATTTTCCCCTTGGTCACCTGCCTCTCCAGCCTTTGCCCTTCCAAATTCACTTCAAAGGAGGCACCTGCTAGAGGAACGCGCCCCCCCCCCCCATGCAGACGAGGAGCCCTTGATTGGCGGACCCGTCCACTGCTGGGCTGAACCCCAGCTCTCTCCTTGGGCTGCCGGCAACTTCTCGTCCGGGACTCCAGTTCCTGGGCTTTCCGCAGGCTTCTCACCTTTTGAAGCCCTCCGCGTTGTAGCCTGGTCCCTTCCATCTCTGATAGTCATTCACCTGACGGCAAGAAGGAATGAGACCAGGCAAACAGCCCCGCCGCGCGCCATGGCCTGGGCCACGGGAAGAGCCCTGCGTGTGTGGCTCTGTCCACCTGTTCTGCCCTCGATCGCCTCCCGGGGACACCAGGCTTCACAGCCCTGCACCATCCTGAGTGCCGTCCTTGGGAGCCCCTCTGGATTATCAAGGTCCGGCCCAGAACCGAACACAGACTCGAGGCAGAGTTGTGCAAAGTCGGCAGCCTCACCCTCTCTTCAGTCACCGAAGTGCCGTGGCAAGATGACTGGCCATGGCCCGGGACGCAGCGGATGACCTTGGCGTGGCCACGTCTGACCAAGCCCTGGGCACCCCACAGCGCCTGCTTCAGCCGCCTTCGTGGCCTCTGGAACAGATGGTTCTCATCCATCCGTTCCGGGGATCCTTCACACGCTCGGCCTCGGCATCCCCCAGCTGACCAGTAGGCTTGAAGCCTGTCGGCGGCCCTCAGCCTGGTTCAGCCCATCTGTTGAGACAGCTCCACTGGGCTTGCCGAGCCCTTTGCAGGGCTGCTCATCCCTCTGGGTGTCCCCCTGTTCTTTTTTTTATTTTTTATTTTTTGTGAGGCAGTCGGGGTTAAGTGACTTGCCCGGGGTCACGTGTCCACCTCTTCTTAATGTAATCAGTTAGGTGGCGCAGTAGACAGAGGCCGGGCCTGGACTCAGGAAGTTATTACTTTTGTTGAGTCGGGTCCAACTCTTCACGACCCCATCTGGGGTTTTCTTGGCAGAGACATTTCCTTCTCCAGCTCATTTGACAAAGGAGGAAACTGAGGCAAACAGAGCGAAGTGATTGCCCAGGGTCACCCAGCTAATAAGTGTCATAGCAGGGCCTCCCTCCCAGGACTGTTGTGAGAACCAAATGAGATAATATTCACAAAGGACTAAGTGCAGTGCCTGGCACACCACCGGCGCTTAATAAATGCTCGTTCCCACCCCCAGATCCCATTCGTTTTGTTGGCAGCTACATCGAAGAGCTGCCTCTTCTTGAGTTTTCAATCCACTCAGACCCCAAGGTCTTTTTCAAAACAATCCCTCCCACCCCTACCTTACACTTCTGAAGTTGATTTTTTGAACCCACACACAAGACATTCAGTTGAGGATTTGAACTCAGATCTTTCCAATCCCAATCCCAGCGCTCTATCCACGCCTCCCTTATTTTACAGATGAGGAAACTAAGGTCCAAGTTTGTGTGATGCTAACATCCCTTAGGTCTCCCTCGGGCCACGTGGTCTAGGAGCACTGCTCTCTGTGCCTCAAGGACAACTCCGGCTTCCATCTGGCTTTTGTGGAAAGAGCGGCAGAAGGAAGAATCCTGGCTTAGGGACCATCTTGGAATATGCCAAACAGGGCATTTGCATTTCACAAAAATTCGTCTCCTGACTGGTTATGCACCTCTGTGTCTTTAATCTGGCTCTCCCTCCTGGCCTCTAGACCCCAGATGAATCTACCTGGATGTCCCCCAGACCTCTCAAATTCCCCATATCCAAACAGAACTCCTTGCTTTTCCCCCCTAAACCCTCTCTCCTACCAAACTTCTCTGTCACTGTCAGAGGCACCACCATCTGTCCTTCCCAGTCACCCGCTCATGGGGTGTGTCATCCAAGCCTCTAAGAATGATGCCAAGGTACCTCACTCGTAAAACGAGCTGCCAAATCCTGTGAATCTTGCCTCCCCCCATGGTGTCTCTGAAACCTGTCTCCTTTTCTCCTGCATCAGGGCCCCTCATAGAAAAGGTGCCCTCCCCTAGGCCACTGTCACGACTCCCTGTCTCCGGTTCATCTGCCGCGGTGGGTGCCCTGCAGCCCAACTCTGATCCGTCACTTCCCTGCTAACACCACTTGGGAGCTCCCAGTACTTCTCAAGGCCAAGCCCCTCAGTCTGGTGATCCGTCCTCGTCCTTGCCTTGACTTGTGATTTTCCAAATTGTGCCCATTGCCCAGGGAGAAAAGCTTCCCGTGACTCTCCCAGATGGAGGAGAGATGGTGACTCTGGCCTTTGGACATAATGGGTCACTTTGTGCCCTGATCAGGGCTCTTCTGCTATTGATAATGTCCAGCCCCTGCCTGTATGCCCTTGTAGCAGAGGTGGTCCCCCTCACTGTCCCAGAGTGAGGTTGGCTCTGTCTATCGGCATCCATCAGCAGTGTTTTTCTGCTGTTAGCCAGTAGTGGCCAACTATGGCCTCAGTCCCATTTAGCCACCTAATATCAATTAGCTTTTAATGAAGAAATGTGTTTTGCATGCTTTCATAAGTCTAATGTATTTCCTGCCTTCTCAATGGGTAAGGGAGTGGTTAGAGGGAGGGAGAAAACCTGAAGCTGAAAATAAAAATTAAATTTGAATTTAAAAATCAAGGAGCTTTCAGAAAGGGATATTTACTTTGAAGAGCTAGCAAGAACAAAAGCACAAGCATTTCCCCGAAGCAGCTTGGGAGCGCACTGTCCCCCAGACCACCCCACCCCCGTGTCTGGTTAGAACGAGCTTGTTCTTAACAGGTTCTACACACCGATGATCTCAGCAAGTTCACAGCCCATTGTAGCCGGCCAGGCCTTGAGTCAGCTGCCACTGGACGGCATCCCCAAACTCTCTTCTGAAGCAGAGTCATTCCTTGTTCCTTGGGACATCAATGCTGGGCTGGTTGTAAAACCGAGCCTGGACCCTGACCCCCCAGACTCCTGGACCCCAGGAGGGCTGCTCTCCTCACCTTCCATAAATCACAAGGTTAGAACCACCAGCCCAATCTTGTTTACCAAGACAAAATAATGCCTTGGATTCAGGAGGACCTGAGTTCAAATCTGGCCTCAGACACATAACACTTACTAGCTGTGTGACCCTGGGCAAGTCGCTTAACCCCATTGCCTAGCAAAAAAACCCCAAAAACCAAAAAGCAACCCCCCCCAAAAAACAAAACCAAGACACAAGAATGAACACCGAGTCAGACAAAGGACTGAGGCCCATTTCATGGGACCACCTGTTGGACTTGTAGGGAGGGGGCCTGGGTTTCTCATTTAGAGCTGTCAGCAAAGAGCAGAGATGCCCAGAGAGCCAAGGCTGGCCAAGGCCTGAGAGCAGCCCCAGCTGTGTTTCTACGTTTGCTGCTCTACACCTCATGGTCAGCAGACTGAACTCAGGTGTAGACTGTCTACACAGGCTACGCTGCGTCCCCAAAGCGCTCCCACAGCCATCACAGCTCTCTCAGAGGCATGACTGTTCTGACCTCTTCCTGATGGGGAATAGCATCACAAATGCTGTGCAGACGTAGGGGCCAGTCCCCCATCACACCCTCAATCAGCCAGTCAGCGAGTGCTTGGTATGCTTCTGTTGGGTGCCTGGACAAAGTGAAACAGTTCTCCCCTTAGGGAGCATGCATTCTGATGCATATCTATGGACCCACATATCCAGGAAACACAGGCAAACCCAAGACAAAGTGACCTTGGCAAGGAAGAGGCCCCAGGGATGGAGAAGGAGGGTTTGACCTAGTGCCGAGTCCTGAAAAAAAACCAGATTCCCCGGGCAAAGATGAGGAGTGGGGCAGGCGTTCCAGGTAGGAGGGACAGCCGTCTCAAAGGCAGGCGGATGGGGGTCAGGTGGGGGGAATGGCAAGGAGACCGGTTTGGCAAGCTCCAGATGAGTCAGACACAGTGTGACACCCAGCCTCCAAAGCTTGTGGGGCCCCTGAGGTGCTCTGGTCAGACCTCCTCGGGCTAGGAGGATTGGTTCTGGGTGCCACATTTTGGAAGGACAGGGTTAAGCTGGAGAGCCAGGGTGTGCTGGACAATTGTTTAACAATCAACTCTCTGGGGGGAGGGAGAATTTAACCTGCCTCATTAACATTTTCTACACCACTTTCTTAAATCTAGACAAACAACAAATCATTGAGTCAAGCCCCCATTGGCAGCATTTGCCATTTTTAAAGTGTCGATGCTCACATTGACATTTCATCAGTTTTTGGAAGCCAGTGTGAGCCTGCTCCAGCCCTCCCTGGCTCCAGGGATTCCCTGTTGCCTCCAGGATCAAATATAAAGTCCTTTATGTAGCATGTTACCACCTCCACAATCTGCCCCCATCCTCCCTTCCAGTCTTCTTAGACCTTAGTCTCCTCCCCCTACTCTGTGAGACAGATCCTGACACTTGGTCTCTGGGCTCTTCCTTGCACATGACTCCATCTCCAGGCTCTGGGTTCCATCTGCAGCCCTGATGTCTCCCTCTACCCAGAATGCTCTCCATACCCCTGTACCCCTTCATCTTCCTTGAAGAAGCCAGTAAGCATCTGAGACTAGATTTGAACTTAGGTCTTTTTGACTCTGGGCCCACTCAGTGTTCTATCCAGGGGTTCCACTGTCTGTGTTCCAGACCCCTTTGGCAGCCTATGGCCCCCTTCTCACAATCACGTTTTTCAATGCAAAAAAAATACACAGAATTACAAAGAAATAAATTCTATTGAAATAGGTGTCAAGATATTATTATTGTTATAATAAAAACAAGTTCACAGGCCCAGGTTAAAAACCCTAGCCAAGTGGATGGATACCATTTCATTTACAGATGCAGGGCCTCCCTATTCCAGCTGTAAGGAAGGAGAATTCAGTGTGTGTAAAGTGGATTTTTGTTATTCTTTCTTAGACTTTTCTTCCCAGGATCCATAGCCATAACACTCTCTACTTCCCAGGTGTTAGATATGAATTCTCACAGTCAGTTCAAAACAGTTTCTACCACGCTTGCACAGTAGATATAGGGATGAAGTGACATAAAATTGTGAAGCTATTGCTGGCAATATGCCTTCTTTGTCTGTTGCCCTATAAAACAAGTGGGCACTGGTCAGTGAGTGGGGACCCTCCTAGGGGTGAATGTTCAGGCTGAATGCTGTGCTGCCTTGATCGGCCCCCACCAAGGCTTGGGAGGGAGAATCTGTGTGTTTGCCTCAACCAGCCCCCACTGAGGCTTGAGGGGATTTAGGGGAGTGCACAAGCTATGCTGGTCTCCATTGACCCCATCCACACCAGGGGTAGTTGCCCCGCCTTTACCTCAGCCCCTGCCAGAAGGGTTGTTAGGGAATGCTGTAGGAGTTGTTGCTGCCATTATCAGCAAACTCCCTTTGAGAAAATCAGACTAGAATAAAGTGAGCTTATTTAACCCCTTATTATGACTCCCATCTGTCCCTCCCTGTCATCCCATCTGACCGGATCAAAAGCGAACCTGCTAGTGAGAGAGGTGCGAGAAGCCCTCCTGGGTCTCCTTCCTAAGAAATGGCATAGTTGGTGTATTTACCTGTCCAACAGCAGCTTCCCCAGAAGAAGAGACTGGGGGACAGAAAATGAGGGTGCTAATTCACAAGGGCCCTGTAGATGAGAATCTAGCCCAGGAACCTCAGTCAACTCCCTCCAAGCACTCAGGGGTCTCCCCTGTGCTTCCCAACAGCTCCCTCTCCCCCAGCAAGCCTTGGGAAGCAAGCAAAAGGGAAATAAATGCCCTGAATGGAAGTGCTAAGGGAGGAAGAAGAGAGGAAGAGTCCCTTAATTAAAACAATTTAATTATGGCCACAACTTAGGGAAACCTGTGCACACTCACAGCAGTGATTTGGGAATAGAGAGGTTTGGGGCCTTGCAAGAAAACAATTAATTTGAGACCATTGAGAGGAGGAGGAGATTAAATACAGAAGCCGGTGAATGGGCCGTGGAGAAAAGTGTATTTAATAAGGTGGAAATGAGCTCACGTGGGGAGAGCCTGGAGGAAAAGGAAGGATGCCTTGTTGGTCAGAACAGTGAGAGGCTGAATGACTCTGAAACAGAAAGGCCGTCACTGGTGTGCTCTGATCCCCTGCTCCCTGCGGGCTGGGGCCAAGGATGGCCGAGGATGGCCAGGATGGCCAAGCTGGGCTTTGGCTGGCCTGACAAAAAGGCTTTATTGATTCCTTTTGTCTTTACATCAAAGTCGCTTCTGGGTGTCAGCAAGGTATGTGGCCATTCTGTTCAAAGTGCCATCATGATATCTATAAAGATTAGTTATTTATTGGTTTTCTACAATTGAATTATGTCCCTGCCCACACTCTTTAGATAAAGAAAATCAGTTAAGCAAACCCTGAGAGCTCACCTAGAAACACATGGGCTGTTCTGAGCTGTTCTGGGCTATGCTTGGTCATTCTGGGCTGTTCTGGACTGTTCTGGGAAGTATAGGGCCCATGAGCCCAATTTCCCAGCTCAGCACAGGAGGAGTGTCTTGTTATCTGCTCCCCGCGCAGGCCTGGTTTTCCAGATACCCAGAGTCTCACTTCCTTTGAAGGATCTTCTCAGTGGGGTCACTGGTCTGGTTTCTGGGAGCTCCTCTCTCTCTCACCCTACAGCCTGTGCAGAGAAAGAGGAGCCCCAGAACCA
This sequence comes from Phascolarctos cinereus, assembly GCF_003287225.1. NCBI lineage: Eukaryota > Metazoa > Chordata > Mammalia > Diprotodontia > Phascolarctidae > Phascolarctos > Phascolarctos cinereus. The sequence goes on along the minus strand of NW_027556402.1, from coordinate 3,159,052 downwards.
ATGGCCCCACCTTCACCAAGGTAGACGGACCAGCTGTGAGCAGAGCCACAGGGATTTCCGATCACCGGGCAAGAATCCAGGCTGAAGGGAAAATACTTTTCTCCTTCCCCTCTCCCTTTCTGTCCCAGAGGACACACATATAATCTTGCATTTTCTGCTCCTTAAAGTCACTTATCTGCTCATTTAAGTAGTAAATTTAAAGCAAGCTCACTATAGATAAAGGTTCCTGACCTGGGATCCATGACTTTGTTGTCACTTTAAAAAAAATTATTCTGATGACTGTATTTCAATATAATTGCTTTCCTTTGTAACTTTACAGATGATATTTTAGGCATTTAAACAGATGATTCCGAGCAAGACTCCGTTGGTCTCACCAGTCTGCCAAAGCCAGGATGCAAAGATTTAAGCATCAAAATCTGACCTATTTTAACTGGTTTTAATTCAAGCATGTGCAGAACCACGACCACGTGCAGGAGGAAGGAGGAACTGTGTTTGGTTAGGGGAAACAAACAGAAAGGGCAACGTATCAAACATCTTCCAAAAGTACCAGGCTTACTCCTGGCTGGGATGGGGAGAAATTGAGAGGGAATCTGATGGTTTTGGTGTATGGAGTTTGGATAAACTTTGCAAAGGACAGAATCTAACAGCTTCCTGGATTTTCCTTCTGCCTCTGAGGATTCAATGACTCAGTGACATTTTGCTGCTTGGGAGGAGGCTAAGCTGACAGGTCTCATGGCTTCCCTCCCCACACCATCTATCTTCATAGTCCATGCATGGGCAGAGGCTAGGCAGGAGGGTGAAGTTTGAGCTCCAAAGCAAGGATGGCTTATGGGGCTGCCTACCAGTGATGGTGCATCCTAGTCTGAGCAACCGAATCTTTGTGAAAGTCATAGGGCAGTGGGTGAGAGGGTGGGCAGGTGAATGCCAAATCCCATTCCAAGAACATTGCAGAAGCCTGCCTGGGGGGTGGGTCTGGGGTCTGCTTGCCTCCTCACCTCCTTCAGTGTTAGGATGCATGTCCCTGGTGATTGGGCATCTGGAGGGGACCATCAGGAGCTAACGGGCTGTGTCGGGGCCCTGCCCAGCTACGCAGATGGTGTGTGAAGCCTGTCTATAACGGGGGTTGAGTAGTGATGACGCATGTCCTGTGTTTTCGTTGGAGAGCGGCCTGGCTTCTCTTCCCCAATCAAGTTCAGTCTTTCCTCCCTGGGAAAGGATGTCCAGCTGGGGACACCTTCATGACACCAGGATTTCATCTTTTTCTGTGAATTTCGCTCTTCTGTAGTTGAAAGGAAACACAACTTGAGACAGAAATCTTCATGAGAGGTTGCTAAGGTACCTTGGTGACCAGTCAGCCAATCAAATGAGATTTGGGTTGGAAATGGTGTTTCCGTTTGACTACAGAAAACTATCCCTCCTCCACCTCTGTGCTCACTGCTGTCTTCGACCAACACATCACCTCAGGCTGCCCACATTCCTTCAAAAATGAGGGAATTAGATGGAGACCTCTAAGGTCCCTTGCCCTTCTGACATGCTGTGGTTCTGTTGTCTTAAAAATGGGGTCTTATGGGTTTTTTAAATTAAATTTTCTTTTTTATTGTGTGCTTCACAATCATAAAAAAACTTCATCATACAAAGAACATAAAAGAAGCTTGTATTCTAAGACACTGGGAGCTTCCATTCTATACAGGTTTCATGTAAGAGCTCTATCTGGATATGATGTTAAGCGAGATAGTAACAGGACTGCTCTATTGTTTGGGGGTTTGTTTTGTTTTCTTCTATGCATTTGGAAGTATGTTATTGATGCTTTGGGGAGAACATTTCTCTTACCACCCACAGATCTACCACATGTGTCTTGAGGAAGCCCCTTCCCACAAAATAAATAGATGCGCTTGAGCAAAAACAAGTCCACACTGTGGGGTCTTCTCTGGGGCGAGTTCAGGGACAGGTGTCTCTCTACAGATCGGAGGAGGATCTGATTTCTGGGCTTAAGGGTCCTGCCCAAGCCCTGTCAATACTGTTTCTGCTGTTCCGGTGTTCAGTTGGGTAAGTTTCCAAGGCCTTGGAAAAAACTAGGCTAGGACTCGATTATAGACAAATAAGAATGGTGCTGTTGTTTGCCCGTCGTTTTCAAAGAGGGTCAATGACATCACGGGTGAGATCTCAGCTTGTGCATGCAGTGGATTTAAGTGAGGCAGAATCACCCAAAGGCATCAGCTTCACTCTCTCTTCCAGAATCACCAGAATCCAGTGGCAGGACAGAGTCCAGACGACTGTTGATAGCTTGGGAATGCAAGCTTGGGATAGCTTGGCGTCTTCGATGTCTGATCCAGCTCTAAGCACTCCACAGGCCTGCTTCAGCTGCCTTTGGAACAAATTGTTCTCATTAGCCCATTCTGCTGGAGGAAGTCTTCACAGGCTCGGGGCAGACACCCCCCTAACTAACCAGCAAGTGTGAGGCACCTTGGTTACTCTCAGCTTGGTTTAGCCCAGCTGCTGAGATGGTTTTTACCAGCGTATGGTTGCTGGGCATGCTACAGCTTCTTGGAGCTGCAGATGGGAGTTGGAGACAGGTGGACAGCCAGGTGCATGAGCAACCCTGAGAAGGGTTCCCCAAGCCCTCACACTGCAGGTGCTAGTCCTCCCTGAACACCCCTAATAAGCATGTTAGCAGACGTTGAATACTGGACGGCAGACACTGTTGCTGCTGGACCTTCCTAGGCTACTAGGGCAGCCGTGTGGTATATTAGGAAGAATACAGGCTGCAGAGTCAGAGCATCTGGGTTCAATCTGAACAGAGTGACCTTGGACAAATCTCTGGGCCTCCGTTTCCTCTTCTGTAAAAGGAGAGAGTTGGTCTAGATAATCCCTATTCCCTTCCATCTCCAAATCTTTCATCTATAAATCAAGGATTGTTGAATGCCTACTAGGCACCCGGCACTGTGCAGGGTGCAAGGGTATGCTTGTAAATGTTTAACAACCATCTCTCTAGGAAAAAATGTGCCAACAATACATGTTTAAGTTTCAGTTGCATTATCCACATTTCCTCCAACCCTTTCTTAAGTCCAGACAATCACCGAGATGGTCATCTGAGCGCTGACTTGGAGCATTGGCTGATTTTCAGGGCTTATGCAGAACCCTTAACAAGTACTTCTCACAAGTCAGCCTGAGGCAGCCTCAGTGAGTGCCCCCTGGGTGCGGTGGGGCCTTTAGAAAAGGAAGGAGGAGACATGGTGCCTGACCACAAGGGGCTGGGAAAGAGGCAGGTTCAGCAGCTGGTGTTCATGGAGTTGTCTGGGAGTGTATACACACGTACGAGCAGCATTACATACAAGTGGGAGAGAGGGTGGCAGTGTGAAGCAGAGGCCCTGAGGGCAAGAGGATTTAGAGAAGTGAGGTCACCGTGGGGGGATGGGGCTTGAGCTCAGAGCCATCATGGGGGCACATAAGAAACGTACACAGAGACACAAGTACACATGTGTGTGTGGTGGGGGGCAGGGACACACAATCATCTTCATTATTTCTGGAATTATTGTCACTCTAACACCCAGGAGTGTGGCTGTGCTGCGGGACAGTGATTTCACAATTGAATAAAGGATTTCCCCCAGCTGATGGATTCAAGGATTTGTCCGCAAAACTCACAGAAAGAAAAATGAATCAGTGACAGGATAGTCCAGGAGTCTGGCCTCTCCCTCGAGAACAGGAAAAGCAGGGGACAGGGGACATGAGGGGACTCCGTGGACCTGCCTCCTCCATTCCCCAGGGGAGCTTTTCCTTTGAAGGGAAAGGTCAAGAGAGGGGCTGGTTTTGCTGGCCTTTGCCCTCGAAATGCAGCGGCTCCAGGGAAACGAATTCACAGGACGGAGTTTAAACTTGCCTGGGAGTGCACTTCTCACTCCTGGAGAAAGATGGTCGTGGGTGCCCCTAGAGACACATAGGTACACATCCCTCCTTCGAGGCGCACAAACACACACACACAGAACTCCACACACAGAGAGAGAACTCCACACACAGACAGAACTCCACACACACACACACACACACACACACACACACACACACACACACACACACACATACCCAGGTTATCATTCTCTCCTTAGAGTCATTGCAAGACTGGGAATAGAGCTTTCTGTCGCTGAGCCGCGAACCTGGACTTTGGCTTCTCACGAGAGAATGAGTACACGAGGGGAGAGAGGACCTGGGAGAAGCCATAAAGGGCAGAGGGGCTTTGGTTGGCTACTCCAATAAAAGTGGCCTAAGGAACCCTGACCCACACTGGACAGAGGACATCTCTATGTAAACCACGCTGGGTCCCCCTGCGTTAACAGCAGCAGCGGCAGCTTATGTCTGAGCGTGCCTCTAGGCTCGCGTCTCCCTGATCCTCACAAAGCGCCCCGGAGGCGGCTCATCGGCTGCGGCGCATCGCCCTCGGCTGCCCAAGCAGACTGGTTTGCGGTCCCCAGGGTCTCTGCGGGCGGCCGAGGGCTCCTTCCTTCTCAGTCCCCTCAGGGGCCGCGAGCATCGCACACACAGAAGGACCAGCGGCCGCCGCTCTTTCCTTTGGGTACCAGGGGGCCTCGACGTCTCCCGCAGGAGCAGCGGACGCGGGAGGACTCGCGCAGTGCAGCAAGGCAGCAGCAAACCACCCGCATCCTGCCGCACGTGCTGGGCTTTCGTGCCTTAGCCCCTTCCTCCTTGGAGAAGAGTCGGGGCGTCACTCTGGTGGGCGGGCCTGCTGACCGTTGCTGCTTCCTCCTCTAACTCAGAGCCATCAGAGAAGGAGAACGTCTCTGAGCAGGGCAGCCGGGTCATCTCGCCAAACCTGGGTCCAAACGCTTTCACGGCCTTCAGCAACGAAAGTTGGTAACACCTTTCAGAGTCTTTGTCCGAGACAGCTGGGGGTGCCACAGTGCACAGAGCGCTGGACCTGGAGCCAGGGAGACGAGTTCAAATCCAGCTGGGTGACGCTGGGCAAATCACTTCATCTGCGTTTGCCTCAATTTCCTCAACTGTAAAATAGGAATGATCACAGCACCTACCTACCAGGACTAAATGAGATGATATTTGTAAAGCTCAAGGCACAATGCTTATCCCTTTCCTCCTCCCCCTCCCCTTCCCCTCCCCCTTCCCTTCCTCCTCCTCCTCCTACTCCCGAAGAGCAGGAAAAACAAACCCAGAGACCAGGCCAAGGGCTGTACTTTGGAGAGTCACAGGATGAACTCCGCTGTTCCACCTCTCCATCCATTCTTCTGGTATTCTTGTCCCTGAAACCTTCCCGAAGCAGTCCCTGTTCTAATGCATCTCTACCTGGTAGCCTGGGAATGGGGAATGGGGGTGGAAAGTGTTCCCTGTAATGCAGTACTTTGCTCCAGTTTGCTTTCCTGAGTGGTTAAACCTGAGTGGTTAAGCCCCAAGAGCAATGCCTCAGTGTGCCTGTCTTTCCACAGCCCCTCCAACATGGACTGCTCTATGACTTTCATCATCTTTGCCAATTTACTCAGTGAAAGGTGGACCTTCCAGCACTTTGTACAGTGTCTGGCACATATTGTAGACGCTTAATAACGCTTGTTGACTTGCCTTGGCTGGCCTTCAAAGTCCACATGCATGGACATCTCATCTGTGAAGCCTTCCCTCATGTGTCCCATAAACATTCACCTCTGCCTGCTTAGGACTCATGCTTTCCCCTCTTTGGGGCTTTTAGACTCCATGGCATAGAACATGTCTCTCCATGCCAGATGAGAAGTTCCTTGAGGGCAGGGATTTCTCCTTCACATATATAGGTTTTCCTAGGGCCATATATACTTCCATACTGCAACAGCTGTTCCCTCTGCCAATGCAGATTTCAGCCCATCCATGCCTGCCCTCCTATCTTGTCTGTGTCCTCCTATATGTCTCGTCCGGGTCTTCCGCCCTCCTGTGTTGGGAATCCTCCTCCAGGAATCCTGGGTGAGTACCAGGGCAGCATGGAGGCTCTCCATCTGTTGTCCCTTCATCTTACAAAATGGCTCATTCATCTTCTTTTCCAGTGGCACATCTCTCTGATGATGTCGTGCACACAATTCTTCATCGCTCACAAGCTGTGGCTTAATTAGCCCCACCTTGCATCTCTGCATCACTGGGGAAAACTGGCAGCTTACCTAGGATCTGGTTCCTGCCCTGGAGAGCTCATGGTGTAGTAGGGGAAAGGTGACACCTGGGTACATACGACTGGAGCTTGGGAGAACCTTCCAGAGGGGCACAGATAAGCTCAGTGGAGGCTTCCCAAGGGGCTCAGAGTTGACTTCCTGGCATTGTATCAGCCTCTCTACCCTCACCTAGCACTCAGCATTCTTCTCATTTCTTAATGCTGTCTTCATGTCCTCGTGGGCACCCTGCTGCTGTCCGGAGCTCACTCATTCCCAGAACCAAGCTCACTGTGTACCCCGAGGCACAAGTGTCCAGTGTTCCTTTGGGGGAAGTCATTGTTCCATGAGAACAATGTGGGCCCAATGTTAGCCTGGAAGAGGCTCATGGAGCAGGCACAGCTGCCCTCGGGGCTCTGGGCAGCCAGCACAGGAGACCTCAATGGCTGGCTAGGGGCTGGTGGGTTGTGGCTTAAAGGAAGCTGTCTGTTCTCTGTAAACCGCTCTCGCCAGAGGTGACACAGAGGCGGAGCTGCCCAAGAGAGGAGTCCATTAGGCAGCTCTCTGCCTCACGTTCTGTGCCAGCTTCCACGGGAATGGCCGCTCCTCAGAGAGGAAGCCTGCTACATCTGCATTTATTAAAAAGATTATTGGGATTTTATTTTAGCATCCATTGGCTGGTGCAGGTATTCACATCCCTGAACAGACAACTTTTCTATTGAAAACCATGGAGGCTCTTGCTTTTATGAGTATGCTTTTGATCCTATTAAAGAAGGGCCTATACTTTTTAGGGTTTTTGACACAAATTGGTCCAGGGTTTTGTCAAAAGCTTTTTATGAATCTATAAAAGAATTATGTAGTTTTTAGTCTCTTGTTTATGTGGTTAAGTACGCTCATAGTTTTTCTAATGTTGAACCATCCTTTCAACTCTCATATGAATCCAACTAAGTTATAGTGAATTATTTTTTGTTTCAATTATTTTATTATGACCTTAACAAACATGAACATTTCAAAATATAAAAGACTGAAAAAGAATATTGTATATGAAACTGTGACCTTCTTTTAGGTAATTTGTTTTAAAAGTGTATTGTAAATTTAATACAATAGTAACAAACTTTTATAAATGTTTCATTGATCTTCCTTCCTTCCTTCCTTCCTTCCTTCCTTCCTTCCTTCCTTCCTTCCTTCCTTCCTTCCTTCCTTCTTTCCTTTCTTCTATCATTAACAACCACCCATTCCCACCATATATCCACAAGGCCCCCCTCTTCCTCCATCGAAGCCTTCCCTGGTAACAAATTCTTGTTAACAGCTATGATGTATATAGCACTTTAAGGTTTACAAAGCACATTACATTATGTTGTCTCATTTTATTCTCACAACAACCATATGAGGATGCCACTATTATCCCCATTTTACAGATGAGGAAACTGAGGCTGAGGAATATTAAGTGATATACCCAGTGTCTCCCAGCTAGTAAGTGTCTAAGGCAGGATTCAGATTCAGGTCTTCCTCATTCCAAGCCCACACTGTATGCACTTCACCACCTAGCTACCTCCATTGAAACAACTTCACACACAGGTTAGGTCTGAAAAAAAAAATGTGTCATTCTGTACCTACTAGGACATCATTGTTTTGCAATAGGTGGGAAGCCATGTTTCATCATCAGTCACTAATGAGTCATGAATCATCACTGCACTGATCAGGGCTCCAAAGTCTTTCAAAATCGTTTTCCTTTGTGAGCGTAATCATTGTATACATTGTTTTCATTCTACTCACTTTACCTCACTTCACACAGATCTTCCTAAGCTTCTCTGAATCCGTTCTTTTTTTGTCATTTCTTATGGCACAGTAATACTTCACTGTAGTCATACATAGATCATGATTTATTCAGCCACTCCCCAACTCATGGTTCTTTCCTTTGTTTCTAGCTCTTTGTTACAATAAAAAGAGCTGCTGTAAATATGCCTTGTAGGTATGAGTCCTTTCCCTCTGTCTTTGACCTCTTTGGGGCATGTTCTGGATAATGGCACTGTTGGGTCAAAGAGTATGAGCAATTTAGTACCTTTGGGACTACAATTGTAAATTGCTTTTGAGAATGGCTAGACAAATTCACAGTCCCACCAATAATGCATTAATAAGGTGCTTTGGCTCCTATAATTCCCCCAACAGCTACCATTTTACTTATTTATTTTTGGCCAATCTGATGGTAAGATGTAGAACCTTAGAGTTGCTTTAATTTGCATTTCCTTTATTATTAATGATTTAGAGATTTTTCATCTGGTTGTTGATGGCTTGCCTTCTTCCTTTTGAGAACTGCCTATTCCTATTCTTTGACCATTTAGCTACTGAAGAATTATTCATTTTCAGGATATAGTCTCCTTGTAAGGGTTTTACTTAAAGTTTCTGCATCACTGTTCATAGTAAGATGGGTCCAGAAGATAGTGGAGAGAAGCCAGGAAGTTACCTGAACTCTCCCTGATTTCCCTCAGAAGCAACATTAAAGTAAGCCTCTAAAACAGATTCTGGAGTGACAGAAGCCACAAAAAGACAGAGTGAGACAATTTTCCAGCTTAAGAAAACTTATCAGGACTTCAGAAAAAGTCTGTCTCACTTGGGCATAAGGGAAGCTCAGCACAATGCAGATAGTGTCAGGGCAAGCCTGCGGGTGGCTCTTAGCCACAGCAGAGATCGGCACCTCAGTCCTGACTCAGCAGGCTAGTGGCACAGTTGTGAGGCCTGCAGTCCCAGCACAGAAGGCAAACTGCCAGCCACAGAACCCCGGCACAACAGGTGGGACTAGGCTGGGCCACTCCAGCACAGTGGGCAAGCTGCAGGCCCTGGAGGCCCTGGCACAGAAAGCCAGTGGCCTGGCCCCTGGCCCCCAGCAAGAGAAGCTTGGGACAGTGTCCCTTGTGATGCAGGAGCAGGGCTCAACTTTAAAAGTCACAAAATAAGCTAAAAAATGAACAAAAACAGAAAAGAACCCCAACCATAGAAAACTAGTATGATGACAGGGAAGATCAAAACACAAACTCAGAAGAGGACAAGGTAGCAAAATGCTGACATGTGAAGCCTCAAAAGGGAATATGAATTGGTTGCAAGCCCAAAAAGCCTTCTTGGAAGAGCTCAAAAAGGATTTTAAAAATCAAATAAGAGGAAAAAAAATCAAATAAAAGAGGTAGAAGAAAAACTGGAAAAGAAACAAGACTTTTGCAAGAGAGAGTCAACAGCTTGGAAAAGGAAGGAGACAAATTAACTGAAGAAAACAACTCCTCAAAAAATACACTGGCCAAATGGGAAAAAAATCCACTGAAGAAAACAACGCCTTAAATAATAGAATTGGGCGAATGGAAAAGGAGATACAAAAGCTAACTGAAGAAAATAATTCCTTAAAAATTAGAATTGGGCAAGTGGAAGCTAATGTCTCTATGAGACATCAAGAATCAATCAAATAAAATCAAAAGAATGAAAAAATAGAAGAAAAAGTAAACTATTTCATTGGAAAAACAACTCATCTGGAAAATAGATCTAGGAGAGATAACTTAAGAATTTGGACTACCTGAAAGCCATGATCACAAAAAGAGCCTGGACAGCATCTTTCAAGAAATTATCAAGGAAAACTGCACTTATACACTAGAACCAGAGGGTAAAATAGTCATTGAAACCAATCACCTCTTGAAAGACATCCCAAAATGAGAACTCCAAGGAATATTGTAGCCAAAATCCAGAACTATCAGGTCAATAAGAAAATACTGCAAGCAGCCGGAAAGAAACAATTCAAATATCAAGGAGCCACAGTCAGGATCACACAGGACTTAGCAGCTTCTACTTTAAAGGATTGGAGGGCTTGAAATATGATATTCCAGAAGGCAAAGGAACTTGGATTACAAACAAGAATCAAATACCCAGCAAAATTGAACACAATCTTTTAGGGGAAAAGATGGATATTCAATGAAATAGGGGACTTTCAATCCTTCCTTGTGAAAAGACCAGAGTTGAACAGAAAATTTGATTTTCAAATACAAGACTCAAGAGAAGCATAAAAAGGTAAATGGGAAAGAAAAAAACTCACTATGTTATTCAGTAAGATTAAACTGTTTACAACCCTACACAGCAAGATGATACTTGCAACTCTTGAGAACTATACCTCTTATTAAGGCAGTTAAAAGGAGTATCCATACACAGAGGGTGTGGGTATAAGTTGACTTTGATGTGATAACATTAAAAAAAATTAAGGTGTGAAAAAAAGATGGTACTGGGAGAAGAGGAAAGGAGGAGGCAGAATAGGATAAATTACATCACATGAAGAGGCACAAAAGACCTATTAGAGTAGAGGAAAAGAAGAGATGCAGTGAGTATTGCTTGAACCTCACTCTCATTGGATTTGGCTCAAAGAGGGAATAACACACACACTCAATTGGGTGTAGAATTTTGCCATATAGGGAAGTAGGAAGAGAAAGTGGAAAGAAAATGGAGGGGGGCTGATAGAAGGGAGGACAGACTGAGGGAGGTGGTGGTAATAAGTAAAGCAGTGGTGAGGAGGAACAGAGTGAAAGGAGAGAGAAAAGCATAAACAAGGGGGAAATAGGATGGAGGGGAATACATAGTAATCATAATTGTGAATGTGAATGGGACGAACTTTCTCATAAAACAGAAGCAGATAGTAGAGTGGATTAAAAACCATAATCTTATAATATGTTGTTTACAAAAAACACATTTGAAGCAGAGAGATACATACAGAGTAAAGGCAAAAGGCTGGAGCAGAATATATTACACTTCAGCTGAAGTAAAAAGGGTAGCAATTCTGATCTCAGACAAAATGAAAGCAAAAATAGATCCCATTAAAAGAGATAAAGAAAGAAACTATATCTTGCTAAAAGGTACCGTAGAAGATGAAGTAATATCAATGCTAAACATATATGCACCAAGTGGTATTGTATCCAAATTCTTAGAGGAGAAATTAAGTGAGTTACAGGAAGGAATAGACAGCAAAACTATGCTAGTGGGGGACCACAAACTTCCCCTCTCAGAACTAGATAAATCTAACCACAAAATAAATAGGAAAGAAGTTAAGGAGTTTAGAATTTTGGAAAAGTTAGGTATGATATACTTCTGGAGAAAATTAAATGGGGATAGAAAAGAATATACTTTTTTCTCAGTGGTATATGGCACCTGCACAAAAATTGAGTGTGCATTAGGGCATGAAAACCTCATAATCAAATACAGAAAAGCAGAAATATTAAATGCATCCTTTTCAGATTGTGATGAAATAAAAACTACGTGTAATAAAGAAATGGAAATGGAAAATAAAGAAATGGAAAGACAGACTAAAAATTAATTGGAAACTAAATAATCTAATCTTAAAGAATGAGTGGGTCAAACAATAAATTACAGAAACAATCAATAATTTTATCAAAGAAAATTACAATAGGCGGAGCCAAGATGGCAGAGTGAAAGCAGTGACGTGCTTGAGTTCTCCCAAAAACCCCTCCAAATACTCAAAAAATGGCTCTAAACAAATTCTGAAGCAGCAGAACCCACAAAAAGACAGAGTGAAACAAATTTCCAGCCCAAGACAACCTGGATGATTGATCAGAAAGATGTATTAGGCTGGGCTGGGAGTGCAGCATGGCATAGAGTGCGGCGTGGCATGGGCGCGCAGGCCGCAGCAAACCTGGAGCAGGCCTCAGAGGACTGAATCGCAGGCAGCTGTGGAGGTTTCCAGACTCCTCAATCCACCAATGCCAAAGACAACTTAGAAGGTCAGTGGGAAAAGTCTGTTTCTGTTGGTGGTCAGAGAGGAATGCGGGGTTTCAGCTCCATTCCCCAAGAGCGCAGCCTTGGAGGGGCAGCTGCTTCCCGAGCTTCCAGCCCACAGACTGAGGGGGATTCCAGTGGCTGATCAGAGAGGGACTGCAGGGATCTCTTTGCCAGTGCTGAGACAGGAATCTCTTGCTTTGCCGATTTTGGATCTGGGTCACAGTTCTGGGTGGTGGTGTTGGGGTGAGGAGGAACGCTGGTGTGGTGGAACTTGGAGTGGCTGTGGAGAGGAACCGCTCCTCACAGTTACGGGACAGAAAGGAATACTTGTGGTCACAGGCCAGGAAAGGAGTAAACACCTCACCCCTTATCATACCACCTTGGAAGAACTGAAAATTTACAGGTCCCTACAAGTATCTCTGAAAACAGCTACACAAACCCCTGAAGCTTGGGACAGTACACTCTCCACATTGGAAGCAGACTCTTACCTTAACAAAGAGTTTAAAACTCAAGTAATTGGCTGAGATCATGAGCAAGCAGCACAAAAAGAGTCAGACTATATTATCTTACTTTGGTGAAAAAGAAGATCAAAGTATACAACCAGAAGAAGACAATAAAGTCAAAGCTCCTACATCCAAAGCCTCCAAGAAAAATATGAATCAGTCCCAGGCCTTGGAAGAGCTCAAAAGGGATTTTGAGAAGCAAGTAAGGAAAGTAGAGGAAAAACTGGGAAGAGAAATGAGAGTGATGCAAGAAAATCATGAAAAACAAGTCAACAGCTTGCTAAAGGAGAACCCCAAAAAATACTGAAGAAAATAACACCTTAAAAAACAGCCTAACCCAAATGGCAAAAGAGGTCCAAAAAGCTAATGAGGAAGAGTGCCCTGAAAAGCAAAATTGGACAGATGGAAAAGGAAGTCCAAAAGATTACTGAAGAAAATACTTCCTTAAAAGTTGGAATAGAGCAATTGGAAGCTAAAGGCTTTATGAGAAATCAAGACACTGTAAAACAAATCCAAAAGAATGAAAAATTAGAAAACAATGTGAAATATCTCATTGGAAAAACAACTGACTTGGAAAATAGATCCAGGAGAGAGAATTTAAAAATTATTGGACTATCTGAAAGCCATGATCAAAAGACATCATCTTTCAAGAAATTATCAAGGAAAACTGCCCTGATGGTAGTAAAACCAGAGGGCAAAATAGAAATTGAAAGAATCCACAGATCTCCTCCTGAAAGAGATCCCCAAAGGAAAACTCCTAGGAATATTGTAGCCAAATTCCAGAGTTCCCAGGTCAAGGAGAAAATATTACAAGCTGCCAGAAGGAAACAATTCAAGTACTGTGGAAACACAATCAGGATAACACAAGATTTAGCAGCTTCTACATTAAAGGACCACAGGGCATGGAATATAATATTCCGGAGGGCAAAGGAGATAGGATTACAACCAAGAATCACCTACCCAGCAAAACTGAGTATAATCCTTCAGGGAAAAAAATGGTCATTCAGTGAAATAGAGGACTTTCAAGCATTCTGATGAAAAGACCAGAGCTAAACAGAAAATTTGACTTTCAAATACAGGACTCCAGTGGAACATGAAGAGGTAAACAGGAAAGAGAAATCATAAGAGACTTATTAAGATTGAACTGTTTACATTCCTGCATGGAAAGATGATATTTGTAACTCATGAGAACTTTGTCAATATTAGGGTAGTTGAAGGAAAAAAATTGTGTGCATGTATAGATAGATAGATAGATAGATAGATAGATAGATAGATAGATAGATAGATGGCACAGGTTGAGTTGAAGATTAAGGGGTCATATCTGGAGAATAAAATTAAGGGATGAGAGAGGATAATACTCGGAGAAGAAAGGGAGAGGTAGAATGGGGTAAATTATCTCACACACAAAAAAAAACAGAAAAGAAAAGTCTCTCACAGTGGAGGGGAAACAGGGGAAGGTGAGAGGGAATGAGGAATCTTATTCTCATAGGATTTGGCTTAAGGAGGGAATAACATACACATTCAATTGGGTATGGAAATCTGTCTTACCCTACAGGAAAATAGGGGGAGAAGGGGACAAGAGAGCAGGGGATGATAGAGAGGAGGGCAGATTGGGAAAGGGGTAATCAGAAGTAAATACTTCTGAGGAGGGTCAAAAGAAAGAATAGAATAAATGGGAGGGCAGGATAGGATTAAGGGAAATAGAGTTAGTTTTTCACAACATGTCTACTATGGAAGTGTTTTGCATAACTGCACATGTACAACCTATATTGAGTTGCTTGCCTTTTCAATGAGGGTGGGTGGGGAGGGAGGAAGGGAGAAAATTTGAACTCAAAGTTTTAAAAACACATGTTTTAAAAAAAATGTTTTCACATGCAACTGGGAAATAAGAAATACAGGAAATGGGGGTACAGAAGTCTATCCTGCTCTACAGGAAAATAGAAGGGAAGGGGATAAGAGAAGGGAGGGGGTGAGAGATAGAAGGGAAGGCAGACCAGGGGAAGGGGTATTCAGAATGCATGCCATCTTGGGGTGGGGGGAGGGGTGAGAAATTTGGAACTTAAAAACTTGTGGAAGTGAATATTGAAAACTAAAAATAAATAAATTTATATTAGAAAGTTAAAAAAAAGTTACAATAATGAGACAACATACCAAAATTTATGGGATGCAGCCAAAGCAGTTCTTAGGGGAAATTTTATATCTCTAAATGCGTACATGAATACAATAAAAAGATCAGTGAATTGGGCATGCAACCAAAAAAGCTAGATAAAGAACAAATTAAAAATCCCCAGTTAAATACCAAATTAGAAATTCTGAAAATCAAAGGCAAGATTAATAAAATTGAAAGTAAGAAAACTATTGAATTAATAAATTAAACTAAGAACTGGTTTTATGGGAAAAAACCCCAATAAAATAGACAAACCTTTGGTTAATTTGATTAAAAAAAGAAAGAAGAAAGCCAAATTACCAATATCAAAAATGAAAAGGATGAATTCACTACCAATGAACAGGAAATTAAAGCAATAATTTGGAGTTATTTTGCCCAATTTATTGTATGCCAATAAATCTGACAATCTAAGTGAGATGGATAAATATTTGCAAAAATATAAATTGCCTAGATTAACAGAAGAGGAAATAAAATGCTTAAATAACCCCCTTTTAGAAAAAGAAATTGAACAAGCCATCAATGAACTCTCTAAGAAAAAAATCTCCAGGGCCAGAAGGATTTATAAGTGAATTCTACGAAACATTTAAAGAACAATTCATTCCAATACTGTGTAAACTATTTGGAAAAATAAGCAAAGAAGGAGTCCTACCAAATTCCTTCTATGACACAAATATGGTGCTGATACCTAAACCAGGAAGAGCCAAAATAGAGAGAGAAAATTATAGACCAATTTCTCTAATGAGTATAGATGGAAACATTTTAAATACAACATTAGCAAAAAGATTACAGGAACTTATCATGAGATACGCTATGACTAAGTAGGATTTATATCAGGAATGCAGGACTGGTTCAATATTAGGAAAACTATCACCATAAGTGGCCATATCAATAACAAAACCAGCAGAAATCATATGATTATCTCAATAGATGCAGAAAAATCTTTTGACAAAATACAGCACCTATTTCTTTAAAAAATACTAGAGAGCATAAGAATAAGTGGAGTTTTCCTCAAAATGATAAGTAGTATCTATCTAAAACCATAAGCAAGCATTATATATAATGGGGATAAGCTAGAAGCTTTCCCAATAACATCAGGGGTGAAACAAGGATGTCCATTATCACTACTATTATTCAGTATCATACTAGAAATATTAGTTTAGCAATAAGAGAAGAAAAAGAAATTGAAGGAATTAGAATAGACAATGAAGAAACAAAACTTTCATTTTTTGTATATGATATGATGATATACTTAGAGAATCCTAGATAATCAACTAAAAACTGCTTGGAACAATTAACAGCTTTAGCAAAGTTGAAGGATATAAAACAAACCCACATAAATCATCAGCATTTCTATATGTTACCAACAAAGCCCAACAGCAAGACATAGAAATAGAAATTCCATTCAAAATAAATATAGACAGTATAAAATATTTGAGTGTCAACTTGCAAAGACAAACCAAGGAACCATATGAACATAATTACAAAATACTTGTCACACAAATAAAATCAGATCTAAACAACTGTAAAAATATTAATTGTTCATGGGTAGGTTAAGCTAATATAATATAATATGCTAGCCAAAAACAGACTATTTTATGGAGAACTTACAGAGGGCAAATGCTTACATGGTGGTCAGAAAAAGCAATACAAGGCCAGTCTCAAGATCTCTCTTAGGAGCCTTGGAATTGATTGTGTGGCATGGGAGACACTGGCGCAGGACCGCTTAGCATGAAATGCCCTCATCAGAGAAGGTGCTGTGCTCTATGGCCAAAGCAGAATTGAAGTAGCTTAAAAGAAACGCGAGATGTGCAAATTCAGAGGATGCACTCTAAATGTTCACGTGGACTCTTGGTACCCGACCTGGGGTAGAACATGCAGAATTTTTATTGGTCTGATCAGCCACAGTCGGACGCAATGTAACTCGATTCTAACCAATTGATGTCATTTTGGTTCTCCCCGAGAATAAAGGACAACAATCAACTGACCAACCCATGTGGAAATGTGTTTAACACGATTGTACGTGTATGACCTGTATCAGATTGCTGCTGTCTTGGGGAGGGAGGAGGGAAGGGAAGGAGAAAAATTTGGAACTCAAAATCTTACAAAAATGAATGTTGAAAACTGTCTTTACATGAAATTAGAAAACATGAAATACTATTAAGTGGAGGGAAAAGATGGGTACTTAGTACTTTTTTTCTCTCCTTTGTTTTTCCCTGTTTTGCTATCAGGACCATATTTGTCTCATAAATGGAGTTTGGTAGATTATTTTCTGTCTGTTTTTTAATAAAATTATTGTATCATCATTATAAGTTGCTCTTTAAAATTTGGAAATCAACATTTAAAAGGGAATATTAAAAATAAACAATACATTTTAAAATGGCTTAAAGAATGTAACAACAGCTAGAAAAAATGAATTGCTTTTTAAGTATTTGATAAAAATAACTTGCCAATCCAATTGTCTCAGGTTTTGGCCACTCACTCAAGGCTTGTTTGATTTCTTTTTGTGAGATGGCATTCTTTAAATGTGTTATTTCTTGTTTTGTTAGCTTGAGTATTTTATATTTTTGTAGATAATCAATTTTCTTTGAAATCTCAGTTTTGCTGGCATATGCCCATGTCTCATAATTTCTGTTAATTAGTTTTATTTGCTCTCTGTTGTAAATTCATTTCATTTTCCTCTCTCTTTTTCTTGATCAGATTGGCTAAATGGCTTGTTGATTTTGTTAGTATTTCCAAAAAGTTACCTCCCATTTTATCATCTTTTTATTTTCAAGTTTCTCTATTTCTTCTCCAATTTTCAAGATTTATTCTTTGGTACTTGCACCAAGCTTGCTAGTTTGTTTTTTTCTGGTCTTTTTAATTGCATGCTCAGTTCACTGATCTGTTTTCCTGTTCTGAGAATATAAATTTTCAGAGATATAAATATTCTTCTGAGGACCACTTTTACTGCATCCCAAATGTTTGGGTTTGTTATCTTATTATGATCATTATCATTGGGGTTCATAAAATAAGTATAGGCTAGGGAAAGCTTGGTCAGATAATGATTTCAATGGTCTTATAAATGTAAAGTTTTATACCTGGGCACAAAAAATCAGCTCCACAAATGTGGGGTTCATAGATGGATAGTGATTGGTAGGAAAAGGATCTGGGGATTTTAGTCGACTGCATACTTAATATGAGTCAGCATTGTGTTATTTTAAAAAAAAAGGTGATGCCATCTTGGGCAGCATGAGGAGGGGCAGAGCTTCTAGGAGCAGGGAGGGGATAATCCCACTGTTCTCTGCCCTCATCATTCCTCACCTGGAGGAGTGTGCTCAGTCCTCAGCACCATGATTTAAGGATAATGACAAGCTGTCCAGGTGTCCAGAAGAGCACAGCCAGGATGGAGAAGGACCTCGAGTTTATATCACATGAGCATCAGTTAAAGGAACTGGGGTCATTTAGTCTAGAGAAGAAGAAGCCCCATCTACATAAAATACATCTGATAGAAATAGCGAATCTCGTTGGTGGCTGAGCGGAGGATGGGCTGGAGTGGGAGGGACTGGAGGCAGGCAGACCCTCCAGCAACCATTGCCATAGTCTAGGTGTGAGGTGATGAGGGTCCCCACTAGAGCGGTGGCAGCTCAAATCATGCCTCAGACTCCTAATTGCTGCCTAACCTCTGTTTTCCTCAGTTTTCTCACCTTTAAAGTGGGAATAATAACAGCACCTACCTCCCAGGGCTTTTTGAGAATCAAATGAGATATTATGCAATGTGCTTTGCAAACCTTAAAGTGTTGCATAAACGTGAGCTACGAGCCTCCTTTTTCAGAGGAGATAGTAACCAATGGTCAGAAAGGGAAACTGATTTGCTCAAGGTCACGCAGCTGGACTTAAACCCAAGTCTCCTGATGTCAAGACCAGGACATCATGGTGTTTGAAGGAAAGTATTTCTGTCCAGTTTATGGACAAAGCTTTCCTCCAAACTGAGTGGGCGGAGGGTGCTCAAAGGCCCCTTCCTCCTCCAGATCCATGAATCACAGGATATCTGCTTTGAGATCTTGTTCTGAAGGGTGGGAGCACTAAGATCTGTCTCTGCTGGAGAGCTGGCTGGCAGGCAGGGCTGTGGAGCAGACCCCCCCAGATGCTGCCACCTGCTGGTGAAGGGCATGTATTACCCCCCCTTTCAGGGGCACAGAAACCTAGTGGGGTCTTAGAGCTGCCTCCTGGCCGGGCCACACATCCAGTGAGCCATGAGCTCAACAATGGTGAATTCAGGTTGGCTTTGTATCCAGCCATCTCCTACATTTGGAAGAAGACTCTGTGTGTGTGTGTCTGGGGGGTGCTGCGAGCCTCCGGGCCAGCCATAGACCCACCAGATCTTTCTCTAGGCTAGAAGGTGTTCTGGGGACCAGCCTTCAAGCACCAATACCCACCCAAATACTTCAGCAAAATGCTTTTTGGCAACAGGGTGGAGAAAGAAGAAAGAGGCTTAGAGAGAGGGTGACCTAACCAAGGTCACAGGGTGGCTGGCAGCAGAGCTGGGAGCCCAGCCGAGGTCCATGACTCCCCTGGACCAAGATGCTTCTGCCTTTAGACCCTTCATATCTCCCCACCTTCCAGAGTCTTGCCTACTCCGCTAAGGCCAAGTTTTGGGAAGGGCCAAGACTAGAAACTTTCCTCAGAGTCCAGTGGTTGCTGTTTTATGAAGCACACCTGGCCGGGAGGCCTCTCTGGGAACAAGGTGGGGATGAGGGGGGCAGGTACCCAGTTCTCCTTGATGGGTTGGCCTTCTTGTGCCAGCGGGCCTTGAGGGATGCCCATGCTGACCCCTAACAGAACATAGAGATCAGACAGGCCATACACACAGAGCCAAGTTCAGTTTCCTGGCTCTTTTCAGGGGATTATGTGCCTCTCTTTTGTGAGCCCACAGAGAGCTTCTGGGCAGCCAGTCCTGCAGAGCCACCATCCCTCCCATCCGTGCCAAGGGAAGGTGGAGGGAGGAGACCCCCAGCTTTCATCAGCATGCTCTGCTGCTTATCTGGGTACATGAACAAAGATTCAAAGACGACCTGGCCATGCAATTGATTGTTCAGGGCTGAAGACATGTCCTTAACATCAAGTGATCTTCCTTTTATTCTTTTGTAAAGCAAGCCTGGTGTGAGGGAAAAGCTATGGAGAGAATTGATTTCTCCCCAATTGCCTCCAAAATACTAATTCTATTGAAATATGATTCAGCAGATAATGGAGATGACGCTCATTACAGCCCCTCTAAAGGTTAATCCTGCCAGGGCAGCAGGCAGACAATGAATTTAGATCCATTTATTCCCAACCTCACTACCCAGACACTGAGCCAGATGGGCATCTGGGCCTTGGGCCAATGTGACCTTGTGTCTGCTTGCAAGAAAAAGTCTCAAGAAACAAATCTTGAAGTTCCAAGAACAAAAGCTCATCATGATGCTTGAGGGAGCCGCAGAATGAGCCACAAGGGTATTTAGTCACCTCCTTTCAGAACATTCACAGATAAGGCTTCCCCAGGATGTTAGACAAGGTGCGCCGGGAAGAGCTGAGATTGGGAGTCGAAAGTCCTAAGTTAGAGTCTTGGCTCTGCTCTCCACTGCTTATGAGACCACAACCAAGCTATTTAAGTATTGGAGGAGTGCTCAGAGTGCTGGGCCTAGAGGCGGGAAGACCTGAATTCAAATTTGGCTTCAAACATTTACTAGCTGTCTGACCTTGGGCAAGTCACTTAACCTGTTTCTTCATCTGTAAAATGGGGATAATGCTAGCACTTCTCTTCCAGAGTTGTTGTGAAGATTAAATGAGTGTATGTACACACATACACACACATACATCCATATCTATACATATTTATACATTACTTTGCAAAATTGAAAGTGATATAAATGCTGGCTACTATCAACTAGCTATCAGTTTCCTCATCTGTAAAATGTACTATCTACTCAATGCATTGTTTCTGCCCTGACTGTAAGTTCCTTATCTCTGTGGATGGCACCTCCGCCCTTTCCAGGTGTACAGGTTTGTAAACTTGGAGTCAGCTTTGACCTTTTTTTCTCCTGTGAGCCTTGTATAGGAAAGACCAAACTTCCAGTTATCAGGAAGAGCAGGGGACAGTCTGTGGGATCCGCACAGGATGATGGTGGTCTATGCCTCTGCCTCAGCCAGGGTGCTGATATCACTGGGCAAGAGAGCCAGCAGGCCACCATCTTCGAAGAGCATAGAAAGAGGTCAGATAGAGGACCTCTTGTCTACTCTCTAGAGTATCAGGGGTTCATGGTGATGGTCACACACACACATACACACATGCACACACCCCTATAGTTTGGGAAAACAAGCTGGAAACATCTGCAGAGGAAGAGGGGAATTCTGACCTGTATCAGGAGACTGGAAGGGGAAGGATGTCACACAGAGGAGAAAGAAAGAGAACCTTTGAACACTGGCACTCTGGGAAACGAATGTGGACTCTTCCCAAAGACGGATGCTCTCGGGAGGAAGCCGCCACCTGTCACTACAGGAATGATGATGAAGCTCACTGGGCACTGTCTGGGGAATGCTCACTCACTCCATCGAGGTCATAAGAGTGGTGGTGGTGATTGACTCCCTCAGAGGGAAGCCAGGAAAAGAGGAAGTCTGTTGACTTGGCTAAGTCTTTGCTAAGCATTGATTAAGCACCTACTATGTGCCGGGCACTATGTTAAGCACTGGAGATATAAAAAATACCAAAAAATCAGTCCTTCCCCTCAAGGAGCTCATAGTCTAATGGGGGGATGACATGCATAGAACTACATACAGACAAGACAGAGTCAGAGTCAATGGGAGCTCATCTCAGCGGAGAGCTTGGGTACCTTCCTGGTGCGTGTATCCAAACAAGGATGGACAATCTCCCAAGACTGGTCAAGCTAGATGACTTCTTCTGGTAACTCACATGGGCCCAAAGGACACTGCCGGGAGGAGCCAAGGATTAACAAATCCTGGATGAGAAACTGAACACAGTAGGGGCATAGGTGGCATTTTCATCATTGATGCCCATCAGAGGCAAGGATTTAAAGTGAAACAAAACAGCTGATGAAGAAGATGGTGTCTGCTAGTGGGGGTCGGATTTCTGGATGCAATTTAAAACGGAGGCAGGAAAAAGGAGGGGTTTGGAGGAAAGCTGGAAAAGCAGGGTTTAGCAGGATCTTTGAATATTTCTTTAAACATTAAAATGGTTTTAAGCACAAATAAAAAAATGAGGAAATGGTGAATTCTGCAAACCATAGACTGGTGAGCTTGATGTGAAGCTGCAGGAATATTCTAGATTGGAATATTAAAGCGATGCTAGTGAATGTAACATGATTGTGTATCAATGCACCAATAAAGCAAAAATAAAGTAAAATAAAATAAAATTAGGGCAGGGAGCCCAAGAACTTGGATGGAAAAAAAAATCGAACTTGTCCTGCAACTTTGTATGTTTTAAAAAAAACACGGTTCTGAGAAGGGGTCCATAGGTTTCAAGACGGACTATCAAAGGGGTCCATGCCACACACCAAAGTCGAGATTCCTTGGGGGTTTGTTCTATGAAGTTTGGATTCAGTCAAAGGGCTGCACTTGAGGACCTAGAGGGCCACGCCTGGCTTCAAGGCCACAGGTTCCCCCTCACGGTCTAGACTTAAGAAAGGGCTAATAATACAGATTCATCTTAGAATTGCATCATGTCTACATTGTTCACCCTAGAGAGTCAGTTGTTAAATATTTGTTGGCACACCATTCTTTGCCCAGGTGACACAACTAATAATTAAAGCTGGATTTGACCTCAGGTCTTTCTGACCCCAGTTCTAGTGCTCTGTGCACTCTGGTGCCCCTTAGCTGTATAGATCCCACTGTGATAGTTGGTTATTGATCATAAAAAGACATTTGACTTGTCTTTTACAGGTTCTTCCACAAGGTGTGTCCTGTCCACGTATAAAAATCATCCCTTGAAGGCTATGACACCAGAAACCATTCTATTCAATTATCCTCTGGCTTTGAACCCCAAGCAAGGCATAAAACAGGAAGACAGCTGCTCGGTCAAGATATGTTATTGAGATGGAGGAGTTCCATCACAGAGTCCAAAGTGAAGAAAGATTACCCATGGGTGGTAACGTCCTCCAATACTCCTGTTGGTGGATGACATTACGCTGGTGGCATCAAGCCTTGCAACGTTACAGAGCCTCTTGAGAGAAATCCACAATACTCAGAGTTTAGCCTGACCATCCACACAGGAAGGAACAAGTGGATGAAGAATGTCTAGCACCCAGAGTTCAACACACACTTGAATAGACACCTGTAGAGTGTGTCCACAAGCAGCACATCTGCCTGAGACAAACAGGACAGATGAACGCTGGGCCGGGTCCAGAGTCAAACAGGAGGAAGAGAGTGGGTCGGACCACCTTCGGGAAATGGCAGAGCTCCCTCAATGACCCCTGGCCTCCCGGGAATGCCAGCCTTTGCCTGGCATTGCTACACGGCAGTGACACACGCCATGCAAATTTTGGGAGAGTTCAAGCTGAACGTCAGCCAGAGGGCGATGGAGAGGCGAATCGTGGCTAGGAGCAGGCTGCAATGTCGGATTGATGGTGGAGAACCTCTCTGAAGAAGGACAAGAGTAAAAGATGTCCTCAGTGAATCATGTGATAGGGAGAGAAGGTGGGCTGTGGTCAGCATGAGGATGACTGGGAGACAGCCACAGAGCACCCTGGGGCCTTCGTGATGCCAACAGAAATCAAGGAAGGCTTCCAGTGCCCTGGGGGAGGCGTGTACAAGGACTACACAAAATGAGCAGGCATGGGCGGTTGTCTCGTACATTGTCGGAGGTGCCCAAGAAGAAAATGCCGATACTGCGCTCTGCATGTTGAGGCTGCAGTGACCCCAGTCTGCCGTGTTTAATACTCGTCAATCTGCATCCAGAATGTCCCCCATGCCCTCTCACAGGACCCTACCCCGATTTGATCTGAGGCAACATTTACAGGAATTTTGAGCATGGAAAGCTATGTTAAAATTATGGTCTGGTTTAATATTCAAGAATATTTCAATGACCAAGCTGCCCGGACCAGTCTCCTCACTCCCAGAGAGAACAAAGGGGAAAGCACTCAGCCAGGGTCACACATACATACAAAGACAGAATCTAGGAGTTGGAGGAATCTTGAGGGGAAGCTTGTTGTCCAAAGTTAGGTTAGACTAGGGACGGTCTGGGGGTTCAGACTCAGGATCGGAATGAAATGAAAAAGACTATCAAATGTTTGACCAAAACATTTGACTTAACAATACCACAGAAAGGATACTCAGCAAGGATACATCATCAGCTCAGGCGGACACATCGCTCCCATTGAACACGTCTGTCCCAGAGGCCCACCTGGCGAGAGGAGACGTTGATTCAGACTGAAGCCTGGACTCTGTCTAGTCCAAGAACGCCTTCTCCCACTCCACTCTCTTTCTTTAGAGCCTCAGTCTCAGCAGGCTCAACTCATTTTGGGTCTGAAATCATACTCCTCTCCCAGCCCATCAATCTCTGCTGCCTTTAGGACTTAGCTTTCCACTTGTGCTGTTACTAAGCCCGACTAAGGGTTACTAAGGGTGACCCTTAGCTTTCAGGTCACGGCCTCTGTGTGTGTGTGTGTGTGTGTGTGTGTGTACTGACTATTTTCTTCATTTGATTATTGTACTGAATACCTTTATTTTTATATCTTTTTTCACTTTTTCAAATTCTGAACTTAAGAGATAAAATAAGCATTTCCATAACAAAGTAAGAAAAAAAGAGGATTGCACATGAAACTGCAAATCTGTTATGTACAATTTGCTTTTCCTTTTAAACATATGATAAAGTTATCCTGTAACTTTCTTCCCCCCCTCCATGGTTACTATTAGACACAATTACGTATACATATGTAAATCCATGCTATACATACTTCTTTTTATCAGTTCTTTCTCAGGATGCAGATAGCATCTGCCTTCATAGGTCCTTTGTAGTTAATTTGGGTAGTTACAATAGTCAAAATGACTTGGTTGTTCTTAAAACAATATTGTTGCTTCTGTATACAATGTTCTCTTGGTTCTACTCATTTTGCTCTTCATTATTTCATGCAAGTCTTCCCACGGCTTTCCAAAATAATCAAGCTCATCGTTTCTTGTAAGATATAAATACAATCAATATATTATAAATATTATAAATAAATAAAATATAAAATTCTTGTAAAAAAACAAGATATCACTAACATCTGGCTCTAGTTGGTGAAAGTGTGTGGCTACTTTCCACACACGGATGTGTTGGTTGTAGGGGTTTAACTGACTTGTTTACGCCTTGTCTTTGTTTGGTCATGTCTGACTCTCTGTGACCCCATTTTGGGGTTTTCTTGGCAAAGATACTGAAGTGGTTTGCCATTTCCTTCTCTAGTTCATTTTACAGATGAGGAATCTGAGGCAAACAGGGTTAAATGACTTGTCCAGGGTCACACATCTAGTGTCTGAGGCCAGATTTTCACTAAGGAAGACGAATCTTCCTGACTCCAGGCTCAGCACTCTAGCCACTGGGCTGCCTAGCTATCCTACACCTCCAGCCTCTATTTCTCATCTGTACAACATGATAGATATCCAAATCTTATCTAAATGTGAGTTATTATGATGGATTTTTGATGAGTGGACGGGTGGGGAAGGGTGTCACTGAGACAATCTCCTAGCCCATTGCCAGGGCTCAGACCCGTTTCCAAGATGTCAAATAAAAAGGCAACTCTGCCCAGGGTCTGGGTGCAGACTTCTCTCCCACACTAGGAACAGGGAGGGGTTGGTCCTGATACAAATGGCTCCACCATTAAGATGGGGTGGGCAGAGCACTGCCCAGAGCACCAAAGCCCAGGCTACTTTTGTTGCCAAGTTTGACCTCCAGATGTCAGAGTTTGAGCCCTGGAAACCTCAAGGCAGCCTGCCAAGCCGTGGGGATCCCAGGCCTCCAAGCCCTTGACTTCCTTGCTCTCTGACTATTGTTGTTAGCACTGGGGATGGGGGAGGAAGCTGAGGCCCGGAGAGGGACAAGGGCTGATCTAAGATCCAAAGGAAATTAGTGGCAGAGCTGGGCCTCAGACTCCCACCAGGAGCCCACAAGCCTTGGTTTGGGAGACCCTGAGCAGGGGAAGGCATCCTGGCAGCCTCACTCCCATCATGCCTCTACCACTCATGGACACCCTTGGGACTGACCTTCTGGAGCAAAGGCAGACAGTCCTAGTTAGTAAATGGAGGCCTGGGGGCTCCATCTTTGTGTCATCTTTCATTTGGAGAAGTGAGCAGAACAGTGGGATGGATGCCTCCTTTCCAGTCCTTACCCTGCAGGCAAGAGTGACAAAAGAAAGTGGGAAGGTAAGAGCCCTCCCTGGCTCTCCTTCCCCAAACTCCTTCCTTGGAATTCCCAAAGAAAAGCCAATGGGAGGGAATGGGGGGAAGGGGCCCTAACTAGCCTTTGAGTCAGGCCTGACTCTGCCATGGGTTTTGAGACCTTAGTCAAATCAATTCAATTCAACCTGCTATTGTTTTATGGGCCAAGCACTGCCCTGGACTAAGGAGAAAACCACTCTTTCCCTTCAAGGAATTTACATCCTAGCAGGGAGATGGTTCTGAGGATAGATCTGGGTCCAATCAGGAAGACATGAGTTCAAATCTGGCCTCAGACATTTACTAGTTGTGTGACCCTAGGCAAGTCACTTCACCCTGTTTACCTCAGTCTCCTCATCTGTAGAGTGAGCTGGAGAAGGACATGGCAACCCCCTCCAGTATCTTTCAAGAAAACCCCAAATGGGGTCACAAAGATCAGCCATGTCTGGAATGACTGAAGAACACCACTTTAGAGTGCACTCCCCTGGCAGTTACCACATAACCACGGGGGACAGGACTTGTCTAGGGAATACAGGGAGTGCCCATGAAGGGGCACACCTGTGGAGGCCAGGGCAGACGTGCAACCGAGGGATCTCATATCTCCCAGGTGATGGCTTTGGGGGTCTGCCTTCTCTCAGGCACCCCGGATAGCTCTGCTGGTTGCTCTTTGCTGCCATCTGCTGGCTTTCAGTGGTGCTGTCTCTTCCAGTGGTGCATCGTTCTCAGCCCAGCAGCTTCTCCCCAGAGGGAGGGCTCAGTCTATCAGCCGTTTATTATAAGTATTTACCATATTTTATCTCTTCCCCTAAATTATGTCTTAAAGTAATTTTTTAACATTTAAAAAAAAAATTTGACTTCTACATTCTATCCTTCCCTCCCTTCCTTCCTCTCCCAGACGGCAAGCAGGCAGAGCTTCTAGGTGTGCAATCGTGTAAAACATTTCCTTATTAGTCATTTTGTACAGGAAGACTCAAATAAAAGAAAAGGAATGAAAGAACAAAGTGAAAAATGGTGAGCTTCAGTCTGTGTTCAAACAATAGCTGTTCTTTCTCCGAAGGTGGATAGCATGCTTCATCACTACTCCTTTGAGATTGTCTTTAGCTATGTATTTTAATTCAATTCAGTTAGCATTTCTTAAGCACCTACTATGTGTCAGAAAACTGAGACTTTGCAGTAGAACAAAGATAAAAGCAAACCTGATCTGCCATCACTAGGATGCTTTGGCCCAGGGGAATTAGCGGCCCACCACCCCCCAGCTACAAAAGCCAATGAAAGCTTACCCAATAAGATTGTCCTTGCAACTTTTTACTTCTTGTTTTAGGCTCCCTCATCTCAGTCTGTCTGACTTGGACTTGGAAAATTCCCTTGAACTCTTGTCATACCCTGGTTATTTATTTGTCTGTATTCCTCCCAAGTATCCCAGGGATCTCACTTATCACCGCTCTACGGGTTGGGATTGGCTGGATTGTTTTCAGCTGCCCCAAGGTCGCCTGGAAGGACCATGGGGAGCTGCTTTCAGGTCCTTCATTTTTTTTTTCCAGTTCCTGCTTTCATTTTGCGTTCTTGATCGCAACAAAACAACTGGTCTCTATACACTTTGTCTATTTGCTGCTGTTCAGTCATTCAGTCGTATCCGACTCCTGGTGGCCCCCTGGACCGCAGCACGCCAGGCCCTTCTGTCCTCCACTATCACCCGAAGTCTGTCCAAGTGCACGTTCATCATTTCTGTGACACCTTCTCTCCATCTCATCCTCTGCTGTCCTCTTTTCTTTGTCTTTAATCTTTCCCAACACCAGCGTCTTTTCCCAATGAGTATCGGCTTCTCAGTCTGAAGTCAGATTTGAACTCATGTCTTCCTGACTTCAGCTCTATCCCCAGAACCACCTCACTGCTAGGATGTAAACGCCTTGAGGGGATGGATTGGTTTTCTCTTTAGTTGTATCTCTACTGCCTGGCCCACAAAACAATAGCAGGTTGAATTGAATTGAAGTGATTTGACTAAGGTCTCAAAACCCATGGCAGAGTCAGGCCTGACTCAAAGGCTAGTTAGGGCCCCTTCCCCCCATTCCCTCCCATTGGCTTTTCTTTGGGAATTCCAAGGAGGGAGTTTGGGGAAGGAGAGCCAGGGAGGGCTCTTACCTTCCCACTTTCTTTTGTCACTCTTGCCTGCAGGGTAAGGACTGGAAAGGAGGCATCCATCCCACTGTTCTGCTCACTTCTCCAAATGAAAGACGACACAAAGATGGAGCCCCCAGGCCTCCATTTACTAACTAGGACTGTCTGCCTTTGCTCCAGAAGGTCAGTCCCAAGGGTGTCCATGAGTGGTAGAGGCATGATGGGAGTGAGGCTGCCAGGATGCCTTCCCCTGCTCAGGGTCTCCCAAACCATGGCTTGTGGGCTCCTGGTGGGAAGGAACCTCTTCTGGAGTGTTCTCTGTGAAGAGTCTGAGGCCCAGCCCTGCCGCTAACTTCCTCTGGATCTTAGATCAGCCCCTGTCCCTCTCCTGGCCTCAGTTTCCTCCCCAGTAAAATGGGAGAATGGGAAGTGTGTTCCTGGTCATAGACTCAGAAGGGGGCCACAGGCAGAGAGGCCACCTGTTACATGTCCTGCCTGCCGGTCTCCTTCGCTGGCTGAGTGCTGAGGTCAGCTCTCGCTTCATTTTACAAATGCAAAGAGTTAGATCATCGGAAAATGAAATGCACTTTCCTGGTTTCCCTCCTCAGGGCTACTGACAATAGGCAGACCGCAAGGAAGTTGGCTCAACTTTCTCTCCAAGTTAGTAACAAACCGTTCCCTCCCAGAGAAGCTCAGATTTGTGGACATCAACTCTTCTGGCAGCCATTTTGCCTGGGGGCCACCGCTTTTGCGGAATGCGAATATTTAGCTTGAAGAGGCTAAGTCTACCATCGGGCTCCAGGCCCCAGAACTCTAACCACAGTGCCACTTAGCTGCCACTACCTTGAGTGTAGGGTCAATCAGCAAGTCTTTGCTGAGTACTTCCCGAGCTCTAGGCACAGTGACAGGCACTGGGAACATAAGTGTAAGGAAGAGAAAGCTAGTCTTTGCCCTTAAGGAGTTTACGTTCTAGTGTGGAGGGGGAGATAACACATACCTGAAGTGAGAGGAGAAGGTCTCCCGGTGGGTGGAGTGGATGATGCAGAAGTCCAGTCTGGTGGGAAAGGAAGAGATAGCCAACCTGCATGCCCTCCTTAAATGGAAATGTATTGTAGAGTTAATCCTTTGTGTCTATGCCCCTGGAGATCTGGAGAGCTTCCTAGAGCCATAGACATGTGGGGAAGCTAGCTCCCAATGTTTTTATTAAATTTATTTTATTTTTAATTTATGGAATAAAACAAGCACTTCCATAACAAAGTATAATAAAAAAAAGATGATTGCCCATGAAACTATAAATCTCACGTACAATTTGCTATTCCCTTTAAATATATAAGAAAGTTACCATGTAAATTTCTTTTTTTTCTTCCCTTTTCCCCCTGCCCCGCCCTAGAGATGGCTACCGTTAGACACATATATGTGAAATTATTCTATGCAGACTTCTATTTATCAGTTCTGTCTCTGAATGCAGATATGGTCTTTCTTCCTATGTCCTTTATTTTTAATGTGTGTATTTGTAATAATCAAAATGATTTAGTCACTCAAATGCCCAGTTTTTGTTGTTATTCAGTCACATCTGATGCCTCATGACCCTGTGGACTGCAGCATGCCAATATGGCCATGGGGTTTTCTTGGCAAGGATACTGGAGTGATTGGCCATTTTCTTCTCTGGTAGATTGTGGCAAATAGAGGTTAAGTGGCATGCCTAGAGTCACACAGGTAGTAAGTGTCTGAAGCTGGGTTTGAGCTTGGGTCTTTCTGACTCCGGGTTATCAAGAGTTAGAACGAGTAAAGTGATTCAACAAGCAAGCAGGTGAGAGTAAATTAAAGAACACCCTGTCCTAGGAGTGATTAGGGACAGCGATTCTGAATTCCTATTGCATTTCTAGCCTGGCATTTAGGGTTTGTGTGGCAGATAGATATCATTGTAGCCCGACACTCCTCTGGGGAATGTGGAAGTATAGGAGAGATGCCTAGCCTTGATGGTCCTGGATTGTACCTGTCCCTCCCCTGTCAGGGTGGTGGCGTAGGTGTGTCCTTCCTCCCCCTCTCCTCAAAGGCAGAAATTGCAGTCTGCCTGGGAGATGAGTGTGTAAGGACACAGATCAGATAGCTAGTCATGCTATCCTGGGCCAGCTATGTGTATCCGAGACAGCTACCAATCACGTGTACATCCTGCATATATATATATATATATATATATATGTATTATAGAAATGTAGAAAGGCAGACTCTCTATAGAAATATGGAGACCTGGCCAGCAAGACCTGGGTTTAAGTCACACCCTTGACACATCCTGTCTGTGGGACCGTGAGCAAAATACTTAGCTTCTCAATGTTCTAGGCAACTCCCAGAGGCCATACAGTAGTAGAGGGAGTGCCAACCTGCATTGTAGAAGGAGTTTCCTTGCTCAGGAATTCTCTGTATTAGAAAACTCACAGGCCCAGTTTTTATCCCTTTATAAATAGCTACAAAGGCAGCCAGGTAGTGCTGTGGAGAGAGTGCTGAGCTTGGAATCAGGAAGATTCATCTTCCTGAGTTCAAATCCAGCTTCAGACACTGACTAGCTGGGCAAGTCACTTAACCTTGTTTGCCTCAGTTTCCTCATCTGTAAAATGATCTGAAGAAGGAAATGACAACTCTCTCCAGTATCTTTGCTAAGAAGACCCTAAATGGAGTCACAAAGAGTCAAACACAACTGAACTGACTGAACAACAAAGGACCAGTCCCTATCCCTAGGTGATGACTTCCTTTTTGTTCTTTTCCCTCCACTAACTTGACATGATTGACTCTCAGAAGAAGGCACATCTTTCCTTCACCACCTCCCTGCTCTGGAGGTGGTGAGGAGAAGCCTTGACTTGCTTGAGTCATGACCCCAGTGATTGGGCCCTGAAAAATCTGAAAACTGGGGAGAAATTGGGGTGTTTTGTCAAGTTTCTAGACTTGGGCAAGCTTTTGGCCAAGTGGGAAATACATAGCTCGGTGCTTGAAGGACAGGATATGGATCTTGGGAAATGCCATGCCACCTCCCAGTGGTGATGCCTTGACTCGGAGGTGAGAGGGGCAGACGTGTTCAGGACTCCAGGGTGAACCTCTATAAGGCCAGAGGTTGGAGCAAAGAAGAAACTCCAGAGCAGAGTTGGCCACCTCTGGCGCCATGTTTGATGGTCTCATAAGAAGAAACGATGTCTCTTATCTGGGCCGGACAACTGAAAGTTCTGAAGAGTGCCCTTTGCTCATGTCTGAGAAGGGTTTTCTCTCATCCAAAGGGCCAGTGATGCTGTCTGGTGAGAGATGCAGAGCACACCCAGGAAGGATGATGGAAACACCTCCTTCCGGAGCTGCGGTGAGCCATGGGAGGAGCGTAGTGTGGAACGGTGGCTGCTGCCACCTGCTGGGAGCTAGGAGAACGACAAGTGGAGCTCCTGGGTAGAAACCAGGAGAGGTGTACGCGATGGGCAGTGACTGTGCCACCCAGGTCTCAGGACAAAGGTTGCAGTGCGCTGGTGTCGGTTTGAAGGAGATCTTCCCAGGATCCCGGCGCCTTGTTGGGAGGGACCTCTGCGGCTGTGCAGTCCAGCAAGAATCCCTCCTACAACGCAAGCCACCGGGGTCATCCAGTCTTTGTGTGAGACTTCCAGTGCAGGGCAAGCCACCATCTCCAAGGCATTCATTCCACTTCTGGACAGCTCTCCAGCATCGAGCCTCAGCTTTTTTCTTTTCAACTTCCTCCCATCATTCCTGGTCCTCCTCCTTGGGGCCAAACAGATCACGTCTGACCGCTTCCATACTGAAGCCCTTCAAAGACTTGAACAACTATCACATGGCCCCTGAGCTTTCTTCTCTCCAGGCTAAACACGTCCAATTCTCTCAAGCAGTTCTCATATGTCATGGCCTCTAGGCCCTCCCTCATCCTGCTTGTCTTCCCTGGACATTCCAGCTTAGACGTGTCCTCCCAGAACTGACAACGGTAGAGAAGAAGATGTCTAAAGAAGTCAGAGGAGGTGGGACTGTCGCCTCCCCATTCCTGGAGGCTACACCCTCTTAATGCAGCCCAAGATAGCATTCGTTCCTGGAGAGTAAGCTAGAGCCAGATTGGAGTGGGATTCAAGTGCTAAAGTGAGGGATTTGTGTTTTATTTTAGAAGAAATTTGTGAGACACATTAGAAATTAGGTTCTTAGAGAGTGTTCCTTAAGAATATCCCTTTGGGAAAGTGTATCAATTATAATTATGGTTGTCTAAAAACATTTTCTCCCTTGTTCGGGGATCTTAATTTTGCTATTCCTTTTTCTTCCCATTTTAAGATTTTACTAGTCAGCACCATAAAGTGGAGAAGAAAAAAGAATCCCTTTGGTACCTCTGAGGACAACGGATTGGCGAGGGAAGAGACCCAAGGCAGAGATTCTAAATAGGAAGCCATTGTAAAAATCCAGGTTTAAGATGATAGGGGCCTGAAATAAGGGGGTCCTGGCTGTGTAAATGGCCTGGAGGGGATGGATTTGGGAGGTGTTGTGGACATAGAAATAAGACTTGGCAACTGAGTGGAACGTGAACAAGTGATCTGGACTGAATGGGGGACAGAAAAGTGGGGAAGACTCAAGGTTGTGAACCTCAATGACTGGACGGATGATGGTGCCCTCCTGGCATGGCATACAGGGTGAGGTCACTTCAGTAATTAGTCAGCCCATCAGTAAGCATTTAAGAAGAGCCTACTAGGTTCCAAGGAGCAGAGGAGATTCCTCATCAGCAGTATTCCAATCTTTGTCTCAGGTTTGAACCCTTAACCAGCCCCTTCTTGGTTCTCTGATTCTTCTCCCCTTCTCCAGGTCTCAGCCTCCGTGGCTTGGCTTCTTCTGCCCAGGACTCATTCCTTCTCCCTTCCTCCTCTCTCAGGCTGATTTCTGGAGGAATGAGTCCTTTGTAGGCTGAGCCCTCACTCCATGACTCCCCCTATTCCTTTTTTGTTTGTTTCTGGTTAAAAGCACTCAATCTATGGCTTTGCCCTCCTCAGCAGGGCTGGGTAACAACTGCCTCAGGGTCCTCCGCCTGCTCCCCAAGAGCCATTCTTCTCTTCTCGGTATTGCCCCTGGTTGGCACTGCCCAACCAGGGTGATGTAGGGGGCCTCTCCCTTCTCTGACCTGAACATCACATTCATTTCCACTCCCCCCTTTGGGGAGCCTCGGCACACAGCTGGGTACCCACAGAGAATGCTTCTTTTCCTTTAATTCGGTTTCATTATGACCTTGACCCACATCAGCAAACATGGAAGTTTCAATATACGAAGAAGAGCACAGAGGATTGGACATACGGGCCCCCTGTTCTGTTCTGGGCAGTTTGTTTTTTAAAGCATATGTTAAATTTGCCATCGTGGTTGCCACACTATCCTGCTTGTCCAGGTCTCCTTCTAACTCTGCTCTGGGTGTTTTCTCACGTTTCATTGCTGCTCCTTTCTTCATTTTCCTCTCGTTTTTCATCACTCCTCACCTATTCCCCACCTCTCCTTCCCCATAGCAGAAGTCCCCCCTCCCCCCACCTTGTGTAAAGAAGAAGCAGGAAATCAAGCTCCCTGACCTGAATGTGTGTCTGTCTCTCTCTCCTTCCCTTCTCTGCCCAGGGCTGGGGAACATGGTTCCCCTTGTCTTCTCAAGCACTGATTGGCCATTGCCTTCAGCAGGGGTCTGGCATCTTTCAAAGTGGTTTTCCTTATACCAAGGCCATTTTCACTGGCTTCTTGTTTTTTAACATCTGTGAAGCTTCATGCTCCACATTGACATGTTGACATAAAGATCTCTGGCTCTGTGTGTGTGTTGTGTGTGTGTGTGTGTTGTGTGTGTGTGTGTGTGTTGTTGCAATGACCAGACTGTCACTCCTGGGCTTTTCATCACCTCTGGGGGAGATTTTTTTAGTGTCTTAGTGTATGAATTTTTTTATGTCATTTTCACCCCATGACCCTCCCCCCCAACCCCATTAGAAGAAAGAACAGTAGCTCTCCCCTGGCCCTGTGATGGTGGCACAGACACCGATTTTCACCAGAGTTCCCTACCTCTGTGATTGAGTGGAAGGACAAGTTTCTCACCTTTACTCTGAAGGACGATTTTGCTGGTGTATGTTGCAGTCCTTTAATGTTGACTTCAGTCATGTTATTGTCATCCTTGGGTCCATGGTTTTGCTTATGGTGTCCTCCCTGCCTGGGATAAACTCCTCCCCCCACCACTTCCATCTCTCTCAGTTGACACCCCTCCGATGGGACTTTCTCCTGATCCCATACTGCCCTTCCCCCCAAATTTGCTCTCCTCTTCTTCTTCCAATTCTGGCTAGGACATAGACTAGTTCTCCTTCACCTCAGTCATCCTTTCCAAGGTTCTGTGCTTGTCTCACCATTTGCTTGGCCTTTGTCTTCCAGTCTCCGTGTGAGGGTAAGTTCCTTGGGGTCAAACGCCATCATTTTCTGGCTTTGTGCCCTCTGCACCAAGCATAGTACTTTGGTTGTTGTAGATGCTTAATGTTTGTTAAGTTGGACTGAACTGAACCGAACTCGTCTGTAGTTATGTCTGGTAGCTACTCTTTCCCTCCCCCACCCCCAACATTCATCAGGTCATAGGGTCAGAGGATCAAGAACTAGAAGGGACCTTTATTATTATTCTGAGAAGGGTCCATAGGCTTCACACAGACTAACAAAGGGAGTGGGGCAGCTCATGACACACAAAAAGATTGGGACACCCTGATCTAGTCTGAGACAGGACTGTGAGAAGAGCAGAAAGCTGGGGTGGGGAGGGGGAGAAGGGAACGACTAGGGACAAAGGCAATGAATGGGACCCAAGTTCCTCTCACTGATCACTCTATAACCCCAGCCATCTAAGCTGTTCTTTGAATAGACGGGAAAGTGTTGACAGATGGAAACAAGAACAGACCAGTTGCACAAGGCAGGGAAGGATGGGCAGGTTCCCAGAGTGGAAGGCTTCTGGGAAGATTCCAAAAGTGATGACTCTGGGAGTGGTGGGATATGGTCACTCTCTCTGCCCACCCTCAGGGCAGGGCTAGCAAGGATGATTCCTGGCTGTGGTATAACACTAGATGTAGAAGGACCTGCTTAGGCCAGATTACAATTCTCCTAATTACCAATGGCTGGCAAGCACTAGGTAAATAACTAATATTTACTGCCTTCTCTCAGTTGCAGACAAGACACCTGACATGTCTACAAGTCTAGGCAGCTAACCTTAATTGAATCATTGTATATTAGAGGGAAGGAGCTATTGAGCTCAGCCCTCTCATTATGCAGAAGAGGATACTGAAGTTCAGAGTAACCATGTGATATATTCAATCTCATAGGCAGTAACGAGAGTTAGGATGGAGTACAGGGAGTGGACCTGTGATTCACTGATATAAGCAAATCTGACATGACTGACAAGATGGAAGGCTAGACACTTCCTGTGATCCTCATAACCTCTCCACCTTCTCCAAAATAGGAATAATATATAAGAGATAAAACAATTTCAGTTGTCTCTATGGTCCTTGACATTGAGAACCCGCATGAGGTAAAAACCCAATGAACTACCAGCAAAGAAGATTAATCTCTACCCTCTAATGCACTCACTCAGCACTCCTTCCATTACCGGCCACCACATTCTAGCAAGAAGGCTGCATAAGCTGATCCAGAAACTTTACTTGTAAGAGAGCTCAGCTCCTCCATCCACATCCCCCTTCCTCTCTGTGCAGTTGAAAACCAAAAGGCTGAAGCTTGTTCTGGCTGGGACTGAAGAGTAGTAGAACTCTGTGCTGCAACAGTGCTCAGCCAGAGAACTGAGGAAAAGAGAGAACTGGGCAGGATGCCAGTGAGGTCACACTCTGCCAGGCCTGACAGAAAGGGCACTGGAATCCAGCTGAGGCCAGTTTTGTCTTCCCAGAAGTTGCTCGGAGCTGATGCCACAGATGAAATGCAAATTCTCTTGTCTAGGAGGAGGCTGAGGCATCTTTGAGGTTTATCTCCTAGGGAAATGCCATAGGAAGGAGTCAGAAATTGAATGACAGGGATAAGGAAGGAAAAAAAAAAGACTGAAATTGTCAAAGACCTTAACTGGAAAGAAACTCAGCTAGAGACTTTAAGCATAAGCATATAAACCAATAGGGAAGAGATTAATAACAGAAGGTATAAAGAACTCCCAGGTGAGGAAACTCCCTCTACCAATTCAATTAGCACCTTCTCTGAAACTTACAGAGACTCTCTAGTGGAGGAATTGGGATAAAAGCAGGGTCTTCTGACTCTCGGCCTATGGATCCATGAGATGGTACTGAATGCACTTTCATTTCTCATTGTGAATAATTTCTTGGCCTCCTAATTTCTAAAATACATAGAGAATTAAGACAAATTTATAAGAACACAAACCATTCCCCAACTGATAAATGGTCAAAGGATATGAACAGACAGTTCTCAGATGAAGAAATTAAAGCCATCTATAGTCATATGAAAAAGTGCTCTAAATCGTTATTGATTAGAGAAATGCAAATCAAAACAACTCTGAGGTACCACATCACACCTATCAGATTGGCAAACACAACAAAACAGGAAAATGATAAATGTTGGAGAGGATGTGGGAAAATTGGAATGCTAATACATTGTTGGCGGAGTTGTGAAATGATCCAACCATTTTGGAGAACAATTTGGAACTATGCCCAAAGGGCTACAACAATGTGCATACCCTTCGACCCAGCAATAGCACTTCTAGGGCTATATCCCAAAGAGATCAAACAAATGGGGAAAAGACCCACATGTACAAAAATATTCATAGCAGCTCTTTTTGTGGTGGCAAAGAATTGGAAATTGAGAGGATGCCCATCCATTGGGGAATGGCTGAGCAAGTTGTGGTATATGAATGTAATGGAATACTATTGTGCTATAAGAAATGATGAACAGGCTGACTTCAGAAAAACCTGGAAAGACTTGTGTGGTCTGATGCTGAGTGAAGTGAGCAGAACCAAGAGGACTTTGTACACAATAACAGCCACATTATGCGATGACTAAGATTGTTAAACTGAGACCTTCTCAGCATTACAATGATCTAAGACATCTCCAGAGGCCTCGGGATGGAAAATGCTGTCCACATCCAAAGAAAGAACTATGGAAGTTGAATCGCTATCACTTATTTTTAACTTCTGTTGAGTTTTGTTTCATCTTTCTGATGGTTCCTTCTATTGGTTTTAATTTTTACTTACAACTTCACTAACGTGAAAATATGTTTAATGGGTATGTAAATGTAAAGCCTACGTCAGATTGTGCGCCGTCTTGGGGAGGGTGGGGGGGGAGGAAAAGGGAGAAAAATTTTCAACTCAAAAGCATATGGAAAAAAAACATAAAAAAATAAAAATAGAAAAATTAAAAAAATAATTTTCTTGGCCTCAAGAGTGGGGCATTTGACTGGGTCTCTCAAGACGCCTTTGGAGAAAAGATGGGGGCACATGAAGCAGATTGGAAACTGATTGAATAAACAGACCAGAGGAGTGGTCTGCTTTTGATGTTAACCTGGGAGAAAGTTCCTGGTACTGTGTGTGCTAAGGCCCTCTGCTCAACCTTGTGACTGTCAATGTTCTTACCTATTTTTCATCTTCTTATACCTTCCCATCTTTGGGTACTGACCTGCTGTGCTGGGCATGATGCTAAGGTGCCAATGAGAAGATGGGAAGCATCCCCCCAGACTCTTGGAGTCTGGCCCAAGGGGAGGGGAAGGAGGAACTCTCCCTGCTCCTTGGTTCTTCCTCAGTGGTCCTGCTGGAACTCACCTGCTTGGCTCAAGGTTGCTCAGATTTATCAAATAACTTTGTTTCTAAAACAGTTCAGTATTTTAGAGGCAACCCCTAGGGAGGGACCAGGTTTCCTCAGTCAATCCAAACATGCTTACTGAGCAATGTCACTCGGGTTCATCAAAGATTTTTCACACTCAGTCTAAAGTATTCTAGATCACTTGGGTGTGCTGTCTGGTGAGACCTAATTTCAAAATGATGTCTTTAAATGAGCAAAATAAAATGCATGAGATTACAAAGGAAGCCATTTGTACTGAACTACAGTCCAAGTTCATGGATCCCAGGTTAGGAAGCCCGGATTTAAAGTCTATAACTGGTAGATTGAGAGTGAAGCTTGTGATGGAGATGGAGCGATTGTTTTCCCCTAGCTAAAGTGCCTGACCGGGGTGGCATTTTATCACTTACTTGAAATGGGGTGGGGTGATTTGTGAGTCCCCCACTCCTTACCTTTAATGCACTAAAATCCTGACTGATGCAAGTTGGCAGGAGATGGGTTAATCTTAGCTTCCACTTGGCCTCCTTCCCCTCTTTGCTTTTGCCCTGGACATGAACTTGTGGTTGCTCGGAGACGGCAGAGGGGCTCCGTAGAGTATCAGATAGCTCTGAGCTGCCAGACCCTCTCTGTCCTTGCTCTTGGAGCTGGGTTTAGGTGAGATGTTGAGGAGACAGCCATGTTCCTGGACTGTCTTGGGTGAATTTCCATGGAGTTCCTAAACACAAAAGAGCATTTTAATTTATTCTCTTGTGTGCAAAACTCCTGCCTCTTAATAGGCCAAGTTGCTGAAGGAGGGAGTGGCCAAAGCCCCTGCCCCATGTTCTGTGCAAATGGCTGGGGTGGGGGGGGCAGCTCAGCTTTGGTTAAGCCAAAGGGCTGAAGGCTCTGAGACTCCTCCAAAGGCAGAGTTGGACAGGAACTTCAGCCTTGGAACAAAGAGCATCAGAACTTAGAGTCAATTCTACAGACATTTTTTAAGCATTTATGTTTGCTGGGTGTTGTGATAAGCACCAGGGACACCTGTATAAGCAAAAGGAAGACAGTTCCTGCCCTTGAGGGATTTACATTCTAATGGGAGAGGGAGAGGACAGTAGAGAAAAAGGAGCCAAAAGGGGGAGGGGGTAGAAGTAGGGTGGAGGAGAAGATACTTGCAGGGGCAAGGTGAAGAAAGAAGTTCGGAGAGCCAGGAGCAGGGCCTGGAGACAAATGAAGGCATAAATATGGTGGTCTGGGCACTTTCCTTAAAATGGAGTTTCTGGGAAGGGCTGAGGGGTCAGAGGAAGGGGCACCAGGCAGGGGCGCAGTGACCTTACAGGGCAAGAAGTTTGCTGGGAAGAATGGAGAAAACTCAGAGGACCCTTATACCACAGGACATATAATGTCAGACCTGGAAAGGCCCTTTGACCACAAAACATCAGGATTGGGGGAGATCTTAGAACTCTACAGAGTAGAACATGGAATGTCAAAGTTGGAAGGGATAGATGTAAGGATAAAGAGTGCCAGGGCTGAAAGAAGCCTTAGAATATGGAACATGAACCCCATGGAACCAAGGCAGATAGATATAGGGTGTGGGAGAGGGTAGGATCCTTAGAGCAAAGAGTCCCAGAGCTGGGAGGAGCCTTACAACATAGAATGTCAGAGCTAGAAGAGGTCTTAGGATATAGAATACGGAATGTCAGAGCTAGGAGAGACCTTAGAACTTAGATCATGAAATGTCAGAGCTGGAAGAGGTCTTAGAACATAGAATATGGAATGTCAGAGCTAGGAGAGACCTTAGAACTTAGATCATGGAATGTCGGAGCTGGAAGGGGCCTTAGAAGATGGAATGTGATAGCTAGAAGAGACCTAAGAACCTAGAAGATAGAATATCTTAGCTAGGAGAAGCCTTAGAACCTAGAAGATGGAATGTCAGAGCTGCATGGGGCCTTAGAAGATAGTCATGCCTATCATCTTTGCTACTGGGGAGGCTGAGGCTACTGCAGCCACTTGAGTTCCAGAGTTACGAGCTGCAGTGGAACTTCAGCCAATGGGGTGTCTGCATTGAGTCTAGCACCACCATGTCGGGGTGGGGTGGAGCAACACAGAGAATGCCCCAGGCTGACTGAGGAGGGGCAAACTGTCACAGGTCAATGGAGCCACCGTGTCAAAGCCTCTGTGCATGCAGCCGTGGGTGCTTCCAGCTTTGAGAGAGGGAGACCGGGTGTCGGTTAAAAACAGTATGGATTGTAAAAGCTGGAATGGACCTTAAAACATAGATCAGAGAACGTTAGAGACGGAAGGAGCCTTGGAGACAATGTAGCCCACCCTTTTAAATCTACAGGCGAAGGCTGAGCCAGAAAAGTCGGTGGCTGCTGGGAGTCTAGTTGGTAATAGACGCAGTGAGAGTTCCATCCATCCCCAAGCCGCCCTGCCCCCAGCAGGCACTGGGCTCTGCAGCCAGGCCAAAGAGCTGTGGAAGTGGAGAGCTAGTAGGATTTTAGAGGCCATTTAGTACTACTTTCTGCTTTTACAAGTGAGGAAGCCAAATCCCAGAGAGATTAGGTGATCTGATCAAGGGCACACAGTTGATTAATTCCTGGTAGACCTGGGAGTCCTCACTGATGGCAGCCCACTGCCATCCTTCCTCCATACCATGCTGTCCCCTGGCAAAGAAGGTCTTCAACCTTCCTCCCTTTCCCTTTGTTCTCTGTAGTGGAGAGAGAGCTGAATTTGGAGCCAGGAAGACCTGAGTTTGAATCCTGTTTAAGATACTTACTGCCTGTGTGAACCTAGGCAAGTCACAACCACTCAGGGCCTCAACTTCCTTATATGTTAAAGAAGGAATTGTTCTCAATGACCTTTAAGGTTCCTTTTAGTTCTAGAGCCACAGATCTTGCCATTTTTCTCTACTTTCCCTCCTCCTTCACCCTCCCTCTTTTAATGCCAAGCCAACCACTGCCTTTAAAGTCTCTAGTATCGGTCTTATTTACATAATAAAGGGTACTTAGAGAACTTAAGTCAAAAACCACAGAGAGTCAAGAGCTCCTTCCCCCTCCACTGGGCTGCCTTTCCCTCTCCACCTTCCCAGGGACCTGTATGCATGCATTCAACAA
Source organism: Phascolarctos cinereus (assembly GCF_003287225.1). Lineage (NCBI taxonomy): Eukaryota > Metazoa > Chordata > Mammalia > Diprotodontia > Phascolarctidae > Phascolarctos > Phascolarctos cinereus. The sequence goes on along the minus strand of NW_027556402.1, from coordinate 3,118,125 downwards.
TGCTTACAGTATTACACTACATGGGACTCAAGAAAGGGAGAAGGAAATTGCTAAATAGTCTAGGGGTATGAACAGGCAGTTCTTAAGAGAATAAAACCCAGGTTATCTACAGCCACTTGAAAAATGGCTCCAAGTCACTACTAACTGCAGAAATGCCAACTAACACAATTCTGAAGTTCCACCTGAGACCCATCAGATTGGCAAGGATGACAAAAAGGAGAGGACAAACACTGGAGGATCTGTGGGGAAACAGGCACGTTGATGCACTGCTGGTGGAGCTGTGAAGGTGTACAACCATTCTGGAGAGTGATTTGGAACAATATACCAAAAGTTACTAAACATATGGGCCCTTGGACCCAGTCACACCCCTGCCAGGCCCAGCAGAGATCAAAGAAAAAGGAAAAGGTCCTCTATGTACTATGGTCCCACGGTCTTACGTAGCCACTCTTTCTGTGGTGACAAAAAAGGGAAACTAAGGGAGCGTCCATCACTTGAGGAATGGCTAAACCAACTGGGGTATATGAATGGGATGGAATACTAGTGTGCTGAAAGAAATGAGGAAATAGACGATTTCAAAGAGATGTGGAAAGACTTGCATGAATGGATGCAGGGGAAATGAGCAGAACTAGGAGGAGTATCTATACTAATAATGTCAAAATTGTAAGAATGGACAATTTTGAAGCCTTTGATAAAACGATGAAGGTTAAAATGAGCAAAACTGGGAGAAAAATTCTACACTAGCAACGCTATAAAGACACATGATCTAGAAAGCTGTGAGAACTCTGATCGATGCAATGAGCGGCCATCCAGAAGAATGCTGATGAAGCCTGCTTTTTATGTCCCAATAGTGAGGCGATGGACTCGGGAGGCAGAAGGGCATCCAACAAGGGCATTTGCTTTGCTTGAGTATGCACACTGCTTACAAGGAATTTTTTTTATGGGGTGTGCAGGGTGAGAGGGAAAGAAATGTATTTATAGTCATTAAACATAAAACTTCAATAAAATAGAAGGGATGATGCCTTGGGCAGGGCAGGGGGAGCAGAAGGGACCCCAGAACAAATTTAAGTGAGGTAAAACCAGATGATATTCATTTAATTTTTTTAAGAAGGCAGAATTCACTCTTCCACACTTCTGGGGCCTGGCAGGGGCATAGCTGGGTCCAAGGGCCCATATGTTTAGTAACTTCAATGTATTGTTCAAAGTCACTCTCCAGAATGGTTGTACACATTCACAGCTCCACCAGCGTGCATCAATGTGCCTGTTTCCCCCCAGAACCTCCAGCGTTTGCCTGTCCTTTTTTGTCATCCTTGCCAGTCTGATGGGTTTCAGGTGGAACTTCGGAATGGTATTAGTTGGCATTATTATTATTATTCTTGGACACTCACACCTCCTTTAGTCAACGTGGCCCCAGTCAGCTGCTGCCCTCTGTCACCCCCAGGGCGGTGAGTCCTTACCGCTGTCCCATCCCCAGCCCCGCTTCATGGCTGCCTGCTGGTCAGCTGTCCTCCAGCAGATGGTGCTAATTCCCTCCTCTCCAGCCCACAAATTGTCCCCCAGAAATGACTGGAAAAGATGGTGATTGACCGCACTCGGTTGAACCCTTCCCCAAGACCTGAGCTCCAGAGCCATCCTCCAGACTCCTGAAACCCAAAAGACCAAGAGAGAAATGCATTTCCCTCCCTCCAGCCTCCCACCTCACCAGTCTACAGACACCCAAAGGACATCGCACAAGATGGCCGGGGCCATGTAAATGGAGACAACACTGAGACGTACTACAACAGAGAGGAGGAGGAGGATGGCAGCATTTCCATAAACCTTTCGACTCTTTGAAGCCCTTTACACGTATCTTCTCATTTGACCCTCACACCTGCCCAGTGAGGCAGGGGCTATTACTATCCCCATTATATGGATGAGGAAAATGGAGCTTAGAGAGACAGATTGAACAACTCCATACCAATAGGGCCGAGTGCAAGTGGAATGACTTGCCTTGGGGGGATATTGGGGAGGAGGCTATGTGTAGTAAGACTGCAAAGGTGGGTTAAGGCCAGGTTGTGAAAGGCTTTAAACACCAAACGGAGGCATGAAATCCTGAAGGTAATAGGGAGCCAGCCGCTGGAGTTTACTGAGGAGGGAGGATGCGGTCAGACCTGTGCTTTGGGGGTCTCTTTAACCATCATGGAGCAGTAGGGAGCTGAGGCAGAATTCAGACCCAGATGTTGCTGCTCTCTGGCCGCTAGGCCACACGTTCAAAGCTCTGGGCAATGCTGGTGTCAGCTTATTAAAGCCGCAGCCCTAGAGGAGCAGGTCTGGGGCCTGTCTATCCAGGGAGCCCTGCGTGCTGGTCTGGGAGCGCTGGGCCAAGTGTGGCCCATGACTGAGGCAGGTGGCAGTCGTATGGCTTGAGGAAAAAATCTCTCCACTAAGAGCGCCTGCACTCCTTCCCCTTCTTCTCTCCTCCTTAGGTCTTGCTGCCACGCCTATGCAGCCAGTTTTTACGGCACTGGGCTCCCTGCTTGTGGGAGACACCAGAGTGTCCGGTTTAACTGCTTTCCCTGGGTTACAGCCTGCTTGGAAGAATAACCTTCCTGTCCCCTGAGGCTGCTTACGGTGCAGGCTAGGTCAGGATAGAACCTTGGGACCTTGGCCGCTTTAACCAGGACTTGGCTGGAGTAGCTAGAGACGAGACACAGGCAGGTCCAAAGAGGTGTAGCCCTGTCCTGGCCCTCCTTTTTATGTAATGTAAAGCAGGTTTAGCTAGGAAAGGGACTTGTCCAAGGTCACACAGGAATAAAAGGCAGAGTCAAAATTCACACTCAGTCCTCAAGTAGCAGCGGCCAGTGTTTGGTGCTCTGTGAGTCAGTGAGGCCTTACAATGGATCCTCTTCTTCTTTGGGTTGGCCCTTCCTTTTCTTCCCCCGCCTCCTCCACCACTTAGCCTGTCTTGCTGGCCATCCTGCTGTGGGTCCCCAGAGCCTCTTGGGGAAGTCAGCCAGCAGCAGCCTCCGCGCATCTGACTCTGGTCTTTCTGTCAATGATGCCTCGAGACCCCCAGGATGCGGCCCAAGGTCAGCTCTCCAGGCAAGAAGGGAAGGCAGCCCCCCCAACCCCCAGGCCTCTTTTCTGCTCCACAGTGGGGCTGCCTTGGGTCACTCTGGCCCTTCCCAGACCCATAGGTGGCCGTGAGTCAGAGAGGCCCCAGGGACCTTGTCAGGAGCCCAGGGGCTCAGAGAGGCTGATCCTGCCCATCTCACTAGAGAGCTCAAGCTGGGAAAGCTCAAGTCCTGTTTAGAAGCAGACCCCAGGCATTCATGCCCAGGACTGAGTCTTGGGCCAGGCCTTCCTCCCCCTTTGGTTTCTCCCTCTGCGGTCAGTCTTGCCTCAGCCCTTGTCCAAACACTTAAGGCAGAGGGTCAAGCAGACCAGGATGAGGGGGCAGGAGACCTGGCTGAGAGCCGGAAGGGGGCGTTTTACGCCACTGCTGAGTCCTCAGTGAGCCTCTTTCTTTGAGCTGCCTCCTGGTCTGCCAGCACAGCTGAAAATACCTGGCCAGCTTCCTGCGGGGGCCCAGCCCAGCCCGGCCCAGCTTGGGGATGAAAGGGGCTCACACACCAGGGCTTCCCACCAGAGGATGACCTCACCAGACCACTCAGGAGAGCAGGAGACAAGAACTATTCATCCTGCCCCGGGCCAAGCCCAGGCCCCGGCTTCCTGTGATGGCCAAGACAGGCCTTTCTGCTCCCCTCTTCTCTCCTCCTGCTCCTCGTCTTTGTCACCCTCCTCCTCATTCGCCTCCATTGTACAACCGGCCACCACGTACTGTGTAATCGGCCCTCATAACGCCACCATCAGGGGGTCACACTTGGGATGTGCTTGTTTTCAAACAAAGAAATGGGTTCAGAGGTGGAGAGACTTGTCCGAGGGGAAACAGGTAGTAAGTGCGCAGCTGGGGCTCACCACATACTGTGGTGAGCTCTGGGCACGCACATGGAGAAGCAAGGCAATCAATCCCTGCCGTCCAGGAGCTCACACGCTTCTGGGGGGACCACACATCTAGGAGGTGTTAGCGACCGGGCAAATGGGAGAGCCTCTGAATCCTTAAGATGCAGCAGCAAAGCACATGGCTATGTACCTTCACGAATGTCATTGCGGTGAGAAAACCCTATCGGTTTCTGAGGCTGATCGGTCTCTGATCAGCAAATGTTGGTCCATTGGTGCTGCACCATTTGACTGGGACTATGGGGCTGAGCACTTCTTTCTAGGATTCTTGTAACCCTGACTGCTGAGGAGGCAGGACTGGAGGGTCTGTAGAGGTGTGCTCCAAGACCTGTCTCCATGGGACTGGCTCACTTGGCTGATGGCTGTGGGGTGCTGGCTGGACTGGTGGGCCGGGTGGGGGGACACACTGCTGTTCCTAAGGCTCTGGGCTTACCTGTCCTTCATTTGTAGTTCATCAGTAGTTGCTATACATCATGTGGGAAGGAGAGAGTGTTTGGAGGGAAAGGTAATGAGTTCTGATTTGGTTACATTGAGTTTGAGATGTCTCTAGGACGTTCAGTTTGAAATTTCCAATAGGCAACTGTCCAATGGGGAGAGATGGGATAGGATATATAGAACTGTGAGTCATCTGCACAGAGATCATGGTTAAACACATGAGAGCTGATGAGGTGAGGGGGGAGGGATAGAGATGGGGGGAAAGGGAGAGAGAGAGAGAGAGTGAGAGAGACGCAGAGAGAGAGAGAGAGAGAGAGAGAGAGAGAGAGAGAGAGAGAGTTATTAGAGTGAGAAGAGAAAAGGGCCAAGGACAGAGCCTTGGGGAACACCTAGATTTAGGGGGCACAATGCGGATGATAAACCATTAAAGGAGCCTGGGAAAGAGTGGCCAGACAGATAAGAGAATAAGGAGAGAAAAGGTAAAGAAAACCTAGAAAGGAGAGAGAACTCAGGAGGAGAGGATGGTCTGCCATGTCAGAGAGGTCAAGAAGAATGACAACTGAGAAGAGGTTAATTAAAGAAATGACTCTTAACTCTGGAGTGAGCACTTTGGGTTGAGAGGTGAGACGGAAAGTCAAGTTACAGAGGAATAGGGTCACTCTGCAGAGGAGAGGGCCTGGAGGAAGCATGTGTAGACAGATTTTTCTAAATGTCTATACCCAACTCTGTGTGTGTGTGTGTGTGTGTGTTTATATATATGTGTATGTATTTTTCCTTCTGTGAATGAATTCTGATGGCACTGTCTGCCACACCTCCCCCAATTTTTTCTCTCCACTGTAAAAGTTCTTCCTTAGGTACCTCTTTCATGTGAGATCATTTCCCCCATTTTGCCTTTCCCTTCCCCCTTCTCCCAGCGCATTCCTCTTTCTCACCCCTTTGGGTTTTTTTTTTGAGATTATCTCAACATAATTGACTCATACCCTTGCCCCTCTGACTATGTACACTCTTTCTAAGTGCTCTGATAATAATAAAGTTTGGGAGTTAATATATCATCTTCCCATGTAGGAATGTAAACAGCTACATTTTATTGAGTCCCTAAAGATTATTCTTTCATGTTTACCTTTCTATGCTTTTCTCGAGTTTCATGTTTGAATGTCACATTTTCTGTTCAGCTCTGGTCTTTTCATCAGGAATACATGAAAGTCCTCTATTTCATTAAACATTCATTCCCTCCAACCCCAATGACTATACATAGTTTTGCTGGGTGGGTTTTTCTTGGTTGTAATTCTAGCTTCTTTGCCTTCTGGAATGCCACATTGCAAACCCTCCACTCCTTTAAATTGTAAGCTGCTAGATCTTGTGTGATCCTGACTGTGGCTTTACAATATTTGAGCTGTTTGTTTCTAGACGCTTGCAGTATTTGCTCCTTGACATGGAGCTATAGAATTTGGCTGTTCTATTCCGGGGAGTTTTCATTTTGGCATCTCTTTCAGGAGGTGATCAGTAGATTCTTTCCATGTCTATTGTGCCCTCTGATTCTAGGCTCACAGAGCAGTTTTCCTTGATAATTTCTTGAAATACGATGATGTCTATACTCTCTTTTTGATCATGCCCTTTTTTTCATGGTAGTACAATAATTTTGAGTTAGCTCTCCAATCTATTTTCTAGGCCAGTTGTTTTTCTGACGAGATTTCCCATTTTCTTCTATTTTTTTTTTCCACTCTTTTGACTTTGTTTTATTGTTTCTTGATGTCTCAAAGAGTCATTGGCTTCTACTTGGCCAATGCTAATTTTTGAGGAATTCTTTTCTCCAATGAGCTTTTGTTCCTCCTTTTCTGTTTGGCCTATTCTGCTTTTTAAAGAGTCCTTTTCTTCGGTGACTTTTTGTGCTTTTTTTTTTTACCATTAGACCAATTTTATTTTTAAGGTGTTACTTTTTTCGATATTTTCTGTGCCTCTTTTGCCAAGCTGTTAGTTTTTTTCATAATTTTCCTGCCTCACTCTCATTTATTTTCCCAATTTTTTCTCTACTACACAATTCTCTATTTAACTCTTTTAGGAATTCTTGTTGGGCTTGTGTCCAATTAGCATTTTTTTTGGTGTGGCTTTGGTTGTGGCTGTTTCATATTATTGTCTTCTTTTGAGTTTCTTTCTTTGTTTTCCTGCTATCATAGCGGATTTTTATGGTCAAGTTCTGTTGTTGTTATTTGCTTATTTTTCTATTTTATTTCTTGACTTTTCGTTGCATGTTAAAGTTGGACTTCTCACCTGGGGATGAGGAGGCATTGTCCTAAGCTTCAGGCTTTATCATGGTGCTGTTTTCAGAGCTAGTTCTGGCGGTAGTGGTGAGGTCTGCAAGTTTTTGATGCTTCCGAAATGGTGTGATCCAGGGAGAGCTGTGGTCACTGTCCTCCTGGTCTGGCCCTGGTCTTTACCTCAGAAGAGCCCCTGGTCCCCTGCAGCCACAGTGTTGACACTCCTCTAGGTTCTGGAACTGTAATCGGGTCCCCTGCTCCTCTGGGACTGACCCTACGGCTCCTTTCCATCCTGGAACTGAGATCTAGAATTGAGTATGAGCAATCAGCACCAGCTGCACTCAGTGCCAGCAGTCTCCTGTCATCTCTTTCTGGTCAGTTGTCCAGCCCCATCACCGTCTCTGGACTGAGAGCTTCTGAAGCAGCAGCCGCTGCTGTCCCAACAGATCCCAAGGCCCGTCCCTGGCGCTGCTGCTACCTGGGCTCCTGAGTAGTGTCACAGACCTTTCCTGTTGACCTCTTCAGTTGTCTTGGGCTGGAAAAAAAGTCTCACTCTGACCTTTTGCTGGCTCTACTGCTCCCGAGTTTTGTTTGAGGTGCTATTTTAAAGTGCTTTGCAGGGGAATGTTGGGAGAGTTTGGCTAGGCAGCTGCCATCATATGGCATCTTGGCTCTGCCCTGTTTTGGATGATTTCATGTGCATAGCTTATATCACATAGCTTGCCTTCTCAACAGATGGGGGAGAGGCAGGAGGGAGGGAGAGAGAATTCAGAACTCAAAAGAATGTTTTAAATGAGTATTAAAAATAAATAATAATGGTGAAAAAAATAAACATTCCATTAAAAATATTGTGTCTCAGGATACCCCTACAGCCTGGGGGGGTGGGTGGTGGAATATGTAGCCAGACAAGCTCTGGTGAGTATACTGTGGGTTGGAAGAGTAAGTGCAGAGTCTTGTTACACAGCAATAAAAATAATAATAATTAAGCGCTTCATAGGAGTGCAGCCAAAGTGCTCCGTGAGGTTTTCATCTCTCTTACCAACTAATGACACATTGAAGCCCCAGCTTCTGTGGCAAGGGCAGTCCTCCCCCTTCTGTCCTCTGGATGGACCTTGGGCTTCCCTGGGCCTTGACTCCCAGTACACACATTACACGAGATGACTAATGTTTAAAAGAGAGTTTGGTAGACGTGTGTTACCCCACGGACAAATAAACCTACCTTCTTCTGGCCCCTTCTAAGCCAATAGGAAGCAGCCTGAAGAGGGTCAGTCCTTTGAACCTCTTTCTGGCCACAGCCTCTCTAAAGCAAGTAGGGGCCCTGACTGGAGAGATGCTAGGAAAGAGCCACTCTCTCCTTTAGGGACACACCATTCTCTGCCTTTAGTCCGGGGTAGTTTTCGTAGCAATTAGACTAAGGTAGAGTAGCAACACAGCTTAGTGTCTACAGAGCCAGCCTCCAAGTCAAGAAGACCTGAGTTCAAGTCCTGACACTGATATATTCTGGCTCTGTGGTCCTGAGCAAGTCATTCACCTATCATCTTTTACTGGAAGACTTCCCCACCTCCGCTTAATTCCAGGACCTTCCTTCTGCTAATTATTTCCCATTTATTTTGTGTATAGCTTGCTTTGCATATGTCCGTTAGGGCACTGTCTCCCCCACTACATTGTAAGCGCCTTGAGGGCAAGGACTATCTTTTGTCTTCTTTTAATCTCCAGCATGTAGTGAGGCACCTGGCACTTAAGAAATGTTACTGATTGATTGCTACAATTCCAGGTGATCCCTAGAGTCTCTTGGTGAGTGAGTGATTGTGGGAGAATGGGAGAGGCAACAGAAGGGATGTGCTGAGACCAAGGGACTGTAGGGGTGGGTCTTACCCTAGAAGGAGTGGACGGGTTCCATTAAAGAGCCTCCCATCCATCGTGGGTGTGTGTGATGAAAGACGGGCACCTTGTGATGGGATTAGTCTGGGGCAGTGAGAGGGCCCCTTCTCAGAAAGAATGTCATTCTTTGAAATGTAGCACTTCACCCTAGGAGAAGAGAGGTATGAGCTCCTAGGGGAAAAGGGCACCCAGAATTGTGGGGGGGGGGTGCATGCAGAGAGGCACAGGGCCAGAGAGGAGATGATTCTGGCTCTTTTCCCATTGTGTAAGGCTCTTTATACCCCACCCCAAAGTACTGGGAAAAATCACAATTTGGATTTAATCTATTTGGGTTCCCTAAAAGAGAGCAGAAAAGGTCCCTTCTAGAAAGGTACTCACTGTACAGTGTAGATCAGATATAGGACAGCTACTTATTTCCTTCACACAAAAGAAATGCTTAAAACACAAAATCACGTATTGAGAGAGATTTTTAAAAAATGCAATATCTTATAACTTAGGTTAGATTCTCCCAGGAAATTAATACTTAAACTTACATTAAAACATGAAATATTTATTGGGACTATTGAATAGCCATTCTATCTTAACCTAGGTCTATTAATGTACAAAATCTGCCACAACATCGACATCTTTTGGTAAGTCAGTCCGGGACTTGGGCTCGTCTTCTGTGGTGGTCATCTCCTCCAGGAAGTATGAGAACAGCTACAGGGAGCACCTTCCACTGTTGAGACAGCCCCGATCAAGGGACTTCTTGAACTTGTGAGGTTACCTCCAAGATTGAAAATATCCATTTCAGAATCACTATTGACTCACCTTTGTTCAGGGAAAAACACACAAAGCCAGGGAAACATCCAGGGTGGTGAGATTCTAACACAGGCTCACGGGGATGAGATGAGGCCACGCTATAGCTGCCATGCCGCCGATGCCAGAGTAAAGGAGGGAACACCCTCTCTGACCTTACAAGAAGTCCCCAAAAGAGCATTCCGCAGCACACGTTCCCAAGTAGGAAGAAGAGAGTGAAGATAGAAATTGTCTTTCCTTCTAAAGTCTCCCGAGCTGGCATCTCTTCATTTTTTTTTCTTTTTTTCTTTTTTCTTTTTGGTGAGGCAATGGGGTTAAGTGACTTGCCCAAGGTCACACAGCTAGTAAGTGTTAAGTGTCTGAGGCTGGATTTGAACTCAGGTCCTTCTGACTCCAAGGCCAGAGCTCTATTCACTGCGTCACCTAGCGGCCCCGCATCTCTTCATTTTTAACAGCTATAATAATGGGGTTGCTTTGTCACCTCAAAGGCATAAGTCCTTCAGTACTGAGCAACGTGAGCCCCAGAAGTTTCCAGCCAAGTGCCACTCAACTCCACACATGCTCCAAGGGCAGTTCTTTAGCCAGAGGGCTTGATGGAGGAGAGAGAAGTCTCAGTTGATTGTCCTCATAATTTCTACAGTTGTAGACAATAATAATTTCACAACATATGCCAACAATTAGCATGTGTGTAGGTAAGTGATAATCCCAAAAATCGATATCACGGGCAAATGAGCAGCAACTTAATCAAAAGTGCATAGCTTAATATATTAATAACAGTAGAACTATAAAAACATTCATAAGTCATTGATAGCCTATGAAATATAAATTGATCATGAAAAAGGAATTCTCTTAGGAAAACAAAATTTTTTGAAAATATATTTAAACAACTATCAGAAATATGGATTGGAATGAAATAATTCCGGTGAATAACAGGAATATATTTCAAAACAAACACATGGAAAGAAAAGGGAAAACATGCTCAGAAAACAGCAAAAACTGAAATGTTTAGTTAAAAGCACGAATCTTTTTCTTCCCTTTCCAAACTGTCTCCAGTATTACTGAGGCACACCTGCCAAAAGGGAAAAAAAAAAACAAAATAAGGGAAAGAAAGAAAATAATGTAAAATATCCGAAACAAGAGAGCCCATATGTGAAGAGATAGTGTGGATGAGACACATAATTAATTGATGGATTAAAATTCACTTATAAGGATAAAATAAGGGGCATCTAGGTGGCCCAGTGGGTAGAGCACCGACCCTGGAGACAGAAGGATGTGAGTTCAAATCTGGCCTCAGACACTTGACATTTACTAGTTGTGTGACCCTGGGCAAGTCACTTAACCTCATTGCTGAGCCAAAAAACAAAACAAAACAATAAAGACAAAATAGATTACCCAAATGGATACAAAGACTCCATAATCAATTGCCTATAAATAACATACCCTACACAGAAAAAGACATTTACAGCTTAAAATTATAAGTTAGAAAAAATTTGTAATATATCATCTGTAGAAAATCAAGAGCTGCAGTCATTATTTATTGAAGTATACATTAGCCAATTCCAGAAAATCAGGGATCATAGTCATGATTTTGGGTAAATCTAATTTCAAGTCAGAATACATCAAGATAAGTTAAACGTTTCATGATTCAAGGAAACATTAATAGCAAAAGTATGTAAGTATTGAATGTGTAGTATAGACAGAAAACTGTAATTGCATAGTAGTTACGTTTTGAAAATTGACTCTAAAAGTACATTTATTTATTTTTATAAGCATTTATTCTCTCCCTTTCTCTCTCATTGTCACTTGCCTATTAAATGAACAATAAAAAATAAGAAAAAGAAAATTTTTATACCAATAAACCTAATCTAGCAGAACCAATGCCTACATTGGTCATTAATAAAATGTATATCTCATTCTGCATTTTAAATCCATCACCTCTCTGGAAGCCTCTGGATTTGTACTCTTATCATCACATTGATCAGAATTGTAAAGTTTTTCAACGTGTGTTTGTAATGTTGTCATTGTATATATGTTATTATACTTCTACTCTTCTACTTACTTCATTTTCCCAGTATCCTCTAAAACTACGTTTTATCATTTCTTGTGGTACAATAACATCCCTTTACAATCATACACCATAATTTGTTTAGCCATTCCCCGATAGGTGAGTATCCCCTTAGTGTCCCATTTGGAGCTACAAAAAAAATAGCTGCTATAAATGTTTTTATACACATGGATCCTTTTCCTCTTTCTTTCATCTCTTTGGTATATGGGTCTACATTTTTAAGACAAAGTTGATGGAAGTGCAAATCAATTTAGATAAAAGACCACTAATATGAAAGATTTCAATGTTTCACTTTCTGAATGTGATAAGTCAAACAGAAATGTGAATAAGAGATTAGAAATGTGAAAGAAAGTTGGAAAATGAGATTTAATGGTTCTATATAGGGAGCTGTATGATTTGTTAGAGAATTTAATTTTTAAATTTAAATTTTTAAATGCACAAAACATTTATAAAAATTGCTCATACTTTAGGGCATAAGGAACTAATAAATGCAGGAAAGTAGACCTTTTAAATACTACTTTTACAAACCATAGGACTATTAGAATAATAATGAATAAAGAATACATAATTGAAAGATGCAAGCCCAAATACAGTTTTAAAAGATTTGCTTAAGGTGGTCAAAGATCAAATTATAGAAATAATAAAAATTATTTTAAAGGTAAAGACAATAATTACATAAAATATTAAATGTATAGGATGCAACTAAAGTAGTTCTTTAAATATATTTGCCTGTAAAAGAAAAAAGATAAAATCAACAAATTGATGCGGGAAAAATTGGGACACTAATGTACTGTTGGTGAAGTTATCAACCGATCCAACTATTCTGGTTGACAATTCCACCAACAGGGCATCAGCATCCCAGTTTTTCCCACATCTCCTCCAGCACTCATCATTTTCCATTTCTGGTTCGACAGGATTATTAAACTTGTAGATGAGCAAGGAAGGCTGAAGATATGGTTTTTCTGGTTTTTACAACAAAAGCATTGAAGCAACACTCTTCATAGAGTACTTCATGGTATGTCTCCGGAGAATATGGAGGGATAAGAATTAGGCAATAATATGATCAAAAGATTCAGAACTAGTTAAATGGCCTAGCCCAAAGAATAGCTGTTCGCAGTTCAGTGTCCACATGACTCTAGCCACTGTGCCACCTAGCTGACCCTTACAGTCTTGCCCTTGGGTACAAAAAATCAACCTCACAAGTATAAGAAGGGGAAGGCATGCAACAGGAGCCGCTGTTGTGAAATATATCTGGATCTTTTAGTGGACTGCTTGCACTCCATGTGAATTAGCAGCACTGAACCATGGCACAGACCCAAGAGCTCATGCCATCTTGGATTGGCTAGGTGGGATGAGAAGCTTCCAAAAATACAAGATTATCTCACTGCATCCTGCCCTCACCAGACCTCACCTGGAGTAGTGTTTAAGAAAGGCATTGATAAGCTGACAAGTGTCCAGAGAAGGGCAACCATGTTGGTGAAGGGCACTGAATACATGTCACATAAGAACTGTTTAAAGGAATTGGGAATATTTGACCCGGGGAAGAGAAAACTTGGGAGGTGGGGAACAAGAAAGCTATCTATAAGTAGCTGAAAGGATGGCTTGTGGAGGAGAGATTGGACTGACTCCATTTGGCCTCAGAGGTTAGAACCAGGAAGCAATGGGGGAGGGGAGGGATCTGCAAAAAAGGAAAATTGAGGCTTGATGCCAGGAAAAACTTTCCATGAAGGGAGTTAGTTGTCTCAAGGTGGAATGATCTGCCTCAAAGGTCACGGCTTCCCTCTCCTCAGAGGTCCTCAAGTGACTTGATGATCACAACTCAGGCATATTATATCACAGTGAGACGGTCACTGAGGGCCCTTCTCACTCTGAAATCCCTAATGGGTCATTCTGCAAAATGCGGGTCAACCGATTGAAATAACAAACGTAATTGACATTCCTAGAGCACGAGAAAATTCCCGCCATCTTGTTTGAGCCTTACAGCAGTCCTGCCAGTAAGGTATCCTTCATTAAATTTACTTTAACAAGTGAAACGAGCTCAGAGCTCTCTCACGTAGCTCAGCACCTGAGTGTCAGAGGCAGGGTGTGACGCTGGCCAGAACATCGGATTTGGAGGAAGAAGTTGGGTTCAGATCTGGCTTCTGGTACTTACAGCTGTGTGTCCATGGGCAAGTCACTTGTAGCTCTTACCTTACACAATTGTCGTGAGGCTGAAATAAGATGATGATGTAAAACACTTGGCAAATGTGAATGTTTTGTACGTGTAAATTATATTTAGTGTTATTATTGTTATTCCAGCTCCAAGCCCAGGACTCTGTCCATTTTGCTGAGCTCTCTTTCCCAGTCAGTCAGTGGATGCGTAAGCATTTCTTAAGTGCTATTTGCCTGGCTCTGTGCAAAGCGCTAGAGATACAAAGAAAAGATCAAAACCAATTTGTTTGCTTCTAATAAAGGTGACAACATGTGTGTAACAAAAGTCATTAGCTCTGAAGTCAGGATACGGGATTCATGTCACCTCTCAGCTCTGTGGCCTCAGGCAGGGCAGCTCACATTCCCTGTTTCAATCTTGCTTCCTCTGCGGTAAAACTAAAATAACCTTATCTACTCTCCTTCCCCCCCAGGGCTGCTGTGAGGATCAAAAGAGGAGTCGGATGCAAAGGTCTCCCAAGGTGCTCTCCTGAGGTAGGTTAATAACAGCCAGCATTTATAAAATGCTTTAGGGCGTGCAAAGTGCTTTACAACTATTAGCTCATTTGGTCCTCACAACGACCTTGGGAGGTAGAGGCTATCATTAGATCAACTTTACAGATGAGGAAACTGAGGCAGACAGCGATGAAGTGGTTTGCCTAGTTACACAGCTAGGAAGTGTCTGAGGTAGGATTAGAACGCAGGTCTTCCTGACTCCAGGTCCAGTGATCTGTGTATTGGGGTAGCCCCAGCTGCCTCTGGTGGTGGTATCACAGGAGATGTGGGAGTCCTAGACAGCTGAGGATGTATGGGTTCAGGCAGCGATCTTCAAGTGCTGCTCCATGTCGGTGCTCAAACCCTCCTTACTCATGGAAAATGGGCCCTTCAGAAACCTGTTGTCTTTGTCCCTATCTCTGAGTCAGGTAGCACTAGAACATCATCACACCAGGTGTGGAGGAGGACCGAGGACTTTCACATGGATGGAGCTGCCTCAGGTCTTCTGGGGGGTCAGCGAGTGGCCACCCGCCCTGGCCCTCTCCTCTGCACATGCTTCCCATGGACGGCTGGTGAAGGGCTCCACCGGCCCCTTTTCACCCCTTGGGGGTGATTCAGCAGGAACTTGGGGGGACTGAGCCCAGGGGTCTGCTGCCGGCCCCGCCCAGCCCTGAGGCCTCGCTGCCACAGGCTCTTGGGATGGGGGAGGGGGCATGGGCACCATCATTTCCCTCCTCTCTGGGTTTGCTAGGGGAGCACAGAGTTAGACTGAATGGCCTCGTTCTTTGGCTGGGATTGCCCACTGCAGACCACTAGGCTCTTTCTCAGAGAGCTTCTGTGCCTGAGCCAAATGGCCCGGGCACTGCTCTGTGAGGGGGCTTGTTCTCCTGGCCTGACCACCACAAGCACCCCTGCCTTGGGCCTGAAGCGGCCCTTTGTGCACTGAATCCTAGCGGGGGCCGAGGCTGCTACCTGAAATGAAGAAGTCGAGATGCGTTTTTCTGCGTGGGGACGGAAAGGTTCACCCCACGAGCGACTTCCTTAGTGCCTGGAACTCCTGGCGTGGAAACTCCCTCCCCTGGTGCAGACTGGTGTTGCCTGGTGGTCAGTAACTTAGAGAGCATCCTCGGAAACCGAAAGCTCAAATGTGGTGCGTCAGGGGTGTCAGAGGCGGGATTTGAACCCAGGGCTTCCTGGTTTCAAGGTGGGCACTGTCTGTCCTGCAGAAAGTCCTTGGTACCCTGGGAAAATGGGGCAAGAGGGCTGCCGAGAAAACGGAAGGCAGAGCCCAGCTGAGTGTGTGTGTGTGTGTGTGTGTGTGTGTGTGTGTGTGTGTGTGTGTGTGTGTATGAGGGTGATGCATACGGAGGCATTGGTTAACCCCACTCTCAGATTGAGGTCACACTAATGGAAATCACCAGTTCCGTTTACAGGGTTCCTGAGGGGCAGGAGTGTTATCCCCATCCCAGCAGCATCCCACACCAAACACCCCAGGCTTAGGGCTTGGACGGAAGCCAGGATACACCCCCTCCACAGAGGAGGACCACGGGATGGGTGAAGTGAGACGCGTCCAGTGGAGAAGAGCGACCCGGGGCTTTCTCCCTGGGCTCCGGAGGCCTCTCCTAGAAGGAGTCATTCCACACAGTGCTGGCCTCAAGCAGTTTATAGAATTGTGGAAACCTCACAGTACTGGAGTGATGGAGGGAAGGAGCTGGGAGGGGCTCCCAAAAAGGAGGCTCAGGCACCTCCGGGGAGGAGGACCGGAAGAGAGAAGGCGATCTAGGGGCAGCAGATTTGTGGGGAGGGAGAGATGGGGAAACGGGGAGGCAGGAGGAGCAGGAAGGAGAAGTAACAGGAGCTCACTTTACCAGGATGTGATGATCTTTATATGCATTAATCCCAGGAGGTGAGCACTCCACATCTGACTGTCCCCATTTTGCAGATAAGGAAACTGAGGCTGATAGACTAGGTTAGAGGACGTCTCCAGTGATACCCAGGCAGTGACTATCAGAAGCTTCTTGATTCTACGGTCCCAGTGCAGCGAGGGGATGGGGGGGCAGGGAGAGGGAGAGATAGAGAGATAGAAAGAGACAGAGAAAGAAAGGCAGAATCACAGAGAGACAGAGACAAGAAGGCAGAGTCACAGAAAGTGAGAGAAATAGAGAGAGACAGAGACAGAGACAGACAGAGAGACAGAGACAAGAAGGCAGAGTTACACAAAGTGTGAGAGAGAAATAGAGACAGAGACAAAGAGAGACAGAGAAAGAGACAAAGTGGCAGAGTCACAGAAAGTGTGGGGGGGAGACACAGAGAGAGACAGACAAAGACAGAGAGCCAGAGTCACAGAAAGTGAGGGGGGGGGTGTAGAGAGAGAGACAGAGACAGAGACAGAGACAGAGAGACACAGACAGACAGAAACAGAGAGAGAGAGAGAGAGAGAGAGATACAGAGACAGACAAGGAGGCAGAATCACAGAAAGTGAGAAACAGAGACAGAGAGACAGAGGAGAAAAACTCAGAGAGAGAGAGACAGAGTCACAGACACAGAGATAGAGACAGAGTGTCACAGAGACTGAGACAAAGAGACCAAGATTGTCGCCGACAGATAGATAGACAGACAGACAAGGAGGCAGCTTTCAGCTTTCTCCCAAAGCCAGGAAGCTCCCTTTGCCTTGTCTTCACAAGCTGTTCCCCAAGCCCCACCCCCTTACCCTTTACACCCAGGGCAAAGCCAAGGCCACAGACTGCAGGGACCTGCCTTCCCCCAGCCCCAGGGGCCACCCTCCCCCCTTCCCTCACTCCTCTGGCCCCTGGTGCTTTTCTCACCCAGACTTCACAATTCCCCCCTTGGGTCAGAAAAGCCTCCCTCTTGCTGCCCCTGTTATGCCGAAGCCTAGCCCCGTCCTGAGGTCACACCTCCCCCTGCTCCAGGTCCCCAGAGGGCTCCCGGGCGCACTGGGCCAGCTGTCCCTGCCAGCTCATAGGACAGCCGGCCGTCTGCCCGTGTTCCTGCCTCAGAGATCTCCTTGTCCTGCCTGGTTAAAAACAGCGATGACCAGGGAGGGCCAAGGGGCACCCAGGTTGCATCAGACACGCTCAGCAGCAGATTTCTCAAGTTCTGCTCCGCAACCAGCCCCACTTCTCCTGCCAGGCAGACGCCTTTGAAACTTGTGGGAGGATAAGGAAGGCCTCCCCCACCCCCTTCGACAGAGGAGGGAAGGACCCCCTGCATCCTCTCTCCTTTCTCCCAAGATTCTTCCTGGGGCTCTCCCTGAGGACCGCGCCTCTACCCAACACATCCCCCTCCAGCTCAGAGACTTCCTGGCTCCTCCGCTGGTCCAGCGTCAGGCACAGTAGCGGGGAGCGCTCCCTCCACTGAGCCTCCTTTGGCCAAATCCAAGACTATCTAAAGTAAACTAAGCTGGAAGCCGGCCTGATTGGGAAGGACGGGGGTCTGCACTTGGTCCTGGGGCAGTGGGGGGCTCCTGCAGCTCCTTTAGCAGGGGGAAAGATGGGGTCACACCCACATGTACAAAAATGTTTATAGCAGCTCTTTTTGTGGTGGCAAAGAAGTGAAAATTGAGAGGATGCCCATCCATTGGGGAATGGCTGAACAAGTTGTGGTATATGAATATAATGGGATACTATTGTGCTATAAGAAATGATGAGCAGGCTGACTTCGGAAAAACCTGGAAAGTCTTGAATGAACCGATGCTGAGTGAAGTGAGCAGAACCAGGAAAACGTACACAGTAACAGCCACGTTGTGCGATGACTAACATTGATGGACTTCACCCTTCCCAGCAACGCAGGGATCTAAGACATCTCCAGAGGCCTC
This sequence comes from Phascolarctos cinereus, assembly GCF_003287225.1. Classification (NCBI taxonomy): domain Eukaryota; kingdom Metazoa; phylum Chordata; class Mammalia; order Diprotodontia; family Phascolarctidae; genus Phascolarctos; species Phascolarctos cinereus. The sequence goes on along the minus strand of NW_027556402.1, from coordinate 3,100,178 downwards.
GTGATGGAAAATGCCGTCCACAAAGAAGAAAGAACTATGGAGTCTGAATGCAGATGGAAGCAGACTATTGGCTATTGTTTTTCTTCTGCTGTGTTTTGTTTCCTCTTTCTGGTGGTTCCTCCTATTGGTTCTAATTCTTACTTACAACATCGCCAACGTGAAAATATATTTAATAGGAATGTAAATGTGTAGCCTATATCAGATTGTACACAGTCTTGGGGAGGGAGGGGGAGAAAAATTTAAAACTCCAAAGCTTATGGAAGTGATTGTTGATAAATCAAAATCAATTAACAAAAACGGAAAGAAACAAAAAGATGGAGTCACAACTGTACTTGAGGGAGACTGTTGGCAGCTGTGTGGAGGAGGGGTGGGAGCAGAGAGATTCTGGGCCCGAGGGCCAATGAGGAGGTTCTGGATGGGCTGTAGGAGAGGCCGGGGATGAAGGGTGGCTGTTCAGTGTCTTCAGTCCTGTCCGACTCTCTGTGACCCCATTGGGGGTTTTCTTGGCAGAGATACTGGAGTGGTCTGCCCCTGCCTTCTCCAGCTCATTTGACAGATGGGGAAACTGAGGCACACATGGGCTAAGTGCTTGCCCAGAATCCCACAGCTAGGAAGTGTCTGAGGCTGGATTTGGACTCAGGTCCTCCAGACTCTAGGCCTGGTGCTCTCTCCACTGCACCACCTGGAATAGGTAGGAACAGTTAGGAAGATCTAGTGACTAGTTGGATATGCTGATAGAGTTTTCATTTATACTTTTTTTTTTGGCCCTATGGCTTTTGTTTCAAATTCCATGCTGGTTGCTCAGCCCAGTAAATCCTTCTCCCTCTCTGATCCCTCCCTTCTACCCCTGAACAACCTCTCTGTTTCTCACGATCGGTGGTATAAACATTCTAGTAAACGTTTAGCAAGAGGCTCTCTGAAAACGTGGGACACACAGGTAAGTTTGTCCTGAATCCTTCCTGTTTTCTCCATCATGTTCTTAGGCCTGGACGATGAACAAAGCTGTCAGTGAGCCGCAAGCCAGAGCAGGGGACAATTACTGCCAAATAGATACTGCCCATAACGCAGAAGTTAGGGAGATATAGCCTGGGTTTTGTTACTCTGCTGAAGCATAGGCTTAGGCCTGGCAGACAATCAGAGCCAATGGGCTTCTAACCAGGCTTCTCACAGGCGGCCTCCCATCGGCGGGACGGAGCAATCCTTCCTTTACACGTCTCAGTCTTGGTCCAAGTCGGAGTGAAGCTAGATGCATAATCCCCTCCTTCCTTCAGTCGTGAAAGCTGGACCAGACTTAACCAGAGTCACCAGCTCACCCCCACTCCCTGGGGAAACAGCTTCCTCTGACAGACCCTGTCGGGAAGCTGAGTCAGGTTACCGGTCGGACTATACTTGGAGTGTTCCCAGACAGGCCGATGGGGCAGGGGAGTTAGAGCCACTGGAGGCTCTTCCTCCGGCTTCTTATCATTCAATTCTAACTTCTCCTCCTCTGGCTGTCTTATCCAGTACAGAAGCCTCTCAAGTACATTTTTATATCCCATAGCTCAGCTTTTGTTTACGTGAAGTTAATATTAAGACAGGCTTTTAATTCACCAACATTTGCAGGAGGAATAGCCCTGAGTTCCAAACAATAAAAGGAAATACAAAATTCCCCTGACACTGACCTCTGCCCACCATGGCTCAGGGTAAGTCATAAGGTCTAGTGGAAAGAATATGGATTTGTACTCAGAGACCTTGGGTTTGAATCCTGGCTCTGGCACTCAGAGCTGTGCGGCCTTGGCCAAGTCTCTTCCCCTCTCTGGGCCTCTGGGCTGTCAGAGAGAAGCACTTTTTCAGGGGAACCACAGGGGCCTTTCCCTTTTCTCACCCAGAGTGTGATCAACGAGGCATCAGATTTATTGACTTCTAGAATCCAATCTTGCTTCGCCCAGTTGGGGCCCTTCTCCTTGCTGTCCTCTGGCTGGCAAAAAAAAATGGTGTCATTTATCTTCCTCCTCTTGTCCGAGCAAGACTTCCCTGCATCCAGTTGTCAGCCAGGGAGGGAGCCAAAGCTGCCTCCTCTCACTTCACGGTCAGACTGTCCACGAGGGATCTTGCTGGACAGCAATGTGGAAAGAGCAGGGTGTGGTTCCTGCCCAGTGAGCCGCTGGCCACTTTACAGAGGCCATTGGAGGGAAGCCCATGGCACAGCAGCCCTTAGGCTAAGTGTGAGTGGGAGCTTCTGAGGGCTCTGACTTGTCCCATAGCCATAGCCCCTTTGGTGTGACAGGTCCGTGAGGGTCTGCCAGGAAGGCCTCAAGTAACCTGAGACCTTTCTGGGGAGCTGTCGGCTTTGTGCCTCTGCCAGCTTTTTGGCTTTGCCTGTGCTCCTAGCCAAGGTTGGGGAGGGGACTGAGGCAGCGGGATCAGCGGGGCAGGGGAAGAAGAGGTTAAACCTCCTTTCTGGCTGATACCTCAGTCACCCTGTCCTAATGCTGCTGCCTAGACCAAAGATTCCGCACCGGAAGAGCCCTCAGGTCATCATAATATCAGAGATATAGAGCCAGAAGAGCCTTAGATGACATCTAGTGCATCCCCTTCCTGTTACAGATGAGGACCCTGAGGCTCAGAGAAGTCCAGTGACTTGACTGGTGTCACACAGGTAGGCAGTAGCCAGTAGGTCCTGGATCCTCTCACTCCAAATCCCTGCTCTTTCCACTCTACCACACTATCTCTGGGAAATGAAAAGAGCTAGCTCCTTCCTTCCTCATGCAGGACTTTGGAATTTTCTCTCACATTTTCATTCTTTCCTGCGTTGTTGTACAATTAGGAAAGCCTACCACAGGGAGGAAAGCACTGTTCTTAGAGCAGAAGGTCCGAGCTGGAGTCCCAGCCTGCAAACCAGCTCCGTGTCCAGAATTTTTAGGCTGCAGATTTTCAAGCAGTCTAGATGACCACTCGATGGGTACATTGGAGCGGTGATCTAGAGAAAATAATCAGGGTGGCTAAGTTGCACAGTGGTTAGAGAGCCAGGCCTGGAGTCAGGAAGACCTGAGTTCAAACCTAGTCTCAGATACTTCCTAGCTGTGTGACCCTGGGCAAGTCACTTACCTCTGTTTGTTTCAGTTTTCTCATTTGTAAAAAGAGCTGGAGAAGAAAATGGCAAACCATTCTAGTATCTTTGCTAGGAAAGTCCCATTAGGGTTACAGAGAGTCAGATAGGACTGAAATGATTGAAAAACAGAGAGAAAAAAATACCAGAGACTGAGGAAAGAAGTAAAAAGGGGTGGGGGGAGGCCGTGCAGCTGTGGGTTCCCAGCAGGAGGATTCCCCTCAGTGATGCATACCTCTGGACTGTTCACGCACCCAGCAGAACGGGCCATCGGAGGCTGTTGACGTAGGTGCTACTGTAATCCTTGTGTCACAGATGGGAAAGATGAGGCCGATGGAGGTGAGGTGACTTGGGGTCGCGTAGACAGTAGGTGTCCGAGCTCAGACTCAGACTCAGGTCTCCTTGACCCGAGGCGTGGCTCTCTGACCTGGGGCCATTCTCTTCCTGTCTCTGAGCCTCAGTTTCCTGTCCTGTAAAATGAGCAGCATAGTCTCTCTCACACCCTTCCAGCTCTGAATGCTATCCTCTAGCACTGTGCTGGGCACCGGGATCCCTGACCAGGGATAGACTGGGTGAGGGGGCCTCTGAGGTCTCTTCTGGCTTGGAGATTCTGAGATGCTGGGATCGAGGCATTGTGCGTCAAAGCCCGTGCTGGGCCTGCCCCTTGTCCCCATCCCCATCATCGCCTCCATCCTCCCCTTAGACGGCGCCGGCGCCCCCAGCCTTCCTGCGTAACCTTTGCTGCAGAGCTCTGGCTCGTGAGCTCCCCCTGTGTCTTGATGGACAGTGACAGCCCCCATTCAACATTTTGAAGTAACTCACTCACAAAGGACAAGAGAAGCATCTGGGCCCTGCTTCTCCCAAGCCCAAGACTGGCGGTGACACGGCCATCGGGTTCAGAGTCCTGTTTTGTTCATCATTCCTCATTTGCATGATAATCCTCTCCCTTAACTAGTCGGACAGCACATATCACTATGTTCATTTTCAGTGGCTGGCTATTCGCTTCATAACAAATGAACAGCTGTGCATTGGCTCCGTGGGAATGAGTCTGCTTAGATAGTCCCAGCTCAGAAATTCAGAAATTAATCCCCAAGCACTTTAAGAATTCTGGCAACAGCTTCCACCCCTGAGCCAAGAGGAGATTTAGCTGGGCAGAAGAAACACTCCTTAGGTCCCTCTCTTCACCGTGCCCTCCCAGAGCCCACCTTTCTTCCTTTCACTATCCAACAAAATGCACCACCGCCCAGCACGGGCAGACCTCGATAGGAGGGACAATCCCCAGACGTCAGACCAAGTAGCTTCCTAACACCTGCCCCAGGACCTCAGCACCTCACCCAGGTCATTTGTCAAAGACCAATCATCCAAAGAAGACCACTGCGGACGGGAGGGTCCCCGTCTTCAGCACAGACATTGTTCATTTCTCCCTCTATGAAAGGATGGATATTAATACCTCACTTCAATCCAATAAGTATTTATTCAGTGGTCACCGTTCATGGGCGCTATCCTAGCTCCTGGGGATTCGAAGACAAAGATCCATGTGCTGAAGTGGGGGAGGAGTTAAGCTGGGAGGGACCTTGGAGCTCCTCTGGCCCCTCTCCTCACAGTCCGGGGGAGGGGACAATGGGGCTTGTCTGAAGTCAGAAGTGCCAGAGGTCCACAGCACTCACGAGTGTGGCCTGAACCAGATTAATGTTTAATGGGAAATGTTTAACAAAATAAATTAAAATGCAATAAAGCGGTGGGGGCAGAGCCAAGATGGCGGAGTGAAAGCAGTGACTTGCTTGAGCTCTCCCAAAAACCCCTCCAAATACTTATAAAAAATGGCTCTTAACAAATTCTGAAGCAGCAGAACCCACAAAAAGACAGAGTGAAACAAATTTCCAGCCCAAGACAACCCGGATGGTTGATCAGAAAGATACATTGCGCCGGGCTGGGAGTGCAGCGCGGGCATGCAGGCTGCAGCAAACCTACAGCAGGCCTCAGAGGACTGAATCGCAGGCAGCTGTGGAGGTTTCCAGACTCCTCAATCCACCAATGCCAAAGACAACTTAGAAGGTCAGTGGGAAAAGTCTGTTTCTGTGGTGCTGAGACAAGAAGGTGGGGTCTCAGCTCCATTCCCCAAGAGCGCAGCCTTGGAGGGGCAGCTGCTTCCCGAGCTTCCAGCCCACAGACTGAGGGGGATTCCAGTGGCTGATCAGAGAGGGACTGCAGGGATCTCTTTGCCAGTGCTGAGACAGGAATCTCTTGCTTTGCCGATTTTGGATCTGGGTCACAGTTCTGGGAGGTGGTGCTGGGGTGAGGAGGAGCGCTGGCATGGTGGAGCTTGTAGTGGCTGTGGAGAGGAACCCCTCCTCACAGTTACAGGACAGAAAGGAGTACTTGTGGTCACAGGCCAGGAAAGGAGTAAACACCTCACCCCTTATCATACCACCTTGGAAGAACTGAAAATTTACAGGTCCCTACAAGTATCTCTGAAAACAGCTACACAAACCCCTGAAGCTTGGGACAGTACACTCTCCACATTGGAAGCAGACTCTTACCTTAACAAAGAGTTTAAAACTCAAGTAATTGGCTGGGATCATGAGCAAGCAGCACAAAAAGAGTCAGACTATATTATCTTACTTTGGTGAAAAAGAAGATCAAAATATACAACCAGAAGAAGACAACAAAGTCAAAGCTCCTACATCCAAAGCCTCCAAGAAAAATATGAATCAGTCCCAGGCCTTGGAAGAGCTCAAAAGGGATTTTGAGAAGCAAGTAAGGGAAGTAGAGGAAAAACTGGGAAGAGAAATGAGAGTGATGCAAGAAAATCATGAAAAACAAGTCAACAGCTTGCTAAAGGAGACCCAAAAAAATACTGAAGAAAATGACACCTTAAAAACAGCCTAACCCAAATGGCAAAAGAGGTCCAAAAAGCCAATGAGGAGAATGCCCTAAAAAGAAAAATTGGCCAAATGGAAAAGGAAGTCCAAAAGATTACTGAAGAAAATACTTCCTTAAAAATTAGAATAGAGCAATTGGAAGCTAGTGACTTTATGAGAAATCAAGACACTGTAAAACAAATCCAAAAGAATGAAAAATTAGAAAACAATGTGAAATATCTCATTGGAAAAACAACTGACCTGGAAAATAGATCCAGGAGAGAGAATTTAAAAATTATTGGACTATCTGAAAGCCATGATCAAAAAAAGAGCCTATCATCTTTCAAGAAATTATCAAGGAAAACTGCCCTGATATAGTAAACCAGAGGGCAAAATAGAAATTGAAAGAATCCACAGATCTCCTCCTGAAAGAGATCCCCAAAGGAAAACTCCTAGGAATATTGTAGCCAAATTCCAGAGTTCCCAGGTCAAGGAGAAAATATTACAAGCTGTCAGAAGGAAACAATTCAAGTACTGTGGAAACACAATCAGGATAACACAAGATTTAGCAGCTTCTACATTAAAGGACCGCAGGGCATGGAATATAATATTCCGGAGGGCAAAGGAGATAGGATTACAACCAAGAATCACCTACCCAGCAAAACTGAGTATAATCCTTCAGGGGAAAAAATGGTCATTCAGTGAAATAGAGGACTTTCAAGCATTCTGATGAAAAGACCAGAGCTGAATAGAAAATTTGACTTTCAAATACAGGACTCAGTGGAACATGAAGAGGTAAACAGGAAAGAGAAATCATAAGAGACTTATTAAGATTGAACTGTTTACATTCCTGCATGGAAAGATGATATTTATAACTCATGAGACCTTTGTCAGTATTAGGGTAGTTGGAGGAAAAAAATTATATGTATGTATAGATAGACAGATAGATAGATAGATAGATAGATAGATAGATAGATAGATAGATAGAGGCACAGGGTGAGTTGAAGATTAAGGGGTCATATCTGGAGAATAAAATTAAGGGATGAGAGAGGATTATACTGGAGAAGAGAAAGGGAGAGGTAGAATGGGGTAAATTATCTCACAAAAAAAAAAACAGAAAAGTCTCTTACAGTGGAGGGGAAACGGGGAAGGTGAGAGGGAATGAGTGAATCTTATTCTCATAGGATTTGGCTTAAGGAGGGAATAACATACACATTCAATTGGGTATGGAAATCTGTCTTACCCTACAGGAAAATAGGGGGAGAAGGGGACAAGAGAGCGGGGATGATAGAGAGGGCAGATTGGGAAAGGGGTAATCAGAAGTAAATACTTCTGAGGAGGGACGGGGTGAAAAGAAAGAATAGAATAAATGGGAGGGCAGGATAGGATTAAGGGAAATAGAGTTAGTTTTTCACAACATGTCTACTATGGAAGGGTTTTGCATAACTGCACATGTACAACCTATATTGAGTTGCTTGCCTTTTCAATGAGGGTGTGGGGGAGGAGGAAGAGAAAATTTGAAACCTAAAGTTTTAAAAACATATGTTTAAAAAAACGTTTTCACATGCTACTGGGAAATAAGAAATACAGGAAATGGGGTACAGAAGTCTATCCTGCTCTACAGGAAAATAGAAGGGGAAGGAGACAAGAGAAGGGAGGGGGGAGAGATAGAAGGCAGACTAGGGGAAGGGTATTCAGAATGCATGCCATCTTGGGGTGGGGGAGGGTGAGATGGGTGAAAGTTTGGAACTCAAAAATGTGTGGAAGTGAATGTTGAAAACTAAAAATAAATAAATCTATATTAAAAAAAAGATAAGAAAAAACAAAATGCAATAAAGCATAGATAATGTTAATATGTGTTTTTCTAAGTGAATATCTGGCCCTTCAGGAATCCTTATGCATGGTTTAGCAGCCCCCATTTCTGTTTGAACTTGACACCACTGCCTTAAGTTGCACGTTTGGGGTCAGTCAGTTGTTCTGTCGGGTCTGACCCTTCGTGACCCCATTGGGGTTTTCTTGGCAGAGATACTGGAGCGGTTTGCCATTTCCTTCTCCAGCTCATTGGACAGATGAGGAAATTGAGGCACACAGGGTGACGTGACTTGCCCGAAGTGCCCGAGGCCAGGTTTGAACTTAGGAAGATGAGTCTCCCTGACTCCGGACTGTTGCTCTACCCAATCCCCCCCAGCTGGACACCTGTACAGTCGGCACAGGCAGAATTCTTTCACATACACTTGTGCCTGAGTGCATATGTTGCATTTGTAGATATGACAACCCAACATAATTAGATTTGTGTTCTCTCCCACAAATATTCATTAAGTTCTTTCTATGACTCAAAAAACACCAACAGCTCCTGGTGCCTCCAATATCAAATACCAAGTGCCTCATTGTCACTCAAAGCCCTCCACAGCCTAGCCTCCTCCTGCCTTTCCAGTCTTCTCACACCTTACTCCCCAGCCTGCACCCTTCTGTCCAGGGACACCGGCCTCCTGGGTGTTCCACAGACAAGACCCCTCATCTCTCGGCTCTGGCCATTCTCTCTGGCTGTCCCCCAGGGTGCTTGTTCTCCTCAACTCTGTCTACTGACTTCTCTGGCTTCCTTTAAGCCCCAACTAAAATCCCATCTTTTACTGGAAGCCTCCCCCAAGCCATCATAATTCCAGTGTCTTCCCTCTGCTAATTATTTCCTATTTATCCTGTAGACAGCATAACTTGCATTGTATCTATTGGCTTGATATTCTCTCCCCCATTAGATTGCAAGCTCCTTGAGGTCAGGAACTGTCTTTTGCTTCTTTTTGAATCCCTAGCACTTAGCATGGTGTCTGGAACACAGCAGGTACTTAATAAATGCTCAATGATTAATTGATTGAGTTCTCCCTTGATGCTATCTCAGCGTTGCCAGCTTTCAAGGAGACGCAGCTCGTCTGACTGTTTAAGTCTGGGGCCTTCCCTCCCTGCCCACATTTCTCAAGCCAGTACTGTGTGTGGGTTGGAGCTGGCCCCTCCCAATGCTCAAACTCCAGAGATGTTTGCCGGGCCTGGCCTTGGCCTGGCCACAGTGTCTCCCTTCACACCATCGGGAGTTACAGACTCCCTAGCACCTAACCCCAGTGGGAATACCTTATCCATTCCATGGTGGCTGAGCTCTAGCATAGGACACAGAGGCATATGATGCAAAGTCAACTCATCCGAGCAACCCTTCACTAAAAGGATGAGAACAGTCCTCCCAGCAGGCCACACTCCATCTCCAGGCCTCACTGCGGCTGATGCGTGATGGGCACAAGAAGCCTGAGAAAGCCTAATGCGAAAGGGTGCATCTTGCCAGTGCTTGGGCAGCCCCCAAACCCAGACCCTCATCTGGTTCCCATTGCCAGTTTATTGGACTGCAGTTTCAGTCCAACAGTGCCAGATTCTCCCCTGGCTTGCAGCCATTCTTCTCTCTGTGGGCCCATCTGGCTGGCAGTGATATCAGCGTACATTCTAAGACTGCTCTTCTGGTTCTTTTCCTAATGGGTCCCTGCTCTCTTGCAAGAATGCAGAAGAAGTTGGAGAGAGAAGGAGAGAGAGAGGAACTGATCAGTGGGCCAAGCTCCTGAAGGAGACGTGAGGGGGTGGGGTGGAGGGCGCAGGCAGAGCCTTGAAAGATGAAAAGGTCACCTGAGCCTGGAGGAGGGGGGCAGAGGAAAGGGAAAGGTGGAGGGATGTTTGGACCTGGGAAGGAGGGCAGATCAGAGTGCTCACAATGGATAGCCTCAACTCTCTCAGGAAAGTGGAAGGTGAGGTTAACCGCTGGGGGAGAGGGGGTGGGAGACTTGTAGAGAGTGGGATCGAGAGCTATCTGGGGATGAAGAAGCAGATTTCTGGGCAGCAGCACAGTCGCAGCATCCTAGGAGCCCAGATTTAGAATTCAAAAGGGCCTTAGATTCCATGGAGTCCAATCCCCTCCCTTTGCTGCTTAAAAAACAAGCCTGAGGCCCAGAGGGCCCAATGATCTTCTCCAGGGTCACACAGCTGGTTAATGTCTGAGGTATGAATTGAACCTGGGCTTTCCCTTCTCTACACCCAGTGCCCTGTGCATTGTGCCACACCTCCCCACTACACATGGGCTGCAGTTTCCTGGCTTCTTCCAGCTGTGTCCAGCAGCACTTAAGTGAGAGCAAAGGGCTATAGCTGAGGATCAGCCTGGCATGAATGACAGAAGAGTATGGGGGGGGCAGGAGCTTCAAGGGTAAATGATGGTGCCTTTGGAGCATGGCTTGGCTATGGAGTCAAAACTGTGGAGGATGGAAACTAAGGCCAGAGAAGTACAAGGGAAGGGTGGGGAGGCTTCAGCTCTTTGGAAGACTGAGAAATAGGCTAAGGAGTTTAGGGTCTTTCTTGCCTCCTACTTTACTGAGAAAATTGAAGTCATTCCACATGAATGGCCTTTCTTCTAAAAACCCCTTGACAGCATCTCCCACGCTCTTCTTTTTTCTCCCAGTCTCTCTTCTCATAGTTACCAGATCTCTTAAATGCCACATCTGACGGTCTTTTCTTGGTCCTCAACCTTCTTTAGCTGTTCTTCCAGGATACTCTTCCCTCCGAATTTTTGTGATCCTGCTCTCTCCTGCTTCCTTCTACCTTTTCAGCCGCTCCTCAGTCTCCATTGCTGGCACAAGAAAGTGTGGCTGGAAAAAAAAAAACAAAGTGTGGCTGGATCGGGCTGACAACTCCCACATTCCAAAGGTGGGGGCCAGAGGAGGGAGTGAATCACTTTTTCCTCTCAACTTTACCTCCTGCCTCCAGCCCTTTCCCAGACAGGCACAAAAGGCCACAGCTCTATAACACCAGGGTTTTTTTTTTTTTGTCGTTGGCTTGTTTGTTTTAAGACAAGTTTTATGAACGTCTTTTGTGCTTTTGCTCCACTTCTGGACATATGCCATTGTTTTCCACTACCACCCCTTTGCACACTTGTTTGTTACAAAGAAAAAAACCTCAGCTTACCAATAAACAATGTCTAAATGAATAGACATCACACTTCAATAAAACTGGAGCTAATCTTCATGGTAAGCACAGACTATTCAGTGTGTCCCGAACTCATTGGAAGTCTATGGAACGCCGAGTTGACAATATATCAGGATAGTGTGGTAGAACGGGCACTCAATTTAGAGTCAGAGGACTTAGCTTCCAATCCAAGATCTTCCCTTCATTGCCTGTGTGACCTTGGGCAAGTCACTTAACCCCTCTGGGCCTCAGTTTTCCATCTGCATAATGAGGAGCTTGGAGTACAGGACTTCTGAGGTCCTTCCAGCTCTGACTCAGTGAAGCTTGGCATTACACCTCATATGAGAGGGTGTATAACATTCTGCGTTATAGCCTTCACTAGTGCCGCTGTCTTCCTACAGCCCATGCAACATTCGGTATTCCTATTTTCATCTTTGCCAATTGGCAAGGTGCGTGTTGAAACTTCAGTCATTTTGCATCTCTCGTATTATTTATGATTGGTAGGATGTTTTCATACTGTCATTGACAATTAAAACTCTTCTGAAAGTGATATCTTTTTGTTTCTTATCTTTTGGGGAATGGCTCTGGATCTTCTTTATTTGGGTCAGTTCCCTGTATGTCTTAGCTATCAGACTTATGATCATAATAGTTAATATTTATATAGAACGTTAAGGTTGTGAAGAGTTTTCTGTGTTTTTGATATTTTTAACGGTGATATTTGATGCAAAGGTTTCTCTTCTTATTCTAGCTACATTGCTTTTGTTTATATATAAGCCTTTGAATTTTATGTCATCAAAACAATTAGTTTTGGTTTTTTGTGTTCATGTTTACCCACTGTTTTGTTAAGAATTCTCCCCTAGGCACAGTCATGGAGAGTAAGCCCAGGTGTTTACCTGGTGATACACCGTCCTGTTTTCAGAACAACAAAGAGAGCTCTCAGGGGCACGTAAAGCAGATATATAGTAGGAAGGAGTTCCATGCTGACCAGTATTCCGCCTCTTGTATTAATCTTGTCTTCTCCAGGTAGCATGGTAAGAACATTTTCATTGGAGTTATTAGGCAGGTACATAATCCCTGGATTTGTGATTGAAAATAGAATTACCTGAACAGTCCAGGATTCCTAAATCCATCGAGTTTGGCTCTTGGGAGCTTTACCAGAATGAAATCATGATCCCTACTCAGGTTGTCACCCAGGTTGCAGATTCCAAGCCAGGCTCCCCCTCCTTGGGGTCTGTCCACACTGGCATGAGAATGTCCTCCACGGAAGGAGGACTCCATGGGCAGTAGAGCGGCTAGAGTGGGCTCAGCAAATCTGGACTTCTCAGCACCTGTTCCATGGTGCTGGTCATGGTGCGCTCCATTGCTGTTGCCAAGGAGGGTCACCTGGACCTGTCATCTTCAGGAGACTTGGCTCTGAGGCCCAGCTCAGACATTTGCAATGTACAGGCAGCAAAGAGGACTGGATTTGGAATAAAAGGATCTGGGTTCTAATCCCAGGTCTATCACATGGATGCATTTGGGGGAGCTACTGAAGTCATCTGTGCCTCAGCTTCATCATCTATAGAAGGGAGAGAATGATAAGCTTAGACTCCCTATCTCACTACCTAACTCCATAGGTTACTGAGGGTAAAGGGCTTCATATATCTAACAGGACTGTAGAAATGCACATTATTGCTGCTGGACATGAGTTTTACTGAAATGGAGGGGGGCAAAGGGCTTTCACTGTGTGGCTTAGGTGGTATTTTAACTGGGTCTACGACCCTTGTGTGCTGCTTCTGGCTCCCTAACTACAAAACATGTTTGCAGGTGGAAAAAGCATCGACAGCCACTTCAGTGTGTGTGTGTGTGTGTGTGTGTGTGTGTGTGTGCGTGTGTGTGTGCCTATGCCCAGGTGGGATGCCTCTGTAAACGTGCTTTTACTAGGGCTTGCCCAGAATACTTGCCAATGATGCCCATCGAGGGAGGGTGGCATCCAGGAGCCCCAAAGGGAGCTGGCTACCTCAGAGGACATGGAAGCAGGCGAGCCAGCCTAGCACCAGTGAACCAGGATCTCTTGCTTGGATCCCGTGGCCCCAAGGTGAAACTGGCCTGAAGCAAAGACCAGCCCAGGCCTATGGACCAGCAGTCAGATAACACAAGGCAATCAATCAGTTAGCAAGTGTTTATTAATTACCTCCTTTTTTGTTACTTCTCAGGCTCTGGGTGTTTTTCTTTTCCTTTTTTAAATATAATTTTTTCTGACCTTAATAAAGATGAAATAAAATGATCATTTCCATATACACAGTAGAATAGCAAAAGAGGATAGATTGTTCGTGAAAATGTACGCTTCTGTCATAGATAGCTAATTTTTCTGTTTAAATATGTAAGAAATTCAGCCTGTCACTACCCAAACTGTCCTGCTTCCCTGCACTTCCCTCTGATCTTTCTTCTTTGAAAAACTGCTTCAATGCCCCTCTTGCCTTTTTCTTTTTTGGCATCCCTTTCCCCAGCTCCCCTCTTTCTTCCACCACCCCCACCCCAGTAGAAAAATAGAAAATCGAGGAGATGGCTGTAGGCTTGGGGAGAAGGGTCTAGATGTGAGACGTGTGGAGACAGAAACGGCGAGATTGGGCCGCTCATTGGATGTGTGGGGTGAGGGCAAGTGAGGACTGCTGAAGAGCAGCTCGGTTGTCAGCCTGGGTTACTGGGAGGGCCGTGGGGCCCTTCACAGACGTAGGGAAGCCTGGAAGATGAGAGCGTTTGGTGGGAGGAGAGGAAAACTTTGGGCATGTCAAGTTTGAGATGCCTGCACATCTCATCTTACAGGCCTCCACCAGACTAGGACTGGATAGAGAGATCTGGGCATCATCTGCATAGAGAAGGGCATGAAACTCACTGCTGCTAAGGAGGACGTTTGGAGAATGCATAGGGGAAAGAGCAGAGTGCAGAACAGAGCCTGGGGACACCCAAGTTTGGGAGCATGATGCGGATGGACGTCCAACAAAAGAGACTCAGGGGTGGGCAGACAGAGGGGGGAGAGTAAAGCATCTCACTGGCCTGGAGAGAAGGGCATCCGGACGGAAGCAGTGGCGGACAGAACCCGGTGCCTCGGTCGCCAAGATGCCCCTGCCGATATGGTATTTGCTGCTGTCTGCAAGAGGAGCAGGCCATATTTTAATCTCCAGGAGATCCAAACCAGCCACACTTGAGCAAATGCTTCATTCTCACTGTCGGCATAACTTTTACCAGTATGAGGAGAGCTTGTTCTCCCCGTCTGGTACAATTAGATAGAGTACCAGACCTGGAGTCTTGAAGACTCGAGTTCAAATCTAGCCTCAGACCCTTCCTAGAACGGTGTGATCCTGGGTAAATCACTTAGCCCCAGTCTGCCTCAGTTTCCCCATCAGAAAATGGGGAGAAAAACTCCTATAAATGCACGCTGTTATAGTCTCTATGCCTGGAGCAGGGGATCAATCCCTTCAGAGGCCCATTAAGTACCGAGGCCCATTGGCTCATTTTGTGACCAGGGGAGTTACTGCATGAATCCATCTGCAGCCTGCCCAGGAGCCGAGCAAAGCTTCGGCCCATTTGTCTTGAGGATGGCCTTGTCCAGGCTGGCGGGACTTATCTCTGGCTGCGGCTGTGAGAGTGAGGATGAGGACGCCGATCTCCCGGCGATGGCTTTGGAAGCAGAGAGCCAGGGTTTGGCTGCCAACTCTGCTGCTTGGTGTCCAGGTGAGTGGGGCGGGGCTCTCAGCAGTCACCTGGAGGTCTGTGCTCCTCAGAACATCCCCCAGCCTCCTCTTCTCCTGGAGAACCCCCCAAGCCTTCTACTGATCCCATCCTCACCACCATCCTCTGAACATCCTTCTTCCACGTGGGTTCCCACCACGCATCCCGCTGCAGAGATCCTCTCTCCATGGAAGGCAGGGCCCCCTCCAGCCTGCTGGGTCTCCTGGCTCTGCCCCTTACCACATCTATGCCCTGGAACAAATCTCTTCTCTCTGGGCCTCAGTGCCCTCAGCTTGGCCTGCGCCCCCCCACACCAGCTCTAGATCTGGACCCTATTTTGATCTAAGAGGCTACGATCCGATTTTACAGGTGAGAGAACCAAGACCTGAAGACCTGAAGAGCCTTGTCCAAGGTCACTCCCAGAGTCGCTGTCCTCGCAGCCAGTGAGTTAGTAAGCAGCAGCTGGGCACAGGGATGCCTGGGGTGAGGCATCCCAGACCGGGGGCCCGGGCTGGGACTTCTCCAGATGCACAAGGGGTAATGACACTCCTCGGGGCCAGGGTTTCTGTCACTTTTCTCTTTGTACCCCCAGCAACTAGCACGGTTCCTGGGACATAGCAGGCGCCTCAGAAATGCTCAGGGATGGATTAGAGAGGAAAGGGCACTAAATCAGGAGTCAGAAGGCAGAAGTTCAAATCCGAGCCCCTCCGCTGCTCGCCAGAGGCCTGTTTCCTTTTCCATACAATGAGGTGTGGGACCAGATGGCCTGGGGGTCCCTGGGAAGCTTGGACAGAGATGGTAGTGTGTGCTGTTCTGTAGCTGCTCTTCCCTGGGACACGGGGCCAGTGTTGGGAGGCTCCCTGGGATCGTCTGGCCGAGGCCTAACACATCTGCACTTTGGGGAAGGGGACAGAGGGGACGGGGGAGAAATTCTCTTCATCTGACTGTGGAGTCCGGCCATGCCAGTAGGACTAGTTACACACAGAGTCAACCTTGGGCCCTGCCCACTTCCTTATCAGCAGTGCAGTCTCCCCTGAAAGAGGCCTCCCTCCCCATAATGCCCCCAGGTGCCCCTGCCCCTCACCTGCCAGCTACAGCTAAGCCAAGTATTGACTGATAACTGGGGTGTGAGCTGATGGATCAGAGTGACCTGGGGAATCACGGGTGGGGTGAGGAGGGCCGGGAGAAGGAAGGAGTTCCTTTATGGGGCTTTGGGTCGCCCCATCTCTGGGAAAGGGTGCATCGGGGAGGCCAGAGCTGCCTGCCTGCCTTCAGTCAGGGCTTCTTCTGAGGATCTCAGAGTGGGAGAGGGGGGAAGGGGCCCAGAATGGAGCATGGGAGGGGGAAGGGGCCCAGGATGGAGCAGAAGAGCTAGAAAGGACCAGGCCTGGAAGAGACCCTAGAGCACAGAGTATCAGGGCTGACAGAGACCTTAGAACATAGACTGCACTCACTTGGAAGGACCTTGGAACATAGAACAGAGAACGGCAGAGTTGGGAGGGACCTTAGAACTTAGGATGCCGCCAGGCTGGGGAGGGTCCCTAAAAGACAGAAGAGAGGATGGTGGGGCAGAACTGGGTGGGAGAGGGTGTCCACCTGAAAAACAAAACAAATACAGAGTTTCTTGCAGCAAGAGTTCAAGACAAGTCAAAACCTAAAGGCTTCTGGGAAAGAGCAAGAGTTTTAGACCTAGCCATGACAGAGTTTTGGATTGTAAAGGGAAATCAGAGACTTCCAAGGCTTGAAAAGGAAAGGGGTCATTTTTTCCTTCACAAGGGGATGGAGGCAGCCTTAGAAAGACCTGTGTTCACAGACAAAGCCAATGCAATCAAGAGTACAAGGGAAGCAGAAAGCTGGGAAATAATTTTTACTGCCAGTGTCTCTGATAAGCCCCTCATTTCTAAAATACATAGAGACCTGAGTCAAATTTGTAAGAATACAAGCCATTCCCCAATTGAGAAATGGTCAAAGGATATGAACAGGCAGTTCTCAGAAGAAGAAATTAAAGCCATCTATAGTCATATGAAAAAATGCTCTAAATCGTTATTGATTAGAGAAATGCAAATCAAAACAACTCTGAGGTACCACAACCTACCTGTCAGATTGGCCAACGTGACAAAACAGGAAAATGATAAATGTTGAAGGAGATGTGGGAAAATTGGAACGCTAATGCATTGTTGGTGGAGTTGTGAAATGATCCAACCATTTTGGAGAGCAATTTGGAACTATGCCCAAAGGGCTATAAAATTGTGCATATACCCTTTGACCCAGCAATAGCACTTCTAGGTCTGTATCTGAAAGAGATCATAAAAAAGGGAAAAGGACCCACATGGACAAAAATATTCATAGCAGCTCTTTTTGTGGTGCAAAGAATTGGAAATTGAGAGGATGTCCATCCATTGGGGAATGGCTAAACAAGTTGTGGTATATGAATGTAATGGAATACTATTGTGCTAGAAGAAATGATGAAGAGGCTGACTTCAGAAAAACCTGGAAAGACTTGCATGGTCTGATGCTGAGTGAAGTGAGCAGAACCAAGAGAACGCCGTACACAGTAACAGCCACGTTGTGAGATAACTAACTAACTTTGATAGACTTAGCCCTTCTCAGCAATGTAAGAATCTAAGACATCTCCAAAAGCCTAGTGATGGAAAATGTGATCCACATCTAAAGAAAGAACTATGTAGTTTGAATGCAGATAGAAGCATACTATTTGCTCTTTTTTTTTTCTTGTTTTGTTTCTTCTTCCTCATGGTTCCTCTCATTAGTTCTAATTCTTCTTTATATGCTTAATATAAATGTATCAGTAGCGCCTATATCAGATTGCACATTGTCTTGGGGAGGGGGAGAAAATTTGAAACTCAAAATCTTATGGAAGTCAATGTCGAAAACTAAAAATTCATAAATAAATTGTTTATTAAAAAAGAAAAAGACCTGTGTTCAAATTCTGCCTTAGACACTAGCTGTGTGACCCTGGGTAAGTCACTGGACCCTGTTTGCCTCAGTTTTCTCCTCTGTAAAATGAGCTGGAGAAGGAAATGGCAAACCAGTCCAGTATATTTGACAAGAAAATCCCAAATCTGGCCACAGACACTTACTAACTGTGTGATCCTGGGCAAGTCACTTAATGCTGTCTGCCTCCAGAATCCAAGAAAACCCCAAATGGGGTCATGATGAGTCAGGTAGGGCTGACCAACCACGGAGACACGAAGGAGGTCACCCACTGGTCTTCATCCTTCTAGATAAGGTAGTTAGCAGGAGCTTAACCAGTTAATTAGCTGAATGAATGAGAAGATACTGTTTTCTTTGGATGGGGTAAATAGCTATGCTAAAGAGCTTCATTTGTCCCTTTTCTTTGGCTAAAAATGTACCTGATCCCGTTATACGAATGGAATTGTGGGAGGCACATGTCCATCACTACTGATGGTGTGGATGGGATCAGTCACCTGTCTGGAACCCTTGCTGGCTTCTTTGGGCAGGGGCCAGCAAAGGATCTTGAGAATTCTTGTCAGAGTGTCAGAGCTGGCAGAGGGAGTGTCAGGTCTAGAAGGGACCTCTGGGGCAGCTCGATGTCACCATGGGTAAGGGTGCTGGCCTGGGAGTCAGGAAGCCTGAGTTCAAGTTTTACCTCAGACAACTTACAGAGCTGTGGGACCAAGGGCAAGACAGTTCACCTGTCTCATCCTCAGTTTCTTCATCTATAAAATGGGGGTGATAATAGCACCTACCTTCCAGGGTTGTTGAGTGGATCAATGGAGAGGGCGTGTGTCCTGTTTTAAATCTTAGGCGCTGTCTAAGAGCTTTACTAGAGCCAAGATCCAAGAGCTGGAAGAGATTGTAGACTGCTGAGCAGAGAACGGCGGAGAAGGTTCAATGAACCTCCACTGGTCAGTGCCTGAGGCAGGATTCACCCCCCAACCCTGCTGACTAGTGCACTGTCTCCAAGCCTGTTGGAATAGGTGGATTCTCTTACCGCTAAGTTGGCCCCCGAACACTGCCCCTATTGTGCCTCGGCTTTCCTCCCCTCCTGCCCCCGCAGCCTTCTGACCCAACCTCCGGCGGCCAGGCCTCTCTCCCAGAACGGATTAGGCCGTTCCCCTTTGGAACTCGTCCTGGGGCTTGGCTGGCTCAGTCGGTGAGTGAGCGAGACAGTACTGACTGATCCTAATGGCTGCGGCTGGCTGCGGCCCACGCTCTCCCTCCCACCCACTTCGGCCCCTCGCCACCTGGCCTGCTTTTCCACTTCTTGGCTGGAAGAGTAACCAAACCGAAGCCTCCCTCGCTCCTGGAAAGGGTGGAGCAGTCATCTTCGTTATAGCTCCCACACTCACCATCTCCGTGCCTCCTCAGAAGGAAACTCCCTTGCCAGGCCAGGCCTCCTCCGCGTATCAGATGAGATAACGGTGCCTGGCACAGTGGTGTGTGAATGAAACAGCATTTCTTAGGTCTATACTGCTTGCCAGATCCTGAACTAAATACTGGGGATACAAAAAAGTGAGCCAGCTGTTGCCCTTAGGGAGCTTGCATTCTAACTGGGAAAGTCAGCGGAAGGGGGAAGGGAGGGGAACCAGCGTTTGTTACGCGCCTACTACGTGCCAGGCACTGCTACCTCATCCCCTATCTAGAGGAGTAGCGGCCTGGGAAGGGAGGGTCCATCTGGGGTGCCTCTGAGCTGGTGAGCAGAGGGGCCGCGGGGAAATCAGTGGCCAACCTTTCCAGAAACGACGGCCGGAGGGCTTCCTTCGAGGCCAGGGAAATCACAGGTGTGGCTAAAAATAGGGAGTCTTCAGGGTACAGCCCGGAGCACCTGACTCCCCGGCAGCCCGGATTCTAGAAGAAATGACAAGGCTGCTTGGATGGGTGGATGTGACATCAAAGGACCTGGGCTCCGAAGTCCCTGAGCTCCTCTGGGGGCTGCTTCCTCCACTAAAATATCGGCGTCAGACGAGCCGATCTCTGAAGTCGAACGTGGGGGGACTTTTGGGGGCGGGGCTGGAGACGTTGAACTAGCTCAGTGGAAGAGCGCCAACTGGGGAATTTTCAGCGTGAGCACGCCTACCTCGGAAATCAGCAAACACTAAAAAAGAGCAGGGCCTGGTTTATGTATCGCTAATGGTCTAGGCTTGAGAAAGTGATGGAGACAATGCTAAGGTTGCAAGTTAAACTGAAAAGTGGGACGGACAGCTGGTTGTTAAACATTTGCCGTCGCCCCGCTGGTGTGGTTTGTGGCTGTTTAATAAGGGGAGGGATTCATCAAGGGCTGGCCTTGCTAGGCCGCGCTTAATTCCTCTTTAGACAGGGAAACCAGTTTGCCTGGTCTGCAGAACGTAAGCAGAGCAGGACTCCGATTTTACCAAAGCAATTGGTGATGTTACTGTGCGGTCTACACAGACAAATCGGGGAGATGGTGGAGAGAGGCGAATCCAGACCTGGCTGAAAGGCCAGGTCCAGAGGGCAGTGCTGCTGCCGGGGTCAGTGCTTCAGGGGGAGCCCTCTACATCAGACCCTCCGGGATCTAGGCTCGGCCCCGTGCTGGTTAGCCCTTTGCTGAATGATTCGAGTGAAACAGCGGAAGGATGCTGCGTGTCAAATATCCCGGGGGCTCAAGGCTTGGAAAGGGAGAGCGAGCTAACATGTTTGTGGCAGGCAGCACCCTGCCCAGATTCGGTCTACTGAAAAGCAGTGGGGACAAACGCGCGGCTCTTCCGTTGGGATGAAAAGATTGACTTCGCAAGTGCAAGGTGGGAGAGATAGGACTAGAAATCAGTTCTTGTTGAAAAGGGCTGGGAGTACAAGCGGACACTGACCTTTCTGTGAGTGAAGGTGTGATGATGGGCGCCATGACAGCTCAAGCCTCCTAGACATCCTCAGGAGACACTTGGTGTCCGGAATGCGGGAGGGGATTGTCTGCTGCTAGGCGGCAGCTGGGGCAGCTAAGTGGAACGGGATTGAGCACTGGGTTTACAATCAGGAGGACTCATCTTTATGGGTTCAAATCTGATCTCAGACACTTACTGTGTGACCCTGGAGAAGTCACCTGACCCCGTTGCCTCAGTTTCCTCATCTGTAAAATGAGCTGGAGAACGAAATGGCAAACTGCCCCAGTATCTCGGCCGAGAAAACCCCAGATGGGTCCTGAAGAGTCTGCCGACTGAAAGAAAACAACAAGGAAAGGAGGCAGCTAGGGGTGGGGGTGCCACAGCACATGGAGCTGGTCCTGGAGTCAGGAAGAGCTGGGTTCAAATCACACCTCAGATGCTTAATGGAAGCCACTTCACTCCTGTTTTCCTCAGTTTCCTCAACTGTAAAATGGGGGTGATAATAGCACCTCCCTCCCAGGGTTGTTGCTTTGAGGATCAAAGGAGATGATATTTGTAAAGGACAGAGCCTGACCCGCAGTCGGGGTTGAACAGGTGCTTTTATTCCCTTCTCCCTCGAGGAGCCGCATCTGAAGGGCTGCACTCATTTGGGAACATCATATTTCAGAAAGGATGTTGCTAAACCAGAAAGTGTCCAGAAGGGGGTGACCATGATGGGCAAGCAGCTCAGGGTCATGGCTTGTGATAATTGGCTGGAGAAATTTGGGATTTTTAGCTTAGAGCAGAGACGGTGTGGGGGACACATGAAACTGTCTTCAGGTATTCACAAGTCTTATGGGGAAGTGGTAACAGACTTGCTTTGATTGGCCCTAGAAGGCAGACTTGGGAGTCATGGGGGTGGGTTCAAGCAGAACGGGCTGCCTTGAGACCCAGGTGGCTCCTCACCTCCCCCGTTGGAGCTCTTCAAGCAGAGACTGGATGCCCACTAGCTAGAAATGCTGTGAGAGGGTTTCTTGGTCCTGTAAGGGTGGGACAGACTGACCTCCAGGGCCTCCTTCTGAACGTCCTTTGTCCTGCACTCACATCCTTGATCCTTATCTGTCTGTCATTAGTGTCTACTTATGCTTCTGCTTTTTACCTGTAGCCCCCTCCCATCACTGGCCAGTCTCACAGATGTTGCCAGGGAGACTCAGGATGTAACCATGGCAGCCAAGCAGACTTCTCTGCCCAGAGTTCCCAATTGCCTGTGACATTGAACCTGGCACTGGAGGAAAAAGCAGAAGTAGTAGAGACTGGAAAAGGGAGAGAGGGTGGGTTTTTTCTCCCTTAAAGATACAGGAGATATTTTCCCCCTCAGCAGAATCTAGGGTGAGGGGGAGGCCCAGGAGAGAGAAAATAATAGAGTCCAGACTGCTAGGGAGCTCTTGGGCAGTCTGGTGAAGGCTGTGATCCCTTTCTCAGAAAGAATGCTTTTAAATGCATGAAATAAAGTACACAGGATGACAAAGGAAATGAATTATACTGAAATATTGTTATCAAAATATATAGATTTTTAAACCTAGTTCATGGACCCCAGGTTAGGAAAGTGATTGCATTATGTTGCACTTTAAAACCCTGTAGCATCTCTCCTGAGCCATTTAAAGTGACCACCTTTCTGTCCTGTCACCTTGGGTCAGGGCTTGGGGCCAAATGGTAAGGAGGAGCTGCCTCCTTACCCCTCTCCACAGGTCCCCTGGCTTCATCACCTACACAAAGAAGGCCTCTTGTGCAGGTGATGGCCTGCAGCAAGCTGGCCAGTGCTGGAGTGAATTGTCTCGGACTCTGCCGTAGACCATCCTGCCACTGCCCACTGGGAGCTGGGTGGGGCCAGAACATTTCTGGGTCTGAGCAGAGCCTCCTGGTGGGACATCTCCTCCTGTGCCTCAACCTAGGCATCTCCAGCTGGTCAAGGCCTGGTCCCTCCACCCCCGCTGCCTTTCCATGCCTAGACTCCACATTCCTTCCTGCCCAGGTCCAGCCAGTCTCAACCTAGAGTTGAGCTGGCCGACTCGACTCTACTCAGGTAGTGAGTGGCAAAGTCAGAGCCTGACCCAATTGTTTCCATGCCAGCATCCCATGTTACCTCTGAGAGGTGGCCTGTCCTTACCCAAAAGCCTAGGGAAGGGAAGGAAATAGGCATTTATGTAGTGCCTGCTGTGAGCCAGGCTGAACACCTGATGAATACCACCTCATTTGTTCCTCACGACCACTCCGACTTGTAAGAGTTGTTATCATATGATATTTAACATATCACTAAAATAAATCTTTTGCAGCTGGGGAAACTGAGGCAGAGGTCAAGTGACTTGCCCAAGGTTACCCAGCTACTGAGCGTCTGAAGCTTTTCCTGTTCCCAGGCCCAGTGCTCTGTGAGAGAGGAAGGAAGGACGGGTTCCTATGAACACATTTCTCCTTCGGAGGTGTGCTCAAGGCGGAAGGGAAGTTCTCACCCATGAAATGCTGAAGACACAAGAAGGATTCCATTGAGAATCACAGTTCCTATTCCCAGAGCACTTGGCTCACGGGTGGTGGGAGAATTATTATTCCTACTTTACAGATAAGAAAACTGAGGCTCAGATATGGGAATCTCTGAGGTGTCACTGGGGTGGCGGTTATGGCTGGCCCTCCAGAGACCACGCCCTGGGGTAGCTGGGCCCCTCAGTTTTGACACCCCTTCCCTGATCGGGGAGAGGCCCCCATAGCCAGCCAGTCCCAGATCCCCTGGGAGGCTCTGCTCCCACTCTCTCATATCTTCCAGCCGTGGTCCCCACTCCCATCTGCTTTTTACTCTGGCAACAGTAGTCAACAGGATTATTGCTTTTAGAAAGGATGCACCAATTAGCTGCCTGGGGGCTCCACAGACCCCACCTCCCCATCACCCCCTATTTTTATTGTCTCTTGCTATTAGAACATAAGCTCCCCGGGAGCAGGGATTGCCTCTTGCATGTCTATCCTCACCATTCAGTCCAGTGCCTGGCATTAAGCCAAGGTCTCCCACTGCATCCTGGGCCATCTCCAGTCGCCCTGATCTACATCAGGCCACAGAACCCAGATGGTTCTGGAGTAGACAGTGAGGCTGATGACCTCGCGCAGCCCTCCCTCACCTAAATCAAATTCTTTCGCGCGTCATGGCATCCCCTCCCTGATGTCATGGCCCTCTTTGAGAAGGAAGGACAAACAATAATGCATGAAGTACTATAGCAGAGGCTTAATCCATCTTTTTCATTCATTTATTCAACCAGCATAATGTGCAAAGGCTTTGCTTAAAGATAAATCCAGGAAATTTCAAATGCTGAAGTATCTTGTTACACTCACCTTGCTTCTTGGGAGGGCAAAGCCCCTTCGTGGTTCTGCTAAACAAACTGGTCAGCTCAGGGTATCTTCTGTCTTCTACCGTTTTTCCAGCTGTCCCCCGTGCCTGGAATGGTCCCCTCATCTGGGACCACTGACCTCCCTGGCACTCTTTAAGCTCCACCTCCAATTCCATCTGTTCCTCTATTCCTGGAAGTCTTGCCCTGCCCATCTTTCCCATGTATCCTGCTTATAGCTTGCTTCCGCTACCTGCCATCTCCTCTCTTAGACTGGGAGCTCCTTGAAGGCTCTGCTGATATGGAGCGTGTAGATTGGCAGCTTTTCACCAGCAGCCCAAGTGTGCTCCTCCAAAGTCTTTGCAAAGATGAACTCATCCAATATGCCAACCCTTCCATTTGGGGCAGATCACCAACAGTTTTTTCCTTGAGCCACTGAGAAAAGTGAGGAGCTTCAGAAATGCTCCAGAAATATGCTCCAATGGGTGGGATCCCATGGGTCAGCTGACAGTCTTCATTTCCTTATAGGCTTCTGCCATGGGGATCCACAAGGGAATCCACCATGCTGGACTGCCATGAAAACCACCGGTACCCATTCAGCTTCTCCCTCTCTACAGGCTCCTTCCCTGCTGCCTACATGCATTCCCATGTCTCCCCAACCCTGAAAAACTCTCACTTGACCCTTCTATTTCTGCTCTTGTCCTGTGCCTCTTCTTTCCTTTGTCACCAACTCCTTGAAAACGACGCCTACAAGGGGCGCTCCATCTTCTCTCCTCTACCTCTTTCTCAACCCAATCTGGCTTTGGATGTAATCATGCCACTGAAACGGCTCTCTCCAAAGTTAGGAAGAATCTCTTCTGTATTAAATCCCAAGGCCTTTTCTCAGTTTCCATTCTCCTAGACCTCTCTGCAGCCTCTGACACTATTGATCCCCCTCTCCTCTCTAGTTTTCAGAACATCCTTCTGTCCTGATTCTCCTCCTCCCTCTCTGACCACTCCTTGGCTGGATTCTCCTCCAGATCACACTGTCTCTCATAGGTGTCCCTCAGGGCTCTGTCCTGGGCCCTCTTCTCTTCTCCCTCCAGACTCCTTCACTTGGTGATCTCATCAGCTCCCATGGATTTAATGACCATCTCCATGGTGATGATTCTCAAATTTGTCTATCCTGCCCCAATCTCTCTGTTGACTTCCAATCTCACATCTCCAAATGTCTTTCAGACATCTAGAACGGAATATCATCTTAAACTCAACACGTCCAAAACCAAACATCCATCTTTTCTCCTAACTTCACCCCCAGCTTCCCTATTACTGTAAAGGACAACACCATCCTCCCAGGTCCCCAGGCTCACAACCTAGATGTTTTCCTACCCCCCCCCAACACCGGCCTCACCCTGGTGTAGACTTTCATCGATTCACTATTGCAATACCTGCTGGATGTCTCTCCTCACTCCAGTCTTTCAGCCACAGAAGTGATTTTCCTAAAGTGCAGGTCCAATCATGGCAGCCCCCTCAATACACACACACACACACACACACACACACACGCGCGCGCGCGCACAGAGTAAATTCCTGTGGCTCCCTATCACCTTCACAACAAATGTCAACTCCTCTTTTTGGCATTCAAAGCCCTCCATAATCCAACCCCTCCCCAGTCATCTTTTACCTCTGGTCCCCTCCCTGCCTCTTGGCTCTTCTAAGAATGAGAGGTACCATCTCCTGACTCCAGACCTCTTCCCAGGCTGAGGTCTTCAAATGCCTGGAATGCTTTCCCTCCTGACCTCCCTTGCTCCCCACCTATCTTTCCAGCCTTTTATTGCTTTATTTTCTGATCTAAACCTCTGCCCACCCTCAGGCCTCATGATCTGGGGCCTTGTAATGTGTCCTGTCACTGCACCCCAGGCAGGCTACATCTTTCTGCCCTTCAACTAAACTCTTCTTAACAATAGACTCCCCCAGTTAGCCTGTCAGCTCCACAAGGGCTTTTTCTATCAGTATCCTAACAGCACAACGGTTGGCGCACAGTAGGTCCTTAACAAATGCTTCATCCACCCACCCACCCACCCATCCACCCACCCACCCACGCACCCACCCATCCATCCATCCATCCATCCCCCCACCCATCCATCCATCTACCCATTCCTTTGTTCATTCATTCATTCATGATGTCCCTGGCACACAGTAGGCGGGCACTCAATAAAACCTCCTTATTATGACTCATAGGTGTTGACTAGACAAGGCCTGGCTGATTAGAGGCAGTTGCGGTGAGAGAAAGGAAGGAATTACAGTGCCTCTAGGGTGGTGAACCCTGGGGAGTGAAAGCTGGGGAAAGCCAGCGTGATTGAGAGGAAAGAGGCTGGCTTTGGAGGTGGACTCAGCCCCAAGCCTGGATTTCAGTGGATGTTCGGATTTTGCTGACCTGGCCGATTTTGGATGAGTCCTCTGGAGGCCTTGCTTTCCTCACTTATACAACCGGGTCCTTCTGGACCCATATCCTACAGTCTCTCTAGTGTTTCTATCTTTTGTCTTTCATTCACTTTGGCTTCCCCAGTCCCCAGCTCAGGGCCTTGGACATCACCCCAATGGAGACTGAACATTGGATGAATGACTGAGCCAGGGAGTGGGAAGTAGCTAGAATGTTTAGAACCTCGGCCCTCCCTCCCTCGTTGAGGCCAGGGATCTCCCAAAGGGCATTTGTACCTCCTGGCTTTTAAATCAAAGTCCAGTTGGGTATCTCCCCTTACCCCTGGTATGTAGATTAATCTGTGGGCTGATCTGATGAGATCATATGGGGGGAAGACTTTGGTCTGGAGAACAACCTTATCTAACATCAAGTTCGTAGAACCATATTCATTTGTTAAGTCCTGGCATAGAGCAGTGACCATTGGCTGTCCAGGATCTTGACCCCATTGGCCTCCAGTGACACAAACCCAAACCCTGGTGCCTGACGGACAGGGCGCCCACACTCACCTGGCCCGAAGGAAGTCTGGAATTCCATGGCTGAAGCACCATTTAGCTGCACTTTTTTTTCTTTTTAAAAATAAAACTATTGGTCTCACTTGTTTGTATGTTATGATTTCTGAGCATTTTCCTCTTCCCCCACCCAGGGAGATCTCCCTGGTGATAAAGGGTCGAGAAGAAAGAGTAAAAATGCAATGATTTCAGCAAAACTCCCCCAACAGCAGCTGCGCCCCGCAGCAGAGGCCCCGTTCCATCCCCCTGGGCAGAGAAGGAGGAAGGTGCATTTCCTCCCTCTTCCTGGCCAGGCCCCGCGTTACAATCAGGCTAGGCTGCTTCGATTTTTTCTCGTTCTTTGTATTTATGTTGCTGTAGGCATTGGAGAGATGTTACCTCGATCTGTCACTTCTGCTTCCCTGACCCTCCCCCGTTTCTCTGTGCTCACCCACTCCCCCTTTCTCATATTCCACTGTCTGCACGCAGCCGTGGCCCTCCTTGGTTTCGAGGCATCTGCCAGCATCACTTTGCCCTCTCCCAGCCCCACCTGTCTTCCTAGCTTCATTGCCCATCGGTCCCCTCCATCGTAGGTGGCGGTCCAGCCAAACTGACCCTCCATGCCCTTCTGGGCACCTTTGCAGGGAGGGTGCTTTGGTCCAAGAAGTCACAGCAGTGGAGAGTGAGGCTGGAAGGCAGCTGATTGACTTTTCAGGAGCAGGGGGATTGTTCCAGAGCTGAGGGCTGAGCTGGCTCTGGATGACAAGAAGTGTGCCCCTGAGGCTGCCATGCTGTACCTGAGTACCTTTTCTAGGGTAACCTGCCATCGACCCCTCGGGGAGGCCCCAGACCTGTGCCATACCCAGGTTATGTTTCAGATGTTACCCTGGAGTGACTCCCGGGTGGGGGCAACAGTCCTGAGATGCAGAGTAGCCTCGGCTCCCTAGCCTTGGTGTGACGGTGCTCCCCTCTGATCGTGTCCTCCCGGAAGGGAATGCCGGGGCGCAGGTCACATCAAAGCGAACGTGCCCAGTAGGCAGCCAGAGATCCAGGCCCGTAGCTCAGGACAGAGACTGGAGAGTCATCTGCATAGGCTGGATAATTTGATTAGAGGAGGCTCCCAGTGAGCTCATTGCAAGCATTAACCTATGATACAAGTTCTTGGGTCCAAGATATCACCCTCCCTGGGGCCCCCATTTAAATCCCGAGCCCCGAGCTCGACTTAGCCAAATTCACTTTCTTTGAGTTTGCCCTTCTTGTTCCCATCCCCTGGGGAATCCCCACACCCCGTGGGCTGCCCCTTCTGGTGGCTGTCACATCCTGCCTGCCATATTCCAGCCCCGCTCATCTTTGGGAAAGGCCAGGTGTTTCTCATCAGTAACCGTGTGATGATGTTGTGCGGGTCAGGATCTCAGCCTGCGGAGGGAAGGTCTCAGAAGGCGGCTCTGAGGACGTGGCCATCCTCGGCACCCCTGTGGTGTCTGCTGCGCCTTAGGACCACTAGCAGCTGACCACAAGGTCCCTGGCCTATCGGCCTCCCCAAGAACACTGGGGGAAGGCAAACACAGATACTCAGGGAGCCCGCCTTCCCAGAGCCGCTCTGCTGCGACACATGGGGCTGGCACGCGCCCGGCTCTCTGGATGAGGCCAGTCGGACCACACAGCTCGGCCACCTTTGGCTTGGGAAGATTGGTGCCCACACTGAGCCAGCCCCGGCATCCCAGCTCCCCACCCCTTGATGGGCCCAGCCCTGAGGGGTGAGAGGCCCAGAGAGCGAGGATTCTGATGGGCCAGGAGGCCACTGCCTCCCTCTTCGCGTGTAGGGATGCGGCTGGTGCCTGGGTCTGGGTGCAGGAGGGGCTGGGAGCCGCCTTGTCCATTTCTGCAGCTCTCTGTAACCCACAAGGCATTTTGCAGGGATGCCACGACTTTCCAGGTTCAGAAACAAAGGTGCGGGGTGCGAGTGAGGTATAGAATTCTGGCTTGAGGGCCGGAAGGGACCTTGGAGGCCATCTAAGCTAAGCCTAGTTTTACAGATAAGAAAACTGAGGCCAGGGAAATGACTTGCCCAAAGCCACACATAGGATCCTGGATTGAGAACTGGAAGGGACATACGTCCTCCTCTGGCAGAGAAGGGACTGGAGCCCCTGGGAAGGAAGGAGAGTGACCAGAGACAAGTGGAAGCCTGGGCCCTCTGCCTGGAAAAGGAAAGTGCTGCCCCCCAGCCTCGAATGCCGCAGCCAGTCCCGGGCCCAGAGTCTGGAGCTCAGCTCAGGCCCAGCAGCCTTGGGCCCAGGTCCACCCAGAAACTGCCTGCACCAGTCCAGAGCTCCCCGTTCTCACACACCGATGAGGTGAGGCCCACAGGCGCTCTCCCATCTGCTGGAGCCTGTCCTCCTCGCCTCATCACTCACCATCTTTCTCTTCTTTCCAGGCCTGTTCTGGGCTGCAATCTCCCAGCTGTGGGGTGCAGGATGCCCTGGAGTGCTGGTCTTGGCCAATGTGGACACACGGGGGGGGCTGAACTGACACATAGCGTGGGGAGCCGGTGGAGAGATTCAAGGGGTGCCAGGTGTCCCACAAGATAGAAGGTTGAAGCTGGAAAGGTGCTCAGAGATGAGCTATTTCAATAATAACAACGCTCCCACCACCACAATAATCATCATAATAAATACTTACGTGTCATTTTAACATATGCAAAGCACTTTACGGGTGTGATCTCATTTTATTCTTATTATGACCCAGGGAGGTAGGCACTGTTGCTATTTCCATTTTACAGATGAGTAAACTGAGCACGGCTAGTAAGTGTCTGAGGAGGCTTTGGAACTCAGAGACCTTATAGCTTGCTCAAGATCAGGCAGGTCATAAGTAGGCAGGATTTGAACCCAGGCCGCATGCCTCCAGATTTCTACATGCTCCACTGGGGTCAACCTCCACATTAGCAATGGGTCATTTACATCCTGTGCCTTTAGAAGACCCAGGGAAAATGGAAACAAGTCTTTTTCTTTTTCCGGGGCTGGGGAGGGAGGAGGAAGGAGTGAGAAGGACCATCAGGGTTAAGTGACGTGCCCAGGGTCACACCGCTAGTAAGTGTTATGTATCTGAGGCTGGATTTGAACTCAGGTCCTCCTGACTACAGGGCCAGAGCTCTATCCACTGTGCCACCTAGCTGCCCCTCCATTTCTTGTCAGAGATAACTTGGTCATAGACAAATCAGCTTGCTTGGCTGAGCAGTCCCCCTGCTGGGCCACTCGGCCAGGTAGCCTGCTGACCCTCCTGGAACTTTCTGTGGGCCGGTCTGGAGGTGCTCAGGTCTTCCTTGGGTGGCCTTCCATGCCATCTGCCCTCCTCACCAGCCCTTCTTCAATCAGTCAGTCAAGAAACATATTAATCACCTACGATTGTACCAGGCATGGCAAGCACTGGGACACTAGGAAAGGCAAAAACAAAACCATGGAAAGCACAGGCTTGCCCTCAGGGAGCTTCCAGTCTAATGGGAAGCAATCTGCTCACAATTAGGTCAGAACAAGATGTATGCAGGACAAGTTAGAGGAAATTAAGAGGGGTTGGGAAAGGCTTCCAGTAGAGGGGCCTTTTTTTTTAGCTGGGCCTTGAAGGAAGCCGGGAAAGCAGGGAAAGAGGCAGAGACAAGGGAGAGTGATCCAGACATGGGGGACATGTAGACGATGTGATGGGAGCAAGAGACGGGTTATCTTGTTGGAGGGACGGCAGGGGACAAGTGTCATAGGATGAAGAACGTGTGGAATGTCGGGGAGAGACGAGGAGAGAGGAGACTGGAAGGGCAGGAGGGGCTCAGCTCATGAAAGGCTGGAAAAGCCAGACAGAAGGTTTTCTATCTGATCCTGGCAGGGAGCCCATTGGACTTTACTGATAGGGTAGGGGGAGAAAGGGTGTGTGTGTGTGTGTGTGTGTGATGACAAAGTTTGCAGCTGAGAATGTGAGGGGAGAGGAGTTTGGGGAAGGTCTGAGGAGGGAGGAAGAGGTTGGGGAAACCTCTGTGAGTGGCAGAATGAATTGATTAAGGAGGTATAAAAGGTTGCCTTGCTCTAGTGAGGGCCCAGTTGAGATGATGTAACATACATTGGTGGAGGCCCTGCTCAGCTCAGTTTCCTGACTTTTCCTAGCTTGTTCAACTGCTTGAGTGGGACAGATCCAAGGTTGAAGCTTGGAGGGGCACGGTCTTCCATGGGTTAGGGGCTGGAGAGGAGAGGACAATGTAGGACTGAACTAACTGGTGACTCACAGAGTCAAGATGGGGAAGGGGCAATGGCCTGGGATGGAACTGAAGGGCAGTGGCTGGGGGGTGCAGGGCCAAGGGAGAGGCAGAATGATAATAGGTTGTGATCAGATAAGGATGAGCCCAGAGCCAGTACCTTTATGAGTGATGGGGGATCAAGGGTATGGACTGTCTGAAGTGGGTGGAAGTCATGGCAAATGGGTAAGTTCAGGAAGTGGGAGGTTGGGTGTTTGAGGGGGCATCGTCATGTATGCTGAAGGCCCTTGTTATGGGGGCAGGGGTTGGGGAGCTCCCTCAGAGCAAACAGGAAGAGAGGACTTCCCCATCTCCTGGTGACTAAATCACCTCGAATGGATGCTTGGAATTCATGGCTGACCCTCGGCTCCACCTTGATCTGTCTCCTGTCTTGTTACCAAGATGTGGGCTGCAGCAGGGGGAGCTGGGAAGAACTCTGAGTGGTGCCAAGGTGGAGGAGCTGGTCCAAGTCCTCCTGCCCAGCTGTGTGACCCTGGGTTCCACCCTCTCTGAAACTCAGATGTCTCCTTGGAATTAGAGCAGAATGAGAGGGTGGATGAGATGATATCTAAAGTCCCTCCAACTCTTCCTGCCCTGCCCTCTGCTACACTTTCCCTTCATCCTGTCTCTTGCCTTCTGTTGAGTAATTGCCAGGCTGAGGTGGACTCATCAAATAAAAAGACCATGGAAATCAGCAGAGCCCAATCAATCTTTAATGAAAAACCAACAAACATCCGGAGTCTTGGCCAGGGGGCAGAGGTTGAAGGCAAGGGCAGCTCTGTGGCCTGCCTAGCCTCCTCCGTGGCTGCCAAGCCACAGAAGGTTGGCTCCCACTCCAAGCCCAAGCCAATTAGACGCTCTCTCTCTCTCTCTCTCTCTCTCTCTCTCTCTCTCTCTCTCTCTCTCAACTCCCTCCTCTCTCTCTCTCCCTCTCCGCCTTCCTCTCCTTTCCTCCTTCCTCTGTCTCTCTCTGTCTATTCCCTCTCTCTATTTCTCCTATCTCCTTCTCCTCTCTCTCTGTCTGTCTGTCTCCCTGTTTCTCTCTCTCTCTCTCCCCCTTCCCCTCCTTTCCCCCTTCCTCTGTCTCTCTCTGTCTCTCTCTCCCCCCCTCTCATTTAGGCACCAGCACCTACATCCAAGAGAAGCATTTCCTGCAGACATCTGTGCTCAGTAGACCACCATCTAGGTATTCAGTCTTCCACTCCCCAGAACCATGACCCACCATTTTTAAATGGATGCATGAGTAGTGATGAAATGGATAAATAGTCTTTTTGGCTCCTTCCCAACTGCTGTGGGGAAGGGCTAGAGAAAGCAGGGCTTGGAATTTATTTAATGCTTGAAACAAGAAGGGCACTCGGAGCACAAGGCTTGGACTCAAGGGGAAACTGAGGCAATGTGGCTAGCACAAGACTACTTTCCATGTTGTTTCAGTCCATGGGACAGCAGGGCGGTGCAGGAGACAGGGGCCCGGCTGGAACACTCTTCCTCCCCATTTCTGCCTCCTGGCTCCTTCCAATCTCAGCTCAAACCCCGCCTTCTGTAGGAAGTCCCCTGCTCGTGCCTTCCCTTGGGAATGGACTCTCTCACCCCTCTTACACATCGCCCCCACTAGCTGTGCCCTCCTGGAGGACAAGGGCTATTTTGGCCTTCTCTGTATGCCCAGCACAGTGCCGGGCACGCAGTAAATGCCTGCTCAGTGCTGTTGGCTGGCCGTCGGACCTGGGCTTTGTACTGGGCCTCGATCCACTGTGTCCAGCTTTCTTCTCTCTGCATCAGTCAGTCACATGCTCCTTCCCAGGGTTCTTCCAGTTCTTCACACTCGCCACTTTGCTTATGGCTGAAGGAGAATTTGGTACAAGAGCGTTCACATCAAGAGGTTTGGTGTATGGGCATGAAATCCAGTTTCTTGGTAAAGCCCAAGAACGGCATAGTCATTCCCACGATGTGTGTAGACTGGAGCTGTTGAAAGCTGGCCCAACATGGTGGGCGGGGAGCGCCGGGAGAGGTGTCTGAGGGAGGGTGCTTTTTTGGGATATTCCAGCAGGCCAGCTCATAAAGATCAAGATTGCCTCAGGACTTGGCCTCCTCCAGTCGCCTCCATTGTTCAGAGCTCGTCCTTCCTTCTTGAGGCCCAGAAGAAAGACAACTTCACTCTTGGCTAACTGCCGAACTGCCTGTGTGGCTTTAGGCAAAGCCTTCTTCTCTCTGGGCTGTCTCAGTTTCATCATCTTTAAAATGGGGTAAGATGGGGGAAAGGGGAGAGTGGTTGGACCCATTGACCTCCAAGGGCCCCGCCAGCTCTGAAACCAGGATCCTTTGGTGATCGGGGTTCAGGTTCCTGCAATCACGCCTCAGCAAGGGACCTGCTGTGGGATTTCTGCTCTCCAGGGATGGCTATCAACTCTACTAGAAACACCCCAAACCCACCAACCGGTATTCGGATTCAGAGCATTTCTTCCCATGGCCGTTGCTGGCTTGGCTTTCTTCTTTCACAGATTGCCTGTTTATCTCCTTTGACCATTTATTAATCAAGAGAAAATAAATTTGTTAATTTTTAAAAATTCAATTAAATGTAGAAATCATCCCATCTCTTGCTTTCCTGTTGACTGATTGCCAGGCTGAGGTGGACTCATCAAATAAAAAGACCCTGGAAATCAGCAGAGCCCAATCAATCTTTGATGAAAAACCAACAAACATCCAGCCTGCGCCTTTCGCTCTCTTGGGCAAACTGGGGGGAAAGTCATGGGTAAAGGAGGATGGGGAGAGAGAGAAGAGCGAGTCAGGGAGGGAAGGGATGGGGAAGGCAGCAGGGTCTGGGGGAAGCTGGCAGCTCTCAAGTCAGATGCTGAGCTCTGGTCTGCCTTTGCCCCTTCCCCCCTGCAGTAAAGTCCCCTCCAGGTTCAAGGAGGGCTAAGATCCCTAGAATCTGGGGACCGGGAAGACTTCATGTAAACCTCTTACTGTTGTTGCTCGGTCATTTTCAGCTGTGTCCGACTCTCCGTGACCGCATTTGGGGTTTTCTTGGCAGAGATACTGGAGTGGTTTGCCATTTCCTTCTCCAGCTCATTTTACATCTGAGGAAACTGAGGCAAACAGAGTTAAGTGACTTGCCCAGGGTGACACAGCTAGTGTCTGAGGTCACATTTGAACTCAGGTCTTCCTGACTCTAGACCTGAAGCTCTATCCATTGCACCACCTAGCTGCACTATATAAACCTCTTAGGACATAGTAAATAAAGGAGAAGTGTGTGTGTGTGTGTGTGTGTGTGTGTGTGGTTGTGTGTGTGTATGAGAGAGAGACACAGAGACAGAGAGACAGAGACAGACAGGGACAGAGGAAGAGACAGACATGGAGACAGAGAGGAAGAGAGAGAGGAAGAGAGACAGAGACAGAGACAAAAACAGAGAGACACACAGAGAGAGACAGAGAGACAGGGACAGAGGAAGAGTGTGTGTGTGTGTGTGTGTGTGAGAGAGAGAGAGAGAGAGAGAGAGAGAGAGAGAGAGAGAGAGAGAGAGAGACAGAGACAGAGAGAGACAGAGAGACAGAGAGAGACAGACAGAGACAGGACAGAGAGACAGGGACAGAGGAAGAGACAGACATGGAGACAGAGAGGGAGAGAGAGACAGAGACAAAAACAGAGAGACACAGAGAGATAGACAGAGAGGAGACTGGGATTGTGTTCGCCTCGTCCTACCCTTCTGTTGCCTCAGTGTTCACCCAGACAGGAATGATCACCTTTCCCCCCCACAGGATAGCCCATGGCAATACCAATCCACATTTCATCAGCCCTTCAGGGTTATGTAACGCTTTCCTTCACAGCCTTGGGAGGCACAAGGCAGGTTCCCATCCCCATTTTATAGAAGAGGAAAGTGCTATTTAATAGATGACCCCCAGGGCATGACCAAGCCCTTTCACCAATCTGAACAGGTGCCTATCAGGAGCCATTCCCCTCCTTGATCACCTGTAACTCACGCATCCGATCGATTACTTCAACTGTCAGCTGGCTCCCATGTACAGAATTCAGAGAAGTGTGGGAAGAAAGCGAAGTGAGCAGAGCCAAGAGAATAGTACACACAGCGACAGAAACGCTGTCAGAAAGAAGGAGCCCAAGCCACAGGAAGCCCAAGTCTGCAACATTGCCTCAACCAACTCTGGCCCCACAGTAGAGAGGAGAAATGTACCCCTTCCCTTCTTTGCAGAGGTGGGGGCCTATGGGTGTGGAATGCTAGAAACAGTCAGACTCAGCTAAGATTCTGGTGAGTTCCCGCCCCCAGCCCTCCTATCCTTCATCATGTGGGGTGGGGACAGGAAGGATAGAGTGGGGAATGGAGTGACATGAACGAGGATTCCTGGGTGTCTTTCAGGCTGAGGGTGTCCTCTGTGGGGTCCAGGCACTTCTTTCCTAGCAGGCCTCAGAGGGCTCGGGGCCTCCAAACACACTTAGGTAACTGTTGTTTCCACCACCTACCTGGGCTGGAGACCACTGTTTGACTGGGGCCTGCCCTTTGGACTTCAGGAACGTGCGGGTCTGCAGTGGACAATCTCATTCCCTACTGCCTGGAACATCAGGGTGACCTCCACCCACACAAATAGCTGGCAAATCACCGTGTCAACTGTTCTTCCTTTTGGACATACTGTGCTAGGACCTCATGGGGGGAGCCCCACAACGGAAGGGCTGGTCTGACCCCAGACGCCTCGGGACATTGGCTATTGGGAAATTGGATTTCGCTGCCCAGGAGAAACGAGCTTAGCCTTTGCTCTAACTGAGGCTAAATCTGCCTTCGCGCCTCCCTCCGGGGCTCCTGGTTCTGCCCTCCAGGGTCACCCTGAACAAACACCTCCTCGGTGCCTTCCGCAGGTGTTCCAGCCCGTCAGCGTCCCGCTTACCTCCTCTGAACGTCCTCATCTCATCAACGTCCTTCCTAAAATGTGTCCAGAAAGGGAGGCGATGTTTTCGATGCTGTTGTGAGCTGCCGCTTCAGGGGAGGGGCCTTGCCCGCTCCCTGCATACGTTTTTGAGGAAGGTTGGGGCGAGTTGTTGAACCCCTAGTAGCCCCACTTCTCTCCCCATTTGGGAGGGAACAACCCGGCATAACCCTGTGCATGGAAAGCAACCCCGCCCGATGGGGAAGAAGACTTCCATCGTCCCTGGGCCTGGGTAGGAGTCCTTTCGGTGCTGTTTAGTGTGGCACATAGAAGCTAACCCGCCAGCGCCCTTATGAGCCCGAGGGCTTGGTGGGGAGCCCGGAGCCCTTTTGGAGAATCGCAGGGAGCTAGGTAGAGACGTTCTTAGGGTGTCCCTGAAGGGCGACAGAACACCAGCCTCGGCCGTCCCAAACTGCCCCTGGATCCTCATGGCAGGAGACATGTAGGACGCCGGCTACAGACGTCATCCCTCTGGGTGTCCATCACAGCTGATTAAGCTTACGTACAAGTAGGGCAGCTTGGTGGTGCAGTGGCTAGAGCACCGGCCCTGGAGTCAGGAGGACCTGATTTCAAATCTCGTCTCAGACCAGATACCTGACACTTACTAGCTGTGTGACCCTGGGCAAGTCACTTAACCCTAATTGCCTTGCAAAAAAACCCCAAACAAACAAACAAAAAAGGTTAGGTACAAGGTGTGCACCAAGTGCGTCTCCTCCTGCAGAGAGAATCACTGAAACAGAGGGGTTCCCTCTCTAGCCTCAGTTTCCATATCTGTAAAATGAAAGCATTGAATGACATCATAGATTCAAAGTTTGAAGGAACCTTAAAGGCTACTGAGTCCTGCCACCTCATTTTACAGATGAAGAAACTGAGGCACAGAGCAGTGCCTGGAGCCTCTGGGCTAGCGGGTGTGTGAGGAGGCGTCTGAACCCGGTTATTCCTGACCCCACATTGCCTTTTCAGATGATCCTGGGGATTCCTCGGGTGGAAGGATCTTAAATCTGAGGCCAGAAAGTGGGGTAAACACTGGAAAGTGGGAGTGTCCTTGAGAGGGCATGGGGCACGGAAGGATGCACGGAATCCCCCAGTATAGCGGCTATCAGGAAGTGGCTGCTGAGGACAGTGAGCGTCCTTCCCCTAACGACCTGTATCCATGGAACTCAAAGACGTATGAGAGAAGATGCCCCCACTGTGGAGTTCTAGAGCCAGGCCTTGGAGCTGGCCTTCTCCCCGGCGCCTGTGCCCAGGGAGCTCCTCCACATGACTCACCAACGCCAGGATGGCAGATGAGCGTTCCCTCGGCCCTCCCCCTCGTGGCCTGTGCTTTAGACCCAGCTCGGCACTGCCTGTTCTGGGAGCGCTTTTAACAGCTGGCTCTCTAGGAGGGAGAAATGCACCCTTTTATCTACTCGGACACTTTCTCCATCATTTCCTAAGTCTAGACAGTCAATGGATTTCCAAGGTGGAATGCTCCCACTGAAAACAGCAATCGTCAACTCTTGGAGCGGATCCAGAGGGTTCCAGGACAGCCCTGGTTGTCAGCTTGGCCTTTGGGGATCCCTGTGGCCCGGAGCTGAAGATGTGGCTTTAAGCCAGGGATTCTAACCTGCGGTGGGTGACCTGGGATGGAAAAAAAGACATCGTTACTTCCCTAATCTCGAGTTGAAATTTCTCATTTCCTTCAACTATGAATTTTAAGAAAACAAGACTCAGGGAAGGGGTCCGGAGGCTTCCCCAGAACGCCCTGGAGGTCCGTGACACACAAAACCCCCAAGATCCACCCCATCCTAACCGATTTTTCCCACCCAGTGATTTCTCTATGTCCCAGTCCCTTCAGAGCGGGGCTTCCTCCTGGACGTGACGTCCTTAGAGATCTCCAGCACCCGCCGCTCTGTCGATCGCTGCTCATTCTCACTTGTCTGTTCTATTAAACGAACTGGCTTCTCAACGTTTTAGCTGGTCAAAGAGTGCTATTGGTAACTGCTTTAAAATATAGCACAGTATCTCCTTCCTGCCTCTTCTCATTGTTTCTTTTGAAATTTGAAGCCCCGTTGTTTTTTGTCCAAATGAATTTTGCAACTTTTTTTCTCTCATTCTATAAAGTAACGCTTTGGTAGGTCAATTGGCCCCGTATAAAACCTATACATTAAATTAAATAGTACCATCATGTTTATTATATTAGCCTGGCACTGCCAGAAGCCACAACCAGCTCTCCAATTTTCAAAATCTCCCTTTGTTTCTGTGAGGAAAGTCTTATGGGTGTGCTGAGCATCTTGGCAGGGCCACTCCCCAGATCTCCAGGCATTTTGTAATTGCTTTAAGAAGAATTTGTCTTTCTAACACTTTCTCCTGTTTCTGGTAGTAGTGTATAGACATTTTGTTATTTTGTATCCAGCTCATTTAGTCAGTCAGTCAATCAACAAGCATTTATTAAGAGTTTACTAGGTGTTGTGCAATGCACTAAATGCTGGGGAAAAGAAAGAAAGGAAGGAAGGAAGGAAGAAAGAAAGAAAAGAAGGAAGGAAGATAGGAAGGAAAGAAACAAATAAAGAGAAAGAAAGAAAGGAAGGAAGGGAAAGAAAGAAAGAAAGAAAAGAAGGAAGATAGGAAGGAAAGAAACAAATAAAGAGAAAGAAAGAAAGAAAGGAAGGGAAAGAAAGAAAGAAAAGGAAGGAAGATAGGAAGGAAAGAAACAAATAAAGAGAAAGAAAGAAAGGAAGGAAGGGAAAGAAGAAAGAAAGGAAGGAAGAAAGAAAGAAAGAAAGAAAGAAAGAAAGAAAGAAAGAAAAAAAGAAGGAAGGAAGGAAGAGGGAAGGAAGAAGGAAGGAAGATAGGAAGGAAAGAAAAAATAAAGAAAGAAAGAAAGGAAGGAAGGAAGGAAAGAAGGGAAAGAAAAAAGAAAGAAAGAAAAGAAGGAAGGAAGGGAAAGAAAAAAGAAAGGAAGGAAGGAAAAGAAAAAAGAAGGAAGGAAGGGAAAGAAAAAAGAAAGGAAGGAAGGAAAGAAGGAAGGAAGGGGAGAAAACCAGTTGGACTCAAGCTACTGATGGCTTCGTTTCTTTTCCCCCCACTCTTTTCTCTGGGGGTCCCTAAGTAAACCATCATATTGTCAGCACACAGTGATAGATACTCTTGCCAGCTTTTGCCTCTGTGTTTTCCTCCCGCCTAATTGCCACAGCCCAGCTCACTTGGCCACCTTGGGAGCAGCAGACCACCCACAGAGCTATTGTTTGCTCATCATGGAGGGCTTCTGGGAGAGCACTCCCCTGACCCCAGTTAGTCCAGAACAGATGCTGGGCCCTGCCCAGAGGTAGTTATTATCTCCACATCTCCTATTGCCTCATCTGGCTGAGCTTACCCAGTGTACGGATGGCTCCCAAATCTGGGATACACGGCTGGAAGGACCAGGTTTCTCCTACTATAAGACTCTAGCACCTAGCACAGGCTCTTGCGCATTGGAAACCCTGGAGAGGGCTTGTGAGATTTAGCATTAGAAGTCCTACCCCAGCCTTTCAGAGGTCACCCCTGAAGTCCTAATGGGAAATGTGGTAATCATGCTTTTAGGAGCTAGCCTGTCAATGCTGGTGGGGGTTAGGAGAGCAGATCCAGAGCCTGGGTTACAAATGTCAATGTGGAAGAAGGAAGGGAGGAGGGAGAGAGGGAAGGAAGAAAGGGAAGGAAGGAAGGAAGGAAGGAAGGGAAGGGGGGGGAAGAAATGCATTTACTAAACTTTCCTTGGTTGCTAACCACTGACAGTACAATCAATCAAAAGTAAGATGTGGAGGTCTCTGGACAGCATAAAAGGAGGGCCAGCTGCAGGGTTGCTGGCAAGGCCGGGAAGCCCAGGCCCTGACAAGCTCACAATCTAATGGGTCGAGAACAGGTTCAGAGCAGGAGTTAGAAGGAAGGAGGCCTGGGAAAGACTGAGAGGGTTTTTGCTGAGCCATGAAGACAGCCAGGAGGAGGAGACAAGGACAGAGAGTGTTCCGGGCCTGGGGACAGCCAGACAAGAGGCCCCGAGCTGAGAGATGGAGGGGCTTGTGGAGTGGCCAGGAGGCTGAGGTCGCTGGAACAGAGTGTGGTGGACAGTGTAAGGAATGAGACAGGAAAGGCCTTGAACATGAAACAGAATGTTTTGTATCTGATTCTGCAGGTGATAGGGAGTCCCTGGAGTTTCTTGAGTCAGGTGCGCTGTATATATATGACAAGCCCCACCTGGGCTTTAGGAGAATCACTTTGGCAGCTGAATGGGGGGCATTGGAGTGGGGAGAGACCTAAGGCAGGCGGCCCCCAGCAGTCACTGCAATAGTCCAGGTGTGAGGTGGTGAGGGCTGCCGGGGGGGGGAGGGGCAGGGTCAGAGGAGAGCAGGAGGTAGAGCATGATCCCAGGTTTCAATCCTGGGGAGCTGGAAGATGGTGTTGCCTTTTATAGTGATGGGCAAAGATAACGAGGTCTGCTTTGGACACGTTGAGTTGAAGCGGTCGCTGGACATCTGATTTGGGACTTCTGAAAGGCTAGATTGGAGGTCAGCAGAGAGTTTGAGGCAGGACAGGGAGATTTAAGATGACAGATGGTCAGTAAGTCCCGGACAGCTGATAGGATCACCAAGTGAGGTGGTCTCGAGAGAGAAGAGAAGAGGGTCAGGATGGAGCCCTGAGGGACACCTATGGTGACAGGCATGATGGGAGGAGGGGACCGCAAAGGAGACCGGGAATGAGGAGAACCAGGAGAGAGAGGGGGGGACCCCGAAAATTTAGAGCCTAAAAGGTGTCAAGGAGGAGAGAGTGATAAAAACCCCAAAACAAACAAAAACCCCAATGGTACCAAAGGCTACAGAGAGACTGAGCAGAACGAGGATGAGAAAAGTCCTTGGATTGGGCTGCTGAGAATGCACTGGTCACTTTGGACGGAGCAGTTCTGGTGGACAGATGAGGCTGAATTGTAAGGGGTTAAGGGAGTGGGACACACGCTGCCCCCTTCTTAGATTGGATTGTGCCTCCAGGACCCGAAAACAGGTGTTGGAGCAGGAAGGAAAGGTGTGGGATGCAGAGGAAATAGTGGGGTGGGAGCCCAAGGCAGTGTCAGACAGTGGTTCCTTTGTGGTTTGCACGTGGCCCCGGCTCCCCTGGAAGTGGTTAGTGAGTCCGCGTGGCCCGGCTCTCCTTCCCCAGCACCAGGAAGCTTCTCACCGCAGTGTGCTCTCGGCAAGAGCTCTGAATGGCATGTAGCGTGTGCATACATGCAGTGGCCTGGTCAGCACTGGTCACTGCCAGCCCCTCTGGCCCCTGGGGAAACTGAGTCACTTGGGAATTAGGAGCCTGGTTTGTTAGGACTTGAATAGGAAGCCAGCAGGCAGCAGCTTGCCCTGTCTTGCGTGTAAAAACTCTCAAAAAAATCACCTCACAAAACCTCTCCCAAGGTGACTGAGCTGGCCCCTCGGAGATGCGAGAACCACAAATTCTGCATTGAGCAGGCCCTTGGGGCCTTCTGGAACCCACAGATCTGGAGGTGGAAGGAAGGAACCTCGGAGGCCACAGAGTCTGAGCCCCTCTTCTTACTGCAGAAGTGAACATCCGGAGTGGGATTTGAACCCAGGGCCTTTCCCCCCAGACCTAGAGCTCTCTCCCTTTGACAAGGTTCGGAAAGCCCCCTACGACACTGCTACCGGCTGGCCCTTCTCTGTGCCAAGGGCACCGCCCTATATCTGTTGGGGTCACCACCACCTAGGTTGTTTCTAAGGCGCCTTCCTGCCTCGGCTCCTTTTCCTCTGTCGTGATTGCTTACACATAGACTTGGTGAAGACGCTCCTCCGCTCAAGGGTCCTCAATGGCTCCCAGCTGCCTACACAGTAAGGTTCAGAGTCATTACCCTGATGCTCGGGCCCTTCGCAAACTGGCCTCCCTCTTTCCAGCCTTTCCCCGCTCTTCCCTTGCCTACACCTGATATTCTGGCCAAAGTGGAGGGAACAACCCTAAACATACTCCGAAGTTTCTTACTGTGCTCACATGGTCCCAAAGCCTGGAGTGCCCTTCTCACCTCCTGGACCTCTGGCCTTCTATTAAAGCCCCACCTCAAGGACAATCTCCTCAGGAAGTCTTCCTGGGTTCCCCAGCAATAACAGTCTTTCAGACTGGGCTTGGGATCTGCCTTCCAGCTGTGTGGCCCTCAGTTTCCTCATCTGTAAAATGAGGGGTCGCACTTGGTGACCCTGAGGTCCCTCCCACAGAACAGTTGGCCCCTCTCTGTTATGCTTTCGGGCGGCCTCCTGCATTCTCCCTTTGGACTCGGGGCTCGGGCCTCGCTCCCCGGTTAACAGTAAGCTCCACAAGGGCAGAGCCCTTCCGGTGTCAGTGCGGAGCTCGGCACTCGGCACATCGCCGTTTGCCAGTGCGCTCTGGCTGTGGCCGACGTCACGCTCGCCCCCGGACCTCTCAAACGCATCCCACGTTCCCTTTCACCCTGGCACCTCCGCTTCCTGCTCAGAGCAGCCCCAGAG
Organism: Phascolarctos cinereus; assembly: GCF_003287225.1. NCBI lineage: Eukaryota > Metazoa > Chordata > Mammalia > Diprotodontia > Phascolarctidae > Phascolarctos > Phascolarctos cinereus. Next base: position 3,057,727 of record NW_027556402.1, on the reverse strand, counting down.
AAGCAGGAGGAGGCAGAGGCAGAGGGGCTCCCTGTACTTGGGAGGGCAGGAGGCGGCCGAGGAGACAGGACAGTGAACGGGCTGGGTGGGGATCACAGGACCGGAAAGGCAGGTGCAGCGCGCTCACGGAGCTGCCCTCCTCCCTCCCCCTGTTCCAAGAGCTGCATCTCAGAGGGCCGAGAGACCCCAATAGCCAGTCCAGAACGACCCTCAGCTGGGAAGGAGCCTCCCAGAACGTCACCCCCAAAAGGGCTGCCTTGCTTTCGCTTGCAGACCTCCAATGAGGCCGAGGCTGAGCCCTGCGGGGACCGAGCTAGGTCCAGAAGGCTTTCCTGACACCACGCCCAAGGGTTTCCTCTCCGCTCTGGGCCCTCTGCCTTCTGGACAAAGCAGCCTTGGCTTGTTTCTCACACCATCCGAGGAAAGGCCTTTGTAATGACTGTCGCCCAGGCCTGGGATGTTCTCACTCCTCCCTTCTGTCCCTGGGGGGCTCTGGTTTCTTCCAAGCCCAGCTTAAGGGCCACCTCCTACAAGAAGCACTCCAGATTCTCCAGCTGCGGGTTCTCGCCCTGAAGGCACCACGCATTTATTTTGTCAATCCAGGAAATTGCATAGTCTGGTAAAGGTTTAACCACCAGATCTCTACATTTGTGTGTGTGTGTGTGTGTGTGTGTGTACACATACACATATACACATGCATATATGTATAGGTATACATCTATGTATGTGTATGTATATATACAGGCACATATATACATATGCATATATGCCCGAAGTACACGTCTGAATTTAATTTGCATTATCAACCTTTTCCCATCACTTTCTTACGTCTAGACAATAGCAAAACAGTGAGTCAAGCCCCGAATTGTGGCATTTGCCCACTTCTGAGGTATGAATGCTCCCACCGAACATTTAACAATCAGCTCTCAGTTTGAGCTGTCTTCAGCACACCTCTGCTCATATGTAGCATGGTATTTCCTCAATAGAACATAGGCTCCCTGAGGGCAGGTGCTTTGCTGCTTTTCCTCTCTTCTCTCTACTGAGCACAGGTCTGCAGAGGGCAGCAGCAGGAGAAACACTTTGTTGATTGAATCACTGGCAGATTCCGCCCATTGCCCCTGGCACTGAGGCCAAGACCAAGGCTAATGGTCTTTCACATAATAATCCTTCAAGGACTTTGCCACTGACATCGGGTTCCCTGGAAGTCTAGGCAAGAGCTTGGGAGAGGAGAGATCGTGAACCTTCTGACTTCCAGCTTCAATAGACAAGACCCGTGGTTCAGGATTCTCTTCAGGGAGAGGTCTCTGAAGGGAGAGAGTTCTGGGAGAAGCCACAACCTCCACCTTGTGTCTCTACCCCCAGCCAACCACACCAGAGACTTCAGGGAATTTTCCCTAGGGTAAGAGCTGGGTCTCTCCCTCTCTCTCTGTCTGTCTCTCTCTGTCTCTGCCTTTCTCTGTCTCTCTCTTTCTCTCTCTCTGTCTCTCTGTCTCTCTCTCCCCTCCCTGCCCCCCTCACTCTCTCTGTCAGTGGGCCCAGTGGAAGAATTCACTCACTCTGTTGTCTCGTATATATTTTCATCTATCTGCTTTCTCTGATTTCTGTTTGCTATTGGCTTGGATAAATGGGTTCATTTGCCACTCACTACATGGGGTCTTTGTGGCCTGGGGCATTTGGTGAGAAGAGAATCAAGCCCTCGGGATGTGCTTTGGGGCTCTTCTCCTTCCACTTTGAGGACATTGATCAGGAGTGCAGCTTGAGCCTAAAAATGATTTCCCCCAGACTGCCAACATAGGAGGGCAGGTAGATATCCCTCTAGCCCCGTACCCCTCTCTGAGGAGCTCAGAGTGGCCAGGTTCTGGCGCCAGCCTTCTGCCTCCTCTCCTGGCAGGAATCAGTCCCCCTTGGAGAAGAATGGGTGTAGGACCCTCCAGAGACATCTGTTTGTGCCCCTCTTTGGGTCACAGCTGGACACACCCATGTGGACTGACCTCACATCTGTACATAAATAAGCTGTTACCCAACCAGGCCTCCCCAGAGGGACCGCTGATCTCCTGTGGCCATGACTCCGAAGGGCAGTGGAAGCAGCCTGAAGAGCCGGATGATCTGAGTGAAAACCCTGACGAGCCATATGTCCCGCACAAGCATCCCCCCACCCCTTCTTGGCCTGAGTTTCTGCATCTGTAAAATGAAAGACTTAAACCAGACAACATCTAAGACTCCTCCCAGTTCCAACCCACCTGATCCTTGCCTGGAAAAGCTTGGGAAAGCATCTCCTATCCCCTCAATTCTCTTTGTCCCCGCAGAGTGATATTCCTTTTATTCTCTTCAGTTACAGCCCGGCCAGCTCACATCTGAACCAAGCTACGGATGTGCACTCTTATGTTACGAAGAGACATGGAGGCCTGGTCCCAAGCATCAGGGTCTCTCATCACAGCTGAATTCTGGCAGCTGACATCCCCTGAGTTCCTGTTTCCTTTCTCATAATGACTCAGATTCATTGAAGACCTGCAAAGCATTAACCTCATAGAGAAGCTTCTGGTCCAGGTGTGGTCGCATTTTAAAGATGAAAAAACAGAGGTACAGAGAGCTGAAGGCACTTGATAAGGTCCTTTAATTCATGGCAGAAGAAGGGGTCAGAAATGGGTGTCCCAAATCTGTTTCCCTCCTCTCCCCCTCACTGGGCAGAAGGAAAATAGGAAAGAATCATCCCCTGCTTCAGCTGCCAACAGGGGCTTTGAGCTAAGCTGCCTTTAGCAGCCAAGAGGGATCATGCCACCTGACAAACCCATCACCTCCCAGCAGCAGCCTGTGCCTCATCCTCTGTGCTCCCACTCTCTGAGGCACCAGGAATGTGCAGAGCCCCAGAGCGGGGAGCCAAGGGGGCCTAGTCCACTCCAGTCCAGCTCCCTGCTGGCCTGTGTTCCATGTGACTCAGGCAAGGTGGAATTGTTTGCCTCTTTCTTCTTCCCAATGTCCCCAATGCCAGCTCCAAGCTATCATCTCTGGGATGTCTGGGGGAAAGTCAGCTTGGTGACTGCGTTACTTCTGACACCATATGTTCCCATAGCAACATTCACTAAGTTAGTGAGCCGGAGAGGCGGTTGACCACAAGCAGAGTGTAATTAGTTTTTAAAAAATTAATTTCAGTTAAGCTTCAGTTTCTTTAGTTTGATGTCTAAAATAATATCCTTTTGGACTGAATATTCAGCAAATGTTTGCCTTTAAAAAATGCTGGATGTGAGCTGGATGAAATGGGCCTTGGGACCCAGAGAGGGGCTCTAAAGCAGCCTAGCCAGGGGAAGGAAGGCTCATGGAAGAGAGATTCTATGCTAAATGTGTCCAGCTTGGCCCCAGAGAGCAGAGCTAGGAGCAAGAGGTGACCTTCAGGCTCAAGGTCAGAAAAAGCTTCCTAACACTGAGAGCTGTCCCAGAGTGGAACAGGCTACCTCCGGGGATGGTGAGCTACTCTCCACTGGAGAGCTTTGGACAAAGACTGGATGACCCATTATTGGGGAATGGAGGGGATGTTATGTTTGGTTCTTATTCAGAATTAGGTTGAGTGAACTCTAGTTAGCAAGGTCTCTTCTAACTGGACTCTGCTGCCCAAGCAATTCATGAAATGGTGAGCTGAGGATGCCCAGGTGAGGAGAAGATAAAGTTCTGTGGACCTGAACAAGTGAGCAGTAGTGTTGATATGTGTGTGTGTGAATCTCTGCTATCTCTTCCCTGAGTGACCCTGGGTGAATCCCACCCCACCCCACCCTGGAGTCCTTGATCTCTGTGTATGTAAAACAAGGGGGAGAGATCAGCTAGACAGATGCTCAATGACACCCAGTCTGTGGTCCATGAGCTGACTCTTGTGATTAGGAATTTGCATACTCCTGCCTGGCAGTGGGGGAAGGGCAGCAGGGTCAGGGTACATCTCAAGCCAATGGGCCGCATGCATTTCTTCCTATTTATACTTCTCTACGTCAGGCTGATGACGGTGCTGGTCTGGCCTAGAGTTCATCTGGGTCTCCTAGGGGAGGACTTGGGGGCCGGGCCCCTCGCTCTGGGAGCCTCGGCACCACGTGGGCCATGCATTCGGACTGTTGCTGGGCTTCCAAATTGAGAGCAAAGCGTGACGTCGTGGACTCAGAGACGACTACCCTAGGTCGCCTTTTCAGTGAAACCCTCTATCTTCCTGCGGCCTCAGGAACAGTCTCAAAATAGAAATATGCAAATTCGACGTCCAGCCCTAGGTCTCCCCTCCTCTGCCCACTAGGCTTCTTCCCGAGAAGGAAGTTCATGAGGTCATCAGCAGGTGAGGCGCCAGCTCAAGAAGAAAGAAACTTAAGATGCGTTTTTAAAATGAAAAAGCCAAGACGAGCTATACAGAATAACAAACTGAGAACTCGTCTAGTGCGCTAAGGGCTGCTAAGTGCTTTGCCTCTGCTATCCCATTTGATCTTCACAACAACCCAGAGAGGTCAGCGCTATTACCATCGCCATTTTACAGATGAGGAAACTGAGGAGGAGAGGTCAAGTGACTTGCCCAGGGTCACACAGCTTGTGAGCGTCTGAAGCAGGATTTGAATTCAATCATTCTGTGCCAGTTCTGCTAGAAATGTCTCCTAGCTTTCTCTCCTTCCATTTACTGTATTTGAAGCGGCTGTTTGTGAAGGTGCATTGTTATCTCTCTTCCTGTGGTAGATACCCTTTGTTATTGCAATAATTTAATATATTCAAATGAGATCACACACAAAACACTTTACAGACATCAAAGCATTATATGTGTTCGCTATTATCATCATTTTCTTATGAAGCTCAGTATTAATGGAACTCCTTTGCAGCCAAGTTAAAAATCAGAAATCTGAATCACATGTCCCCAAAAAGAAACTATCAAAACCGCACTTACTCCTACGCCGGAAGCAGAGAAGGAACACCAGAAGGCCAGCGATCTACTTGGCTTTTCCATCTTCTGATGAAGACAGCATCCTCCAGTGGAGGAAATCTCTTCCTGCCTCAGAAATCAAAAACCTGAGAAGTTCAGTGAGCTGATCAAGACTGCATTCATCAGCAGAAAAAGAACATGAGCTGGAACCCTAGGAGTCCATCTGCTGAGGGAAGGGGGAGACAGGGGAACTCAATGTTCTCTGGGTTCTAGAAGGTTCACTGTTTTCTCCAAATACTGGTGGTCATCAGTTCGATCAAAGTAGGTCAATGTAATGGGCCTATCTCAAATTGGCAGGTGTACTTGCTACCAAATTCAGGCAAAAAAAATTTAAATCTCAAGGGAAAATGAGCTGATCCTTTGGGTTGCGGAATCTGTTGTCCTTAGTTCTGGCCTCTGGGGCCAAGCAGAGTGGTCCATTAGAACTAAGAAGGGGCATAGAACAATGCAGGCAGGGGGAGAGTCATTAGCCCTCTTGAGTTGGAAGGCATCTCAGAAGTCATCACCCACCCTATGGCTGAACAGGAGCGCTCTTGGTGGCATCCCTGACGAGTGGCCATCCAAGCGCCATTTACTGGGGAATTACTCTCCATGGGCATACCTGGTCTCCTAGTTAGGTTGATGCTGTCATACTCGGAAAGGGATTTTGGAATTCCATTCTAAATGTGCCATCCCCTTTCCAAAATCACTCAAGATGTTGGTGCCCTTCTTTTTCACTTGAATAAATGATAAAAGAAAAAGTGTTTATGTGGGAAAGGTTCTACGGAGGATATGGAATACCAATGAGACCTTGGCATGCAAAGAATGTGGGTAAGAATTTGGTCCACTATTCCAGAGACAACATGAACAAAGGTATGGATGTTTAGCAGGTCATGGTGCATGCCAATGCTCTCTCGGTCCAGACTGGAAGACATAGCTCATAATGGAGAGAACGATGGGAAATAAAGAAAGGATAAAATATGGAAGGCCTTAAATGCCAAGCCAAGGAATAGGGACTGGGTACAAGTAACAACTATGAGCTCACTGTTAAACTCCAGAGGAATGACGTATTGATAGTAGTTATGAAGCACTTTAATACATATGTACTGTGACGTAGGGTGCAATCAACATCGTTACTTCTGTAGGATACTGCTGCTTTTCTATGCAAGCAGTTTGGTTCTTCAAATAGGGAGAAAATTGAATTTTTGCATAAAGAAAAAAGAACTTCTATAAAATCAATTTCTGAAGAATGTGAGGTATTACCCTTTAAATATGTGAACAGTTTGGTTATTGGAGAAAAAGCAGACCTTTAGTTTGTGAAAAATAGATAAAATTCAAAGGAGGTTTAAAAAAAAAGAAACAGTCTTCAGATAAAATATGATAGATGCAGATCATAAGGAGTACCATAGAGAACACTGAAAGAATCTGTTTGAGAACAGAGACACGACTGAAACAGCAGGGCATTATGGTCCCTCAGCTCATTTACACGAGACTGTTTTAAGAGTCTGAGAGGGCACAACTCACAAAGTGGAAAATCAGATAACCGTTTGGACACTATGGGCTGGCTCAGTGAGGACTGTTGGTTTTGTAAATTACAGAAAAGTAGATTCCATGACTTTTTCCTAATAAGGAGAAGTACCAGAAGGCTCTGACCTGAGCCATTGGTGATATCGAAGAAGCCAGCTGGAGAGAAGGTAGCAGGAATAGGTAAGAAGTCAACAGAGAGAGTGAGAAGACTGGCGGGAGTAGTCAACCTGCAGAGAGCCTTAAGCTACTTTGCTTGGGGGGGCTGCTTATTGGAAAGTATCATTGCTCGGATTAGCAAAAGAGAAGGCTGGGAACCTCTGATTGGAGGAGAGCTGAACTTTGGCAGAGATTCCACAAATGCCCTTCAGCACCACTCAGAAGAACCTGGTTGTCCTCTTCTGTCCTTTCTGGTTTGAGAGGATGAAGCAGATGGGGAAAGACAGGCTTTGCTGTAATAAGACATTGATGACTGCTTAGAGGTCACCAAGTCCAGCTGAGTGAGGAGCTGTCCTGGCTTGTCTGTGTGGCCAGAGACCTCATCTGAGGAGCCTCTGCAGTTCTTTGACTTAAGAGAACTGCTGATCATTATAATGCTTTCTTCTGCACCCCTTTAAGGACGATTACAAGATAAAACAGTTTATCACGATTACATCTATTGGAGAGTGGATAAAGAGGTCAGCAGGACAGTGGGAAGGACCAGGAAGGACCATGATCATACAAGTTAGCAGAGCAGCAGCTTTACATGGCACAAATCATTCCTTAAGGAGACACAAAAGTTGGCAATCCAGAGCTGTGGGTCATCCACATCCATATGTCTCCCTTCTAGGTGTCTGTATGTGCCCACTCTACCTCGTGGATATCATGGGCGTTGGTGTGAGAGTGTGAGGTCATGCATGAATCATGTATGATATATTTGCTTATTCCCAAATTTTAGCTTATGTTGGGCAACTGTGATGTTATGATTGTTTTTGCTTTATCATTTAGAAAATGTTTTATGTTTAAGAGTTAATAGTGTCATTATTAGGAATGAATGGCTTCATGTAGATGGGAAGGACAACGGTGGTGGCTGAGAAGCCCCAGTGATGAACAAGGGGAGTGAAGCCTTCATGGTAGGCTTATTCCAGTTCTCTGAGAATTTGGGTTTATCTTCATAGTAGTGGTCCTCCTCTGGGAACCCAAACCTGCTAACCTGAGTGTTAGGGGGAGGGAGAGTCAGTTCAGAGAGTGGGTGTCCCACGATCTTCCCAAGGGTCTGCATATGATGGCTCATGCCAGGCACCCCATGTAGGTGGGGAAACAGGTTCAGAGAAGGGGTTTGCTCACGATCATACAACTATTCAATTCACTTCAGTTAAGCTTTATAACTTCTGACCGTGTACCGAGCTCCGAGCTGGGTGATGATGGAGCCACTAAGTTTGGCAAGGCTCAGTTCTGCTATCGTGGAGCTTAGCACCTATCTGATGGCACGGTGGATAGCAGACAGGACTTGGAACTGGGAAGACCTGAGGTCAAAGCCTGCCTTAGATACTTCCTAGCTGTGTGACCTCTCTATGCCTCAACCTCTCAATTTGAAAAATGGGGATAATGAAATGCCTACCTCACAGGGCTGTTGTGAGATTCCAATTGGTTAAGGTATGTAAAGTGCTTTGTAAACCTTAAAGCATTATATACATTTTAACTGTTATCATTATTACTGTTGTTGTTGACAAACAGACGATTACATTACATGATGTACATTACATGTTGAGTACATTAGAGAAGAGCAGACAAAGAATTATGTAGGGTCCAAGAGTCATCACTAATTTAGGGGTAGTAGATAAATAAAGGAATTCCCATGGGTGGTTTGCTGATGATAGGGTTGATTGAAGAATCCATGAGAGAGAGAGGGAGACAGAGAGAGCAAGACAGAGAGATGGAGACACAGAGAGCAAGACAGAGAGATGGAGGCACAGAGAGCAAGACAGAGAGATGGAGACACAAAGAGACAGAGACAGAGACAGAGAGAGCAAGACAGAGAGACAGAGACACAGAGAGCAAGACAGAGAGATGGAGATACAAAGAGACAGAGAGAGAGACAGAAACAGAGAGAGCAAGACAGAGAGATAGAGACACAGAGAGCAAGACAGAGTGATGGAGGCACAAAGAGACAGAGACAGAGACAGAGAGACAGAAACAGAGAGAGCAAGACAGAGAGACAGAGACACAGAGAGCAAGACAGAGAGATGGAGACACAAAGAGACAGAGACAGAGAGACAGAAACAGAGAGAGCAAGACAGAGAGATAGAGACACAGAGAGCAAGACAGAGAGATAGAGACACAGAGAGCAAGACAGAGAGATGGAGACACAAAGAGACAGAGAGAGAGACAGAAACAGAGAGAGCAAGACAGAGAGAGAGAGACACAGAGAGCAAGACAGAGAGATAGAGACACAGAGAGCAAGACAGAGAGATGGAGACACAAAGAGACAGAGAGAGAGAGACAGAAACAGAGAGAGCAAGACAGAGAGATAGAGACACAGAGAGAGACACAGAGAGAGACACAAAGACAGAGACAGAGAGAACTGTTTCTAAATGGCCCTGAACAGCCAGAGCTTCTTTGACAGTCCACCCCCAAAGCCAGGGATGCAGCAGCCAGTACCAAGGTCTTTGCACAAACTGACAAGCTACGGCATCCATCCCCTTGGAGATGGGGGTGTTGTGGCTTAAATAGAGTCTCTGGGCACAGAGACTGGTCTTCCCTAGAGCTCAGTCTGACTCAGCGGAGTGTTTGCTCCCTTCTAGGATCAAATACTGGGCATATACCACAATGGATGGCTACAAATTCAGCAGATTCAGGAGAGGGGATGGAGGTAGATGCTCCAGACGTGGGGAGTAATGGGAGAAAAGGCGGAGTAGCCCAGGGCATGTATAGAGAACTGTATGTCATTTGGGCTCCAGGCTAGAGTGTATGGGGGACATAGGAAGGGACAGTGCTTTATGTCCTGCCTGCCAGCCTATCTACCTGGCCACCTGCCTCCCGACCTCTATTGCAGCCCACCTGACCCACCTTCTTTCCTGCCTACAGGCTCTCCTATGACTATTCTAGCTAGAAGGGTGTTCTGTTCTGCAATACTAGGCTGCCCAATAGACTGCTGCCCAGGATGCAGTATTAAAGGCTGGAGTGATGAAAAGATGTCATTGTAAGGTCTTCAGGAAGGAGCCAGGGTGATGAAAGGGGCAGACCTGATGGCTGCTAGACTCTTCCTGGCAGACAGGACTGGGGCAGGCACGTTGAGTGGGTGAATCGACTCTTTCTTCTTGACGAAAACCTTCCGCGTCTTTATGGAATGGGCAGGGCTGCCTGGGAAGGTCTCCTTCCTACCCCTCAAATCCTCTGACGTCAACCTTTTCTTTGCAAGGCAGAGCAGTAAGGTGAGTGGGACCCTGACTTTACAATCAGGCTTCCAGCTTGGCATTCTGGCACTGATGCTTACTGTACCATCTCACACACTTCAAATCAGCCAACAATTTGTTGCTGTTCAGTCGTTTCTGACTCTTCATGACCCCATTTCATGGTTCTCTTGGCAAAGATACTGGAGTGGTTTGCCATTCCCTTCCCCAACCTATTTTACAAATGAGAAAACTGAGGCAAGCAAGGTGAAGTGACTTGCCCAGGGTCACACAGCCAGTAAGTTTCTAAGGCCAGATTTCAACTCAGGAAGATGAGTCTTCCTGACTCCAAGCCTGGCATTCTATCTACCTAGCCACCCCCAATCAACAATTATGAAGCACGAAGTATATGAAAGGCCATGTTCTCAAGTTCCTTCTCTTCTCTGGGCCTCAGTTTACTTCTCTGTAAAATGGGGACAAACATTCTGGAGCAGTGTTCTGTCTCAGGGAGAAAAGGATTTGCAGGCTTGAGGAACAAAGTTCTTTCTCAGAGACAACCTGTAAACTTATTTCCAAGCGCCAGGCTGCGGAAGCACTTAGAAAGAGATGCTGTAATGTCTGTTTCATGCTTTTCCTCTTCTCAAAAGTCAGGCCGAAGATTGAGTCTGTCATGATAAGCTGTGGACAAATGTAGAACTGCAGAAGTCCAGGGAATTCTACCAGAAAGAAGCAAAGAACCAGGCGACCGGAGCAGGAATGGACCTTAGAAGCCATCAATTCCAATCCCCCATTTTACAGATGAGGAAACTGAGTCCTGGGGAGGGTCAATGACTCACTAAGCATCGGATGATCACTAAATGTTTGGAGGAAGATTTTGCTTGGGAGGAGCCAAAGACCAGAAAGGGTAGAGCCCCACCCAACACCACACAGCTAATGAGAAATTGGCACAGCTGAGTCGTTAGCCCGGGGCTCCTGACTCAGTCCAGTGCTCCCGATACCAAGCATTCAAATCCTGGCTCGGCCACTCACAGGCTGGATGATCTTTGCTGAGCCTCCATCAGTCCCCAGCTAGGACCCAAAGACCCACACTTAAGGAATCTAGGGTTCTTGTTGTCTCCTTTCTCTAAGAAAGGGTTAGTTGATAACTAGGTTTTTAACAACACTATGATCCTTACCCCTCTTACAGAGAACCATCTCATATAACAGATATTTTTTAAGTAAAAAGAAGAGGGGAAAGCAGCAAAACTGGTGTTTTCTACATTTCTCATTGGCTGATTCTCAGAAGAAGCATTTTCCCCATATAACACCAATGGGGCTGGTCTCAGACACTGCCTAGCTGTGTGACTCTGGGCAAATCACTTCACCCTATTTGCCTCAGTTTCCTCCTCTGTAGAATGAGCTGGAGAAGGAAATAGAAAACCCCTCTAGTATCTCTGCCAAGGAAACCCCAAATGGGGTCACCAAGAGTTGGACATGACTGAAAATGGGGCTCCATTGATGGAATCATTCTCTTTGTTAGGGAAGAACACTTCTGGACTGAAATTACACTTGAGCATAGAGTCAGAAGAGAGCCAAAAAACTTTGTTAGCGATCGATCTCGGAAGCAGAGCAAGAGAACTTCACTTCTGGTGCCAAGCCAAGGTGTGGCTGTGAGTGTCTATGGCAGCCAGACTTGGCACAGAGCCTGGGACAGCCAGAAGACTGAGTACGAATTTTCTCAGGCTGCAGGACCTCCCCTCCATTACCAGCGTCATTACCACCCTGGTGGTCTGTGGTGCAAATGATGAGTGGGCGAGCTCTTGGAGGAGAAGGCTGGGGATGTGCTCCCTGAACAGTATCTGACCCAAGTTGGATTCCCCCACCCCCTCCCCACCCTTGCCCCAGGGCTTGCCAAGGAATCTGAAAGGTCAAACTTAACAGTGTGGACAACCAAGCCAGAAAGAGAAGGCAGGGTGGACTAGATTCCCATAGTGGGAGCTGCTTCCTTGGGTGGCTCAGAGGTTATCACTATTTCAACTTTGTAGCCAAAGGCCATTGAGTTGGGGTGTGTTTTAGTGTGTGTGTGTGTGTGTGCGCACCATTTGTAACTAACATTTGTTGGTAAGAATAGAGTAGAACAGGCCAGCCTCATCTATGTCCACTGCTAAGCAGTCCCATGTGCCAGACTCTACAATTGTAAACAAAAAGAAAGACTGTACCTGCCCTCAAGGAGCTTATGTTCTAGTAGGGGGAAACCACACATAAAAAGGATCTGAAAAGTTAGGGGAGAAGAGGAGGAGTATTGTGGAGAAAGAAACCCAGGCAGAGGGATGGAGGAGACATGGCTGATTCGGGGGATTCATTTATCCAGGAAGAACTGACCTATCAGAGCCAGGGGCCACAGGGACAGAGGAATAACGGGTGTGACCTTGGCTGACCCAGCACTGCCTTAAAATGGAGGTTCCATGAAGAACTGGAACAGGGGGCTCCCGAAGAATCAGAGCCAGGGGCCATAGGGACAGGGGCTCTTCCAGGGTCGGAAGGCTGCCAGGGAATGGTGGAGAGTCTGGAGAGGAAAAGGGAGAGTTTGATTTTCACTGGAAAAGACCATGGAAACTACTGAGTGGAGCAACCTTGTTTGACAGATGGGGGAATGTCCCACAGGAGACTGTGGTCCCGAAGGTCACAAGGCTCCATGGGAACGCTTGTCTTCTTGACTCTGAGCCCAGCACTCTAATCTCTTAGGTCACATTGACTTTATTGACACACTCTCTTCTTCAATGATGTCAGAGAGCAAACAGCCCTGGGGGAGTCCCTAACTGGCCATCATTCTCTTATATCGAACGTTCTAGACTAAAGAACCCTTGTGGGTCCTTTCTAGAGAATTCAATGTCAGCTCCTGCTCCTAGGCACACCAAGCACATTCTCAGTGTCTCCAATTTTTCCCACTTGAGATTTTAGTAGCTCCTGGATGTTGTCCCTGATTTCGTCAGATCAGAGCTAAATAGTGATGGGTGTGTGTGTGTGTGTGTGTGTGTGTGTGTGTGTGTGTGTGTGTGTGTGTGTATGTGATGAACTGGACGGTGATAGATTGCTTTGGTCCTTGGAGGGCACCATTGGAAAAGGCTATATGCAGCCCTTGCCTAGAACAGTTGGCATCTGTCTCCAGTTTTGTTAGGGTGAAATATTGGCACACAATGAAGTCATTCATGTCTCCAACCTATGTAGGGTACACTGGTGGTTTACCGGGCAGCTCCCCTGGGCTCCTCCCTCCTCCCTTAAAGAATGATCGGCTGGAATTCCAGGCAAAAGCATGAAAGACTGGGAGAGGGAGGGGCTGCTCTGTGTCTGTGTGACAGAGGGACCCTTCCTCTTTCTTCGGGGCTGGGCTGGCCAGAGGACCAGGTGGATGGTGTCCTTGCCCCGCATGGCCACAAGCTGTGACCTCGTGGCCTCCTGGGAAGCCTGAGACCAGTATGAGGCTGTCTCCTTTTGCCTTCTCTCCTTTGCTCCAGGGTTTTGTGGGATCTCAAAAGGTGGTCGGTATCCTCCCACGCCCGGGAACCCAAGCCACAGGGGAGCAGCTAGCTGCCAGAGAAATACAGGGGCAACAGCAGCAGAAGCAGGCCAGTGCAAAGCCTCCCCCACCCTGAGCCCAGAGGGGGAGGCCCAAAGGCACTAATTAGATGGTGAAAGGCAAAACAGAGAATTAGCTAAATTAGCCCATCAGTTAGCCAATAAGCATTTATTAAGCACCTACTGTGTGCCAGATAAGGGTCAGCTAGGTGGTTCAGTGGATAGAGAGCTGGGTCTGGAGTCGAGGACGTGAGTTCAAATCCAGCCTCAGATACTTATTAGCTATGTGACCCTGGGCAAGTCTCTTACCTCTGTTTGCCTCAGTTTCCTCCTCTGTAAAATGAGCTGGAGAAGGAAGTGGCAAGCCATTCCAAGATCCTGGCTAAGAAAACCCCAATGGGGTCACAGAGAGTTGGGCAGGACTGAAAACTACTGAACAGCAGCAAAGTTAGCCAGGGCAAATTTCTTTCTGCTGATGGAATAGCGGCTCAAACTTCCCTTACTGTTGGTAGCTTAGCAGCAGCCTTTCTCCTCAGTAAGGAAGACCAGATGTGCACTGGGACGTTGTAAATAATCAGTCAGTAAGCATTTATTGACCACCCACTGTGTGCCAGGCATCATGCTAAGCTAAGCACTAGGGATTATAAAAGGAAGGGGAAAAACTGTTCCTGCTCTCAAATACCTCACAGTCGAATGGGGGAGACAAGTAGCTGCATGCTGACAAACAGGGAATCGTCCACAGGGGGAAGGGATGGGGAAGGCTTCCTGTACAAGGGAGGATTTTCGCTGGCGCTTTGAGGGAAGCCGGGGAAGGCTGGAGAAGGAGATGAGGAGGGAGGGCAAAGAGCAGTGGCCGCTCAGCCTCTCCAGCTCTCCCACTGGCACCAGGCTGAGGACTCTTTCTCCATGACCAGCTCTCTCCACTCCTAAGTAAATGGCAGCCTCGGTTTTCTGCACTGTAGCAGAGAACTCTTCCCAGCCTCCACTGCAGGCTACTGGCAAGCATCCCTGCCTCTAACCTTTCCAGAGAACTATAATGCATCTCATGCTTAAATTCCCTGGCATTTTTGGATTCGGAAATTAATGTTTGACCTTAGGCTAACTGAAACAATGAGTCACAGATATGCAGCTGTGTTCCAAGACTACGAATTAATGCTCTTGGCTATTTGAGAGACTGTGTGGGATGGTGGGGAAATCATCTTACTTGAATAGGAATCATTAACTCTATGTGTGACTCTGGGCAAGGCACATTTCTCTGGGCCTCGGTCTAACCCTTTGTAAAGTAAGGAGGTGATCTCTAAGGTGTCTTCCAGGTCAAGATATTTCTCATTCTCCCTTGGAAAATTTCTGGGAGCAGGGTCCAAGAACAGGAGGGGTCTCAGTCAATAAATCAAGTCAAATCAACAAGCCTTTCAATGTCTACTGCGTGCTGGACACAGTGCTAAACGCTGAGAATGTAAAGAAAGAACCCTCCTCCTCATCAATGATCATCACCACTCCAAAGCAGAAAGCTTGGATTCCAAGGTCTGGATGGAGCTGCTCATCACCATAAAAATGTTGACTCCAATTAACTGATGGGGGCACCCATGAGAACTGAGAGATGGAAAATGGCTTTGACAACTTAGACTTGGTAAGTTGGCTGTAGTCAATGCATCTTCAAAGTCTTTTTCCAAAATGGCAGTATCCTTGACTTTTGCATAAAAAATAGATCCAATAGTTTAGTTTAAGCATTTATTAAGCACTTGCTGTGTGCCAGCCACTGTGTGCCACATTCAAGGGACCCAAAGCCTGACATGAAAAGTGATTCCTGCCCTTCAACAACTTGTCTTCCATCCTGGGAAGCATGAACACAGAGAAGGTGTAGACTTGTCCTGTCCTCTTAAGGGCAGGGACTGTGTTTTTGTCTATGCCCTTCAGATGCTACTTAATAGATGCTTATGGACTGATCTGTAAATGAAAACAAGCATGCGATTTCTTCAGCATTCTGCTGCATTGTTGCTACCAGGGCAGAACCCTCAAGACAATAACAAGCATTGCCCAGGGTGACTCAATCCATCCCTACCAAGATGGACAGAGCACCTACTATGTGCTGGCATGGCACTTGCGGCTGAGGATACAAAGTTTAAAAGCACCAGTCCCTACACCCAAGTCTTTGAAGGCAAAAGAGAAGGGAACATCCAAGAGGAAGGAGTGGGAAACAGTGCCCAGTTCTGCCGAGATACCTAGCTAGAGGAGAACTGAACAGAGGTCACAGGATTTGAGATTAGGAAGTCACTAGGGACTCAGGAGAGCCCCATTCAGGGGAGCCAAAGCCAGCTGGCATAGAGTCAAGGGGCTGAACCCTAATGTCAAAGTGAGAAAGTGGAAGCATTGAGTGTAGACATTTGCTTTTTCAGGAAGCTGCCTAGGGAGGCGAGAGAGATGGGATCTCACCGGATGGGGTCAAAGAGAAAGCTTTTTCTTTTTTTAAATAGGACTGGGCAGATCTGAGGATGTGGGTGGTGAATGAGAAGGAACTAGGGAAGGGGAAGAAACTGCAGATGTGTGAAGGTCTGAGAAGGACTGCTAGAGCCAGGAGGTAGAGGAAGTGGGAGGGAATGGGACCAAGGGAGCAAGGGGAGGAACCAGCCCAAACCAGGAGGAGGGGGCATCTGAGAAAGACCCAAGAGAATGAGTGGAGAAGGCTGGAGAGCTCTGAGGGGCAGAAGAGGGGAGCTGCTGTTAGAAGCTGTGACCCACAGTAATTGTGGACAGTGGGGGGGGGCAGTGAGTAAACTCTGGAAGAAGGTTTGGGGCAATCATGGGAGGGAATGAGAAGAGCAGTCAATGCAATTATGTGGAATTAAACAAGCAAAGTCATTAAGTGCCTGCTCTGGGCTGGGCACTGTGCTAAATACTAGAAACACAGATACAAAAGGGAGATGGTACTTGCCCTGGAGAAGCTTATACTCTATAGGGCAAAAACAAATGTTTGGGAGGAATTAGAAAAGACTTCATTTCAAAGGTGTCATGCAAACTGAATCATGAAGGAAGCCAAGGATTACCACACAGTTTATGTGGGAGGAAGAGCAAGACAGCCAGTTTGGCCAACCACAGGTGTGTGAAGAGAACCACCACATGGTAAGTCTGGAAAAGTAGTCTGGGTCCAGGCCAGCAAGAGCCTTAAATGACAGAGCATTTTGTGCTTGAGCCTAGAGGAAGCAGGGGGTGACTGGATTTAGGAGGGTTTGGGAGCAGCAGTGAAGACCCAGATGAGGCCAGCTTCCTCAAATTTAGAGTGAGTGGCTTTCTCTGACAATACTTAAAGGTAGGAGCTCTAAGCAGGAGCAGATAAAACTGATGGGGAGGAGATAACAGGGTACCCAGGCATGGAGGTAACAGAAGGTGGGGAACTATGGCAAACCATGGGGTCAAGGCTGGGTATGGAGATCGGAGAGATGGAAGTGAGGGATTGGGATGAATCCAAGGGACCAGAGGCGTGAGAAGGGGAAAGAGGGCAGAGAAGTGAGAGGAGAAGTATAGAGAGGCAGCCTGGTGGTAGGTAGAGGGCTAGCCTCAGAAGTCTTCTTGGGAGGACCTGAGTTCAAATCTCGTCCTAGGTACTTCCTAACTGTGTGACACTGGGCACATCACTTTATTTCTCTGGGCCCCAGTTTTGTCTTCCATAAAATGAGGACTAGAAGGTTCCTGAGGTCCCTTCCAGTTTTTGGACAAGAAGCTGTGACTAGGAAGTGAAATCCCAAAGCTCCAGCTCTTGGATAGAAAACAAGTCCATGAGGCAGTGAGGGTGAAGACTGGATGTCTGGCTCTTGTGCCTATGTGAGGTTGGGGTCTGGGGGCTAGAGGATGAAGAAGGAAGCTCTTAGACTTAGGGAAGAGGGACTGGAGGGTCAGCACATCCAGGGGGTCACCACCATGACCGGAAAGCCCCAAAGATGACAGAAGGGTAGTGAATGGGTAGGAAGGAGGTCATCAGGAAAGTGAGCAAAGGACAGCATGGGGCTGGGGAAAAGGTGGGCTGCCAAAGAAGAAAGAGGCTGAAGGAGGAACTGGTGACCTCCCCTGGCAAAGCCTAGTAGGGGCCTGGCATCCTCCACAGAAAGTTGGCTTCCTGTTTGGTAGGGGAGGGGAAGGAATGTCATTTGAGAAGTCCCAGGGGAGCAGATGGAAGAGTTTGTTAGGAATAAAGGCAAGGCTCGAAGGGCCAGTGGCAAGAGAGGGAGAGGAGGGAGGAGGGATGGGGACAAGGCAGGGGAGAACCATGGCCAGCACTGGAGAAGCTCAGAGGTCCTTTCTGGCCCCGGCATTCTAGGATCCTACTGAAGAAGCTCGTTCTTGGAGCCCACCATACATGTGAGAAACATGAAAGTCGTACGGTGGGCACATATTTGGGTCTGTGTGAGTACATATAAGTGCATAAGCAATGGTATTCCTAGCCTGCACTTGTCTTTCCCTGATGCCTCATTGTGGCCTGGAGGTCATACACAGCAGCTTAGCTCCAGAGCTGGAAGGGACCTGGGACACCACCTGGTCTAATTCCCTCATTTTACAGAGGAGGAAACTGAGGCCTGGAGAGGTGTTGGAATCATAGCTCTGGAGCTGGAAGGAATCTTAGAGAGCATGCAGCCCAACTCCTTCAGATTAAATGAATTGTTCACAGTCACACAGGCTACCCCAGAGCCTCAAAGGCCACAGCAGGAGAGCAGCATGCTAGCAGATCCCACGGAGCTGGCCAGGGTTTGAGTATGTCACCCATGGCCCCGTTTTTGTGCCAAGAGGACAAAGTCAAGGGCTTGGACCACCTCTCTCCACAGGAAGGCTCCTTCTTGTTCACAGAACCTCAGGAAGCCACATCTCCTAAGATGTGGAAGGCATCAGGTGCCTGATGTATTGAAGTGTGTGTGGGCATGCACGTATGCACATGTGAGTACTGTATTATGTATATTCATATACACCGGACGGGTAGTGTGGCACTGTGCTTTGACAGCCAGCCCAGGGGTCCAGGAAGAGCTGGCTTCAATCCTGCTTCTGACAGGGGGGACCCCTCAAAGGTTACATGGCAGGTGGGATGCTGAGCTGCACTGCTGAAGGGGCTTTCCCCAGGGGGAGTCCCCAGTGGTGCCAATGAAATCCTAAGTCCAGAAGAGGTTTCACCACAGAGCAGGAAGGAGGCACCTCTGAAATTCTGGTAATTCACTCTAGGTCCGATTGAGTCAGACAGGCACCCCGTGTGCCCACGATGATAATAATAACGATGCCAAGAGTGGTCACTAGCTTTGTGTAGCATGTCGAGGTTTGCAAAGCCCTCGCTCATCATACATAGAAGTACCCAAACAGGGCTTTGTCTGCCCGTCTGCGAACCTCGCCCTAGCATCCTTCCCCATGCTGTGAGCTGTGGAAGACTCTACTAGTCGGGGCTGGTCCTGCTAGGCTGGAAAGGTCCGGCAAGGAGCCCCAAGTTGGGAGGAGCCCTAAGGTACAGCAACACTGCGTGGGCTCTCCTCCCACAAGCCCAAAGGAGATGTCTTCACCACCATCCCCACTCCACTCCAGCCCTGCTGAGAGGTGGGGAAGGAGGTGTCACCTGGTGGAGATGATCATGGAAGCCTGGGAGCTGATGGGGCCGCTAAGAGAGAAGACAGACAGAGACAGAGCTTGGTGGGGGTGGGGGGGTGGAATGGGACACCCATGTTCAGAAAACAGCTGTGTCATAGAGGGAGGGGCCAGGAGGACACTCATCTCTCCGCCCTGCTCCCAGCCGCTCTCCAGAAGCCCCAATCACCCATTAGGACCTTTCTCTAAGTTAGCCTCCCAAAGAGCCTTCTTTCCTGCCCTGCCTTGGGGCAGCTGGAGGTCCTAGTCAGGGGAGGGACCCCTAGTAACCCCTCACTAAGCTGCCGCTAGAAGGGGTGGCCACCCAGTCAGGATCATTCCTTTCAAGGCCCGCCCCCTCCTCGTGCCCTTGCCCAGCCCCACCCCCTCCAGCCCTCTCTCTTGCCGTTAGTCTAATCTAGCTTTATCCTTAATTCCTTTCTTGGCTTTCTTATTATTCATTCGCCCTAGAAAAGAGGTATTCCTCCTCTCTGGAGGTAAGGTCCCTGTGGGGCTGCTTTGTACTGATTTAGACCCCTCCCTCTTCCCGCTGCTTTCCTCCCTTCCACACTCGGGAGGGTAAGGAGCTGGGTGGTCGAGATCCTGCGTCTAGCACTGGACGGGACCCCAAATGTCATCGGCTCCTAGCCCTCCAGGTTTGTGAAAGAGTTGGAGGCACAAATGTCCTCCCGCTGATAACGTGGAGGCAGCCTGGGCTCCACAGCTTTTAGACGGCCCTCGTTGGTCAAGCTTTGTCGGGAAAGGATTGCATTCAAAAATAATAGCTTTAACCGAGTTGTCCCCAAGAGTTTTTCCATGACCATGACCGATGTGTGGAGAATAGTTTCAAAGGCGTTTTTTTTATTGGCATCTTATTAGTTGTGTGACCCTGGGAGAGTCATGTAACCATGATTACCTCAGTTTCCTCGTCTGTAAAATGAGTTGGAGAAAGAAATCTCAAACCATCCCACATCTTTGCCAAGAAAACCTTAGACGGGGTCACAGAGTCAGACACGACTGAACAACAAAAAATTTCAATAGAGTTGTTTTCCTTTGTAATCCTGTGTTTGATTTAATGCATTTACAAACATGATTCTGAGGTGTCCATAGGTGTCTTCAGATTGCCCAAGGGGTCCAGGACACATGCTAAGAAAGGCTAAGAATGCCTTGTAAAGGAGATGGTTTTCCAGGGATGCTCCTAAGTGTCCCATAACCCAGAGCCCACCCCTCCCCCTCACACATACACCAGGCCATTTGATGCCAGCGAGCCGAAGGTTTCAAATATCCCCATTAGCTGATTGCTGTCAGCCTCTCTTCCTCCCCACCCCCAAGAAGCACCTCTGCCAGTATGCAGACAACAGCCTACTGTCTACACCTACCATTCGCCTGCAGCTCCAGGGGCTCCACCCTGTTCAGTGGCAATTGTACGTGTGTGAACCCCGCCAGGGCTCAGCCCAGATCAGCCCATTTTAAAACTCCACTTTCATCCAGCCCCAAATGGCTTGGTTTTGGAACCCCATTTGGTGTCTCTCAGAGGCAGCTGGACCTGGAGTCAGGAAGACCTGAATTCAAATTCAGCCTCAGACATCAGCTACCTGCATGACCCTAGGCAAGTAATTTCATCTCTGACTCAGTTTCTTCATCTGTAAAATGGGGACAATAATTAGCACCTACCTCCCAAGTAAGGTTGTTATGAGGATCGAATGAGGTACTATTTTGAAAGTGCTTAGCACTGTGCCTGGCACATAGTAGGTTCTTAATAAAAGCTTGTTTTCTTCCTGCCTTCTATTTGGAATCTAGTGTTGACTGGAATATTCTAACCCTAGAAAGAGGCCTGGTCAGTGAGGTAACTTCCCCCAAACCACCTGGGTCTTGTGACTCCAAACACAAGGCTCTGTGCACATTCCAGGCTCTAGCCTTGAGGGACTTTGCCCTGAACTACTGAGGATTTCCTTTCTTGACGAATTCACCAAAAGTTTGGAGAAGGCACGTCTGAAGGAAGGCAAAGCTCATTTCCGCAGGACAAAGCCTGGTAAACCACAGTTTCCACATCTCCAGGTACGTTGTGTCCTCCCTGGCACAGGGTGTGGACTTTAGGGGAGGGGATTTCTAAGAATGCTGGCAGAGCCCAAGGCTGAGCAGCACCCCGCTTTGGTAAGATTGGTTAGAGCTGGAAGGGCCTCAGAGGTCACCGAGTCCAATCTAAAAAACAGAAAAGTTTGGGTTCCTCGGTAGTGTAGCGTAATGGGTAGAATGCTGGGCATGGAATGGAGAAGACCCACCTCTGAATCTTAACACTGCCTAGCTCTGGGACTTGGGCAAGTCATATATTATTTCTCTGAGCCTGAGTTTTTCTCTCCATAAAATGGGGGAGGTATTTTTCTCCTGAGGTTGGTATCAGATTAAAACGAGAAAATTCATGTTAAGTGCTCTGCCCACCTTCAGTGTCAGCCAAGAACAACATCACAAGTCATTCCTCTGACCAAGGATGGAAGTCATTTCTCCACCCAAATGGTCTCTAGCCTTGGCTGGATTGATTAAGGCACGTACCCATGGAAGTCAATCTGAGATAACCAGCACTAAGAATGAAGAGGATCAGGGACTTACGAAAGGGGGCACCCAGAGTCCACGTTCTTTTGGCTGGGTCCAAGTTTTACGGAACAAATCCTTTTACTAAGGGGATTTGTTCTGAGAAGGTTGGATTCAGTCAAAGGGCTGCACTTGAGGATCTAGAGGGCACATATGGCCTGGAGGCTGCAGGTTCCCCACCCCTGATCCAGCCCAAGGAAGCAAAAGATTCCAACAGGCAAAGATGAAGAGGGAGGGCACGCCAGGCATGGGACACAGCCTATGCAAAGTCACAGAGGTGGAAAATGAAATACCAAGTCTGGGGAACGGTAACCAGACCAGAAATGTAAAAGGTGCAAAAGGGCACAGCAGAAAATAATTCCAGCACTTTAGGCTGAAGCCAGATTGAGAAGGACTCGAAATAGGGATTTCCCACGATGTGAAATGGGAAAAGGGCTTCGGTTTGGAGGCAGGGAATCTGCGGGTGGCGCAGGGGGTGGCCGGATGGGTTTTGAGCCCTGGGTTTCAGCCTCTCTCCAGATTCTTACCAGCGGTGGGACGCTGAACCAGTCCACCCGCCTTCTCCGGGGCCTCCGCGTCTTTATTTGTGAGATGCGAAGGCTGGATTGGGGAGATTCTAAGGTGACTCCCAGCTCTAAGTGGATGAGATTCCAGAGTGAGGAGTTTGAATTTTACCGCAGAGGGAATAGGGAGTCAGTGAGGATTCCTGAGCAGGAGAATAGTTTCGTGTTGGGCTTCGGGCGCCTTCTGCACGAGAGTGAAGCCGAGGAAATGAAGAGGAGCAAGGACCTTGTGGGGAGGGCCAGTGGCTGGGACACCATCGATCGATCCACTGATCAGGGAGAGCTGTGGTGCGACTGGGGGGGGGCGGAATGTGGTCGGTCCCCAGCCGCATTCTCCGGAAAATCAGTGAAGCGGCCCGGACGCCTCATGGTCTCCTCCGGCTCCGATGACCCTGGAGAGAAGAGAAGAAACCCAAGCTATGGGTCCCCTTGGTAGTAGCAAATGAAGTCTATCGAGAGGTTCTTCTGAAGGGCAGAGGGGAAAGGGGAAACATGGTCCTCTCTGCCCTCTCTAACAAGTGCCTGAGCTCAAATTCTGCTCGGGACTCATACCACCTGTGTGACCTTGGGCAAGCTTTTTTTAGCCTCCTTGGCTTTAGTTTCCTCATCTGTAAAATGGGTAGACTACATGCCCCCTGATAGCTCTAAGCCTACGATGCTATTTATAATCCTAAGTCATTTAGCCTCCAAGGGCCTCAGTTTCTTTATCTGTAAAAAGGATGGGCTCAGGGGTCAGTCCCTTCTGCTCTGATACCTCAGGACCACTGATCTCATCCAGCTGATCCAACTGGTCCCCACTAGACAGTGGACACAGGCACCCAGAATATTCTCTTGGGCATGGGTCCACTGAAACAACTGTCTTTTCTGTCTGCCAAGCTGCGTTCTGGCCTTTTATAAGGAGAGGAGGCCAGCCCAAACCTAAAAGAACTATCAATGAGCTGACTCCCCCTTACACTGAATTTAAGGGATCAGGAATGGAGTCATGATGTCTCCATGATGTAGGGAATTCCCTGGTGAGTAGACTCCCCCCACCAATGCAGGGCAGCACCTCTGGTGCAACTGAGAGTCTTAGAATTGCCCAAAGCCTTACAACCAGTCTCTCTGATAAGGTCCTCATTTTCAAAATATATAGGGAATTAAGTCAAATTTATAAGAATACAAGCCATTTCCCAGTTGATAAATGGTCAAAGGATATGAACAGACTTCTCAGAGGAAGAAATTAAAGCCATCTATAGTCATATGAAAAAATGCTCTAAATTATTATTGATTAGAAAAATGCAAATCAAAACAACTCTGAGGTACCACATCCCACCTATCAGATTGGCCAACATGACAAAGCAGGAAAATGATAAATGTTGGAGAAGATGTGGGAAAATTAGAACACTAATGCATTGTTGGTGGAGTTGTGAAATGATCCAACCATTTTGGAGAGCAATTTGGAGCTATGCCCAAAGGGCTATAAAAATGTGCATACCCTTTGACCCAGCAATAGCACTTCTAGGGCTGTATCCCAAAGACAAATGGGAAAAGGACCCAGATGTACAAAAATATTCATAGCAGCTCTTTTTGTGGTAGCAAAGAATTGGAAATTGAAAGGATGCCCATCAATTGGGGAATGGCTGAGCAAGTTGTGGTATATGAATGTAATAGAATACTATTGTGCTATAAGAAATGATGGGCAGGCTGACTTCAGAAAAACCTGGAAAGACTTGCATGGACTGATGCTGAGTGAAGTGAGCAGAACCAAGAGAATGTTGTACACAATAACAGCCACTGATGACTAATATTGATAGACTTAACCCTTCTCAGTAATGCAAGGATCTAAGACATCTCCAGAGGCCTCGTGATGTAAAATGCTATCCACATGCAAAGAAAGAACTATGGAAGTTGAATTGGTATTTTTTTATCTCTTCTGTTGAGTTTTGTTTCCTCTTTCTGATGGTTCCTCCTATAGGTTTTAATTTTTATTTACAACCTCACTAATGTGAAAATATGTTTAATAGGAATGTAAATGCATAACCTTTATCAGATTGTGCTCCATCTTGGGGAGGGTGGTGGGGAGGAAGGGGGAAAATATTTTAAACTCAAAAGCATATGGAAGTGATTATTGATAAATCAAAATAAATTAATAAAAATTTTTTAAAAAAGAAAATTTGGAACTCAAAAAAAGGGAGGGGCTAATAGAAGGGAGGTGGGACTGAGGGAGGCAGCGGTCAAAAGCAAAACATTGGTGAGGAGGGAAAAGGAGAAAGAGAAAGAAATGCATAAACGGGGAAAAAAGGATGGAGAGAAAGACACAGATAGTAATCATAATTATGAAGTGATATATGAATGTAATGGAATACTATTGTGCTATAAGAAATGAGCAGACAGACTTCAGAAAAACCTGGAAAGACTCGTATGGACTGATGCTGAGTGAAGTGAGCAGAGCCAGGAGAACGCAGCACAAGTAACAGCCACATTGAGTGATGACTGACTTCGATAGACTTAACCCCTCTCAGCAATACAAAGATCTAGGACATCTCCAAAGGCCTCATGATGGAAAATGCTATCCACATCTGAAGAAAGAACTATGGAATCTGAATGCACATCAAAGCAGACTACTTGCTCTTTTTTTCCTTCTGTTTTGTTTTGTTTCCTCTTTCTGGTGGTTCCTGCTATTGGCTCTAATTCTTACTTACAACATCACTAATGTGAAAATATGTTCAATAGGAATGTATGTGTAGAGCCTATATTAGATTGCATGCCATCTTGGGGAGAGAGGGAGGGAGGGAGGGGGAGAAAAATTTAAAACTCAAGAGCTTATGGAAGTGATTGTTGATAAATCAAAATAAATTAATATAATAAAAAGAAGAAGAAAAATTGCCCAAAGCCTTGAGAGGTGAAGGGACTGATCCTGGGTCACACAGCCTATTGTGTTTAGGACTGGAACCCAGGTGTGTCTGGCTTTCTCTTCCCCTGGGCCAGGTGTCTAAGGTAAAGGGATACTGAATTGCTCACTAATTAAAAATCACTTGCTTTTCAAATTCCATGCACCTACACCGGAAGCAAATGAACAAAACCAAAATGTACCCTGTCCTCAGGGGTTTATGCTGTCCTGGGGAGTCGCGGAAAGCTGGGGAGGGCCTTGAATTAACTGTCTATTTTGAGACCAATAGAAGCAACCTAAATCAAGAGGAAGGTAAGCCAAGGAAAGCAAGCAAGGAGCCTTTACTAGACAACCACTGGAGGCTCGGCCCCACCTGAAGCTGAGGGTGAGAAGGCAAAAACAGAACAGCCCCTGCCCTCCAGGAGCTTACATTTTATTGGAGAAACAAGGGAAGGAGGGAACGTGCATTTATTAAGCACCTACTATGTGCCAGGCACTGTGTCAGACTCCAAACAAGTAACATTTCGTTTGATCCTTACAACGACCCCAGGGAGGTAGGACTGTTTTTATCTTCATTTTACAGTTGGGCAAACTGAGGTAAACAGAGGTCAAGGGACCAGGGTGTCTAAGGCAGTATTGGAATTCAGAACTTCCCGACTCCAGGACTATCCACTGGGCCATCCTAGCTGCCCAAACGAGCCAGTTGTCCACTTCCGGCCTCCCAGAGGCCGACTCACTAGAAGAGCAGAGAAAGCAGCCCAATAGGGTAGCTCAGAGCTCCCCTAGGAAAAACCGGATGGTCCCAGAGAAACCAGGAAAAACCTCCTTGGAAAACAGGGTGGTCCCAGAGAAGGCAGCCCAACCTCCCACACCAGCCGGGTTCCCCTCTCCACTCCTCCATCTCTGCTCCCTCCCCCTCCCCCACTTGGCACCTGGCCTGGGCCCTTCCATGGAATTTCCTACCTTTGTTGTTTTCCTATCAGGTGGGTCTCTTTTCCTGTGTGAGTGTGAGCGTGTGTGTGTGTGTGAGCGTGTGTGTGTGTGTGTGTGTGTGTGTGTGTGCCCACCCTTCTTGTGATTCCTGCTGGGATTTCAGCCATTTAATTTTCTTGGGGGGGAGGAGGGAGGAAGGGCAGGGTTTTTGTCCTCTGAGTCTTCTTTTCCTCCTGAAGACAGAGAGGTTGGCATTCCCATGGCATGCTCTCCAGGAAGTTGTCTCACCTTTTCTTTCTCCTTGCCTCTTTCCTACCTCGGATTTGTTTGGTCTCTGAGGGAAGCCGTGGCTAATCACAGAGTCAAGTGGCTCAATCCGTGGACCAAGCCGTGGCAGAGAATAAAGAGCTCATGGAGAGCATTGGCATCTTGGAGCTGAAGACTGAGGCTGGTGCTGGCCACGAGCTGTACCACCCTCCTCCAGGACCACGGGAAGTTCCAAGAAAGACCTCTCCTCCTGATGCCTGCCTGTCCACAGACACTATGATGTAAGCTGCTGCTTCATTACCCAGATGTTTTCAGTAAAGTGAATTTGGTCTCATCCACAAGGAGACCAGCCGACAACGACAGATGGACGTGAACATAAGGACGTGAACATAGGGTTAGGCAGAGAGCCCAACCTCTCATGAGACGTTACAAGCTTCCTAACTGGGGGCTGAGGGTAATTGTGACTGAATTTAGAACTTTTCATCTAAAATGAACGCCCTAAAGCTAAAGAGGAAGGAACCAAGTAGACCTTACAGGCCTTTACATTGCTCCCTAGGCTTAAAATGAACAAATTCATCTTTCAAACTTTCATTATTTATTTATTTATTTTTAACACTCATTAAATTTTTTTTAGTTCTGAATGCTCTCACTCCTACCCCTCCCCCACCTATTGTGGAGGCAAGAGATGGGATGTCAATTATGCATGTGAAATCATGCAAGACAAATCATGTGGCAAAAAAAAGGAAAAGAAAAAAGCAAGAAAAAAAGAGAAAGAATATCGTATGCTTCGATCTGCATTCAGACTCCCCTTAATCTTTCTCTGGAGGTGGATGGCATTTTCCATGGTGAGTCCTTGGGAACTGTCTTGGATCACCGTATTGCTTCGAAGAGCTAAGTCATTCCCAGCGGATCATCACACAACGTGGCTGTTACTGTGTACAACATTCTCCTGGTTCTGCTCACTTCACTTTGCATCAGACGAACTAATGATTTTAACAGGATCTTACAATTCCCTTCTCATATCATGAAGGGGTAGAGTTATTTACCTAAGGGTGACCCCTTTTCCCCCCATTCTGAAGGGATTATTAACATATTGATCATAGGGAGGAGGTTCCTTAGATTACTTCCAAAGAGCCTTTGAAAGGAGGGGTGGAAGATGTGCTTTAGAAAGAGTGATTTTAAGAGATTTAGTGACTATTGTTCTATTAGATTGAGTAGATTGTTAACCCAATCCTGTGTCTACTGTAACCTTTTCCTTGTTTAAGATCCTACCAGTGTTCATTCAAATTATTTTGTGTCAGAAAGATGGCCAAGGGCATGGTGGTGGTTGGGCCAGGGTGGATAGTGGAGGGAGGCGCTAAGTCAGTTGGGACATTTCTCTCTGTAAGCTAGAAATACTTGGATTTGAAAAATAATAAATTCATTTTGAAAGTGTTTCTGGCAGCCTTGAGCCTGAAACCCACAGTACAGCATTAAGAGTTTTTCTTCGACATATATATCCAAACAGCTGCCTCCTAGATCTCTTGCATCTCGCCCTTCTCCCTCACAATGAGTCCTGCAGCCGCTGCCCTAGCTCACGTCCTAACTTCACTACGGCCACAGCCTCCTCACTCGTGTCCCCTTCTCAGGCATCTTCCCTGTCCACAGCTGCCAAAGTGACTTTGCCCGAGCATGGATCTGACCATGTCTCTGCGCTCTGGCTCATTCTAAACTTCCAGCTCTTCTCCACGTGACTCACCTTCAAGCACAAACCGACCTTCTTATTATCATCACACATGGCAATCCACCTTCCCTTTCCACGACTCTTCACAGGCTAATCCTCCCCCTCCTCGATGTGGAAGGAACTTCCTCTTCCCCTTCATCTTGTTAGATTGTAAGCTCCCGGAGGGCAAGGACTGGTTTTTGCCTCTTTTGGTATCCTTAGCACAGTGCCTGGCATGCAGTAGGTGTTTAATAAAAGCCTGTTGATTGAACTGATGTACAGCAGATAGAAGCAAGCTTAAAGGGAAGCTGGAGAGAGCCAGTTGTTACATTTTCAGTGGGAACATTGGCAGATGCTACAGATCAAGGCTCAACTTGTTACTTATTGTTGATTGTCTAGACTAAAAAAGTGATAGAGAAGACGTGACTAATGCAGATCAATGTTTAAAAAGAGGGGGAGGGGGCAGCCAGGTGGCACAGCGGATAGAGCACCGGCCATGAAGTCAGGAGGATCTGAGTTCAAATCCGGCTTCAGACACACAACACCGACTAGCTGTGTGACCCTGGGCAAGTCACTTAATCCCAATTGCCTAACTCCCTCCCCCCAAAAAAAAGAGGGGGAGAGAGAGACAGAGAGAGGGCTGAATCTTGAGGACTTGTGTGCAGGGGGGTGAGAAGAACCCAGGCCAGCCCTGGCTCTGCCTCAGAGGAGCCCGGGATCTGAACCTTGTTTGTGTTTATGTCCTGACCCCAAGGGGAAGTCCAAGGATCCATTCGTTCTGTTATTGAAATGTAGTTGGCAAAATATTTTTAAAAACCAAGTTCACAGACCCCTGGGTTAAGACCCCCTTAAGCCCAGGCACACTTGAAAGTTCCCTCACTACCCAAAAATGAATTCCATGATTTGTGTCTCATTTTAAGTTTTTATTTTAAAGTAAAGCTTAGTTGTTCATTTAAAAAAAAACTGGCTTTGTTAAATTTCATCATAAGTCTGATGAATAGAGACAAAATCCTTCATGATCATTCAATCAATGTTCTCCTTTACAAAAACAAATGATATTCCCCGGGCTCACGCCCCAATGAAAGCACTGCCTGTGAATGCTTGCTTGGTTGTTACCTTGGTGACA
Organism: Phascolarctos cinereus; assembly: GCF_003287225.1. NCBI lineage: Eukaryota > Metazoa > Chordata > Mammalia > Diprotodontia > Phascolarctidae > Phascolarctos > Phascolarctos cinereus. The sequence continues at coordinate 3,028,721 of NW_027556402.1, read as the reverse complement.
CTGGAAAAATAGAACTCCTTGGAAGGCCTCAGTTTCCCCATCTGTAGAGAGAGGTTGGCCCTCCATCTCCATCAAAAGTGGTATGACTTTACAACCCAGTGGACAAGCTTGGGGCCTGGGCATTTAGTGAGAAATGACCCAGCCAAAGCTTGGCAGCCCTGGGACTTCCCATCTGAGCCAACAGCTGTCCTCATCCTCACAAGGAAACAGTGAGACACTCTAGCAGAAGGGGAGGGGAGGTTAGAAGCCCGTCTTCAGCCCCAGAGAGGAAGCCCCTTGTGGCTGGAGACAGCTATCTGGGGTGGGGGAGATCTGAAGGAGCCATTCACTTACCGAGCTGCTGAGGCAGAGACTTGGGCAGGGGCCCACCCCAGGACTCCGGAAGCCCCCAGAGCTGATGGCTTAAGGACGGGAGAGTGACGCAGTCAGATTCACACTTTTATGGAGCCCTTTGATGGTGGGAGGCTGGTACAGGCAGAGCATAGCGAAGCCCTGAAGGGGGGAAGGGGAGCCGAAAACAAAGGAGAGGGTGAGGACCCCAATGCCCTTTGGTCATCTGACTTGTTCTTTGGATTCCTCCCTCTCAGGCTCCCCCAGCCCTCCCTGGCTAAGGCTGGAAGCTGGGCATGGAGTGAATGACCAAGCACAGCCCTGACTCTCCAGTAGTTCACAGTCTAATGGGGGGATGTTTCCGGCGTAAATCCAAGCCATCTCAGAGCACCAATGGTTTGGAGACCGGGAGAGGCCCCTTGTGGCAGGCAGGATTGGAGGTGAGGCTTACAGGAGGCCGGGGAAGCCTGGAGGCAGAAGCAAACAGGGAGGGATTGTTCCAGTCCAGGGGCCCTTGTAAATGCACAGAGATGGGAGATGCAGAAGACCAGAACATCTGGGAGGCCAGTGTCCCGGATCTCATGACATGGAGGGGGTAAAGGAGAAGGAGACGTGAAAGGGAGGAGGAGGCAGGGTAAGAAGGGCTTCAAATGCCAAACAGAGCATTGCGTGTTTGGTGCTGGAGGTGATGGGGAGCCATTGGAGGTTATGAAGGGAGGGGGGTGGTGGGATGGACCTGTGTCCACTTTGAGAAACCACTTTGGTGGCTGATGGAGGATGGACTGTAGTGGGAGAGACTGGAGGCAGGCAGACCCCTCACCCACTTCACTAGTCCAGGCACAAGGTGATGAGGGTCTGTACGGGGGGGTAGCAGTGTAAGAGGAGAGGAGTGGAGAATTCAGGAAATGATGCAAAGACAGAAGTGATGGACTTGTCAATGGATGAGATACAGGGAAAGCGGTGAGAGAACAAGGAGTTGAGAATGACTCCTAGGCTGTGATCAGTAATTGGGAGGGTGGTGGTGATTCAGTAAGCTGTCATCATTCCCACAATGGTGGTTGCTGCCTTTCCTCCACAAAAGCCTTTTTGCAGACCTTGTCACAGCCTTGGGCTCTTCGAGGCTCGCCCAGCAGAAAGAGAGCTCAGGCCCATTCTGCCAAGTTGGAAAGACTTCCCAAGGAATGGCCCAGGTTGGGGGAAGAAGGTCCCACCAAGAGAGTGGCCACTGCCCAAGGAATGTTTTGGCCACGAGAAGGAACCAAAGAATAAATTCAAAATAGCTAACTACAGAGCTCTTCGATGGTCTACTAATTTAAGCTTCAGTGCTCCAAATGTAAACCTTATCCAAAAACCACCAGGTCAGTATATTAATGGAGGAAATGAACTCTGTCAACTCAGGCATGTTTACTGTAAATGGAACTCGGAGACATAAAAAAGCTACAGTTAAATGGAAAAATGACCTCTCAGGCCCTCTTACAGTTTCATATAACAGAGCCACTCTCATCATGTGCCCAAAGGCAGCCAGAACCATGATTTTATGGGCCACTTGGCCATCTCACCTTGAGGTCCTTGGGATGCGTATGAGCAAGAAAGACCACCCTGGAGATTATAACGTAATTTCTGTGCCAACATCTCTTGTAGAAGTGGATTAAGATGAAAAGTTCTGAGAAGAACGTGGCAAGGTCCTCTGGATAAGTCAACAGAGACATCGATACTTGGTGACTTCAATGGGTAGGGGGGCATGGGGAAGGATGGGGGGAAGGTTAGGCAATGTGATTTAGGAAGAAGAACTGAAAGAACACAAAGGCTCATGGGCTACTCAGCAGCCTCATCCTTGTATATCATGAGTACTTTATCAAAGAAAAGATACCAATGACTAGATGACATTACAAAAAATTTAATTGGCTCTATTTTAACAAATAGGAAATGACAGTATGCTATCTGTATTCCGTAGGACCACCTACTAGTAAGCAAAGGTCAAAACTAGCACTAAATTAGAAAAAAAAAAGATAAAGATGAAAAGAAGACACTGAGTGCAGTCACAACTGTTGCAATCTGACCCACATAAATAAGCTGAAAATTGGGAAATAGATAAAGGAAAAGACATTGATTCTGCTTACCATCCTTTTCTATAGAAGTTAAATTAACACAGCAGTTGCTACAAAAGGAAGCCAAAAGTTCCCACCAAACTTGATCATCTTGCCAAATGGTAAGACGTAGTAGCTAAGGGCAACACTGGTATAATATATACAAACTCATTTGCAAAGTTGTGTGGAGGAGGAAGGTGGAAGGTTAATAGTATTACCTAACCAAACACGGAAGTCCGCTGGAAAGGAAAACAAGCCTGTTAAGAGCTTGGCAGAAGACTCAACTAAGTAGGTTCACCCCAAGAATATTTGTAGATTAAATTGGAAGGAAGACAAGCAATAAACAAAACATAAGACAGATTTGCCAGTGTTTCTATGGCAGTCAGTGCTCATGCTAACTGATGGTGGAGGCATCGAATTTGGATTTTAACACTGCAGTCCCTAATGTGCTATATAAGGAAAAGGAAATGTCCCTAAAGAAGATAGGAAGAGCACCTGGACCAGACCAGGACCCTATCAATGTTGTAGGGAGGGGACGTTTTTCTCTGTTACAAGGGAAGGCTCCTTTGTGTGTTGCGAGTGGGGTTTATATCCAGAAATGACTGCGATGTGAAATGAACATTAGGTTTTTTCTTAAAAAAAAAAAAGAAAAAGAAATCTATCAGATTAGCTAAAATGACAAAAGAAGAGAATCACAAATGTTGGAGAGGTTGTGAAAAAACAGATGTATTAGTACATTATTTGTGGAGCTGTGAACTAGTCGAGTCAGAAAAGCAATTTGAAACCGTGCCCAAAAAGTGACCAAACTGCGCCTACCCTTTGACCCAGTAACACCAAGCCAATATGCCACAGAAAACAAACGAAGACCCATGCTAATTTATATCTGCTCTTTTTTGTGGTAGCCAAAAACTGGAAACTAAGAGGCATTCTATTGGGAAATGGCTAAACAAATTGGGGCATATTAATGTAACGGAATCTTATTAGGCCATAAGAGATGACAAAACGTAGAATTTCAAATGAGAATGGGAACAGACAAGTGAGCCAAACCAGGGGAACAATTTATACAATGACAACATCATAGAGAAAAATAACTTTGAAAGACGTAAGATCACCGATCAGTGTTCTGATAAAACATGAGTCAGATGAATGAAGATGAAACTCCCTCCTCACCTCCTGACAGAGAGAGAAGTGAAGAGCCTAACATGAGAAAGAGACAGATGATTCCGGACATGCTTAATGTGGGGATTTGTTTTGCCCAGCTATGTAGCTGTGTGTTACTGAGGGGTTTGTTTTTCAGGCTTTGTCTTTTTATTTGCTCAAAGAAGAAAGGGAGTGCACTGGGAGGGATGCATGTATGTCTATCTATATCTATCTATCATCTGTCTATCTATCTATCTATCTATCTATCTATCTATCCATTCATCTATCTACATTCTATCTATCTATCCATCCATCCATCTCTCTCTCTCTCTCTCTCTCTCTCTCTCTCTCTCTCTCTCTCTCTCTCTCCATCTGTCTGTCTATCCTGTCTGTCTATCTATCTACCTACCTTTCTATATCTTGACATCCTTTGTTTTTGCTCCACCAACATTTCCTCGTCTCAAGGTCTTTTTCAAGCCTACACATTGAGCTCATCCCAGCAGAAGAAAGTATTCAGCTCTTGGAAGACATCAGAATGAAAACTGTTGGAAGAGAGGTGCTTATGCAAGACGCCAGAGGGTTGCAGCATTCCTGGAGATCAAGGGCACACACTTTAGAAATGGAAGAAGCCTCCTGCCTGCTCCCACTGGACCAAACACCCCAGCCACTCAAGTTGACCAGCAGCTAAGGGGCCTGTCCCAAACCTAAAAAGGAGGAAGCAAATGGTGAACACGACTCTGAGCCGCATTGCATCAGAGGCAAGGTCCTGCTTGAGGGAATGGGATGCAGGGTCACCACAGACATAATGAGACATGAGATGGGTCCAAGGGTAAGAATATTCACTGAGCCCTGCATGAGGCAGGTGGAGAAAGTGTCTCTAACTATCTGTCCATCAGTCTCCCCATTAGTCATACATGACATAAAGCTCCCTAGTGAATCTAATCTGTCTACAAGTCTGCACTCACCTGGCTCTAGTTACACATACATGCACAGGTATGACTTACGGTGGGGGCCTGGAAAGAGCACTGCTATTGTGATCAGAGACCCAGGTTCAAGTCTTAGCTCTGATGTCTGCTAGTTGTGGAGACCTGATCACACTTCTTTACCATTTTCTTCTGTGCCCACCTGTACTCTGCCAGGACAAGCACAAAGGGCTGGGTTGGTAAAGCCTTAACAAGTGGGAAATGTAGGTGACATAAAAACAAACCTACCTATTTATCTATCATCTACTCTTTTTGTCTATCCATCTATCATCCCTCTATTTATCACATCGTTTATCCTCTATCCATCTATCATCTATCTACTTGTCATCCATTTATCATCTTTCTATCTATCTACCTATCATCTATCTGCCTGTCACCTCTCTATCCATCTCACTCTTTCCATCTCTATTCATCATCTATCTACCTATTCTGGGTGTATGGGTGTAAGGGGAAGTAGAAACTTTGGTGTGACCGTTTGTTGAGATGCTCACTCTTTTTTGGTGTCCGCCTGACACTCAACTCTCACCTCTGGCTCCAAGAAGCTATAGCATGCACAGTGGTCACGCTTGTGTAAACTGTCTCGGCAGATGGGCTAACCCATCAGAGGCTGAGTGACAGGCCTTGAACCTGTCTTTGGTTAGGGGGACGTCTACCCCAAGCATGTGAAGACTTCTCCTGGCAGAATGGGAGGAGGAGAACATTTTGTTCCAAAGACCACGAAGGTGGCTAAAGCAGGTGTCATGGAGAGCTCAGAGCTTGGTCAGACATTGAAGACACCAAGGTCATCTACTACATCCCTGGCCATCACCAGCCACCTTGCATTTTGTCTTGCCACTGGACTTTGATGACTTTGGAAGAGAGTGAGGCTGAAAACTTGGTGCAACTCTGCCGCACTTAAATGCAATTCACAGGCAAGTTAAGACATCATTCTGTGATGCCATCGGTCCTTTTAGAAAACGAAGGATGAACAACCTATCTTTAAAGAAAAGGCCTTTGAAAAGTTCATATCACAGTCATTTTGTGATTTAATGCTCTCTTTCCTCCTTCCAAGAAGGCCCTTTCTGGTTCCCCTTCTTCCTTCTGCTTCCAGGCAGCTTGCCTCTGAAATCACCTTCCGTCGTGTACGTAAATAATTGTTTGCACGTTGTCACCCTCATTAGAATATGTGCTCCTTGAAAGCAGGGACTCTGTTTTTGCTAACCTTGTTTGTTTGTAACCCCATCATTCAGCAGAGTGCCTGGCACATGAGAAGGCCTTGCTGATTATTTACCTCTCTGAGCCTCAGTTTCCTCATATGTAAAATGGGGATGGTATTCTATCTGACTGGGTTGTTGAAAACATAAAACTCATGAGCTGGGGCATGGGGCAAGGAGCCATCTCCCATGAGAGTTCCTGATCTGGATTCACATGGACCAGGTCCAATCCTGGAATCACCTGACACCAAAGAGAGGAAATCAGGCTTTTCTTGTGGTTCATTAGACACACACACACACACACACACACAATCTTGGGGATGATTTCTTGAAGCTTCAGTTTCTCTCACATCTAGGGTCTCCTGAATAGATGAATGAGTCAGGTTACTCAATGTACAAAGTAGGGATAGGACAGCTATTTATTTATTCCATCATAAAAGGAAAGCTTAAACACAAATGACTCATGTGTGTTCATGGACAAACACTTGAAACATGAAAGGGTAACCCCATCCTCTATGCAAGCAAAGGTGGCTAGGAAACCTATGACGGGAGAACAGATTTCACTTTTGCCTTCGATGTGTACTGTCTGAGTAATCCTTCACAGTCTGGCCAGCCAAAACTGTGTAGCTCATCCTCTGGGCTGTGGTCATCATCCTCTTCGAAGAAGGTGCCCAGGCCCCCGCTGCTGCCAGAATCCGGACCTCTCAGTGACTTTGGGGTCCCCAAGCTCATGAGGCAGCTGCCAAGGCTGAAAGCGTCCATTTCGGGCTTGCTGTTCAGTCACCTGTGCTCAGGAAAAGAACTTTGAGATCCAGGCTTAGTTAGCTCACGGACTTGCTGCCACACGTGGGAGCGATCCCAGCTATTGCTGGCAAAGGAGCAAGGGAGAGACATCTCCCATTTCCCCTGACATGGGCTGGAGGTCTAGAGGAAAGCTGGCAGAGTCCCAAACCAGAGGAACAAAGATGGCGATTGGAAGCTGTTTCTCCTTTCAAGCCCAATGAGTGAACAGCTCTTCCTGCTCAGCTGCTAATCCCCCCGTTGAGGGCAACCAAGGGCCTATGGACCATGGCCTCAGGGCCCTACGGACTCAAGCAGAGACCCCATCATACAAGAGGCCCCCCCCCGAAAGTGCCAGGGAGAAGACTTATCCTGAAACATGCTCCAGGGGGTAGCCCCACACACCCCAGCCCAGTACATCAACGGGGAGCCTCCTTTGATCATCCCCATTAAGTAAGGAAAATGCTTTGTAAATCTTAAAGAGCCTCTTATAGGCCTGTATGATTATGTGTGTATATATACACATATTTTTCATCTGGACATATGACTTTCACCCTTTAGCTTAAATTGATCCACAGGCATTTATTAAACACCTGCTATGTACTAGACACTGGGTTAAGTGCTATAAATATGAAGAAAGGCCAAAAATAAATAGACAAAATAAATGAATTATAGATAGGGAGGTAGGTGGGTGGGTGGATTAAATACAACCCCCCCCCCAGTTTCTCTGCCCTTAAGGAGCTCACAATCTATGGGGGGGGCAGTCCCATATAAATATCCAAATACCTACAACACGTATGCAGACTATACGAGGCTAACCTCAGAGGGAAAGGGAAGGGAAAGACCTCTTGCAGAAGGCCTGATTTGAGCTGAGTCTAAGTGGGGTAAGGGGGCAGCAGGCAGCCAGTACAAAGTCACAGGGGCAGGAGGAGTTGTGTGTCATGTGCAAGGAACAGCATGAAGTCTGTCATCACGGGATTGCAGAGTGTGTGTGTGTGTGTGTGTGTGTGTGTGTGTGTGTGTGTGTGTGTGAAGGTGTGAGAAGCCTGGAAAAGCCAAGCGGGGAGGGGCAGGCTATAAAGGGCTTTATGAGTCAAACAGGATTTCAATCTGATCCTAGCAGTAACAGGAAGCCGCTGGGCTTCCTGGGGGTGGAGCAGAGGTGACATGGACAGAGCTGAGCTTTAGGAAGAACACTTTGAGAGCTGAGTGAGGGATGGATTGTAACGGGGAGAACCTTGAGGCAGGGACACCAATCAATGGTCACAGTCCAGGCACTAGGAGATAAAGGCCAGTGGGGAGAAGGCGATGTCTATGTGAGATTTGGGGAAAACAAAAAAGACAAAACTGAATGATTGATTGGCTATGTGAAATGAGGACGATACAAAAGTCTCAAGTCTGAATAACTGGAAGGATGATGGCTTCCTTGACAGCAATAGGGATGTTGGGAGGATTGGTCGGTAAGCTGGCAAGCTAAAAAATTAGTTCTGTTTTGGACATGTTGAGTTTGAGAGGCTTACAGGATAGCCTAGTGTTCGGTCTGTAGCTCAGAAGAGAGGTTAGGGCTTGCTGTTTGGATGTGGGAATAGCCTGCAGAGAGGTGATAATCGAGCCCATGAAAGCTGATGAGATCCCCAAGCCTGAAACATCAAGCAAAAGCCAGAGTTGTCACTGAACTTGTCTCCTGGGTATTTTGTAGGTACCTGAAATATTTTGGCTACCCAGTGCACACAAAACTGAATTTCCCTTCCTCCTAGCTGTCCATTTGCTGTTGAAGGCTCCAAGAGTACCACAGTCACCAGGGTCTGAAGCCTCCAAGTCACTCCAAGTCACAACATTCCTCCTCCACAGCCAAGTCATCAGAGTCTTGCCAATCTATCTCCACGCATCTATTGTATCTGTGCCCCTTTCTTCATGCCCACAGACACTACCTTGATTAAGTCCCTCGCCTCCCTTTACCAGCCCTTACCCCTTTCGCTGGCCTCCTCTTGGCTTTCAGTCACTCCCCTCTCTAGCCCATCCTCTACTCAGCTGCTTAAATCACCTTCCTAAAGGACAGGTCTGACTTTGTCACTTCCTTGCTCAGACAGCTTCAGAAGTTCCTGTTAGTTTGATGGTTAAAACCCAAAATTAGCCAGCGAAATGCACAGCACGCTCAGAAAACAGATTTACTATTATGTGTGTTTATTAGGGCTTATGCTTTACCACAAAGGCGACTCATAAATGTGTGCAATCAAACTTTGTTGAATAATGTATTCAGGAATCCTCCAGCCTTTGTTGGCCCCTTCCTTCGCCATCTTCAGCTTTCCTTGAATTATCCTCACCTGTGCATGTCCAGTCCCCTAATTAAATGGACATTTCTAACACAGTGTCTGGTCTTACAGCGATAGTCTTAAAAGAGTTTGGTGACCTGAACTGTTTATCCTTCGTTCTCGAAGAGGACCATCAGTTTGGGGAGGGTTGGTTGAATTAGACTGAATGGAATCAAATCACAAGAAACTAAGCCATTGCATTCAAGATGGCTTTGGGGAACCGATGAAGACTTCCTCCACCTTACCAAGAATTAATCTCCCAGGGGCTGCTAGGTGGCACAGTGGATAGAGCACCAGCCCTGAAGTCAGGAGGACCTGAGTTCAAATCTGGCCTCAGACCAAACACTTGCCACTTACTAGCTGTGTGACCCTGGGCAAGTCACTTAACCCCAACTGCCTAAAAAAAAAAAAAGAATTAGTCTCCCTGAATCCATGAGAAGCCATGATCCCTTGAGGAGCACCATACCCCAGAGGGCCTCTCATGGGCGTTAGTCTTTCCTAGAGTAGATGCTGTTCTCTCAATGGTTCCAGGTCATTTGTCTTTAGAAAGGAGGCCTCCAAAATCATTTCATCATAGGAACATATATCCCCAATAAGTCAGGTTTTAGTCAAACCTAACAAAAGGACAGAAGGACCCAAGCAATACAGCTTCAGTTTTCCAAGTGTGGTCAAAATTATTTTCATAAGAATACTAAAGTGTTTAATTTCTAATATGTTAAATATTGGTAGTATAACCCACATTAAAAAAGGTCTCTGGAAGGGTGTCCTCAATAATTTTTAAGAGTGTAAAGGATTCTAAAGAGGTTGGCTCCTGGGGCCAGGAAACTATGGCTGGAGCAAAAAATGATCAGCCACCTAGTAACCAAAGCTCAGCACCCATTCTTCCCTGAGATGGAGCTGACCAAGGATTTCAGCAAAGCCAGAAACTGGAGGCAGAGATTACCTCAGGGCAATGCCCACAGTAAGAACTATGGCCCCAGGGGAGCAGTGTCCAGCACGAGTCTACAAAACCAATGCTCTTGAGCGCCATCCAGAAGCTGAGTTTAGGAAAGGCTAGGCCATAGAAGATAAGAGCAATGTGATGACAACACTCAATGGCTTTGGAAACCCTGAAGCATCAGGGCATGAGAAAACTAGCCCTCCACCTGTCAACCCTGGCTGCCTATACTCCCAAAACGTGTGTCTCTCCAGGGCACTCCCTATGTGTGTCCACTCTTCCCACTGAAGCTGAGTGTGTTTGTGCAAGAGTCCACCTCAGGTTTTTAGAGAAAATGTTTTGTTGTGACTTTTGGGACAACAAATGGCTCTATTTAATTGCATCATCTGGATGACTATGAAAGGCAAACGCATTGATTGGGGCTCATGAGCTCTGATATGATCGGATGCAAACCCACAGAGTACCTTAAATCTATGGTAGCTACCCACCAAAAGATCCATCCTATCAGCTAGGGAGGAGGTGCCCTCAGTCACTACAAATATAATATGGTATAATACTCTCAGGCATCCTCCTTGCTGATGACAGGTGCAAATCACTCCAGTTGTCTGAAGTGATAGCCTTGCCTCATTAGTGTGAAAATTCTCTTGTCCAACTTTCTATTCTGGTCTGTCATGAGAATGTTGACCTATTGGTGACTCATTCTTAATACTGGTTATTTTTAGTGGCCTGGAAAGAGCATCATGTTTGGGATCCAGTGATGAGGATGGAAATCGTGCCTTTCTCACCAAGTGCTGCATGGACTTCACCTAATCACTCCCCCCCCTCCCATCTTGGCCTCAGTTTCTTCCTCTGGAAAAGGGGAGGTGATAATCCTTTCTACACCTACTTCACTGGCCTGTTAAGGGGGAAGTACTTTGTAAACCTAAAACCTCCAAAATGACTTTCAACCAGAGAAGAATCACATGAAATAAAGGTCAGAGAAACGGTCATGTGTGTTGTACATGCTGTCATTGAGAATATAAATAACATGCTGAACTGTGTGGTCAGAGATTCTCTGATGTGGAAGAGACTTGGTCATCACTGAACCTCGCCTCTTCATTTTATAAATGGGGAAAGTGAGAAAGCCCAGAGAAGGCAAGGGATGGAGGGAAGGAGTGGGGGGGGGGAGAGGGAGAGAGGGAGAGAGGAGGAGGGAAAATGGGAAGAAGGAAGGAGGGAGAGAAGAAGGGAGAAAGGTTATTCAACATTTACCATGTGTTAACCCCTACCGGCAAAAATGAGACAGCCCTGCCGTCAAGGAGCTGACATTCTAACAGTGAATGGAGGCCAGCTTGGGCCTTCTGCAATTGCACTCTTTGAATGCCTCCCAAATGATGCAAGGACAGCTCAGAACAAGTTAGGTGGTGTGTTTGGAGTGTATAGTGATGGTTTGTGTAAGTGAACAGGGTGCTGTTGGGCACCTTTCCCTTGAAATGGTGGGGGCACTTGGACAAGGGTTCTCTGCAGGAAGCGTGGCTGGGGGTGGGGGTGGGGGGTGGACAGGGAAGGAGAGGAGGCAGAGAAAGGCCCTGAGCCTCCTTCATCTTACTGAATCTTCCGCCTCTGATATCACATGGAGCCATACAATCCAGTGGAGGGACGTGGGAAGGAATCTAGAACAGGGAAGGGCTGAACACAGGCAATGTCGGACCTGGGGGGATGTGCTAGAATAGCAGACCATCCCAGACAGACTCTTAGAGCTCGAGGGGCCTCAGAACAGAGGTGTCAGAGCACCGAGAGACCTTACGCTTCCCTTGGTGCAACCGCCTCATTTTACAGATGAGGCAACCGTACACCTCCGGAGGCTTGCCCAAGATGGCTTGCAGATTAGCAACAGCCACATGAAAGGCTGCAGGAAATCACAAACAACAAGAAACGAAAGTGAAAGCGCTCTGAGCTTCCACCTCCCCACCCAGCAGACTCACAGCCAGCCTCAGACATTGACCAGCTGTGGGATCCTGGGCAAGTCAATTGACCTTTCTCAGCCTCACTTTCCTCCTCTGTAAAATGGGGCCTTACCTCCCAAGGTGTTGGTGAGGATCAAATGAGAGGATATTTATAAAGCATTTGCAAACTTTAAAGGACTCCCTAGAAGCCTAGGTCTTGGTTCATATCTAGGGTTTCTCCTGTGTGAGAAGTAAGAGGGCAATCAGTGTGCAAGATAGGTCAGATATAAGACAGCTATTTTATTTCCTCTGCACAGAAGAAATCCTTAACAAATACCAGACCCAACAGCATTCATCAACAGAAAAACTTCAGGTTTAACTACTATTATACTCTCCCAAAACGTTAATACTTAAAGCATCAAGACTTGATGTTGTAGGGCTGCTGAGCAGGTATTTTAGATTTCACCTGGGCTCTGCACTGTCCAAACAAGAGGGCTATGTCTTTCTGTCAGCCAGGCCAGGGCTTTCGTTATCTTCCTGGGGATGGTTCTCTTCTCCAGTGCTGAAATCCCTGCTGCCAGTCAGCTCAGCCTGAGACACTCAGGTTTTCCCAACTCCAGCAATGATAAGATTGCCTATGAGTCTGGACATAATCTAGTTTAGGATAATTTCTTAGTTACCTGTGTTCAGAAAAGAATACACAAAATCAGACCCCTGGGTTCAGGTTTGTCTCACCAAGCTATGCCTTGGTTTTAGTTGCTGTACTTTGGCATATGAGCAAAAGCTCTTCGATGTGGGAAATTTGAAAGGAGAAGAGACAGAAGGTGGAGTCACTCCCCTGTTATAACAAATAGTCTTGATGTCTTCTCTCTCTGTCTCCCTCCCTCTCTCTCTCTCTTTCCTATCTCTCTCTCTCTCTCCCTCTCTCTCTCTCTCTCTCTCTCTCTCTCTCTCTCTCTCTCTCTCTCTCTCTCCTCCTCCTCCTCCTCCTCCTCCTCCTCCTCCTCTCTCTTCCCCCCTCTCTCCCCTCCCCCTCCCCTTCTCTTCCCTTCCCTCCTCACCCCATGCCCTCAGCCTTCCTGAGGTGGGTGATTGGAGTGATGAAGGAAGGAGGGGTTTGCTTCATCTTCCCAAGGGCAGAACAACCTGCATTATCTTTAGATAACAGTTTGTCATTTTCGAAAGAGTCAGTATTGAATTTGGAGCCAGAAGGCTTGGGTTTGAATCCTGCTGCTTGGTACCTGTGTGACCTAGAACAAATCATTTCTTCCAAGCGTCTTAAGGCTTAGTTTCTCCTTTTGTAGAATAAGGAAGGTGTCCTGAAGGACAAGATCCCAATGAGTTGAATCTAAGTCCTTTCTGTATCTCCCTCCATCCCACCCTCTAGTAGATTACATTCTCCTTGAAGGCTTCAGTGATCCTCCCATTTTGAACTCAGCCGCCCAAGAGACAGAACGAGTGGTCAGACTAGCCGGAGAGGAGCCCGGGGTGGGGGTGGGGTGGGGTGTGGGGAGTGTGTGGAGGAGTGGAGGGCTGGAGGCTAAGGCAGCAGTGGTTGGCCCTCCTGGGTACTGCAGAGCTGATTCAAGAGAGTGGCTTTCCACAGTCAGAGTGCTTGGCTCCCTTCGGAATCCTGCCTCTAGGACTGCCCTGCAAGCTGAACAGGCGAGAATTACTGTCAGAATTCTCAGAGATGCACTTTCCTCATGTGCAAACCAGAAACAAGGACTGAGTGCAAAAGCATTTATTAAGCACCTACTATGTGCTCGGCACCGTGCTGGGCTCATCTGTCTAGGCAAAGACAAAAACAAGAAAATCCTGGTCCTGGAGGTTTTGTGGCTGTTCATTTGGGACTCTTGGTGACCCCCTGGACCCTTCTGCCCTCCACTGTCTTCAAAGTCTGGCCAGGTTCATGTGCGTTTTCCGTGACACCATCCAGCCATCTCATCCTCTGCTGTTCCTTTCTCCTTTTGCCTTCAGTCTTTCCCAACATCAGGGTCTCTTCCAGTTAGTCCCATCTTCCCGTGATGTGGCCAAAGTGTTTAAGCTTCAGCTTGAGGATCTGACCTTCCAGTAAATGGCCTGAATTATTTGACTTCCTTGCCGTGTTACTCTAAATGTGTGTTATTCTTAAACATTACATTCAGGTGTCCAGCTGCTTTCATTTGAGCTTGAGATAGAGAACAAAGCTTAAATGACCCCTCCCCATCTTCAAACCTGATTATTCCCCCTCCCTCCCAGGCAGCCCCCTGGGATTTGGAGGAGAGGGGAGGTTGGGGATGGAAGGGAGACAGGCCCTGGAGAGCAGTCTATGGACTCAGAAATGGACGAGCTGCCAAGACAATAGGCATTGAGGTCTGAAGCTGGACGGCACTTGGGAGGGCCGAAGTCTAAGCGAAGGAGGTGACTGACCGTCAGAGGGCCTCTGCCAAAGGCTGGGATTTGGCCATTTTGTCTGGGAGGGGGAGATCAGGAAAAGCTTTCTGCAGAAGGTGAGGCATCCTGAACAGCCCCAGGACACCAGGAGGGAGAATGCTGCAGGTTAAGGGCCTGCCATAAGCAAAGTGGGCATTTCCAGTGCAGTGTCCTGCTCCCGATGGCTCCCTCCCATTCTCCCCATCCCAGCCCTGGGTCTCCGATGTCATCACTGCAGCAGCTGCCTCATCACCCTGGAAAGAAGTGAGCAGGGTGGAGCTGCAAACATAGGGACAGCCTGCATCCTCTCTCCCGAGCTTACTTGTTTAGCTTTTATTATCAAGGGAGTTGTGTGCCCCTAAGTCTTTTTCCTTTTTAGGACTTTCAAAGTCTCTAAGTCATTTCAGGACAACATACTTTTTCTTTCAGGGCACAGTCCAGGGCCTTGGAAATCCTCCACACCTCCTTATCATCTGGCACAGAGAATTTAAGGACAGGATTCCTTAAATGTCACCCTTTGGCCCTCCTGAGGAGAAATTGCCAGGCGGTAAGCTTGGATCCCTGGGAAAGGCTTCCTTTTTTTCATTGGTATGTTTTCCAGGGACCACAGACAGGGTGTCAGAACAGAAAGGAACTTTAGGGATCATCAGGGGTGGGGAACCTTCAGCCTCAAATCCAAACTTCACAGCATGAATATTCTTGATAAAAGGATTTGTTCTGTAAAACTTGGATTCAGTCAAAAAGCTGAAGGACCTAGAAGGTCACATGTGGTCTTGAGGATGCAGGTTCTCCACCCCTGATTCTGGACCAATTCACTCAGTTTCATTTTTAAATATTTCATCCATGGCTTTTATTTTTTGTTCGCCTTTCCCTAATGGAAAGAAATGTGATGAAACCGAATAAATCTCAGCTGACGATGCATTCAATATTCCACACCCACCATTCCCTGCCTCTCTACCGAAAGGAGGGGGACATGTTTCCACCATCTGAGAAGAAGACCAGGACCCAGATTGGTCATCATGATTAATCCTCATGTGGCTGCCTCTTCCCATTGTTTTCATCTGTCACTGTGGTCTCCCCTCATCTCACTCTTCATCGGATTGTGCAGGTTCTCCCACGTTTTAGGAGTCCTCACACTGTGAACCGATTCCATCGTGTTTCTCTACAACCATTCCATTCAGCCATTCCCTAAAGGAAGGGCATTTGCTTTGTTTCCAATTTTTCCCACCACGCTAATGATGACTATTTTTCTAGGGTGTCTAAGGTGCCTGACTTTCTCTTTTTGGCCTCCACGGTGTATGTGGCCAGCAGCAGGATCTCTTCAGCTGTTAATCGAATGCAATCCAAACCAGCATTTATGAAGTACCTCCTATGTGCTAAGCACTGTTCTAGGCCCTGGGGATACACTTGAGAATGTGACAAAAGATACACAGAAGAATGAAACAATCCCTACTTTCAAAGAGATCACATTTTAATGGGGTAGACAAGTACATGTACAAATTCGTACAGCATGAACATACATTTCGAGTAGTTAATGCTTATAGATAGCGTTGCCCAGATGACCTCTAAGCCCTGCTGGATTCCCTTCTCCTCAGACAGTTTATGTCAGCTGCTATAATAAGCTCTCAGGCTGCCCAAGAACCTTGCTCTCCAAGGACAGAGATGGCCAGGGACAGGCTGCCTTCTTCTGAAGCACCATCTGAGAAGACAGGTGCCCATGCAAAAGTTAGCCCTGCTGCCCTGGGGCCAGAAACAAGACCCTAAACCATGGTGGTGGCTTCAGGCCCCAGCTCTTCTAGTCCCAGGGAGAAAGAGTTTTGTAAACCCTGGTGTTCCCAGCCTGTGTTTGCCCATTCCAAGTTTTTCCCAGCTGGCCTCAGCCCAAGATGTTTGCACAAATTTTGCAATGCCCAGAGTGCTGGCTCCTTAGCTCATCGAAGTTTCTGGCATGCCCACTCACTTAGGAAACTGAGCCAACAAGAGACTCCATAACCCTCCATCTCGTTCATCGGCCATCAATCAAGGGCTTGGAATTGGCGGAGTGGAAGATTGCACAGGAAGTTGGTTTGCCAACCACTTCAGGATAACCACTTCATGGCAGGTGGTCCTACATCAGACCTGTCCCCAGGGAAATGAGGGACTGGGCCAGCCAGCTAAACGCCCTCTTCTGAGGTCTGTGGCTCTGGGGGCTTGGTTGGGGTCATAGCCTATGGGTTAGTCTTGTCTTATTAAATATACTGGAATGTCCTCATTGTTCTTTCTGGCCTCATTTCCCCTTCTCCTGGATTCAATGGTCTGGCGGAGCTGGCTTTCCTGTATGGGCACCCCATCCCCTGCCTCCTGCCGGGAATGCACTCTCTCCTCACCTCTATCTTGCAGATTTCTTGTTTCAAGGCTCAGCTCAAGCATCACCTCCATGAGGTCTTTCCTGATCTCCCCAACTGCTAACATCTCCCCTCAAAATCATTTTGTGTCTGTGTTGGAGAGACCTACATTCTCTCCCCTGACTGGACTGTACGCTCTTTGAGAGGAAGGCTTGCTTTACTCCAACATTGGTTCCCCCAGCACCCAGCCCAAGGCTGGGCATGAAACACGGGTTGAACGGATGCTTGTTGGTAGACTGATCAATAGAACATGGAATCAGCTTTATCCCCCGTGACCTCCTGCCAAGCCTTTCCCAGCACAGAGCACGCTAGAAGAGTTTCATAATTTTCAGTGGCTAAGCCTCTGAGATAAAGACTTCATCACAGCCCTGGGTTTTACTATGGGGGTCAGGAAGCCTTGCCCTCCTGCAATGATCCTGTCTATCTTCCTGTGTTATAGCACCCCATCCTCAGCCCTACCAGAATGTAAGTTCCTTGACGACAGAGACTGCTTTTCATAGGACCTTGAAGTGCCTTGAACTAGAGTGGGGACCATATGAGGAGAGAGAAAGGATGGATACTTTCTGTAGCAGACTCCTCTTTGATCATTCTCTCTCCCCCTCTTCTTTCTCTTCTCTCTCTCATTCCTCTCTCTCACCCTTCTCTTTCTCTTCTCTTCTCTTCTCTTCTCTTCTCTTCTCTTCTCTTCTCTTCTCTTCTCTTCTCTTCTCTTCTCTTCTCTTCTCTTCTCTTCTCTTCTCTCCCTATCTCTCCCCCATCTACAATCTCTATCTACTGCCTACGAACATAACCAGTCACCCCCATCCTCAGAAAAAACCTCTCCTTACATACAACCATCCCCTCGAGCTATCCTCCCATATCTCTCCTCCCTTTCACTGCCAAAGTTCTAGAAAAAGCTGCTGCCTTTGGTGCCTCCTTTCTCATACCACTCACTTCTCAACCCTCTGCCATCTGGCTTCCAGCCTCATCATTCAACAAAGCCACTGTATCCAACGTTACCCCTGACCTCTTCCATGCCAGATCTGATGGTTTTCTCAAACTTCACATGGCCCCTTCTCTCTCCTCTCATACCCAGCATCCTATTTCAGGTCCTCGTCACCTCTTGCTTGGACTAATGCCACAGCCTCTAAATGGGCCTCCCAGCCTCCAGTCCAACATCTACACTGCTGCCAAAGTCATTTTGTGAAAGTCTATCCATATCATGTTACTCCCCAGCTCGATAAGCTTCAGCGGCTCCCGGTTACTTACCTCGGGAATCCAACATAATCAAGCGCCTCAGTTTAGATTTCACAGCCTTTCACTGCCCAGCCCCAACCTACCATTTCAATCTGATATATTACTGGTTGTTCCCCATGCAGGATGTTCTATCTCCCACCTCCAGGCCTTTGTACTGCCTGGTTCTCATGCCAGGAATGCCCTTCCCACTCATCTCAGTCACTCAGAATCTGTAGTTTCCTTGCAAGTTCAACTCAAGTGTATGTTGGACATGAAGCCATAGATGATTTCCTGACCCTGCCGCCTCCCCAAATCACTTTGTATCTATTATCTATTGAGTATGTGTGTGTGCATGTGTATGCATGTATGCACACACAGAGCTGTATATTTCTATATTGTGCTCTTGTATCTATTGTGTGTATATGTATATAGACACCGAAGTAGCAGTATGTTGACATATTGGCTTCCTTGCTTACACTGGAAGCTTCTGGGGGGCAGACACTGTCTTTTGTGTGTCTCTGTATCCTCAGGGCATAGGACTTGACTGGCACATAGTGGGATCGAGAGGGTACAGACTGGACCTGTGACTTGGTTGGTGTAGGGAATGTGCAGATGGGAAACTCCTCCTGTGAATGCAGGTGGACAGCCGGTGGGCGACTTGCCAGGGATCAGATCCCACCAGTGAGACCCTGGAAGCTGGCTCTTTAAGGCTCTAAACAAAGTTCCCTCTTTGATTGATTTAAGGAATAATTATTAGTTCACACCTACTAGAAAAAAAATCGAAGTGTAGAGGATACAGTTAAAAACTGTCCCTGACCTCAAAGGCTCACATTCACCTGACGGCCAGGGAAGCCAGGAGTGTACACAGATAGGAGCCAGATCCGGCCCTGGCAGGAATCCTGGAAGGAATCCCGGAGGCCAGTCATGGTGCACAGGGGGACAGGGAGGTCGCAGGTGGTGGCAGGGCGCCCCCAAGGTCACACACATTTTAAGGCAGTCTATTGCACTGTCCCCCACCGCCCCTGGCCTAAGAGAAGGGGGGGCCGCTAACGTTGGGTCAGTTAGGGGCAGAGCTTTGAAGGCAGGGAGCTGGGGGTCCAGAAGAAGTCCTTCCTCCTACTGCAGTACAGAGGCAGACCTTTCAGTTGGGGGACGCTGCATTTCCCTCTGGGAGCTCCACGCACCCTGGCCGCCGGCGCTCGCATAGATGCTCTGTTCTGACTGGGGATGAGGGCAGGGGCAGAGCTGGGTGGGTCGGGGGTGCCCCTCTCGGTATCTATCTCCAGCCCCTAGCCCAGTGCCTGGCACTCAATGCCTTTTGATTGACTAGTGACTGACCGCCGGATGGACTTTGGGGCGGTTCTGGGGGCTCTGGCACCCTCACCATGCAGAGGCCCAGCCCCAGGCCCCCTCCCATTCCTCCCAGCCGTCTGTGCCGCTGCCAACGGAGCGCCACGCTGCCGGCATGCCGTCTCCCCAGCCTTGGCCGGAGGCCCGTCACGCGGCGGGCCTCCGGCCTGTGGAGTGCTGACCCACGGTTCCCGATGGTCGGCCCCATCATTGGCCGGCCCTGCGGCCCGAGCGCGCCCATTGGCCAGGGGTCGGGGGGGGCGGGGGCAGGGGCCAGGTTGGCTGGGGGTGGGGCGGGCGCCCGGGCAGGGGCAGAGGCTTAAAGGTGCCCGCGGGCAGCACCCCACGGGAGGTGGCCTGGACGCCGGCCGGCTGCACCCACTGGCGCTGGCCCCCGAGGGAAGGGAGCAGAAGTTGCCCCGGGCCCGGCTCTGGACTGCAGCGGCGGCTAGGCTGAGCAGGTAGGTCCGAGTTTTGGGAGGAGGTGCTGGGCAGGGCTCCGGTCAATCCTGCGGATCGTCCAGATCGCCTCGCCTTGTTCGTGGGGCACAGGAGCCGAGGCGGCGCCAGAGGGAGTGCAAGTCGCTCGCCGCTGGGGGAGCCGCAGGCTCCGTTCTTGGAGTGACTGAAGCGGGGTGGGGTGGGGGGAGCCGGGCTTGGGACAACCCTTCCCTCCCCGTATGCTCGCCTTCGGGGCCCTAGGCAAGTCCCTTCCCGCCCACCTAGCGCGAGGGCCCCAGGGGTCCTCCTCCGGAGAAGCGGGAGGGGTGAGGATGGGGCAGCACCCTAGGCTCCCTGGAACCACCCCCCACCCTCGGGACAGATTTTTGTGTCCAGGAGGTCCTGCCCTTCCTATCCAATTCCAAAACAACCGAGACCTCAGTTTCCTCCTCTGTAAAACGAAGGGGCGGGCCTAACCGACCTCAATACCCCCCCCACTCCAGCCACGAGATCCTCAGAGTGTCCCCTCTGCACTCCATCCCCATCCCCGTCCCGCTTGTGCTCACAGTCTCACACACACACTTACTCACCCCGAAGGACAGCGGCCTTCGGGTCCTGAGGGCCCAGAAGGGGGTTCGGATCACCCCATCCTTTTCGGTCCCCGACTGGAACGGGCTGCCTCAGTTTCCTCCTGGCGTGGTCTTTGCTGGGGAAGAAGGGGGCTCTGTGGGCGCGAAGCCCAGGGCTGGGGGCTGGGGGCTGGGGGCTGGTCTGCTGGCACGGAGCGCTAAGCGCACCGCTCTGTGACCCTCTACCCCGCCCTCCCTCCCCCGCCACCAGGGCAGTGTCGCGGGCTGCCACCCGGGGGAGCCCGCGGGGCCAGTGGGTGGATCAGGATGGGGGGCGGGCCCCCGGCCGCTGCTCCTCCCGCTCCTCTTTCGGCTCCTCCTCTCCCTCCCTCTACTCCCCGGGTGGATCTCCGGCCGCGGGGTTCGACCTCCCTTCGCTCTCCATCCAGGCCGGCCCGATGAGCACGTAGCCCCGGTTTGGGGCTCAGGCTCCGCGCTGCCTCAGCCGCTGCCTCCCCTCCCCTTCCCCGCGAGAGAGACGGGGTTCCCCGGCATCCAGCCAGGTGAGTGCCGAGGCAGTCCTCCAGGTCGGGATGGGAGAGGGGAGAGCCGATTCCCCCCCTCCCCCATCCAGGATCTGCCTGGGGGTGGGGCAGGAGGCTAGCTGGAGCTTGGAGTGTCACAGCTGGAGGGGACGGGCACCGCAAGGCCAGCTGCGTACGGCCCCACGACACGGGCCTGCTTAGGTTGCCAGTTCCTGGGCTCCTGCCCGGGGGCGGGCCGAAGCACTAGGCCCCCACCAGCGGTGAACAAGTCGCTGCTCCTGGCAGCCTCAGTTTCCCCGTCTGCTAGATGAGTGGTTCTCCAGTATACCTTCCAGTCCGAACAGTTCAGAGAAAGGCACCTTCCGGGTGGCAGGCCTGTGTCTCCCTCTCCTTTGTAACTCGAAATGCTCTGCCTTGGGGAAGCTGGGGGAAGGGGGTGGACTGGGCTCTCTGGTTGGGGCTCCTGAGGCATCTGAGGGCCCAGGAGGGGAAGTGATCGGCCCCTATTTATTAGCTAACTGGTGGCAGTGCTCGGAAGGGAGCCCAGTTCCCCTGACTACCAAGACTCTGGCTTTGGGGGTTTGTGGGCAGGTGCCTCGTTTCCTGGGATGGTCAGCCCAGTGAGGCCATCCTGCAAAGGGGCCAGCCTCTGCCTCTCAAACACACAACACCTCTTCCATAAGGAGGCCAGGATTGCGGCGCTAGGAGAGGGGGTGGGGAGAACGGCGCTGCAGCCCAGCTGGTAGCCTGCAACTATCTCTTGGGGAGAACAGTCCTAGAATGTAGGAGCTTTGGTTTCATCTTGCCCCTCCCCCATTTTAGAGATGAGGAGCCCAGAGCTAGTGAGAGGCTGTGAGTGGAGTGGGCAGGCAGGAAGACCTGCCTCAAGCACTTACTAGCTGTGTGCCCCTTGGGGCAGAGGGTTTGGTCTCTCTCAGCCTCAGTTTCTGAATCTGTAAAAGGTGGAGGCTGGACTCGGTGGTTTCCAAGGGCCCCTTCTAGCGCTAAGCCAGCGTTGTGGAAGGATGAAGCTTAGCAATTTGAGTGAGTGTTGAGGGAAGGCCAGCTTCAGAATGAGTTGCAGGCCTCTGAGGAGGATTTGAGGTTTTTGTGAAGGGCAGGTCTGCAACGTGGGGGCCCCCAAACAAGGCTCTGGAACACGAAAGGGGCCCTCCTGCAGAAGTTGCCACTGTACTTTGGGGATTTTCCAGAAGGGCCCCTGACTTTGGAAATAAAGTGGATACTGGAGGTCAAGGGCCCATGTATGGCTGACAGCCCAGCAAGGCTGGAGGAAGGCTGAAGGAGGGGGAGCAAAGGGAGATGCCCGGCTTTACTTGGCTGGAATCCTCGATGCTGGGCTTATCTGATATCAGAGCTGTGCTGGTCTGGCATCTCCGATGTCCCCTCCCCCACCAATCAGACAACAAGCATTTATTAAGCCAGGCCCTGTGCTCGGCGGCCAGCATACAATGACAAAAGGCATGCCCTCAAAACAGCTCCTCTGGAAGGGTGAAAACCAGGGGTAGGTGTTTAGGTCTGGGTAGTGCCAGAGCTGCTGAATGGGGCCACAGAGCAGCCTGACTGCGGGAGTGCAGTTTGCTTACTGGACCCAGAGCCAAGGGAGGAAGAGGGGGGTGGTGAGAGACGGCAGCATTCTGGGCGTGGCTCGATCTGGACAGCTGGCACAGGCAGTACTCACAGCCCATTCTGAAGCAGAGGGCCCAGGGTCGCACGGCTGATGAAACACTTCCCAATTGAGGTCTTTTCTTTAGCCACTGGGAGCCAGCTCTCCTTATCAGATGGACTTAGTCAAGGCTGTGGCCAGGCAAGGGTTCCCAGGGCTGCCTGGGAGACTTGCTTAGGCTGTCCTGTCCATTTGCAAAGAACCATGAAGCTTTGTCTACCCAGCAGGAGGCAGTCTGGCCTGGTGCCACGGGAACCACATTTTATAGAAGGCTGTCAGAATGGGCTGTCTTAAATGTCTACCCTGTTCCAGGACTTATGAATCAGGGCCCTTGGAGACTGGCTGGCTGGTCCAATCTCCTTTTCTGTCCACAGAGGGAAACTGGGGCCCACAGGGGCTGAGAGAGCACATGTTGAGTGAGCAGCTGAGGTGGATCTGGGACCCAGGCTCCCTGACTCCCAGCCCAGGACAGTTTTCACTAGAACATGCTGTTCTTGTGACCTTGGTAGGAGAGTAGGTGTGGCAACTGAGGGATGTTGGTGCATGTAACCCAACCCCTGAAGGAGGATAGTGGGACCCAGAGAAGGCCCGTGATTGCCCTGAGTAACAGTGCTAGGAAGGAAGGACGGAGGGATGGATGGACAGACGGATGGATGGATGGACGGATGGAGGGCTGGACAGACGGATGGATGGATGGATGGACAGACGGGACGGATGGAGGGCTGGCTGGCTGGATGAACAGACGGATGGATGGACAGATGGATGGATGGATGGACGGACTGATGGATGGATGGATGGACGGATGGAAGGCTGGATGGACAGATGGATGGCAGGCAGATAGTAGGGAAGAAAGCCTGGGTTTGAATTTGGGTTGTCTACCCCTGACTCCAGGGCTCTCTGGCTGATGATATAAATAGGTTTCTGGGTTTCAAGGAAGCCTGCAAGCCTTGGGCTCATTGTCAGGGGCCAGTACCTTTGCCTGAGTGCAGACGGCATCCTCTGGGGCTGGGGCGGGAATGTTTGGCGCCAAGCAGCAGAGCAGATACAGCTGTCAAGGCTCTAGGAAGGCCCCCTTCCACCCCAACCCCAATCCTGTCACTACTTAGAGCCTGCTGTGGCTTCTAGCTGTTACTAAGACAGTTGGTCATGAGGGGACCAAGTAGGGAGGGTGTTGAAAAATGCATTCCCTGCTGGCCTCACAGCTGCTTGACCTCCCTCTGGCCACCGTCCCTAGAGCTAGAAGAGATGTCAGTCTTACAGGAAAGGAAACTGAAGCCCAGAGAGGGGAAGGATCTGAGCTAGATGGTGAAGTGGATTGAATAGAGAATTGGCCTGGAGTCCGAAAGACCTGAGTTTGCATACTGCCTTTGACACTTGGTAGCAGTGTGATCCTGGGCAAGTTACTTGAACCTCTCTTGGCTTCAGTTTTCCTGTGTACAAAATGGGGATAATCATAGCAGAGTCAAATGAGATATCCAAGGTCAGTCAGGTAGGCAGGGCCAGAGCCAGGATTCTGCCCATTTCCTTCTTCCTCTGGCCCCAGCCAGGGGCCTGTGGGGAGGGGCCTGGTCTCCGCCCAGCCCCTGGGGGGCAGGTCTTCACTCTGGACTTCTGTCCACACTGACATCCTTACTCTGGGCTGGTCTCTTGTGGGCTTCCATCCACTCTGTCACACCCAGGGTGGGATTCTGGGGAGGCAGAAGACTTGGGTTAGAATCCTTCCTCAGACACTTCCTCACTGTGTGACCTGGGCAAGTCATTTAACCTGGGCCTTAGGTTTTGTGGTTGCTTGCTGTGACAGTGTGACGTAATGGATAGCTAGGGTGATAGATTTAGACTCAGGAAGGTGGGGGTCAAGCTGACCCCAAGCCTAGTGCCCTGGCTGAACCAGAGTAAACAGGAGAGAGAGAGGACGTGGAGGAGCCTGGGAGCAGGACCGGGGCTGCTTCGAGGGGATCAGCCGACTGCCTCCTACCGAGTTACCCAGAGTGGAGGGCTCTCTGGAGACAGAAGCTGCTGGGGATGGATGGGCAGGGAAGAAAGACCCCCAGAGCCTGCCTTTTGGTGGAGCTGCCGGCCTCCCAGAGTAGCCCCCTCACTGCGAGGGAAGAAACCAGGGATGCCTAGAGAAGGATGACTTTCCTGGGGTCATGTAGAGAGCAATCAGAGCCTCTGTCTCCAAAGCTGCTGCTCTGGTCCAGCACCAGGCCACCCCGCCTGTGGGCCTCGGAGGGAGAGGGGCACCTGCCCACACTCAGGGAAGTGCTACCGCATGGGGAGCCCAGACATGCCTCCATCCATACCTGTGGGAAGCCAGGGCAGGGGTGGGGATGCGACATCCAGCAGGTTGGTGATAAGAATGGACATGGCAGGAGAGAGAGGCCAGAGAGGGAGAGGGCCTTGCGAGGCTCGCACAGCTAGCCTGGGATTTGAATCCACATAATCCTGCTGTCCAGAGCTCTGCCCAGCTAGGGTGCAGGGAAGGCTCCAGGGTCTCCCCAAGGCTTGGGGCCAGCCAGCAGAGCAGGAAGGCAGGCACTGACTGATGCAGCAGAGAGAGGGACCTGGGTGGCAGCCATGTGCCAGGGAGCTTCCTGGGAACTTTTCTGGGCCCCCTCCTTTTTCTCAGCTGTGAACTGGGGGCATTAGGCCGGGGAACCTCTGAGCCCTTCCTGCTT
Organism: Phascolarctos cinereus; assembly: GCF_003287225.1. Classification (NCBI taxonomy): domain Eukaryota; kingdom Metazoa; phylum Chordata; class Mammalia; order Diprotodontia; family Phascolarctidae; genus Phascolarctos; species Phascolarctos cinereus. The sequence goes on along the minus strand of NW_027556402.1, from coordinate 3,003,753 downwards.
TGAATGGCAAGTCCCGCTGTGTGCTGCTCGGCAGGGGCCCTCTCCAAGCCTCAGTTTCCACTGCTGTCACCCCCACCTCCTCTTGTAAATCCTGAGGCAGAAGTGCAGAGAGTGAATCTTTGTTCTTAGCCTGAGGCTCAGTCCCTTAGGGCCGGCCATCAGTGCATTCCCCTTTTTACAGAAGGGGAAACTGAGACCCCAGAGGAGGGAAAGGACTTTCTTGAGGTTGCACATGGCAGAGTTTGGATTGGAATCCAGGTCTCCCCCTCCGAGGCCCACAGCTTTTCACAGTGTGAGGGGGAGGGGCAGGGATACCAGCCCCACCCCTCCCAGCCTGGGCTTCTGGGCTTTCTGCTCTCTCCCGAATCCTCCCCGGCCACACACACACACTCGTACACGCTCACATATACAGTCACACACATAGACACATTCATACATATACACAGTAATACACACTTATTCACACATTCATATTCACACCCACACTCACACACATATACACTTATTCACATACAACCACACATACTTATACACACATACAGGTGCACAATACACTTATTCACATACTCATATTCACACATAGTCACATGCTCATTCACACACACTCATGCTCATACACACAATTGCACACAAACTTATTCACACACTCACACACTTGTATTTACACATACAATCACACACACTCATAACACTTATTCACACACACTCGTGTTCACTCTCTCTCATACACACATGCTCAGCACTGCCCACTGTTAACCCTGGCTAAGTACCCTCTTCTTTTTTAATGAGCAGTCAGAAAGCTGTCCCAAGGTTGACCGGTGGCCTTAGGCTTCAGTGAGATCCCTCCCACTCACAGCTGGGCTTGGGGTGGGGGTGGAAGCTGGGACACCTGTTAGCGCCTTAGGCACACCCTCCCCCCATGTGTCTGTCTCCTGGTGTTGCCTCACCTGCACTTGTGGTCCTAGACAGACCTGGGGGTGGGGAATCCCTGGTGACATTCTGTTTTACCAATTGTGTTTTGTCTGTGACGTCTCAGCTTTGAGGCCCAGGTTCTGCCGAACACCTCTGGGTGTCTGGAGTCATAGATGTAGGGCTAGAAGGGACCCGAGAAGCCATCCAGGCTGATCCCTTCATTTCAGAAGAAGGAACTGAGGCCTCCTGGGGGAGTGACTTGGCCAAGGTCATGCAGGTAGTAAGTGGCCAAGCTGGGCCCTCTCACTCCAAATTTAGAGAGCTTCACACCCTGCCACAGTAGTTCAGGGAATGAGACTTTGGGATAGGCCTCATGTTTTCGCATGAAGTCTGACCTTCTCAGACATTAGGAGAGAGGGTTGTCAGGGCCCCCACCCCTTTGACAGGGGAGGAGATTGTGTAGGAAAGTACCTCAGCACCCCCACTTCTGGCAGGAGAAGGCAGGGGGTCACCTGAGCGACAGTCCAGACTACCTGTTCAACTTGGGGACCAATTTTCAGACTGGTTTTGCCACTAATTTGCTCTGTGAGTTCAAAAGTTGTTTTCCTAAGGGGGTGTGTATGTGGGTTTTGTGTGGTTGGATTTTTTTTCATGGGGTCATTGAAATTTGTTTGAATCAGTTCTTTGAACCCTGGAGAAGGCAAGGGGTGGAAACTGGCCAGCTGTGCCCACAGTCTGTAAAAGGGTGAGCGAATCTGAAATGAGTTTGTCCCGTAGACTCTATTTAACTTCTTGATGAAATTCTGTGTCGCTCAGCGTGCATCTGAGCACCCGCTGCAGGCCAGCCACTGTCTGGGGAGCCAGGGCTACGGAGACAGCGAGGCTGCTACAGGTGTCCCAACTCATAGGAGTTTCTAGAACCCGAGGTTCATGTTGGCTTCCATTCATGGAACAGGCAGGCTCTGGGCTAATTTCCCTTTGTTGAACCATGGGCACACGGCCAGATTCCATCTGTCGGTTCCTTCCGTGACTGGTGATTTTTTTACCCTCCTGGGCAGGGCAGGGGTTGGAATTGCTTCTCCTGGGGAGCAGTAGGCTCATGAGCAAATCTCTGCAGCCTCAGTCTCCCTCTTTATAGAGGGAGGATGGTCACCCTTGGCATGCCTTCCCCACATTGTTATCAGTCTAGTTGCTCGGTCAGTTTTGAGTTGTGTCTGACTCTTCATGACCCCATTTGGGGTTTTCTTGGCAGAGATGCTGGAGTAGTTTGCCATTTCCTTCTCCAGCTCATTTTACACATGAGAAAGTGAGGCAAACAGGGTGAAGTGACTTGCCCAGGGTCACACAGCTAGTAAGTGTCTGAGGCCGCATTTGAATTCAGGTCCTCCAGACCCCAGGCCTGACGTTGTATCTGCTGTGACCCCTACAATTATTGACAGCCTTGGCCTCCAGACTCCAATCCTGATCTTCTGCCTTGTGGCTTCTCAGCCTAAAGCCCGAGTGGAAATGAATGCCTCACCTGTTAACCTGCCCCAGGCCCTCGGCTGCCCATGGGCACTGACCACTTTCCTGTTCCGTTTGTCTCCTCTCCCAGGGTTCTCCTCCTCCTCGCCCCATCATGGCAGTGGACATCGAGTATGGATACGGCTGTGTGGCTCCCCCTTTGCGCCGGGACAGGTTTGCCTGCAAGATCCTGCCCAAACCCACCAAGCCCCTGCGGCCTTGCATTCAGCTGAGCAGCCAGAGTGAGGCCAACAGCCTCATGGCCCCACTCGTCCAGGAGAAGAAGGCCAAAAAGCGTGTGTCCTTTGCAGATAACCAAGGGCTGGCCTTGACCATGGTGAAGGTGTACTCGGAGTTCGATGACCCTTTGGACATCCCGTTCAACATCACGGAGCTTCTGGAGAACATCGTGACCCTGACCACAGCTGAGTGCGAGAGCTTCGTCTTGGACTTTGAGCAGCCGTCTACCGACTACCTGAGCTTCCAGAACCGGCTGCAGGCCGACTATGTCTGCCTGGAGAACTGTGTGCTAAAGGACAAGGCCATCTCGGGGACTGTGAAGGTACAGAACCTCGCCTTTGAGAAGTCGGTGAAAATCCGCATGACCTTCGACACGTGGAAGAGCTTCACAGACTTTGAGTGCCAGTACGTGAAGGACACGTACGCGGGCTCGGACAGGGACACCTTCTCCTTCACCATCAGCCTGCCTGAGAAGATCCAGTCTTATGAGAGGATGGAGTTCGCTGTGTGCTATGAGTGTAACGGGCAGACGTACTGGGACAGCAACCGGGGCAGGAACTATCGGATCATCCAGGCGGAGCTCCAGGGCACGCAGAGCGGGGCGCCTCCCCAGACTGGGGCTGACTTGGGGATCTCCCTGGATCACTTCGGGAGTCCTCGGTGCTCCTACGGCCTGTACGCGGAGTGGCCGAGTTATCTGGGATATGAGAAGCTGGGCCCTTACTATTAGCGCCATAGTGGGACGGATGCTTGTTCTGTGAGATTATAGATGTGCCTGGCTGGGGGCCCCTGTGCATTAGGCCAAAGGTTTCTGGGCTCCTAGCAGCCTAGGAGAGAGACAGGAAAGGCAGACTGCCCCGGGGCACAGCTTTTCTTTGAAGGGTGCCGTTTGCTAGGATACCAGCCAGTCCGCTCAGGATTATGTTCCCCAAACACAGGCATTCACTCAAGGCGCAACCTAGCTACCTCTGGTGGCATGCCGAGAGACTTGGTGCTGGAGACAGGCAGGACGGTGAGAGTGGGGGGCGTGGGGTGGGGTCTGGGTTGGAGTCAGGGGCCTTCTAGGGACCTCCCAAGACAATAATCACCAAACCAGGACAGGTTTACAAAGCGCTGTCTTCACCCGCGCCCTCCGAGGGAGAGGGTGTGAGTGATTTTAGCCCCATTTTACAGAGGAGGAAACTGAGGCTGTGAGATGGGAAGTGGCTCACCCGTGGTCACTTAGCTGGGAAGGGTGGGAGTTGGGTTTCTTGACTCTCTCTCTGTCTGTCTAGCCCTTGTCTGCCACATTCCGCTGCAGCTAGCAGCAGGTTTCAGGGGGCATTGTGGCCTTCTCCATGCATTTCTTAAAGCACTAGGAAATACGGCTTCCACATGGGGGTGGGGGATCATTCCAGTCCTGCCTTCAGTGCTTGCTGCCCGCTCTGGGTTCTCTCCTGATTCATGCTGCTATTCCTCACCTGACGGACACAGAACACTCACTTGGGCTGTCAGTGCTGTCGTTGGTTGCATGCTGATGGGGGCTCGAGGGAGTTTATTTCCCAACACTGTTCCTCTTCCCTTCAGGAAAAACAGACAAAGTAGAGAAGTTTGAGACTAGCTCTTCTGCCCTCCCTCCCCTCTTCCTGGCCCGCCATGGTCTGGGTGGCAGCGAGGCCCCGCCTTCCAAAGCCAGCGTCTTGGTCCCAAAGCAGTGTCTGTGGCTTTAAGTGGCTCCGTTTACCTGGTGAGCCATGGGACGAAGCATTGGTCCCTGTGATTGGGCTCATCTGTGGCCCAGTGCTGCCTGTTATCTCAGCCTCTGTTGGCCAAGGTCAGTGATCTCTGAGGATTACACGCAGGAGAATGAAGGGGGCAGCCGTGTCTTCCCGTCCTGCTGAAATGGCCCCGGGGATGGTTTGAGGAATCCCTTCCAGGTCAACCTCAGTGCTGTAGATGGGTTACTCCAGGTCATCTGTAACTTCCTCCTTAAAAAGAAGGAGCCAGTTATGGAGTTGGGCATTTAGAGCTGGGGCCCTGGGTTCAAATCCTGCCTCAGCCACTCGGGTGGCCTGGCATGAGTCCATTCATAGGACTTAGAGCCAGAGACATTTTTGGAGGCCCCATCCATCGCATGCCTGATGTCTCATTGCTGGGAGGAGGCCAGGCTAGAGTTCAGGCCCACATTCTTCCCAAGGTCTCTGGGCCTCAGTTTCCTGATCTGTAACATGGATGGGGCTGCTCGTTTGTAACCCTCCCGGGTTCCTGGCACCTTGAACCTGCTCCTTTCCTTTGGGAGTGTGGCCTGGTCTGGACCAGAGCTAGAACTGGGAGGGGTGACTCATACCCAGCCCCAGGAGGGGGACCACAGCTGCTGACCCAGCTAACTCAGCGAGGAGCAGCTGAAGGTGCTCAGGGCCAAGGGAGACGAGTGAGCGGTGGCTGCCCTGCCCTCTGCCTCCGTGAGCTATGCAAGACTAGCCCTGTGCTGTAACCAGCACCGGAGGGGGAACTCCCAGGGGAGGAAAATCCCTTTGCCAGTGCAACCAGCCCCTTCCTATAGTGTCCTGTCTTACTGCCCAAGGAACGGAGAGGTTCAGTCCCTTGCCCCAGTCGATGAGACAGGAATAGAACCCAGGTCTTCTTGGCTTTGTCCCCACTGCCCAGCTCCCCCGAGGAGGGTGGATCAAGTCCTATAACTGAAGAGGGGTCGTCTTCACGTCCGTGATGGGGAGCTCACTCCTCAAGGCAGTCAGCCCATTTCCCTGTCCAGTTACTTAGGAAATGAGGTCGACTGTCATTCACAAGCCTCGTCCCCATTCCCCTTCCTTGATGCCCTTTCCAGGGCAGACGTGCCAGACCCAGTGCAGTAAGCCAGCCTGGTGACTCACTAGCTTTGGGCAGTCCCCGGGCAGAGGAAGCCCAGGTAAGATTTTAAGGTAGATTTATAGTGGGGGGGGAGGTAGAGAAGGAGATGGACACTCTCCTCTCTAGAAATCAAACCAATTCCTGAAGGAACACAGAAAGACCTTCTTTGGCGCCCCAGATTCAGTGTCCAAGGTTGTCTCTGTGGGGAAGGACAGCCCCAGGACAAGGGGGTCTGGAGCTGGGCCATCCCACGGGGACAGTGGCCACCCAGCCGGAGCCATCAGGGAAGTGAGCATACCCCAACGCGCGCTGGTGGGGCTGAGGCGATGGCCCACCCGTGGGAGGTGTAGGGCGACATGGAGGGCTATCTCCCAGACATGCGGTGGGACAGGGTACTTGTTAGCCCGTGTGAATGGACAGCCCAGGATTCTCCTCCGTGGTGTGCCTAACGTGCCTTGTTAAAGACGTTTCTGTGTGTTTTTCAGAAAAAAAGATATTTTTATATGCACATGTTCCAGGGAAATGCACTTTACAATCAGGGATGGCTCGACAGGTGGGCACCAAACTGTCTGTCAAAGAGACTGGGTTTTGTTTTTAATCTGAAAAGTGAAAAGGCAATAAAGCTTCTAAAGGAAACATGATTGTGGCTTCTGTGCCTCTGCTGGGCAGGAATGGGGAGAGGAGACCTTCTGGGCTCATCTGGCCCGCCCATGGAGGAGGGAGAGGAGGAGGGCAAGTGGAGGGGAAGAGCTGGCCCCAGGATTGCCAGGGAGGGGACAGGGGTGTGAGTCACAGCTGTGAGCCAGCCTGGGGGCAGTCTGATGCCCTAAGAGGTTAATGGACTCCCCCAAGGTCACACGGCCTCTTGTGCTGGTCTCCTGACTGCAGCCCCAGCCCCCGACTCTTGGCCTCGTGGGAGTCTCTGTCTGATTCTGCTTCCCATGGGCACAGCAGAGGGCGGACAGGATTTCCTAAAGTGTCTCCCTTCACCTCTTGGGGTATTGCTGGTCATTCTCTTCTGGTCCTCCCTCTCACTGAGCCAGGACAGATGCAGGGATGGCCTTGTGTGCAGTACTGAGCTGGCTAGCCCGGCCAGGAGGCATCTCTGCCTCGTCCCTCTCCACGAGGATCCTGGGCTCCTGCCAGGCCCGGACAGGCGGGGCACTATGTGGAGGTCAGAGGGTCTCCATGCCCATGTGGCCATCTAAGCTCTTACATGTTTGGATCACGCAGTAGCCTACGTGTTCTGAGTGCCTCCCACATATCGGGCCCTGGGCCCCCTTCCCCCTGCCCGCCTGTCTCTGAAGCCTGCGTGACCCAGGCCAGGCTGATATCAGAGGAGGTTATGGGTGTCCTGCCACCAGGCAAACAAGCATGTATAAAGCACCTAGTATGTGCTAAGCGCTTTACGAGTATTGTCTCACTTGACCCTCTCGAAAGCCCCAGGGGAGGTGCTATTATGGTCCTCCTCTTAGGCAGACAGAGGTTAAGTGACTCGCCCAGAGTGGTACATTATTAAGTGTCTTGAGGCCAGATTTGAACTCAGATCTTCTTGCCGGCAGGCCCAGCACCCCCTGGCTCTGGGCCAATCTTAAAAGACCAGTGGGCTCTTCAGAGAGAAGGAGCGACACTACCAGAAACCTGTGGGCTACTCTTAAGTTTGGGGCTGGAGACAGGACAACCCCTCAAAGCTCTGCCACTCTTGGGCCATGATGTTTATGAAATGATTTTGGGGTGTTTCTCTAACATATGACAGTGAGCTAGACTTAGCAGCAGGAGGAGCCAGGTTCAGATCCTGCCCCAGCTGCTGGCAGCTGGACAGGTCACTTACATGCTCTGGTCCTCAGTTTCCTTACCTTTAAAGAGGAGGCTGAACTCTCAGGCCCTTCCAGCCTCGGTCTAGGACCGTATGTGTGTGTGGAGGGGGGGAGGGGTTTCCTTCATTTCTTTTCTAGCACCTCCTGCAATGAAGAAGAGGAGAAAGAAGAGGAAGAAGAGGAGGAGGAGGGGAGCTGCTCACTTAACCCCTCTGATGCCAGGGCTTTCAAATGCTTGCCAAGTCGAGCTGTCCCACCATGGACTAAAACACCTTCAAAGTGTAGGAACTTACCACATCACAGGGAAAATACGCTCAGAGACTGGTTATTGCCATAATAATTCTGTAGAGCTTTGAGGATGACAAAGCACTTTGCATGTGTTACCTCATCTGGTCCTCACAACAGCCTTGGCGGGGGAGGGTTTGCTGTTATCACAATTTTGCAAGTGGAGAAACTGAGGCAGATAAAGTGAAATGACTTGCCCAGGGTCCCACAGCTCGGAAGTATCCGAAGCTGGGTTTGAACTCAGGTCTTTCTGATTCCAAGTCTCCCCTATCCACTGAGCCACCTAGCTACCTCTCTAAGTGTCCTGAGGATGCACATTATAAAATAGCTCTTTCAGGCATGTGATGTGCCTGACATGGTGAAGCAACTCTAAACCTCATTTATACCCTATGATTTGGGAGCTCATTCTCATCCTCTCTAGCCCTGAAGAGATTAATAAGTTTGATTCTTTGTTCTTTTATGTGGACCTACTGTGTGCCAGGTTCTATTAGCACAGAAAGTGGCACATGGTAGGTGCCTAAATGATTGTAGGATGATCCATTGGCAAAGGTAGCCTCTCACAGGGCCCTTCTCCATTCAGCATCCCAAATTCATCCATGCCCACGAGCTGTTGAGTGACATTTGCCTCCAAGCGAGTAAGGATGGGAAGGAGAAAAACGAGGTGAAAGGGAGCTGATGTTTAAGCAGCCATCGAGGACACAACCCTTGCGGAATCCTGGACCCCGCCAGTCAGAGTTCAGTACTGAAGAGCCAATGTGGCCGCCATCTTCCCAGACACCTTACAGATTGCAGCCATACCTGTGCTGACTCAGACACAGCATGGTCACGCCCTCATTAGAAGGCAAGAAGTGAGAAGGGCTAGTGATTTTCACCCAAGTCAGGGCTATACAAAGTCCTCATCTTTGCCAGCTCTTAAAATGTCTGGTTAGGCCCAAAGCCCAAGATTTAGCAGAAAAGTTTAAGGAAGTTTTGGGTCTCGTTAAGACAAGAAAGAAGAGAATGGGAAGGTTTCTATGGTGTGAGCTTTGTGTGGAGAAATGCTGGTTCCCTCCTCAGAAAGTCAGTGAGTTCTGCTTTCAATTACTGCCTTCTGGTCTCTGAATGTAGCCAGTATGGAATGCAAAAACTGGTAAATGAATGGAAGGGTTTCTCTGTGGAAGACAATTCAGAAATGCATTCAGCTGGATTAGGACCACTTGACTGGCAACATCGGATTCCTTTATGTTAATATTATGCTTATGATTTCCTGCATTGTAATTTTAGGAAACCATCATATAAAAATGTTTATTTTGAGGTAGAATACCCAGAGTGTAATGCATTTGGATTACATCTAGCGCTTCGTAACCATGCTTGGCACACAGCTTCCTCTTAACAGATGCTCATCGATTGATTGGTTTTCTGGAGCTTGGCTCCTCTTTTAATCTGAATGAGGTAACTTTATAATTCTGAGCCTCTACTCATTGGGGACTTGCCTTGAAGGCACAATGCCCTTCTGGATAAAGGCTGTCTTTCATGTACATTGGGCCATGCTGTGGTCGGTCAAAAATTCCTCATTGGCTTGGGAAGTCTCATTGTCTGGGAGAGTGTTGCCAGATCATCTGAATTTTCAACCTTGGTAAGATCAACTTTGTGGGGAAAAAGAAAAAGAAAAAAAAAACAAAGGAGTTACTTGGCAGGGGTATGCAAAGGAAACTCTTTTGTGATTTCTACCCTGAGCCTAGAAATAATTGCCTCACAGAGGTACTAAGCCCTGACCCAGCATAACTATTCATAGCCAGAGGGAGATGATTTAAGTTTGCTTATGGTATAGAAGTGATTTATATAGTACATTATCTGAATACTGATTATGAAAATTGTGGCATTGTATCCAGAATACTATTTATTGAAGTTACATCTTTGAGCCAACAGACTCCAGTTTAAAGGATTTTTCTTTTTTTTTCCTTTAGGGGTTAATATGCATTACCTTAAGACAGCCAGGTTAATAGTAGCCAGGTTTTGAATATATGTGTGTGTGTGTGTGTGTGTGTGTGTGTGTATATGTATATGTAATTTAAACAACACAATTATTCGTGTTATGTACACAACTCCAGAATGTGAATATTTTATTCTTCTTAATTGATTTTTATATCAGGATGTATTTAAACTAAAAAGAAAAGTAAAATGATGAATAAATGAAACTCCTTGTATGTGCTTAATAAGGACTGAAGATAAATGTTCTTAGTTATTGTTTATGCAACATGGAAAACAAGTCTATCCTGAGCCAAAGGAACTCTAATTTGATTTGCTCTGAATCAAGTATAACTGTTTGGTTATTGTTAAGCAAGTCCTCCACCATTCAAAGGAAATGCCAAGAGTTACCAACATAGAGCATCTTCTGGGAAAATTTTTTTTTTGCAAGGCAATTGTGGTTAAGTGACTTGCCCAGGGTCACACAGCTAATAAGCTTCAGGTGTCTGAGGTCAGATTTGAACTCAGGTCTTCCTGACTCTATCCACTGCGCCACCTAGCTGCCACCCAAAAGGAAAGATCGCCTGGTATGATGTGATGAAGCCATACTGTCTCTTGGTACTCACTTCTTTCTAGATGTTGACTAACCATTATTTTAATGATCCATTCTAGAGGAATTGGAGTCAAATTCACTGACTTACGATTTGCAGGCTCTTTTTGCTCTCCCCCTTTTTTTGGGGGGGCAATTGGAGTTAAGTGACTTGCCCAGGGTCACACAGCTAGTAAGTGTCAAGTGTCTAAGGCAGGATTGAACTCAGGTCCCCCTGATTCCAGGACCCATTCTCTATCCACTGTGCCACCTAGTTGCCCTTTTCCCCCCCAGAAAGAAACTGATTTTCCAGAAGAGACTGGTTTCTGATTGTGAAAGTTGAGAAGATAGCCTCTTGACTCAGTTTCCCCACTGCGCTATTTCTTTTCCTAACAGGAAGGCTTGAATCTAAACCTTGTACACACTGTGAATAATATGGAACTCTGTTGCATGATTGTCTGTTCTAAAAGGTAGCTATTACTTTTACCCGAAATCAGACAGAACTAAGAGAGTTTTCTCCTGTTATACCTCTAGGTACAATAACAGTCTGTGACTCTAGGTTTAGATCTGAGGGAATACTCTTGATATGGTCACAGTCACGTTTCTCCTCCTCCTTTCATGGCAAGTTTCTCTGACCATGGCAGGAGAACTGCAAATGTTCTATAGATGAATCCGATTGATATAGTCATTGAGCAGCTCTGAGCTACTATCATGAGATGCAAGTCAAGTTACTTTGATTTTTCTCTTCTAAATGTCTGGCCATTACTTGTGTTGACTTCCTGGCCTAGGCACCTAGGGAAAATGTGTTCTCAGAGTTGCCATCCCATTGCTCATTGATTTAATAGCTATGTACTTATGTATGAAGCCAATATCACATCTTTTCTGAACGCTGTGAGGACAACATATATCCTCAAAGGGGGGACATGATAAAGATGTGATGCAGAGATGGAAAATCTTTCTTTTTAGTAGATTAGTAAACTTCACTCTGGGAAGAGCAAGAAGCGAGACTGTTTATATAGTTGCTTGTCTTCCATAAGGTAAAAGAATCTACTTAAAGGACTTGTGACAACTGTAATTATATTAGTAGCCTTAAAACTTCGGCTGCTGTTCCAATGCAAATGATACTAAAAGGCGAAGTAGTGTGATGGTCCCAAAGGCCATACTTTCAATTTGATCCTGGAGATAATTGAGAACATGATCCAGAGGGAAAGCAAAGACCGGTCTCCTTCAGGTCCATTTGAATATCCACAGGATGGGTTTGAGTATACAAAACACCATTAAATTTTCATTTTCTTTGGCCAAAAAAAAAAAGTGAGTTGTAGTCACACAAATGACTCAAAACATGGGCTTTGGATAGAGGTTAGTCGCCTAGAACACCTGTGGTTGGGTGGAGGCTCTCATAGACACAATCGCTTCCATTAGTTGTGAAGAGACTTTTCAATCATGGGCTTTTTCTGTTTGGGGTTTCTGATAATATCAAGAGAGAGAAGGACTTATTCCTCAAACTCAAGTCTTTTTAAGAGTCTGTTTCCAGCATGTGCATAGCATTAGCCACCTCATGTGCAGGGTTCAGGTACAGACAGAACAAAAAGCATGTGAAAAGTGGTTCAGGAAGAGTCAGGCTTGTCTGAAAAACGACTGAACTAGCAGCAGTAACCTACACAGGTCTCATAATCTAATTTAATTTGATCTTTAAAATGATATTATGAGAAAAGCTATTAATATCCCCATTTTCTAGAGAGAAAACTGAGGCTGAGCCAGATTATGAAACCCATGTGGCCTTAGGTAGGTGACAGTGGGTCACAGGTAGCTTGATTGGATGGTCCTCACCTTAACTCCCTAAGATCGTCACTAGCTTTCACGACACGAATACCCACCGGAAGGCCGATGGGATGAAGTCTTGTGAGGCCCCACTCAATCATACCAAGACTCATCACTGGCAAGGTGAAGCCACATTACCTAGGACACCTGCAGGAGTGCTTGGAACCTGGGAAGTAGATCGACAGGAGCAGTTATCTCTGCGAAATCAGCAGAAATGAGGTGGCCCATTCTGGGTCCGGTTACCTGATACTTAGTTGACAACGCCAAGATGCTTATTCGGGGCTACGTGCCTCCGAGTTTGAGTGGACCATGCCAGGCAATTTGTCGGGGACAGACTCCTTAAATGCAGAATTTCCAAAGGAAATGTTTTCCAGGGTTGCGTTGGGCTCCAGAGGCATACAATCCATTCCCTCTTGAGCAGAGATTACCTTTGATAATGAAGTGTCTCTGCTGTGCAGGCAAGTAAGCCTGTGTAATAAATCCTTATCCACTGAGTCAGGGGGATAGTGCCAAAGTCCAGGTGAGAGATGGTGGAGCAGAGAGGAGGAAAGATAGAGGAGAGGAGACTTGGTAACTGAATGGACTGGGGTGGGAGGTGAGTGGCAGTCCAGAGATGATTATTCAGTGGTTTTGACCCTGGGTGACTGGTGCGGTGGGGTTGTCCTCAGCAAAAATAGGGAAGTTAGGAGACAGGGCTGGGTTTCAGGGGAAAGCTAAGGTCATGGGCTCTGTTTTGGACATGCTGAGTTGAAAAGAACTCCAAACCACTCAACAGAGACGGGCAGCAGGCTGTCTGAAGTACAGGACTCTCAGAGCTCAGGGGAACATGGAGACGTAGAATGATCTGCCCAGGGGAGAGGGGAATCCCTGGGGGCTGATGATGTCACCGTGGGACGACTTCTGATTGGCTGTCCTTGCTGGCATCTCAGGGACACCTAGGCACAAGCCTACTGTAAGTGATGCATAGTGATTTCTCCAGGAAAAACTCCACGTGGAGGTGGTGAGGAGAAAATGACCCTAGTGCATGAGGCTCCAAAACTGAACCTGGTTCAGGTGAACCCAGAGTCTTTGGGAGAAGCCAAGCTGGGCCACAGGTTACAGAAGTAAAGCCTGTCTGAGGACCTGTCTGGTATGTGATAAGATGACAATACCATGATAACGCCCGTCTACATACCACTTTAAGGTTTAAAGGGCATCTAGGTGGTGCCACAGTGCACAGAGCGCTGGGCCTGGAGTGAGGAAGAGTTCAAATCCCGCCTCAGACACGTCCCAGCTGTGTGGCCCTGGCCACGTCACTTCACCCTGTCTGCCTCCTCTTCCTCATCAGTAAAATGAACTAGAGAAGGAAATGGCAGACCACTCCAGGACCTCTGCCAAGAAAACCTCAAATGGGGTCGTGAAGAGTCAGACACAGCTGAAAGCAACTGGAAAAAAAACAACAACCTGAGGTTTAAGTCAGGCTTCGTACTTAAGCCTGTTCTCTGGTTTTTGTCCGGTTAAATACAGCTATCACACCATCAGTCAGTCGATCAACAAACACTTCTTTGCTTGTTTAAATTTAATTTGATCCTCAAACATTGTGAGATAAGCTATTAATAGCTCCATTTTATGGAGAGAAAAACGGAGGCTGAGCCAGCTTGTGAGCCTCATGTGGCCTTGGGCAAGTCACCGGGCCTCCAGCAACCCACTGAATTCATGTTGTCTTCCCAGACTCAATCACAAATTCCCTTAAAAGGGGTGGGGAGAAGCCCGCTGGGTCAAGGGCAAAGCCTGAGGACGCACCCACAGACCATGGGTGGAGACAGGCGCGCCCACAGAGGCAGAGACAGGGCGGGAGAAAGGCCAGCAATGTTTACTCTGCCTTTTAAAGAGAGCCAAGCAGCGACTTAGTCCCTGGGCCCGGGCCGCCTGGGCTGGCCATCGTTCAAGGACTCCGGGTGGGCGGAGCCACGTCCGGGGTGCTGCTCGAGGGGTGGCAGGAGGAAGAAAGGCCCCAGGCGTGTTCCCAGGCACACAGCCTGGGCCTGCCGCCAGCTGACCGGTCCTTGCTGGGACCCCCAGGACACCATCTTAGCCCGCTCCCTGGGCATGTCCTTCCACAGAGTTCAGGAAGGTCCACCCAAAATCAGGCAGCCTTCCAGGAGTCTGGAAGTGACCCCTGAGGGTCACTGCCACCCTGGCACTGTCCCCACCGTTCTCCCTGTTCTCCTTACCTTTGACAATGCTTTCAACACTGCACACCTGAGGACGAGCTCAGAGGGGCCCAAACCCAGAGATGCGGGGCCAGAGCTAAGCCTGGAGAGAGGCCTGCCAGCTCTGCATCCCTGTGGGCAGGTGCTACACGGGGACAAGGACGGCTCCTTCCCCCACAGGGAGAGGTGGGGGACTCAGGGAGGGAAGCAGTTAGTCTCACTTGCCCATAGAGAAAGGGTCTGTACAGACTGAAGGGAGGAAGGGCTGGCCCAGGGGGGATCCCCAAGAACCGAGGAGCACCCGCTTCCCCGGTCCCATGGATGACATGGCTAAGGTCACTCCCTTGGGTGGTCTGGCTCGGTGATGGCGCTTTCAACCCTCCCAGGCTCACCAAGTCACCACCTGATCCAGTCGCCCAAGACCCAGGGGGCAGAGACAAGGAAGAGGAGACAGCCCTTCTGTCTGAGCCTCAGATGCCCACGCCATCCTGGCTCAGCAGCCAGTGATTAAAGAGCTTGGGTCACCGTTCAGGAGGTGGGTAGGAAGCAGAAGATACTCAGGCCCGTCTAAGCACAGAAGAAAGCTGAAAGCCACCCTGCCCCCACCCCGCAGACTCACCAAGCGTCCTGGAGGAGGTACTGAGCACGTGCTCAGGACTGGTCCTCATTGGTCAGTCTCCCCTTACCCTTGTCCTGAGATCCCTCCCAATCCTAGCCTGAGCATTCCAGGTCCAAGGCTCCCAGGGCTGGGACTTCAGGCGTGACCACCCCCTTCGTCAGTTTCTGTGAGCTGGTAAATGGTCTTCAGGAGTTGCTGCAGCTGGTTTCATCCCTCAGGGCCTTCATCCTCCCAGGGGGATGGCCTCTTGAATTTAGCCAGCCTGGTCCTCAGAGGGCCAACTCAGAGCCCACCAGCAGGCCTTGCGGGCCGCCTTCCACGCTCAGTGGACCCAGCCCGAGCTGGCCTCTGGAGGACAAGGGAGGAGCTCCGCTTTATAGATGAGGACACTGAGGTTCAGAGAGGCTGCCTTGCCCAAGGTCACACAGATAGGAAGTACCGATGCTGGAGGGATTCTTGCTACCAGGTCATAGCTCCCTGCCGCAAATCCATGATTCCTACAGATTGCAAAATCACTGATTTCCCCCTTGCCGTCTTTGGACCAGGGACCAAGGACTGATGATCTTTGGAAAAGGTGCACTAATGTTCTGACCTTTCCTTCTGGGCTGAGATGGAGCGCTGACCAATCACTAGCCCTAGACAGCACCGGACAGAAGTGAGGCATGTCGAAAGAGGCAGGGAACCTCCCCCAGCCCTGGCGAGCTCGGGGCAGGGAGAAGGAGGGAGTGAAGCAGACAACTGGCCTGAAGGTCAATACCCGCGGACCCATTCCAGAGGATGCCTCCTGGGCTAATCTTTGACATTCCCCAGGGATGAGTTGTCCCTAGAAACTGGGCCCCCACGGGCTCAGAGCAGACCAGAATGCCCCACTTCACAGCTGACTGGGGCTTTCCTTACGGGAGCCTGGACGTCACCCACGTCTCGGGCCTTTCTCTGTTAGTGGGGGAGAGAGGAGAGGGCCTCCACAGTTCCTGAGGGGGGTCCTTCCAGCTCTCTGTCTCCTGGGATCGTGTGTCTCGTGACCCCTCACTTTCAGCCAGAGCACCCGGAAGTCTGGGTTAGAAGAGGAAGAACAATAGAGTGGGCAGTGACTAGCTTCCCCCTACCCCCTGGGAGGAGGCCTGGGGAGCTGCGGTGCCCCCAAAGGCTTGTCTCCCAGGCAGTGACACAGCCACCTCCATCCCTTCATACAGGACTGCCGGGTTTCTGGATCCTGCTCCAGAAGAAGGGGGAGCAGGAGAACTTTGAGACCCAGTGTAAAGGGGGGAGGGCAGGTGGTCTGTGGACCAGAGGTTGGCATCCACAAGGGCAGCTGGTACATTCAACTCATCTCAATCATTCACAGCATTTAATAGGGGCTTACTCTGTGCCAGGCACGTGTCCCTCACTACAGGGATTATTGAGTGAACCCTCTTCATTTTGTAGAGAAAACTGAGGCGTAGAGGAAGGACTTTGCTCAGGATCCCTCAGTTGGCCATTTCTAAGCACAGGGACTTGCCCTCTACCCAACTGTCCCCTATCTGCTCCTGTAGCCCAGCGCTCTCCTCCCACCTCCCAGCCTTTGCTTGAACCTTTCCCTATGGCTGGAATGGCCTCCCTGGCCTGGTGAATTCCTGTCTGTCCACTAAAGCCCAAACCAGCCCCCACCTCCTCCTGGAAGCCTTCCCAGACTCCTCTGTGAGGGGAGGGGTCCCCGCCCCTATTCCTCACAGACCACTTAGTTCTGGAAGTCTTTAATGAACTGGTCAGTTTCTACACTCCCATCTTTCTCTCTGCTGGACCATGAGCCCCAGGAAGGCAGGAAAAGCCTTTATCATCAGGCAGGTGCTTACTGACTGTTTGCTAAGCCCATCTGAGAGTGGGGCATGGGTCCTGAGGTCTCGGGCTGGGACAGTCTGTCCCCCATTTTAAGGATGAGGAGACTGAGGTCCAGTGGGGTCCCAGGCTTGGAGCTGGGAGGGACCATCGAGTCACACGGGTGGGAGGCAGCTATGGTGTCTCCCCAGCTCCTATGACTACAAGCCAACCTCTTTCCCTGCAGTCCTATCTGGCTTGGGCCTTCGTCCGGTTGAACCTGCTTACTAGCATTCTCTCCTCACCTTTCTTAAGTCTTAAGTCAACAAGACAACTCTTCCAGCTCACTCTGATTACTTAACAATGGGCTCCAGGGGCCAGTTCCTCTATTTCACAATTTGCTAAACTGAATTGGATTCATGTTTGGGTCATCATCATTGACCAAACTGAATGGGAGAGGAGGACAGGGGCCCGGCCATGCTCCTCCCTCCTGCCTGCTGAGGGCCCTTTCCTCTGTCCCCCTTTAATGATTGTGTCCCCAGAGGGGGAGGCCGGGCCCGGCCATGTCGCTCAGCTCAGTGCTCTCTGGGGCCTTGGTTGGCCATCTCTCAAGGGCACTGGCGGGCACGTTGGCCTATGCTGAGATCTCTCTAGGGCCCAAACCCTACAGAAAGGAGCCCCTTGGAAAGAGCTTCCCCTGACTGCGGCTCTGGTTTCTGCAACCCTTCCACCAAGCAGGGCCTGGAAGCCTGTTATCACTGAGGCCCCTGGAAAGCTGCCCAGCCCTGACCAGCTCCAGGAAAGGGGAGCAAACATGAGGCCCTGTGGAGTTATTACCGGTCACCAGCTCAGCCCTAGGAGAAGACGGCAGATGTGACTGGCTTGGTCCCAGTCAGCAGCCAGCAGCAGATCTGTCAAAGGGAAGGCAGGGCCAGGCTGAAACCTTAAGGGTATGTAGGATTTGGACATGCAGAGAACTAAAGGAGAGTCATTACAGGCAGGAGGTGCTGTATGAACCCCAGCAGGGAGGTGGGAAAATGCAAAGGCATGTTCCAGAGGAACGTGGGTTGGGAAACACAAAATCAATCAGTCAACATCTATTAAATGCCTATTACGTGGCGGACACTGTGCTACTCTAGGAGACACGCTGGAAGGGAAGGTCAGTGTCAGCTCAGGCAGGGCCTTGAAGGCCGAGGAGCGTTGGAAGAGTGACCCATGGAGGCAGAAGGGGCTGCTCCAGAGGGTCTCCTTCTGACCACGGTGACCAGAAGCTGGGCATTTCATCTGCCCTCCCAGCCAGCAGCCTGGCCATCCCGAGGCAAGGATAGTGAGCTGCTAGATTTTTATCACTAACATCACCATGTTCAGCAAAAAGAGGAAAGAAAATGAAGACAGCAAGAGGCAGCATGGGACCCCTGTCTCAGCAGAGCCAGAGAGCTAGCCACCAGCTAGCCGACAAAGAAGAGGCTTTGGCTCTGAGGCCCCACCCTCGCTTGTAGTGCGGCCACCTTTGGCCTGCTTCCCTTCCTTCCCAATAGGGTTCATCTCCTTTCATTTCATTTCATTTCATTTCTTTCTTTCTCTCTCTTTTCTGTCTTTCTTTCCTGCTCTTTCCTCCCTTCCTTTCTTTTTTTAGTTAATTTTTCTTTAGCTTTCAACATTCACTTTCATAAGCTTCTGAATTCAAAATTTTCTTCCCCTCCCTCCCCAAGACAGCATGCAATCTGATGTAGAATCTACATATCCATTCCTATTAAACACATTTTCACACTAGTCATGTTGTAAAGAAGAATTAGAACCAATAGGAGGAACCACCAGAAAGAGGAAACAAAATAAAACAGAAGGGAAAAAAATAGCAAAGAGTGTGCTTCCATCTGCGCTCAAAACTTCATAGTTCTCTGGATGTGGGCAGCATTTTCCATCCCGAGGCCTCTGGAGATGTCTTGGATCCTTGCATTGCTGAGAAGGGTTCAGTTTATCAATATTAGTCATCGCACAACGTGGCTGTTACTGTGTACAACGTTCTCTTGGTTCTGCTCATTTCACTCAGCATCAGGCCATACAAGTCTTTCCAGGTTTTTCTGAAGTTTGCTTGCACATCATTTCTTATAGCACAATAGTATTCCATTTCATTCATGTATTACAACTTGTTCAGCCATTCCCCAGCTGATGGGCATCCTCTCAATTTCCAATTCTTTGCCACCATAAAAAGAGCTGCTATAAATATTTTTGTACATGTGGGTCCTTTTCCCATTTGTATGACCTCTTTGGGATACAGCCCTAGAAGTGCTATTGCTGGGTCAAAGGGTATGCACATTTTTATAGCCCTTTGCCTCCCTCCCTCCCTTCCTTCCTTCCTTCCTTTCTTTCCTGCCCCTTCTTTCTTCCCTCTCTTCCTTCCTTCCTCTTTCTTTCTTTCTTTCTTTCTTTCTTTCTTTCTTTCTTTCTTTCTTTCCTGCTCCTTCCTCCTTCTTTCTTTCTTTCCTGCTCCTTCCTCTTCTTTCTTTCTTTCTTTCTTTCTTTCTTTCTTTCTTTCTTTCTTTCTTTCTTTCTTTCTTTCTTTCCTGCTCCTTCCTCCTTCTTTCTTTCTTTCCTGCTCCTTCCTTTCTTTCTTTCTTTCTTTCTTTCTTTCTTTCTTTCTTTCTTTCTTTCTTTCTTTCTTTCTTTCTTTCTTTCTTTCTTTCTTTCTTTCTTTCTTTCTTTTTCTTTCTTTCTTTCTTTCTACCATAGATAGGGCATCCACACTGCTGGTATCCTTGGTTTCACTCCCCGCCTCTCATTTCTGGCTTCCCTCTGATTCTGATTCAAGCATCTTCCCCACTGCCCTGCCTGCCTTGGTGCTCAAATGATCCAAACGGGCTGGGGCCTCATCTATCTGGACGTTCCCTCCTTGATGCAGATCGCAGCCTGTTTGTGCCTGCCCTTCCAGGGGTCCACCCGCCATGCTGGAGGCATGTGAGGGCACCGGGGGAGCACTTGGACCAGTCCTCTCTCCTCTTGCCATGGCACCAGCCTGGCTTATTTTTCCATCACACAATGCTTTGCTGACATTCTTTGCTCCTGCTTCTCTTCAAAAGCCCTCATAGGCTCTATGGTACCACCTGCTCACCCACGCCCACGCCTTTCCAGTGCCCTCTCTGTGATGCTCGCCTTTGGTACTTCACAGGTGGGGGCTTTCTAGTTCTCCCAGACCTGCAGCAAGACCGGTAAAATGTTTGTGTTGAAAAGGTAGGCCTGTGCTGCTAAGGGAAGTTTGGGTTTGGTAAGAGCTATGATTTGGTTGTCATTTCCCCAAAGCAATCCAGCCTGCTCACTGGTCCATTTCACTGGCCACGCCCCCAGTCTGCCTTCCTCGCTCAGCCTTTTCTGGGTGGACGGCGAGGCTGAACTCCTCAGGGTGACTACTGACCTCTTCGCGAAGGCTCTGCGAGGTCCCGGGGCTGGATGCATCAGCGCAAAGTTATCTGCTCACAGGAGCGTCAGGAGAACCTCACCATCCAGAAGGGTCCTTTCTTGATTCGGACTCTGGGTTGGATCGCTCCCATCACTGTGGCAAATACTTTTGCCCCGCTCTATGCCTCTCCTGAGGTTCATTTTCAGAGGGTCCCTGTACAGTTAACTCTGTTAGTCCGGCACATCTTCCAAGGAATCCTGAATGTTTCTGACGTACAGCTCTGACGTCAACTAGCCTGTAGGACAGTGTTTCATCCGCCAGCAGATCAAGCAAGCGCAACAGGATCTCGTACTCCCTCGGTCACTCCGTCAGTTGCGAGGTGGCGGCGAGGAGGGCCCTTGCTCAGCATTGCCGTACAAGCCTCCTTGGTCCTCGCTAATCCCTTCATCGAGGATGCCCTCCGTCGGTGGCTGGCGGAGGCCCGTAAAGGCTTTGTGGATGGAGAGAAGCCTTATAGCTTGGGAAGCATTCATGATCTCTCAGCCACTCTCTTTCGTATAATAAGGCTTGAGGTCTTTTCCCGTTCCTTTGATATCTCTACTCCTCCAGATTCCTCCCCCTCAGCCGGGTCCCCGCTCTCTCCCGCGCTCTAGACTTGCTCCAGTCCGGCTCCCTTTCCATCTTTGTTCTCTTTAATACCAGCACGGGCTGTGTGGTGAAGGTCTAAGCTTGGCGGCTCAATTAGCCTCAGTGGGGAAAACAGAAAAAACTTTTTTTTTTCCCGCAAATCTTTTCCCTTTTCTCCCCCTTCTGTTTGCGGTCTTTCCCTTTCATCTTTGAAGCCCTTGCGATGACTTGGCTTAATTATCTAGCTTGCCACGCTCTCTGTAAGCTTATTTTCACTCTCCACTGTTTCTCTCTGCTTGTAATCACCCATTGTCCTTCTTCATGAGGTTTTAAGGATGAATTTACATTTGAGTCAGCGTCTGTATACGATCAACTTCTCAGAGCCAAGATCAGAATTTAAAATAAACAAGAACAGCAACGAGAAAAAGAGCATAGAACTGAGAACACTTAATCCCGAATTGTCTGAACAAGTGATTGGAAATAAACAGTGGGAAATGGACGGGGGGGGGGAGGGGGAATAGGCACTTATATAGCACCTCCTATGTGCCAGGCACTTTACAAGTATCACCTAATGTAATCCTCGCAACAACCTACGAGATAGTTGTTAACATTATCCTCATTTTCCAGTTGAGGAAACTGAGGCAGGCAGAGGATAAGTCAGTCACCTAGCTGGTAAGTGTCTGAGGCTGGATTTGAACTCGGATCTTCCTGACTCCAGGCCCAGCTCTAACCACTGCACCATCCACGGTGGGCGGAAACTGGACCTTTGCTCACTCCACTCGCTCAGCCGTCTGATCTGCTTGATTCCGACTCCACCAAACAAGATGTCCCCAGGCGGGGGCACCCCCAGGCTCTGTGTGCTCCCCGGCCCTCCCCATTGGATTGGGAGCTCCTTCAGGGCAGAGCCAGTCTTTTATTAATTGTACCCCCAGTGCTTAGCTCAGTGCCTGGCACGTAGTGGGTGCTTAATAAATGTTCACTGCATACTAATTTCATATAGAAGTGAAACCAGTGCAAATGAATGGCTACAAGAGGGCATCAAAAGAGCCCGGGCAGTAGACTGACTCAGCAGGGGGGCGCCTGTAGCTTGTCATTAGTCCAACCACTCTCTGGTCATCGGGCCCACAATGACCCAGTTATGAATGCTTTTTTCAGTATTTCTCTTTTATTTTATTTTTTAATTTAAACTTTTTTTTCATTTTTTAAAATTCTGAACTCAAGAAATAAAACAAGCACTGTCTGTCTCCTTGCCACGTTCTTTCTCAGCTTTGAAATGAGAAGGATGCTTCCCCTGCCCCAGGCTGACCTGTCCCTGGTTTCAGGCTTTGTTGGCACTGAGCAGGGAACATCCTCAGAAGAAAGGAGGAAGGAAAGGAGGGAGGAAGGGAGGGAGGAAGGAAGGAAGGAAGGAAGGAAGGAAGGAAGGAAGGAAGGAAGGAAGGAAGGAAGGAAGGAAGGAAGGAAGGAAGGAAGGAAGGGAGGGAGGGGGGGAGGGGAAGAAAAGGGAGGAAGGAAGGAGAGAAGAAGGGAAGGAAGGAGGAAGGAAGGAAGGAAGGAAGGAAGGAAGGAAGGAAGGAAGGAAGGAAGGAAAAAGGAAGGAAGGAAGGAAGGAAGAAGAAGGAAGGAGGGGGAAGGGAGGAAGGAAGGGGAAGGAAGGAAGGAAGGGAAAGGGAGGGGGAAGGGAGGGAGGAAGAGAGGAAGGAAGGAAGGAAGGGAGGAAGGAAGGAAGGAAGGAAGGAAGGAAGGAAGGAAGGAAGGAAGGAAGGAAGGAAGGAAGGAAGAAGGAAGGAAGAGAGAATATCTGAGCATTGAGGCTGCTTAGTCCAGTTCCCCAAAGGCAAGTGAGACAGATTGTATCTTCCGTCTCTAACACTGACATGGCGCTCAGCATCATCCAGGAAAAGTCTAAACTTGAATTTACCTTTTTTAGAAGTTGTGAACTCAGTAAACATAAACATTTTCTCACACAAAGAAGAGCAGTGAAAGAGACTTGTACATAAAACAGTGACTCCTAATGAGGTACAGCTTGGGTTCTTCAGAATATATCACTTTCAATGTGGTGGTAACATAACTGCCCTGCTTACCTGTGCCTCTCTCTGGACTTCCTTCCACTCTCTTCTGTATTAAAAAAAAACAAAAAACTCTTTCACTGATGCTCCTTTCTTTCTCCTCATTCTGCCCCTACAGCCCATCTCCTCTCTGCCAAGAAGTGAGGGCCCTCACCAGTCATCTGGAATCATGGCTGGTCACTGCACTGAGCATAGGTCCTAAGTTTT
Source organism: Phascolarctos cinereus (assembly GCF_003287225.1). Taxonomy (NCBI): domain Eukaryota; kingdom Metazoa; phylum Chordata; class Mammalia; order Diprotodontia; family Phascolarctidae; genus Phascolarctos; species Phascolarctos cinereus. The sequence continues at coordinate 2,980,890 of NW_027556402.1, read as the reverse complement.
TCAGAATTTTGTTTTTAACTATATCATAGTCAATGTGCATGTGCTGCATTCCTGGCTCTGCTTCCTTTACTCTGCATCTGTTCGTACAAATCTTCCCAGGTTCCTCAGAATACACCCTTTTTGTAATTTTTTTCCTTACATTGCAATAATATTCCATCACACACACACATTGCACACATTCCATAATTTGTTCACCTATTGGCCAGTAGGTGGGTACCCACTTTGTTCAGTTCTTTGTTAGAACAAAAGGTGCTGCTATAATATTTTTGTACACATGGGTCCTTTTTCTCTGTCTTTCACCTTTTTGGGGGCATGTGCCTCTTAGTGGTATTGCCGCATCAAAGAGTATGCACAGTAGAGTATGCTAGACTGTGAGTAGACTTGGGGGGGGGGGATAGTTTCCAAGTAATTCCCAGAATGGTTGGACCAATTCACACTTCCACCAAGTTGGCATTAGTGTGCCTTCCATCCCACACCCCCTCCGGCCACTGTCCCTCTTCTTTTATACAGTCCCACTCTGGGCTCATTCTCTTAACTCCTACTTTCATAAGCGGTCTGGATCAGGTTGACTGACAGCTTCTGCCGTCAGGGTTCTAGGACTTCCTCTGAGGGGTTGGGGTTTTGTAATGCCACAGATCAGAGACCCTATCCAATGTGTTCCCCCTCCAAAGACTATGCATTAGCCAGAGTTAATAAGCATTAAAAGGGCGTATTTGCAATGTGATAGAATAAGAAGAATGAGCACAGAAATGGTGGCAGTGGGCCATTGACCCCCTCAGAAGTCTAAGACGAAATCTCCCCAAGTATCCGTAGAGTGTAGGGGAAAGTGGGCTCAGGTAACAAAGTGGTAACTCATAGCTCCTGGTTTCTGGATGGAAAACTTTTCCTCCCTTCCTGAAGTCCTCCTGAAATCCCCCTGAAGTGTATCTGCTGGGCCCCCAAGGGTCAGGTCACTTCTGTCCACCCTACAGAAGTTATGGCCCCTGAAGCTTCCTGTCCTCAGCGGTCTAATTTGTTCTTTCCGAAATTTGGATGGGAAGACTTATTGTTACTGAGTCAGTCTCTCCAGAACATGGTCTGTAGTGGGGGATGGGCAGGGGAAGAGGATTCAACATGTGCTCTGGGCTCCCTCTCTCCCAAGCCTTACCTCGTTACCCTTGGGTTACAGGAATGGGGTTCTGGGTCCTTAAAGTGCACCCAAAGCCTTCCTGCCGGAATCCCTTCTCTACTGTAGCTAGGGTCAGGAGTGTGCCTAATTCTCTCAATCAATGCCAGCACATTTTTGCCAGCTGATTTCATTCAGCGGTGAGAAATACTCCACTCTTTGCAACTAGTTTATACCATTGATTGGCTGATTCAACAAAGGTGTCTGCAATGGTTTACACATCTGATTGACTGATTCTGTAACTCAAACTGATCTGTCCCATTAATCACCTCTCCTATTTTTTAATCAGGACCAAATAAGTTCAACATTTACTACTTTGTAGAATAGTTTGAGATCTGGAATGACAGATCTTCCCACTCCCCACCCCACCCCCCCATTTCCCCTGAGGTTCTTGACTTTTTGTTCCTTTTAATGGATTTTGTTGTCCAGTTCTATAATGTAATCCCTTTAATAGTTTGACTGGTATGGTACCTAATCCACAAATTAATTTAGGCGATTGTCACCTTTTATATTAGCATGGCCCAACCATGAGCAATTAATATCTCTCCAATTATTTATCTTCCATTATTTCTGTAAAAAGTATTTTGTAGTTGTATTCGGAGAATTACTGTGTGTATAAATGGAATCTAAAATATTTTATACATTCAATGATTCTTTTGAATAGAACTTTTTTTCTATCTTTTTATGCCAAATTTTCTTAATATACAAAAAAGCTGGTTGTTTTTTACAAATTTATTTTGCACCCTGATGTTTTGATGAGTTACTGATTATCTTAGTTAATTTTGGGTGAATTCCTAGGGTTCTCCAAATATGCCTTTTGTACCACTTGTAAAAAATGATAATTTTGTTTCTTCATCCCCTCAGTTTTTTCTCTTGTATTGTTTCTATAGCTAGTGTTTCTAAACTGTATCAAATGGCAGGTTTTCTTTTGAGGAGGCAGTCAGGTTTAAGTGACTTGCCCAGGGTCACACAGCTACTCTCTGAGGTCGCATTTCAACTCAGGGCTGGTGCTCTGACCATTGAGCCACCCAGCTGCCCCCAAGTGGTAGTTCTGATAACGACTTCTCTTTACCTCTGATCTTATTAGAAACACATATAGTGTTTCTCAGTTAGAGATGACTCCAGCTTGTGGTTTTTAGATGAATCCTGTTTATCGTGTAAAGGGAAGATCTATTTATTCTTGTGATTTTTAAAATTTCTTTTGCATAAAGAGGTGCTCCATTTTACCCAAAAGCTTCTTCTACATTTATTGATGAGGCAGCTAGGGGGCACCATAGTGCACAGAGCACTGGGCCTAGAGTCCAGAAGACTCATCTTGCTGAGTTCAAATCCAGCCTCAGACACTTACTAGCTGTGTGACCCTGGGTAAGTCACTTAGTCCTGTTTGCCTCAGTTTCCCCATCTGTAAAATGAGCTGGAGAAGGGAATGGCAAACCATTCCAGTATCTCTGCCAAGAAAACCCCAAATGGGGTCACGAAGAGTCAGACATGACTGAACAACAAACAGAATATTGATACGATAGTGTGATTTTATTGTTTTTATTATTCATATTTTAAAGGTTCCCCCTGCCCCCAACATTAAATCAGTCCAGCACTCTTGCCAGAAACCCATCTTGGTCATAGTGTATAGAATCTGCTTAATATGCTGTTGCAGGATCTTGACTAATTTTTCATCACTTTTTTATGTCAATATCATTAGAAACATTAAAGCATAGCTTTTTTATTTTTGCTTTTTTTTTTCTTTTTGGTGAGGCAGTCAGGGTTAAATGAGTTGCCCAGGGTCACACAGCTAGTAAGTGTCAAGTGTCTGAGGCTGGATTTGAACTCAGGTCCTCCTGACTCCAAGGCCAGAGCTCTATCCACTGTGCTACTAGCTGCCCCATCTGTAGCTTTTCTTCCTCTTCATTTCTCCCTCATCTAGATATTAGGTCCCTATCTGTCTAATGAAAAACACTTGGTAGAATGCCTTCTTTCCTTGTTTTTACAAGCAATTTGTGTAATCCTGGAGTTGATTGTTATTTGAATCTAACAAAATTCATTTGAAATCCCTCAGGTCTTTGTTTTTTCCTTGGTGAGTTCCTTTATAGCTTGTCCTTTTTTCTGAAATTGATTGATTTTATTTCTTATTCTGTTACCCTGGATATTTTATATTTTTGTAAATATTCACATATTTTGTTTATATTATCAAGTTTTTGTCATATCATTGGACAAAATAAATTCTAACAATTTCCTTTATTTTCTCTTCATTTGTTGTGAATTCTGCATTTAAAATTTGACAACTTGATTTTCCCATCTTTTAAAATCACCTAATATTGTCTATTTTATTGGTTCACTTAAAAACCAGCTTCTAGTTTGATTTATTGATTCGATGAGGTTATTCCTCAATATTTTGTTTATTTCTTCTTTGATTTGTCACTGACATTTTTAATAATGAAAGAAAGTCAAGTCAATAGATTAATAAGCATTTATTAAGCATTTACTATATTCCAAGCACTCTATGGTGCCAAAAAAAAAAAAGGCAAAGCGATGAATTTGGCATATGACTAAAAAAAATTAGAAAAGTAACAAATAAAACTGTTGCACTGGTATTTTCAATAGAAATGTTTGAACGATTCTTATGATATTACAGGTCCATTTTCCACCCCACACCACCCCTCATCCCCCACTTCCTATAATAGCATATTTAGTTTCACAAGGAAAATTATTCTTGGTTGCAAGCCTTTTTCTTCTGTTCTTCAGAATATTATATTCTGGGGCAGCTAGGTAGCACAGTGGATAGAGCACTGGCCCTGGATTCAGGAGGACCTAAGTTCAAATCCGGCCTCAGATACACAACATTTACTAGTTGTGTGACTCTGGGCAAGTCACTTAATCCCATTGCCTAACAACAACACAACAAAAAAATCATATTCCAAGATCTCCTCTCCTTTATAAAAGTTGCAACATAGACTTGCTATGTTCCTTGGTACTTGAGATCTTTCTTTCTGGCTACTTCAAGGATGTCTTTCCCTTTGACCTGAAATTTCTAGATTTTGACTATAGTCTTGCTGCATATTTTCCATTTTAAGTTTGCTTCAGGAGGTGGCCAGTGGACTCTTTCTATTTTTACTTTCCCCTCTGGTTCTAACAGATCTAGGCAGTTTTCTTATATGATTTCTTAAATATGATATCAAGGGATTTTTGTCGTCCGTGTTTTTCAGGAATCGGATGATTCTCACATAATAAGAGGACTGGACAGTAAGAGCCCAGGCCTTAGAGCATGCACAGCGTTCTCTGCCTGCTCTAGAACTACATGGAGGTCTCGGTGATCCTGCCTCCAGAAAGGTGCGTGGAAGGGGCCCTTACTCTCCCAGGTTCAGAGAATGTTCAGATATTTCTGACTCTCTCCTGTTATCTTACTGGTTGATGACAGAAAGCCTTTTACATCTGTTGAGTCAGAAGGGAGAGTGCATGCAAAAAAATCAGACAGACAAAATCTCTCTTTCTCTCTTCCCTAAGGGTAGAAAGGAAATATCATGGGCCTTCTTGGGGGGGGGGGGAGAGATATCAGCAGCAGCAGTGGCCTGTAGCTCTGGTTGCCTTATTTCTCCACTTGGCAGCCATATAGCCGTCAACATATGGTGCTTCTGTCTTCTGTCTCTGCTGTGTTTCACTCATTCTTGATCTTAGGGGGATGAGTATCAGAGATGGAATGGACCTGAGTATATGGCCTTATGAGCTTTGAGTGGTTGGAAGAGCCATCAACCAGAGCTGGTAAAAGTAGCATCCAAGTCCAGGGAGGATGCAGCCCCGAGTGGCAGGAATTATTTTTATTTTTGCCTTTGTATGTCCATTACGTAGCATAGTTTCTGTGGTATGATAGGTGATTAATTATTGCTTGTTGAATTGAATTTAATTATGATCCTCATTTTATGGATGGGAAAACAGACTTGGATTCAAACACACAGAAAAGGCCAGGCCAAAGTTCAGCCTGGGTGTGGCTCAAATTAACTTAATAAACGGAAATGGGGAAGTAAGTGAGGATGTTAACCTTGCACAACAGAGGAAGTTTTGTAAAATCACCTACGAACTGCTTGTTTAATTAGCTCAGATGTCACTTATACACCTCTGGAAGCAGGCCAACCATTGGCCATATCTTATCAGGCACAGACCAGGGCTTTATACTGCTTTTTATAGAGTACCTTCAGTTCCACGTCACACAGCAATATATTGCAAACTAATGCAGAGCCATAATAGGAAATAGATTTGTTCCTAAAATCAGATTAGATAAAAATATTCTCTGAAACAAAAGATCTAGTAAAACTGAAGATGGAAAAGTGGAAGAACCTAGGTCATTGGAAATATTAATTAGCACAAATGTCAGAAATTCTACTCAATAACAAAATGGAAAACCAACATGAGACTGATGCCTTGAGTGATTTTGAAAAGGAGCACACTTAGACTATCATTTCCAAAAGCCCTTTTTAAAACTTTGAAGGCACAAAGTCCAGCTGGCAAACCAACTATAACAAAAGAAATGAATTTTAAAATCTAGCATTTACTCTGACAAATGAACACACTCTCCTACGGCATGCGACAGAAAGTGTTAAAACATCTCATGACCTGGACACAACCACACATTCGGTGGCCACTGCTTTGGTAAGAGTCATTGGAGGACAGATGGATCTCTCAAGGAGTAGTCCTAAGGGCAACACCATGGCCATTGATTAACCTGTTGAAGATCTGGAAGACAGACCCTGGAAAATTGGGCCAATATACATTGGGTGGTGGTCGTTGTACACACAGCCCGTTGCCTGGTATGCAGCAGGCACTTAACAAATGCGTGTTGTTGATTTGATGTGACCTCCATATTTTCCAGATAAAGACAAGAAAGAAGAAGCCTGCAAAGTGGGATCTGGAGAGCAAAGAGGCCTCACAAGTTCTAGATCCCCTTAATCAGCAACCCAAAGAGAAGGGCACAGAGACCCAAGTCACAGCGACGCAAAGAACAAAACAAAGCATTCGGTGTCGGTCCAAAGCTTTGCTGCAAAGGCTTGAAAAGGAAAGAAATTATAGAAGGGAGGAAAGGAGGGCATGAAAATGTTCTAATCCTCCCCAGCATCGTCAGAAGTCCAAGAGCAAAAATGTAAGCTGGGTCAAATGCAAAACCGAAATCGTGCGCACCGTTAACATGACGAACAGCTACGTCAGGGAGGCGACTGAAACCCTAGCACTGGGAAAAGACTCCCAGTTACTGTCTCAAACTTTTCACAGCTTCCCTCAGGAATGAGACCAATCTTGACTTTACCAGCAGGTACAGTCTATCTACCACCAAAAGATGTGAACTCTAGTGATTTTTCCAAAATACCGGCCAATTTTACCCATTCCTGTACTTGATACCAAGCACCCCCAGCATGTATCACTTTTTTAAAAAATCCATAAGCACCTAAAAGAAAACGATATGTTGGCTGAGGAGTAAAAAAGAAAGATGCTAAAAGTCTCAGGGATGTGAGAAGCATCTAATTGTCAAAAGAATAAAAATCACATATAAGATTTATACTGCCTTTATGAATTACCTGAAAACTTTGGATTCAGGTCTGCACTCATGGCTTATTCCCATGCTGCAAATGTATAAAATAGACCACAGTATAGTGAGGATACTTTTGGTGTTCACATGGAAAACTATTTCCTATTTAAAATGTGCTACCAGTGCCAGAATGCCGAAAACAAAGGACGAACCAAGATGGTATGATAGAAGGAAGAAATACGAGTCTCACTCCACCCTGCCAAAAAGAAAGAAGATCCCAAAACTCCTGTAGACAGATGTGAAACACACTAAACCAAATCCTGATTGGAAAACAAGAAAAAATCATGAGGAGCCCCTTTTGCAGCCCAGGATGGCATAGAGAGACAGACAGAGAGGTCTGCTGAGACTGGGGACAGGGACTGGCCAGGAGCTCACTGTGTGGAGCATTCTGGCACAGGCAGAGGCTACGTGCCAGGGCAAGGAGAGGTCCCACGCCCAGCACAGAGGGCCCTCGTCTTGTGCAGGACACAGGAGTAGATGCCAGCCGAAGTTCAGCTGCTCACCATTCAGTTATGGATCACAGAAAGGGGACCTGCCCCGATGAGCCGTGTCCAGGGTGCAAAGCAGTCACAGGCTTTGGGCCCATGTGGCTTTGGCTGCAGGAGCAGAGTAGTGGTTTCAGTCCCGGCCTCCAAGTCAGTCTGCAGCCTACAGAATAACTGGGCAGATCCCAGATCAAAGGTGAGTTTGCACTGTGGTCACTCTGAACCAACAGAACCTGGCTGACAGAGGTGGAGTCCAGCAGTATCTACTGTAATTCCAACCTGGCAAGGCCACAGGTATATTGTTCAGCCTCAAACACAAGTCAGGAACTCACAGAGCTCAGACGAGAAGGGTGGCCGTTACGCTGTGCCTAGGATCAGAGCGGTCTGGGAGCACCAGAAGTGTGCAGCTCCCCAAGCCGTGCCTGAGGTCCTGGAATAAGACCCGCTCAGCAAGAGGGCAAGCCCAGACCCTCGAGAACCCAGCCCTCCCATCAGGTCCTTGGAAGAGTGAGCAAACAGGAAAAGAGTTCCCCCATCATGAGCTATTATAGCATTGGGACACTTCAGGCACACACGCAGAAGAGAGAATTACTCCAAAACACCCACAAGCAAAGCCTCAGAGGGAAACACAGCTTGGATTCTCAACTGGAATTCCGGGGGTGGGAGGGATGGATTTTTAATGAAACAGATGATTCCTAAGAATTAGTGATGAAAAGACCAGAGACGAGGAGAAATTCTGAGGTTCAAATGCAGGAGTGAAGAGAATCATTAAAAAGTAAACATGAATGAACAATGTTAACAAGATGAATGGGGATAAACTGCTAACATGAGATGGTACATGTGTCCCCTGTGAACCCTGTCACCATCAGGCTCCTCTAATTAGATAGAAGGCCTGGGTTAGATAGATGGATAGATGCATAGAGGGATGGGTGGATGGATAGATGGATAGAAGGTTCTGTTGTGTCTTGATAACATTAAAAAGGAATGGGAAGGGAAGAGGAGTATGCTATGTCGGGGGAAGGAAAAGTAAAGCTAGAAGACAATTGTCTCGTAATCGGGGTGTACAAGCAGCCATCTATATAAACAAGAAGGGGGAGGGGCTGACACTTGAACCTCACTTTCACATGAACTTGGTAAAAGGGGGAAGAATGTGTGCACACACACGCCCACGCGAGCACACACACGGAGTTGGGTACAGAAATATATTTCACTCAAAAGGCAAGTAGGAGGGAAGTGGGAGAAGGGGGATGGGGGAATAACGGGGGGATGGATTAAGGGAGGGATTAGTCCTAAACAGAACAAACTCTAAGAATGCGCAAAAATACTTGTAGTTCTTTTTGAGGAGGCAAAGATTTGGAAACCGAGGGGATGCCCATGGGTTGGGGAATGGCTGAACAAGCTATGGTACCTGAGTGTGACGGAAAACTGCTGTGCTGTGAGAGGTGATGAGCCGGCGGACTTCAGGAAAACACGAACTGATGCAAAGCGAGGTGAGCAGAACCGGAGAGTAGTCTAGGCAGTGACAAGAGCGTGGCGGAGACAAACGGTTTTGAGAGATTAGATCAGGGAGTCCCATGGGCACGATGACCGATCACGATTCCAGAGGACTCCCACCTGACAGATTATAGATCTCATAACTTGTCGGCGGCTCCTCCCACGATGAATACAGACCCCTCAGCCTGGCAGGCAAGACCCTTCACAATCTAGCGCCGACCTCTCTTTTCAAAGTTACTTCACGTTAAGAGGTAGGGACTGAGATTGCGGCTTCACGGGTCTGGGGAACTCCCTCGTGGGTGAGGCGGCTCTCTCCACCAGCACCATTTGATACCCTCTCTGCCGCTGCTAGTCTCGGCCACCTAGAGTCCTGAGAGGGTAGGTGACTTGCCCAGGGTCACTTGGCCAGGACCAGCCTCAGACACTTAGTTGTGTGACCCTGGGCAAGGCACTTATCCTGTTTGCCTCAGTTCTCTCAGCTGCAAAACGGGGAACATATCAGCACCTACCTCTCTGGCTTGTTATGAAGATAAATGAGATAATAATTGTAACGCTCTGCACACGGTGCCTGGCATGCAGGAGGTGCTCCATAAACATTGATTGACTGATCCTAGGCTCCAGGCAGCTGTCTGTTGGCTGCACCATGCTGCCCCGCCTAGTTCATATGGCTCTCCTTAATGCACCGAACTTGCCAATTACCTGACCCCTAAACGGAACTGCCACCTGCCCCCTCTGGGCATTTGTGGAAACCATCCTCTCTGGGATGTGCTCCCCTCATCTTCTCTTGGAATCCTTAATTCCCTCCAAGGCTCAGCTCAGAGACCTCCCTAGGGAGAAGCTGTTCTAATCCTCCCCTCCCCTCCCCCATTGTTACTTCTCTCTCTATCTCTGTCTCTCCCCCCCACTCTGTCTCTGTCTCTCTCCCTCTCACTCTGTCTCTGTCTCTGTCTGTCTGTCTGTCTGTCTCTCTCTCTCTCTCTCTCTCTCTCTCTCTCTCTCTCTCTCCTCAAATTACCCTCTGTTCACTTATCTGTTTACAGGATGAATCCCGGGGTCCTTGAAGGCAAGGACTATTTCCTCTTTGCCTCTGGATTATTCCCAGCCCCGAGTACTCGTGGGTCTTGCAAACAGTAAGGCCTCTGTCCGTGCTTGCTAGGTTGAGGTGTTTAGCTGTGGGCACTCCCTTGATTGATGCAGGGCTTGGAGCCTCCACAAACGCCTGCCCACCCCACCCCCACCCCCTTTAAAGGCAGTTGCGTGTCCTGTAGCCAGAGGTGCTCACCCTCTCACGGCCAGATCTGTGGGACGGAGCCTCCCAGTTCTCAGCTCAGGGGTCCTTGGGGAACAGACACAACCAGCCCCTCTCTGGCCTTGTGCTTGGAGATCTTCCAGATGGAGAAGGCTGGCCCAACTTATCCTCTGCCGATTGAACCTCCAGGAACCCAAGGTCCTCTTCTTGCCACAGTGAGGGTCTGGACAGCCTGGGTGTCTATCCACCGGGACCAGCCAGACCCGGAGCCCTCAGATCCAGAAGCTGGACCCCAGGATACAACTGCCAAGGTGAAGAGGAATTGAGAGCTGGGCTGGGGAAAGGCAGGCCACCCTACTGGAGGAAAAGTCTGACTCTTTGAAGTAGCCGATCCAGGGCCTGTGAAGCTGGCAAGCATGCTGCGCTGTGGTTAATGGGAGCCGGGCAGGACTCCATGTCTGGCGGTGAGGGTTCCACCCGTCTCTGCCACTGAGCGTTCTTCTGTGCACCTCTGGGAAAGTCATGTCCTCTCTTTGACCCCGCTCTCCAGCTTCAGGTTTGCTTCAGTCACCCACCTCAAGACCCAGCTCCAGCCACCCTGCCCTGGACTCCCTGACCACCTCCCAGGTCGGGCCGCCGTCCACCACCCTGCCTCCTGCATCTCCTTCTCCTCCCCTCTTTCACTTCTGGAATCACAAACACATCAACTCTGCCACTGTTACTGGACAGGGAGTGTCATTCTCCTCCCTGATGGTTCCACTCAACATGCCTGTAACTTTCCAAACTGAACACCCTTCCCTGGCCACCATACTCCACTAGGAGTTGTCTCTTCCTAGGAAAATGTGGGTTCCTCAAGGGAGGAAGCTTCTTGCTTTTTTTTTTAAACATTTGGGGATTGTTTGGACAACTGAACCTCTTCCATGAGGTTGAACAGTGGATAATTAGTTGTGTCTGCCAGACTGGTATAAGTAACGGGGAAGCATCTCAGTAAATCAAGATCTGTTCATATGTGCCCCAAACATTCCTGAGAACTTGAACATTTTGTCCCTGAGAGATGGCCTATGCAGACCAGAAGAACATTTCTCCATATGTGTCAAAGAAATCTCATTGCCCTCACCCTTGACCTTAGTAGGAGCCAATGGCTAAATTTATTTCCCCAAGGGAATTCATTTGTGGAAAGGACAAGTTCAATGTTGAGATCTTGGCACTGAAATACTAAACAAAGAATAAGTTTCTCCTTTAGGTACTGAATCCTTGTAATGTGATTTCTCAGGCTGGCCATGATGTGAGTGGGAGTGCTAGATGAAGAGGAGATGAACTTGAGGGCCCCTCTGGAAGCTATCTTAGCTTTCTTGAGGGAAGACATCCACTTCATAAGTGAGGCAATCTAAATTTTTTTTTTTTACTTTTTAGTGTGGCAATCAGGGTTAAGTGACTTGCATGGGGTCACACAGCTAGTAAGTATCAAGTGTCTGAGGCCAGATTTGAACTCAGGTCTTCCTGACTCCAAGGCCGGAGTTCTATCCACTGTGCCACCTAGCTGCCCCTCATTTCTTCTTTTTGCTTCTTAGATGATTTGGTAGATACGACATTAAACATGAGACATTTTGTTGAGTTTGCTTTACAACTAGTTACCATTTTTAAACATGAGTTTCAACACCAGCGATACACAGGTCACTCTGAGTCACCATCCATTCCCATTCACTTGTCCTTTGGTGTGGTTGGAGTTCATGTGTCCTCTGCTTTGGTTCTACTCTTGGCCTTTTGCCTTACCCCAGGGAACAGGACCTCCAAGGTCCAAAGGCATTGTCGTCTGCATTCAGAGTGCAGACAGGTCTCTCTCCAAAAGAAGGGGGAGGTAAGGGAGCTCCACTCTCCATGTTACCAGGGAGAGAGCCTATTTCTTAAAAGTAAAAGGAAGGTTTCAATGGGAAAAGAAGAAGAAAAACTCTGAAGAGGCAGCTGAACAAGGTGGGAAGAGGAAAGAATGTGGAGGAGGTGAGGCAAAATACCACTGAACACTTGGAGCTAAGAAACAAACATGAGGGTCTTCCCAAGAGGAGGGATCTGGACACTGGGAAGAAGTTCTTTGCTCTGCAAAGAATAATAAGATAGAGCCACAGGCACCATCAGGAGACAGACTCAGAAAGACACCAGAGAGACAGACAGAGACAGGCACAGGGTGAGTCCAGTAGGTCTGGAGGAAGAAGAGAGGTCTACTGGTGACTGGTGACTCTCTGGGGGGAACAGAGGACTGACGCAGCTGCGCCCACAACAGAAAGATAAGCTACTCCCCAGGGCACGCCTCCAGGACATGCCAAAGAACCTTCTGAGACTTCTCACATGGGATGCTGCTGCTGGCTCCTAGTGGCACACCTGGGCACAAAGGGTCTTGACAGAAGGAACCTAGAAGACATTGTTAAGAATTCCAAATTCTGTGGATAGAGCACCAGCCCTGGAGTCAGGAGGACCTGAGTTCAAATCCGGTCTCAGACCAGACACTTGACACTTACTAGCTGTATGACTCTGGGCAAGTCATTTAACCCCAATTGCCTCACCAGGAAAAAAAATCCAAATTCTTGGATAAGAAACAGAAGAGTAATATTTTATTCAGCCATTCCTTGATGAAGCCCCTAAGTTTCCAATTCTTTGTCACCACAAAAAGAGCTACCATAAATATTTTTTGTACAATGGATCCTTTCCCCCTTCTCTGATGATGTATTTGGAGTACAGACCTAGTAGTGGTACCTATGAGTCAAAGAGGCTTATATGAACTGATTCAGAGTGGAGTGAGCAGAACCAGAAGAAGTTATACTAAAAATCAATATAGTAAAGGTGAACAATTTTTAGCATTTTTATAAACTGATGGATGATGAAATGAACAGGAAAACAATGAGAACAATTATGTGAAGACAAACGACTTTGAAAGCTGGAGAACTGTGATCAATACAGTGGCCACTCATAATTCCAGAGGACCAGTGATGAAACATGCCATCCATTGCACAGCTGTGACAAATTTAGGGTGCAGAATGGAACTTATTTTATATACAGCCATTGAGGATATTTGTTTTGCATAATTATGTGTATCTGCTACAAGGAATTAGTTTTTCTCTTTTTCCCAACGGAGTAGGAGGTGGGAGGAAGAGAAAATTTAAAAATACATATGTAAAATGTTATGTGTACTTTCAAATGAGGCCACTGCATTATCAGTTTTATTTACCAGTTTACTTTGTTACCTCTCACAAAATCAGAATAATATGTAAATATTTGTTATGTAAAAACAAAATACATCAATACTACTTTTTTTTTTAATTTTAAGCAAAAAAAAAAAAAAGAGCTTTCCAAACTGGAAATAACTTCACAGCTCCACCAACAGCACCTTAATGTACCTGTTTTCTCACAGTTCCTCCAGCATTTGTTCTTTTTCCTTTTTAGTCTATCTTACCTCTCTGATGAACATTAGATGGAACCTCAGACTTGCTTTAATACATATTTCTCTGATCATTGTGATTTAGGGCATTTTTATATGGCTACTGATAGCTTAGATTTTTTCCTCTGAAAATTGCCTGTCCATATCCAGTGACCATTTGCTAATTGGAAATGTTACTTATTTTTATAAATTCGAATCAATTCCCTATGTCTTAGAAATTAGACTTTTATTAGAGAAACTTGCAGCAACGACTTTTCCCTAATAACTTCTCTTCTCATTTTAGCTGCATTCGTTTTGTTTTTGCAAACACTTTTTAAATTTTATATAATCATAATTGTCAATTTTATGCCCTAGATCTTCTCTACTTTTTTTTTTGGTTTAGTTATAAACTCTTCTATTCACAAATCTGACAGGTAATTTCTTCCATGCCCCTCTTAGTATACAGTGTGAGATGTTGTTTCTCCCAGAATGCTTTCTAGTTTTCTTAGTAGTTATTGTCAGATAGTGAGTTCTTACCCTAATGACTGGAATCCTTTAGTTTATTATGTACTGGGTTAGTATGATCATTTGCTTCTGAATATCTTGTACATAACCTATTCCACTGATCAATTAGTCAATCTATTCTTTCTCTTTTTATTGATGAAAGTTTTTAGAGGTATCAAAATTTCCCTAACTATTATTTGGTCTGTATCCAAAAATTTTTGATATGTTGTCACTCTCTTTAATGAAATATGTTATTTTTATAGTTTGTTCTTTAACTCATCCTTTCTTTAGGGTTGTTATTTAGCCTCTAACTAATTTTTGAAAATTTCTTCAGCATTCTTTTATTGAATATTATTTTATTACATCATGGCCCATAAAAGATGTGTTTAATATTTCTGCTTTTCTACATTTGTTTGTGAGGTTTTTGTGTTGTGATATATCAATTTTTGTAAAGGTGCTATACATGACTGAGAAATACGTATTTTCCTTTCTATTCCCATTCAATAATTGACAGAGTCTAGCATATTCTATTCAGATAAAGTTCCAACATACAGAGATGAAGAAGGAATACATTCCAACCACAGGATACACATTGTCTGTGTAGAGGGAATAGGAGATGGAAGGTCAGAGTGTGAGGAAGACTAAGAGGGTCATTCTGGCTGGATGGTAGAGTGTGTGAAGCAGAGTGATGTGCAGCACAGGCTCTGGGATCGCTCTCCCAACCTCCATTAACACCGGAAGGCTGGGTCCTCAGAGTGACAACAGCTGCTTCTGCCCTCACGATTCAGGGGACCTCAGGAAGTTCCTCTGAGGTACGATATGTACCTAATGCAGACACCACCACTTGGTACCCACTGTTTCCAGGAACATTGCAAAGTCCAAACCCTCCAATCCTCCAGAGTTCACAAGATTTGTCTCTGGCCAAAAGGGATGGAGGGAGAGAAAAACCCAAGGCTGAAATCTGAACTGGCTTGGTATTTTATGGAAGACCCACAGGGCATGACAAGGTGTCCATTAGTTTAATTCACTTGATTGAGTGAGTGATTCAATGGAGACCTTCTCAACTGAAAAAGGTATTGGGATAGAGCACTTCACTGGTAACTCTAAGCGGGGTGGGCTGCACTGCCCCCCATCCTTCCATGTGTATACTAAAGCTGGAAGACAGAGCAGAGCCAGGTTGTCAATGGTAAATGCCAAACAGAAGTGCCCGTACTTTATCCCAGAAGCCATGAGAAGCTACCGGAACTTTATGCGCGAAACGGCGAGGAGGACAGGCGGGAAGCTGTTACACTTGGAGGTGACGGGGCTTGAAAGGAGTGGAGAGGAGGCAGCTGATTGGAGGGGGCAGGGGGAGTGTACAAAAGAGCAAAGATTTGAGGATGAATCCCAGGCGCCTGGTGGAACGAAGAATGTGTGCGCCTGAAGGAGACAAGGAACCCCAAATGGCAGACGGGGAAAACAATGTGCTTCATCACCACAGACATAAAGGAGAGCACTGCAGAAAGACTTCGTGACCTAATCAAGGCAGCCACCAGCCCTGATGGTCGAGGCATGCTCCCTCTGATGGAGAACGAGAGAGTGCTGAAGGAAGTAGACGTCGGGCGTGGACAAGGTGTCAGGAAGGTCGGATGGAATACGCTTTCTTACAAGGGCAGGTTCTGTGTGTGGGTTCACGTGTGTGCGTGTACGCACAGGCATGCATGCTTGAAAGAGTCATTGGGATGGGATGAAGGCACCACCTCGAAGATCTGAAGTATAAACCAAGAAGGGAGAGCTGGGGAAACTGAGGCACAGCAGATCCTCCAGATCTGCTCTCAGCTCGCACTGGCATTTTAGAGCAGCCTGCAGAATTCCTGGAGGATGGAAGGGGGCTCCTGGAGTCCTCAGACAGTCCATGGCCCACACCCCCAGGAGGAAGCAAGAACAGGGAAACAAAGGCTCTGGTCCTCGGGCTACTTCTAATCCTCCTGCTCTGAGACTTTATGAACCATGGCTGTCATGGTGCCCACAGGGCCCCATCAGCCCACCCCAGCACATTTCACAAACAACTCAAGGGCCTAGAGCAGGCAGAGGCTCCCACTAGTCCAGAAAGCATTCGTACATCGACCCCACAAAGCATGGGGCCTGGAGGCTGCCTGTCTTTTTTCTGGACTCCTGTAAGTGACTATACGCATTGCACCTGCCAGCTCACCCACCTTCAGGCTCTTATCTCTGCTGTACAGCAGAAGCCCGTCTCTGAACGTTGCTGACCAAGGGCCCGGGCACAGAGGCCTCCTATGACCCAGGGCCAGGGCCAGAGAGAGGAACATAAGTCTGAGCCACAAGGAGGGAGCAGCCAAGTTCCCGGACACTATCTATGAGAAAGCCTCGTGACTCAGCTGGTGGGCAGAGAAGTGTGTGACCTTGGAAGAAAGGAACAGCGGCTTCCTCTGATGGGGGCGAGAGAGCAGATGATGACCGGCCAGCAGTAACCCAAGAAATACAGGGGAGGATTCTACCCTCTCCCTCCCCCGCCTCGGCGCACATGCTCCCACCTGCACACACTTACAGAGACACACACATGCACAAACACACGCACCCTCCCTCCCTCCCACACGGTGAAGTTCTAGGCTCATCACACAGACTTCCCCTTTCCTGGTAACTTCAGACTTTATTATTATGCTAGCTGTGGCTTCTCAGACCCACGCTGCTGTCTTGTCTTTCATAAGAAAAAGAGGAGGAAGAGGAGACGGAAGAGGAGGTACATTATGTGGGAAAGGGCTTATTCTGTAGGTGGAGGAAATGGGTTGAAATCCTAAACCTCACTTATGACCTGCATGGCCGAAGCCTCAGTTTCCTTATCTGGAATAGGGGGGCATAGACTAGTTCAGGTCTATAATTCTATGCTCATATGACCCTGGAGAGCTTCTGCTGGAGGAAAGTCCGGTGCCCTCCACATAATGCCCCTGCCCCATAGCCAGCCCAGCCCCCTTCCCGTTGCTGAACGTGCTCTTGCTCTCCTGCCCCACTGATCACCTTTGCCCCTAGCTTTCCGTGTATCTGGATCCCTTCCTCCCATCACCATCACCTTCACTTGTGGAAATCCCTCCGTAGAAGTCCAGGTCCAAAGCTACTTCTTCCATGCTGCCTTCTCTGATTCCTACCCAGTCAGCCAACTAGAATGCATTCAGTGCTCACTATGCCCAAGGCATTGTGCTAAAGGCCAGTGGCACAAGGCAGGTCCTAACAATAAGCAGTCCCTGCCCTAAAGGAGCTTGTAGTCTGCTGGGGTGACAACCTGCAAACAGCAGCACAGAGACGTCTTGGATAAGTAGGGCTGACATGCTCAGAGGGAGGGCCCTGAGACTAGGGGGCACCCAGCCCAGCCACGAGGCTCCCTTGGAGCCCTCTGTCGTATTCTTACACCTCTCTCATGGTCTACGAGGTATACTAGGGTACAGGCCACTGCCCTGGGCAGGCTGAAAGCATCTGCCCATCTCTCTCTTGAGATGTACACAGATGTTGCTTAGCAAGTCTGTGTTGAAGTGAAACAGATCCTGGGATTTAAAACTGGAAACTGAGAGGTCATCTAGTCCAACCGCCCCACGTTACAGACATCGGAGATGGGAAGTGACCTACCCAAGGTCAACAAGCAGGACCAGCCGAGTCAGGATTGAAAGCTACGCAGCCAGCATTTTCTCCACTGCATCTAGTGCCCCAGCACAGAGAAGCAGAATTACAGAACTCTTGTGGTTGACCTTCATTATTCCGCTGATTTTTCACTTGGCCCCAGAGAGAGAAGTGATCATCGTCAACATCTGGGCTTAGGTCTTCTCCAGTGCTACTCAAGATGAGAGGTTGGTGCCCCCACGTGAAAGCATGTAGGCTCCTTTCTGAACTCGCCCTCTCTTTGGCTCTCCATGGTGTCCACCTGCCCATCTCTGCCTCCCTTCCTCGCCTCCTTGTCCCACCACCAATCCAATCTAACAAACCTCCATTTTGGCAAGACCAGCACATATGAATGACCCCATGACCCTGGCGTGGCTGGAGGTCCACTCATGGAAGAGGCCCAAGGAGGAAGGTGTACTTGAGGACTGAAGGCAGTTTTTCCCCCTGGGACTTGAATTTACATGAACATGACAACATCCCTTCTTGTATTACAAGGCAAGCCAGATGCCAATATTTAAAAAGTGAGGAAAGAAGGAAGGAGGGAGGAAGGAAGAGGAAGGAAGGAAGGAAGGAGGAAGGGAGGGAGGAAGGGAGGAAGGAAGGAAGGAAGGAAGAAGGAAGGAAGGAAGGGAAGGAAGGAAGGAAGGAAGGAAGGAAGGAAGGAGGGAGGGAGGGAGGGAGGAGGAAGGAAAGGAAGGAAGGGAGGGAGGGAGGGAGGAAGGAAAGGAAGGAAGGGAGGGAGGGAAGGAGGAAGGAAGGAAGGGAGGAAGGGAGGAAGGGAGAGAGGAAGGGAGGAAGGGAGGGAGGGAGGAGGTGGAAGGAAGGAAGGGAGGGAGGGAGGGAGGGAGGGAGGAAGGAAAAGAAGGAAGGAAGGGAGGAGGAGGGAGGGAGGGAGAGGGAGGAAGGAAGGGAGGAAGGAAGGAAGGAAGGAAGAAGAAGGAAGGAAGGAAGGAAGGGAGGGAGGGAGGGAGGAAGGGAGGAAGGAAAGGAAGGAAGGGAGGGAGGGAGGGAGGAAGGAAAGGAAGGAAGGGAGGGAAGGAGGAAGGAAGGAAGGGAGGAAGGGAGGAAGGGAGGGAGGAAGGGAGGAAGGGAGGGAGGGAGGGAGGGTGGAAGGAAGGGAGGAGAGGAGGAGGAGGGAGGAAAGGAAGGGAGGGAGGAAGGGAAGGAAGGAAGGAAGGAAGGAAGGAAGGAAGGAAGGAAGGGAGGGAGGGAGGGAGGAAGGGAGGAAGGAAGGAACCATTTACATGGGGCCTACTGTGTGCCAGGCTTTATGCTCAATGCTTCACAAACATCATCCCATTGATCCACCAGCTGCTTAGCCCCCATCCTGGAGAAAGAACAATTTTAGATCCTACAAGTCACTCGGGGGTGCAGAGCTAGAATTGGGGGCTCCTCTCATTTTTATCTAGAATCCACGGGTGGGAGCGGAAGGTTGGAAAGCATTGTCCTAAGACTGCGGTGAGCCATGGCCAATCCTTTTCTGGACTGGAAACCATCCCCCGAGAATGCCCTTGGTTCGCTGGGAAAGATCTTGTACTAAACATTATCTGTCTCCAGAAGGCAATGTGTTCACTGCCTTCATTTGGCCTTGTCAGGCAGAAGCAGAAGCTGTCCCTGGGATTCAGGGGACTGACTGTCTAGTACCCAGAAGGGGTACTGCGTCTTTACCTGGCCCGGGAGAGGAGAGTTGGGCCTATTTCTCTGGGAGACAGACAGAGAGACCGACATGCTTGCAGCTGGGCCGCCAAGCCAAGCCAGGGTAAGAGTCCAAGCAGGACACCTTTTCTCCTTTCCGTGCCCCTCCCCTCTCCCTGGAGGGCAGGCACTGGGCACACCGAAGACAGCTGGGCAGGGCGACCAAGGAGAGAAACCTTGCCAGGGGCCGGACGAGAGCCTCCAAACTGAGCTGAGCCCTGGATTGGAATCTTCCATTTCCAAGCTGCGTGGCTTTGGGAAGTCCCTGCATCTCTCTGGGCTTCAGCACCCCTCTCCTGTCAAATGGCCTGATTGGACAGTTGGCCTCCACGCTGTCTTCAAGTCCTCAGCCCTAAGACTTTCTGAAAACACTAAGAAGGGAGCCCTGTATTTGGAGAAAGAAGCTTGAGTGCGCTGGGTGATCCTGGGCAAGGCATTCCCCTGCTGGGAGCCCCAGATTCCTTATCTATGAAATGGCCTAGCTAGACTTGACCACTTCCAAGGCCCCTCCAGATCTAATGGCCTTTCGTCCTCCGCTAATAAGATTAGTCAATAAATGAAATTTCTTTATTCAATTCCAAACTTCTCAAATATTTGTTTTTAAAAGAATCCAGAGGTGATGATTCCTTAGAGCTCTTGGAATAATAGGCTCCTATGAAAGTGTCCAAAGCTAGTAAGTGGGAGAAATTCGTGTTTATTGATGTTTGCTAAACTTTGGGTTTGAAACCCAAAAGAAAAGGACCCAGAGTGCTCTCTGTCATTGCCCTGCTCTCCCCTTCCTTCCTTTCCCATGAGTACTTGGGTGGAGAGAGTCAAATGAAACGAGGGCAGTGAAGACAAAGTATCCTTCTGGGTACTAGACAGTCAGTCCCCTGAATCCCAGGGACAGCTTCTGCTTCTGCCTGACAAGGCCAAATGAAGGCAGTGAACACATTGCCTTCTGGAGACAGATAATGTTTAGTACAAGATCTTTCCCAGCGAACCAAGGGCATTCTCGGGGGATGGTTTCCAGTCCAGAAAAGGATTGGCCATGGCTCACCGCAGTCTTAGGACAATGCTTTCCAACCTTCCGCTCCCACCCGTGGATTCTAGATAAAAATGAGAGGCCTAGAAGAGGAACCAGGACACAGGGGTCATACAGGAGGCAGATCCCAGCAGGCCACAAAGGCTCTTGTGTTCTGGGACAAAGGTCTCCAAAGGGGAGCCCATAGCATGCCTCCCAGGGTTCGTGTGGGTAATTAGTAGAAATGCAGGTCCCATCCTCCCCCAACAGCCACCAAGGGGCACGTCCTCAAGACACCCACACTGCCTTCTTTGCCCATTGTCTCCTAACACTCCATCCCTTCTAGCTGAAGGCCAACAGTGGCTGTGCCAGCTGCTGGCATTTCCCCTTCTGCCAGCTCTAACCTCTATAGCAGCAATGCTGGCAAAAATCCCCTCCCCTCCTCAGAATCTGCACCCCTGCCTCCAACGCCACCCTGTAACTAGTGGGAGGCATCTCTCATTGGACTCTGCTATCTAGGGCAGGGGCTGGGAAGTAACAGCCCCACTCCAATTCCTTTTTGTTTGGGGTGGGACAGAGTGAAGCACCCAGATGGCATCTAACCTGAGGCAGGGAAGGGTCGTGAGGTGCACTGTCTTTACGTTGTCTTCCCTACCCCTCTCCAACCCTAAACTTCCCTATGATTTTTTAAATGAATTAATTTTTTGCATTCCTTTTTAAAAATTTGAGTTCCAAATTCTCTCCTTCCAGCTCCTTTCCTTACCAATTGAGAAGACAAGTGATATGATACCCATTTATGTGGGAAGTGATGCAAAACATATTTCCAGATTAGCCATTTTAGGGAGGGAAAATTCAGGAGAGAAAGAAGCCTCAGAAACACAAGCTAGGAAGTGGAACTGTCATTGCCAGAGAGTCCGAAGACCCCAAAAGCTCTTATCTCAATCACCTGGCGAGATAATAAGCAGGGCAGGCTTCCTTATCCCTGTTTTGCAAAGGGGGAAACTGAGGCTCGGCACTAGTCACATCATTCCTAAGTGTCATCATTAGTTCTTAAGCAGGGTTGGGAAAGATATTCATAGCAGTGCTTTTGTGGGAGGAAAAGCCTAGGAACAAAGCAGATGCCCATTAACTGAAGAATGGCTGAACAAACTGTGATTTGTGCTGAGCCTGGGGTCAGGGAGACCTGAGTTCAAATCCAGCCTCAGATAGTGTACTAGCTGTGTGACCCAGGGCAAGTCACTTCCCCTCTGTTTCCTCAACTGTCAAATGGGAATAATAAAAATAGCCCTTCCCTCCCAGGGCCGTTGTGGGAATCAAATGAGATAATGTCTATAAAGCACTTTGTCAACCTTAAAATGCTCTGTCAATGGTAGCTGGCATAAATGTAACAGGCTATCACCATGCAGAGCGAAATGACAAGTATGAGGAATTTGGAGAAGCAGAAAGATTTGTAAGAACCGGTAACACAGTGAAATAAATGAAATCAGTGGACAGTCCAGACAATGCCTTCAATCAGGTCACGAAAACGCCGTTAGGAGGAAGCCAAATGCTGCGTGACCATCGGGACCAATCTTGACCCCGCCAAAGGGATAAGGGAGTCCCGCTTCTCTCCTCCACAGCGGAGGGATGTGGGAGGGCGGGGATAAACGGCGCGGTCATCGCCAGACGCGGTCACTGCTCGCTCGGTTCGACGGGCGGTTTTTCTCTTCCACCAAAGAGGCGTTGTTGGGCTGGGGCAGGGCTGCGTACCCCGACACTGACGAGATATAAACATGAAAGGCATCAGTGAAATGGATGTGAGAACCAGGCTGAGCACCTTAGAAAATCCGGACTGAGAGTCGGGTGAAGCGCTCCTCCCTCTCAGGCCCTCAGCTGCCTCCTCCCTAGATGAGGTTGGATTGGACCTCAGTTCCCTCCCACCTCCAAGTCCCACGAGCCTGTATATAGAGCTGCCCCGCCCGACCCCACTGTACAAAAGCATCATTAATCCAAGGGGGTCCGATGGCATCTGGTAGGCACCTCCTGCATACAGCACGTGCCAGGCACTGGTCGGCGGCAAAGTTTTCTTGAACCTGTCAACAGTGTTGGGTGGGGTGCGAGGGGCGGCATGGTACCGTGGGTAGAGTCAGGAAGGCCTGGGTTCCAGTCCTGCACAAGTTGGTTAACCTTTCAGTGCCTCAGACGACTGCCCGAGCCTGAGCTGCGGAAGAGGCGCCCTCTGCACTGGGAGAAGTTCCTCCCCAGGCTGCTCCCCATGCCGGTGGGTCACAGGTCCCGTCCAAAAGAACCAAAATGGGGCAAGACTTTGGACCAAGTCGCCCCAACATCAGCACTGAGGCCGGCAGGAGGCTGGTGGCCGCGAGGTTGGGAGGTCCTCCTAACGGAGCCAGGGACTTGCACTGGGGACTTTCCTCCAACTGTGCAGAGCCCAGCCCCTCCACACCTACTGCCCCTGGGTTTCCAGGACATCGCCACAGAGGGTCCCTTCAACGCGCCGGATTCCTCCCGATACGGCGAGGGTGTCAGGGTGCCATCTGACCGTCCCCCCCCCCCCCCCCCCGTCACCTTGTGGGTAGACCATCCTTTCTGTCATTCAAATCTGTACTCACGTTCTTTGGAAAAAGAATGCTACTTTACAGAGGGTCCAGGTTTTATGAATCTCTCCCTCTCCCCTCTCTCTCCTGTCTCCCCCCTCTCTCTCTCCCTCCTCCCCTCTCTCCTCCATTTTTCTCTCTCCTTTCTCCCCCCCATGTCTCTCTGTCTCTGTCTCTCCCTTTACACACACACACACACACACACACACACACACACACACACACACACACACACACACACACACACACACACACACACACACACACACCCCTTGCCCCATCCCTCTCCAGGTATTGGTAAGAAAAAGCATGGTAGTAGAAGGAATGGCACTTAGAAGCCGACTTTGGGGCCAATTACACTCCGTTCCGAGGAGGGAATTTGGACAGGAAGTTCCAAAAGGAGAGTGGGGGCGCTTTGCGCCCCCGGAGCCCCGGGTGGAGAGCACAGGCTGGTGAAACGAATGCTCGAAGCGGAATTGAGGACCTGGGACTCAACCCTGGCTCTGTCCTTGTTGTCACTGCAGCTGCCTCCTTTGGCCCTCAGCCTCCTGCTCCACGTGACCTCTAGGGCCACCTAGTCCAGATGCCTGGGTCCAAGGTCCTTGGGGGTGTCTGGTTAGACCAAGTTCCTCTCCCTTCCCCTGGGGAAGGAAAGATGGCACATAGAAACACCCCGACCGACTGCTGTCATTGTCGGCCCACTAGGTGGCGCCATAGTGCAGTGCTAGGCCTGGAGTCAGGAAGACTCATCTTCATGGGTTCAAATCCAGCCTCAGACACTTAACGAGCTGTGTGACCCTGGGCAAGTCACTTGATCTGTTTGCCTCAGCTTCCTCATCTGTAACATGAGCTAGAGAAGGAAATGGCGAACCACTCCAGCATCTTTGCCAAGAAGACCCCAAATGGAGTCATAAAAAGCTGGCCATGACTGAACAGCAAAAGCACCTACCATACCAAGCTCCAGGGATACCACAGGCAAAAGGTGGCCCCTGCCCTCAAGGAGCTTATAGTCTGATGGAAGAGACAACAAACAAACACGTACAAACATGCTACAGGCAGAATCGAGAGATAATGGGCAAAAGGAAGGCACTGGGGTTGGGGAAGCTTCCTGCAGAAGGTGCGGTTTTAGTTGGGACTTCCAGGAAGCCAGGGAGGTCAGCGGTCAGAGCAGAGGAAGGACAGCCTTCCGGGTAACGGGCGACAGCCAGAGAGAATGCCCAGAGCCAAGAGAGGGAGCTTCTTGTCCATGGGACAGCCAAGGGGATGGTGTCAATGGATCGAAGGTCAGGAAGTAAGGGAGGAGGGGGCTAGGTGACGAAGGGCTTTGGACGCCACACAGAGCACTCTGAATTCGATCCAAGGAGTTGCTAGAGTTTACTGAGCAGGGGAAAAGGTGGCATGATCAGACCTGTGCTTTAGGAAAACCACTTTGGTGGCTGAACTGAATGTTAGATGGACCGGAGCGGGGGGACCTGAGGCAGTCAGACCCACCCCCAGCAGCTCTTGCAATTGCCTGGCTGGAGGGACACGGGCCTGCGTCAGGGCGGGGGCAGAAGGGATGTGGCCGAGGTGAAACCAACAGGCCTTGGCACCACACTGAATGCAGGGGGTGAGAGAGGAAGCAGGCCAGGCTGACTCCCAGGTCACCAGATGGAAGGACTATCAGATGGTGTTAGCCTTTGTAATTAGCAGGTCCAAACGCAGGCACATAGAACAACTGCTGTCTGGTGGCAGTGGGAAGAAGCAGCCAAGCCTGCCCCTTCCAGCAGAAAGAGCAAACTGGCGTCCAGGCTCGGAAAGACCCACCCAAGTGTGCCCAGGGTGGGGCAAGTATGAGTCAGCCCCATAAAGAGGCCAAATGCCAGAAGCTGTGGTGACCCACCCCGGCCTGGGGATGCATGAGGAAACAAATGCATTCTGCCTTTCCGTGCAGAGTGGGGGCTGCAGGGATCCTCTGCTGCCCCAAGGCGGGTTGGCTGGGTCTGCCATTTTGACAAGGGAAGGCTCAGTGAGGCTGGGGGGAAGGGGGAAGTCACCATGTGTGATGTAAAAACGGGCAGAGCCAACGAGACCTTTAAATAAGGAAATGAAGTGTGCTACCCACCCCCCACGTGTCCAGGCGTCGTGTAACACGTGGGGCCTACACACGCATCCTCTGTCCCCGTGGGCTAGGTCCACCTTAGATCTTTGTCCTCAACTTTGTCTTTTTTTTTTTAAGGCAATTGGGGTTAAGTGACTTGCCCAGGGTCACACAGCTAGTAAGCGTCAAGTGTGGTCTGAGGCTGCATTTGAACTCGGGTCCTTCTGACTTCAGGGCCGGTGCTCTATCCACTGTGCCACCTAACTGCCCCTGAACTTTCTTCTGGGGACCTCCCCACGGTTGCACACTCCCTCAAACTGGCAGACAACCTTTCCCCTTTCCAGAGCTCCGGTCCTCCGTCACTAACTGCTTACCGGCCATCCGCACCTGCACGTCTTAGAACCATCTCCCACTAGGTATTCAAAATGGAAGTCATCGCCCACCCCACCCCCTCCCCCTACTTCTGCCATGGGCACGAGAAGCCAGCAGCTGGGATGAGCTCCAGCATTGGCCCCCTCCACTGCCCACGGTCAGAGAATCCCAGGGGGCCAACCCCCAAGAGGATTCCTCCAGTGGCCCCAGAGCGAGCGAGGGCAGCCCCCCGCAGTCTCAACTCGAGCAGTCCCTCTCTACACCCAGGGGCACCTTCCTCTCCCCAGTGAGCTCCCACCCTTGTGTTCACAGAGCCAAGCTGCTAGTCTCCAGGCTTGGGTCACCTTCTGGGGAGGAAGGAACGGGGGCCTGGAACATAGCAAAAGGTGTGTGATTTTATTTCAGAACAAAGCACACAATGCAGGGGTTCCACTCATCACCCCACCCCAAAGATAACAGCAACACTTCCACAGATCAAAGACAAACCTGAGAAAGCAGCTAGCGCAGAGCACACGGTGGTGGTCGGTGAGGTCTTTGGTCACACCGCTTCCCCTCACCACTGAGCCCCTTCCTCGGAAGCCCCGGCCGGCGTCCTCCCACTGTGGGCTGCGAGGCGCTGCCGCCACTCTCACCATCATCGGACCCGCTGGGGATTCTCGCAGCCGACATCGGGCTGGCTCCCGAGGGCCCCCTTCGCTTGAGCCACCCGTTCCTGCTCTCTTTAGGCACTTTGGTCGCGGAGAAGGTAACAGAAGCACAAGTCCGTAAAATACCTGGTGTGGGGCTCTGGCCAAAGGGCCCCACAGACAAACCATACCAGCAGGCTGCTTGGTGCTTGCAGCGATTTCTGGCTTGAACCAAACAGAAAAGTCAAAAACCGCTGGTGTGACAGACCCCAGGAAAAACAGGCGTTTCAAGTACTGTCAATCAGAGATGACTCGGAGGAGAATCGCAGCAAGGGCCACCTGTGGAATGCTTCTCAGGCGCGTGCCTGGACACTGGAAAGGGGTCAGTCTGAGAGCGGCCAGTGAGAAGGAAGGGATGCCCCCTCACGCCACGGAACAGAACGGACTCGAGAACTCCCGTAGCGCCGGCCTCCCCCACTCGGGACAGGTGGGCGCTCACTCCGCAGAACAGCAGCTCCACGAGAGGCTGGGAGGGCGCACGGTGTCCAAACTAGATCAATACGTGCCTTGGCCGGCAAAGCAGAGACACGGCATGACCTGCTGCAGCCCCCGGGAGAGGCGCATGTGGTAACAGCACGATGACTTTAAAGGGGTCAGTGCTCTGAACAAGGCAAAAACAAAGGAATCCCCAAAATCGGGGGAGTCCCTTCTAAAAAAAAGGGCCTCGGAAGGAAAAGGAAACAAACTGGCAACACTGAGACCCAACCGCTTTCAGAGCTGATCCACAGGGGCTTTTCTAAAGCAACGTAGTGTACGCCGCTCTGCATTCTGGAACACGACCCCCTCTGTCCATCTTTTACTGAAACTGCACGCCCCCACCCCAAAGGCAAAAAGAATAAACATACCATCACGTACACCCTTGCATGTGTACCCAGAGGCCTTTAAATAAAGGGCATATTTTCAAGTTAAAATAAAAATAAAAACATAATACAATGCAGCAGACTCAAGAAAGCCGTAAGGGCACACTCCTTCACGTAGGGTAGGTCAATCAAACCCTGAGCAAATGCACCCACCCTGCAAACAGCCAGAGCATCTCTCTTCCTCCCCCTCACGCTGCTCTGCAGGTGCTAAGGCCCCCCAACACAGGGTGCCCAGCATGTTCAAATGAAGACCACGAGAGAAGCTGGGCTCCAGGAAGAGCAGTCAGAAGAACAGTGTCTGAATACAACCTAACCAGGTTCGTGCCTCTAGGTGAAACAGCCTCCTTCGTCCTCCTTTAGACTTTTTTCTTTGGAGTGAAGAACTGACCTCTTCCTGTCTCAGCATCAGCTGGTTTTTAACGTGTGGGGGTCAACTCAACGCTCTATCTGTGACCGCACTTTTCACACGCTGCAGCGAGCGAGCTGGAGGGGACTGACAAGTCATGCGGTCAAGCCTCCTTCCCTGCAGCACGAGGGATGCTCTCAGCCATCTCTGAGGACCTTCTCATGCCAAGAGTTCCTCACTCTCCGACAAACATCAAATGGGGTGGGGCACATTACTCACTTTATTCTCCTTCCTGGCTGTGCTGAATACGAATGGCGATGCTTGATTTTTAAGACTAATTCCAGTTTAGCAGGCCTCATATCTCCTTATCATTTACTCAGTTTCACAAACTTTCAGGCCATCGCCGTGTGGCAGAGGAAAAAAGGCCTAAAAACCTCATCTTCATAAAAACTGTAGGGTAACAAAGTTATATTTTCTGTGATTTTCCCCAAACTCCATTTTCTTTCCATTTGTCACTCATCTGCATTAAGTAGTAAATTTTCCATCAGATCTGTGACCTGACCTGATTTTGCCCAACCACCCCCCTAGAGACTGAACCTCTTCTAACTGTACCAGTGCCCTGGTGAGTGACTGTGCCACGTGCATCGATCGGAGGGCGGCTGCCATCTCACTCCTGCCCTTGGCTTTCCTTCCCAGGGTCCAGGGCACCCGAGTCAGATGCTGAGACGGGAACGCAGGAATGCCCGGGGATGAGGCGCTTCCCCGGGGGAAGGAGTGCACGTCGGCTAAGGACGAGCCTACCCGAACGCAGACTGGGAACCTTGTATTCGCGAATGGGCAAGCTCACTTCCGAAAAGGAATGTACATATATGTTTGTGTGTGTGCGACAATGTATACACACGCTCACACACAAACACGTACATGAGGACTGTTTAACAATACTTTGAGAACTAAAAGTGCTGGTGGCATTGAATTCCAAAACTCCCTCCATCTGCTGTTTGTTCAACAAATATATATACACACACACACATATATACATATATATTTGTTCAACAAAATACACATATATGCATATATACCTGTAATAAAACTTTTACATGTCTAAGGTGCTTGCATTTTGCATTGTAGAATCAGCTGAACGAATAATTGACCATCTGTTAACTTTTGGTAGCAACCCAAGCTGGGAGTCGCCATCCAGGAGGCAAAAACCCTCAGCTGCTAATTTCGGAAATGGGGCATCTGTGGGGCAGGGGCGCCCTCTACAGGCGCAGAGGAGGACACGCTGGTGAGCTGGCCGCCCTGCATCTTCTCGTTGACGCGCAGCTCACAGCCGTCCCGGAGCATGCGCACGGCAATGCGGGCGATGTTCTTGGAGTCGTCCAGGCCGCTGTGGGGCCGCCCGTCGTAGCTCATGCCCAGCTTCTCAAGCATGACGGTCAGCTTGGTGTGATTCCTCGGAACCTGGAAACGAAGCACAGCAGGTCGCCTGTCACAGACTTCGCGAGAACACGCACGAGGACCAACGTCAAACTCCAGAACGCCGTCCCGACCCCACCCAAGGCCAGGACGGACCCCAGGCCTGCCTCCTGGGCCTCGGCCACCCCAACCACCGGTGATTCCGGGAAGGAGCTAGTTAGAACACCAGCCAAGTTTATACACGTGGGTGCCAAGACAGGAGGAGCCCGCTGCTTCACAGGGACTCCTGAGAACACCCGCGTCTAAAAGACCATCGGATGTGGCACCAACCTCTTAAGGATCTGCGGAAACCACGGACAAGAATCACACAGAATGAGAAGGGATAACCAGAACAAAACCGAGTGAGTACGCTGAATGGAAATTCTCCTAAAATGCACCCGGTATATGACAGCATAGCAGCACCTCACATTCACCAAACCAGCAAAACCAAAAACAAACCCCAAAAATCCCCCCCAAAACAGCATAACTCAGTGCTGGGGGGGGAGGAGTGATAAAACAGGTACACTCCTACATCAACGGAAAGTGGTGGAATCTTTGCAGAAGGAAATCTGACAATATTCTACAAAAAGAAATCATCCTGTCCATTCCCCGTTGGACCCAATCATCTCACCTCAAAAAATGTTTAAAAAATGTATTTTATGAAAATATCAATAGGTGTAAGAGAAGAACAAGGGAAAAAAGGGGAGCTAGCAGTGGAACTGCTGAATGACCCACAAGACCTCAAGGCTATAGAATATTGTGACGTCATCAGGAGTGACAGACGTGAGGACGATGCAGAAGCGTGGCGATGCGCAGGCCCTCTGGAAAGAACTCCTCTACACTGTGCTGTGCATCATTTGTGAAGAAGGGCCTCCCAAACCATCAGTTCCACCACAAAAGGAAAACTGATACTATGAAAAACAGGGTCAGAGTCCTGAACTCTTCCTTAATCTCCACAGGAAATAATTTGAAGTGAAGGATGTCAATTGGTTAGACTCAAGTGGGAAATCCAACTGGAAGGAAGGAGAGATGAGAGGTACCTGTAGGAGCTCCCATGAACTCCATGCTCAGGGGGCCTGACTCTTCTGATCTGTAGAGGATCCGAGCCAGCACATGCCTGCTCTCCTCACCAACAGAGAGCCCCCAGAGCTGCGAGGCCAGCCCTGGCTCGAGGGACGTCCTGGAGAACCAGAGGCACTCCCTTCCTCGCCAAAGTGAAGGAAGGGAGCCTCGATCAGCTTTCCTAACCAGCAGCAGCAGCAGCAAAGACCCGGCCCTTAGGGCTCAGAAGACTGCAAGGGGGATGTACCTTACAACACCTGAACGGCTAAGCCAGGGGCGGTAAGATGCTCCAAAAAATGAATGGGATTCACTTGAATTCATGACGAGGAGACAGGTACGAATGCGTAAACACACACACTCCCCCCCCCCAAAATGGCTGTGGAAAACAGAAAGCCACAAACCAGACTCGTGAGGCTGCTAGCAGGCTTAGCAGCAGTTAACAAGAGTAATTTCCTTCTATCTGAATGGGACTCAAAGCAGACATCCATCAGAACATGTCCCCTGAGCTGGCCATGCCAAGTGCCAGAGGGCCCCAATGTCCAGTCTCCGAGTCCTTTTCCAAGAGAGCCTGAGAAGTCAAGTCTTGCTTTTCTGCCAGGCTATCATGGCAGCAGGTCACTTGGTACCTGGGAGCTCATGTCGCCTAGAGAGCTGACAAGGAAACCTAACACCCCACCCCCACCCCCTCCTCCCCCAGGGCAGTAACTGGGCTGACTCTGACGCACTTCAGGAGAGCATCCGTGGAGCAGCTGGGTCTCTGCTGCAGCTCTGGGGGGGACAATGATCCGCAACCTCCCCCTTGATTCCTCACTCTTCCGTCCACACTGAAGGGAGGGCCATGACAGCTGCAGCAGCTTGCATACTTCCAATTTGAGAAATGAAAAGTAATACTTGAAAACAAAATCAGCAAATCAACCAGAAGCCATTTCTGCACAGTGAATCAACAAAGGACTTCCCTGACATAAGTATCGCGCATGACAAGTCTGTTAACATCAATAGCATCACTGTTTAACAAAATAAACAAATATTACCTTGTAAAAGTTTCCATATGACTTTCGAATATTGATCCACTTTTTGGCAAAAGAAGGGTATCTGAGCCTGCTGATTTGACACTGAATATTCAGGAACTTACTCATATCCCATGAACTTGGAGGGGAAGGGGGAAAAAAAGGAGAAGGTAAATGCTATACTAGAGGTACAACTAATTCTTTTAAATCATTCTGATTTGCATGGATCTGCTCATCCTGACTTAAATCACCTTAACTTTTCCCCCATTTACAGCTATTCATCATCTCTACTCTTACACCTCTGTAGCTGTAACACATTTAATTCCTTCCCTCCCATTTCCTCCCCACCCCTCCCCCCCATAAAACCAGCTCCCATGAGAACCAAGGTGAAGGGGGCCCAGCCAAGTGGGACAGGGCTGCCCACCTGACCCAGCCTGAACCTCCTGTCTCATATGCCCAACCATCTGCTCCCAGACAGTCCTCAGACTCACTTTGGACCTACCACATCATCTTCCTTAGGCTGATCCTGATTTCATTAAACACAGGACAGAACATGACTTTCATACATTAGCTTTAACACAAAATGGACACCCATCATGATAAAATTAGGACCATTTCTGCCATTATTGTTAAAAAAAGAAAAGTGGGGCAGTTAGGTAGTGGAGCGGATAGAGCACCGGCCCTGAAGTCAGGAGGACCTAAGTTCAAATCCAGCCTCAGACCAAACACCTGACACTTACTAGCTGTGTCACTCTGGGCAAGTCACTTAACCCCCAACTGCCTAAAGAAAAACAAAAACAAAAACAAAACAACAACAACAAAAAAGAAACAAAGTAAAAGCCACTTACATTTTTTTTAATCAGAAAAAAAGAAGAAAGGCACAAGAGTAGTCAGAATGGAAAGCAGAATACTTAGCAGGCAATTTAAGAAAGCTCTTCCTGCCCCGCTCCGCAGACCTTCTTCTCTCTCGGCTCCTGACCAGCTCTAAGCCCACCTGCACAACCGGGCCAACGGGTACAGAGAAGCCCTACTGGGGCCCGGACACTACAAGGACCACCCTGACCCCTCTTTCCCCTCTTCTGCTCTACAATTCTGCACTGACTTGGTGACGATGGCTACCACTGCCCCTGCTTTTGAGAAGACGAACACAGAACCACAGCTGTCAGACCTCTCGGGGCCCCCTGATCCAGCCTCCCCAGAAAACCTCGGGGTCCTCGAGATGGAGGCAGCCTGCACACCTCCAGAGTCACCACGCTCTTCCTCAGTGCAGTCCCTCGGACCAGGGCGGCACAGAGCAGAGCCCGACGACCGCCGGACGCTATTCTCCGCCGCCCAGCCCCCATCCACATCAGGGACCTCCCTCTATGCACAGGGACTGGCACCTCAGAGGAGGAGGGGTCTTCCCTCTCGACACACCTCTAGCTCTTAATGCAGCCACCGAGCACAGCTATCATTCGGAAAGCCATCTCACTCTGCTGATGCATGTTTCACTCTACGTCCTGAAAGTCCCAAATCCTTTCCAGGCGGCTGCCTAGGACAGCACTTCCTATCTGGAGGAGTGACCGGACCCTGGACCAAGAACTGACATCATTCCCTATTAATCCAGTCTCCTTGGACTCTGCCCAGCACTCTGGTCGGTCAAGGTGTCTGGATCTCTTTCGGCCACCCGCCGAGTTAGCCATAGCAGCCCCTACCTTTGGGTCATCCTGGACAAGCCTGCTCAGCCAGGTCACTAGTCAAGACATTCATCCCCAAAGGCCCAGTGGAACCCCTGCCTGCCAGAACAACAGAACCGTTAACGACTGCTCTTTGGGCCCAAGTACGCCTCCACGTGCTCCAACCTCGTCCACGAGAACCGTGGGAGGATGGGCAAACGCACTCTGGTGACCCGCCAGTCTCAGTGCGGGCAAAGCAGAGAAAGGCCAGTGCCGCATGCCCTGCTGGGGCTGGAATCCTCTGTGCTGGGATCTCTGCTTCCTGCTCCTCATGCTGAAAAGCCAGCCGCCATGCCTCGGATTAAGAGCGGTATGAAACTCAGCGCAGCCCTTCCCCTTCCTTCTCCTCAGGCCCACAGTCCTGTCTTGCTGGAGCCCGGCTCAGCTGCTCCATCAGTCAACTCCTCTGGGTCTCAGGTCACCAAAGGCGACGGTCAGTCAGGCACTCTTTCATACCATCTTCCTTCCCCACAGCCAGGACTGCTCTGCCCCTGCCAGGCCACAGACCACCAAGAAGAATGAAGCTCCAATCCCTTCCTCTGGTCCTCCTCTCTTCCCCCAACCTCATCTCCCTCAGGCCCCTGCGAGCTTCAGCTCTCCCGACAGCTGTCTGCTCCTCCAACACCTAAGAGACAGAGCCCAGCACTCACCCTGGCACTCAAGACCTCAGACACCTGAGCCCAGACCAGCGTCTTCTACACCTTGGCACTCTGCAGGCCAACGCTCTCACCCGAGACCCAGAGAGATGAATGAGAGGATACGGGCCTAAAGCCAAAAAGGCTTACCTCAGCTTCTGAGACCCATGGCCAGCCTCTTCCCATGACTCCACCCCGCTCTAGTCAAACCAGACTCGGGCCTCACTGCCAGCCCCAGGCTCTGCCTGGCCCCACT
Organism: Phascolarctos cinereus; assembly: GCF_003287225.1. Taxonomy (NCBI): domain Eukaryota; kingdom Metazoa; phylum Chordata; class Mammalia; order Diprotodontia; family Phascolarctidae; genus Phascolarctos; species Phascolarctos cinereus. The sequence goes on along the minus strand of NW_027556402.1, from coordinate 2,947,604 downwards.
GCTCTGCACAGCCCAGCTGGGGTCCAGCTGCTCCTTCCATGAGCCTCCTTTCACTGTAAATGCCTCCCCCACCCGGTGCCCCACCAGCCTTTCCCCTGGCCGCTCAGCACAGGCCAGGCTTCTGTGCCCCTGCCCCTCTGCTCCCAGGAGGGACCTGCCATGCTTCTGGGGGCTCTCCGTGCTCCAACATCTTTGGTTTCCTCTGCGTCCTCAGGACGTCTCCTTCTCAATGCTACAGGGTCACTGCTCCCTCCTGGGCACTGGAGGACTCCTGTCCTGCACGCCCTCCTGTTTGAAAGCACTGGGGATGTCTGTAGGTAAACGTTCCTAGAAGGACAGTGACGACTCCGTCCTCAGGCTCTGGGGCCCTACACAGCTATTCCCGGGTCCTTCTTCATCTCCTTCCACACTCCAACCTTCTGACAGAGTCAGGACTTCCCTGACCTCCAAACCACAAGAGAAGCAGGCACAGAGGACATGAAGAAGCATCAACATAAGCAGGGCAGACAGAAAGTCTGAGGAAAGGTCAGAGGAGAAAGGTCGACGTGGATGGGAGTGTAAGAAGAAAGCTGCACGGAGGAGATGGGAGCAGGCAGAGGGGAACACGGAGGGGGTGAGGCAGAGGAAGACAGGCCCAGGGGGTGCCCCAACAAGCAGGCACTGAGCCGTGGAGGAGGAAAGAGCTGGAGCTTAGGAGCGGGCGGAGGGGGGAGGGACAGGCAGCGTGGTTGCAGCATCCCTGCCAACACCACCCCACACTAACAGGGGAGCTTCACCTCACTCATCTACAGCCAGGGGGAAGCTTATTTTGAATGCTGACTGACAAGGAGGCAGGGGCTGAGGAGGGCAGGCCATCGGTCAGCCTATGGGCCAGGCAGGTTGTCTGCTATGCGCTGAAGACACAAAAAGAGGATGATCCTCTGAGGGGGCCAGCTCGCTCCTGAGGCGTCAGTACCGCCCACTGCTCTCCCTTGGAGGACCTTCTGTGATCCCTGCTTCCCCTTCTTCCAGCCCACACCCTCTATGGATCAGAAACAGGAGCATGGCAGCAGAAGAGGCCACCTCCTGCTGGACGCACCCTCGGCAAGTCCCGCTAACGTGTGAGCACCCGTTCTCCACATGTACATCCACAAAGGGCCACGCGTCTACTCACCCGTCCGTCAGGATGGAGTACTTGTACTTTGTCCCTAGCTCTTTCAGCCTCATCCAGTCCACTACGTTCCGAAGTACCTGAGGGAAGGTGTCGGCTCGGTCCACTATCTCCTGAAGATGCAAAACGTAAAAGCAGGGCTCAGCCAATCAGAGGGAGAAAAGGGGGCCCCTGGAGCAAACACCTCAACTCTCGAGTTTCTGTCTGTCTGTGAGTGCCCATTTCCTGAATCCCAGCCAGCCCGTCCCACCCCTCTCGCCCACAGCCCCCTCCATAAGGCACTGGGGGAGGGGGGCCCCTCAGGATTAGGGCTGTCACCAAGCCAACACGAGTGGGGAGTGCAATGATTTTAACCACCACCACCACCACCATCCTGAACTGAAGGAGCCTCTGAATTCTGGACTTTACCACAAGGCCAGAGAGCGCAATCATGAGGCCAGATTTGGCATAAGACAGCCTGTGAACAAGGGTGGATAAAACAGGATCCCCTATATCAGGATGGCCACCTCTCCTTAAGGTTTGAGATCCATCATGGATCCCTGCCATGATGGGCGGAGGAAAATCTTACAAGGTGGTCAACTCCAGCCAGCTGATCTGGGGGACAGAGCTATGCATGTTCTCCTGTGCGTTTAAGAAGACCAGAGTTTGAAGAAATCACTTTGAAGACTGCCAAGGAACACCATCATTTCGATTTTAACTACACTGTCAAAAAACAACTAAGCCCTTCCCTTCATAAAATAAAGCCTGAATTTTCAGTCCCAAGCCCAAGGCATAATCACCTGTGTAATTCCTGTGAGGTTGATGCAGAAGTCAGAAAGCTGTGTGTTAATCTCCGGCCTCACATACTGCTGGAAGGTGTCTTCCTACAAGGCAAAGAGACCACTGGCTCATCAGCAGGTGAGGACAGCTGGCCCTTCTCAAGCTGCGGCACGCACCCTTACATATCTTTACAGCTGGAGCAAGTTTACAATGAATTACAGTTAACTGGCTTGGAGAATCTGGAGACTTCCAACAGTCCTGGAGATAACCAGCTTTTTAGAGCCTTGTGCACACCGCCAAGCGTCCAGTTAATAAAAGGCAGGAGGAAGCAATAGGGAAGTGTGCCGCCCAAGGTGAGATGATCTGTCTAGACCCCACAAGAGCAAATGGCAGACTGCTCGGCTGCCAAGGGCACCCTGATTTCTGCCAAGACAGCGATCCGCAAAGAGCAAGTGCCTGGAAGCGCCCTCTCTGGGACACCAGGAGCCAGTCTTTCTTTGGCCCCTCACACACACCACCTCAGCCTGCTCCTCTGCTCCCCAGAGCCTTCAGGGTCACAGTCGCAGACACTGCCGAGGTCCGAGAGCTTGCCCAGGACCATGGGAGAGCTGGGACCGCCTGAATACCTTCAGCAGTGGGGAACCGACTGCTTCTTAAGGCAGTCTATTCCACTTACGGACAGCACTAAGCATCGCACCTTCCGGTCACGGCCCTCTGGGAAGGCAAGCCAAAGGCATCTGACCATTTCCCGCATGGTAACACTGGGTGTTGGCAGGCAGCTGTGCCATGCTCCCTCCCCTGGCACTCAGGCTTGGCGAGATCTTTCACGGTGCATCAGCTGCTGCAGCAGTTGCAGAACCCCCAACACAGCTGTCACCACCCCTGGCCCGACCACTGATGCCACGGAGCAGCCCACTGTCACCGCAGTCCTCGCTGGAAGCCACAGGACTAAGACTGCCACGCGCCGGCCCGGCATGGAGAAGGGGCAAGTCCACCTCCTCGAGTTTTCCAAAGAACTGAACTCAACCAATCAGTGGGCATGCTGGGCTTTCCCAAACACTCGGCTTTCTAAAGCAGAGCATCTCAGTGTGATCAGAGAGACGGTCTGGTGCGGCTGGCCTTCCAGGCAGGAAGCTCCCTCTGCTACATTGTGGCTGTGTGATGTGGGCAGCTCCTCTCCCCACCACGCAGGCCTTCAGGGGCCATGGATGGCAGGCGGAGCCTTTCTGGAACTGTGCCCCAGAGCCAGGGAACCGAGCAAGCCCTTGGACTCGGCCAGATCACGACCCACATCAAAGAGGGAAGAAAAGGACCCACACGTCCAACCACATTCAGGGCAGCTCGCTCTGTGCTCACCCCAAAGCCGAGGCTACGGGGGCATCCTGCTCTGGGGAACGGCTAAACACAGAGCCGTGTGCACAGGGCACGCAGTGCTATCACGCCCCAAGAAACTAGGAAACAGACAATTCCAGAGGCATCTGGGAAGACCTCGCCCACACGATGTTGAGTAATGCAATGACAACATCATCAAAATTTCAACAATTCTGAAAGCCTTGAGAAGCGGATCAATGCTGTGAAAAACTGCACAGGCAGGGCAGAGGCCTGAGGATGAAGTGCGCTGCTCACCGCTGCCAGGAATCATGTTAAAAAGCACCACGCCTGCTGGGCACTGGCGTCCCCAGAGAGGCTGGACAGCCCTGCCCTCAGGCACTCCCGGCCCAGTGGGGAACCCAAAGCCAAAAAACAAGGTCGCCTCCGAGGGAAAGCACCTCATGAACAAAAGGGGATGCAGATGGAGAGCGTGCCAGGCCTGGGGGACTGCCAGAGAAAATGCCCCATCTAGGGTGAGTGAAAGATTGGGATTCTGCCGACAGGAATAAAACTGAGCTTTCAAATGGTCTAGGAAAATGTTGGGCAAAAAAGACGAAGTCTCAGGACAGTCCCAGAAGCCGGCTCACCCCATGCCAAGAAAGCCAGAGCTCCAGCCACAAATAGCCCTTTTTCTCAGGAGGGTGGCCCCAAAGAAGGCGTCCTAGGGGAGGCCGGGGCCTGCAGGCATGGCATGGGCTCTCGGGGGCTCAGCGCTGGCTGGCCTCTCCTGCAGGTCTGGCCCGCCGCCCCAGGAGCTGTATCCTGGGGCTCACGCTGCCCTCGGCCCTCCTTCTTTCTCCCTCTGGGTTATTTCACTCGGCTTGCTCATCTGCTCCCATAGACTCAATGATCATCTCTAAGCTAATGTCCAGAACCATCCAGCCCTGATATCCAACTGTCACATCCCCAGCTGCCCTGGGGATGCCTCACACTGGAGGACATTTACTGCCAACCCCCCCAGCGCCTCACTCGTCCTGCACTCCTCACTCTCTCTCGTCCCCCACACATCAGCTGCACCTCTTGAATAAGCCCCTTCTCTCCTCTGAGCCTGGACCACTACAATGGCTACTGGGGGTCTGCCTGCCCCAGGCTCTCCCCACTCCAGCCCACCCTCCATTCAGCTCCCAAAGGGATTTTCCTAAAGCACAGGGCCCTCCTGCTCAGTAACCTGCAGGGGCTCCCTGTCGTCTACTGTATCAATGTGGACCCCTCCCACCTTCCTAGCGCTTTACTTTTTCCTATGTGCTCTCTGACTCTGAACGAGACAGGCCTCCCCAGCCCCACTCCTGGCTTCCTTCAGACTCAGCTCAAAGCCTGCCTTCCACAGGAAGCCTCTCCTCCCCACCCCAAGGCAGTGCTGCCCTCTCTACCCTGGGTGCATTCAGTTTGCGTGGCTGTCTCCCTCATTAGTGGCGGGTGAGCCCCTCGAGAGCAGGACTGTTCTGGCCCTTCTCTGTATCCACAGCTACGCATAACACACGCCTGGCTGGGCAGAGATGCCTGACAGTCAGGAATTCCACACCTGCCGTTAGTTACCCCAAGGGCTCCCGGCAAGTGGCTCAGACTGCTGCCAGCTGCGCCGTTCTCCTGGTTCCTGGCCCGCCCCACAGGTGCCAAACGAGTGATTTACCAGCTCTATTTCTAAAGGGATCTTCATCAGGTGAGCGGTCACTCACAGAACTGAAGAGATGTAAGGGACACGACGGCCATCTAGTCTGACCCACGTGCCAAAGGAACGTCCACACTGCCACAGCCCACATGTGGTCACTCGGCCCCTGCCCAGAGCCCTTTTCACCTCCTGAGGAGGCACAACAGCTCTCATGATTAAGCAGCTTTCCCTACCAGGCCCCCGGGAACCTTAACCTTCCCCTCTGCTCTTCCTCCCTCATGCCTGGGTCCCAGCAGAAGTCATCATTCTCACAGCTTGCCACCTTGCCAAGGGGGGCACCCCCACTAGCCCACAACAAGTGACCCTGCGGACAGCCCCCAGGTGGGTCCTGGCCCCTGATCGGAGGCCGAGAGCCCCGGCAAGAAGGCCAGCCAAGGTCACACGGAAGACAACGCCACGCACGGGCCCTGCAGCCCGAGCGCCTGGGTTCACTTACGATCTCCAGCGTGTGCGCGTTCAGTAAGACAATGGGGAACTCGATGATCTCATGAGTGAACTCGGGGGGGTTGCCCTCCTCGCAGGTGGCTTCGAAGTCGATGACGCAGATGTAGTCATAGTAGCTGCTGGCATCGCTGTCCTCCCGCTGCTGGGTCAACTTTTCCTTCTTGTAGTAGTTCTTGAGACGCTTCTTGAGAACGTCCTTCACACCCCTGAGGAGAGATGAGAAGACGGCTTGTGCTCGGAGTGGACAAACATGCAGACTGCAAGGGACAACCCAAGTTACGGGAAAAGACAAGAGAAAAGTACAGTGCTACGGGGAACACCCAAGGCTCCAAGAGACACCTGCCAATGCTCTGGGACTGGAGGGCAACAGGACAGGCCCCGCCCCGCCCCCACAGGGCATCCCAGCCCACTCAAAGTGCAGGCAGAGGGGGCGTTTCTCCTTGGGGGATGGTTAAGCAAACTGTAGCGGATGGACAGAATGAAGTGTTACGGTGTCCAACAGACACTTTGGGAGGAAACTGGGGTGATCCCTGTGAACCGATGCTGAGAGAAGGGGGCCAAACGAGGGGAACGGTTCATGCAACCACTCTGGAGAAAGACCCCTCTGAAACATGTTACCACACTCCATGCAATGACGGGATCTGGTCAACCAGAGGGGATGAATGCGGGAGTTTGTTCTGCTCAGCTGTATAGACAGGCACGCAAAGATTCAGTTTTGGAGTTTATCTGCTTGTTTTCAATGTGCCCAATGGAGGAAGGGAAGGGGGGGCATATTAATTTCACACACATACACACACACACACACACACACACACACACATATGACTCCGAAGAATAAAAATTATGAAATGAAAAGAGACAGATAGGAAGGATGCAGAAGGAAATAGGACTTAAAACAGTTAGCAAGGCCTAACACAGTCAAAAGTTTAATAGGAATCGTACTGTAATGCCCACTAAGAGATCCCTGTCCTATGAAAAGGCGTGCCAGCGATGCCTGCTTTTTCACCGGACACGCCTATTTCTCCAGTGTCCACAGGGGTTCCAACCCAGCCCTTCTCTCCTCAGTCTGAACCTGGTGTTCAATCACACACAGATGCCCGTGTTACACCCTGGGCTGGCAGGGTCCAGGAGACAAAAAGTGGGATTTGTACTAAACCACAAAGCGTAGGCTTGAGCACAAACAGATTTAGATACGAAACTCTCAGGCCCGAGTGGCCAGTGCCAGGGGGCCTCTTCCCTTTCTTCCTCCGGCTGAGCCAAGCACACCAAGATCTTATTTTTACAGATCTTTAGATCACAGAGTGAGGGTGGGGAGGGCCCTGAGAAACATTCAGCTCTTCCAAAGTCGGGCACAAAGTGCTTACGAGGTCTTCACAGGCCATTAGCTGTGCCGATAAGATCACCACTTTAGCTTTAGAACTGGAAGCAACTGCTACGATCTCCTCATGTGACAGTAGAGGAAATGGGGACAGACACTGAGTGACCAGCCCAAGGTCACAAAGGCAGCAAGCAACAAAGTTAACATTTTGTTCTGTTTCTGTAGGACACAGCCTTCCTGTCTCCCCACAGCTGGCAGGCCAGCGGCGACACCTGTGGGCAGCCTGGGGCCCTGACTCTCAAACACGCCTCCACCGGGATGGACTTCGCGCGGCCACCCCGGTGGTATCAGTCCCGCAGGGCTCAGGCCCCCAGACCGCCTCTGCCTCATCGGCAGCGCCAGCAGATGAGCCCTGGCACACAGGCTGCACACACAGGTACCTTCTCCTCTTCTGTAAAGTGAGGATGCTGACCGGCACAGGGGCTCTTAACATAGCCTCCTCTGGTGGGCTGAGCAGAATCATGTTTTTTAAATGCATGAGATAAATACATGGAATTGCAAAGGAAATCAATGAATTATACGGAAATAAAGACGTGCTCTTTTTTCCCTATCCAAGCTCTAAGGCCCCTTGAAATCGCCCTGAGGCAGGTTACAAATTCCTGGGCCACCTTGTCTGCAGGCCCCTTCCAGACTGGCTGCATGTCCAGCTAGCCTTAAAAGGCCACATTATCTGTTTTATTGTCTCTTAGTTTATTCTGTTAATAATTTCCCAATCTCCTTTTAATCTGGCCAGGCCCACTGTGGAGCAGTGGGGGAGATGTGTTCGACACCTAGCCCTGACACAGACTAGGAAGTTACAACTGGAAAGTTCAATGTGCTGGAAGACTGAACATTTCTTATCTGGAATGCAGGACGCTCTCTCCCAACTAGAAGATAGGAACTTCTTTGGGCATGCTCAGACCCTTCTTTCCTCCTCTCTCCCCTACTAGGGGGAGGGCAGCCCCACCCTTCCAATGCCTCAGGCTCCCAACCTAGGAGTCCTCCTCCAGGCCCTCCTTCCCATCTCTCTCTCTCTCTCTCACACACACACACACACACATACACTCTCTCTCTCTCTCTCTCTCTCCCCTGCCCTATCCAATATGGCCTGTCCATTTCACCTCTGTAGCACCTCTTCTCAGTTAACTCCAGCTTCTCCTCTGACCCTACCCCAGCCTGGCACAGACCCTCAGCGCCTCTAGCCTGGACTACAGCGGTGGCTGCTGGGAGGCTCTGCCTGCCCTGGGTGTCCCCCCCTCTACAGTCCACCCTCCATCAGCCACCTAAAGCCCAGGTCCGACCACATCATCGCCCTACTCAGTGTTGTCCAGTGGCTCCCCATCACCTCCGGTATTCAATATAAAATGCTCTGCTTGGCCTTCAAAGCCCTTCAGCACCTGTCCTGTCACTTCCGTGCCCCTGGCTTCCTGGCCCTTCCTCCCACAAGGCCCTCTCAGGCCACCCCTCAGCCTCCTCTGCTCTGACCACTGACCTCCCCAGCTCCATCTTGCTCCCCCTCTTCATTCCAGCACCTTCCCCCACCAAGCATCTCCCAGTTACCCTGTGTATAGCTTGTCTGTACAGAGGTGCTTGAGGTTGCCCCCCCCCAACCCCCCACAGCCCATAAGCTCCCTGAGGGCAGGGACTCATAGTAGGCATGTGACAAGTGTTTACCGACTGACTCCACCCAATGCACCAAAGCCAGACACAAGCCAGAACCTTTTCTCTCCCTCCTGAAAAGCCAGCTGTCTGGGCATCACAGAAGCCTTGTCCTTATCTAACGCAGCTAAAACCTGGGCCCAGGGAGGTCCTCAATGGCAACCCAAGCTTCTGAAAGCAAATATTCCCTCGGAATCGGGCCTATCGAGCCCTGAGTGAAAATCCCTTCTGTCCATCTGGCCCGACTTCCTGCAGGGTGTTTGGTCAGGGCTCAGTGAAAAACACTGAGGAACTAAGCTGGGTGAGACAATTTCAGGGAAAGCTGAGGTGAGTAGGGGGACTCCCCCCAACTCCTGGCTAAAGAAAAACAGACACACCCTGAAATCCGCTACTGAACGATCACTGGGGCAAGGAGAAGAAACCCTAGCCATGGAGCACTGGCACCAAACCAGCCACTCCCTGGCTATGAACGGTCAAGCTCATTGCGCCTCCCTGTGTCGATTTAGGACCACGGGGTCACAGGGCTAGAGACGGAACGGGCCTTGCAGAGGCCTAAGCCAACCCTCCCTCTCCCCCCCTCAGAAGACAATGGTAACAGCGCCAGCATTCACAGAGTGCCTACTACGGGCCAAGCATTTCCATCATTGTGTTGCGGGATACTCCCAACAGCCCTGAGGCAATGACTTGCTCAGGATCACCCAGCTAGGTAAGGGAGGCCAGATTTGAACTCGGGTCTTCCACCCACTGGGCCTTCACTGAGCGTGTGGCCTCCTCTCCAAATCCAGGGCTGTCCCCTGGCACCCAATGCCTGCCACGAGGCAGATACTCTCTTCTTTCTAGATCCCGCTTGCTAGTCTCCCATCGAGGACTAAACACACTTTTCAAGTCAAGACAAAATCAAAAACCAGAACTGGAGGAACTGAAAACTCACCTGGTTTCAAGCTTGAATTCTGAAAGCTTAGCTCGGAGCTCTTCCTTACTCATTCGATTAATGTAACCATTGGTGACGGCAATCTCTTTGTAAACTGGGTCGCTGAAATCACTTGAACTGGAGACCACAGATTTCTTTGCGTTTCTTTCTTGTCTGTCATGGTGGCACTGTTGTTTACCCTGGGAAAAAAAAACCAGACAGAGGGATTCTCTAATTACGGGGAAAGGTCCGGAGCTGCCATTGCCCGGCAGCCAGGCCTGTGGGTCACTTGCCAGGGGTAAGAGCCCAGTGTTCGCAGGGCGCCATGTGCCTTTCCTTTGATACAATGTTACCACCCGGGCTGGAGGCTGCTACATTCCTGCAGGCTCCCAGCCAGGGCTCTGAAGGGGGGCGGGGCCAAGCAAAGCCCCCGGACCGGAGCAGCCCAGGGCCCTCCTCAGGTTCTTCACAGCTAGGGCCGGCCTGGGTCAGGGTGGGTCCGAGAAGGCGGCACTCGAACCCGGGTCTGTACAACTCCCCACGTGAATCCCCGTCTCTGGAGGCCACAGCGGGCCTGAAACCTTTGTCTGTGGGGGTTCCCCCCCCACTCAGACTCTCTACTTGGTTTTGAAGCTTTTACTGAGCAATGCGTCTGGTAAAGCGAGCAGCGCCCACGAAATCTGGGCTTAATAAATGCTCGCTGATTGATGTAATAACAAGGGGGGGGAGATATTCCGCAACACACGAGGCCAGGCGTGTGCAGGGTCACGAGGAGCGGAGGCGCACCACGCATGGGAGGCCTCGACTGCGCCCGAGGATGGAGCCCCTGCTGCGGGGAGAAGCGCGGGAAACACGTGGAGGCACGCCTGCGCGGACGGAACAGGCCCGGGGAAGGGGGGGAACGACCCTTCCGTAGGAGGCGCCTGCGCAAACAGGCCAGGCCCGGGGAAGAGCGACCCAGAGAGTGGAGGCGCCTGCGCAAAAAGGGGCGCAGGCCTAAAGAGAGGGTCGGAGGGGGAGGCCGAGGGGGCGCATGCGCGGCAAACCTGACTCATTCCCGCCGGCGTGAGCTCCTCCCGGGGGACCGGCCCGTCGCTGCCCCCGCGAAGCTGGCTCTCCTGACCCTGCCCGGCGGGCGGCCGGCCGCTGCACGCCTCCATCTCAGCCGGACCCGTCAGCCCCGACAGCTCGCAGTCCTGCTGCACCAGCCTGGCTCTCCAGCACCCCGCCCCCACGCCGAGCAATCGCGAGGACAAACTCCCGCCTCCGTGGTCGAGCGCGGGCTGGCGTGGGCACGCAGCGAGCCGGAGGCGCGCGCACGCACACGCATGCGCCGACGCGTGCGGGCTGCGCTCCATTCCGCCCTTCCTGCTGGGCGCGCGCACGGGGGGGAGGGGGAAGGGAGGAGCCGAAGGAACAGTAGGGGTCACGTGACGACAGGAGGGCCGGAATAGCCAGGGCCCCGCCCCTCACGCTCCTCCGAACCGCAGCCACCTCTCGATTGGCCTGCCCTCCTCCAGTCCCGCCCCTTCCCAGGCCAGCCCCCAGTCACAGTCCAGTGTGGTGGCCCTCAAGCCCCAGGGCTTCTCCCGAGCCACTTCCCTGCTCCAGAATCTTCTGGGGCTCCCCAGTACCTAAGCACCAAGTTGCCATCCTCACTGCTTGGCGCCCCCCCATCCTTTATACCCCATCCATGGTCTGTGGTCCTAACTAGTCTAAGCAGACGCTGCATCTCCTGCCTCCCAGGCTTTGCACTTGTCCCTCTTTCCCTCAGCCTCCTATCATCCCAGATTTCCTTTAGCGTTGAGCCAGAGGGCCGCGCGCTGGGGGAGCCCTTCCTGTTCACACCCAGCACGCTGTCCTGTACACACGTGTGCAAGCGTGTCTTGTCTCCCTGATAGAGTGTAAGCCGCCTGAGGACAGGCCTGCTTCCTTTCCAGCTTGTCTGCCCAGCCCCCAAATGCGAGGTCACTGATGGCAGTTAATTGATGGGCAGTGCCCAGGCAGAGATAAGGAGGAGGGACTGTGGCTCCCCGCCACCTTCATCCCTTGGTGCCCCAGCGAAGGTGGGCAGAGGTGTCCGACTAGACGTCCGGCTCGCTGCGGGGATGCCCGGGCATCCTGGCAGAGTGGGCCAGCCCTCGCTCAGGGCCTGACTTTGGCAGGGGAGCTCAAGACACTGATGGAGTTCCGGGCCCACACCCAGGCCTCTCCGGGTCATTTTTAGCTTTGTTGACCTCATTTCTTCCCTTTCGTTCTGGAGGAGGGCCAACGTGGCCTCAGTACACTGGAGTCAAGGCACAGTGTGTCCCACCTGGCGATGGGACCGAACAAGCTCAGGAGGCTCTGACAGGCCGGGCATAAGCAGTCCCCCTGCACGTGTGGAGTGGAGGCGGTCCCCCACGCGCACATGTCGCTTTCTTTTGAGCACGGTGCCATCTTGGATGGGGGCCTGCCGTGCGGGGCCATCCTGGGCCAGCCTCACTCCCGTCACTCAGTCGGTTCTGAAGTTCTCCAGAGAGACCCCGAGCATGGCCTGGCGTCCCTTCTGAGCACCAAGTGAACATGTGCCTCGTTTTTCAGGCAGGCATATGTTGGTATTCAAGCCAGGTGGCCAAGGTTGAGTTCTCTGCAGTAGACGTTGATGCTTGGCAGGTTAGCTCAACAACGGACCCCCGGGTCTGGGCCGTTACCTACCCGGGTGATCTCCAGAATCTTCCCAAGACAATTCAAACGGAGATGATTCCGTTTCCTGGCACGGCTCTGGTGCACTCTCTGGGTTTCATACAACATTGAGGTCAGCACAGCAGCTCTGTAGACCTTCCGTTTGGTAGGCAGTCTAATACATCTTCTCTCCCATGCTTTCCTTCGGAGCCTCCCTAACACTGAGCCAGCTCTGGCCTCAGCTTCATCATCTGTGTGGACATCCCCGGAAAGTGTATGGCCGAGGTAAGGGGACTTACCGTAGCGTTTGAAATGTCTCTGTTTGCTGTAACTGGTGGTTCCATGCATGGAGACCGTGGTGCTGGCTGGTAGAGAATCTGTGTTTTCTTGCTGTTCATTGTCAGGCCAGAATTAGCACAGGCAGCAGAGAACTGATCCGTACTCTGTTACATCTCAGCCTCAGGGGGTACACTGAGTGCACAATCATCTGTGAACAAAAAGTCACGCACCAACTCTCCCTCCACTTTAGTCTTGGCTTGTAGCCTTTTCAAGTTAACAAATTTACCATCATCAAAGTAGTTGGCCTTAATGCTGTTTTTGTCTTCTTTGAAGGTTTCTGACACGACTCCCCACACACCCCAAATGAAAGCCCTCCTTTGTAGATGGCACACTGGGCCTGGAGTCAGGAACACTCATCTTCCTGAGTTCAAATCCAGCCTCGCTTACTAGTTGTGTGAGCCTAGACAAGTCACTTAACCCCGTTTGCCTCAGTTTCCTCATCTGTAAAATGACCTGGAAAAGGAAATGACCAACCACTCCAGTATCTGCCAAGAAAACCCCAAAATGGGGGCAGCTAGGTGGTGCAGCCTTGGAGCCAGGAGAACCTGAGTTCAAATCTAGCCTCAGACCCTTTAGACACTTGACACTTACTAGCTAGGTGACCCTGAGCAAATCACTTAACCCCGATTGCCTCACCAGAAAACAAAAAAGAAAGAAAGAAAACCTCAAGCAGAGTCACGAAGAGTCAGACACAGCCAAACAGATAGTCAAAATGAATCAATCCACTGACTCAGTCTGTTTGCACACCTCCAGGCCCAGAGATCCTCAAAGAGTCCACTCTTATAACAGTAATTATATCATCACAGCAGCGTTTAGGAAGCACTTGACCGACCCTCACAGATGAGCACGCCGAGGCAGACGGCGGCCGTGACCTGCCCAAGGTCACACAGCTAGGAAGGGGTCACATCTTCCAGCCTCGGCTCCGGCACTCTGTCTGCTGGGTTATCTAGCTGCCCCCTAGATTAGCACTGGTACAGACAGCATCGTTTGTTCTCCGTACCCCAGCTCAGCGGCCCCACCCTTGTTCCAGTTCTTTCCCACAACCAAAACTGCCCTCATAAATGTCTTGGGGTGTGAAGGCCTAGTAGTGGTATCACTTGATCAAGGGGTGATTTGGGGGTGTCTCAGGGGGACCCACAAGTCAGTGCATTTTTGTGAACTAAATATACTAACACTGTAAATGTCACTCGAATAAGATGTTTAAGTGTATTTGACTCCTAAGTACTGATAGCACTTGATGCAGACGTGAATCCTGGCACAGCCAGCCTCCAGGGAAGGGGGGCGGGGGGCTGCAAGGTCAGAGGATTCTGGAGGCTCAGCTCCTGCAACATCTTCATTTGGCAGAGCTGGGGCCTGAAGCCTAGAAAGGAGGCGGCGCTCTTTGCCCAAGAGCCCCCGGGTCAGGGTCAGTGGCGGCTGGGTTCTGACCCAAGCCCCCTGACTGCCTGCGGGCCCTCCTCTACCCCAACCAAGAAAGCAAAAGGGAACTTGGAGAAACCAGATGGGCCACAGTCCCATTTCCTCCCTGGCGCAGGTGTCACGCGCACCGTCTCCCACTGACGGGGGCTCGGGATTCAGCTGGCCTGGGTGCAGCCCGGGGCCAGACCCCAGAAAGATGGGAATTAGCTGTTTCTCATATTCTCAACCTCCCTGAGCCCCCACCTGCCCCAGACGCTTCTGAGCTAGGGGCACTGTTTGCCTCAGTTTCCTCATCTGTAAAATGAGCAGGTTGGCGTCCAGGGTCCTTTCCAGCTGGTCCCCCGGGCCTGGCGTGCTCTCTCTCCTCCCCTCTGCCTCCTGGATTCCTTTAAGACAGCTTACTTCCCCCCTTCTTCCAAAGGGCTTTCCCAGTTCCCCCTCGGTTGAGAAGTGCCTTCTCTGTGTTGATTTTCTCCGGCTGTCCTGCTGTTTTCACGTTGTCTTCCTCACCAGCCTGTGACCTCCTTGAGGGCAGGCCGGGGCCAGGTTTTGACCTTTGCATCCCTAGCCCTCACTTGGCAGATAACATATGTTTGTTGACTGCCTATCTGACCCCTCCACTCAAGCTGAGTTGGAGAAGGGATGGCTGATCTTAGCTCCTGCTTGGTCTTTGTTCTCTCCTCCCAGAAGCCTGGTCTTTGGGATAGAAGAGTCTCATCAAAACTGACTGATGGCCAGTTGATCCCAAGCGTAAGGAAGAAGACAATGAGAGAGGACCTGGTTACCTTTGGCTCAATTCCATCCAATTCACCAACAATGTACTAGTTCATATGGGATGGGGGCAAGCTTGGAGTCAGGAAGGTCAGGGTTCAGGGTTCCCCCAGACAAGTCCAGGCTGTGTGACCCTGGGCCGATAGTTAACCTCTTCATGGCCCCGGGCAGTTAGCTCTCTAAGGCTGGACATTGCAGGATTTTTGGACGTCTCCAGAGCTGCCCTGGGGCAGGGATTGCCATGAGGGTGATTCTCCTGTAAAGATAAAATTGTGGTTCCGAACCTGAAAAATGATGTCCCTGGCTGGAGATGAGCTGGAGATACAAAGACCCAAACAGCTCCTGCCTTCAGAGAGCTTACAGTCCCCTGAGAGGAGATAATGAAACACAAAGCGTATACCAAGTAAACACAGAATAATTCTGGAGGGAGGGGAAGGGAAGACCCCCAGCGGGAGGGAGAACAAGAAAGCCCTCTGCTGGGAAGGCAGGCAGGCAGGCAGGCAGTGCCGTTAGGGTTGGGCCGAGAGGAAAGCTCCCATCCCCAGTGGCAAAGGCGAAGAGGCGTGGGGACCAGGAGTGAGGCCTTGGGTCGAGGCGAGGAAGGCAGAGCGAGAGGCCAAAGGGGAAGGCCTTGAAGGGTTGCAGGGAGGAGTTGGAGGGGGCTTTGGATGAGTCCTTTTTTTCTAATCCCAAGCTTCTTGAAGTGGGCAGTGACGCAGTCAGACCCACGCTTAGGAATATCAGGCAGACGGCTGTGTGGAGGATGGGTGAGAGGGGAGGGAGGCTGGACGCGGGGAGATCGCTTCTTAACCTGAGGTCTGTAGACTAACAGATTTCAGGGGGCAAACAATTCTGTCTCTATTTCCCCTGGGCTCTAACTGAAATTTGGAACTTACCTCCATTAGGAATGTAGGCAATGAGACACGCTTCTGAAAAGGGGCATGAAGGAGTGTGTAGAGAGCACCCACTGTGTGCCAGGCACTATGCTCTGCCCTCCAGGGGCTTACATTCTATTGGGGGGAAGACAATGTACAATGTACAATGTAATTTCCCAAGAGGAAGAGTGGGAGCATCTGGGGAGACTGAGGCAGGGCTCCCGGGGAACGGCCCTGCAGGGGACAGACGGTGGGGCTTGAGCTGGCCTTTGGAAAGGGCAGAGGCGCTGGGGAGGTTCATGCCAGGTAGGAGGTGTACTTTGGCCCGAACATTCGACGGGCCGCGGAGCTTCGTGCCGGGCACTGTGCCGAGCGCTACCCAGACATTCTGTCCCGTGACCCTCACAACAGCTGCACTTCTGCTCTCTTAGATTTGAGGAAACGGAGGCAGGCAGAAGTGAAATGACTCGCCCAGAGTTCCACCGCTGGTGAGTGTCTGAAGCCAGATTTGAACCCAGGCCCTGCTGACTCCAAGCCCAGCCTTCAGTGCCTTATGCTGCCTCATTTACTTGAGCAAGGGAACAGCATAGGCAGCCCCACACTTTAGGAAGAGCTGATCCGTAGCAGGTACAGGGTGGATGTTCATCGCGGCGGTAGGGTTAAAGGGACAAACACCAGAGGGTCTGTAGAGATAGTCAGCCAGCGTTAGCAGCTGCCTGGAGATGGGGGAGGTGGCTGAGTGAGGAGTCAAGGCCTCTGAGACCAGAGAGAAGCCTGGAGGGGCAGAGTCCAGCAGCCCGAGGCCTTTGGGGCCACGTGGAGTCCTCGGACCAAAGCGTCTGAGCCCTGCCTACCCAGTGGGGTGAGTGAGCAGAGGATGAGGGAGTTCTGCTGTGAGAAGCCCCAGCTCTCTGCTGGCCCGATCCCAGGCATCTGATCTAGACCCAGAGAACCTGAGTTCAAATCCCGATGTGTCACTTACAGCCTGTGTGACACCAAGCAGGCCTTGGAACCTCTCTGGGGCTCAGTCTCTTCTGTAAGATGAGGAGCTCCAAGTAGGACCGCTGGGATTCCTCCTGTTTCTAGTTGTACGATCCTCTGAACTCTCCTGACTGATTCCCTGTGGCCACATGGAGGAGTCTTTGAATAGTGTTATTGATAGCTCTCAATTACTCAGATGTCCAAGCTGAGTCTTCCCCAGCCGGGTGCCTTTGGGACCCTTTTCCTCATCCACGTCTCACCAGCAGGGTTAGTCCCATTGCAGAGGCCAGAATGCGTGTAGGCTCTGCTACATTTTCTTCCTTGGGGCTGCTCCTCTGTACCTTTCCCCTTTGGGTGGCTGACCTGGAGGGAGGAGGTTGAGGGATGCTGAATACCTAGCCAAAGGTGGTTCCCCCATGATTCCAGCATGCTTTAGAAAGAGGGAAACTGCCTCGGTGGGAGGCCCTGAGCTGCCCACCCAGTCCTGAGTTGGTCCAGGAGGAACAGGAGGCCTAGAAGGGAAGGGCCTCAGAGCTCAGCGGTGCCCCCAGAGCTACGGTGCCTGCGTGGGGGGAAAGCATCAAGAGTTTGGATGTCCATTTCTCCTGATTTCTCCCCAAGGAAGCCCTGGCTCACTGCATCCTCCCGGTTCACTACTGCAATGGGACATTGCATAATTAATAGTGACATGTATTTTTGGGAGGCTCTGGAGGGGGGAATGGAGGTTCAAAGCTGTTAGGAAGTCGATATGAACCCCAAAAGACCTGCCTCCCTGGGGACCTGATTCTCCACCCAGAAATTCAGCTCAATTCAGAAATTGCAGCTGAGTTTTACAGTAACTCAGGTGTGAGCCTTGGAGTCGGGAAGACCTCAGATGCTTCCTCGCTGTGTGGCTCTGGCCAAGGCACTTCATCTCTGTCTGCCTCAGTTTCCTCAGCTGTAAAGTAGGGATAATAACAATACCTGCCCAGGCTGTCGTGAGGAGGATTAAATGCGGTAATGTTTGTAAAGTGCTGTGCAGACTTTGAAGCAATATATACATGTATATATACATATATATGAAACACTTGATATAATTTGATCAAATGAGATAATGTTTGTAAAACACTCAGTAAAACATAGTAGGTGCTTAATAAATTGCTTGTGCCTTTCCTCCTCCTTTGGAGATGGTGATGTTATTAAATAATCATTACAGGCAAGTACTGTGCTAGGCATGGGGGCACAAAGAGAGAACAGTGCCTGCCCCCAAGGACCTTGTACTCTACTCTGAGAGGAGGGAGGAAACAAGCATTTCTAGAGAGCCTGCTAGGTGCTAGGCACTTTACGAATGTGATCTCACTGGATCCTTGAGACTGTGGGAGGTTGGTGCTTGTATTGTCCTCATTTTACAGTTGAGGAAAGACAGAGGTTAAGTGACTTGCCCAGGGTCTCAGATAGTGTCTGAGGTCACATTTGAACTCAGATCTCCTTGTCTGAAGGACCGGTGCTCTCTCCACTTAGGCAGCCATCTAGCTGATCCTTAGGTACCAGAAATTCCCTGGACTCCGGTTCCCAGGAGATTGTAGGTGTAGTCACAGAGTGGTGGCATCACAGGTGAAGATCCTTGTTGGTAGAAAGTCTGCTAGGAAGTGAGAGGCTGGGAAAGCCGGGGACCAAAATACAGAGGGGGCCCAAGCCAGATTGGCCTCTTTATGGCCAAAACGTCCTCACTGACCCTAAGGAAAGTCCAGCACCTATGGTGAGGGCGATTCCGTGCTGAAGAACCTACATTTGTGCACGCGCTTTCGATATTCATTTATCTTCATGTGATCAGAGGCATACTGAGAAGCAGGAAGAGCTGGGTTCATGCCGCCTCCGCCTCTGCCTCTCGGTGCCCACAAGCGCTGTTCCGAGGGGCAGAGCAGGCGCTCTCTGCACTGATGGAGGGGAATCACCCACAGAGCTGGTCACTGTGTGAATACTTACACTTGTCTATGTAAAGCAGTAGATTTCTTCTGAGGAGCAAGTTTGGGCAGAGTGTAGAAGGCACGTGAGGGAAAATCATTTTTGTGTTATGGGGGCTCTTAATCCTACTGGGGTCCTGGCCTTCTTTAGGGGAAGTCTAGGGAAGCCGAAGGACCTTTTTCTCAGAATTATGTTCTTAAATGCATTAAACAAAAAACAAGGGATTACAAGGCAATCATATTGAAATGCAGTTTAAAAAGATAAATTCCCAGGCCCCACATTAAGTGAGATTAAAAATGTCTCTTTATTTATTTATTTTTGCTATTTTTGGTGAGGCAATTGGGGTTAAGTGACTTGCCCAGGGTCACACAGCTAGTAAGTGTCAAGTGTCTGAAGCTGATCTGAACTCAGATCCTCCTGATGAAAGCCTCTTTAATCATGAAGACAGTGAGTATTTGTTGATTAAGTGAATCACTGAGATAAATCCTTTCTGCTCTACTTGACAACAATTCTGCTCCAATTCAGCAAAGACAGATTGGGAGGGACGCAGGACAAATGACTGAGCTGCAGACTCTGTCTTTAAAAATTCATGAAGCCTTGTTTTAGGGTTCAGGGTCAGATTCCTGGAGTTCTTCCCAGGCTTGTTTCTGCTCTGGTATAGTGATGCTGGGCGGCCCAGCTCCTACCACCACGAGCTCGGTCAGAGAGAATTACTTGTCCGCCTGCCACCAGAGGGCGCTCGGTCCGGAGCCCTGTCAGCCTGGCCAGCCCACTCAGAGCGCTCTGGCCAGGTTCTCTGCTTTGGCTGGGAAGCGGTGACTCTCCAGGGAAGTTGCCCGTCTTATTTAATGGGAAATGTGACTGCGTAGAGGTGTCCTCATTTGGACTGAGTTTGTCTGTTTCTGGAACCCAAGCAGGGTCTTCAGATCTCAATAGATTCTTGCCTACTGAAACTAGGCGACTTTAAAAACCCAAAGGCCGCTAAACTTAATAAAGTCCTCAGCCGGAGAAGGGAGCACGCTGTTGAGTCCGTGTGACCCTGTGACCACATGGGTCCAGACGGAGCGTGGCCCGGGGCCACGGGCAGCAGCACTGGGCACAGCTGCCCAAAGCAGCTGGTTGGGGCAGGCCAAGCTGGGAGGGCTTCAGCATCCCCCTGCATCTTGTGCCTCCCCCTCGGGCGCGAAGCCTCTGAAGCCTGTCTCCTCCACAGGGTCAGCGCTTTTTGCTTCTGGAGGAGCGGACAGTCGTGAATCTGCTGCCTCAACCTCTTCAGTGGGAGCTGTCTTCTTTAGACACTGCCAGGTGTCTGGGCAGACCCAGGACTTCAGGGGCACAGAGCCTGTGCACAGGAGGGGAGCTCAGCAGCCTCTTGCAGGACCCAGGCCCGAAGAATCCCCACATCTGTATTGTCCCCAGCAAGTGGTCGCTGGCCTCTGCCTGCAGACCTCCACAGGAGCATGCGCTTTGGGATGGCTTCTGTGCTTGGGAAGATTTCACTGACGTGCAACCCACCTTGGCTTCTGCGACTTCCCTCCCCCTTCTCCTCATCCCACCCCACGTGGCTTCTGAGAATTGGCTTCATCCTTTCTCTAGCATTGAGAGCCGGCCTCAGCAGCTTCTGCCTTCCTCTCTCCCCACTCTGGGCTCAGGTCACAGGTCAAGGAATGAATCCCAGAAGCCCCAGGATGTTTCCCTCCTGGCCACCTTCTGGGGCCCCACCTTCTTTCTCAGGACTGAGCGGAGAATGTCTGCATGCCAGTGTCTTGCAGGATGGCCTCCTACACACCTGCTGTACGTACAAATTGTGCAAATTCCAAGTTACCTTAAATGTATGTGCACGTCTTCCCTTAGGTAACGAGGTGGCACATTGGTTTGAGAGCAGGACTTGGGATCAGGAAGTCCTGATTTCAAATCTTACCTCAGACACTTATTAGCTCTGTGATCCTGGGAAAGTCCCTTTACCTCTCCAGGCCTCAGTTTCCTTATCTGTAAGATGAGGATAATAATAGCACTCCTAGGATTATTGTAATTCTCATAAAGCACTTTGAAAACCTCAAAGGGCTGCACAAAACTTTGCTATTACTGTTACTGTCATTATTCCCTAATCACATCTGACCTGACATGCAAGTTTCAAAATGATTGAGGAGGGGGCAGCGAGGTGGCACAGGGGATAGAGCACCGGCCTTGAAGTCAGGAGGAGCTGAGTTCAAATCCAGCCTCAGACCAAACATTTGACACTTACTAGCTGTGTGACCCTGGGCAAGTCACTTCGCCCCAGTTGCCCCCCCAAAAAAATTAAAGCCACATGTAATAATACCAATTAAAATTTACTTTTAAAAAAATGAATGAGGAGGCCAGTGATAGGAGCTATCCCAAAGGGGAATGATTGCCTCGGTTGCCGGTCACTGGAGGTCTTCGAGTTTACGCTGGTGATCCCTTCCTGCCCAGGTTAGTATAAAGGGGATTCTCTGTCCAGAGGTCCCCCCTAATTCAAAGCCCGTGACTCTAGGGGTAAGGATCCTATCTAAAATGAGGGGGTGTAAGTTCCCCTTTGCTCCTCTCTATAGTCGTAGATGGATCCACTCTGGGGGGCGCCTCCCTGCCTGGGAGACAAGAGCCACCAGTCAGTTCAGAGCTCCTAAGGTCACATCTGTCCAGCCATCCTTCCTTTCTTCCTTCTTGGGGCTCTGGTCCTTCCGCATGGCCTCCCCCAATCCTGTCCACCTTGCAAAGGGAAGTCTCGCTGTCTTGCATTCCTGGGTATGGCATCCCCCTGGTTCTTGCCATACATGGATGGGAAAGGGGCCTCCTTAGCACATGGTGTCTCTAATCTGCTGGGCTGTGGCAGGAGGTCAATGGACTCAGCCTCAGAGAGATAAGGAGCAAAGCCAAGCCTTAGGTCTTAACAGCTTGAGACTCAAAGAATGGAAACAATCCGTGCAATCTATAAACAAGGGTTAATTCTAGTGCTCCCAAGGAAGGAGGCATGTATTTTTAGGCTTCCAGTAGCAGGGCCAAATTCAGGAGCATGCTGGGATGAGGAGTAGGGTATTTGTGCGTGTGTATGGGGATGTGTGCGGATGTGTATATATACACATACATATGTATGTATATAATGTTTGCATGCATAATAGTGGTAACAGCTAAGGCCAGCAGGGCTGATGGTCCCACCCACTGCCCACCTGCTAGGCTTCTCCTCCCCTCTGCTCTGACTTTCTCTCCTACTAGACCCTCCCCTCTGGGAGGGGCTTTCCTCTCAAGCCAAGCCCAGGGGGCCAAATGGAAGGAGCTCAGTCTCCCTACCAGCCCAGCTCCTGGGATCCAGTACGCTAAGGCAAGGTCTAGAGGAATCCTGGCAAAGCCCTTTCTTCTTCCCTGGGAAGTTGTAAAGTGAACCAGTGACTTTCCTTTGTAGCTTTGAGCCCCCACGTTCAAAACAATGTGCCACTGGTTTAAATTCAATCCCCTCCCTTCCTGGCCATCTCAGCTGTTGGCCTCTACCACCTTTTAAGATAATTCTGAGTTCAGGGACCCTGCCCGTGGTTATCTTGACCGCATTTTTTCAGGCTTGAGAATCAAAGTATTCAAAAACAAAAAGGGAAGCAGATTCTTAAGATGCAGACTTTCCCAGCACGCCAGGGAAAGGCACCAGGCTCCACATGGCTTCTCCTCTCCCCACAGTCCTTTAAGATGAGGGGAGTGGACTAGGTCTGCATCCCAAAGAGATAAAAACAAAAAGGGAAAGTGCTTTAAATTTTATGAAGCGCTTTGCAAACATTGTTTCATTTGAGCCTCACAATGACCCTGGGAAGCAGATGCGATTTTTGTACATAAATGTACAAAAATATTTACAGCGGCTCTTTCTGTGGTGGCAAAGAACTGGAAATTGAGAGGATGCCCATCATCTGGGGAATGACGGAGCAAGTTGTGGTATATGAATGTGATGGCATACTGTTGTGCCAGAAGAAACTTCAGAAGAACCTGGAAAGACGTCTGATGCTGAGTGAAGCCAGCAGAACCAGGAGAACGTTGAACACAGTGACAGCAATATTGTATGATGATCTACTAGGAATAACTTAATTATTCTCAGCGGGATAAAGATGCAAGACAATTCGGTAGGACTCACCATGAGAGGTGCTGTCCATTTCCAGAGAAAGAACTAATAGATCAAAGATACTTTCTCTTTACTTTCTTTATTTTTCTTGGGTTTTTTTGTCTATGTTTTCTTTCACAGAATGATTTACATGGAAATGTGTTTTGTATGACTATACATGTATACTATGTCAAGTTGCTTGCCTTTGAAATGAGGGGAGGGAGGGAAAGAATTTGGAACTCAAAACCTGAAAAATAAGAAGAATGGCAGAATTGTTTTTACATGTAATTGGGGAAAAAGAAAATATTAAATTTTAAAAAGAAACAAAAAAATCCCTAGCCAAAAAAAAAATGAGAGGAGTGGGTCTATGACTCATATCAAGCCACTCCAGAGGTCTCAAGATCAGAGCAAAGTTCAGGGGTGGGGAGGGGGTGCTGCTGACCTAGGAGGCAGGTCAGGAAGACCTGAGTTCAAATCCAGCTCCAGACACTTACTGGCTGTGTCACTTCACCTCTGCTTCCTCAGTTTCCTCAGTTGTAAAATGGGGATGATAACAGCACTTCCCTCCCGTGGTTGCTGTGAGGATCCAATGAGATGTTTGTAAAACACGTAGCTCAGTGCCTGGCACGTAGTAGGCGCGTAATAGATGCTGGCTTCCTTCCTTCCTTGGCGATGCTTAGGGTGACTGCCAAGACAGTGTTATGTATAACAATAGTGGCTAGCGTTTATACAGTGCTCTAAATTTGTGAAGCGCTTTGTAAGCATCATTTCATTGGATCCCCACAGTGACTCTGGGAAGCAGATACTATCATGATCCCCATTTTACAGATGGGAAAACTGAAGCAGGCAGAGGTCTGTCTCAGCGGTGTTACCCCCCCCGCCCCCCAGGAACGCACTGATTTATGGCCCAAACCTCACGTTCCATTCCAAAACAACTCATAGAGCAGGCAGGGGGACAGTGCTCCTTTCTCCTGCGCAGCCACACAGACGGGTTCCTGCTTGGGAGGGTTTACCGGGACATGGTATGATCAGGGTAGGGAAGGTTGGCTTTGGAGGATCCCAGTGTAGGAATTTAGAGAAAATGATTACACAACCCGAAAAACCCCACGCCCAAATGGAACACCCCGTAAGGCGCCGAGCCCTGGGAGGTGGAGAGCCCGATGCTCTGCCGCAGTCAGACGTGAGGTGGCAGGCGCTCTTCGGGGGGCCACGGCTGGGCATGGACCCCGGCTAGCATCCCCAGGAAAGGATAAAAGGGGTGCTTTCTAGGCAGAGGACTGACTGGCCCCAAGATCTCTAGGAGCCTCCCCTGGCCAAGGGCCAGCTTGGGAGTTGAGCCACCTGTGGACTGGCCACACCCTGACCCCTCCCATTGCATCACTGTTTGCTTTCCGGGTTCAATCCTTGCCAGGGAGGTTTGGGCTCCCAGACAGGGGCTGGGACGTCTTTGGTGTGGGGAACAGCCTGATGAGAAACGCCTTCTCTTAAGAGTTGTAGGGATAATAGCTGCTTGGGACGCTAAGATGTTCTGTGCCTGGCCCCGGGTCTCACAGCAGGGAAGGAAGCACCAGTCAGCTCTGCAGGCGTTTAAGTGACTCTCCATCCACCAGTCCCTCCCTGCTGCAATAATGCTGGGGTGTGCTTCCTGGAAGGGGCGGGTGTCGCTACCCGAAGAAGGGAAGGAGGTCCGGATCCTAATGGGACGTGAGTCACAAGCCAGACCAGCCATATATGGGCATTGACCATGAGTAAGCTACAGGGCGGGGCAGAATCATGAGTCAAATTGGGGGTGGGGGTGGTGATAGTATTTATAAGTGATTCTTCTACGTAGGAAAGTCCCAGACTTTGGAAAAGCCTGAGGGGTGGGGTGGGGGGCAGGGAATCAGTGCTTGGTGTCAAACGCATAGAAAATCATCCCTACCAGCAGCACACTGACGTAGAAAACCACAAAGTCGCATTATCTATGTGGTATTGTATTTTTATTTATTTTGTTAAACATTTGATGACAGTTAATGGGGCAAAACTCGGGAGTTTTGAGTTCAACACTTTGCTTTAACAAATTCCCAAGCCATCGGCAACCACAGCCGGGGGGGGGAGGGGTCGCTCCTTACCTTGCGCCCTCTTTCCCTCCCCTGCCCACCTTTACAAATGGGGATCTCGCCCGTTTCATGCAAAGCTCCGTCTACTCTGATCACACTCGCCCCGCTTCTCTCCATTTTGCCTTGGGCCAACTGCAATGTGGATTCTTCTGAGACCATGATGGTACCGGATTCAGAGTCACAGAATTTGAGCATTGGAAGTGACATCCATGCCACCTAGTTTAATTCTCACAACAAAGGAATAGCCGGTGTTGTGTGCCTGGCAAGCAACCCATTGCTCAAGGAGGGAAAACTCATCTCTCTGGAGGAGCTGTGGACAGCTCTCAGGGCTAGAAGTTTCCCCCAAATTGGCCTCTTTGTGACTTTCCTCCTTTTGAGGCCAAACAGAGCAAAGTTACACCTTCCTCCATGTGGCAGCCATGCAGATACTCGAAGACAGGATTCCCCTGAGGCCAAACAGCCCTGGATCCTCAACACCCCCTCCCCATATGCCATAGACTGAAAACCCTTCACCGTCCTTGACGCCCCCTCTTGACAGCTCCAGATTACTAACATCATTCTCAAATTCTGGACCCCAGAAGTGGACATGATACCCCAGATGAGGCTGCCCAGGAGAAAGCACAAACTCCTTTTTCCTAAAAAGCTTTGCCTTTCCACGAAGCCCACTGGCTCCCTGATGTTACTGCTGACTCAGCTTTGCAGGCAGAGGTACTGTCCCTAGCCTCTACTTGTTCAACTGATTTTTTGAGCCCCTTCTGGCTGGGCCTGTATGCACTTTACAAATATTAACTTGTTTGATACTGCCAACAGACCATGAAAGGTACAGGTTCTTCTTGTCCTTATTTTACAGTTGAGGAAACTGAGGCAGAAAGCAGTTAAGTCACTTGCCCAGAGTCACACAGCTAGGAAGGGTCTGAGGCTGGATTTGAACTCGTGTCTGCCTGATTCCAGGCCCAGTGTCTTAACCACTGCACCAGCAGCTGCCTCACCTGTAAATTTGAGGAGCAGGCCATCTACGCCTTTATCTGGCCAAGCAGACTCAGATCACTGAGGCACCCCACCGGAGACCACTGTCAGGTTGACATCCAATCCCCAATGGCTATTTTTTTAGTCCAACTATTTAGCCCGTTCCAAATCCATCTAATGTACTGGCTTCTGGTCTACATCTCTCCATCTTCTCCGCAAGAAGTGTACAGGATACTTTATCAAAAGCTTCACTAAAATCTGGGAAAACTCTAACTACAGTATTCCTCTGAGTGACTAATTCAGGAGTCAGCAGACCATGGCCCATGGGCCCAATCCTACCCACTGCCACCTGTATGACAATGTCCAGTATGAAAATGCAAAAACCAATTCTCAGCTCGCAGACTACACAAAAATGGGGGGGGGAGCAGATTGGGCCCGTGGGCCAGTTCCCCAGTCTCCAGCCTCGTGGAACAACCCAGTTAGAGAAGGAGATGAAGGAAATGGTCTTAGTGGTGTTGGTCAGTCATAGAACATCATGAAGAGGACATTTGCATAAATGTGGCAGAGAACAGTGGAAGCTGTGGGCTGTTTGCCAAGCACAAACCAGCCCGCTCTCATCTTCCCATTCACCACCCAGCTGTGGGGTTATCCACAACAGATGTGCTGACAGACTGGCCCAAGGAGGCACTCACAGCCACAGGTCACAATCTGGCCACTGTCCTTTGCATCCACTTTTTTCCCCCAGTGAGGACACAGGAGAGAAACTTTAGATATGATCATTCACAAGGTTGGTATGGAGGGGGGATACTCCTGGCAGTCCCTAGGACACCGGCTTTTCCAGGGGAGGGTGTATGATCTTGGCCTAGCATGTGACCAATCTCTAGCACTCTTCTCTGAACAGAGAACAAAGAAGTAATTCAATTCTGCCAATGTGAACAGGCACCCAAAGCTTGTTAGGACCTGGGTATTTAAACCCAAGGTATTTAATTTCAGGAATTCTCAAGTGTGAAAGGAAGGAAGGAAAGAAAGGAAAGGAAAGAGGGAAGGAAGAGAGAGAGGGAGGAAGGAAAGAAGGGAGGAAGGAAGGAAAGAAAAAAGGAAGGAAGGGAGGGAAGGAAGGAAGGGGAGGGGGAGAAAGGAGGAAGGGGAGAAATGAAGGAGGGAAGGAGGAAGAGAAGAAGGGAGGAAGGGAAGAAAGAAGGGAGGGAGGGAGGAAAGAAAAAAGGAAGGAAGGGAGGGAAGGAAGGAAGGGGAGGGGGAGAAAGGAGGAAGGGGAGAAATGAAGGAGGGAAGGAGGAAGAGAAGAAGGGAGGAAGGGAAGAAGGAAGGAAGGAAACATGTATTTATTAAATGCCTACTATGTGCCAGGCACTATGCTAAGCACTTCATAAATAACTCATTTGACCCTCACAACAACCCTGGGAAGGAGGTGCTATTATTATCCCCATCTTATAGTTGAGGAAACTGAGGAAGAGGTTAAGTGACTTGTCCAGGGTCACAAAGCTAGTAAGAATCTGAGTCTGGATTTGAACTCAGGTCTTCCTGACTCCTGAGTCTACACTCTGTGCCCTGTGGAGCCACCTGGTTCCCCCTTGCTCAGTGGGCAGCAGGGTCAGTGGGCTACCAATGCTCTCCCACATACATGTGTGAGTACAATAGCCCCTAGTGACAGCAGCTGGGGATGCTATGAAGCAACTAAACAGAGACAGAGAGGCAGAGATGGGAGACCGAAAGAGAGAGAGAGAGGGAAGGGGAAGAAAGAAAGAGAAAGGGGGGTCAGAGACAGAGGCAATTCTGCAGAGTGGGTGTTGATGAACGACAGTTGGGTTGAGCTTATTAGAATTGCATTTATGACCATGATTTAATATTCATCATTCTCTTTCTCTCTCTGTCTCTCTCTCTCCCTCTGACCAGATTTTTAAAAATTGGGGGGGGGGGCTAGGCAGTGGGGTTAAGTGACTTGCCCAAGGTCACACAGTTAAGTGTCAAGTGTCCAGGGTCAGATTTGAACTCAGGTCCTCCTGACTCCAGGGCTGGTGCTCTATCCACTGTACCACCTAGCTGCTCCTCTGAGCAGATTTAAACAGCATGCCCATTTACATGCCTCATCACCATCCCGAAGTCCTCTTTGTTAATAACAACAGCTCACATTTAGACAGCACTTAAACGTTTGCCCATCTCTTTACAGCCATCACCTCATTTGAGCCTGCTCCTTCTAAGCAGCAGACATCACACCCAGAGACTGCTCATTTGTGGTGGGAAATGCCCAGTGCTGGGTGACCCTCCCAATGGCGGCTCTTTGGTGCCTGCGCTGCTGTTTCCAGATGCTTGTGTGTTTTGTCTTTGGTGTGGAAGCTCTGGCTTCAGGATATGCCAGCCATATACTTTTCCTGTTGAGGTCTCTTCCAGGAGATGATCAGTGGGTTCTTTCTATTTCCACTTTATCTTCTGGTTCTAATCTGGCAATTTATGATTTCACAAAATAAAGTATTCCAGATCTTAAACTGTATTATAAAGCAGCAATCATCGAAACTACTTGGTACTGGTAAAGAAATAGAGTGGTGGATCAGTGGAATAGGTTAGGTATGCAAGACACAGTAGTCAATGAGTATAGTCATCTACTGTTTGACAAACCCAAAAGACCCAGTTTCTGGGATAAGAACCCACTATTTAACACAAACTGCTGGGAAAACTGGAAAAGATTATGGCAGAAACTAGGCATAGACCAACATCTTACACCCTATACTAAGATAAAGTCAAAATGGGTACAGGATTTAGATATAAAGACTGATATTATAAGCAAAGTAGGAGAGCAAAGGATAGTTTACCTGTCACATCAATGGAGAAGGGAAGAATTTATGACCAAACAAGAGATAGAGAACATTATGAAATGCAAAATGGATGATTTAGATTATATTACATTGAAAAGTTTTTGCACAAACAAAGCCAATGCAACCAAGATTAGAAGGGAAGCAGAAAGCTGGGAAACAATTTTTACAACTAGTGTCTCTGATAAAGGCCTCATTTCTAAAATATATAGAGAACTGAGTTGAATTTATAAGAATACAAGTCATTCTTCAATTGATACATGGTCAAAGGATATGAACAGGCAGTTTTCAGACAAAGAAATTAAAGCTATCTATAATCATATGAAAAAATGTTCCAAATCCCTACTGATTAGAGAAATACAAATCAAAACAACACTGAGGTACCACATCACACCTATCAGATTGGCTAACATACCAAAACAGGAAAATTATAAATGCTGGGGAAGATGTGGGAAAATTGGAACACTAATGCATGTTGGTGAAGTTGTGAAATGATTCAACCATTTTGGAGAACAATTTGGAACTATGCCCAAAGGGCTACAAAAATGTGCACGCCCTTTGATCCAGCAATAGCACTTCTAGGGCTGTATCCCAAAGAGATCGTACAAAGGGGAAAAGGGCCCACATGTACAAAAATATTTACAGCAGCTCTTGCTGTGGTGGCAAAGAATTGGAAATTGAGGGGGATGCCCATCAGTTGGGGAATGGCTGAGCAAGTTGTGGTACATGAATGTAATGGAATACTATTGTACTATAAGAAATGATGAGCAGGCTGACTTCAGAAGAACCTGGAAAGACTTGTATGGACTGAAGCTGAGTGAAGGGAGCAGAACCAGGAGAATATTGTACACAGTAACAGCCATATTGTGCGATGACTAACTTTGATAGACTTAGCCCTTCTCAGCTTAGATCTCAGGATCTAAGACATCTCCAAAAGCCTCATAGTGGAAAATGCTATCCACATCCAGAGAGAGAACTATGGAGTCTGAATGCAGATCGAAGCATTCTGTTTGCTCTCTTTTAAAAAAAAAAAGTATGTAGGCTCTTTTTCTCGTGGTTTTTAGAAAGCTGGATGATTCTTAAATTATCACTCCTTGACCTGTTGTTTTGTTTTGTTTTGTTTTGTGGTTAACAATAATACTGTGTTCATATTATAACATTTATACAATGCTTTAAGTTTTGCAGTGCACTTCACAAATAGGTCATTTGGTCTTCACATCCGATCTACCACATGTGAGGTAGGTACTGTTAGTATCTCCATTTTGCAGGTGAGGAAACTGAGTCACACAGCGGTTAAGTGACTTGCCTGGAGTCACACAGTTAGTCAGCTTTGGAGGCTGGAACTGAACTCAGGTTTTCCTGACCCCAGTCCTGGTGCTCTATCCACTGGGCCATGTGTAGACTTGGTTCCATTTTTTTCAATTTTTTGACATTTCTTGCTCTCTTATTAGAGTCACTGAGGTTTACTCTTCTTACTAGAGCATTAATTGCCTGAGAAAAAATTGATCCTGTTCTGTTCCAAGTTATCCATTTTCCTTGTGATTCTTTCAGCTGAGCTTTTGTTTCATGTTTGTGTCACCTTCATTTCTTCTAGGTAGGGATGAAGTCCTTGGGGAACATTCATTTCCTCCCTTTTAGGCTGTATTGGTGGTTGTGGGAGAGTTATCATCCCCTGGGTCAGACGGGACAGCATTTGTGAAACACTTAGCATACGGTAGCTGCCTGATCAATGCGTGTTCTCCTGCGTCCCCTTCCCCTTCTAGGTTGGCTTTGGGGTATCTTTGGATCCATTGCGATTCATCGTCTTGGGTTTAGTCATTTCACCAGCCTTAGTTCCAGACCTGGGGCTTGGAGGCAAGGCCAGGACCTGCCTTTTGCTACATTTTTGGGTGAGCTGGTCAGCTACCCCTAGTCTCAACCTAGGTCATTTGGGTTCCTCTGCTGACCTCAACCTGCTAGGGCTAGATCACCTGGTGTTTGAGGTTCAGAGAACTATATATCTGGGACCCTCTATGGCATCTCGGGACAGAGAGTAGGGACGTCCAAGCCCACGTTCTGGTGGTGCCAGTCTGAGTGCTGTCTCAGGCGCAGACAGATGGCTCTGGTCCCTGCCGTGCCTGGTTGCTTGCAAGGTCCACAGTGTGGATTTCTGACTCCCTGGGGTCTGCTCAGGGGAGGCCTCTCCTCTTTCTGACTCTGATACAGAGCCTTTCTGGGCACGTGTGTCTCTGCCTAGGCTCTGGTGCTCTGTGAAGCTATCTGAGCTCAATCAGCAGCTCTCCTGGTGAGCTCACTCTCGTGTTGCCTGTGAGCTCCTGGCAGTTCTGGGATGGGAGAAATCAATCACTGTACCTGCCCATTTGATTTCTTGGTCATTATATGACCCAATGTTATTTTTCGGCCTTTGATGCAGGCAGGGTATGAAGGCTGAGTTCTCAGCATCTGCTCAGGCAGCCATCTTGGTTAGAACTCCATGGCTGGCTCGCCATAGCTTAGCCCAGTGCCTAGTATATAGTGGCTGTTTAATAAATGTGTATTAATTGACTGCATCCAAGTGCAGGGGCACCTCTGTTGTTGCTCCCTGCTGCTGTGGTTGGTGGACTTTGCTACCAGGTTCTGTTGGTGGGGGAGGAAGGGACCCTAGTGGCTCTTCTGACCTTTCAGAGTTCACAAGCTCGTATCCAAGATCCTTGTTTGCCTAAGATCAGTGAAGAGGAAACCCAAAATATGCAGAAATGCCATGTCCTCATGGGTGCCTGGTGGCCAGGCAGAGGACTGTAGCTTGCTGACACTCACCCTAACCCAGTAGCTCCCCACAATTCTGGCCTCTAACTACAGGAAGGGAAAGAGCCAATGGGCTGAGGGAGGGAGCATCCCTACCTTCGCACCTAGGCTCCGTTCTGGCTCAGCATCTCATGAGTCATCAGTCATGGCTCCATGGTCAACCAGAAGGCTCAGACCCTCAGTCATTCATGGCCATAGCATTCAAAGGAGACCAAGGCTCCACACTTGGTTGGATTGAAAGCAGCCAAGGAATGATCAATCAGGCAGGGGATTTCTATGCCTGCTTCAAGAACTGCTCCCTTCTCTCCCCTCCCCCATTACTTGGCTCTCTATTACAAATGTAAATGGAAAGGAGGCTGATGAATGGATTAGGAAACCCGACTGACCACATTTCCAGGATATGGGACTTTATGACTGGGAAGGACCCCACACCAGTGCATAGTCTAGCTCCCAGTAGATGGTCTTCCCTGGAAACTGTATCCAAAGCAGTTCATGACCTGATAGCCAATCTTCTGACATTGAGACCTTCCAAACCTAACTAGGCTGGTAGACACACAATCCGACTCGAACCCATTGTCAAAGCCTGGATAGTTGGCTAAGGCCCAGGAGAGATCTCATTCCACTGACGTGACTTTGGAGAACCCTACTTCACAATGAGGCGTCTGAACAGGCCTTTGGAGGAGGGATCGCAAATCATCTGGTGTAAAAGCCAAGAAGCAACATGGGGCGTGTTCCCTATTGCTAGACCTTGCCCAGGGTCACAGGATCATGAGAGAAAGAATAGAGTGGAAGCTGAGTGGAGCGAAAAGGAAAGAAAGGATGTGGGGAGTGTTTCGCTGTGTTACAGCAGCTGGTGTCCATCTCCACCACCTTTTAAAATAAGTACTGCAACATCATAAAGTTAAGCAAGAGAGTTACAAGATGGGAAAGATGTGTCCTTGGATGATACAATAGAAACCTCTTCCTTTTTAATGGAATCAAACCACTTTCATGTCTGCATGAATTTTGTTCTGTTCCAAACTCATTGTACCACATAGGACAAATAATCTAGAAAGTCTTCTTCTGAGAAGTGTGGGAGAAGGACCGAGAGCTAAAGAAAAAACAGGAGAAGGGGAAGGTGATTTGGAGGACTTGGGCATTATGAAGGGCAGAGGTCAAATTTGGGAGAATTTGGGAAGAGAAGAGCTACATAGGAGGATTGGAGAAGAATCTAGCAGAGGAGCCTGAGGAGGCTCCTGAGGTAGAAGAACAGAAGGAAAAAGAAAAAGCAAAAAAAAAAAAATGGTAGAAAAAATTCAAGATGAAAGGGAAGAAAAACCCAGAGAAGAAAGAAGTAATACACGAAGATTGGAAATTTGGTAAGACAAGGTTAAGAATTTAAGAAGCAAAGGGAAAGAATGTGAGTGAGGCTGTTGTCATGGTGCCTGCCAATGAGACAAGGAGAGAGAGAACTCTCCAAGTCATTGGTCCCAGTGGGTTCTTCAGGGAAGCTGCTGGCAAGTGGACAAAGGAGTGAACATCTCACTTATAGGAAGTACAGGGAGAAAAGAATGGTCCAAGAACCTGACTGGAGTGAGCAAAGCTTATATTTCTACCAAGACCAATAGACTCCTAGCTATACTGAAAGTTTGCCTAGTTTCCCTCCTAGAATGAAGATAAAGAGGACCAAAGAATAGCTTTCCACTTGCCAGATTAGCAAGGAGAATTTAGTGTTCTATAAAACAAACAAACAAAACCCCAGAGATTCCATGTGAAGACTACATTTTTACAAGGATGTAAAGGCAGAGGAGAATCCTGCCTGTGGCCAGAGGGTGGAGGGCCCAAGATTGTGACAAAAAGGAAGTGGGGAAGAAGCACCACTGGATAGTTGAAGCTAAGTAGCCAGCTGTGACTATTCCCAAGGAAGAGAGATTTTAATTCCCTGAAAAGATGCAGACTTTTTCCTCTAAGCAATGATGCGATTCAGATAAGAGACCAGCCAGTAAAAGTCAAGGGAAGAAGAGGTTGTCAACTCTCTGCTGAGAAAGACTGACCTTACCAAAAGAGAGACAGAAAGAAAAAGACACACACACAGAGGGAAAAGGAGACAAAGAGACAGAGACAGAGAAAGGAAAGAGAGAGGGAAGAGAGAGAAAGGAGGGAGAAAGGAGGGAGAGAGGAGGAGAGAGAGAGAGACAGACAGAGAGAGGTGTTGTCTTCCTGGGGCATGGAGCCAAGACCTGACAGAGACTGTCTCAACACTTGCAAAACCAGATGACTACTATGTACTTCTAGAGATTCACATAGACACAAATAACACTCCAGAAGGGATGGAGAAAGCATTGCTAAAGATTACCTCTGCACAAAATCATGCCCTCCTCCCCCTCTATTCCATCATCATAATCAAACCAACTCCACCATTGTTCCCAAATAGGGTGTGTCAGCCTACTCCCCTGGGCGTGGCACTCCCCCCTCTCTGTAACATTCCAGATCAGAGTTTCCCTCTCAGATGTAGGGGGTGTCCGAGGGAGGACCAGACCCTCTGGCATGAGGGCTGCCGAGCCCTTCTTGGGGCTGCTCATGCACCTGTGGTGTCTACCTGTCATCTAACTCTCACCTGTGGCTTCAAGAAGCTGTGGCATGCCCAGCAGCCACACCCTGGTAAAACCATCTTGGCAGAAGAGCTAAACCAGGTTGAGGGTAATCAACAGGCATCAAACCCCTTGGTGAGTTAGGGGGCTGTCTGCCCCACGCATGTGAAGACTACCCCCAGCAGAATGCGCCGATGAGAACAGTTTGTTCCAATGGCCATGAAGGCGGCTGAAGCAGATGCTGGCGAGCGCTTAGAGCTGGGTCAGTCATTAGAGACACCACGGTCATCCCCTGCATCCCGGGCCATCCCCAGGCATCCTGACTTTTGTCCCTCCACTGGACTTTGATGACTCTGGGAGAGAGAATGAGGCTGAGGACTTTGTGCAGCTCTGCCTCATGTAAATCTAATTCACTGGAAAGTCGAGACTCCATCCTGTGTTGTCAACAGTCCTCTACTAAAACAAAGGATGAACAACAGAATGTAAAGCTCCTTATGGGCAGGGACTGTCTTTGTTTACTGACAGCTAGGTTGTATGGTGGATAGACTGCTGGACCTAGAGTCAGGAAGGCCTGAGTTCAAATCCAGCTTCTTACTAGCTGTGTAACCTTGGGCAAGCCACTCAACCCCTGTCTGCCTCAGTTTCCTCACCTGTAAAATGGGGGTAATAATAGCACCTACCTCCCAGGCTTGTTATGAGGATAAAATGAGATCATATTTGCAAAGCACTTTGCAAACTTTAAAGTCTTATATTAATGCTAGCTATTGATATATATATATATATATATATATATGTATGCATGTAAGTGCCCAGCACTTTGCACAGTACCTGGCATAGTAAATCCCTAATAAGTGCCTTTTCTTTTGTTCATTCATTATACTAATCTTGGGCAAGAAAATGAAGGTGTGAAGGGCCGCAGATGGTATTTCCAAAACTGCTGCTGATCAGAGGCAAGGGCTTCAGAGGAGAGAAGTATATTTGGTAAGTGAGCAGATGGCAAGCAGATGGCATCTGTGAGCAGAATTTGGATATGGGGATCACAGCTTAGAATGCTGGAATGTGGGGCTCCTGGTCAAGGAAGGAATGCACCAGAAAAGGGCTGGTAAAAATACATTTGTCCTGCAAGCGTATTCCAAAGGGCTTTACAGGAAAAAGAAATGAATGGAAAAGCATTTATTATGCACCTACTGTGTGCAGAGCCCTGTGCTAGGTACTGAGGAGACCAAAAAGCCAGAGCTCAAGTTGGGCTGGATTGAAAGCAGTTTGTCTGCCAAAGATCTAAGTATGTTGGTGGTTTTCCAATCTGCAGTGTGAAATGCTAGCAAATCAAGCAAGCAAGCATTTATTAAGTGCTGACTGTGTACCAGGCACTCACAAGGGGCATGCGTGGTATGTTCAGGGAGGACCAGCCCCTCTGGTGGGAGGGCAGCCGAGCCCTGCTTGGGGCTGCTCACTCGCCCTCGGAGTCCACTTGTCGTCCACCTGTGGCTCCAAGAAGCTGTCGCACGGGCAGCACCCATGCTGTAGTAAAACTGTCTGGGCCAACAGGCTAAGCCAGGCTGAGGGTAACAGCCAGGCCTCAGGCCTGTTTGCGAATTAGGGGGATGGCTACCCCAAGTGTGTGAGGACCTCCCCCTATGGAGTAGGCGGCTGAGAACAATTTGTTCCAATGGCCACGAAGGCGGCTGAAGCGGAGGCTGTGGAGGCTATAGAGTGTGGTCAGACGTGGAGGACACCAAGGTCAGATGTGGAGGACACCAAGGTCATCCACTGCATCCCAAGCCATCGCCAGTCATCTCGCCAGTAGACTTTGGTGACTGTGGAAGAGGGAGTGAGGCAGATGACTCAGCACAGCTCTGCCTCATTTACATCCGATTCACCTGCAAGTCAGGACATCACTCCATGATGTCACTGGTCCTCTTAGAAATGAAGGATAAATAACACCATCCTAATGGGGGAGGTAACTAATACGTGCTTTGGAGGCAGACATCAGAACAGGGCTCAAGCCGATGGCACTGAAAGAACCTCCTGATCCTCTGGGATAGTCCTAGGATCCTAAGCGGGAGATGCAGCTGCCCTCTGGAGATGAGCAGGAGTTGGGATAAAGGACCCCCAGAGGCTATGAGGGTTACAGAGGAGTGGACCGAAAATCCCCAGATATAAGAGTGGGGAGTCCCTATCTCCATGACTAGTATCCTAATGGATTTTCTTTAAATATTAGGAAAATTAAGGTTTCCCTTTTACAATAAAATACAGTATGAGAAAAGCCTGGGCTTTTGTGGGGACCCTTTTAAGTAAACATAAAGTAGCTACTGCTCACAATCTAGTGGTGAGAACCCTCGTGGCATTCTAGCCTCAGGAAGAAGAGAGGACAATGGGCCATGGCCATCTTTGTCCAAGAAGACATCAAGCAAGGTTTCCTCCTTGACCCCTGCTCAGGTCATTGCTCTGGGCCAGGGGACCCAGGGCCTAGTTGGGTGAGACTCAGGACACATACAGCTGGACACAGGAGCCCAGGCAGAACTGGACTAAGTAAGCTAGGGCAGGAGAGCTTGGCCCCTCCGAACCAGGGAAGCTGTCCTGACTATAATCCTAAATAGAGTTCCAGACCATCAGAGCCAGAGAGGCCGGGAGGGGAGGAGGGCTTAGAGACCACCAAGTCACACTACAAGGGCCAGAGAGGGAATGCAGAGCTCGGATGCAGCAGACAGAATGTTAACCAAGGTTGCTTGTTCTCAAAGCCAACCTCCTCTCTGCAACAAATCTTTAATTTAAAAATTCTTACCGGGGTAGCTAGGTGGTGCGGTGGATGGAGCTCTGGCCTTGGAGTCAGGAAGACCTAAGTTCAAATCCAGCCTCGGACACTTGACACTATGTGACCCCGGGCAAGTCACTTAACCTTGATTGACTCACCAAAAACAAGAGTGGGGTTTTTTTAAACCTTCAAGAATTTTCTGCTTTTTTTTTTAAAGAGAATTCTTTATTTATTCTAAAATGGCTTTTGTGGGATTTAAAAAAACCACACATTTCCTCCTCTATAAATGGGGGAGGACAGAGCGACCTCAGTGACCCCAAAGATGCCTCCAGCTCTATTGAGATGATCCTGTGGGCATCTGTTTCTTGAAGCAGCAATATCCGTGCCACCTAGGAAGGGGTTTGGGGATGCAAACCTGCAAGTTATTTGTAATGCCCCCAGTTTGTTCTGGCACCAGAACTTAGTCAGCTAGTGAGATGAGACAGGCGAAGGAGCCAGGAGGCTACTGACGGTCCATTCTGGTTACCTGCACAGGGATTCGAAACTTCTCAAGTCCCAGAAACATGGACCGGGTATGTGACATTCATCCTGGTGGACCTGGGGGGGAGAGACATGACTAGGAGGCGTAGAAGTTAGCACTTAATAAATGCTTCTTGACTGATCGAAAGGGAAGCTGGCTTGTTTAGTGACATGGAACTGTCAATTTGATTTCTCATGTCCAGTCCATCCTCTGACCCATGTCTTAATGTCTTAATTAGAGGTGGCTAGGGGGTACAGAGTGCCAGGCCTACGAAGAAGTCCTGAGTTGAAATTTAGCCTCCTGAGCAAATCACTTTAGCGCTGTCTGCCTCAGTTTCCTCAACTATGAAATGGGGATAATAGCACATACCTCTCCGGCTTGTTGTAAGGATAAATATTGTTCGTAAAGCACTTAGCGCGGTGTCTGGCACATTCTACACATTTAATAAATGCGTGTTCTTTTCCTTAACTCCCCAAACAGGGGTGGCACTAGAAACTCGGGGTGGGAGTCTGTGTTTGTAGAGATCTTTTACAAAGACATCTGAAATCTGCCTCACCATGACAGTGATTCTTCTCTTTCTGCTCCCAGGGTTTATTTTTTCTTAAATGGGGCACAGTATGAGGATTTGAATGGGTCTTTGCTCCATGCTTCTCAGGTCGGACTGTGAGACAGCCTTCCCCTAATCAAGGGTGTTGGCACTGTTTTATTGCAATATGAATAGTAAAGAAAAAGGAAGCAGGTCACTGCTGTCACTTCCCACAGATGACATTCCCCCTCACCCCCATGCCTACTTCAGAGAGGTATTAAGGAATTTCCCTACAACCCTACTATGAGGTATGAAGAAGTGCCTTAATTGATTTAGGAAGATTATAGGGCCTTGGCCATTGAATAAACACATCTCATAGGAAACATTGAATGCTATTGGCTGAGAGGACAGTCACACCCCCTTGAATCTAGACACAAGATTAAACCAGTCAGTGGGGGGAGGGGAAGGTTGTTAGTAGTCAGCTATGATAGTTGTGGCAGATGTCAGAAGTTGGAGAAGAATCCAGCTCTTTACCTCTTGGACCAGAGGGGATTTTGTCTCCCATCAGCCATGTCATAAAGCGGTAGAATTACTTGCCCAAAAAGAGACAGGTTCATCCGGCAGCTGGAAAGTCATTCAACTGAATTTGAGGCATAGTTCAGGGAGAGGACACACACATTCTGGACAGACACAGAAACAGAGAGGCCGTCGCTTGAGAGCAGAAACAGCTTCAGGGAGCGTGACCCCAGGAGCTAGAAAGCTGGCTATAGATTGAGCCAGCCCTGGCAATTTAGACTTGAGCTTTGTGAGGACTCCAGTAGGAAACAGAGGATTTCAAGGCCTGGAAAAACTGAAAGTGAGTGGTCTAGGTTACATGTTCTCCTTACATGTGTGCCTTGCTACTACTGTTGTACTCTTTCCACAATTATATATATATAAGTGGGAGAGTGGATCCCAGGTCTATGAGGAAAATATTTTGTAGCCTCTGCTTTTATAATGCCATTTTAGTAAGAACTAATCATGTCTACTGGCTGCTTATTAATGGGAAGCACACTGGTGGGGGCTCATGAACTCTAGTCATAGAAGAAGCCACACAATACTCAGTGTTACCCAAAATGCACTGAAAATGCAAAGCAACGGCATTGTGTTTACACCACATTCTCACTGGTCAAATTGAGCCAGAGTGGTGCACGCAGATATGTGGGGAGAGGGGGTGCTCACGTGTGTTCCCAGACGCACATATGTGGGAAGCACGTGCCAGGGCAGCTCACGACTCGAAGCAGTGACTTCCGTGTTCTCCTCCCGTCTCAGGAACATTCTGGCCATAAAAGTTCCTCAATAAATGTAAAGATAAAGTCCACAGAAGTGAACACTCAGGGCTAACCCGAGCTCCCACCTCACGAGCCTGACAGCGTCTCAGCGGGACAGGCTGATCTGCTGCTCCTGTTTCTCATCTCTGAGATCCCTCTGTTCCCTAACAGCAGGGGTAGTTTCTCTCCTCACCCCAAGCATGCCCAACATCACTTTGTATGATATGTGTACGAGCATACATGTACATACGTAGAAATAGGGGTGTGCTGACAAGTGCTTAATAACTGGCTCTCAGGAAAAAATGTGCGCAGGAC
This sequence comes from Phascolarctos cinereus, assembly GCF_003287225.1. Classification (NCBI taxonomy): domain Eukaryota; kingdom Metazoa; phylum Chordata; class Mammalia; order Diprotodontia; family Phascolarctidae; genus Phascolarctos; species Phascolarctos cinereus. Next base: position 2,908,523 of record NW_027556402.1, on the reverse strand, counting down.
ACACTTTTCAGTTTTATCTGTACTATTAACATCGTTCACATCACGTTCTTAAGGCTAGAGTCCAGACAATCAACAAAACAGTAAGTCAAGTCCTGATTTTTAGCATTTTCCAAATTCCAAAATCTAAATGTTCACACTGAAAATTTAACAATCAGCTCTTGCAAGTTAGTTCAAGTTGGCTCCCAGATAGATAGGTAGATATGATGTGTTTATTATATTTTATTTATTTTTACTATTTTTAATTTTTAGTCATATATATTATAATTAATATACTATTATATTTTTATTCAATTTATTCATTATTTATTTATTTGTATGTTATCTGCTTATTTATCTGGTTAACTCTGCCTTTCTTTCTCCTGTGCGGTTACCTATCTATAAATATAACATATCCACTAGTAGGCTTGATATCAAGAAAAGCTTCCTGGCCATCTGAGCTGTCCCAAAGTGGAATGGGATGCCACAGAAAGGCAAGTTCTTGAGGGCAGGGACTCTCTCACTTTTGTATTTCTAGCCAGACTGTCTAGCACAGTGCCAGGCACACAGTCAAAGTCTAAGAAAGGCTTGGTGATTGTTTGATGGGTTCACCAATTGGGGAATGTGGTCCATGGATGTAAAAGAATATTACGGCACCGTTCTTTGAATCTGTTTGGTGTGAGTGTCCTTATTTGTTACAACAGACGATCTTGTTGGGAAGGAGGTGAGTCATAACAGCATGAGATCATAAGAATGAGGCCTTAATTGGAAAGGGGCTAGGGTGGTTGTTTTTTTTTTTATTTAAGAAATAAAAAGGAAGGAAGGAAAGAGGAAAAGTAAGAGAGAAAGGGAGGGAGAGAGGGAGGACAGATGGAAGGAAGGAAAGGAAGGCAGAGGGGAGGGAGGGAAGAAAGAAGGAAGGAAACAAAAAAGAAAGGATGGAAGGCAGGCGAATAAATAAAACATTTTTTATGGAGAGGCATTCTTTATCTTTATTTAGTTATTTATTTATTTATTCATTTTAGGCAATTGGGGTTAAGTGATTCGCCCAAGGTCACTCACAGCTAGTAAGTGTCAAATGTTTGGTCTGAGGCTAGATTTGAACTCAGGTCCTCCTGACTTCAAGGCTGGTGCTCTATCCACTGTGCCACCTAGCTGCCCCTTGGAGAGGCATTTTTGTAAGAGGAAATGTGGCCTAATGGACATTTTGCTGCACTTAGACTGAGGAAGACTTGGGTTCAAATTCTCCTTCTGAGACTAAGTAGCTGGGTGACCCTGCAAAAATCACCTAACCTCTCTGAGTCTTAGTTTTCTTATCTATGAAATGCGGCTATTAGATTAAATGGCCTCTGACGTCCCTTCTTGCGCCAAATCTAGGCTACTTTGATATTAAAAACACATCGCTGTGCTGTAAGGAACGATAAAGATGAGGCGTCCCGAGAAGCACAGAAAGACTTGTATGGACTGATGCAGAGTGAAGGAAGGCGAGCCAAGAGCCATGTGGAGGTGACTACAGCCCCATGGACAGCCTTCAAGCCTGCTGCCCACTTTTGGAAGGAGGGCCTGGGCTTCAAATGAAGACATGCATGTTAGGGCATGGACAATATGGGGATTCATTTACCTGACCATTCACCTGTGCTCAGAGAGTTTTCGTTATTCACTTGGGAGGGGGCAGTGGGGGAGAGAAAATAAATGTTTGCTCATCAGAAAAATAAGAGCATAAAAATTTTAAAACCCAAGAGAAACCATTCAGCAAATCGTGGTCCCAGACTCAGCCCATCCTCCAGCCTGTGGAACCTCTGCCTCCACTGTCCCTCTGCCTCTCCATTGAGAGCCTGGCGATCTGCACGACTCGGTTCCCAAGCTGGCCTCGGAGGCCCTTTCAGGCTCTGGTCTATGACTCTATCGTCCCACGATCTTCTTGACCATTGTCTCCAGTGCTATTTAGCCTGCTGTCCTCACCCTGATTGCGACGTGGTCTTTTTCCTTGAGCCAGTGTCTCGTGGTGATGATTCTGACCCACCTCACGGTTTGAATTGCTTTTGACATAAGAATCTCTCCCTGTGGAAATAGGACGCATCCAGTCGGCATTTCCATTACTGTTGAGCTATTTTTTTTGTAACTGTAACTAACTGTAACTACAACCCCTATTTGGAGAAATTCCTAATAGAAGAAACTTTTGTATCAAGTATGATTTACTGTGCTTTTTCTTATCTCACGTTAAAGAATTAGTGGTTTTATTTCAGGCATAGGTATGTGTAGCCTTGTAGATCTAATTGTCAAAAGTGAAAAAAAACCCTCTAAGAATGCAGGAAATTTACCTTAGGTTGAACCTACAGATCATTGCAAATGCCCTTTAGTGTGATTTTTCTTAACAGTTGTTATTGTTGCTGTTGTTGTTGTTGTTGTTCTTGGTTTTTGGTGAGGCCATTGGGGTTAAGTGACTTGTCCAGGGTCACACAGCTACTAAGTGTTAAGTGTCTGAGATCAGATTTAAACTGGGTCCTCCTGACTCCAAGGCCAGAACTCTATCCACTGCGCCACCTAGCTGCCCCCTCAATGGTTTTTTGGAACTGGACTTTCTTTTTGTGTACTAAGATGTAGCCAGATAAAATTGGTCAGTCCTGGAGCTGGAAAGGACCTCAGTGGCCATTTAGCTGAAACCCCAGCCTGAAGGATTCTCCCTGTAATGTAACCTCGTGCTCTGCAGTGGGTGCTCAGAGAGCATCGCTGTGCAGATGGCAGATTCCGGAAATGCTTAAGCGATGCTGTCCCAGAGCTTGCAGCTTTGGGGAGGTCTTTTTCAACTTGGTTTTGGGAAGCTGTAGGAGAAAGAGGCTCAAAGCGCCATCCACTCTTGGTGCCTCTCCTTTCTGGGTGCCTGCTCCCCTGCCCCCTTCCTCCACAGCACTGGCAGGCTGCAGCTGCAGGATGCCGGTTCTGGGGATGATGGTTGCTAGATCTCAGCCCCCCACACCCATTTCTTTCATGGCTAAAGGAGAAAGAGGCAGATGGAGAAACCGAAGCCTGACTCCTGGCTACTAACCAAGAGTGACTTACCTGGAGTTTGGGTCCTGATCCTCTCTAAGGCATCTGGCCCAGAAGGCTGAATGTTGTAGCTCTGTATATACACGAGGTACCTCTCTTCTACTGCTCTCTGGCTTCCACCACCCCCCATATCCAATCAGTCACCAGCGCCTGTCCCATCTCCCTTTGCAATATCTCTCAAAAACGGCCCTTTCTCTCCTCCAACGCTGCCATCCTCCTGGTGCGAGCTCCCAGCACTCACGCCTGGATGATTGCAATAGCTGCTGGGGGTGGGGTCTGCCTGCCTCATGTCTCTCGCCACCCCAAACCATCCTCCATTCAACTTTAAACTTGGTCTTCATAATGCTTGGATCTGGCCATGTCCCCTCCCCTCCTCTCCTTTCAGTAAACTCCAGCTGCTCCATATTACCTCCAGGATCAAATATAACCCCCTCAGTTTGGCTTTGAAAGCCCTTCCTAACCCAGCCCCTGGTCCCTTTCCAGTCTTCTTCCACCTTACTCCTCCCATGTACTCTTCAAATGATGACCCCAGCCTCCTGGGTCCTGGAGCTGGCCTCCCAAGGTGCTCCATCCCCGGACGCTGGGCATTTCCTCTGGCCTGGAATGCCCTCCTTCCACTTCTCTACCTCCTGACTGGCCTGGTTTCTTTCACGTTTCAGCTAACATCCCACCGTCTGCAGGAAGCCTTGGCTAACCTCCCTTAATCTTGGTGCCTTCCCTCCCAACTCATCCCTTCCACAGCTTGTTTGTGTGCTGCTGTTGTCGAGGAATGTTGCCGCCCTCTCCTTCAGTTGTGAGCCTCTGGAGACGTTTGGGTTTTATTGTTATTGTTTTTGTCATTGCTCTTCTTTGGATCCCCAGCACTTAGCACAATGCCTGGCACATAGTAGACACAGAGCAGGCTTGTTGGCTTGACTTGACTGTTTGGGTTTCACATAAACGAGAAAGTCATACTGTCACCACACCCCTAGGCAAACACAAGGTTCCCATAAACAGGAGAGCAAATAAGCCTGTACCATGCCTTCTTCACCTTTAGACTGAACGTTGACAAGCCCTTGGGCTGACCAAACTAGAGCACAGGTAGGTTAACCCACATGAGGGGCCATTTGGAGCCAGCCTCCCCTGGCTGGCCTCAAGTGGAGTGATGTTGGGGAATCTGCAGGCTGCCTCACCTGAGAGCCCCGCCCTGGGCATACCGCCTTGTACTCACTGGCTGCCATTACAAGAACTCTGAAGGACATTCTCAGTTACAGCAACGTCTGTACCTAGGGGCCCTCCAGAGAAGGGGAGCCCTCCTGAGGCAGCCGTGCCACTTTGGGACAGATCTCATTGTCAGGGAGTTTCCCTGCCTCTCAACCTAAATGTGTGTAACTAATCAGCAGACAAAAGGGGGTCTTGTCTACAGAGGCCCGAGGGCAGCTGAGGAGGAGACTAGGCATTGGGGGCAGAAGTGTGGCCTAGGCTAGGCCCCTTAGTGAGTCAGCCCCAACTGTGTCTCAGACTCTGCCCCTTGGATGGCTGCTCCAAGGTAGCTGTCCCACGCTGCTGAGTGTCCTGGCTGTCTGGGCTCGTGCCCCAGGCTCTTTGTCAACTGAGAGCTCCAAGAGGGCAAGGATCGATTTGAGTGGGACTGGCTCCCACACCTAAAATAATGTGAGCAATGTTTGTTGAATGAGTGAATGAATGTTGACCCCGTTGTCATGCAGTTTGCCATTGGCATTTTGACTCTTCTGAAGGCACACTGAGTCACTAAACAGGGACCAGCAGTTCTGACCAGGGAGCTCTTCCCCCCATGTCCCACTTCCTCACTGCCAAGAAAAAACAGCAACAATGTGCTGAATCTTGTTGTGTTTTTTTAAACAGATGGAGTCTGGAACAAAGCTGCCCCAGCATTCTAGACCAGGGTAGGATATAAGGGAGTTAAAGTGACTCCCTTCCTAGGAATGGATCAGGAGGAGTCCCATGAAGGAACTGATCAGTCATGCCTGACACATGGCCTTGGGGAAGATGACAAAGCCAGACCTTTATGGGAAATAACCCAACGGAGCCAGGGGACCCAGGAATGGGACGGCATCGGGGGCTGTGTGAGCAGGAAGGACAGCACTACCAGCCCCCTCATGAGGTCCTGGGAACTGAGGCAGGCTGAGTGCCCATGAGCCGGAGCAGGAGCCAAGCTTGCAAGAAGAGGAAAGTGGGCACAAGACCAAGTCATTTGGGCACAAGATCCCAAGGATTTATTAACTGGGGTGGCAGTTCTTGAGAACTCAGCCCCACAGCCACCCAGCCACACATATGTGGCAGAATGGGATTGTCATCACAAGACTGAGCCCAGAGCCTACTCCAGGACCTCCTGGGGTGTCCTTGCAGCATCCCTTTCCAGGGCAGGCGTTCCACAAATTTAATCCAATTGGGTGCAATTGATGGGAAAAGAGTCAAAAATGATTTTTAGGGTCAGATTTTGAATCCTGCAGTCATTTGTGACTTCTGTGGTCCTGACTAAGTGATTTCTCTGGGCATTAGTGAAAAGGAGATGGGTAGATGGCTTCTTGGGTCCCTTCCAACCCTAAAATCCGAGGCTTCTCTGAACCCAGCACCTGCATCATGGGCCAGCGAGGCACACTGTTCATTGGCTGGATGTACCAAAGGCTGGGTGTCATGTTCATGCGTCTGACCGTGTAACAATCAATTGTTAGTATCTTGTTGGTTCTGCAAGACCTTGGACTGTCAGGGGCCACGATGGTCTAATCTTTAAGGAGCAAATGGAATTATCTCAACGATAGAAAGACCCTGTGTTTCCTCTGCACACGCAGCTTCTCCAATAAGGCTGCCCCACGTCAAGGCACTCCCCGTCACCATCCGCTCAAAAGCCTCCATCAGACACATTTGTTTAGAACAAAAGACATTTAATCAAACATCAAATCAAATGAAGCGTAAAGATCGAAGCATGCACATTGCCCACAGGTCAACATACCTTCAATAAAGAAAGGCAGGCACACACACCCAGAGAAACGTGTGATAGGGCAAACATCCGGGGAGCACGTGTGCTGAGCAAACACGTATGAAGATGCCCATGTGGGCAGGGAGCACACCCCTGGAGTGACCACAGTGCACCCACGGCCCAAGCACCCAGGCTCATAGCCTCTGCAGGAGTGTTGATGTCCTTTGGTGATGGCATCGTGCTGCTCTCTGCCAGGGATCCCCTCCATCTGTTAATCTGGGAGCCTGCATATCTCTTCTCCATCTTCTCCACTGAGGGCCACATCACCGGCTGGCATTGCACTGTCCCTCCTGGGCATCTCTCTTGGCCTCATGATCACTAAGCTGCCCTCTGATATTGTCTGCAGAGCTTCCACTCTTCAGGGTTCTGCTGATTGCTCAGCCTCATCTACTAAGGGGCAGCAGCTTGATAAGGGAAGGCTGCGCTTTTCGGGTGCTTCTCTGGAAGCGTGAGCTGCCTCACCTGCCCAGCAGACAACACATGCCAAAGAATGCCACCAAGTTAAGATTGTCTATTCTTTGAACTCTCTTTTGTATGGTGCGGATTGGGGTCCGTGGAACCAGACATCTAGCTGAAGTAGGTGTAGAAAATTCCTTGCACCTCCCATCTAACCCCTGAGAGGAAGTCCATGTCCCCTAAACCTTCCCTTTAAAACTCTACAGGAGCTGTGTGGAGATGACAGAGAGAAAACTTAATCTCCTCCCACAATCCTCTGTGATGGGAAGACCGGGCCCACTGTCAACTAGGGAAACATACACTCTTTCTGTGCCAAGAAGTCATGGCAAAGCCAAAAGCTTTGGTGAAACTTTCCTTCATCATACACAGCAACAAAAACATCGACCCCTCTTTGCTCATCTCAGGTGCTCCCAATGTTTTGTTTTGTTTTGTTTTGTCTTTTGGTTTTTTCAGTGAAACATTTTCAACAACAACAAAACAAATATTGGGAACTCACAAGCTGATTTAATATATACTCAAAATAGTCTTTACACTAATCTGCTGCTTAAAGTGCCATAAAGAATTTTTAGCTCAATCCCCTTGGACCATCATCATGAACCCCTGAGTGGTTCTCAAGAAGCTAAAGAGAAGCCACTGGCTTATCTACCCAGGACAGAAGTCCTCTTTCTCTCTCTGTCTCTCTCTCTCCTCTCCCTCTGTCTCTGTCTCTCTCTCTCTGTCTCTCTGTCTCTCTCTCTCTTTCTCTCTCTGTCTCTCTCCTCTCTCTCTGTCTCTGTCTCTCTCCTCTCTCTCTGTCTCTCTCTCTGTCTCTCTCTCTCCTCTCTCTGTCTCTGTCTCTCTCTCTCCTCTCCCTCTGTCTCTCTCCTCTCTCTCCTTGTCTCTCTGTCTCTCTGTCTCTCTCTCTCTCTCCTCTCCCTCTGTCTCTGTCTCTCTCCTCTCTCTCTGTCTCTCCTCTCCCTCTGTCTCTCTCTCTCCTCTCCCTCTGTCTCTGTCTCTCTCTCTCCTCTCTCTCCTTGTCTCTCTGTCTCTGTCTTTCTCCAAATTAGATTATAAATTCCTTGAGGGGAGGGATTGTTTTTTGCCTCTTTTTATCCCCAGTGCTTGGTGCATTGCCTGGCACATAGTAGGCACTTAATTAATGTTCATCACTTGATTGCCACATACGTTTCTGGAGGACTGAACGGTGAAGCTCTCCTGACTCTGGCTGAGCAGGCCACCATGGCGTAGTGAGCAGCAACAGATGTGTTTCTGGAGATGGGTTCTCTTTCTGCCGCTGACTTACTGTGTGACCTGTAACAAGCCACTTAATCTGTGCTTCAGTCTCCTCATCTGAAGAATTAGGGGCTTTCAATAAAAAATCTCCAAGGCTCCTTCTACTATTAGTCAGATGTATAAAGGGTTTGATGAAGAGTTTGGGACTCGTTTTAAGTACAATTTGGGTGGTAATTATACACTGGTTGTGCTTGGCATATGTCCCCTAGTAAATCTCCCGAAACAGGTGGATCCTGGAGGCAGATGAGGAAGGAGCAAAGGTGGACTCGTGCTTGGAGGTCTAAGTAGAGACCCTTCACCCAGCTGGGTAAAGGAGGGAGGGAGGTGGAGGGAGGGAACAATGGTAAATCCTGAAATTTGTGTGAACATGATTTGGCAGATTCCCCAATTGATAAATGGTTAAAGGATATGAACAGGCAGTTTTTAGATGAAGAAAGCAAAGCTGTCTATAGGCATATAAAGAAATGCTCTAAATCACTACTGATAAGGAAAATGCAAATTAAAATAACTCTGAGATAACCACCTCACACTTATCAGTCGGCTAATATGACAGAAAAAGAAAAATGATAAATGTTGGAGAGGATGTGGGAAAAATTGGGACACTGATGCATTGTGGGTGGAGTTGTGAATTGATCCAACCATTCTGGAGAGCAATTTGGAACTATGCCCAAAGGGCTATAAAACTCTCCATGCCCTTTGATCCAGCCATAGCATTTCTAAGTCTGTATCCCAAAGAGATCATAAAAAATGGAAAAGGACCTACATGTGCAAAAATTTTTATAGCAGCCCTTTTTGTGGTGGCAAAATATTGGCAATGGAGGGGATGCCCATCATTTGGGGAATGGCTGGGCAAGTTGTGGTATACGGATGTAATGGAATACTATTGTGCTGTAAGAAATGATGAGCAGGCTGACTTCAGAAAAATCTGGAAAGACTGGTATTCACTGAACAAAGTGAAATGAGCAGAACCAGGAAAACATTGTACACAGTAACAGCAACATTGTAACAATGATCAACTGTGAATGACTCAGCTTTTCTCAGTATGGTAATGATCCAAGCCCCATACAAAGGACTCATGAAGGAAAATGCTCTCCGTGTCCAGATAAAGAACTGATAGGAGCAGTGAGGTGGCGCGATGGACAGAGTGCTGGCCCTGGAGTCAGGAGGACCAGAGTTCACATCTGGCCTCAGACACTTGACACTCACTAGCTGAGTGATGCTGGGCAAGTCACTTAACCTCATTGCCTAGCCAAAAACAATCAAAAGTGATGGACTCTGAATGCAGATCAAAGCATACTTTTTCACTCACTTTATTCTTTCTCATGTTTTTTAAAAATCTGTTTCTTCTTTCACAACTGTGACTAATACAGAAATTTTTACGTGATAGCACATGTATAAACTATATCAAACTGCCTACCATTTTCAGAAGAGGGGAGGAGAGGAAGAGAGGGAGAAAATTTTGGAACTTAAAATCTTGTAAAAATGAATGCTAAAAATTATCTTGACATGTAACTGGGGAAAAAATAAAATACTATGCGACTAAAAAAATGAAGTCAAATGAAAATTCAAAAGAAAATGATTTGGCAGGAGAGTCCCCTGAAAATAACTCCCACCATCCCAGGAGGCTCAGCCTCCTGTCAGGCCTCCCTCCCCAGGACTTCTCCAGAGCCTTCCATTAGCTGGGGACCCCTGTACTTTTCTAGATGAAAAGTCAAGGAAAGTAGCATGACCGACCAATTCCAGATATACCTGGCCATGAGTTCAGGCTTTGTTCCCTCCCACCCTCCCAATAAAGATTATGTAAACAAAAGCAAAGATATGCCTTCAGATGGTGCAATGCCAGAACTAAAGACAGGAAGCCTTTTCCTTTTCATAAGAGACCAGAGGAGTTTAACCCAGGCCCTGACAAATCAAATAAGAGATACAGCACTCCAGTGGAGCTATGCCTCCATCCCTGTGGATGCCCCGGCCCCAGGCGGTACACATCCCGCCCCACCCTTGCCTTCCCAAATCCCCGTGGCAGCAGACCTTCAGGCAAGGCTTGGGCCAGACCTTGTGAGGATCTAAGCTGGAGTTACCTTTCCTCCCAGCAGACTAAGAAGGGATGCTGTGGAGGGAGGGTAAAGTCTCTCTGAACCAGCTGGAGATTTAAACCTCTCTGGAGAGGGAGAGAGGGAGAGAGCAAGGGACCGCCTGAGAGGCGGGGGCGTCAGCGCTCAGCAGCAGCAGCACCGGGGTCATCCTCCCCAGCCATGCCTAGGACTTAATGAAAGAAGAACCGAAGGCGGACCCAACGGGAGCATCTCAGAGCTGAACCTGATCCATCGGCATGAGTCCAGAGTGAGAAACAGGTGTGCTGGAATTAGTTTAATGCAGCTCCAGAGTGATGATTATTAAATTTTCAATAGGAGCATTCATACCTCACAAGTCAGCAAATGCTACAAATCAAGGCTTGCTTTATTGTTTTGTGGATTGTGTAGACTTAAGAAAGTGATGGGGGAAATGTCAATACTGTGAATTAAAGTCAAAAGTATGTCACATGTACATTTTTTTTCTGGAGAGCTAGTTGTTAAACATTTACTGTCACACCCGGATTAGAAATCTTGACCTGCACTCAGTCATGTGTGTATTGGATCAACTCTTAGCTCAGCCCATTGGTCTAGACCCGTATTTGCACTACAGGAGGTGGGTGTAGGTCCTTGAGGTCCTCATTTCCCTATCTCCTTTGCTCTGGAGATATAATCAGCAACCTTTTATTACAACTGGCTCACTTTTTAGCCTCTGGTAATTATAATGGACTCTTAGTTCCCTCCCCATCCCCCATCCTCTACTGCTTAATGGGATTTATATTAAATGAAAAGTTAAGAGAATGATCACACTTGCTCAGAGCCCCCAGTTAGGAAAATTCTTAACATTTAGAAAGAGATTTGTCTCTTTGCCTTAGTTTAAATTTATGTTTATCTTCAGCCAACCCCAGGACTTTTTATGGTTGAGGCAAAACTTCAGGTTCTTGGAAATGTTGGAGATGAAGAAATGAGTGGAGTGTGCTACAGGATCTGTTTGATGGCCAGGCACAGGCAGAGGAGGTCGGGGGAGCAGAAGTCCTTTTCCTTGGTTCTAAGTAGGCAGACCCAACCAGCGACTTCTGCCTGAGTCGTTCACTCTGAGATGCTCCCGTTGGGTCCGCTTTCGGTTCTCCTTTCATTAAGTCCTAGGCACAGCTGGGGAGGATGACCCCGGTGCTGCTGCTGCTGAGCGCTGACGCCCCCCACCTCTCAGTCAGTCCCTTGCTCTCTCCGGCTGGTTCAGAGAGACTCTACCCTCCCTCCAGTTCTGATCTAGAGAGTTGGGCCCTTGTTCTAGCCTCCCTGGTTCTTTATGTCCCCTGGAGCTGCAGGGAAATAACGTAAATCTTACCTTTGGCTCAAGTTTAGGGTGGTCCCCAAAAGGGGAAGTAGAAAGTCCTGAATGTGCAATACAAATCAGACATAGGACAGCTATTTATCTCTCCCACAAAGAAGAAAAAGCTTAAGCCACAAAAGATTCACAGCAGACAAACAACTTCAATGTGAAGTGGCCACTTTTAACTGCTGTGACGCTTTCCCGGGAAGTTAAGACTTCACGCATCGTGAAGCCCTGTGTGGGAGCGCTGCGCTGAGCTGATCTCCCGCTTGCACTGAGCTCTGCATGGCTGCCCTCCAGGTCTGGTCCTTAGGCAAGCCACCCTAGACTCACTGTCCTGTTGGTTGTCTTCTCCAAGACATGTTATAAGGGAGGTATAGGGTGCCTCCCACAACACAGAGGCCACCGGGGGTCCCAGGAGCTCAGAACCTGCAGACTCACGAGGTTGTCTCCAAGTCTGGACGTGTCCGTCTCAAGATCACTGTTCAGTCAGCTATGCTCAGTGCAGGAACACAAACAGAAGATGCAACAAGGGGCCCAAAGGCCTGGCCCAGGTTTCCCTAGGTAGGATACATGCCCTACTATGTGCTCACAGTTGCCATTTCTGCCAGAGTGGGGGGGGGACAAGCACTCTGCCCCACTCAGGTGGGAAATCTCAGGGGGAGAGAGAGCGACTTGCCACATATTGATCCACAGAACCAAGAGAATTGGGTCACTGGAAAGGGCCCATCTCCAGCCACGTTTCATGGGGCATAACTAAGCCCCAGCCAGTTATCAGTAGGCATTCCCTTGAGTATACTCACTAAATTGATGTCACGCCAGCAAAGGGGCAATGACCAAGAACAACTATAGACTTGGAGTCGGAAAGATCTGGGTTCAAATCCTGCCTCTGACATTTACTAGCTGTGTGACTGTTGGCCAGTCACTCAGCCTCTGTGGTGCTTCAGTTTACCCATCTGTAATGGGAGCTCTAAACCTCTGATACTTTGAGTCCGTCCCTCGGTGTGCAGTGTTCTTGGAACCTCCTGCTTCTTCAGCTAGGCTGGTCCCCAGATGCACCATTGTCTCACTCAGAGACTGCCCAGATTCGTAGTACCTAGAGTCTGGGCTCTGAGAAGCCACCCTCTCCTCTCTATCATGGCGAGGCACTGAAGAAAGGCTCTTGTGGAAAAGCTGAAGGACAGAAACTCATGCAGCTGTCCCCCAAGGAAAGGAGGTGTTAGATCTGCCTCAGCAGAGAGAGTAAGTGCTCCATGGCAGCACCACAGAGCCACAAATCACTGACACAAGCATCACAAGCCAAAGACAGATAAATGTTCCAGTCAGGGACACAGAGGCCTCTCAGGAGCAGAAACCTGAAATCCCGCCTCTGAGCCTTGTTCTGACATTGTCTCCTTCACTGATCTTCTTGGTGCCTTAGTTTTCCCATCTATAAAATAGGTCAGTCATGTCTGTCTCATAAGGATGCTAAGAGATGGTGAGTAATTTTCTCACATGCTTTGAAGATGAAAAGGATTCCATACATCAAACCAATGGCATGAGAGTTCCCATGGAGGTGTAGGAAACACAGTGACAGTTCACTATCCCAAAAGCGAAAAGCAAAAATGAGCTGATCACAGGATAATAGGATCCTAAGTTTAGAGCTGGAAGGGACTTTGGAGGTCAGTGTTTTCAATTCAGAACAATTCAGTAAGCCTTTATTAAACACCTACTGTGTGCCAGGCACTGTGGTAGGAGCTGAGAATAAAAAGGCAAAAAAAAAAAAGAAAAAGAAACAAACAATCCCTACCCTCCAGGAGCTGACATTCTACAGGGGGTAAAAACATGTACATAAATAAATACCTTTGTAGTTAAGTATTTAAGTCTCTAAGTACTGACTGATTTGATCTCTTTGCTGTCCAAAGGACTCTCAAAAGTCTTCTCCAGCACCCCAATTTGAAAGCATCGATTCTACAGCCTTCAACTTTCCTTATAGTCCAACTCGCACAGCCATATGTTGATTGCTACTGGGAAAACCAGAGCTTTGACTACACGGACCTTTGTTGGAAAGGTGGTGTTTCTGCTTTTTAGTATGCTGTCCAGATTTGCCACGGCTTTCCGTCCAAGGAGCAAGCATCTTTTAATTTCATGCTGCAGTTGCCATATACAGTGATCTTTGAGCCCAAGAATATAAAATCTGACACCGTTTCCATTTCTTCTCTCTCTGTTTGCCAGGAAGTGATGGGACCAGTTGCCAAGATCTTAGGGTTTTTTTATGCTAAACTTCAAGCCAGCTTTTACACTCTTTTCTTTCTCCCTCATCAAGAAGCTTCTTAATTCTTCACTTTCTGCCATCAGAGTGGTATCATCTGCACATCTGAGATCACTGATATTTCTCACAACAACCTTAATTATAGTTTTAGTAGAGGACAAGTAGCTCCAGTGCTAATGAAACAGCTGAGCCAAAGCTGAAAGGAAGCTCAGCTGCAGATGCATCTGGTGATGAAAGGAAAGGGTCAATGTTGTAAAGATCAATGTTGCATAAGAACCTGGAATGTCAGATCTATGAACCGAGGTAAGCTGGAGATGGTGGTCAAACAGGAGATGGAAACATTATAAACATCAACAGTTTGGGTGTCAGTGAACTTAAATGGATGGGAATGGGTGAATTTAATTCAGATGATCACTACATATGCTACTATGGGCAAGGAACCCTTAGGAGAAATGAAGTAGCCTTCGTAGTCAATAAATGGTGAGAAAAGCAGTCCTGGATATAATCTCAAAAATGACTGAATGATATCTGTTTGAATCCAAGGCAAATCATTCAACATCCAGTAATAGAAGTGCTGACGATGCTGAAGAGCCAAAGTCAATCAATTCTATGAAGACCTATAACACTCCTAGAAAAAACACCAAAAATAGATGTCCTATTCATTGTAGGGGATTGGAGTGCTGAAGTAGGAAAGCAAAAGATAATTGGAATAACAGCCAAGTTTGGCCTTGGATACAAAATGAAGCAGGGCAGAGACTGACAGAGTTTGGTCCAGATAACTCGCTGGTCATGGCAAACACTCTTTTATACAACAACCCAAAAGGTGGCTCTACACATGGACATCACCAGATGGCCAGTACTGAAATCAGATTGATCATGTGCTGTGCAGCCAAAGGTGGAGACATTCTATACAGTCAGTTAGAACAAGACCTACAGCTGACTGTGGCTCAGATCATGAGCTTCTCATTGCAAAACTCAGACTTAAATTGAAGAAAGTAGGGAAAACTGTCAGACCATAAATGTATGGGCCTAAACAATATCCCTTATGAATAAGAAGTGGAGGTGATAAATAGATTTAAAGGACCAGATCTGGTAGAGTGCCTGAAGAACTATGGACAGAGGTTCACAATATTATACACGAGGCAGCAACAAAAAACATCTCGAAGAAACAGAAGAGCAAGAAAGCAAAATGGCGGTCTGATGAGGTTTTATGAATAGGTGGAGAAAGAAGGAAAGGGAAAGGGAAAGGAGAAAGGGAAAGATATATTCAACTGAAAGCAGAATTCCCGAGAATAACATGGAGAGATAAGGTTGTTTCTTTCATTGTTTTGTTTTGTTTTGGTTTTTTATGTGAGCAAAGTAAAGAAATAGAAGAAGATAATAGAATTGGGAAGACAAGAGATCTCTTCAAGAACATTAGAGATATCAAGGGAGCTTTTCAGCAAAAATAACCATGATAAAAGACAAAATGGTAGGGATTTAATAGAAGCAGAAGAGTTCAGAGTTGGCAAGAATACACAAAAGAACTGTGTAAGAAAGGTCATCCTGGGTGTAGACATGAAAAATAGCTCTTGCCTCAGGAAGTTTACATTTTATTCCACTTCTACAGCATCTCCCATATCCATTGTCCCTGATCTGTTCAACTGCCACCATCCCGGCGTATGCCCTTGCCACCCACCTCAAGCTGTTGGCTATCAGGAACACCTCCTAACAGAGCTTCCCATCACCACCCTCTCCTCCTTCCAAGTTAACATCCATGTTGCTGCCTGAATAATCTCTATTGTAGTGTTAGCCGTGCTACTCTTCTACTCAAAAATCTTCGGTGGCTCCCTAGTGCCTATGGAATAAATTGAAAACCCATTTTCTTGGTACTTGAGGTACTTATCCCCTCTTCTCTCATATCACTCCCCTCTGTACATTGAATACCGAAGCTGAACTGGAGCACTCTATGCTTTCTGATCTCTGTACTCTGTGCCTGGAACGTTCTTCCTTAGACATCTCCTCCACCACTACCATGTTAATTGAATTCCTACCCATCTTTTAAAACCACACTCAAATTCTCTCTCCTACACAAAGCCCTCCCTAACTAACCTCTGACTTTTTTCTCGGGTCTGCCCCCTGATGTGGTAGGCAGAGACATGATCGGGCACGCCAGGGAGAAAGGACTGGACTAGAAGTCTGGTGGGGAATCAGCAGCTGCCTTGGTTGATAAGACAACCAAAATCCAGGACACTGCATTTCCCCGAAGCTGTGTATAGGAGGATTCTGTTCCCCTTTGCCCATCTGACAGCTTCACTTCCTGTTTCCCCTCTGACCAGTGGGCAGAGATGTAAGGCTGGGGAAGAGATTAAACTCCCTCATCCCTGGATGCAGCAATAGAGCCCTATAAATCCTCCAATGCTCCTACACTCTTTGAAATTGCATTAAAACACATGACCATTCATTATGCCCAAGCCTGTGACTTTACAGTTTGGGTTCAGACTAATGTATGTATGTGTGAAGATGGGTAGAGGGCTGAAGGGACAGGGAGTAGGGAGTGGGGAGTGGGAAGGGAAAGATTGGTTAGAAGAAAGAATTTCTGCAATGTTAATAATCTCTGAGCTATCTACTCCTGCTATACAGCTTGGAATCTGGGGAGATATTTACTAAGGAAATGAGCCAGTGAGAGTGAGACTGAAGATGGTGTGTTTACCAAACCAACCTGGCTCCACACACTTCAAGCCTAGATTTTCCTCTTTGTAACGTCTGTTCTCTAGGGACTTTCTTCATCTCAGACATAGCTTCTGGGAGTAGACTGGATGAGTCTTTATATGGACTGGATCCTTCATGCACTAAGTCCTATGGTCCTACAATGACTACAGAGAAATATGCCAGGGGATATGTAGCTAACATGCTTAACCTAGAGCCCAAAGAGCCCAAGTTTGAATCTCTGATATTTGCTAACTGTGAGACCCTGGACAAACTGTCAATTTCTCTCAGCCTCAATTATTTTTACCTTAAATTGGGCACATTGAAATCTATAACATTTAATTTTCTCTTCAAAAGTAGAGCCAATTTTGTCTTCCAAATCATTCTTTTCCGTCATTAGTCTATATCTATCTTGTTGGAAATTGAATTTATTGTTTGAAAAAGGAATCACCCATCCCCCACATGTACTACTAATGGATACTCTACTATGGGCTGTCTTGGGTGAGTTGTTATTTTAGGGCCATAAACCTTACTTTTAAATTCCTGCTGACAAATTCAGCAGCACAGGTGACAGTCCTTTGTTGACAACATTCTTTGCTACTTGTTTACTTTTCCTTCCTGAGGCAGCCTGCAGCCTACCCAGAAACCCCAAGTTCATGATTACTGCCTTTAGCCCAATTTAGGTACATGCCACAAACACACCGAGAAAAGGCAGCTCCTTTGAGGTCGGAGTTTTCAGAACGCTGGGGCAATGGACTCACTGTGGCTAGTCAGCAACAAGGAGCATTTATGAAGCACCTGCAGTGTGCTAGGTTCTGTGCTAAGGGTCAATGATGAAGCAATGGCCAAAGTTGTTAGATCATCTCCAGCACAACTCTTACACCAATAAAGCTACTTTTTTCAGTGAAAAAAAAATCAGTTCAAACTCAACAAAGGCAGAACTAATGAAGAGAATTTGCTCCAAATGACAGTGAATGTCGTGAATATTTAATAATGGGAGCAAATGAGATCAGCTTTGGATTGGCACCTGACCTTGAGGCTGGTACAATCTCTTACTGTCACTGCTGAGGGGAGTCAGGGTTTCTGGCATTAAAATAGGGAAGCTGAAATCTCAAAGGTAAACAATCTTTGTGTGGAAGTTGAGATTCCATAATAACTGATTCTCACCTTCGTGCATTTTGGCAACTACAATGAAAAAGCTGATCTCTCCAAACCCTGCAAATTAAAAAAATAAAACAAAACCTGATATCACTTATATATCTCAAATAAGATAACATGTGAAGTCCTTTGCAAACTTTAAAGCACTGTATAAAAGCTAGCTATTATTATTATATGTAACAATTGAGCTTTTCAACAAATTTTAATATAATTGTCTCAAATGTTTTATTGCCTATAAGTTTTTTAAGTTAAATAACGAATCTGTCTCCATGACAGATAAGCACACAACTAGTTAGAAGACAAACATCATTGAAGCCGCTAAAACTGAGCATAAAATTGAGTAAAGAGCCTAGAGATAGTTTAAGTAGTAGAAATACAGAAATGCAAATTAAGTCCTAATACAGCAAATACAGTCGACTCTATTTATAATTGGATTCCCAAGTCCTGTTATTGATGGAGAGGGAAGGCTGCTTTGTTTTCTTTGTAGAATATGCTTTAGCCACAGATATCATGGAATGTATTAAATTGAACCAATATCTGGAGAGTGCATTGTAGAATATACCAGCAAGACAAGAGAATTTTTCCAAGAAAAACAAGATGTTTTTAATAACAAAAAACTATTTTCCCTCCAAAGTCATGTCTGTGACATCAAAAAATTACTTACATCTATAAGGTTGCTTATAGTAAGTAAGTATAATTAGTAAGTATAAAATTAGTAAGTATAAAAGCCTCATCCAATAGGAAAAACATCAGTGCCACCTGTAGCTACTGATATAATTGAAATGATGAGTCATATGCAAAATACTTGCAGATGGTTCTACTTGCATATAATATGGAGGGAAAGAGAAATGTCCATATGTCCGAAGACCTCATCAATCAATTAACTAGGAAACTAACATATTTCTATATTGCATTGCAAGTGGGTAGAGCAAGAGATGTAGTTAAAGATGCATAGGCAACCTACATCCAAAGCCTCCAAGAAAAATATGAGTTGGTCCCAGGCCATGGAAGAGCTCAAAAATGATTTTGAGAAGCAAGTTAGAGAAGTAGAGGAAAAACTGAGAGTGATGCTAGAGGAGACCCAAAAAAATACTGAAGAAAATAACACCTTAAAAAATAGCCTAACCCAAATGGCAAAAGAGGTCCAAAAAAGCCAATGAGGAGAAAAATGCCCTGAAAAGCAAAATTGGCCAGATGGAAAAGGAAGTTCAAAAGCTTACTGAAGAAAATACTTCCTTAAAAATTAGAAAAGAGCAATTGAAAGATAGTGACTTTATGAGAAATCAAAACACAGTAGAACAAATCCAAAAGAATGAAAAATTAGAAAACAATGTGAAATATCTCATTGGAAAAACAACTGACCTGGAAAATAGATCCAGAGAATTTAAAAATTATTGGACTATCTGAAAGCCATGATCAAAAGAAGAGCCTAGACATCATCTTTCAAGAAATTATCAAGGAAAACTGCCCTGATATAGTAGAACCAGAGGGCAAAATAGAAATTGAAAGAATCCACAGATCTCCTCCTGAAAGAGATCCCCAAAGGAAAACTCCTAGGAATATTGTAGCCAAATTCCAGAGTTCCCAGGTCAAGGAGAAAATATTACAAGCTGCCAGAAGGAAACAGTTCAAGTACTGTGGAAACACAATCAGGATAACACAAGATTTAGCAGCTTCTACATTAAAGGACCGCAGGGCATGGAATATAATATTCCAGAGGGCAAAGGAGATAGGATTACAACCAAGAATCACCTACCCAGCAAAACTGAGTATAATCCTTCAGGGGAAAAAATGGTCATTCAGTGAAATAGAGGACTTTCAAGCATTCTTGATGAAAAGACCAGAGCTGAATAGAAAATTTGACTTTCAAATACAGGACTCAAGTGGAACATGAAGAGGTAAACAGGAAAGAGAAATCATAAGAGACTTATTAAGATTGAACTGTTTACATTCCTGCATGGAAAGATGATATTTATAACTCATGAGACCTTTGTCAGTATTAGGGTAGTTGGAGGAAAAAAATATATGTATGTATATGTAGATAGATAGATAGAGGGCACAGGGTGAACTGAAGATTAAGGGGTCATATCTGGAGAATAAAATTAAGGGATGAGAGAGGATTATACTCAGAGAAGAAGAAAGGGAGAGGTAGAATGGGGTAAATTATCTCACAAAAAAAAAAACAGAAAAGTCTCTTACAGTGGAAGGGGAAACAGGGGAAGGTGAGAGGGAATGAGTGAATCTTATTCTCATAGGATTTGGCTTAAGGAGGGAATAACATACACATTCAATTGGGTATGGAAATCTGTCTTACCCTACAGGAAAATGGGGGGAAAGGGGACAAGAGAGCAGGGGGATGATAGAGAGGAGGGCAGATTGGGAAAGGGTGTAATCAGAAGTAAATACTTCTGAGGAGGGACAGGGTCAAAAGAAAGAATAGAATAAATGGGAGGGCAGGATAGGATTAAGGGAAATAGAGTTAGTTTTTCACAACATGTCTGCTATGGACATGTTTTGCATAACTGCACATGTACAACTTATATTGAGTTGCTTGCCTTTTCAATGAGGGTGGGTGGGGAGGGAGGAAGAGAGAAAATTTGAAACCTAAAGTTTTAAAAACATATATTTAAAAAAAATGTTTTCACATGCTACTGGGAAATAAATATAGGAAATGGGGTACAGAAGTCTATCCTGCCCTACAGGAAAATAGAAGGGGAAGGGGATAAGGGAAGGGGAGAGAGATAGAAGAGAGGACAGAGTAGGGGAAGGGATATTCAGAATGTATGACATCTTGGGGTGGGGGAGGGGGGAGATGGGGTGAAAATTTGGAACTCAAAACTTGTGGAAGGGAATGTTGAAAACTAAAAATAAATAAATTTATATTAAAAAAAAGGAAAAAAAGATGCATAGGCAAGATATGCTGCTGAAAGTGAGATTTGTTACCTTGCAAACCTGCTGGTGGCAATGCCTTATCAAAAGAGAGTTTTCAATGAAATTGATGATTTTTTTAAAAATAAAGAGGAAACAGCATAGGAAGATTTTACTGGCCTCCATAGTGATGGGGATCAATTTTGGTGGCAGAACAAATTGCAGGTCCACAAGTACCAACTTACAGTGTGGTCTTCTTACACTTTGGACACATTGTATACTTCATAGACATTCAATTGCATTAAGAAATAAAAGTGAAGCACATTATACAGTGTTTATGTGGTTGTAAGAGTAATTAACTTTATTTAAAAGAATTCATTAGATCCCAGGGAAAACCCTGGAACAGCTGAACCAGAAGAAAGATGGGGTGCAGCAGTCCAGTAGCCCAGCTAGCTTGAGGGATTAACTGGAAAGGCCCCTCTTACCCTGGGGAAGGGGAGCAGCACAGAATGGGGAGGCATCCTGGCAAGCTAGTGGAAAGCCCCACCTCACTATACCAGGAGGAGATCCTGAAGCCCAGGGGGTGGAGCAGACAAACACCAACACCTGGACCCCCAAGTCCCTCATTGAGGGCGGGAACTGGTAGAAAACAGCTCAGAAAACCACCAGGTGCCTGGGCATTCTATAGCAACCAGCTCTTCCGGTGCCTCAGCAAAACTAAGGGAAACAGTGCTCCAAGGGGCCCCAGGTGGATAAACACCTTACAACATCCATCTGAAAGGAGCTGAAGAAAGCAAAAGGAAGGAAAGGCCCAGTGAGCAGGAACTACACTACTCAATCCTACCCCTGGAGTTCCAGTGTTGCTGATTCCAGCCCAATACCAGGTAAGCTGCCAGAACCCTACAGCCTCCAACTGCCAACATTGGAGGCCCCAGCACCCAAAGCCATCGACCAGGCCCTAGGCTCCCAACACAAGAAGCTTGGGTCAGTGCCCTCTGCTCCCCAGCAGGAGGGCTCAATCTCTTTAAAGGCCAGGGAATAAAGAAACACCATGAACAAAAAGAAACATACAGTAGATTCTTACTATGGGAAGAGTGAAGATCAAGGCAGAAATTCTGAAGAGGACAACATTGTCAACAAACCCACATATGGAACCTCAAAAGGGAATATGAACTGGTTTGAAGCCCAAAAACCTTCTTAGAAGAGCTCAAGAAAGATTTTAAAAGTCAGATGAGAGAGGTAGAAGAAAAAATGGGAAAATAAATGAGAAGTGTTCAAGAGAGAGTTAGTAGCTTGGAAAAGGAAGGACAAAAATTAACTGTAGAAAACAAGTCCTTAAAAAATACAATTGAGCAACTGGAAAAAAAGCACACTGAAGAAAACAAATCCCTCAAAAATACAATTGGCTAAATGGGGAAGGAGGTATAAAATCTAATAGAAGAAAACAATTTGTTAAAAATTAGAATTGGGCAAATGGAAGCTAATGACTCTAATTGGGAGCAAGAATCAGTCAAAGAAAAACCAAAAAAACAAAAAGAAAAAATAGATGAAAATATAAAATACCTCATTGGTAAAACAACTGACCTGGAAAATTGATCCAGGAGAGACAATTTAAAAATTATTGGTCTACCTGAAAACCATGATGAAAAAAAGAGCCTGGACAGTATCTTTCAGGAAATCATCAAGGAAAACTGTTTTGAGGTCCTAGAACCAGATGGTAAAATAGACATAGAAAGAATCCACTGATCACCTCCTGAAAGAGATCCCAATCTGAGAATGCCAAGGAATATAGTAGCCAAATTCCAAAATTACCAGGTCAAAGAGAAAATACTGCAAGCAGACAGAAAGAAACAATTTAAATATCATGGAACCACAGTCAAGATTACACAGGACCTTGCAGCTTCTACATTAAAGGACCATAGGGCATGGAATATGATATTCCATAAGACAAAGGAGCTTGGATTACAACCAAAGATTAACTACCCACTGAAAATGAGCATAATCTTTCAGAGGAGGAGATGGATATTCAACAAAATAGGGGACTTCCATACCTTCCTGATAAAAAGACTAGAGCTCAACAGAAAATTTGATCTTCAAATACAAGACTCAAGAGAAACATTAAAAGGTAAACAGGACAGAAAGAAACAACATGTTATTAATAATGGCAAACTCTTTACATCCCTACAAGGGAAGATGACACTTGTAACCCTTGAGGACCGTATTGTTATTACACTATGTTAAAGGGGTATACATAAAGAGGCATAAATTGACTTTGATGTAATGAAAAAAAATCTAATCTAGTGGGTTAAATGGATCCAAGTAAGTGGATTAATCTGATCTAAAAAAAAAAAGAAAATGTACTGAGAGAAAAGCTAAGGAGGAGGCAGCCAAGGGTAAATTACATCACAGGAAAAGGCACAAAAACCTATTACAGCAGAGAGAAAGAAGGGAGGGAAGTGAACATTGTTTGAACCTTACTGTCATCAGATTTGGCTTTAGAAGGGAATAACAATCAGTTAGGTATAGAAATCTAACTTGCCCTATAGGCAGTAGGAGGGAAAAGGGGAAAGAAAAGGGAGGGGGGATAGAAAGGAGGGAAGAAGTAGTAAATTAGATAAAGGGGAAGAAAAGGAAGGGGAATAATAGAAGGGAGGTGGGACTAAGGCAGGCGGTGGTCAAAAGCAAAAACATTAGTGAGGAGGGAAAAGGTGAAAGGAGAAAGAAAAGCATAAACAGGGGAGGAAAAGGATAGAATTACACAGATAGTAATCATAACTGTGAATATGATATATAAATGTAATGGAATACTATTGTGCTATAAGAAATGATGAACAGGCAGGCAGACTTCAGAAAAACCTGGAAAGACTTGTATGGTTTGATGCTGAGTGAAGTGAGCAGAACCAGGAGAACACTGTACACAGTAACAGCCACATTGTGCAATGATCGACTTTGCTAGACTTAACCCCTCTCACCAATGCAACGATCTAACACATCACCAAAAGACTCATGATGGAAAATTCCATCCACATCTAGAGAAAGAGCTATGGAGTCTGAATCAGATCAAAACTTATTATTTTCACTTTGGGGTGGGGTGTGGTTTTCCCCTCCTGTTCTGTTTCTTCTATCACAATATGACTAAAGTGGAAATATGTTTGACATGATAATACATGTGTGACCTATATAAGATTACTTGTCATCTTGGGGAGTGGTGGTGGTGGGGGGAAAATCTGGAACTCAAAATCTTATAAAAATTAATGTTGGAAACTATCTTTGCATGTAATTAGAAAAAATAAAATACCATTTACAAAAAGAAAAGATAAATGTCCCAGTTTAAATATGCCAGCCTTTCAAATGAAATTGAAGAAGGCCAAATCCTCCTTATTAATCTCTTCATTGGGGCATAGGAAAGCATTTCCAGTCATTTTCAAATATGACTAGACTAGGAATCCATTTGCCATTTGGTTTCACTCACAGCAACAAGAGTGGTGTGGAAGCATGCAGAAGCAGGGCCTCAGTTGTGCTAAAAGGAATTAAGAAATGACTCTATTATGACTATGTTCTGATCTGAAGTCCTTCGTCTCCCTTGTATTGAAGACCTGATCAAATAAGAGACCGTATGTTGTGTTTTGAAAACCTTCAAACTAGCGGTTCTTATTAACCTTTTTTGTGCTATGGACCCCTTTGGCAGTCACACTGGTGAGGTATATAGACATTTTCTCAGAATCACGTTTTAAATGCATAAAAGACAGAGGATTACAAAGGAAACCAATTAGATTGAAATAAAAATGGTCAGCATGGTGGTATAGCATTGTTTTATCCCACCTCTTGGAGAAGTGGAGGCTGCTGCATCTCTTGAGCTTAGGAATTCTTAGTTACAGTGAGCTAGACCCAACTGGGTGTTTTGCATCAATATGGAGAGCGATGGGGGCAGGGTGAGGGTGGGGGTAAAAGGAGACTATCAGGGGCTAAAAGCCCTAGGCCAGACAAAGAGGTCAATGCTCCTATGTTGCTCAGTAGTGGAACTGGGTCCATGAGTATGGGAGGAGGGGGAAGGGAAGGAGAGAAGAGGGAAGGGAAAGGGGAAGTGAAAGGAGAAAGCAAGCCCCTGAAATCTATCCACAGATCCCTTGAACCCTAGATTAAGAACTTTTGTTATGAGCATTACATAAATATTATATTAAGAATAGTTATTATCATTATATTTCCCTTGCATAGAAGACTTAATCACTTTTAGGGACTGATGTGAGTTCCCTCAAAACTAATTAGAGAGAGTTTGCTTTACTTATGGTGATCAGAGTAAGAATGGGAATGTCCTTTGACCTAAACCAATTTTTTTTAACCCAAATACAAGTCTTTACATGTGTCTGCATTTCATTTCACTGGATTCAAGGCCACCAGGCTCTTTGTATTATCTCTTTCTCACAGCTTTGTGCCATCTGGAAATTTGATAAACATATTGCCTGTACCTTTATCAGAGTCCCCAAGAGAAGTGTTAGAAAGTGTAAGGCCAAGCACAGATCTCTGGGGCACTATAGTATAGACTTCCTGACAAAATGGCATTAAACCAGGAGTGACTTCTCTGATCTCTGCCATTCAACATGTTCCAAAAACATTAGAATGTCCTCTTATCTGGGCCGCCTTTCTCTGTCTTCCATAAGAATACCATAGGATAATTTCTAACTGTGCTAAAATGTAGGCAACCTCTACCTATGGAACTCTCCTGATCTACAAAAGAGGCATCAAAGATGCAGCCCACACCACTCCTGAATGCCACTCAAACCAGATTACAATGTAACTGAGAAATATTTAGCTAAATAAATAAATGAAAGCATAATAAAATGTAGATAATAATACATTTTAAAACAAGTCAACATGCAGCCAGCAGGGATCTTTACGTATCTGTGTATAGTGGCCCCCATTTCTATTTGGTCTACACAGTAATACATTTCAAAAAAAAAAAAAAGGAAGCACAGTTAGTCTGACATGGTCTGTGCTTGAAGAAGCCAGGTAGGCACTTTGTGTTCACTGCTTCCTTTTCTAGGTGGTTCCTAACCATCCCTTTACTGGCATTCTAGAATTTTGCCAGGAATTGAAGTTAGGCATATTGGTCTGTCTCCAGCTAACGTATATGTAAAGCAGGGAAGAGGGGGTCCCCATGCATCATGGGATCTAGGGCTGTATTTAAGTATGTGGTGCTAGGAGTCCTCTAACTCCAGGTAAGTCTGGATGCAGGCAGCAGTATCAAAGGGTCCGATTATTCCCTCATTTCTGCAGCTTACAGGCTCATTTCCTTATTACGTTTCTCTCTCAATTGAATATGCTCGATTTATCAAAGTATAAACAGCTTTCTCACCGAAGAGGCAATTGGTGTTGGGAGACTGGAAGTCAGGAAAGAGATTAGGGTTGGATGAATAGATGTCAGAGTCTTCTTGATAGCCATGGTAATGGAAGCAATGGCGGCTGACGAGTTCACTAAGTGAGATCATGTAGAGGCGCAGAAAGGACCTCTGTGGGACACCCAAGGTCTGTGGATGTGACTTTGTTGAAGATCCAGCAAGGAGACTGAGAACAGGTAGCTGAAGAGGTCGGAAGAGAACCAGGAGAAAAGCGTCCCCAAAAAACCTCGAGAAGAGAGAGGAGTTGTATGAGTTCCTGATTTCCTCCAGACCCACACAGCAGCACACCGGTAGCAGTGAGGCGATGGTGGGGGTGATCGAAAGCGGAGGTCTGGCTAGACATTTGGTGACAGGATAAGGGACGAGTGGGCAAGAGATTCAAGTTTAGAGGCTAACATACAGCTAAGCTGGTTCGACTTGGTCAAGGTGGGGAAGGGAGGAGAGTGTAGAAAGTGCAGGTGATGGCCTGGGAGAGAAGTGGTGGTTGGAGCGACTGGAAATGATGGTAAGGATAAAAAAAAACAAACAGGTTTCGGGGTCTTAAAGGAGAGGGGGAAATGGAATGAGAAATGATAATGATAAGATAAAGGAATTTCAGAGTTCATGAACATGGACCTAGAATATTTGGGGGGTAATTGTAAGATGAAGCATGTGGCCATCTCTTGAACATCTCAAATTGGAAGTCCTGTAGACATCTTAGACTCAGCATGTCCAAAACTGAACTTGTCACCTTTCCCTCCAAACCTTCTCCCCTTTCAAACTTTCCTATTCCCAACACACTCCTCATCACTCACGCTTTTGTCTCATCCTTGACTCCTCAATCAAATTCATCTTACATGTCCAATCTGTTGCCAAATCCTGTCATTTCCAGTTTCCTGATATCTCTTTTCTGACACTCTCACCATCTTGGTGCAGGCCCTTCTCAATTTTCTCCTAGGCTATTGCAGTAGCCTGCTGGTTAATGTTCCTGCCTCAAGTCTCTCTCCATGCTGGTCCATCCTCCAGATGCAAAAGGAATTTTCCTAGAGCGCTAGTCTGATCCTATTGTTCTCCTCCTCAGTAAGCTCCCATTTGACCTTGAAAGCCCTTCAGAACTCAGTCTTTTTATAAATTTTACTCCTTTGCATGCACTCCATAATCTGGTGATGCCAGGCTTCCAGCTGCCCCTGCCCCCACCTCCCACACCCACCCCACCTCTGTTCCTAGTTTTGTTCCCATGCAGTGGCAAGAGGGCCAGTGCTCCCGTGTCAAGTTCCCTTCCAGCCTTGTCAAGAGAAGTGCCAACCTGGGCATGGCCAAATTTCCTCAGTTTTCTGAGCTAGGAGGAAGTTCATTCAAGGTCAAAATCCCTGGAAGCCTGAGGAAATCTGGGTAATGACTGTGTGCCAAGGTGCCCACATCAATGCCCATCAGTTCTCAATAGAGACAGAGAAAGCATTCATTAAGTGCTTGCTATGTGCCAAGAGTTCTATCTCTATTTTATATATAAAGTGCTTTCCAAACCTTAAAGAGCTATGTAAATGTCAATTATGCATATTATTGCGAATCTATCCATCTCAGGCACTGGACTGTGAAATGGACTTCTGGAAACCTTGGGAACAGACCCACAGTCCACTGTCTGTATTCCAAGGTCATTCATTGATGTGCCTGTTCTTAACAACACCTTCTAAAGTTTCCACTCTTCTCCCAGGTATCCCAGGGTCCGACACCATGGAACCCTTGCGGTCAGCGTCCTCCTTGTTTCCCTGGGTCACTTCAAATCTTAGCTAAAATCCCACCTTCTACAAGAAGCCCTTCCCAGTCCTCCTTAATTCGGGTGTCTTGCCTTTGAAATGATCTCCAATTTATCTAACCATGTGTATCTTGTTTGTACACCATTTTCATGTTGTCTTTCCAATTAGATTGGGAGCTCCTTGAGAGCAGGGAATGTTTTTGTCTCTGTATCCTCAGGACTCAGCCCAGTTCTTAGCACATAGCAAGGGCCTAAAAAGTGCTCGTTGATTTACTGGCTGTCCTGACACTGGCCAGAGAAGCTTTACTTTGATTTGGTAGCAACAGAATGAGTCGCTGAATTTTTTTTTTGGGGGGGGGGAGACAGAATGATGACATAACCCAAGCGTTGCTTTGGCAGTGATGAGGAGGAAGGACTGGAGGGGGGAGATCCTGCTCTGCAAGGTGAGCCGAGAGCCACCCCTGAGCCGAGGGTGGTGGCAGTGGGCATGGACCAGAAGGGAAGGGCCCCAGAGAGATTTCAAAGGGAAAATCAATGGGACTCGGTAACTGACTGTGACTCTGGTAATAAAACAAAGGAATGAATCAAAGATGATTCAGAGTTTTTGAAGCTGACGGCCTGAGGCCATGAACAAAGACTGGGAGCTTTGAAGGCAGGGCTAGGTTTGAAGAAGATGACAACTTGGGATGATGATGAGACAGAAGAGGGCCCTGGAAATGTATGATCAGAGCACAGGCAAAAGAACTGAGCCGGACATAGACATCAAAGCATCATCAAAGGAGAATTGGGATGGATGAGCTCTCCATGAAACTCAACTGAGAAACAGAGACAGAGTAATAGAGAAAGAGAGAGGGGGAGAGAGGGAGAGACAGAGAAAGAGACAGACAGACACAGAGAAAGGGAGGAGAGACAGAGACGGAGAGACAAAGAGAGAGGTGGAGCGGAGGGACAGAGACTAAGGAGATCAGGTGACCAAAGGCTGTGTCCCAGAAAACTTTCCCATTGAGGAGCAGGAAGCATGATAAGCAGCTAGCAAAGAAACAACTAAAGAAGTAGGAGAAAAAAGTAGGAGACAGTCATTGGTGCAGCAAGGAAACTACTATAGTCAGTAACTATTTTACAACTTCTCTGTCCAAATGGGTTATAGGCAGCTGGTGGTGCAATGGATACAGCACTAGATCTAAAGTCAGGGGAGACCTGAGTTCAAATCCTTCCTTAAACACGTGTTATGTAACCCCAGGCAGGTCACTTCCCTTCTGACTGCCTCGGTTTCCTCATCTGTAAAATGGGGAGAATAATAGCACCTCCCTCCCAAGGTTGTCGTGAGGATCAAATGAGATAATACTTGTAAAGTGCTTTGCAGATCTTAAAAGTGATATAGAAGTCAATGTAGTAGTAGTAGTAGTGGTGGTGGTGGTGCTAGTGGTGGTGGTGGTAGTAGTGGTAGTAGTAGTAGTAGTAGGAAGAGAAGGAGGAGGAGGAGGAGGAGTGGTGGTGGTGGTGATATCCAGAAGTTTAAAACAATTTTAAGGCCAAAGTCCTTTGAAGATACTGATCTATAGCAGAGTCAAAATGTTAATGTTTGGTATCTAAGATATAGGTGAGAAAGAGAGAGAGAGATGGATGGATAGCTAGACAGATGGACACGTGTGTGTGTATGTATATTTGTATATATGTATGTATATAATTAATAGTCAATCTTCAATAGTTAAAAGGTCAAAGGATATGAACAAAGAGTTCTCAAACAAGAGAAATGTAAATCAAAACAACCCTAAGTTTTAATTTCACAACCTGCAAATTGCCAAAAAATGACCAAAATATGACAACAGTCAATGTTGTGAAAGATAGATACACTAATACGTTACTGGTGGAACTGTGAAATGGTACAACCATTTTGGAAAGCAATTTGGGATTACACAAATAGAGAAATTTAAATGTTCATATCCTTTGAAGCAGAGACTCTGTTACTGGCAACCATTGACAAGAAAAAGGTTCCCATATACTCCAAAATATTCATAGTAACACTTTTTGTGATAGATAAGAATTGGAAATAGCACATCACTTGGGGAATGGCTCAAAAAATTCGTGGTACGTGAATGTGACAGAATGTTATAGTGCTGTAAGAAATGATGCATGATGAATCCAGAGAAGCACAGAAAGATCTTTATGAGCTGATGCAGAGTGAAGTAAACAGAGCCAGGAAAACAGTATACACAATAACTACTACAGTGTAATCGGAAAGAATGACATGCTAAAAAATCAAGTGAATGTGACAAAATTATAAACTTCCAGCACGATGTTTATAAGAGAGTTGAGAAGACACCCCTAACCCTGCCCTCCCCTTCAGGTAGATGGGAGGGGAACAGGTGTTAAAGAAACGTTGCACACGTTTTCAGACTTTTCTGATTTATCAATCAGATGTCCTAATATTTTTCCTCTCTAAAAATGCTATTCATCATATGAGAAGTCTCTCTGAGAGGAATCAGGAAGAGTTACTTAGGACAACTGTTGTGATGTAAGAAACAGAAAATATGAATGTAAATTTATCTTTTGAAAAACTTTAAATTTAGTTTCAAAGAAGCCCGGTTTTTACCATTTTCAATGACGGCTGTGAGGGCAGAGTTGAGAACAAATTGTAGCACTTAGTGCCAAGTTACAGGGTGCATAGAATAGTTTACACATGTATACTCAGTCAGCCGGTGTTTCTGAGACACCTATTATGGACCACCCATAGGTCAAGGCACTGAGGACACGAGACAGAAATGAAAGTCATTCCATTTAAAAGTAATTTAATTTTTAAAAATTCTCAATAAATAAATGTCAAATGAATGAGGTTTTTCATATACAAAGTAGAACAGAAAGCAGCTTGTATTTGGCCCTGAAAATCCTTATAACATACAGCTTGCTTTTCCCCTTCAAGCGTGTAATCAGTTCCCCATGTAATTTATTTGCTTGTTTTTAGGCAATTGGGGTTAAGTGACTTGCCCAGGATCACACAGCTAGTAAGCGTCAAGTGTTTGTTCTGAGGCCTGATTTGAACTCAGGTACTCCTGACTTCAGGGCGGGTGCTCTATCCACTTCGCCACCTAGCTGCCCCCCCATGTAACTTTCAAAGCTGACCTGCATGTCTGTGCTTCCCTCTGGCCTTTTGTTGTCTTCTGTTCATTTAAAAATTTTTCAGTGCTGTTGTTCGATGACTAACATGGATAGACTTAACCCTTCCCAGCAATACAAGGATCTAAGACATCTCCAAAGGCCTTGTGATGGAAAATGCTGTCCACATCCAAAGAAAGAACTGTGGAGTTTGAATGCAGATCGAAGCAGACTATTTGCTCTTTTTTTTCTTGTGTTTTGTTTCCTCTTTCTGACAGTTCCTCCTATTGGTTCTAATTCTTCCTTACAACACGACCAATGTGACAATGTGTTTAATAGGAATGTATATGCAGAGCCTATATCAGATTGTGCGCAGTCTTGGGGAAGGAGGTAGGGAGGGAGGAGAAGAAAAATTTAAAACTCAAAAGCTTATGGAAGTGATTGTTGATAAATCAAAATAAATTAATCAAAAATTAAAAAAATTCAGTGCTCCTCTTTTCTTTCTTTTTCTCCTTTTGGGAGGTTGGGGGGAGTGGGGAGGGGGAGAGGCACTGCCTTGACTTTAGTCCTAAGGCCCTTGCTCTCAAGGTTCAGACAAAAGAAAAACAAAATTCTTATAATAAATATGCATAGTCATGCGAAACAAATTCTTACAACGGTCTTGTCCAGAAATGAATATTTCATTCTGCATCTTGAGTCCATTATCCACAGAGAGGGTAGCATGCATCCTGATCGGTCCTCTGCAGCAGCAGTTTTTAATCTGGTGTCCACAGTCTCCAGGGGGATCAGGAACTGAGTGTAGGAGTCTGTCCCACATCTTATCAGTACCCTCTACCCCTCTGATTGGACTCCATGACTGGAGGTCAGGCCCCCACATGGGCTCCAGGACCTTCACTGAAGAAGAGGGCTTAACACATTCTTCTCCCCAGCTCACTATATTTGGGCTTCTCTGAACTCTCATGCCCTTGTCTTGGGTACCATCTCCCCACCACTCCAGATTTTCACCTCCTTGTGCATTGTCTTCTACCATTAGATTGTAAGGTGCCTGAGGACAGGGGCCATCTTTTTTTAAAATTTGTATTTGTATCCCCATTGCTTAGCACAATGCCTGGCATGTGGTAGGTGTTTAATAAATGTTTCTTGACCAATGACTATTGAATTTGAATGAGAAAAAAAATGATACCTTTCTTTTCTTTACCTTCTCACTGGAATTTAGAATATCCTTTAATTCATTTTTTAAAAAACCAAACTTCATTCTGTTATGGGCTCATTGGCTTTATCAGACTGACTGCCATGTACAAGTCAAGCATTCCTCCTGTAAAGTCGTGGTTGGACACTGGCTTGGTCAGAGTTCCTAAGTCTTCCCCAGTTGTTGGCTTTTACAAAGTTGTTGTTGCTGTATAAACTGTTCCCCCATGTGGATTCTATCCGAGCAGAAAGTGTCCAGACAGATGAGTTTATAGAAAACATCTCCAGATTAAATGTGATGGTTTTGGATGAGGAAACACTAGCCACTCAGGGATGCAGCAAGATCTCCAAAATGAAGGCAAATGAGCTATGCTTTGAGGGAAATCAGGGATGCTAAGGGTAGAGGTGAGGAAGAGGGGCTTTCTAATAATGCGCAAAAGCCTGTGGAGACAGGAAATGGAATGTCAGGTGGGAAGAGCAGCAAGAAATCCGGTTTGGCTGGAATGAAGAATGGGTGACAGGGAACAATGGCTAATAAGGCTGGAGAGGAAGGTTGGAGCCAGTTTTTGAAGGACTTAAAATGCCAAGCAGGAGTTTGCAGGGGATCCCAGAGGCAATAGGGAGCCCCTGAAAATATCTGAGCAAAGCAGTTGCGTGGTCAGATCTGTGCTTAAGGAATGCTATTTTGGAGACTGGAAGCTGGGGACCCACCCAGGAGGCTTGGACAACATAGCCCCAGTGAGGGGTGGCCGGTGACTGAACTAGGGAAGAGAAAGGGATAGATGACAGAGCTTTGTGGAGCTGGAAACAAGATTTGGCACCTGGTGGGATCTGAGGGAGGAAGGAGAGTGAGGGGTCAAGCATGACTCAGAAGTTGTAAAACTGGGAACTAGAAGGATGGTGATGCTCTGGACAGAAATCAGGAAGTTAGGAAGAGTGGTGAGTTTGGGGAAAATGATAGTGATGGTTTAGTTAGGGACATAGGTTAGGACTGGATTTATCGATCTGAGATCACCAAGAGAAACCAGGACAGCCCACACAGTGGAGAAGAGAAGGATGATGACCCAGCAAAGAGGAACCAGAAGGAGCAGACAGCTGGAGGAGAGAGTTGTGGAAAACAAGACAAAAGGAACTTACCCAGAAAAGTGTCTCAAGCTGCAGAGAGGTCAGTGAGGATGAGGACTGAGAAAAGACCATTGACTTTAGGAGTTATGTGATCATTTGGTAATCTGCAGGGAGATAAATAAAAACATTTGCTTTGAATGGTGAGATCAGGAAGCCAGATTGAAAGGAGTTGAGAAATTAGTAGGAAGAGAAGATGTGGAGGCAAGGTCTGCAGACAAACCTTTCTAGGAGTTTGGCTATGAAAGGGAGAAAGGACATGAGACGACAGCTTGAGAGGAGGGCTCTGTCAAGGGAATATTTTCTTAAGAATGGAGGAGACCTGGGCTTGCTTATAGGGTTAGCAAAGGAGCCAGAGGTAAAGAAGGCATGGAGATGAGAGGAAAAGCAGCAGCGCTAGGGGACAGGCTCCCAGAGAAGGGAGAGAAGGAAATCCAAAGCATAAGTAGGGGAGTTGGTCTTGGGGAGTCAAAGGGCCACCTCTTCCTCAGAGATGGGAGCTATGGTGGAGGGAATGGGCCATGATGGAGAGGGACTGGGAGGTGTGGAGTGAGGGAGAAGAGGCAGCTGGGTCAAGTAGGAAGCAGGGTCCTCTGCTTAGAGGAAGAACTAAGGGAACAGGCGAGAGGCTAAAGGAGACAAATGGGTGGGGACAGGGGGTTGAATAGCTGCTGTGGAAAATGGAACCAATCTTTTTTCCCATCCATCTTCTTCTCTCCTCCCCTCACACAATCACCACTTGTAGTTCAAGCCCTCACATTTGGGCTCTCACAGAAGCCTTCTAAATGATTTCCTTGCTCCCATTCAATCAATCAGTGAATCAATCAGTAAACATTTATTAACCACCTACCACTGCCAGGCACTGTGCTAAGTATTTGGAGATACATTGAAATGCTTTGTGAACCTGAAAGCTCTCCAGAAGTGCTAGGTGCTATTATGATTGTGTTTTGTCCTCTTTCGGCTTCCAGCAGAGCATAAGCTCACGGAGGGCGGGGGCTGTCTCATTTTTGCATTGCCAATGCCTTGAACATTTGTTTTTTGGGTCCAAACCTGTGATTTCATTGGAGTAGGAAATGCCTAGCAAAGAAATCCCCTCTGGAACATGAAGTGACAAGTACTGATGATACACTTCCATAGAGACTAGGGTCACCCCTCCACCCCCACTCCTCAGCCTCGGTCTGTGTAGGAGGTGGAGCCTGCACCAAAGGCTTCCTGGCTTGGAGACTAACTCTCTCTCCACTCAGCTAAGCTGCTTCTCACCTTCCACAGTGAGTGCCTATTGAATCACCTGGAGTCATTGCAAAGCCCCAGGGAGAGGGTGGCCATGTGAGATTAGCCAACTTAAATTCACCATGTAACCAGCTGACACAGTGAAGTAGGAACAGAGAAAGCAGGTGATGGGTAATCTGGGAGGTCTAGCAAGATGTCACTGAGGAAGGGATTGGAGGGCAGAGAACAGGATCTGGGTAAGCTGGTCAAGCATAGGGTCAATTCTGAGAAAGAAGGAAAGTGAGGCCAGAATGGGGGTGAGAGGCTGTGAGAATGGGGGGATACAAAGGGAGGACAAAAGTAGGGTTAGGAGGAATGGATGAAGGTGAGATGGAAGGATGAGTGGCTGTAATCAGAGACAGGAATTCCAGGGTTCTGGATTATGGAAGCAGCAGGCAGGGTGGCCCAGGGGGTGTTGAGCAGTCTTCTTCCAGGCTGGTGGTGGACACTCCACCCTGAGAACACGGAGGCCCAGGATGGGGGTGGGAGTAGGCCCTGGCCAGGATCTCTTTGAGTTCCGAGTTATCTGAACAGATAACTGTATGCTGCTGGCTCCTGGCCCTCTCTGGAATGGTGGTGGGGAGGGGAGAGAACAAAGGGCTAATGTTTGTGGGCTCTTCAGCTGCTCAATGGCCAGGTGCACAGCTTTCACCTGGACACGTACAAGGTGTTCCTGGATAAGCCAGAATACAGTCTGCATGTGCTGCAGCCCACTCTTGCTGTTCTTTGTGACCAAGGGGGCTGGGGACAGGGAGTAATGTGTGGCATCCAAAGAAGGAAATGCCATCTGATGGAAAAGATGAGAACCCCATCCCCTGACGGGTCTCCTAGGCAGGTCCCAGAGGCCCAGATCTCACCTTTCTACTGAGGAGAGCAGTGGAAGGGAGGGACGGAAGAACAGAAACTGTGCCTATAAGGATGCTTTCCCTTAGCCCCCAGAGGACTGGCTTCGGGACATCCACCTCAGGGATGGTATAAAGATGATCCTGGGGTCTCAGAGGCTCTGCTGGCAGAACACAAGTCTTACAGGTCCTGCCAGGCAGGAAAGCCTTCAAAAACAGGCCTGGCAGCGGGCATTCTGTTCATTGAGGACCTGCCTAGCTAGGGTTGGCCTCCAGGCCCACTTTTCAGCCCCAGCAACCCTCTCCAAGACCATCTACAAAGGCAGAGGGCTTGTAGACAGAGTCAGCAGCAGAAACATGCACAACTGTAGAATAGGGCTGGGGAGACAGGGCATCAGCCTGAGTCAGTGGAAAAACGGCTTGGTATGGAGGCAGAGGACTGGATTCTTGGCTTTTTCACTTCTTGTGTGGCCTGGGTCATTTAACCTTCAGGGCCTTGGTTTCCTGCTCTGTAAAATGAGCTTGGACTAGCTGACCTCCAAGATCTCTTTTACTTTTAGCTGTAGGATCCTATAACATTCTAGAGCCTGGAAATAAGGAAATACACTCAGGGCACATTCTGGGGATAGGAAGGTCCAAGAATGCAAAGTGCCTCCCTCAAGGAGCTTGCCATCTAATAAGGGAGAGCCCAGACCTTCTAGGGCACAGACCTACCCAGGGCACAGACAAGCTAGTCGATTTTCTTATCGTCACCAAGCCAGGAAGTCTCAAAGAAGCACTGGAAGCCGGGTCCCTCTGGCTTTGAGGCCTCTCTAGGTTCCACCGCACAACGCTCCTGCTTCCTACAGTCTGATAGAGGATTCAAGTCCCTCCTGGTAATGAGCCTCCCTGCATTTAGGCCTGGGCACAGTCCATCAGGGAGTCTTACCTCTGCCTGGATAGACACTTGCAGTTCCTCCACACTGTGAGAATCCCGGGACA
This sequence comes from Phascolarctos cinereus, assembly GCF_003287225.1. Classification (NCBI taxonomy): domain Eukaryota; kingdom Metazoa; phylum Chordata; class Mammalia; order Diprotodontia; family Phascolarctidae; genus Phascolarctos; species Phascolarctos cinereus. The sequence goes on along the minus strand of NW_027556402.1, from coordinate 2,872,783 downwards.
GCTCCCAACCCTCAAGGAGCCCTTTACTGGAGGATGCAACAATAGCGACAAGAACCCGGTAACGGTCCAAAGCATTTGGACAACTACTCTCCTGGCCATTTTGCAAATGGGCCAACAGGGGCTAGGGGAGAAGCCACATGGCCGGGACTGTTGGAGCATGGCTTAAATCCTGAGTCTTTTCACTGTCCCATCCTGCTTCCCTAGGAATATGGGCTCGGTTTGACATCTCTCCCTCAAGGGCCATGGGAGCTAAGACCGGAAAGCAGGGATTGTCTCCCTTTTCTCTGGTATCCCCAGCACTTAGCACAGGTTTGGGCATAGAGGAAACCTTTAATAAATGTTTTTTTATTCATTCATTCATTCATTCCATCCATTCATTCATTCATCCAGTAGGAAGAGCTCTGGACTGCGCTTCTAATCCCAGGTCTCTCCATCCTAGCAGTGTGATCTCAGATGAGGCCCCCGCCCTCTCCGAGCCTCAGTTTCCTCATCTGTAAAAGAAAGGGCTCGACTAGACTTCTCAGGTGTCTTCCAGCTTCCAGCCCGACGATTGTGCGTGTATTCGAACCTGTTGGACACTTCCGGGTCGGCTCTCCACAATCTTCATAAAGAGATAATGCTAAGCACCCAGGAACGCTGCACGTCACCTCCACCCCCACCGCCACCGGCCGCCCCTGGTCTGGAGGGTGCATTGTCAAGGCAGAGGAGAGGAAACCCGCACCAGCGGCTGCCCCCTCCCTCTGGTGGCTAATGAAAGCCCGGGCCTGGGGGGAGGGGGTTCCCGCGTCAGGTTCAGAATGCGAAGGTAGGGGGGAGGTGGAGAAAGAGAGAATAATGCCGGGCAGGGTGCAGGCTGTCTAACAAAGGACCTGGCGGGCGGCCGGCCCTGAGTTAGCCCCTCCCCGGCAGCCCGCGGCTGGGCAGACCCTGGACTCGCTCAGCCCAGCCCAGCCGGCCCGCCCGCCCAGAGGAGCAGAACCCCTTCCCCAGCCCAGGCGTGCCCCCCCCCGCTCTGGTCACGTGAGTCCCCCCTCCCCGAGCCCCAGAGTCCCCCGCCCGCCTCCCCCTCCTCCTCATTCTCCTCCTCCTCCTCCTCCAGCCCCCTCCTCCTCCTTCTTCCCCCCTTCCCTGCCTCTGCCGCTGCTGCTGCAGCCGTCGCGGGGCGGGGCCGGGCGGGGCGGAGACAGGAAGGCAGCCGCGGCGGAGCAGAGAAGCCGGGGCGGAGCGGGAGCCGGAGCCGGGGCCGGGGCCGGGCCAGGGCCAGGCCCGAGCAGCAGCCGCAGCAGCCCCAGCGCCACAGCGGGCGGCGGAGCAGCGGAGGCGGCGGCGGCGGCAGCACCAGCTGCGGGAACAGCACCAGCCTCAGCGGGCGCAGGGGCAGCAGGCCGGCGGCGGGCGGCGGCAGAGTCTCGGCTCCGTTGCGGGCCATGTGAGGGAGGAGGATGCTCGTGACGCCCGGCCCCCCGAGCCCCCCGAGCCTCACCGCCGCCACAGCCGCCGCCCGCCAGCCGCCCCGGTCCGCTCCCCCAGCCGCTGCCCCGACGGCCACGGCCACGGCCGCGGCGGACCCCGGGGGCCGGCATGTAGCGGGCCCGCCATGGCCGGCACGGACGGCGGCGGCGGCGGCAGCGGAGACCTGAAGACGGCCCGCCTGTGGCGGGAGGCCGCTCTGCGAGCGCGCAAGCTGCGGGGCAACCTGCGACAGCTGAGCCTGAGCGGGGCCGCGGCCACCGCCTCCTCGGACCCGGGCCCGGGATCCGGCCCCCGGCCAGCCAGCCCCACGCCTGCCCAGCGGCCACCGCCGCTCGTGCTGCCCCCCGACCTTGCCGACGTGGAGGTGCTCAACCTGGGCAACAATGCCCTGGACGAGCTGCCCGCCGGCCTGGCCGCCGCCCTGGGCAGCCTGCCCCTCCTTCGGGGTCTGGTCCTGCGCCGGAACCGCCTGCCCAAGCTGCCCCCGCTGCTGGGCCAGCTGGGCGCCCGCCTCACCGAGCTGGACGTGAGCCACAACAGGCTGGGCGCCGTGGCCGCCGAGGTGCTGAGCGCCCTGCCCCAGCTGCGCAAACTCAACCTCAGCCACAACCAGCTGGCCGACCTGCCCGCCCAGCTGGGCGCCCTGGGCCACCTCGAGGAGCTGGACGTCAGCTTCAACAGGCTCCCGCAGCTGCCGGACGCGCTGGGCCGCCTGCGTGCCCTCCGCACCCTGGACCTGGACCATAACCAGCTCACCGCCTTCCCCCCTCAGCTCCTGCAGCTGGCCACCCTTGAGGAGCTGGACGTATCCGGCAACCGGCTGCGGGGCCTGCCCGAGGAGATCGGGGCCCTGCGCGCTCTCAAGATCCTCTGGCTCAGCGGGGCTGAGCTTGGCACCCTGCCCCCTGGCTTCTGCCAGCTCGCTAGTCTGGAGAGCCTGATGCTGGACAGCAACGGCCTGCAGGCCCTGCCTGCCCAGTTCAGCCGGCTGCAGCAGCTGAGGATGCTGAACCTCTCCTCCAACCGCTTCGAGGACTTCCCGGGGGCCCTACTGCCTCTGGCCAGCCTGGAGGAGCTCTACTTAAGCCGCAACCGGCTCACGGCCGTGCCAGCCCTGGTGTCGGGCCTGAGCAAGCTGCTCACGCTGTGGCTGGACAACAACCGCATTCGCTACCTGCCTGATTCCATCGTGGAGCTGACGGGCCTGGAGGAGCTGGTGCTCCAGGGGAACCAGATCGCAGTGCTGCCCGACAATTTTGGGCAGCTCTCCCGCGTCGGCCTGTGGAAGGTCAAGGACAACCCGCTGATCCAGCCACCCTACGAGGTCTGCATGAAGGGCATCCCCTACATCGCGGCATACCAGAAGGAGCTGGCCCACTCCCAGCCTGCCGTGCAGCCTCGCCTCAAGCTGCTGCTCTTGGGCCGCAAGGCCGCCGGCAAGACCTCTCTGTGCAGGTGCCTCACTGAGGGAGGCCGGGAGGAGGGCACGCGGGCAGGGAGGGGCCGAGAGAAGGGCCACCTGGGCCCGGACGCTGGTCTGGGCCCAACCTCGAGCAACAGTAAGGGCATCGAAGTGACCAGCTGGACTGCTGATGCTGCTCGGGGCTTGCGCTTCATCGTCTATGACTTGGCTGGGGACCAGAGCTACGAAGTCATTCAGCCCTTCTTCCTCTCCCCGGGGGCCCTTTACGTCCTGGTGGTCAACCTGGCCACCTATGAGCCCTCCAGCTTCCCCTCCGCGGTGGGCTCCTTCCTGCACTGCGTGGGGGCCCGGGTGCCGCACGCCGTGATCTGCATCGTAGGCACCCACGCGGACCTGTGCGGGGAGCGGGAGCTGGAGGAAAAGTGCCTGGACATTCACAGACAGATCGCCCTGCAGGAGAAGCAGGACGCGGCTGGCTTGGGCCGCCTGGCCAGCGCCGTGGATGAGGCCCTGGCTCGCGACTTCGAGCTGCGCTGCGCCAGCCCCCACGCGGCCTACTACGGCGTGTCGGACAAGAACCTGAGGAGGCGCAAGGCCCAGCTGCAGTACCTCCTGAAGCACCGGCCCCAGATCCTGTCCCCGGTGCTGCCGGTGAGCTGCAGGGCCCCGGCGCAGCTGCAGAGGCTGCGGGCCAAGCTGCTGTCGGTGGCCGAGCACCGCGAGATCTTCCCCAACCTGCACCGCGTGCTGCCCCGCTCCTGGCACGTCCTGGAGGAGCTGCACTTCCAGCGGCCGCAGGCCGAGCGTCTGTGGCTCAGCTGGTGGGACTCGGCGCGCCTGGGCCTGCAGGCTGGCCTGACGGAGGACCGGCTGCAGAGCGCCCTGTCCTACCTGCACGAGAGCGGCAAGCTGCTGTACTTCGAGGACAGCCCGGCCCTCAAGGAGCACGTCTTCCACAACCTGCCTCGCCTCATCGACATCCTCAACGTCTTCTTCCAGCGCGATGCCGGCCTGCTGCTGCGAAAGTTGCTGCTCGGGGCCCAGGGCGAGCTGGGGCCCCAGGGGGACGGAGGAGGCGCCGCCCTCGCTGGGGAGGGCGGCGCGGGCCAGGACCCTCTGCGGGCCGCCCAGCTGCACCACTACGTGGAGGGCTTCCTCCTGCACGGCCTGCTGCCCGCCCACGTCATCCGGCTGCTGCTGCGGCCGCACGTCCAGGCCCCCCAGGACCTTCAGCTGCTCCTGGAGCTGCTGGAGAAGATGGGCCTCTGCTACTGCCTCAACAAGGCCAAGGGCAAGGCCCTGAATGGGGCCTCGGCCTCCTGGTACAAGTTCCCCTGCTACGTGCAGAACGAGGTGCCGCCTGCCGAGGCCTGGATCGACAGCTCCGGCAGCGCGGCGGCCGCGGCCCTCGCAGGGCAGTCCTTCGTGGCCGAGCAGCTGCAGATCCGGTATAGCTTCCCCGTGCTCTTCCCCCCCGGCCTGTTCGCTCGCTACAGCGTCCAGATCAACCGGCACGTGGTGCAGCGCTCCGACGGCAAGTTCCAGATCTTCGCCTACCGCGGGAAGGTGCCCGTGGTGGTGAGCTACAGGCCAGGCCGTGGTGCCCTCCAGCCCGACACCCTGTCCATCGCCAGCCACGCCTCTCTGCCCAACATCTGGACGGCGTGGCAGGCCATCACCCCACTGCTTGAGGAGCTAGACGCGCTGCTTCAGGAGTGGCCCGGCCTCTGCTATGCCGTGCACATCCTCTGCTCCAAGTGCCTTAAGAGAGGCTCCCCCAACCCGCACGCCTTCCCAGGTAAGGTACGGGGCACACTGCGGCTGGGGGGGGGGGCAGTGAGTCCTTGACCGGCCTGGGCCAGCCACTCCTTCGGGACTAGCCTAGAGCCGCTGCTGGCAGCCGAAGGAGACAAGCTTGCTGATGGTTTATGAGAGTTAAGGCTTGGCAGGCCGGCTGCAGGCCAGGGCTCTGGGTCTGAAGGTTGGACCCAAGAGCTGGCAGGGACCTTGGACGTCTCCCCGCCCAGCAAGCAGAAACTGGGGTTCTGAGAGGCAAAGGAACTTTCCTGAGGTCCCAGGGCTCACGGAATCTGCATTTTAAGCTTGGAAGGCACATTAGCCATCATCTATCTGTCCAGCCATTAAATCTGACAGACAGGATGGGGACAGGACAGGACTGGACAAGACAAAGAGTCACACAGATATTAAGTAGCAGTGGAAAGAGGAGTTCAAATCCCATCCCTGATCTTGGGCAAGTCATGCCCCTCAGGCCTCAGTCTCTCCATCTGTTAAAGAAGGGGGGTGATCTTCCGGCTCTAGGACCCTATGCTCCTGTCTGGCTGAGGCCCCCAGACTCTGAGCCAAGAGCATTTTCTCCTCCATCACTCCTCCCACCCCTTCCTTGGCAATTTTCCCAGGACGAATTGTCCTTAGGTACCTAAGGCTGGGCCAGCATAAGGTGTAGCTCCAGGCTTGGTGCAGAAGGGAGGGAGCACCAGGGGCTGTCTGTGGGTGTGTTTGTTTTCTTAAATCCTAAGGGATGTGAGACTCAGACCTCCAGAATAGGTGGCCCTCAAAGTGCTCCTGAGCAGAGGTGTTTGGCACAGTCACCCCCCCCCCATACCTTTAATCCCTCAAATTCATTGTGTCACAGGCCAGGAACATTTCTGTCCCAGATCTGGTGTAACCTAAGCTGTCTTGACCTCAGGCTCCACAGTTGGGGAGCTCCTCCTGTCTTTTCCAACTTGGTTCTGTAAATTCTGATCCCTGTGTCAAAAGGCACACCCTCCTTTTCTTTTGAGTCTTCAGGAGAACCAGAGAAAATTCCTTGGGTGCCTGCACCATGGGTGAATTGTTCCAGGAAAGGTGGATTGGACCCCCAAGGCCTGGCAGGGGATTGTTTCCCAAGCACATCTGTAGGCCCAAGCCCCGAGTGGCTAGGAGACCAGGCTGGGGAGGCCTGAAGGCTTCCCGAGTAGGAGGTATAGGCACTGGTGTACAAAAGGGGATTTCCTTGCTGTTCTGAGAACTGGCTTCTAGGGAGCTGAAGCCTAGCTTAGCTTTTGTCTTTTGCGCTGTGTGGTCATCTGAGATTGCTTTGAGGGTCCCTGTGTGTGCCTGGGTATGGAAGGGTCATGTGAGAGAGACAGGCACTTGGCTACTTCTTTCCCCCTGCTGCTGCTCCCCAAACTTTTGTGTGCCCATGCTAGGGAAGTGGGGGAAATCCAGGCCCAGGGGTAGCTTTGGGCTTCTTCCACTCAGATGGCCAAAGTCCCATCCTTTTCTGAGAACCTTTTTCTTCTAGGCTGGGTCTGGTGGGGTTGACACTGTTCCAAATGCCCTAATCAGAAACATATTTGGATATATCCTAGCCTGTGTCACTGCTGGCCTGCCCCACCCCACTTTGGCCCTCCTGCCGCATTTGGGGGACTGAAACCAAAGCCTCGTGCCTCCCTGGGTGATCTGTGTCCTCAGCTTAGTGCATTCAAGGAGACCTCTCCTCCTGGGACTGTGGAGGAACTGGACACAAGCATTTCCAATGGGCTGCCCCAGATCTGAGTCCAGGCTAATTCAACCCCTGAAAAGGCCTCCAGATTACCAGTTAACTGAGCCTGTGAGATCTTCTGTTATCTCATCACCCTGAGCCACCCTGCCTGCACCTCAGTCTCTCTTGAATTCTTTCTTCTGTTCTCAGAAGCCAGGCAGGCATTTATTATCTGTGCCCAAGGGACCACAGCTTAGAGAAGAGAAAGGGTGTCTGCTCCCCCAGTGCAAGGGGCCAGCATGGCTTAAATACCTGCTGTGTGCAGGGCACTGGGGGACAAAGGCATATGTTACATGGGCCCATTCACAGGGAGTTTACAGCCTCAGTGTGAGGAGAGAGACACAACACACACACACACACACACACACACACACACATGCCTGGAAGACAGGGAGGGTGAGAGAAATGCCAAGAGGCCCAGGCAAGATGCCCAGAGAATGTGGACGGCAGAGAGATTGCTTTGGAAAGGAGGTGGGGGCAAACTAAGTCAGGTAGGACTTCCTGGGAGAGGTGAACCCAAAGGGATTCGTGAAGGAAGGACATGTAGCAGCTGGAACCTAGTGGGGAAGATAGCGAATTCCTAATTCCAGGTGTGGGAGACGGGGAGCAAAGGGGCCAAGACAGATGGGAGGGGGCAAGAACAGTCTGGCTGGCATGTAGAGGTGATAAACAGAGGGAGGTGGGAGTTTGGTTGTTAGCCAGGTTTGCAGGACCTTGACTGACAGGATGAGAAGTCAATAGCTTCTTTGGACAACACTGAGGGGGGGTTTGAGCAGAGGGTGCCCATGAGCAGAGGAAGCCTGGAGTTAGGTCCTTGGCAGCTGTGTGAAAGGCACTGGAGAGGGGAAGGCTGACCCTGAAGGCCTTAGATCAGCTGGCAGGGCCCTGAACTGGGGTGGGGGTCTATGGGAACACAGTGGAGGGACAGGTGGGAGAGATATTTCAGAGATGGAGTTTGGGGGGCAAGGTGAAGAGAAGGTAACTGAGGCTTCAAAACCTGGATGATGTAGGAAAGTTCAAGGGGCTTGGATAGAGATCCCCAACATAGAATTGGAAAGAACTTTGAGAGGTTTCTTAAAACTGGAAGGAGTCTCAGACATCGTTGAGTCCACCACCACCCCTGTTTTACAGATGAGGAAACTGAGGCTGACAAAGGTTAACTGACTTGCCCAGAGTCATGTAACTAGTAAGCTTCTCAGGCAGGGTTTTCCTGGTGCTCTAGATAAAGTGTCAGGTGGAGATGCAGAGCTGGAGGTCCTGAAAGAGGTTAGGGCTGAACATAGAGATTTGGGAGTCACGTGAATGGAGCTGCTAATGAAAGCCATGGGAACTGATGAGACAATCTGAGGAGGGGAGAAGAGAAGGCTCAGGATGGAGCCTTTGGGAGTGCCTGTGTTTGAGGGGCAGGAGAAAGCTGAAGATCAGAAGTGGAGGCAGAGAAGGAGCAAGCATTTAGGTAGGAGGAGAAAAGAGCAGGAGAGATGAGGCAAAAGAGAGCAGCCTGAGGGGTCCCAGCGGGAGGGCTAGGGTGTGGAGCACCCCCACCCCATCCCAGCTGGGTTTGTGGCAGAGAGATTATCCAGACAAGTGCCCTCAGCCCCAAGACTGGGGGAGGGGAAAGAAGGAAGGCTTTTACCTCCAAAGGAAGGAAAACAGCTGCTAAGCAATTGATTCCCTTATTTACTGAGCACCTCCTATGTGCTGGGCGCTGCAGCTGCAAAGATAAAACTGAGTGCAATCCTGGCTTGCAGGGAGCTTGTATTCACCCTCCACAGAGAATGGGCTACACCATGTAAAGAGAGATATCTGTATCTAGCTCTATCCATATCCATACCATCCATATATAAATAGATGTTGACGCGTACACGTATATGCATTTTAGGAGGGACAAATGACTCAGGGGAGTCAGCACCAGTTTCCTATAGGCCCTGGTGCATGAGCTAAGCTTCAGTGGAAGCTAAGAGTTCTCAGAAGTGGGGAAGAGCTGGGCAGGGCGTTGCCAATGAGGTTGTAGCTGGCCAATGGGGTCCTTGTTGGACGATGTCATAAGGGGTCTGGGATGTTGGCCATTGCATTGACCCTTCCTGTCCCTTAAAAGCAAGCTCAGGCTCCTTTCCTCATCTTCTCTCTTCCCCTCTCTGACGAATGACCTGTCTTTGCAGGTGGCATTAAGTCTGCATAGGGAGAAGGGACTTTTTTTAATGGGACTTTTGCAAGAGGTAAATGAACATATGGTTGAAAAATCCTGAAATGATGAGGTTGCTGGGGTGGGAGCAAAGCATGGGTTGTTTGCACACTTCTGTACGTGGATTTCTGCCTCATCTGCTCTGGTCAGAGAGAGAGGGGTCCCCTCCCCTTTCTCGAAGCCTGGAGACTTTCCCAGAGCAGTGTGAAAGTGTGAAAATTGAGGAAGGAATTGAGGAAAGGAAGTGAGGACTTCTCTATTTTCCATTAAAGCAAGGATAAGCTGGACCAGAGAAAACCATTGGAACTACTCTAGGCCAGGCCTACATAGCCTGTCTCCCTCTCTGCTGTTTCCAAAGTGGTTGTCATAATTCTCACTCTGCTGGGAGCAGGGAAGGGCTATCAAGTGTTCAGGTGCAAAAAAGAAGGAAAAAAAACCCTATCCCCTTCATCGTCGCAAGAGGTGGCTCTCTGGGAGGGGGAAAGGAAGGGATACTGGGAGACATTTAGAGGGTGTCCAACAAAAGAGATCAATAAAGGGATTTTTGTTAACGTAGCAACAGCTGGTCCTGCAGCAGAAAGAGCCTGGGTTGGGAATAACCTGAGTTTTAATCCTTGCTCCACTACCAACAATTTTAACCATCATGCTCCTAGTAATCAGTGGCTGACGTTTCCTTGGTGTTTTCAAGTTTACCAAGTACCTTGCACATCGACCCCATTTAAGCCCCTTCTTCCTATCTGTGTGAGCTTGTCTTGGCCAGACGGAGGTGGAGAAGGGAACAAGCACTTCTTAAGTGCCTACTGCATGCCGAGCACTCTTTCCTGAAGCCTCTGCGCCTCTCTTGGAACCATTGTTCAGGTCCCTGGCCGTGTCTCTCTCTATAAAAGGCCAGTAACAACAGCTTCTTTTAAATGCTTAAGATAAATGTGTTTGCTTGACTGAGACTTGGGGAAAGAGCTCTTGAGTTCTGGCTTCCAGTTCTGACTCTGCCCCTAGGGCCTTAGATAATGACAGCCCCTGTCAGGGACTCAGTTTTGTTGTCTGTAAAATGGCCAGCTGGTGATCATCTGGGGGCCTTGCAGCTCTGAATCCTGGGGATCCCGAGGGAGCACTAGGGGTTCTGGGGGTGCCCTGGTGCCCATGCAGGAAACAAAGCCGTTGCTTCCTGCCTACTTCGGTCAGGGGGCAAGGCTGTCCCGGAGAAGGATTTGTGGTGGCTCTCACTTACTCTTTAAAGCTCAGCACTGGTCTGAGGACTGGGCTGACTCTCTAGAGAGCTGTGAGAAGACCCCAGAGGGGAGAAGGAGGCTCCAGAACTTCAGTGAAGTGAGGAAGACAGCCACAGGAGGGGTTCCATCCCTTGCCTCTATTTCTCATCCGGGCCAGTTTGCTAGTAATGTGAGCTTGGGCATGACCCACCCCTTCTCTGGGCCTCAGTTTCCTCCTCTGTAAAACAAGGGAGTGGGCTGGCTGGGGTGCAGGGTCCCAGGATGGGTGAAGCCCTCAAAGAAGCCAGCGAACAGTGATGCTGGTGCACAACCCCCACCCTGCTCTCAGCCTTGTCTGGACACTTTGCCTGAACTCCCCCTCCCCCACACCCACTGCTCCCTCTTTTCCTACCTCTCAGTTAGTTGTGAGTGTGTCCCCCATAAGTTCCTCTGGCTAGGGAGAATTAACAACATTAAAAGAGAGAAAAATGCGTCACATATCATATTTGAGTTTGGATTACATTTATGTAATAGCAGGGTGATATAGTGTATAAGGGATCTGGCCTTGGAGACAGGAAGGCCTGCGTTCAAATCCTACCACTGATTCATCCTGGCTGTGTTACCCTGAGCAAGTCACACAACCTGGGAGCTTTAGGCCCCTCTCCATGTCTGTAGGTTGCAGAAAAGGTGCTGTCCTGAATTAGTAGAGAGAGTTTCCTCCTGGTGAGTTCCCTATAGCTATGACCTGTCAGGTCCAATCCCTGTCCCTGTGACATTCATACATACACCTCTCTTGTCATCCCCCAGCTCCATAAGGGCAGGATAAGTGTCCCAGACAAACTTTGTGTCTCCTTCGGCATCCAGATCAGGGCTCTGGACTCAGAACATGCTTCAGGAATTTCTGTTGATTGCATGGAATTTTTGAAACGTTTTGACTGGTTTCAATGAATTATTTTTGATCACTTTCAGCGAATTATTTTCTCTTTTTCTTTTCTATTTTTAAAATATTCATTCTAATAAGGATTGGCTGGAAGAGCGAGAAGGAGAGATACCAAGGGAAAGCTAGGAGATGTCAAAACAAAAGATCGATAGAGCCTATTTTTAAAATGACAAAAAAAAAAAGACTGCTGAGTAAATTTAACAGCACCCAGCCTTCCCTGAGCTCCCAGGCAACAGGGCCTACCCTCTGCTAAACTCCACTCTTGTTTCTTTGTCTGTGCCTGTCTTACGGTGCCCCCCACCTTCTGCTTTGCATAGGTCCATTTAAGGGCCCAGGGTCTCAACCCTCCTAGAAGGCTTGCTCCTGGAGCGGGCGTGGGGCTTGGCTGTACTCTGGAAAATCTTCTCCCCACCCTGCTCCACCTCCAAAGACCTAGCACAAAGTCCAGATGGAATAGGTCCTTCACAGTTTGTTGAATGACTCAAAGAGTGTAGCCTTGTTGGTGGGGGTGGGGCTCTCCTTTCTCTGGCTGTTCTCACCTTCTGCTCCCTCCCTTCCTGCCCCTTTCCCCAGTGGCACCACATTCATGAGGACAGAGCTGACTGTCCTTCCATTCCCTGAATAGCTCTCTTAGTTTGACTAATGAAGCAAAAGAGGTGAGGGTCTTCCTCCATTTGCATTTCACTGGGGACAAGTCCATCCGCTGCTGTGACCTACAAAACAGTTGCTACTCTTTCTCTGGCTCCCCCAGTACTATCCAACAGATACTTTTTCTCCCCCTCTGGTTTCATTGACCCTGGTGTGCTTGGGATTTAGATGGTGGTCCATCATCCCATTGACCTCTCCCACCCTGTAGAAGTGACTCTAGGCTCTTGGGGACCCCGCAAGAGAGGCCTCAAGGCTTCTGCAGAGCTTGGAGATGGTGCGGGCCATGGTCTGTATGGCCAGTCTGAGGAAGGTGCCAGCAGAGGACTCGGAGGAGGGGGAGGGGGGGAAAGGCCGGTCACCAGGTGATGGATTCTTTGCCAACAGGAATTCACAAACCAAAGAAAATTACCAAGTGGCCCTCAGTCCCAGAGAGTCCCTTTGGCTTCTGTAGTGAGAGTGGCAGTTTGGCAGGAAAGGGGCCAGGCAGATCATGCTGAGAATGCCACGGTTCTTAGGCCTGGATCAACACAGAGTGCCTGCCCCCAAAGTCTTCATGAAGTTTTAAGGTGTTGAAGGTGACTTTGGGGAAACAATGTATTAACTGTGGGGACTCTGATGTGACGCCCTTGTCCAGCGTCCACCACAGAAGGACTGGGTCGCCTCAACCTTGATGTTCTTCTTGGAAACAAAAATTGGAAGCTAGGAGAAGATTTTACTCCTTCTTCTAGGAGAGCTGGTTTTATGGCATCTGTCCAAAGGTCACATCACTGGGTCATCTTTGCGTTGCAGTGGTCTGCAACACAAATGTACAAAAACACAAAAGTAATTACAGCTCATGCCACCACTGCTGTTGGAGAAAATGACAAAGAGGCGGAGGAAACTTCCCAAATCAGTGCATGGCCGCCACCATTAGTGGCTTCATTGCAGAGGTGGGCGTAGGGGAGGAGGGCAGAAGCTGGTTCAAACATGAGAAATGGGAGCTCATGCCTCATAGGAAGCCAGGCACCCTTACTTACCTCTTGAATGCTTTCTTCTGACTTTGTAAGGAAGGAGGTGCTGATGGGTCCAGCAGGAACCCAATAGCTTTGTAGAAAATGAAATCTTTTGGACTCTGAGTGACATTTTAACAGAGAAGGGGATCATTTTGAGATCAGCTGTCCATGAGAGGTCAGACTATCAGCTTGTTAGAGCAAACATAACAATGTCCACCAAATTGGAAGAAAGAACAAAGATGTTTAAAAGACATGTAACTAATGCCATTCCTACCTGACCCAGCTGAACAAGAGAAGTGGAAGCAGGTAAGACAACTGACCATCAGCATTTTCTAGGGAAGCTTGAGCATTGTGAATCAGTTGGTCACCACAACAAGAATGGTTGACCCCAGAAACCGCCTTGGTTTCATTACCAAGAGGTCAGGGACGACAATGCAGGGCATCACAAACTTTGAACATCAACTCATTTGTAAAAGCTGATGGAGGAAGATGGAGGAAGGTCACAAACATACCTTGTCTTGAAAAAGTAAGAAGTCAAGGAAGGAAAATGAAATTCACAGAAAGCTTGGGGAGAAACTCAACTATGCCGAGGCAGACCAAGGGCATTTATTATTGAGTGCTTCCCAAGAGCCAGACACTGGGAACATAGTACAAGCAAGCAAGACTGTCCCTGGCCTCAAGGACCTTCCATTCTAATGGGCAAGACAATTCAGAAATCCGAGCTGGAAAGGAGAGGGGGCGTGGTATGGAGACAGCTGAGCAGGGTTGTGGCGGCCTGCTTCTAGGCGAGATAAGGCTGGCGCCTGTTGGCTGACTGACGTACACTAAGCATGTAGAGGGTCTCCGTGGTAAAGTGATCTGAAGAGTGTCGGGTGGCTGTGACAGGCCTTCCATAGCAGATGACATGTGTGGGCAGTGCAGCACATTATCCCCCCAAGAATTCTGCAGGGAAGCCTTAGGAAGAGTGTCACAGAGAAGACTGTGATGAGAAGAGGAGATGGTGGTCATGGAGAGGAGGGCAGGGGAACAGATGGACAGCCCCTGCACTTCACCCAAGAGGTCCAGAGGGGTGCCTCAGTGCATTGGGGGTTCTGTGTCGGTAAGGATCAGGAGACAACAGGGAGCTATGGGAGGGCCTGGAGCAGGGGAGCACTTGGGTGGATCTGGCTGTGTTATGGAGGATGGTGGGAGGGCAGTGGAGAGAGAGGAGGCAGGAAGACCTGTGGGGAAGGAGTCATTCCTCTCCTGGGTTCCCCAATGGGACTCCTCTCGGTACCCAAGGGTGGTGGTGGGTCTCCCAGGATGCTGTTACTGTTCCAGGCCCCCCGTAGCAGCCATGGCCATGGCGGTGACTCTGGCTAAGGGTGCTTTCCCGGCATGGACAGCACTCAGAGTCAATAGCTCAGGTCTGTGTATGTGCTTTTTAGCACCTTCTCTTGCAAGGCAGGATTCCAGCAAACTGAACCTGGAGGCAGCCTGAGTGAGTGAGTGACTCACCTCCCTGGCAGGCCCAGCTGCAGCATCAGCGCCTGAAGCCAATGGGTCTGAGCATGCCAGGACAGCAGGGAGGGGAAGAGAAGAGCACTGCACTTTGGAAAGGTTGCCTTCTCAGCACAGGGAGGAGCAGGAGGGAGATGGTGCAGAAAAGTTTCTTTTGAAATTAGAGACAGATAGAGGGGGAGAGAGATAGACAGAGACACAGAGACAGAGAGAGAGAGAGAGAGACCTACTCTTTGGTCCAAGGGAAATCTGCCCTGTGATGTCAGCAGAGGCAAGAGTGGGCTTCCCCTCATTGGAAGGCTCCATACAAAGGCCAGGGGACTTCCTGTCCCATAGGGATGTTGGAGAGAAAGCTTTGACTCAGCTGCAGGCTGGACCAGAAAGCCTCTGAGGTCCTCCTGGACCTGAAGACCAGGTGGTTCTGTGAGCAGTCTGAATAGCAGGCTGGCCAGCAGGGTGAGGAGGGGCTGGTGGCCTTGAATTAGAAGACCCTGGTTCACAAAGACCAGAAATATCCTTCCCGTTTCCCTAAGGACCACATCCTCAGCTATGTCTTGGAGCCCACCTGCCCCCTTCACTTCTGCTGACCGGGGCATTGTACAAAAGGGCTAGGCTGGAATAGAGAAAGGGAAGGGTGAAAAGGGAGCCATCACTCTCCCCCAGGGTTTGTTGGGTGTGCAGCTGCTGTGTTCTGGGTGACTCCCAGCCCATGAGCTCTGCCAGAGAACACCCCCCACCACAGGTAGACCAGGCCTCTGTGGCACACCTCCCCTGCCAAGGCAGGACGTGGCCCGGGGATTTCCTGGCTCTGAGGTGAGGCCCCGGATGCTCTCAGTGCCTCCTGAGAAGGCTGCAGCTGTTTCCTCTGCCGAAGGGGCAGAGAGCTCATTGCCCTGCCAGGAACTGCAAACTCGCTGTGCCTTTCAGTGCTGAACCCTGGAGGAGACACACAGACCCGTGCGAAAGGGGTCCTGCCCTCAGGAGGGCTACAGGTGTAGGGCTCAGAGTCTAGCCTGGAAGCCTCGCCTTCAGAGAGGGATCGAGGCTCAAAGACACAGTGGCAGGGCTATCTTAGAGAGAGTGGATGGGAAAACATAGCTGAGCAACTCAGAGGTCTTCTCTGACCTTGGAGCGATCGGGTGACACCGGAAGGTCCCTGGTTTCTCCAACGTGGATTTCGGGGCATCACCACAAACAATGGGCCAGCTGGCGTCCCGGCTTCTGGTGGCCAGCCTCCCTGGCTGCGCGGCTGGGCCGGTCCTCCGATGAGAGCTGCCTTCTCTGTAAGGGCTGTGGGGAGGGAAGTACCCTGGGGAGCTTCCTGAGCTTCCCTGGGAGGAAGTCAGCCTTATTTTCTGGAACCATCGTCCTCCAACCCCTCTCCCCACCAGAGCTGGGATGCCTCCCGTGAAGAGTAGCAGAGCAGATCGCCGGTTTGGCAGAGGAACGGCGTATACTGCGGGGAGTCCTGTGGCCACGGTCTGGAAAGATAAATCGGAGCCCTCCTGACTTCTGGTCTGGATTCCGCCCACCTCTCTAACTTCCCTCCCTGCCTCTCCGATCCGTCCGCACACAAAGGGACGTTCCTAAACCACAGACCCGCCGTGTGCTGCCCTGCTCCACGCTACAATGCATGGCTCCCATTACCTCTGGGACCAAACGCAAATTGTCCTGTTTGGCGCGGAGAGCCCTTGGCAACCTGGTTCAATCTGCCTTTCTAGTCTGGTCACCAGGCATTCCCGGACCTGTGAGAGGCCACAGTCCTGCCGCACTAGCTTCTTGCTTTTCACACGGATACTCACACATCTCCCACCTCCTTGCCTTTGCACGGACAGGCCCCCATGCCTGGAATGCCCTCCTGCCTCACTTTCGCTGCTCAGAATCCCTAGGTTCCTTCAGAGCTCTGATTCTCCTTCCCCTTCTCCTCTAAGCCTTTCTTGATCTCTCTGGCTGCTGCTGCCTTCTCACCCCTGCCCCTAAAATACACTGAATTTATTTTGTACATGTTTTTGCACGCATTTGTTGCCTCTCCTAATAAGTGGAGCAGGAATGAGTCCCATTATTATCCTCTCCCCCATCTAACCTTTGTGGTATGAAACAGTAATTTCATTACTGTAAGGAACTCCCAGTATGGAAACTCCCTCTAGTGATACAAATAGGCAGCTCACTGGTACCTTGGGTCCGAGCAGCAGAGGCTGTCCAGAACCCCTCTCCCCATTTGACCGGTGAAGATACACACAAAATAAATCCCAAGTGTTGGAGGAAGGGCCGGGTACTAGCAGTGCTTACAAGGCTGTGGTTACCAGAAGGTAAGGGTGAGGTGGGAGGGCCTTCCAGGAATGAAGCAAAGTCACAGAGGCAGGAAATGAATGCCAGGTACAGGGACGGTGGTCATAGAGTGGGAGGGAAAGTAATGTGCACTCAGCCTGTGAAGGACTCTAAATATTTTGTCCTTACAGTAATAGGGAGCCAGTGCAGGTTTCTGAGTGAGGGAACGGTGTGGTCAGAGCTGGGCTTCGAGAGCACCAGTTTGGCAGCTGTGGAGAGGAGGGCTCAGAGAGGGCACTGGCTCCGGCTGGGGCCACTGGAGGGGGAGCTGCTGGGGACTTTGGACTGTGACCAGACCCCCAGCTGGAGAAGGTCTCTGGTAAGGTAGGATGGCAGCCTCTCGGGCCCAGGGCCTTCCTCATGGAATGAACACCGAGGCTGGAGTGTGCTTACTCACGAATGACCCTTTGGTTCCAGGCCATAAATCTGCCAGCTCCTTGGGCCGTGTAAGAATTGGGACACGTTCCACTCTTGGGGAATTTCCATGTGAACTGTGGCCCACCATGTGCCAGGAGGGAGAGGCAGATGGCTCTGATAGGCCCAGAACCGCATCTGGTTACCTTGCTTGGTAAAATACTGGCAGTTCTAGAATGCTTCTCTAGGTAAAAATGGCTCTTCTGTCCCTTTTCCCTCGCAGGCTCAGGAGCCCTCCTGGGATCAGGAGAGGGAAGGGACCAGACCATGGAAACCATTTGGCTTTTATAGATCAGTAGAAGCCCAGACCTTGAGCGGCCTGTCCATGGGGGCGGGTCAGGGAGCCAAGAGAAAGTCCAGACTAAGATGCAGTTCTCTCCATTCCAGACTTAGCAGCTCTATGCCGTCATATGTTCTTTGCAAAGTACAGCAAAGTCATGGGCATTTGTGGCTTTAGAGATGATTCTTCATCCTCTCATGTCTAAGCTCATTTAGTCTCTGAAGAGGAGAATGATACTGAACCTTGTTCCCGATTTGTCTCTGTGGGTCCCATGTGGATTGAGCCCCCATCATGGGGTGCCATGTGGGTTTCAGAACAAGGCAAGGGCAGGAAAGGCCTTTCTTCTCTGGGACTCCTGGACCCACTTGTGGTTTGCTTTTTTGTACTCATGAGAACTCATAGCTTGTAGACATCTGGCACAGAGACTCAGGTACCAGAAAACAACTTCTGCTGCTTTTTCACACAGCTGCCCAGATCTAGCTCCTCTCCCGGCGTCCGCCCAATCTGGAAGCAGTGATAGCTCAGCATTGCCACATCAGATGCTATTTTTTCAAGTCAATCGACAATAAGCCCAGTGGAATCTTGGTGTACTTTTCATTCAACTGCACACCCACAACACATCTGAGGTATCTGAGTCTAAAGGCGGCAGGTTGCCTGTCATTGATGGAAAAAGTAAGGCAAGGCAAGGAAGCAAGCATTGATGAAGCCCCAACTAAGGGTCCCGTGCACAGGACTGGGAATTCTGATGGAAGCAAAAAGAAAGCCCATCCCTGACCTCAAGGAGCTCCTGTTCTAATGAGGAAAGTCAGTGCACAAGAGGGAGAAGTGAGGTGGAGAGGGAAGGGAGAGAGGCACGATGCCAAAGCCCGGAAAATCAGGGGCAGAACCAGGAAGGGAAGGCAGAACTGGAAGAAAAGAGCATCTTGGGGAAACTTCACAAATGTTTCCCATTTTCCATCCTGTCCTTGTCCCGTCAACTTCAACCTTAAATGTTCCTTGGAAGACCTGGTTGGAAGTTCTCACACCAAGATTTCTGCCAGCTTGTTTGTCCTTCCCTTGCCTCTTGTTATTTGGGGGCAGTTAGGTGATGCAGTAGAGAGAGATCTGAGCCTGGAGTCAGGAATGCTAGATCTGCGATCCTGGGCAGGTCACTGACTCTGTCTGCCTCCGTTTCTTCATCTATAAAATGGAGGTAATAATAATGCTACCTATGTCCTAAGGTTGTGGTGAGGATAAAATGAGACTATATTTGTTAAGTGCTTTGTAAACCTTAAATTTTAGATATCATTATCATCACCATCATTATTTTGTGAGGCCGTACTACTCAAGATGTTCCACTATCCACAGCCCCGTGGGATTTTGTAAATGCACTTTTATTCTAAACAAGTGTTCTTTGGACCACTTCACTTTGCAAAGAGATCAAATGTCTAATGACAGAGACACTCTTCTGACCTTCTTTTGTAGAGATTGCTTTCTATCCATTGGATCTCCATACAAAATGGCGGTGGGCCATGCTGATGTCTGTTTCTCTATCTTCTCTTTTTTTTTTATGCGTTGGTGGCTTGTTTACGTGGGTGAAGTCCGAGCTGCTTTCATTGCCGATCATATCTTCTCATTTCTATTCTTCTAATTTGGTGTTGATCTTGATCATTGGGCCAAGAAACTGGCCATCTGACTAGGCACTGACCTCTGGTTCTACTCCCTACCTCAGTAACCAGTCGGCTACAGTTCTGGTCTGTTAGACAGCCCATTTAGTTTTTAAGGATGCTTTCTGTGATTGCCATGACCAGCACCTCCCGTGTCTCTCAGAGAAAATCTTCCTGCTCTGTAGACGGGAAGCTTCTATGTGTCACTTCTTTCCAACGTTGTTCGTCCTCTCCTACGCCCCCCTTTGCACTGACTTCCGTGATTTTTAAGGCATACCTGGATTCCATTGGTAGGGTCTCAAGGTTTCTGGTGCATTTCTCTGCCTCTTCCTCCTTGGGCATAGACTTTGACAAGTAAGCTGTCGTTATTTTCACGGGGCTCTTTTCTCACACTTTCTAGAGCGTGCTATGGTCACTGACTAAGCGTCTCATGGAACTAAGCTTCTCATTGCCTGAGAATGCACAACAAAACTACCTGCAGGAACATGAGTGCAGGGTAAGAAATTATGGATATGAAGAACACTGGAAAGACGTGAATGAAGGAGGAATGATGGGGCATTTGTTAAGCACTCACTGTGTCACTTGTATTTGTTTGCCCTGGCACCAGGCTAAACACTGGAAGCAAAAAGAAAGACAGTCCCTTGGGGCAGCTAGATGGTGCAGTGGATAGAGCACCAACCAGCCCCAGAGTCAGGAGGACCTGAGCTCAAATCTGACCTCAGACATTTACTAGCTGTGTGACCCTGGGCAAGTCACTTAACTCCAGTTGCCTAAAAAAAAAAAAAGACAGACCCTTCCCTCAAGAGGCTTACATGCCAATGAAGAAAACAACACCTAAGGAGGGATACGTGTGTGAGTGTGTATGTATTGGGGAGGGGAGAGTACTATGAATGATGGCAGGCTTTGGAAGTGGCAGGGAAATGACCTGGCAGCCTGGTCCTGGGCAGGACAAGGCAAAAGCTTATCTCTCAGAGCCCAGGGTGGTTCCAGGACTGGCATGAACTGATATAGAATAAAGCCAGCAGAACTGGTTAAACAGTATATGTAGTGACCACAGCCTTGTAAAAGGAAAGAACAGAAAGAAAAAGGAGAATGTGGGCACTGCATAATTACAGTTGCTGAGCTTGGGCCCCAAGGAGAGTCAAGGAAATGCAGAGGCGGGGGTCTATGGGTGTGGAATACTGCATGTAGTGTCAGATGTGGTTTGGCTGCTTTTTTTTTCAAATCTTTGTTTCAAAGGATGGCATTCTGGGTCAGGGAAGGATAGATTCAGAAATGAAGGTGATGTTCAAATGAAAGAGATCAGTACAAGTCAAGGAAGAGGTGCCTAAGCCTGCGATCTCCTTGATTGGAGAACCTCAGCACAGTGGGCTACAAATTCCCCATCTTTTCTGGTTTCATTAATGCAATTATGTCAGCATGGCTATAATTTAGCTCATTCGGGGCTGGTTTGACTCACTTATTGGACAAAGATCTCTCATTCAGGGCACCAGCTGCCAAACTAAGGCTTGAAGATGGTCTAAAAATGTTGCCCTTCTCACCATTCTCCCACCATCATGCAGAGGCAAGGAAAGGCGGGGACCTTGCAGGACCCAGGGCCATTGGTATTTTTTTTCCATGGGCTCCCTGGTGAAAGAACCAAGCAGCCAGCCTAGGAGGGAGGAGTGGTGGCCAGCTTAGCTGGTCCTTGGAAAGCAGACTTTCCATGTGGCTGGGACTACCCTAGAAGGCTTTCCAGCTTGGCTCAACCTCCAAAGCTTGTGCAAGACCGGCATCGCTTTGAAGAACTGTGGGTCCCTCCGTGCCGAGGAGCAGCATCAGAACGAGGCTGTGGTAGATTCTGGCCATGGTCCACCTCAAACTACGTAGAGGAACCGGGACAAACATGGCGGAATGACAGCTGCTGCCCCAGACTGAGGCGGAAGGTAGATTGTCAGGAGCAAGGACGTGGCCCAGAGAAGGTAGAGGTCTCACGCCAAGAGAGGGGTGACTTTAGGAACCTGTCCTGGTTCTTCCAGAGTGAATTGGAAGACCAGCGGTAGTGAGAGCGTTGCATCGCCTCACACTGGAAGGGGGAGGGCTCCAGGGCAGGGGCGGCTGGTGAATGTGGGCTCTTCTCCAGGAAATGGGCAGTAAAGTAGATCCTGGATTTTTGCCCTGCAATCCCTAAGCAGGAAGAGCACTGTCATTGTTGCCGCTGAAACTTGACAGTGTTGAGCATTCATTATTAAAGATCAGAGTGGAATGTCTAGCAGGAAGATCGAAACGGCTTTATTTTTCCTTTCAGCAGGACAAACGTAAACAGATGGGTGTAGGGAAGTGTTGCACTGGACCCACAGTGAAAAATGCCCTTTGCTCATGATGAGGGATTAGGGGCCACTGGAGGCCTGGCTTCCTCTGTGGGGACTTCTGCTCTCTGGTCTCTAGGGCTGGGGGTGGGGGAAATGATGAAGGGGAGGGATCAGCAGCATGATATAACAGGAGACATGCTCACCTCAGAATAAGAAACATGTGAGTTCAAATCCATCCTTGACCCTCACTAGCTGTGTGGCTATGGGCAAGTCATTTAACCTCTCTGTGCCTCAGTTCCCCCATCTGTAAGATAGGGAGAAAAGTGAGTGCCCCGCCAGCCCCCCTGAGTCATTATGAGGAGAGCACTTTCTGAACTTTCCAGCTGCTGGGGATCTTTCTCTAGGTCTCTTGACGGTAGACCGTAGCCCCCAGGGCACACCTGCTGCCACCAGTCCCGTCTGATGGGAGTGCCCACCTTTGCTCCCTACTGGGGGATCTGGAGCCTCCCTCTGAACTATCATTCAGAAACCTTACCTCCCTGTGAGGTCACGTCACAGCTACGTGCAAAGTACAGTGATTCTGAGGATCTGTTCACCCATTTGACCCACGTAGCCAAAGTAACCGTGTGGAACTGAGGGGAGGAGCTTCTGGACCCTCATGAAGAATGCTTCTGGTCACCAGGAGAGATTCAGAAAAGAGCCTCTGCCCTCCTTCCGTCAGCGACCCACATCACTGCGCACCCGAGGCAACCTCTGCCCCTGGTCCCAGGCCAGCCCCCCAGAGCCCACGAGCACGGCCAGGTGGCACTGTCACTCTGCCCTAGCCCCAGAGGGAGCACTTCATTGGTGCTTTTCCATTCATTCATTCCCTACATTAGTCTGGCCCTGTCTAGATCCGGATGCTAGGCGCCTGCTGGCTTCCAATCACATAGTACTTCCTTTCTTAGGATGTACTTGGCTTGTTGTCTTGTCCAGCCTGATACCTGTCTTCATCCTTGGGGGGAAGGAAGGAAGGAAGGAAGGAAGGAAGGAAGGAAGGAAGGAAGGAAGGAAGGAAGGAAGGAAGGAAGGAAGGAAGGAGGAAGGAGGAGGAAGGAAGAAGGAAGGAAGGAAGGAAGGAAGGAAGGAAGGAAGGGAAGGAAGAAGGAAGGAAGGAAGGAAGGAAGGAAGGAAGGGAGGGAGAGAGGAAGGAAAGAGGAAGGGAAGGAAGGGAGGAAGGAAGGAAGAAAGAAAGGAAGGAAGAGAGGGAGGGAAGGAAGGGAGGAAGGAAGGAAGAAAGGAAGGAAGGAAGGAAGGGAGGGAAGGAAGGAAGGAAGGAAGGAAGGAAGGAAGGAAGGAAGGAAGAAAGGAAGGAAGGAAGGAAGGAAGGAAGGAAGGAAGGAAAGGAAGGAGGAAGGAAGGAAGGAAGGAAGGAAGGAGGAAGGGAAGGAGAGAGGAAGGAAAGAGGGAGGGAAGGAAGGGAGGAAGGAAGGAAGGAGGAAGGGAGGGAGAGAGGAAGGAAAGAGGGAGGGAGGGAAGGAAGGAAGGAAGGAAGGGAGGGAGGGAGAGAGGAAGGAAAGAGGGAGGGAGGGAGGGAAGGAAGGAAGGGAGGGAGGAAGGAAGGAAGGAAGGAAGGGAGGAAGGAAGGAAGGAGGAAAGGAGGGAGAGAGGAAGGAAAGAGGGAGGGAGGGAAGGAAGGGAGGAAGGAAGGAAGGAGGAAGGGAGGGAGAGAGGAAAGAGGGAGGGAGGGAATGAAGGGAGGGAGGGAGAGAGGAAAGAAAGAGGGAGGGAGGGAAGGAAGAGGGAGGGAGGGAGGGAGGGAAGGAAGGAAGGAAGGAAGGAAGGAAGGAAGGAAGGAAGGAAGGAAGGAAGGAAGGAAGAAGGGAAGGAAGGAAAGAAGGAAGGAAGGAGGAAGGGGGAGAGAGGAAGGAAAGAGGGAGGGAAGGAAGGAAGGAGGGGAGGGAGGGAGGAAGGAAGGAAGAAAGAAAGATTTATTAGGCACCAGCCACGTGCCAGGCATCATGTTAGACACTTCACAGATATTATTTCATTTGATACTCTCCTCAGCCCTGGGAAGAAGGTACTATTCTTTTCTTGTATTCTGGATGAGGAAACTAAACAGACAGAGGTTAAGTGACTTGCCCAGGGGGTGACAAGGCCAGTGAGATCTGAAGCTGGAGTTGTGCTTGGGTCTTGCTGACTCCAGGCCGCCTAGCTCATCAGCTTCCTCAGGCCCCCATGACCTCCAACTCTATTCCACTCCAGTCCCCCACAGACATTGCCACCCCTAGACTTGAACTTTAAAACAAGTTTTGCTTTTGGCCTATACTAAAAGTATATGAAAATAAGTGTATCAGTCCATCCCGATCTCACAGTCATCCCCAAAGTGCTGCCTCAGTGATCTTGAACTCACTCTGATGTGCATTTCCTGCCCTTTCCTTTCTCCCTCTGCCTTTCCCTTCCAGACTTCTCCTGTGCTGTCCCATTGACCTGCATCCTTCCATCCCGGGCCCCTTTGCCCCTGCCCAGTCTCATCTTCTTCCCTTCAGTCTTGACTGTGCGGTGAACCAATTCAACTGTACCCCCCTCTCCCCCACCCCCACCTCACCCCCTGCATCCTTCATCCCTTGTCCTGGTCAAATCTCAGTCCTGGGCCATTCCACTGATTTGGACACACCAGGGCAGTGCTGACCAGCCCACTACCCATCCATGTAACCTCTCTTCCGTGGGGCCCTCACCACTGCACGGTCATCCCTTCATTCTTCTCACCTGGATTCTTGTCACAGTCCCAGAGCACAGTCCTAGTTCCAAAACTGCTTCTCTCTCCTCAAGCCCCCAACATGCCTCTCAGCCAGTGGATTTACTTCAAAGATGAATGCTCCCTGTCCACCCACCCCCAAACACACTCTGCATACCTCAGAGCCCTCCACGCACACACACTTGTCCTCTGCTCCTTCATTTGGGTCCGTAAGGAAGTACCTTCAGGGGCAGAAGCAAGCTTTCTGGCCCAGGCCCTCTCCTCTGCTTGGGCCGTTACCCACCTCCTTGCTCCTCCAGGAGCTGATCCTTCTGCTTCTTGGCTTCAGCCTCCCCTCATCTACTACTGGCCCCATGCCCAGGGGACAAAGCCTGATCGAGTTTCCCTGGCCTTCCTACTGCCCGCCCCCAAGCTGCCATTCTATATCTCTCCTTCCTTGCCTACCAAAATCCTGGAAAGAGCCTCCACATTTAGTGGAGTCATCTATACTGAAGGGGGATGAGCACAGCCTCTCACACCTTCCATTCCCCCCAAAACCCACTCTTTTTTAAGTCCCTCGTTTCTGTTGTCACCGACACTCCCTGAGATGCCCAGGATTGTCACCCTAGGTTTGTCTGTGCTTTGCCTGTCCTTCATTCCCTCCATCTGTTCTACCTACCTACCACTGTCAGCCCCCTTTTGACCACTCCCATAGGAGTGCCCTGGCCCCTGCCCGTCAGGTCCTCATCACCCTTCTACTAGATCATTGTCACAAAACTTCACTGGACTCCCGGCTCACAGTGTCATCCCTTTCCAATCCGTCTTCCTCATAGGAGCCAAAACAATCTTCCTAATCTGCCCTTACTCCCTCCAGCTCCCCCAGCCCCTCCTCTCCTCTCTCCTCTCTTCTCTCTCTCTCTCTCTTTTCTCCCTCCCTCCTCTCTCTCTCTCTCTTCTCTCTCTCTCTCTCTCTCTCTCACTCCTCCACCTCCTTATCTCCCCCTACCCCTCACACTCCCTTCTCTTTCTCCTCTCTCCTTCATTCCTCCCTCTTTCCCTCATCCCTTCCTCCAGCAGCAAAGCCTAAATTTGCCCATATTCCTCCCATCGTATCTGGAGCAAGGGCTCCCCACCTTTTTCAGTCCCTGGACCCCAGAGCTTTCACTCAACACTCCCATTCCTCCTATTCAATATGAAAAGTTTACCCTGTGTATGCACACATGATACAGAGTAAAGAAATATAATCATTTCAATAGGATAATGCAGTTATTTACCAAGTACTCCCCATAGCCCCTCATAAGAAAGCACCTGGCAATCAGTGTGTGAGCTCCTCTGAAGGCAGGTTCCGTTTTGTTTCGGTCTCCGGATGCCCAGGGCTCGGCACAAGTGCTACTACCTTGCACAAGTAGGAGCTTAATAAAAATTGGGGGAACAAACTGAATTTGAGCTGAAAAGGACCTTAGAGATGGTCCAGTCCTACCCTTCCATTTCCCAGAGGAGCAAACTGAGGCTTGGAGGTCAAGGCGCTCCTGGGTGAGGGGTAGGACAGAGCCGGCAATCCAGATCACCCAGTCTGGTGCCTGCCCTGCTATTATAAGCACCAGCTCTAAACATCTCCAGAAACCTCACGTGAGGGCGAATTGAGCAGCGCTCCGACCATAGCCCTCATCATCCCTGTGATGCAAACTTGTCCAGACTTTCAGAAAGCTGTGATCTCCTGACTGCATTCTGTAGTAGCATGGACCCAGACTTCATGGGCCAGCAGCCACAGCCTGCGGCATCGCCTTCCTGGTCCCCCTGGCTCTGTTTCCAATTCTGTGTCCCACTGGGGATGTTGAGAAAGTGACGTGTGTATGGGAGCTATTTGTAAAATGACTCATGAGATCGGGCCATGGAAAGTATCCCCTTTCCTCTGGGGCCAGGGCTGGAAATGCCCAGGCACTTGTTTCTGCAGTGCCAGGTGGGGGATGACCCCTCAGTGAGCCTCCTTACAAAGGCACAGACCGAGGCCAACCCGCCAAGGCACGCCCATTCCTTGGGCAAAATGAGCGCGTTCATTTTACAGGGGGAAGGGAGCAAGCGTTTGTTAAAGGCCTACTGTGTGCCAGACACCATGCCAAGCACTTTACAGTTATGATCTCACTTAATCCCCAAAGCAACCCTGTGAAGTAGGTGCTATTGTCCCCATTTTATAGTTGAGGAAACGGAGGCAGGCCATGTTAAGTGACTTGCCCAGAGTCACACAGCTGGGAAGTGTCTGAGACAGGATTTGAATTCAGGTCTTCATGACTCCAGGCCCAAGGCTGTACCCACTGCACCTCCTTGCTGCCTCTTACAGGATCCGAGGTGCTGCTTTATCAAGGGGTCCCCTTTCTAAAGCCTAGAAGATGAGCAGCTCTGATGTAGAATGGGGGGATGTGTTTGGACTGCTGGGAGTTCTGGACTGTGCCCTCTGGTCTTTTATAAATAGATGCGGGAAGCACCATTTGCATGGGTGGGTAGAGGCTCTGCCTACAGCTTGTGGGTTTTTCTTTAAAATCATTTTTGGGGTTTTCAGCTCTCAGGAAATGTCCTCTGCCAGCCCCATCCTGTTGTGAGTGCACTCTGCCCTGGGCCCTGTCTTTCTCTCTAAATGTTCTCTCCCTCAGCGGCCTCGTCAGCTCCCGTGAGTCCAGGCGCCATCTCTACACAGATGATGGCCAACTGCACATACCCGCCTTGGTCTCCCTCCTGAGCATCAACCTTGGAATGCCAGCTGCCTCGTGGACCGCTCCGCCTGGAGCTTTACTCCTTCTTCCCCCCAACCATTCCCTCCTCCCAGTCTCCCCATTTCTACTGAGGGCACCATCATCCTTCCTGCCTGCCAGGCTCACGACCTCAGCGCCAGCTGTGATTCTTTCTCCTCCCTCACCCTCGTACCCAAACAATTGAGACATTGATTTTTATACCACCACATCGCTTGTGTACATACACCCCCTTCTTCTCCACGCTCATGGCCACTGCTGTAGTGGTTTAGAAAAAAAAAATCTGTTAATAAACTTTTATTTTCTCTCGCTGCTGCTACTCCCACACATCACTTTTCACCTACTATTGCAAGTCTCCTGACTGGTCTGTTTGATTCCGATGCGTTCTCCGCACACTGCCCATTAACATTCCTCAGACACACATCTGACCTGGCTACTCCCTGGCTCAAACGTCTTCACTGGCTCCTATTACTTCTAGGATAAAATAGGCACTCTTCAGATTGTGTTTGGAGGCCTCCACAATCTGGCTCCAGCCAGCCTTTCGAGATTTGGTTTATAATACTCTCCATCATGAACTCTGCATTCCAGCCAACCTGAACTTGTCCCGTTTCTTGAATTGGCCATCTCCCTTCCCACTCCCGGGCCTTTGCACATGCCATGCCCTATGCCTGACAGGCCCTCCCTCTTCCTCTCTGCCTCTCAGAATCCTTCTCTTCCTTCAGGACTCAGCTCCTCCACGAAGCCCTACCTGACTTCTCCCCTTCAGTTGCTGTGAATCTCCCAGATTGTCTTGTCTTGATCTGTGGTTGCATCCACGCAGACCGGAGCACCCAAATCTTGAATAATACGCTCTTTTATGTCTCAATCATCGTCCCATTTGGGATTCATGTGAATGAATGGGAGGAGACGTGGATGGAGTCCCGTTTTTCAGCAAATGCTTTTTCCCAGCAGTTCTGGGGATCCCTGGATTCCTGACGTGCTCGACGACTTATTGCTTCTTAAACCCCAGCACGTTGGCTGTGTCTGCTTCAGTGAGTGAGTGAGAGAGTGGGTCTTTTTAATCCAACACTAAGTCATCTTACCCTGGCCACGTTGTTGTAGACCCGCTGGTACAAATGTCCCTTCGCTCCCCGCCCGGGCCTCCCTCCACAACCTGGTCTGCTTGTCCTTCCACGCACATCCCGTTGTATTGCCTGATGACATGGAGCCTCTCTTCGGGGTCGCGTTAAATCCATAATTAATCGGGGAGGTGTCGCAATTCTGTGTGGGAGCAGCCTGGCCAGATTGTCTAGGGTTTCCTTTATCTCCGCAAACAAATAATAACAGTTGTCTACAACATCGAGTGGCCTTGTGGGGGTGTGGGAGTGTCTTCAGTAGGCTAGCACTGAAGGGGTAGGATGAAGAAATGGAAAAGCGCTAGTGAATTGCTTATGACATGCCAAACTGCCTAGGGGGCGCCACAGTGCACAGAGCGCTGGACCCGCAGTCATCATCCTGAGTCCAAATCCAACCACAGACACTTCCTAGCTGGGTGACCCTGGGCAAGTCCCTTAACCCCTTTGCCTCAGTTTCCTCCTCTGCAAAACGAGCTGGAGAAGGAAATGGCGAAGCACTGCGGGCTGTTTGCCAAGAAAGCCCCAAAAGGGGTCACAGAGAGTGGGACACGACTGAAATGTTGCTGATTCTCAGATCTGCTGGTCCAGCCCCAGCCTCTTTCTCGACTTCCAATCTTCCTGACTTCTCCATAACTGCTGAGGGTCCCACTGTCCTCCCAGTCAGCCAGGCCTTCCCCTTTGTGCCCGCCCTCCACACCCTGTCTACCAGAGCCCTCCCACTCAGGGACCGTAGACCCATCGAGTAACTTTGGGGGCCTGGCCCTCCGGACAATTTGGTGTCCATCTAACTGTCTCTTGCCCAGCCTCAGTTTCCCCCTCTGGGCTGCAGGACCAGCGTGAGAGATTGCCCAAAGCTTTGTGGGAAGTTTGATACCTTGGAGATCCTGGGGTCAGATAAGGTGGTAGAAGAGGGATTTCCTCCATAAACCTCTCAAACTCAGTAACTTCAGAAAAAGAGAGGATGCACCAGATAGAGAGGAAGGAAGAAGAAACACCCCACAAGGTAAAAAACCTCATGAAACCCATTGGAGAGTGTAAATACCTGCAGAGCTCAGGCTGAGGATCCCCATCCCACCCAGCCCCACACCCTCCACACCATGCAACCTGAGGGGCCTCCCAAGCTTTTGGGGCTCTGAGTCCAGCTCTGGGGGTTCACATCCAGTCCCCTCATGATTTAGTCCTCAGGGAAGCCTCCTCCAGCTTTGAGATGCCGTGATCCAGGCAGTGCCAGGCTCGCCTGGAGGTGCAATGTGCTCCCGTGTGGTGGAGCCCAGACTGGACATGTAAGGAAGCAACATGAGAAAAACCTGCAAAGGGCTGGAGGGCAGACCCTGGCTCGAAGGACAAGAGGGGCCCCAAAACTTCCTAGTTCTTGGGCTTTCTCCTAGGACTCTGGTCCTCTGCCCAGAGGGCCTGGCGTTGTTGGGACTCAGGGAGAGCGACTCAGGTGCGGGGTGCTGGGGTGGGCTGCCCTGACACCGGGACCCATCCCCACACACAGAAAGGGGTCTGTAGAGCTGGCCCTGATCCACAGCAGGAGCAGGGCTAGGGCCTGACTCTCTGCATCCCCATAGCAGGGAACGGAGAGATGCACAAACAGATTACTGCTTGGAGAAACGGGATTAAAACGAATGCATGCAGCCATTCCCCAAATCCCCAGCTCTGCCCAACAGATGGAGATGCTCCAGGGCTGTGTTTGGGGTCCTTTACTCGCTTTGGGATAATTACTTTTCTCTATCACTTTCTGTTCTGTAGCAAGTATGAAAGCCAGTACCCTCTGTTGTGTAAGTGTGATTATCCAGGGTGAGTGGGGCCAGAGTACGAAGAGCTGTGTGCGAATGCTGAGCAGAGGCCCACCCACTGGTGGTGTGCCAATGGCCTTCTTTATTCCATTAGCTGAGAGTCTGCCCTTCCCTGGGCAGGAAGTTCTCTGGCCTCATCAGAAGATGGCAGAGGGGGCTTCTGGAGGTCTTGTGTGGAAAGGCATTTGAGACTCACGCCCTTCTATAGAAATGTAAAATAGACTCCCTTCTTCCAAGGTACCTTGGGTGACAGTGGCTGAGCAGAGGGAGGGGTCTCCACCAGCCCTCCTGCCTCTGTGGGAGACCAGAAGGAGCCCTTTTGTAGACCTCAGAGCAGGATCAATGCTCACTGGTGCAAAAGGCTGGTGGCAGAACGCCGGCCAGGCAGAGTCACAGCCTTGGGGCCACTCAATGCGATTGAAAGAGCCCAAACGCCCATCTGTTAAGCACCTGCCATGTGCCAAACGCTGAGCTAGGGACCGGGGGACCAAGACCACACAAGCTTTGCTGTGCAATTTTACAGACAAGGAAACTGAGGCCTAGGGGCAAGACATGACTTGACCAAGGTAACCCAGGGGACAATGGCCAGGCGGGAGCTGACTCAAGGTGATGTGCGAGGGAGGCAAAGCCAGTCCGTCCACCTGGAAAGCTTGGAAACCAGGGGCAGCGTGGTTCAGGCCCTTTGAGGTCAGCATGGGTAGCCCCTATGTTACAGACAGGGAGAGAGCGAGAGAGCTCGTGTGCCTGGCCTCGGCCCCAGACAGAAAGTGCCCGCGATCCTCTGGCCCCACGCCAGCACACTGCTCACACCTTGTCCTCCATCGCCAGGAGAAGGGAAGTTCCTTGACAGCAGGCCCTGCTGGGCGCTCTCTTTGTATCCCCAGTGACTGGCACAGTATGGCCACATGGGGCACGTAGTAGGCACTCGAGGAATGCTTCCTCCCTCCCTCCCTCCCTCCCTCTTTCCTTTCCTTCTATTTCTTCTTTTTACCATGTCTACGATTTCATCTACGGAATGATGGCAAGGAACCAAGGTGGCACCATCCGTACAGATCAACTCCTCCCTACACTGGGTTCGTTCTGGGCCACTGAAAGGTGCAGTGCCTTGTTACACTCGGTTTGTCCTTTGTAGCAGAACGCAGACACGGGTCTTCCCGCCCCTGAGACCAACGTGTTCTCTCTCTGTCTCTCTCTTTGTCTCTGTCTCTCTCCCCTCACCTTCCCCACTACATCTGCCTCCCCAGGGCTTATTAAATGGAATTGAAGGTGGTTCTATCAGGTTCCGGATGTCCCAGGGAGGGGGCCTGGCAGGGCCTTTTGAGGGCAAGGAAGAGTCATTTAAATCGGAGCCCCTGCATTGTCTATGGGAGGGCCGTAGTGTCTCCCCTCTCCACCAGGAATGGGATAGCAAAGCAGGTTCAGAGGGTCAACCTGGAAACCTTTCATTCCACTCTTTGACTGATCCATGAGCTCTTCCCTATGGAAATGCACTCCGCCAGGGCAGATTGCCGCCCTCAATGCGTCCTGAGCTCTGGCCTCAGACTCAGGACATCTGAGCTGGACACTAACCCTGGATAAGCCACCTCACTTTGAGAGCATCAGCTTCTTCATGTGTAAAAGGGGGTGCCCACCCCCTCATGTCTGACTCACCATTGTTTTCACTGAGGCAGCCAGGTAGCACAGTGGATAGAGCACCAGGCCTGAAGTCAGGAAGACCTGAATGCAACTTCTGCCTCTGACACAGTCTGTGTGACCCTGGCAAGTCATTTCGCCTCAGTTTCCTCATCTGTAAAATGGGGATCAGAATAGCCCCTGCCCCCCAGGGTGGCTGTGCAGATCTGGCTTCGCAGGCCTCACAGCACTCTCCAAATGCCAGATCTTATTCCGTTGTGTGGCCCTGTGGTTTCCATAGCCCCTGGCACCCTCCTGGGGTGGCTGGCTCACCACTGTTGAGGGGAAGGGCACGTGTGGACTGCTGTAACACAGCAGTGCTGTGCTCCTTTGAGACAACCTTGCCGTTGGGGCTTTCTTCTGCCAGTTCAGCTGAAGCCAGGATCGGCAGAGGGCAGCCTGGCTAGAGATGTAGGGTGCAGGAGAGATCAGGGCCTACATGGCACAGACTTACAGAAGTCCATTCGAAGATGCAGACCCAGGCCCCAGGCTTAGGCTAGGAGACACCAGGACTTCCTGTTCTCCCTGCCCCACCCATGTGTGACATTGTCCCAGAAGTTTCTCAGGGATCAGCTTCCGGGATTTGTTTCTGCTGGAGGTGTCCAGCCTGGTTAAATTGTTTGGCTCATGGAAAACAGGTAGAGAGGAGGTGGGGAGGGGACAGAGGTCAGTGCTTCACACAGTCAGTCTTGTACGTGGACAGGCAGAACCCACAAGCCAAGACCTCTGGAGTCTGTTCCTCCATCCGCCCTTCACAAGGTCCAGGACCTCAGGGAAGCATGTCACCCTCCCCTGACCATGTTTGCCGAAGTCCTCGGAGGCCAAAGGCCCTTGGAGCAGATTTTTAACTTGTCCCGTCCTACCTGGCTCCGTGGGGGGTCCCGCAGGGAGAAGGCTTGATGCCAGTGTGGGAAGTCTTCAATGACAGCAGCTCCTCATCGCCGCCCGCCCGCCACCATTTTCAAACCAGAGCAGCGCTGTGCTGCGCTCGGTCGGTGAGGGTTTGTTGGCCACACGCCCGGCCTGCAGAGCCGGGCACTGAGCCTGTGCCCTTCCTCTGCCTCACCTGGGTCATCTCTTTTAAGGGAGAGGCGTTTCCCACAAGTGGACGTCTCCTAGTGAGAACCTGTGAGCAGATGAGCTTACTCCCCAAGGCAGAGGCCGAGGGCTGCAGGTGCCACCCCCCCCCAGCCCAGCCCCAGACTCCACGGAGGGCTGCCTAATGAATGTCTGCTCCCTCAAAGTACCAGAAAGACATTTCTTTACACCAGGACCCACATCTCTTCTTTTTCTTCCCTTGTGGATAATCACCAGAGCTGGGGGTCCTCAAGATCAAACAGTCCTACCCCTGCCACTTGGTGCCCTGTGGCCCACTTACTCCTGTCCTTCTCATATCTCCCTGGTAGCATGGAGACTCCAAAATGTTTGCTGAATTCAGTTCAAGCGCCTCTAAGCCTTTATGATGCACCTGCTGTGTGCAAGGCACTTCTGAATTGTTAAGACCAAAGGGGATCTGAACACGGTGACAGCAATCCCCTCTGTTCACAGCTGAGAAGACTGTGACTTGAGAGACAGAGAAGGAACTTGTCCAAGGTGACGTGGCAAGGTGGCAGCAGCCTACATTCTGGTGTCAGCATGACTCGTGGTGGGTTCTCTTCTCCCCTTTCTGAAGCCCGGCTTGACTGCCTGTAACTTCCCCTGCTCAGCTCCCAAACCGGTTTGGCAGGTGGCAGAACCCCGGGGTGACTTTAGGAAAGGGTTCCCACTCCATCAGTCACAACCAGCCCAAGCTGGAGCTCTGATCCGACAGTCTGTCGTTAGCTTTGCTGTCTTAAAACCACAAGACCCATCCTCGTGCATCCCAGCCTCCTGCTTTACTTAGGGTCGGGGATAGCAACCAGATATGACGTCACTGGGCTAGGGAGCTCCTGAGGGGGAAAGCTCCCTCAGCCGGCATAGGCGGGCCCCTCCTCTGTGACTCTGAGCCCTCCAGGGCTGCTGCGAGCCTGAGAGGTCCCGAGCCTAGCCCTGGCGCACAACCTGTATGTGTCCGAGGAGGGCCAGTGGCCCACAGTAGTTAGAGACCCTCAGTCCTGGCTCTAAACCTTTTATTTCTTTTTGGAAGCTAAATGGTGAGGTGGGGGTGGGTGGGGACTATGGGCGTGGAATGCTGCACGCAATGGAAAATTTGGGGATGATCTGGGGTTCCCCCCCTTTTGTTCTAAGGACAGGCTCTCTAGGAGGAAGTGGGGTGAGAGAACCAGGAGATGTAGGTGATATAAAAACAAACGATAATAAACATTTTTATTTTAAAAAAAAATTTTTTAATTTAAAAAAAGAAAGACAAATGGCGACCTTAAGTCCCTAGTGAAGGCATTGCTGGGCTCATAGCAACCCAAAAGGAAGGGGTGCACCCCTTTTCTGCAAACCTGGCCCTCAGTGGGCTCCAAGGGG
Organism: Phascolarctos cinereus; assembly: GCF_003287225.1. Lineage (NCBI taxonomy): Eukaryota > Metazoa > Chordata > Mammalia > Diprotodontia > Phascolarctidae > Phascolarctos > Phascolarctos cinereus. Next base: position 2,839,409 of record NW_027556402.1, on the reverse strand, counting down.
AACCTCAGGATCATCCAGGCCATTCCAAACCTCCCCGACCTGCAGCTCTGTCCTGACTCTGTGCCCCCCACAATCCCCCTCGGGGCTGTTCTCCCTCCAGTGGGGCTCTGGACTTTCTCCTCTCCTCCTCCTCATCCTTGTGCCTCCCCTTGTAACAAAGAACACGATGAAAGGCAAAAAAACAATGTAGGAAAGTCGACCAAGCTGTCGGCTGACAGGCCATGCAAGGGGCGGCGCCCCCCACCAGCCAGCTACAGCCAGGGGGACTCTCACATCCCGCTTGTTCAGCGATCCCCAACTGATGGCGTCTACTTTATTTCTGGTTCTTAGCTCTCTCTCTCTCTCTCTCTCTCTCTCTCTCTCTCTCTCTCTCTCTCTCTCTCTCTCACACACACACACACACACACACACACACACACACACACACACACTGCCATAAATATTTTGCTATCTATGGGGACTTTAATCATCATCATCATCATCGTCATTGCTACCATTTATAAAGTGCTCCCTATGTGCCAGGCACTGTGCTAAGCACTTTACAATTATTATCTCACTTGATTCTCGCAGCAACCCTGGGAAGGAGGTGCTATTATGATCCCCATTTTACAGATGAGGAAACTGAGGCAAACACAGGTTAAGTGACTTGCCCAGGGTCAGACAGCTAGTAAGGGTCTGAGGCCAGATTTGGGGTCAGGTCTTCCTGACCCCAGGCCCAGAGCTCTACCCGCTGAGCCACCTGGCCATCCTGTGGGGCATGGACCTGACCGTGAGATCTCTGTGTCAAAGGATATGGCTATTGGTCTTCTTGGCCTTCCTTCAAATTAAATTTTCTTTTTTATTGTGAACTTAATCCTCTTTAAACAAACATGTCCATATACAGAAGACAGAAGATGCTCGCAGAAGAAACTGACCTGTTGTGTTTCGTTGGTTGATAAGAAGTGCATGGACTGGCTGAGTGTGCCGGCCCACACCTGTAATCCTCGCTCCTCAGCTAGCAAAGGCTGGGGGATCCCTCAGGGGCTCTGAGCCAGAGTGGGCTAAGCCATTCGGGGGTCAGACACCAATAGGGTGAGCAGGGAGCCCCCCAGGAGCAGGGGGCCCCCAGGCTGCATGAAGAGAGGAGGATCAGCCTGGCTCAGAAACAGAGCAGGCCACGAGTGCTGGAGTCCACCTGGGCCTGGGACAGGGAGATCCAGCATCCAGGAGAAACAGATAAACTTCTTAGGGTAGTCACAGAACCGCTGTGTGCGCGTGTCCTCTTCTGAACTTTGCTGTGCATTTTTCTTGAGCTGGGATGCCACATTCTACAGAACAATGCGGCTGCAGGCACACCTCCTTCTGTACCTCCAGTCCCTTCCTCTCTGGCACTGCTAGTGGCTTGTTAGACTTTTGAAGTCCCTTTCTCTGAGGCTCTAGGACCTCTCCGGCTCATTCTTTCTTCCTGATACTGTTGGTGCCAATTATAAACCATCCTGGTCCTGTTCGCGTTCTTGGCATTGGTCCTCACAAGTCTTTCAAGATTTCTCCAAAGCCATCCCTGCTCACCGCATGGCACGGTTCTGTTCTATCCCTTCACTGTGGTCCGGCCAGCCCTGCCCCCTTCTCAATAAGCTCCCATGCTGTTTTAAATTAGCATTGCTCTTTTCCCAGAGCCCTCTCTCTGCAGTGCCCCAGTTAACACGAGCACAATTTTCTCCTTTGCGTAAGCAGCACCTGCCGTTGGTGCATCCCCAGTTTTGAAAGTGTCAGAGAGGCATCTCCCTGACCCCTGGTTCTGGCCCAACAACCCTCATTCTGATCATTTCCACAGGGATCTTTAACAATGTCAGCACTTTCCATTCTAGCCTGGTGCAAGAATCCTCTTCTGGACAATCGCACGAGTGGGCTATGATAGAGCTCCAATAGTTATACATTTAGCAAGCACTTTGAGGTTGTCCTTAATGGAGGCTTATAAGTGGCCAGTGGCCAGCACCCCACCCCCACCCCGGGCAGAGAGGCTAAGAGCCCCTGCCCATCAGGGACGTACTGCCCCTCAGCTTTGAAGGCAGAAATGACCAGAATGATGACATCTCCTGAGCTGAGTCTGTGAGCAGACACAGCAGGGAGGTTCTCCCCCTCCCCCTTCTCCACTGGCTGAAGTCCATCTCAATAGCCATGTCTTGCTAGGGGCAGGGGAGACCCTTTCTCAGGACAAGGCCAGCATCTAAGACTGTCCTATACTTTGGAAAACTGCATGCTTGGCTAAGAGGGTGGCCTGGCCTGTCGCTTGGTGAGGGGAAACTTGGTCTGAGGCATGGACACACAATGGAGAGAGATGCTTGTGTGACCATCAGGCTGGCCCCTGCCGGTGGCCTCCAGGAAAGACTGCCTACTTCCTGGGGTGGGCTGTTAAAGCCTGGAGGGTCTCAGGAAGCCAGAGGATCCTGGGCTCCTGAGCAGGAAGGAACCTGAGACCTCTGACCCCATCCCTCTGAAGTGCAGGAAGCAAAGGAATGTGTCCAAGATGCCCCAGCGAGTCAGGGACAGAAGTCTTTGGCCTTCAGTCCTGGTGCTGACTCCCCACCTGTTACAGACCCCACTCTGCTTTCACCCCTTCAAGGCGCAGGGGACGGTGCATTTGAGAGGACAGTCTGGGGCCACATGGTACTCTGGGGGTCTCTGGCGCAAACCCACCAGGGTCCAGAGCCCTGGGTCCCATGAAGCTGGGCCTCCTCCAGGCTGCTTCCTCACTGGCCCTCCTCTAGATCAGAATGGAAAGGGCTGAGGCCCTGCCCTGTCACCCCTTGGCTGGGACTCTTCAGATCTTGGCTTCTGGGGTCTTCCTGACCCAGCCCAGCTTTCTTTCTGCACGGATTCCTACAGCCTTTTATCACAGTAAAAGGTAAAAGAAAGCCCCATCTGTAAATACAGAAAAGGTGCAGTCCAGGCCAGCCCCCTCCCCAAGATGCTGGCCATCTCCTTGGGGTCAGGAAAGAGCAGAACGAGGGAGGCTGTGGGCAGTGCCAATGACAGGCCTGGCCTCCTTGTCCTGGAGCCCTCCTGACATCTCCCTGGCCCCATTTAAATTGCAATCTTCTTTGAGGTGAGTGGGTGGGGCACCTTCTTACTGAAGGTTTCTGGACTGGAAGGCGAGGACTGACCAAGTTATTGGCTGCAGACTGGCGTCTTGACCAGGGATGAGCAGAGCCCTTCGGAGCCTTCCTGGGCACGGCTGGTCCTTTCGGCCACGTAGGCAAAGCCGGTGCCCAAGTCAGATTGATGTAGTGATTCAGTCCTCAGCGCCCCTTACGGTCCCTTCTGCAGACATCTGATAATGCCTGGGGAGGTGATGAGCTCCCCATCACTGGGAGGCTGCAAGCAGAGGCTCAGGACCACTTGTCCAGAACATTTCAGAGGACATTCTTGGTCAGGTGTGAGATGACCCAACTAGGTGGCCGCAGCTCCCAGTCCTCCCAGCTTTGAGCATCTGTCAGGAAAGTATCAAATCGTCCTTCTTAAACGTGAGCTGCAGAGACCCAGTTCAGTCAGTCAGTCAAGCATTTATTAAGTCCCTGCTGTCCCAGGCACTGGAGACACACGTACCAAGAACGAAAGAGCCCCTGCTTCCAAAGAGCTTCCATGCTGTTGGGAGAGAAGGGAGGCAGGGGAGGATGCTGTGCCCCCCCCCACTCATACACATGCACACACGCACATGCGTGCTCTCACACATACACACACATGCGCACGTGCATGCATGTGTACAGGAGGGCTCACAGCTGGCCAGGCCGTGGTGTCCCCGGGGAATCTGCAGGAAGAGCTTGAGACTTTACGTGGAAGCAGCTGCCAGCTGTGGGCAGCAGGAACCCACAGGGCAAGCCCAGCCCTAGGAACTGCAGGTCCTGGAGCCAACAGGCCGGCCTAAAATAGCCTAGCAGCCATGCCTCCCCTCCCCCGCCTCCACCTCCCCAGGACCACAGGCAGAACAAGAGAGCCCCCAGAAGGTCTTTGGTTTGGTCCTTCCCCCCACCTCCACCCCCGCCAGCAGACCACCGAGCTGGGCCTTAGAGTGAGATGGGAGGGGGCAGTGAGCCAGAGCACCCTCCTGGCAGGTGGCCCCCGCCCTCTTCTTCCACCCTCCCTCCCCTTGGAGATCCTTCCCAGGGCACACAGATTCTTTTTAATTTTTAACTAGGAACCGGGCTCAGCAACCAGAACCCCCTGAGGGAGAAGGGGAGGGGATGATGGAGGCTTCTAAATATTCATAAATGCTCGACATATTTTTTCCATTTTCAGTGGCGGTCTCATTAAAAAGTCATGATGGAAAGAGCAGATCTTGTTTTCTGTGGGTGCAGCCAGGTCGGGGCGGCCTTGGGCGAGGGAGCCCGCCCCTGGCACTGACCACCCTCAGCCTCTCTTTCCTTGTCTGTAAAAAGGACTTGTACTTGTAATCCTTGTACTAATGTCCTGCTAGGGATGCGTTGAGGAGAGCACTCTGTGACCTTGGGCACCAGGTACCATCTTCATTGGGCCCCTGAGAGGCTGTCGGTGCAAGGGTTATCATCCCAGTTACAGGTGGGGAAGCTGGCAAGGCCAAAGCTGGGATTCACCATCAGGTCTCCTGTCTCAGGGCCCAGAGCCCCTGCCCTGTGGGGGTGGAGAGCAGACCCAGCTCTCAGACAGGTGCAGGGCCTGACCACTGACTCCTCAGTGCTCCCAGGCTCTGGAAAGCTCGCCTGACTTCTGGTCCCTCTCTGGCCTGCCCCCTTGTGCCCTGCATCCTATGCCTCCTGACTGCCGACCCTCCCCTGCCTTCTTCTCACCATGGTCCCCATAGGGAAGAAGGAAGGAAGGGTGACTTGGGACGATTCACCCCCGCTCCAAGGTGGGCAGGCCCCCGGACAAAGAAGAGAAGCTCAAGAGCTGAGGGGTTCCACAGGGAGACAGGAAGTGGCCACGGGACCCAATCAAAGGACAGGGCCAAGCCAAGAGATCAAGGACCAGGAAACACAGAGCCATCGGGGCTGAGCTGTATGTAGCTGGACAGAGAGGGTCTTGGACAAGTTTAGAGCACTGCTGACCCCAGCACTGCAGCAGTATGAGACTGGGTAGTAACAACCAGGACAAACTGAACTCCACCTCCAGCTGTGAAGGTGTAGAATGGAAACCCCCTGAGGGCAGGGACTGTGCCTTTGTACTGCTTAATGAGTGTTTGATTCCCCCACCCCCAACATTAGAGGATGGATAAGACTGGTCCCTGCTGTCAGAAAGCCCCACCTGATTGAAGGCTCACACCACCTCTTCTTCCTAGCCCATCTCCACAGGCAGTTTGAACTTCACTTTGCTCATCTGTAGACTGGGAACAATATCTGAGTAGCTGCTACCTCCCAGGGGTGCCTTAAGGAGCCGTCCTGTGCCCCTCCCAGCTTCCCAAGGTCGCAGGAGCCTGCCTGACACAGGAAAGAGCCTAACAAATCTTGTGGACTTGACTGGGTGAAATGGGGGTAATCCCGGGATCATCCTAGCACTTACCTCCCAAGGCTGTCCTGAGGATGCAAGTGGACGGTATTTGTAAAGCGCTATGTCAATGTTCGTGAGTGCTGGGACTGTCTCTTTATATTGCTGTAGCCTGCTGGCCCCTAGCTCATCTGTCACAGGAGGGGCTCGGACCCCTCGGGCTTGGGGGCTCCTCTTAGCTCTGGATCCCTGGCCCTCTGGTCCTGCATGCAAAACTTACTGTTTACCACAAATTGAATTTCCTCCTCTTCAAGCAATTCACGGATGGTGCCAACGGTCCCACCAGAATCTTGGTGGATGAGATTCTGCTGTCTGATATGTCGGCCACAGGCTGGATGAGCGTGCTGTCTGTGCCTTCGGCCAAGTCGCTGATGAGAATACCTAGCCAGGTCCCTAGGGTGCTAAGTTGATTTCGGTGGGGGCGGTGCGTGCGTCCATGAGTACCAGCTTCACAAATGTGGAGGGTCAGCAGAGCTGAGCATGGCTCAGTGCTGCTGAGGGGAGGCCCACTGAGGCAGAGAAGCAGCAGTGTGCTCCGATGCTCCGTGGGAAGCAAAGATTGTTTCCTTGACTGGCTCTTTCTGTACTGGGTACCTTGTCTCCCTCACCTCTGGGGTAGCTCGCGTGGCTGTGAGCAGAGCACAGGTCTGTCCTGGGGGCCTCAGCCGGCCGGCCCTGGAGAAACTCTCAGAAAATCAAGTGCATGGGACATGAGGACAGGAAGCCTTTCCTGACAAATGGACCTTTTTCTATTGTGCAGCATTTTAGGGCCCTCTCTGCTTCCTGGGCTGACCCAAAGGCTCACATTGCAGATGGGCTTCTGCAGGTGTGTGTGTGTGTGTGTGTGTGTGTGTGTGAGAGAGAGAGAGAGAGAGAGAGAGAATGTCAGAGTATATGAGACTGTCTGTGTCTGATTGTGTATCTGAGTGTGTGAGTGTGTATGACTGTGTGTGTCTGAGTATGTGAGAGAGAAGGTGTGTGTATGTCTGAATATGTAAGAATGTATGAGTGTGTGTGAGAGTGTATGTGTGTGAGAGAAAGAGCGTGTGTATGTGTGTGTGTGAGAGAGTGTGTGTGTATCTGTGTGTGTGGGAATGTCTGATTATGTGAGACTGTGTCTGTGTCTGAGTGTGTATCTGAGTATGTGAGTGTGTATGAGTGTGTGTGTCTGCGTGTGAGCTTTGTGCGTGGGGGGTGGGGGAGCCAACTCCAGCTCTCTCTGCCCTACTTAAAAGATACTGGCATCTCATGGGTTGTCTCTGAGGGCTTTGACTCACAGAGTTTGACTAATTCAGACTTCTTCATGGGCCTAGAGTGTTTTAGAACAGGAATGGGGGCAGCGAGGTGGCGCAGTGGATAGAGCACTGGCCCTGGATTCAGGAGGACCTGAGTTCAAATCTGGCCTCAGACACATAACATTTACTAGCTGTGTGACCCTGGGCAAGTCACTTAACCCCATTGCCTAGCCAAAAGAAAAAGAACAGGAATGGAGGGACCACTGAGCCCACCCCCTCACTTTACAGAGAAGGAATAGAAGTGATTGTTGCTGTCGCTCAGTCATTTCCATCATGTTCGGCTCTCCACGACCCCATGTGGAGGTTTTCTTGGCAGAGATACTGGAGTGGTTCACCACGTCCTTCTCCAGCTCATTTGACAGATGAGGAAACTGAGGCAGGTAGGGTGAAGTGACTTGCTCAGGGTCACATAGCTAGGAAGTGTCTGAGGCTGGATTTGAACTTGGGTCTTCCTGACTCCAGCTGCGGTGCTCTATCCACTCCCCGCCCTGGCTGCAGAAGGGACTTGTCTATACTCGTATAGGTAAAGAGGAGAGCCTGGATTTGAACAGCTCCTACCCGGCCTTGGGAGATTTTTGTCCCTGGCCTGCAGAGGAGGCAGAGGGTCTAGCCCCAGGTCACGCTGTTCACCAGTGTCTGAGCTGGGAAGCCTCCCAGCTGTCTTCATCGCTGGACCAGCCATTTTCCTTGTGCTCTCTGGAACCCTGGCCTAGCTCTGGGAAAGTTAGTCACCTAGAAAAACCAAGAGTGGCCAAGTTCTTTGCCAAAGGTCTGGGAACTTATTATTAATTTTTAAGTATGTTGCAGGCAACCAAAGCTCTAGATAATGAACTGTAGCTAGGGTTTCTGAAGAGTGCCCTTAGGTGGGAGCCCCAGATGCTGGAGGCCTACCTCCCCCGATTACTCACAGTGTGCAGTCCCCTCACCTTGGGCCTCAGTTTCCTTCTCTGTCATGTGAGGGGGGTGGCCGGGATGCTCTCCGAGGACCTTCCTGACCATAAGCCTGTGTTTCTCAGATAATAATGTTTTTGCAAAGTCCTCCGAAGCAGCAGGAAGACTGACCCCGGGACATGTTTTCAAAGTGACCGTTTGCTTGCATGCATGGGGTTAATATTAGCAGACTTTCTCTAGGGACTGGAGTGGGAACTTGCATAAGATCTCTAAAATTCTTTGCATGCCTGGGGTTCTGTGAGGGCCTGCTGGCCACAGGCCAAATCCTTTTATAATCCCAACGGGATCATTTAAACATTGCTGACCGGCTGGGTGTTTTTTAGGCTTAGAAAACCAGCCATGCGCACAGTGAGTCCTATAAAATCAGACTGATTAATGAACAGGGCTTAGTGATTGCCCCGGAATGTGTCTCATAGATACGCAGACCTTTGGCTCTGGAAGGGAACTCAGACTCTGAGAATTCTGTCTTTCGAGGTCAGCCCATCCAGAATCCCTCGGTGGAAGGCTGCCAGAGGGGGCCTTGATTTTACAGACTGGGAGGCTGAGACCCAGGAAAGGGAAGGATTCTGCCCAAGGTCCCTAATGCCCAGGCTTCCCCACGGCCAGTCCACTGTTCATTCACACTCATTCACTGTCCAGACTTCGCTCCCGCCCACCCCCCGGTCTATTACTTTGAAATTGGCTAAGAATCCAGTTATGTAAGCAGAGCAGCAGCAAACACCCCGTGGCTGCCAGCCCCCAGAAAAGGGCTTCAAGGCTTGGGGGGTACCCCACTAGCTGGTATTACTACACAGGACCTCTAGGGAGTGGGCCCTGAAACCTCCCTGGGTCTCCTAGATAGGCTGGACTGGGGATCTCAGGTGTATACTTCGGATGAGCCCACCGCTGCCCCAGCTGCTTGTGCGAAGCTTCAGGGGCCAGCAGCGGGGAGAAGAAAAGGATGGCTTTCAGCCTATCTTGCCCAGACCCCTTTGCTGCTGCCCCAGGTGTATGATTACTTCCTTACCTGGTCTGTGAGTGGGTTGGTCCAGAGCAGCTTTCTTTTCTCTTGGAGCACTCCCATGGGGGCTTTTCCCTGCTCGGGATGCAAGGAATGAAACCCTTATATGAAATTTCAGAAATTTTCAGATCAGGAAACTGAGGCCCAGAGAAGTTAGGAACTTACCTCAGGCTGCCCAGGCAATAGGATCTTAGATCTCCAGCTGGAAGGGACCTCATATAGTCCAACATCCTTCTTTTACAGATCAGGAAAGTGAAGTGACTTTCCAAAAGTCACCCAAAGATCACAGGCTCAGAGGTCCAGAGCAGGGGTTCTTCACCTTGGTTACATTATGAACCCTTTGGTCAGTGTGGTAAAGCCCATGTCTGTCCTTGATAAACTCAAGGCCCCTGGCCCAGATGAGCCCCATCCTGGATCCTAAAAGAACTAACAGCTGTGATGGCTGAGCCACTGTCAGTGATATGTGAAAGATTATGAGGAGGAGGAGAGGGGCCACAAGATCGGAGAAGGACAAATGTCCCAATTTTCAGAAAAGGGAAGGGAACAAAGTCTGCAAATTATAGACCAGTGAGCTTGACTTGGGTTCCTGGGAAGATTCTAGAAGCAGACATTAAAGGGATGGCTGGAGAACATTTAGAAAGGAAGCAGTGATTGTTGAGAGCCAGCCTGGCTTCAGCAAGCACAGGTCATGCCCAACTCACCTTATCTTCTTTCCTGACAGGGTTACTGAGCGCTAGGAAGTCAGAGAGTCAGAGCATTCTGGCACAGAGAATATTGACACGGATTGGGGGCTGCTCCTAGCGCTAGGAAGACTGACTCCTTCTTTCCCCCTGAGTGCAAAGTTGTTGCGTGGCAGGCAGAGCTTACCAAGATTTGAACAAACTATTTAATAAAGAATCTCGTGCTCTTCTTGGGGACAAACCGAGAAATATGGGGTTCGATGATGTGTATTCAGAATCGTCCAATGGTTAGCATGAAACAGTGGCCATTGTTAGTTCAATGTCACCGTGGCAGGAAGTCTCTTGTGGAGTGCCACAGGGATCTGGGCTTGGCTCAGTCCTGCTTAACATTGTTATCATTTCTAATTTAAAAATGATCATTTATCATTTTATCAAGGTAGAGGCAGAGAGATGACAAACTCATCAGGCCTGCAGGTGACACAAAGCTGGGAGAGGCAGCTCGGTGGCCCAGTGGATGGAGCACTGGGCCTGGAGTCCGAAAGGCCTGAGTTCAAATCTAGCTTCTGATCCTAATTAGCTGTAAAACCCTGGGCAAGTCACTTCACTTCTGTTCTCTCCACTGTAAAGTAAGGTCATAATAGCATCTCCGGGCTTGTTGTGAGGGTCAGATGAGATGGTATCTATGAAGGGAGATCTGGCTTCAAATCCCACATCTACTGGTTGTAAGCTGTGTGACCCTAGGTAAGTCACTTAGCTCACTGAGACTCAGTTTCAGCATCTGTAAAATGGACACCATGCTCCCCATCACACCTGCCCTAGATTAGACTATGTACGGGCAAGGTTCTGTAGTTCTCCAGAACATCCATCGTCATTGCCATTGACCCTCATGGGGTGCCCTGGGATCCTGTGAGATCAGGCAAGTGTAGATGTGTGTCTGGGGGCCTCATCCTCCTCCCCAGGAGGTCGGGGGCATTGCTGATGAGCCAGGCAGCTCAGAAGAGGCTGGACCCAGGCTCCTCCCTGGGCCCCCCAGACTCCTTCCTGAGCCCCCAGGCTCCTCTCTAGACCCCCCAAGCTCCTCCCTGGACTTTCCAGGCTCCTCTCTAGACCCCCCAGGCTCCTCCCTGGACTTTCCAGGCTCCTCTCTAGACCCCCCAGGCTCCTCCCTGGACTTTCCAGGCTCCTCTCTAGACCCCCCAGGCTCCTCCCTGGACCCCCCAGGCTCCTCCCTGGGCCTTCCAGGCTCCTCCCTGGACTTTCCAGGCTCCTCTCTAGACCCCCAGGCTCCTCCCTGGCCCCCCAGGCTCCTCCCTAGACCTTCTAGGCTCCTCTCTAGACCCCCCAGGCTCCTCCCTAGACCTTCTAGGCTCCTCTCTAGACCCCCCAGGCTCCTCCCTGGCCCCCCAGGCTCCTCCCTAGACCTTCTAGGCTCCTCTCTAGACCCCCAGGCTCCTCCCTAGACCTTCTAGGCTCCTCTCTAGACCCCCCAGGCTCCTCCCTGGACCCCCCAGGCTCCTCCCTGGGCCTTCCAGGCTCCTCCCTGGACTTTCCAGGCTCCTCTCTAGACCCCCCAGGCTCCTCCCTGGCCCCCCAGGCTCCTCCCTAGACCTTCTAGGCTCCTCTCTAGACCCCCCAGGCTCCTGCCTGGACCTGCCTTCCCATGTTTTCCAAAGCTACCCTCTGGAGTCCTGACTGACCACAAGGGCTGGGTCTGCTTGGCTCTTCAGGCCCGGGCTGACCCCTGCTCCCCATCAATGCCCTTGGCCCAAGCAGGGGCATGGGCGGAGCCTCCCAAGGCTGAGTCTGTAGACCAAAGGCTAGCTTGGGACGCTACAGCCTTCCCAAAAGGCCGGGCTGCTGGGCCCTCTAAATAAGGAGGCGCCTTCCCCAGACCCTCGGCTGGGGCTCCTTATCCTGGCCCGCCTTGGAGGCTGCGAGCCGGCCTCCCCCGCCCCGCCTCCAACTGTGCTGTGCCCCTTTGATCGGGAAGCGTGTCTGATCCCCGGCCAAGGCGGCTGGGACTCTCTCCAGGACAGAAAAAAGGGAAATACTTTTCCTTTCTTGGGTGGGTTTGTGTTTATATAAACCCTTCACAGTAAAACACAGCCAAGTGTCAGGCTCCAGAGGCCGAGCGTGGGGAGGGGGAGGACCAGGGGCGGCTGGGGAGGGACCGATGAGGCAGCCAGTGCTGGGGGTCAGCGGTGTCACCAGCTCCAGCCGGTCATTTAGAAGTTAGACAGAACCTCGGCCCCGAGCAGGAGGGGCCACAGGGACTGGCTGGGAAAATTCTGTACGAGGAGCATCCGATGATGCAGACATGGATACACGCGCGCGCGCACACACACACACACACACACACACATACATGCATATACACACGCTCACACACGTGTGCATGCACATGCACGCGCGCACACACACTCGGCTCCCACTCTGGGGCAGCATTCATTCTTACCATGTCAAGTGGACAAGCATTTATGAGGCACCTATTCTTTGCCAGGCACTGTCCTGACAGTGTGCACCCCCCCAGGGCTCCCGCCACGGCTCCTCCCCGTGCTGCCCTCTGAGGCCCAGCTGACCAGGACGATGAATCCCCCTGCCATGACGGCCCCCAGATACTTGTAGACAGCTCATGTCAGCCCTGAGCTTTCTCTTCTCCTGACGTCACATCCCCTCTTCCGTCGCTGTTTCTCCAATCCCTTCTTCATCCTGATCTGCTCTGCTGATGGCATCTTGTTTACTACTGTGTCTTTTTTTGTGGGGGAGGGGGAGGGCAAATCAGGGCAAGTGACTTGCCCATGGTCACACAGCTAGTTACTGTGGGAGGCTGGATTTGAACTCAGGTCCTCCTGACTCCAGGGCCGGGCTCTATCCACTGTGCCACCTAGCTACCTGCAATGCCCAGGTCAGAGCCAAGCCCTTCAGGCCTGCCAATGTTCAGCAGAGAGCTTTGTAATAGGGTGTAGGGAAGGAGAAGAACCCCACCCAGAGGAAACTGAGGTTACCACGGCGCTCAGAGCACCAGGCCTGGCGTCAGGAAGACCTGAGTTCCAATCCAGCCTCAGACACTTCCTAGCTGGGTGACCCTGGGCAAGTCACTTCAACTGTCTGCCTCCATTTCCTCATCTGTAAAATGGGGGTGATAATAGCACCTATATCCCAAGGCTGTTGTGAGGATCAAATGACATGATATTTGTAAAGTGCTTTGCCAGCTGCAGAGAGCTAGAGAAATGCTAGTTAATGGCGAGGATGAGGATGAGAATGATGTCCTTTTGGTGCCCAGAAAGGAGGAAGGCTCAGTGGAGCCTCTTCTCTCTCCTTCCTTCTGTATTTCTGTCTCTATTTCTCTCTCTGTCACTGTCTCTTCTGTCTCTCATCTCTACCTCTATTTCTCTCTGTGTGTCTGTCTCTCTCTATTTCTCTCTCTCTCTGTCTGTCTCTCTGTCTCCCTCTCTGTCTCCCTCCTTTCCATGTCTCTTTCTCTCTGTGTCTCAGTCTCTCTCCGTCTCCCCGCTTCTCCAACGCAGGGCAGGAAGCCGGAGGGAATGCTCTGTGGAGTCTGCAGACCCTCCACCCTCACTTGTTCCAGGTAGCTCCTGGTGCCAGGGAAGCCTGCCTCTGCCTCTCCCTCTAAATGCAGAGGCTTCTGGGGATGAGGCCCCAGTGCACCTCCTGCTGTCTCCCCACATGTCCCTGAGTCACCACCTCCGGGCAGCCCACCATAGTTGTCATCTGTCCTCACTACACCGTCACTGAGGTGCATCATCGGAGCTCCTCTGGCTCTCATAACTGGGCAGGAGCCCTTTACCCTGGTGTTTCCAGGGGATTCTGCTACCCTGGATCTCGTGCCAATCACTCTAATCTTCCATGACTGACTTATCCCTCCCCTCCTCTCGACCGTCCCTATTCCCAGAGAGCCAGTTGTTAACCTTTTGCGCAGAGCAGCATCCCCGACCTAACCATGTCTAGGGAGGGCATGGGAGGATGGCTCTTCCCTTCCCCAAGATAAGTGGTGTGTGCTCAGACTTCATCACAGACTCACAGATTTAGGGCTACAGGACAAGGAGGCAAAGAAGAAAGGCAAAAGGGAGGCAGGGAGGGAAGAAGGAAGGAAGAAAAGGAGGGAAAGAGGGGCAGCTAGGTGGCACAGTAGATAGAGCACCGGCCCTGAAGTCAGGAGGACCTGAGTTCAAATCTGGCCTCAGACCAAACATTTGACACTTACTAGCTGTGTGACCCTGGGCAAGTCACTTAACACCAACTGCCTAAAAAAAAAAACCAAGAAGGAGGGAAAGAAGGAAGAAGAGGAGGGAAGAAAGGAGGGAGGGAGGGAAGGAAGGGTTGAGGTGTTTGTGCGTAAGAGGAGAGGAAACACTGGCAAGCAGGATGTGGAAAGGCAGAGCCAAAAACAGTCTGAGAGAAGAGACAGCAGCAGAGGGTGCCAGCCAGAGCTGAGGGCAACAGAGATTATCTGCTCGTGGATTTGTGTTTTCTTCTGTCTCATGAATCTGTTTAACGATGAATTCTGGGATCACAGCCCTGAGGCTGGAAGGGACCTCGGGGCCATCGAGTCCAACCCCTCATTTTATAGATGGGGAAACTGAGGCCAGAGAGGCGAGGGGATGGCTTGCCACGGGTTCTCCTGCTGATCCTTCCCTGGGAGGGATTCTTCTGCGGTTCTTACTGCGGAGCAGCGGCTTTCTATGGTGTCTAGTGATGTCATCAGAGGCTGGTATAGACCAGCTGGGCGGGGGAAACGGGTGAAGGTTCTGGCCCAGAATCGCAGGTTGGTGGTGATGGAGGACTTACTGATCCAGACTTTCCCTTCTGCCGGAGCATACTCTCTCTCCCTACTCCACCCCCTCTCCGCACTCCCGAAAGCAGAACTGCTGAAAATTTCTTAATCTGCCTTAACGCTATTCTGTCCTTCCAAAGGTGAAGGAAGCAATGAGCATTGCACTCTGCGTCTGGTTCTCACCACCACCAACAAAAATTGGTTAATGGGGTGGAAAGGAGGGGGACCTTGAAGGCAGGTGACCCCTCTATCAATCAATAGAGAAGAATTCTTTAAGTCCTGCTCACGTGGCAGGCAGTGTGCTGGATGATGGGCAGGCACATGTGCGCACGCGCACACACACACACACACACACACACACACACACACACACACACACACGCAAATATCCCTGTCCTCAAGAAGCTTACATTCTATCAGAATATACGTTGTCTTAGAACATCTGAGAGATTTTTAAAAATGAATGTTAAAAATTGTCTTTATCTGTTATTGGGGGAAAAAATAAAATATTATTTTTTTAAAAATTAAATTTAAAAAAAAAGAACTTCTGAGATAGGAGAGAAAAACAGGCAAACACTGACATGCCCTGTAGAGCTAGGTGCAGAAGACTTCCAAAGTTTGGGGAAAGTATCAGTAGAGAGCCTTGGAACATGTGTGTGTGTGTGTGTGTGTGTGTGTGTGTGTGTGTGTGTGTATGTATGTATATGTGTGTATATATTATATATACATATATATATATATATATGTGAAGTATTTTGCAAACCTTAAAGTGCTTATCAATGCTAGCTAAATTCGGAAGAATAAGGGGAACTTGCCCAAAGAGATCAGTGTGGATGCCTAGGGAGGTCACTCAGATTTAGAATAGGGACATACAGAACATGGAAGCCAGGGCAGGTGGGTGAAGGGGGTTGATGCCAGAGTCCAGCACCGTACTGCAGGAATGGTGCAGCTGGGCTCATGCTCAGAAAGAGCAGAGGCTGCCAGGGAAGCTAAGGACAAGGTGGGGGAGGGGGGGAAGGCTGTAAATGATACTGGGAAACAGAGGAGAGTCAAAGAAGAGATAGGATTGCTGATGGGGTGAATGGGATGGTGATAGTGGAAGACTGAGAGAAGGCAGAGCTGTCCAGCAAATCCTCTGTTTTCTCTGCCCAGGAGAATGGTCTTTGTGCTTGAAAGGACAGAACAAAAATGACTAATGGGGAGGTGAAATCCAGATAAGTAGCGGGATTGAAAGAGCCCTTGGCCTCCATTGGTGAGCACACGTCATCAAGGACAGATGAGGGTACTCGGAGAACCGACAGCTGTGATTGCCGAGCCCCTATCAGGGATCTCTGAGTGACTGTGGGAAACAGGAGAGTTGTCACAGGATTGGAAAAGGGGAAGGGTGACCTGATTTCTGCAAACACTGGGCCAGCGATCTTTGATTCCTGGCAAAGGTGTAGGAGGTCTGTTAAAGGGAGGGTTGGCAAACACCTAGAAAAGGAGGCTGTGATCCTAGAGAGCCCACAGGCTTGTTCAAGTATAGGTCGTGCCAAAGGGCAGCTAGGTGGTGCAGTGCATAGAGCACCAGCCCTGAAGTCAGGAAGACCTGAGTTCAAATGCGGCCTCAAACCAAACACCTGACACTTACTAGCTGTGTGACCTTGGGCAAGTCACTTAACCCCAATTGCCTAAAAATTAAAAAAAAATTAAAAGAATAGGTCGTGCCAGACCACTGTCATCTCCTTTGTGGACAATGTCATTAGACTAGAGTGGAACCGGGGAATGTTGTAGCCAGATGAGAAATAAGAGGGGGGAGCAGTAATTCCACTGGCATAGGAAGCCCCAGATGAGGAAGCTCCCTCTACCAATGTCATTTGATCCCTCAGCAACTTAGAGTCTTAAGTGCCCGGGGCACTGAGAGGTGAGTGACTTGGCCAAGATCACACAGCCCAAACGTGTCAGAGGCAGGACTTGAACCCAGCTCTTCCTGGCTCCAAAGCTAGCTGTCTATCTACTCCATCATATTGCCTAGTTACAACTAGTTACAAAACTACGTTTACTTAAATTTCAGCAAACTTTTGAGTCTCTCGTGCTATACAGGGAATGTTTATAGCCTCCACTTCCCTTCCTCTTGCCCTCTTCTAGACTCTCCAATCTGGTTTCTGGCCACATTATTCAACTGGAACTGCACCAAAGTAGCCAAAGAACCTGATGTTCTTCTCTCATCCCTTCAGCCTCTCTGCAGCTTTGGTGTCTGTTGGTGACTGCCTCCTTCCGGAACTCCGTCCTCTGGGCATGGCTCTCCTGCCACCCATCTGACCACTTCTTCTTAGCTTTCTTTCCCAGCTCGTCATCCCCCAACCATGGATGGCCCCCGCCCAGGCTCTGCCCAGGGTCTTCTCTCTCTCTCTCTCTCTCTCTCTCTCTCTCTCTCTCTCTCTCTCTCTCTCCTCTCTCTCTCTCTCTCTCTCTCTCTCTCTCCCCTCTCTTTCTCCCCTCTCTCTCTCTCTGTCTCTCTCTCTCTGTCTTTATCTCTGTCTCTCCTCTCTCTCCCCTCTCTGTCTCTGTCTCGCCCCCCCGCTCTCTCTCTGTCTCTGTCTCTCTCTCTCCCCCCCCGCTCTCTGTCTCTCTCTCTTTCTGTCTGTCTTTATCTCTGTCTCTCCTCTCTCTCTCCCCTCTCTGTCTCTGTCTCTGTCTCTCTCTCTCCCCCCTCCCCCGCTCTCTCTCTCTCTCTCTCTCTCTCTCTCTCTCTCTCTCTCTCAACACACACACACACACACACACACACACACACACAGAGTTCAGTTATCACATCTCTGCAGAACACACCCAGATCTATGTAGCCAGCCCTCAGCTCTATCCTGCCTTACCAGTTACCCAATGGACATTTCCAAATGGATGTGCCATAGGCATCACAAACGCAGCATTTTCTGAACTGGTGCTCTTTTCCCCTAAGACCTCCTCTCTTCTGGACTTCCCTCTTTCTGCAAAGGGTGCCATCATCCTTGCAGACAGCCGAGCTTACCACTTGGGTCTCTCCTGCCTCACCTATCCCTCCATTGGCACATCTTGTCATTTCCCTATAACCCTTCTCATATCCGTATCCCTCTCCTCTCCATTCATACAACCCCCATTGCCTCTTGTTTAGACCCTCCTTAACTCTCATCTAAACCATGGGAGGGACTCGAGACAGACATTTGTGGACAGGTTTTCTAGATTTCCTTTCAAAAATAAGAATTGGCAGTGTGGTGCAGTGGGAAGGGCATTGGTCTAATGTCAGAGAGCCTAGGCTCCAATTGTCTCCTGCCACATACTACCTGTGTGGCTTTGTGCCTGTCTCCTTCCCTCTCTGGGCTTTTGCTTCTTCGAGCATGGCTTCCAAAGTCCCTATGACCAAGTCAGATGATGCGTAGTCTGGTCCTTTGTTGACTGGTTCATGGTGAGGCTTCCCCATAGTGGGGTCTCTGGTGACCTGATTAATCTCTTCTTCCAGGCTCTCGGTCCCTGGCTCTGTGGTCTCATCCTCTCTGACTGAGCTGACCAGGCCTGGCCTTACTGGATTGCCCATATCACTTGGCAGTGTCTTGGTTAGTGGTCATAGTGGCTGAGGCTGGTTTGGGCAGGGGAAGCTGGTCCTTTTGCTACATGGAGAGATGGAAAAAGAGGAAGAGGAGGAGAAAGAGGAGAAGAAAGGAAGAAGAGGGGAAAGAGGAGGGGTAGGAGGAAGAGGGAGATAAGGAGGAGGATGAGAAGAAAGGAGGAAGAGGGAGAAGAGAAGGAGGACAAGAAAGGAGGAGAAGGAGGAGGAGAAAGGAGGAAGAGGGAGAAAAGAAGGAAAAGAAAGGAAAAGGAGGACAAAGAGAAGAAAGGAGGAAGAGGGAGAAGAGGAG
The DNA here is from genome assembly GCF_003287225.1 of Phascolarctos cinereus. Classification (NCBI taxonomy): domain Eukaryota; kingdom Metazoa; phylum Chordata; class Mammalia; order Diprotodontia; family Phascolarctidae; genus Phascolarctos; species Phascolarctos cinereus. The sequence continues at coordinate 2,821,320 of NW_027556402.1, read as the reverse complement.
GAAGAGGAAAAGGAGGAGGAGGAGGAGGCCTCACCTACTGTAGCCATGCCAAGGAGTACTTGGAGGGCGGCCGTGGGATGGGTGCCATGGCTGGCTTGGCACCGTGCCTGGCTGTTGGCTTGGGTTCTGACCAGAGTGGGCCCTCCCTACACCCCCCATCCCCTTAGCCTTTCTTTCTCCGAGAGTCTCACCAAAACTTTTTCTCTCTTTTCTCCTACAGGGGAGTTGCTGAGTCAGCCCAGGCCAGAGGGGGTCGCCGAGATCATCTGCCCCAAGAATGGCAGCGAGCGAGTGAATGTGGCCTTGGTCTACCCCCCGACACCCACCGTGATCAGCCCTTGTTCCAAGTGAGCCTAGCCCCTACCCCTTCCCTCAGCATCAGCAGCCCCTGGAGGTCTCACTTTGTACACCTTGAAATGTTATATAATGCTAGCGATCACCAGCATCATTTATCATTATTATCATTATCATTATTATTATTATTATTATTATTATTATTGTTATTATTATTATTACCATTTCAAAAACATTTTTCCCCAAAATTCCACTGAATTTCTGGAACACCCAGATCTCCCCATAGCCAGGTTGTGTGCCAGGCATAAGTCAATGTCCGGTGCCTCCCTCCAGGTGTCTACTCCGTCATCACTGGGCTCAGCAATGCAGGTCTAAGGAGAACAGAAGGAAGGGAATGAGCATTTATTAGGCACCTGCTGTGTGCCTGGCACTGTGCTAAGCACTTTTACAAAGAAGACCTCACCTGATCCTCACAACCACCCTGGGAGGGGGGTACTATTGGGTACCTCCCCTTTTTACAGATGAGGAAACGCAGGCTCAGAGAGGGAAGTGTCTGAGGTGGATTTCATACTCAGGCTTCCCGACTCCGACTCCAACACTCTGGCCACTGCGCAGACTCAAGCATTCTCGTGCTCTGGCCAGGGGGTCAGACTTTCAGTCAAGAAAGGAGACCCCGGGTTCGAATCCCCTTTTGGACACTAGCCGCGTGTCTCCGGACAAGTCGCTTAACCTGCGTCTGCCTCAATTTCCTCATCTGTAAAACTGGGGGTGTTGATAGTACCCAGCTCACAAGGCTGTTGTGAGGATCCAGTGAGTCAGTAGAGGTAAAGTGCTTTGCCAGCCTTAGAGAGCTCTGTAAATATTAGCTAGCGTCATTCTCCCCATTTTCCAGGTTAGCGAACTGAGTCTTGGAAGGGGGGTGGTTTGCCCTGAGCCACCCATTCTGTGCCCAGCAGACACCATCCACGTCACCACCTGCCTTCTTCTCCTTGAGTCAGAAACGGTCTCCCCGACACCTGCCCCGCCTCACAGCATCTTTTCTTCCTCCCTCCCCGCTGTTCACAGGAAGAATGTTGGCGAAAAGCACAGAAACCAGTGACGGCGGGTGAAGCTGGGGGGTTTCCCGAAGAGTGAGACAACCCTGAACCCACCTGGGCCGCCCAGGCTGGTATCTAGGCTGGCGTGTCCCCGCAGGGACAGATGTGGAAGGTACTTTCAGAGGACGGAGCGGACAGCCTGCAGCCTTTGGAAATGGAGCGGGGAGAAAGGGGGATTGGGGAGGGAGGGAGGAAGGAGGAAGGGGAAAGACTATGAAGCAGACATTTTACAATCCGAACCTCAGAACTGTGATCCTCCAAGGAAGAGCTACTTGCAGAGGAAAGGAGGAAGCCGAAGAAGGAAGGAAGGAAGGAAGGAAGGAAGGAAGGAAGGAAGGAAGGAAGGAAGGAAGGAAGGAAGGAAGCAAGGAAGGAAGGAGGGGAGGAAGGAGGGGAGGAAGGAAGGAAGGAGGGAAGGAAGGAAGGAAGCAAGGAAGGAAGGAAGCAAGGAAGGAAGGTCATGGCCACTCAGGGATTTTGTTTTCTGTGCACACATAAGCCATAGCTGCCCTCCAGACGGCTGGACCAGAGACTCTGAAGTCTATTCTGTTCCATGGGAAAGAGAGACCCTTGCCAGAAGCGCACTGCTGCCGCAGAGCGATGACCAGTGTAAAATATGTATATGTTTATCTTTATTTTTATAATATGAAAATACATTTAAATTTATACCGTCGAAAGCTTCTAGCATTAGTCCACACTGGGTGCAATATTCTGCATGAGGACCGTGCCAAGTCGGGGCTGGTTTCTTGTTTGCTCTCATGGGTTGGGGTCTCTTTCTTTCTCCTGACTTCCTGGTTTCTCATCCCTCGCCTGCAAACACGCGCATGCGCATGCGTGCAGCCGTCGGGGTTTGTGTGGGGAGGCGATGTTCATTCTGTTCATTCTTTGCTACTACTCCGTCACCGTGGAATCGGAGAGAAAGGCTCCTTGGGCCCTGGCGGGACGTCCGTCCCCCTTCCTGCTGTCACTGTGCAGGCCATGAGTAAGCCAGCCATCCCACGTGCCCTTGGTAGCCAGAGATCCACCCCTCTAGCCGCGAGAGAACAGTTTTTATCCTCCAGCTTCATCCTCCGCGAGCTTCTCCGTGGGCGCTGCCCCCAGCCTGGACCTGGCAGCCTCTCCAGCTTGGCATAGACCCTTCCAGCGTTGCATTCCATAGCATAGCCTTCGAGAGCCCAGCATTCCTCCGAGCTCCCTAGGGAGGCGTCAGGGCAGGCCATGGATCGAGGTTACCACCCGATGAAAACAAAAGTCCTTCCCCTGAATGAAGTCTTGGCTCCCAGAGCTTCCACGTCTAGAGGACGCGGGCCTCGGAAGGCTGAAAGTCTTCCTGCAGGGCAGGGCACGCGAGAGGCGCCGTCAGCCCAACGGGAGAATGGCCGCTCGGTGGACCTAGCCCGGCTAACGACCTGCCCCGTCACTGCCCAAAGAGCCCGGCTCAGAAATCTTACTGCCGCCAGACAGGCCCAGTGACGATACAGGGTCGCCACAGAGAGGTGTCTTAACCATCCAAGTCTATCCTGATGGAAGAGTTCTCACATCTTCTGCAGCCACCCACCGCTGGCGTGCGTGTACACCAGGGGCATCAAAACAAGCAGGGCGCCTTCCCGACTCCCAGCACCGGGCGGTCAGAAGAACCTGCGGAGGGCTGTGTTTGGGCTTTCCTGGGCGGGGAGCAGCATTCCCTGTGGTTACGATAATAAGACTTTGCTACCTGCAAAGATCTGGCAGGGCCGTCCCTCTGCCATTTCTGTGCGGCCGCTGCTCCCCAGAGCACACCCAGGGACAGAGAGCACAAGTTCCATGAGGCTCTAAGGGGTCGGGATCACGCCTCGCTGCCTCAGTAGCGTGATGTGGGTAATGGGCCTCCCTGGAAGTCTCCCCATTGGGAAGGAAAGGGCGTGCGAGGAGGAGAAGGAGGAGGAAGAGGCCAGGACAGGGGCCAACTGACGGTCATCTCCTGTTTGTCCTAAAAAGTATTGACTTACGAATGCCAGGGACATTTAAAAGTTCAGTCTCTCTGTGAAAGGCGCAGCTGGGGGGTGGAGGGGAGAGCAAACCCTCGGCTAGAAGCCTCTGTGCCCCGGGAGCCCGCGTTGCCTTGCCAGGGGCCAGGTGAAGCAGGCGGGCATGCCAAATGTGCACGACCACGAGAACCCAGCTGTATCTGTTTCTCTCGCTCACACTCTCGAATACTTGAATGGGCTGCGTGGCTCCAGTCTGAGGTGCCGGGAGCCTTTGAGTGAATCCCCATGTCCCTGTTGTCTCTGTGTATATGTGGACGGTGTAAACGGGGTGGGGGCGTGTACATTGTTCTGCAGACCACCTGTGAAAGCTGCCAGGCTTTCAGAAGGCTCTAGTGTGTGCATCCATATCTATGCATATAGGTCTCTCTCCTTTCTATCTTGGCATGAAACAGTACAGTCTGTTGTAGATAGAATGCGTCTCGTCTTCTGCGATGGCATTTTCAGGCGTATCATAGGAGAAGCTGCTGGACGCCCTGCTGGGGTGTGGTTCACCCTGGATGCCCACATTCTTGTGTGTTCTTGTGGTAGTTTTGAATGTGTGCTGTGTGCTGTGACTTAGGCTCTCAAGCGGACAGAGGTGGACGGGGACCCCTGACCCAATCTGCTGGAGAGCCTGCTTCGTCTGAGGAGGGGAGGGCTGGAAACAGATGTCCTGAAAACACTTTCTGCCATGCAGGAACATTTGCCATCTATGCAGGGAATTCCACATCCTCTTTCCATGCTGGGGAAAGACTGTATCTGCATTTCAGGAATATGGAGTGATTAAGCTCCGCAAAGCACAAGAGGGGCTCTCCCCGCCTAGAAGCCCCCTCTCCAGACCCTCAGAGGCTGCCGTCCGGGGCAGTTATGTCTGCCTTCAAGCGACTGGCAGCTTCCAGGCCGCTGCTGGGACCGACCAGCTCGGTGTCCAAACACGCCGACGCCTCGCCGCCGTTCACAAGCGGTGGGAGCTCTCTGAAGGACGAGGAAGGACAGGCTGGGCTGGTGGGCTCTCCCATGGGTTTTCTCCTGCCACACTTTGTGAAATGTACTTACAGTTGACTGTCAAATCGTCCTAACTGGGCAGAATTGAAAACAAATTCTTGCTCTGGAAAATTTAAATAAAAGGAAACGGAAATGGATGTTCTTGTGTATTAGCGGTTTGGTCCTTTCTCAGGAGCCTTTCCTCCTTTCTTAAAAAAGGAGTTTCTACTGACATCTTCTGGTTTTTCATCACTTCATGTCTCCATATGTCTCTCCACTCTGGGTCATTGACTCTTTCTGGGCACACTATATAAGAGAGGATTTTTGGTGGATTTTCTTGTTTGTTTGTTTTTTTAATTTTTAAGCACAACAGCACATAGTTAACAGAATGCTGGGTTTGAAGTCACACCACTGGGTTCAGACCCTTGCTCTGCCACTGTTCCCTCTGTGGTGTTTGACAGGTCTCTCCCTGGGCAGTCAGCTTCTTCCCAGTAAAATGTGGGAGCTGGAGATAGAGCATCTGTCTGTGAGGTCACTTCCAGCTCGGTGAGCCTATGAAAATGACATTTAAACATAAGAGCTTTGGGGACAGCACCCCCACGTGAGGCGGAATTATCATCTCCCCTCTCCCTGCTCCTGGATCACCGGGGGTTAATTCTCAGCCTGGGTTCTAAGTCAGTTTAAGGGGTGTATTATGATTCATAAATCAATAGAAATGCCCAATTTATCTCATTAATTCATCAATTGACTCTGAGCCCCCATCCCATTTTATAAATACATAGGAGAAACCTTTTCCCCGTAAGTTTTTACTCATCTCTCTTGACATCAAACCCTGATCTCTTAAGTTCAGATAAACATTGTTACTGGAAATATGATTTATTAACAGAGTGACAAACAACACAAAGATATATTTAAATATTTTAGCAGTGCGTTAGTGGTGGGAAGGTTTGTGGCCAGCCTCGCCTATCCACGCACCGCCACAGCTGACTTGTCCACAGATACTGGAGCCAGTTCCACCGTTCAGGTCTCTCAGGATGGCGGTCCAAGCTTCATAAAAATCCTCTGCAGCCTGTCTTCTCTGCATCAGATAAGAGTTAAACTCAGTTCTTTCCAGATATCTCTTCAGACTTCCTCAAACATGGCGGCTGATTCCTGAGTCTCTCAGGCAAGGGCCTGCGTTTGACTAACCATCCCATGCCTCTGTTCAGGCCTGACATTTGCTCCCCATTCTCTCCACCACTTAGATTCCACATCTTTCCTCCAGGCTCAGCTCAGCTCAGGCGCTACCTGCTCATAAGTCCTTGTCCTTAGTTTTCCCTAGCTTAGCCCCTGTCTGGCATTCCCCTTTCCCCCATCCACTCATTCCCATTGATTAGACTTACTGTGTCCAGGTCCCATGGCCGTGCAGGACAGGGACTGTAACGATTGTCTTGGTCCTCTCCAGTGTCTAGAATAGGGACTGTGTGAACTGATCAGCCTGGACAGGCCCATGTGAGAGAGGTGGTGCTGGGCTTGTGGCAAAAGTAAAGCACGAAGAAGAGTTGTAGTGGCCATTCCCAGATCCAGGGTCCTGCCCCAAGGGATAACTGAGAACGTCTTCCACCTCTCGGCCAGGGCACCACCTGGCACCTCCAGACTCCACAGCTTGGCTGGACAAGGACCAGCCTCTGGGCCCTGATCATGGGGTGGAGGTGAGGGGCTGCTGACCTTAGGCATGTCCTGCCCCTACTATGTCCCCAGGAGATCTCCTGTCTGTCCCAAGGACATCCAGGGGGGTCACTCAAAGCCTAAAAGAGGCTGCAGTTTTGACAGTGGAGAACACTGAGGTCTGGAGACTCTGTGACCTGCCCAAGGTCACGTAGCCCCAAAGAAATAGATCCAGGACCAGCATTCAGGACCTCCCTCCCCAGCCAGGCCCGGCTCCTTCCACTGTGCCAAAACTGGGGCTGAGGGTGGGGGGATGCAGTCGTTTTACTGGAAACTGCTGGAGCATGTCCATTTCCCTTTGGCAGGCTTGGCAGGGGAGACTGAGGAGGCTGCAGACCTTGTTTTGACAGTTCTAGCGAAAAAATCGTTGTTCACTCACTTTTTTTCTCTAGGAAAATCAACATTTTAACTTCATGTAGGCCCTTGGGGCTCACTGGCAACCTTCCCAAGTGTGACTTTCATTTTCTTGGGCCAGAATTTTTTCCAGGGAAACACAGCTCCAAACTTGCAAGGGGACTTCATTTGCAGCTTTTCCAAAATGCAGACACTTGGGGAGTGTATAAAGTGAGATGCATTTGGGCTAATTGGTTCAGACCGGAGCCAGGCCAGGCCAGGAAAGTGAGCACACACACCGAGCCTCAGGCCCTGGGCAGACTCCACCCAGCGCTCAGACGAAGAGCAGCTGGAACAGTGTGGGGGCAGTGGTGTGCCTGGGCCCAAGTCCTAGCTCGGCCCCTCCCCAGCTGCTCCATCAAGCCCTGGCCATCTCCCCTCTCTGACACTCACTTCTCCCGCATCAAGTGGAATCCTAGGTTTGGAGTTGAAAGGGACCCCGGAGGCCTTCTAGACCAATGCCCTCATTACAAGGAGGGAGCTCTTTCCTCCAGCCTGGCAAAGTTAAGGGGCAAGTTCAGAAGGGCACCTCTCCGTCACCCCCACTGCCAGTGTTCCCCCCCAAGAGCCCTCCCTTGGCTCCCATCCACGTTTACCCACCAGCCTCCTCTGATTCCCCTGCAGTCAGCAGCCCCGGGTATCAAGCCTGACTCTGTCATTTACCTTCTGTGTGACTTGGGGGAATGCCACTTCCCTTCTCTGGGACTTAGCTTCCAAAAATCAGGGGATTAAACCTGAAGACTTTTTTTTTTTAATTTTAAACATTCTTATTTAAAAATTTGCATTCCAAATTCTATCCCTTCCCCCTCCCTGAGACAGTAAGCAATCAGATATAGGTTATACATGTGCAATTATGTAAAACATTTCCATGTTAGTCATTTCATACAGGAAGACTCAAATAAAAGAAAAAGAATGAAAGAAAGTGAAACTAGCCTGCTTCAGTCTATATTCAATCAATATCAGTTCTGTCTCTGGAGGCAGATAGCATGCTTCATCACTAGTCCTTTGGGTTTGTCTTGGATCATTGCATTGCTGAGAAGAGCCAAGTCATTCACAGTTGATCATTGTTACAATGTTGCTGTTACTGTGTACAACAGTTCTCCTGGTTCTGCTCATTTCACTTTGCCTCAGACCATACAAGTCTTTGCAGGTTTTTCTGAAGTCTGCCTGATCATCATTTCTTATAGCACAATAGTATTCTGTTACACTCATATACCACAACTTGTTCCGCCATTCCCCAATGGATGGGCATCCCCTTAATTTCCAATTCTTTGCCACCACAGAAAGAGCTGCTAGAAATATTTTTGTACATGTGGGTCCTTTTCCTTTTGGGGGGACGGTGATTTCTTTGGGATATAGACCTAAGCAATGAACCTGAAGACTTCTCAGGTCCTTTCAGCTCTAAATGCATGCTCTTCCATTCTTTTTCTTCTCATTTTCCTACAAAGTGACTCCTTGGGGAACCAGACCTTTTGGAGCATGGGCACACGGTTAGAAGGAGGCATCTGGAAGCAGCTCTCCTGGTCCCCCAGAGTCTTTGGTTCTCCAGGCTAGACATCCTCAGCTCCTTCTATTGTTTTTCATTTGGCTTGAACTCATGGCCCTTTTCAGCATCCTGACTGTCCCTTTGGGGTGCCTGTTGGTAATCAATGTCCTAACTAAACTGTAAGACCCCAAACTAAATGCAGTTCTCCAGCTGTGGTCCAAGCAGAACAGTGCACACTAGAGCTCTCCTCTCCTCTTCCTTCCTCTTTCTTCCCTCCTCCTCCCCTCCCCTCTCCTCCTCTCTCCTCTCCTCCTCTCTCCTCTCCTCTCCTCTTCCTCTTTGTTCCCTTCTCCTCCTATCCCCTCTTCTCCCCTCTCCTCCTCTGTCCTCTCCTCTTCCTTCCTCTTTCTTCCCTCCTCCTCCCCTCTTCTCCCCTCTCCTCCTCTCTTCTCCTTCCCTCTCCTCAGGATCCTCCCCATTAGCATGAGAATCACACACAGCCTCCTGCGCTTGGTCTTCAGAGCCCCTTCCAGGCTTCTTATGCATTATTCCCCTTCACATGTGGATGGCTCACCCAAAGTGGCCGTCTCTCTGTTCCTCACAGACAATCTTGCTTCTCCCACCTGTAAGGCTTTGCATAGGCTGCGCCCCTTGCCTGGCACGCCATCCCTCCTGACTTCTGCCTCTGGAGGCTCTAGTTGCCTTCAGGCTCAGCCCAAGGACCTCCTCCTCCACGAAGCCTTGTCTGATTTCTCCCAAGGGCTGGTGCCTCCCAGCCCCTTCGCCCTAGAGAAAGCACCTTGTGTCACTTTGCCTGTATGGTGGAGGTTCTGACATGTGTACGTCTTGTCCACTGCTGCCTCTCTGATCAAGCGGAACTTCCCAGCAGCAGGAACGGTGTTGTCTTTGCATTTCCAGGGTGGCTAGCACGTAGCTGGCACACAGTAGGTATTTAATAATGGCTCGTCCCACTTTAGGAGCACATTTGAGGACAATGGTCACTCTTCATGGCTCGTTCCCATCCCACCCCCACATCCACCCTGGAGAAGGCACAGACTCTGGATTCCAAACCCCCAGGAGGAGCACAGATCCACCCCCACTGCAGAGGAGGGGGCCTGTGTGGCACTGGGCCATTATGGAAGGCACAGGCCAGCTCCAGGAGGTGGCCCAGCCCTTGGCACCCCCACCCCGAAGTCTATCAGACCTTCTCAAGTCATCCCCCGCCCAGGACCCCTGGCAGCCCCTTTGGGAAATCACTCTTCTGGGTATAAGTAGGGCTGGCTGGGCTTGTGAGAACTCCCCCCGCCCCCCACTGCACTGAGACCATCTGGAAATGTCCCCTCCTCCCTGGCTGAGCCACACCCACTCTGGCTTGCCCGCGTAGGTGTCCAGACCCGAAGGCATCAACTGGCCAGGCCACCCAGACCTCCGTCACTTGGCTGCATTCCACGTCACGGGCCGAGCTTCCAAAATCAGCTCTTCTAATCTTGGGTACCACTCTTCCAAGGCATGTAGGAAATTGGGCCTCTTATCAGAGGGCTGACGTCATCCTCAGCAAGATGAGAGCAGACTGTGCCCTCTGGGAGCAGGGTGCTCTGGACACAGTCCGTGCTCTGGCATCAGGCCCTGCTGAGATGCTTAAAGGGACCCAGAAACACTCCAGGGGGTCGGGGGCAGAGGAGAGAAGGCAGGGAGGCTTGTTCCACCGATCTCCAACTGATGGGTGGAAGTGAAGGCCATTTCACAAAGGTTCAAGGCTCAGAAATCATTCAGTCAAAACTCTGCCTCTCGAAAATTAGGGAACTAAAGTCCAGCGAGGAAAAAGCAAACCAGGGACACCCAACAAAAGAGTCAGGGGCAAAGCTGGGGCTAGAACCAATTTGGGGTTCTTTCCATCATTCCCCCAAATGACCCTAGGTTCAAGATTCTGAGTAGGTCAGCAACGGCCACAAATCAGAGCTCGCCAGCCCCCAACCGATCAATCAACATTTATTAAGCGCCTACTATGTCCCAGGCACTGTGCCAAGCACCTGGATACAAAAAGGGGCAAAAGACAGTCCCTGCCCTCAAGAAGCTTGCAATCTAATGGGGGCCAGGCAAGAAAGACGGCAAGCAAACAAAAGTACAAATTAGCTGTGGACAGGACAAATAATTAGCTGGGTGGGAAAGGCTTCCTGGGGGAGGTGAGAGTTATTCGGGACTTAAAGGCAGCCAGGGAGGTCAGAAGTCCAAGTGAAGGGGGGAGAACATTGTCGGCATGGAGGACAGTCAGAGAAAATGCAGGGGACGAGAGGGGAGGACCAGCCAGGAAGCCAGCCTCACAGAACTGAAGAGTAAGTACTGGGGAGTGAGGTGTGAGAAGAGTGGGGAGGCAAGAGGGGGCTGGTTACAAGGGCTTTGAATGCCAAAAAGCATTTTGTCTTTAGTCACTGAGTGTATTGAGTAAGGAGGTGGTGTGGTCCCACCTGCAGACCCCACCCCAGTCCAGATGTGAGGTGATGAGGGTCTGCACCAGGGGACGCAGTGTCCGAGGAGAGAAGGGACACTGCAAAGGTGAAATCACCAGGTCTCGGCACCATCCGCATACGGGGAGTGAGAGACGGTGAGGAGTCCAGGACAACGCCCAGGTTGTGAGCTGAGGGACCGGGCCGATGGTGATGCCCTTGACAGTGACAGGGAAGGTAGGCGGTGGGGAGCGTTTAGGGGGAAAGAGCAGGCGTTTTTGTTTTAGACGAGTTGAGTTGAAGATGTCTGCCGGACAGCCGGCTCGAGATGTCCACCGATGTGTTTGCTTTCACTTGACCAACCGGAAAGCGCGTTAGCTCCGAACAAAAACAAAGAAGAAAAAACCCACTTAATTTAAACAGCCTAGGAAAATAAGTGACAAATAAATCCCCCCTGTACCCACAGGGATGCAGGCTCCCCCGGGCTACCACAGCCAGTCAGAGAGAAGACATGTAGAGGGAACATACATGGAGTGGCCCACGTGGCCAGAGGCTCCAGACAGGACAACTGGCACTCTCTCTCCCCATGAAAAGCCTCCACTGTCCGGTGCTCCTTGCTCTTCTCTGCGGGCCACCTCCACTGATCAGCTGGGTGCTGCAGCTCTCTGCTTCCATCTGCTGGCATTTGGCTAGCACAGCCCCTTCCTTGCTCTGGAGGGGCCTCTCTGTTCTTTTAGCTTATAGCCTAGGCCTGATCACAGCTCTTTGGGAGATGCAAACCTGTCAGCCACAGGAGTCATCAGGTATTGTGGTAGGGACTCCCTCATTCCAGACTCCTCCAAGCTACAGCTTAAAATGCCCTTAACTCAAATCATATTCCTAAGTGGTTAGCCTGGATTCCCTTCAAGTATCCCAGAGACTCCACTTAGAAAAACGGCAAAGAACCTGGGGGGATGATATTCTTTTCAACCGCCATAATTCCCCTGGCTGCCATGCAAATCAATGCAGGAGCAGCATAAGAAAGGGTGGAGTTTAGTGAAATTGGCCACTTCTGCTCTACTTGACCCCCAGCAACCAAAATCACTGTCCTCCCTGCATGAGGACCCTACAAGTGCAAGGCACTGTGTGCACAGGGCACCACTAGGACAGGAAGACGGACAAGCCATAGCCTTGTCCTCATGGACCTTGAGTCTGGTAGGGTAGAACGAGATATACACTACATATGCTACATACATAGAACAAGGTGTGTACTACCAGAGACTATTTACCTAGAATGAAGTGTATAGTACTATATACTAGATACACAGAATGAGGTATATACTACTATCTACTATATATACTATATACACAGAATGAGGCATATTCTACTATCTACTATATATACTATATACACAGAATGAGGCATATACTACTATCTACTATATATGCTATATACACAGAACGAGGCATATTCTACTATCTACTATATATACTATATACACAGAACGAGGCATATTCTACTATCTACTATATATGCTATATACACAGAACGAGGCATATTCTACTATCTACTATATATACTATATACACAGAACGAGGCATATTCTACTATCCACTATATATGCTATATACACAGAACGAGGCATATTCTACTATCTACTATATATACTATATACACAGAACGAGGCATATTCTACTATCTACTATATATACTATATACACAGAACGAGGTGTATACTATATATTCTACATACACAGGATGAAGTGTACACTACTATATCCTATACACATAGAACCAGGTGCATATTACTATATTCTATACATACTATAATACATAGAAGGGGGTGGATTAGAATCTGCAGACCTTGAGCTCCCCCAGAGTGATGCTGATCCCTTGAAGGTGTCACAGATCATCCATGGATCAAGGAATGAGAGATGAAAGATCTCAGAGATCTCCTAGTCTGATCCCCTTTTGACAGATGGGGAAACTGAGTCACAGAGAGAAAGGGGGGCAGTATTGGCCTATAACGTCACAGGCCCTTGATTCAAATTCTGGCTCTGCCACTTACTACTTGCATGACCTTGGGCAAGTTCCTTGACCTCTCAACCTCAGTTTCCTCATCTGTAAATGAGAGCAAAAGGCAAACATATGGCATATTTTTCAAAATGTAAGCTGTTAAAAGTTTCGTGTATGTCAATAAGCTCAATTAACTTTTTGAAATAAAATGAAATGAAATGAAATATTGAAAATATAAATTGAAAAAATAAAACAAACAATGAAATAAAATAAAATAAAATGGGGGATCAGACTAGCTGACCTCAGTGTCTGCTTTCGTGAGCTCACCATCAGGGCACCCGCTTACGTCAGGCAGGTGGTAAAAGACGCCGAGACGGGATTTGAACTCAGGTCCTCTGGCTCCATATTGGGAGCTCTTTACCTCATCATCTCCCATACAGAAGTATGAAGTGTGTAGGTCTTTTCCCCCACTAGACTGTAAACTCCAAAGGGCAGAGACCCTTTCTTAACTGGTTCCACCACTCGCCCAGTGCCCGGCTTTGCCCAAAGTAAGCTCGGCACACGAGCCTGATGAATTAAACAGAAGTCTACCATTTGGATCATCTAATGTCAGAGGTCCCCCCTGGGCTCCAAATCACAGGATCTCAGTGGGTGTCTAGGCTGGCCTGGGGCCGATCAAGGAACCCCTTAGCCACAAGAGACCTAGCATGCTCCAACATCTCCCCAGGCAGCCCCTTGCTCTCTGGGACGGCTAGCATGGGTAGGAAGGCTTTCCTGACCTGCGACCTCAGTCTGCCCCTTGGGACTTCTACCCATTGCATCTAGTTCTACCCACCTTGGACCAAACAGATGCCCTTAAATTCTTGAAGGCAGTGGCCCTCCTCCCACGAAGTCCTCTTTCTCTTCACTGAGCTAAGCCTCCCCAGGGGCTTCAGTGACCTGTGGCTTTTCTCCATCATCTCGGTCACTGGAGATGGGTGGTCAGTCAGGTGGGTCAGGATCCATTCCTCCTGCAGGACCCGCTTCCTAAAACAGCCCCCGCATCCGGCCACAACGCTGTCGGTGTCTTTAAACCTGGTGTTCCCAAGGCTCCATCCTGAGCCTTCCTCTATCTCTCTGTCCTCTCTCTTCCATTGATCTGAACCCTTCCCAAGAGTCGGAAGATCATTTCTACGTAGATACCTCAGGAATCCACGGATCCAACCCTCAGACCTTTCCTGAACCCCTGTCCAGTGTCAGCAGCTGCCTGGGGGTCCTGCTGCTCACTCTCAGCCTTCTCCCCGCTGGACCCATCCCAGCCAGCAGGCTGTCCCCCTGCCTGCAAGGGATTAGCTCCCTGGCCTCAGGTGGATGATAGCCAGGGGCTGCCAGGAAGCGTTCTAACAAGAAGGGGAATGTATGCAGATGGATGTCGCTCTCTTAAGACTCGACACTCACCAAAACAAGCCCTGATTTGTAGGGCTTATCTATCTCAAAATGCTCATACTGAATTTTAACAATCCATTCAAGCTGTAGCCAGCGTACTTCTGAAGCAGCCAGTGGTTTCACAACACCACCATCAGCAAGCAGTAGGTGCTTTTATCCTTGTCTTACAGATGGGGAAACCAGGGGTGAGTGACTTGCTCAGGGTCATACAGCTAGGAAGTTTCCAGGACAGGACTGACTCCAGAGCTCTGCACCGTGCCCTCCTCCCTGTCCAGCTGCCTCCCTGAGGGTGCAGACTGTTTTTTTTCATTGTTTGCTTTTTGCATGGCTAGCACCTGGAACAGCAGGGACCTAATAAATGCATGTTGGATGGGAAGGATTCCCCCCTTCCCCCAACTCCTCGCTCCTGCCCAGGGCACTGCCATCCCTCCAGGCCCCCAGGTCCCCGCCTCCCCTCCTCTCCACGCATGTGCCCACCGCCCGTCTTCAGGCCCTCATCGCCTCTCTCTCTGCTCCACGCTCTTACAATAGCCTCCTAACAAGTCCCTCTCCCCCAGCCTCTTCTGCATCCATCCTCCAAACCTCTGCCACATGGCCCTGGTGAAACACCGCCACCGTGTGGCCCTTGGGAATATTGCTGTCAACGCTGAACGGCTCCAGAATGGGAAGGGACCTCCGTCCCTTGGGTCCAATCTCCTTAGTTTACAGGACAGGGGAAGTGACTTGCCCAACAGCACACAGGAAATGAGCCTCAGAGGCAGGATTTGAATCCGGGTCATTGGATCCCAGTGCCAGGGTGCTCCTGTAAAGGCACTTCTTCAGCTCTCGGGTTAAGGTTCATCATGACCCTGACCTGGTGCCCTACAAACAGGCTTCTCGGATCCCTGGCCTTCTCAGCAGGGGGTCTGTACCACGAGCTCCTCCCACTGACCTCCCATTCTCCTGCAGATGGATGGTCATAGGCCTGGGCTGCCCTTTTCAGGTCAGCCCAATATAATGAGCTTCTGGGCTATTCACACTGGTACTGGCAGGCTGGGTCCCCAGAGAAGCAGCTCCTCCTCCTCTCAGGGCTCTGGCTAAGCCCGGGGATCTGCCTTGGTGTGCCTCATGGGCCCCCACCAGTGCGCTTCCCATTAATGATCAGCCGGCCAAATTTAATGAACGTCTCCTAAAAGGTGTTTACTAAAAAGGGCATGGCAAGAATCAGGCTCCCAGATTCAGAGCTAGAACAGTTGGTACCAAACATTTCCCCAAAATATGGAGCATACTCTCTCAAAAACATACACAACATCCATGGAGATTTGTTGTTCAGTCCTTTCAGTCATGTCTGATTCTTTGTGACCCCATTGGGGGTTATCTTGGCAAAGATACTGGAGTGGAGTGGTTTGCCGTTTCCTTCTCCAGCTCATTTGACAGATGAGGAAACTGAGGCAAACAGTGTGAAGTGACTTGTCCAGGGTCACACAGGAAGACGAGTCTTCCTGACTCCAGGCCCGGCACTCTATCCACTGTGCCACTAGTGAGGCTCAAACTGAAGCACAGTTAGTGAGGTGTCTGTGTAGAGAACACACATGCCGATTCCTTTTCTGAACTTTCTTGTCTTCCTTCATGGAACTCCCCTGACGTTCCTGTGAGGTGCAGCCCTCTTCTGCCTTCACGGCTCAGCTGGACTTCTAGGATCTGTGGCTTCTGAGAGCCCATCTGGAGCATCTTTCGCTGCTGCCAGGGTCATGTTCCTGGAGGATGCTGCTATCCTCGGGCAAACATTCTTCTGCAACTTCTGCTAGAGCTGCCACCATGACCAGCCACTATAATATTAATGGAACGAGTAATCTGGTATGTAATCGCATAGCACAAGGCCTGGCGCACAGCAGGCATTTAGTCAATGTTTACTGGCGCAATACAGGGACTGGCCAGTGATGTCCTATGACCACATTCAGACCCTGTGCTAGGCACTAGGGATACAAATGAGAGAAAGAGAGATAGCCCCTGCCTTCAAGAAGCTTATGATCTAATGGAGGAAGACGACACACAAAAGGAAACGGGGAGGGGAGGCAAGGGAGACAGGCGCTGAAGTGTGTCTTGTTGCGTGGAGCTAGAAATCAGCAGAGCTGCAGATTGAGAGTAGAATGAGCTGGAAAGTCCAAATGCTGCCCTCTATAATGGAAAGCTGGGGGCACGGCTTCAGTGGGGAGAGGAGCCTGAGGGGAGTGGGAAAGAGCCGGGCATCTGAGGCGATGAGATCAGGAGTGATCAGCTTGTGCCTGTTGGCCAGGAAGCGATGGCACCAGCTGCCAAGATCTTAGTTTTGTTTTCTCATGCTGAGCTTCAAGCCAGCCTTTACTCTTTCCTCTTTCACCCTCATCGAGGCTTCTTACTTCCCCGTCATATAGCTGAGACTATAGATATTTCTCCCGGCAACCTCGGTTTTGGCATTTCACATGATGTCCTCTGTTTGTAAGTTAAATAAGGTGACGCTATGCAGCCTTGTCTTACTCCTTTCCCAATCTCAAACCAATCGGTCATTCCGTGTTCATTTCTAATGGTTGCTTCTTGACCCACATACAGGTTCCTCAGGAGACAAGACAATCTGGCACTCCCTTTTCTTTGAGGACTCGTCACATTGTGTCGTTCAATGACGCCATGATGGCATCCATTCAGAAGGTGTCCAATACGCTCCTGGGGAAGAGCAGAGGATGACCACAAGTAGCTCCGGCACTAATGATGCAGCTGGCCAAAACCCAAAGGAAGCTCAGCCGCAGATGTGTCCTGGGATGAGAGGCAAATCTGATGCTGTAAAGATCAATGTTGCACGGGAACTGGGAGTGTGAGATCTCTGAACCAAGGCAAGCTGGATGAGGTCAGACAAGAGGTAGAAAGATTAAACGTCGACATCTTGGGTGTCAGGGAACTTAAGTGGACAGGAATGGGTGGATTTAATTCAGGTGATTATCACATATACTACTGTGGGCAAGAATCCCTTAGAAGAAATGGAGTAGCCCTCATAGTCAATGAAAGCAGTATTGGGTGTACTCTCAAAAATGACAGAATGTTATCTGTTCGAATCCAAGGCAAACTACGTGACACCATGGTAATCCAAGTCTGATACTGAAGAGCCAAAGTCGATCAGTCCTATGGAGACCTACAACGTCTTCTAGAAATAACACCAAAAATGGATGGCCCATTCATTGTCAGGGATTGGATGCTAAAGTAGGAAAGCAAAAGATAATTGGAATAACAGCCAAGTTTGGCCTTGGATACAAAATGAAGCAGGGCAGAGACTGACAGAGTTTGGTCCAGATAACTCGCTGGTCATGGCAAACACTCTTTTATACAACAACCCAAAAGGCGGCTCTATACATGGACATCACCAGATGGCCAGTACTGAAATCAGGCTGGTCACATGCTTTGCAGCCAAAGGTGGAGACACCCTATACAGTCAGTCAGAACGAGACAGATCATGAGCTTCTCATTGCAAAACTCAGACTTAAACTGAAGAAAGTAGGGAAAACCGTCAGACCACATAGGTAGGACCTAAACAACATCCCTTATGAATATGAAGCGGAGGCGATGAATAGATTTAAGGGATTAGATCAGAGAGAAGAGTGCCTGAAAAACTATGGACAGAGGTTGGCAATATCGTACAGGAGGCAGCAACAAAGAACGTCCCAAAGAAAAAGAAGAGCAAGAAAGCAAAATGGCGGTCTGACGAGGCTTTACAGATAGGTAGAGAAAGAAGGAAAGGGAAAGGAGGAAGGGAAAGATCTGCCCGACTGAAGGCAGAACTCCGGAGAACAGCAAGGAGAGATAAGGTTTTCTTACATGAGATCTTCACACCTTGTGGCTGAGCCTTTCCCCATCTGCCATCATTTTCTTGAAGCAGAAGCGCATGGTGGCACCCAGCGGAGCGTGGGGTCCAAAGGGATAGCCAGGCTGAGTTCTGAGCAAGAGAAGAGAGAATCTGGCATTTCTGGAGGCAGAAGCTACAAAAAGAACTCACAAATAGCGTAGCCGTAAAGGAGAACATTGACCTTCTCTTGGCCAGGGTTGTCTGGGGTTGGAGGAGGCCCCTCCCAGTCCTGACCGTCTGTGACTCTGGGACTCCTGAGGTTTTTCCTCGTGTTCCTGATGACACTGGCTGCTCCAGTCATAGCCTTGTGGTCAGGGCTCCACCCCTCCAGTGGCTCCAGCAACACCATGCCGAGATGTGTTCCAAGAGGAGGATCCAAGCTTCCCAAGAGACAGTCCTGCTGGATTTTAGCCCAACACGAGGGAGATAGCTCATCAGAATATCAGAAATGTATGCGAGGAGGGCCAGAGGTGTAGACATACACTGGGGCTGCTCTCTCAACTGCCATTCCAACACAGGCTGGGTCTCCAGGTGCATGTGTATATTATGAGTGTGCATGTGTGTATTACGAGTGTGAGCATATGTGTGTATTACAAGTGTGAGCATATGTGTGTATTATGAGTGTGTGTGTATGATGTGTGTACATGAGTGTGTGCATAGCGCATGTTATAAGTGTGAGCATATATGAGTGTATGTGTGTATTATGAGGGTGCATGTGTGTATTATGTATGTACGTGTGTGTGTAGTGCGTCTGTTATAAGTGTGAGCGTATGAGTGTATGTGTGTATTGTGTGTATGTGTGTTGATTGTGTATGTGTATATTAAGTGTTAGTGTATGTATGCATTATGAGTGTGAGCCTGTGTGTATTATGAATGTGTATGTGTGTATGAGTGTGAGCATGTGTGCATTGAGTGTGTCTGTATGTGCGTGTGTATGAATGTGTACTGTATGCGTACATACATGTGTATATCATAGGCCTGTGTATACATGTGTATGAATGTATATATGTGTATGTGAGTATGCATACCTATGAGTGTGTATATTACGAGCGTATTGTGTGCGAATGTGTGTATTATGAGTGTGTCTGTATAAGAGCACATGCATGTGTATGACATGGGCATATGTGTGTGCATGGGTGTGTGTGTGTCTACATGAGCACACGTGTCTCACGCGTGTCTCACACACTCTCCCTGCCAGCTGCCCTTAGGCCCGACTACTCGGAGCTCTTCCCATGCCCCGCCCCCACCTTCCTTCTGATACCCAGTTGACTGGAAGCTCCCTGAGGGCAGGCGCCTCTTCCACCTCTTAGCAGTCCTGGGGCATCAGAGGGAGGGAGGCTCTACTCACTCCAGGGGCACAAGACAGAAAGCACCCCTCAAAGGCATCCACAAGCATTTATTAAGCACCAGCTGTATACTATGGGGGGGCAGCCCTGCCCTCAAGGGGCTTACATTCCTCAAGCAAGCGTGTGCTGGATCTCAGGATGAGAACTGAACCTGGGACTTGGGTGGTGCGGGGACCTCCCAGTGAGGAAGCTCCCTCCACTAACGCAGATGGGCCTCTTCTAGGCATCCCATGGTCTTAGAGAGTAGCTTCTCTGAGGTTGCCTCAGTTTCCTCCACTCTAAAATGGAGGCGGTACCACACTACTCCTGTAGAGGGGGCTGCTGTAAAGCCGGTAACGCTGCCGCAGGTCCCCCTCCCCAGGCGCCCTGAGCAGGGCCGGGTCGGAAAAACCTCCTCGCGACGTATTCCGGGCCTCCGCGGCCGCCGTAGCTCCAGGCCGGGCCGGAAGCGCGAGACGCACCGGAAGTGTTGCTTGCGCCTGCGCAACAAAAGGGAGGCGGGACTCGCCGCAGCGAGTTCGCGGTAGTTTTGACGCGCTCCGGAGCCCTCGGTGTCGGCTGCCCTCGGTGTCCGCCGCCATGGCCGAGTACGCTTCCGTCAAGTCCACCAAGCTGGTGCTGAAGGGCACGAAGGCCAAGAGGTGAGGCCGGGCGGGGCCGGACTGGGCAGAGCAGGTCCTACGAGCCCTCCCCCCCCCCCCCGTCCAGGCTGGGGCGAGGGCGGCTGCAGGGGGAGGGGGAGGAGGAATGGAGCGGGCGCTACGGGAGAGAGGCCCGGCTGGAGGCGGGGTCGTGACGTCACCCACCGACCCTGTTCCTCCGAGCTCTGAGGAGCTCCCGGGACCGAGGGCGTCAGCAGCCGGCAGGGGGTGGGCCTGCGTGTTCCTGTCCTGGCCGGCAGGCGCTCGCGCTAGCTGTGCGCATGCGCCCCAGAGGAGCGGCTCATGGGGGGTTGGCCACTCTTGGGCCGCCCCCGACCCCTCCCCCTGCGTCATCCCCGCGGCTGCCCATCTCCCGCCCTGACCCCGGCCCGGGGAGCCCCAGGTGCCCTCTTTGCCTCTGACATCGCGCGGCCGTCACGGGCCTCGTGTCTTACAGCAAGAAGAAGAAGAGCGCGGAGAAGAGGAGGCGGGGGGACGAGGAGGAGGAGGCGCAGCTGGACTGCGTGGGTGAGTCCGGGGGCCCGGGGCTCTCCCCCCCCACCCCTGCACAGCGGTCAGCGGGCCCCGGGGCGCGGTCCGAGGAAGCGAGAGGACTTGTTTCTTTTGATTTTTAGGAAACTGGTGGGCGGTCAGAAACTTGGGGGAGATTTCCGGAACCATCGCGATCGAGATGGACAAAGGAACCTACGTCCACGCCCTGGACAACGGCCTCTTCACTCTGGGAGCGCCCCATAGAGAAGGTGCTAGCCGCAAGCCTGGGAGTGAAGGAGTGAGTGAATGAATGAGTGAGTGAACCAGCAGGTGAGTGAGTGAATGAACGAATGAATGAATGAGTGACCGAGTGAATGCATGAGTAAATGAGTGAGTAACTGAGTGAATGAATGAGCGAATGAGTGAGTGAATGAGGGAGTGAATGAATGAGTGAGTGAATGAATGAGAATGAATGAACGAGTGAGTGAATGAATGAATGACTGAAGGAGTGAACGAATGAATGAAGGCCCTCAGGTTGGGCTGTAGGCCCACAGGCAGAGGATGGGCACACTGTGAGGCAGGAGGCCCTGGGTTCAAATTTGGCCTCAGTCTTACTGCATGTGTGACCTCAGACTGGTCACTTCACCTCCGTCTGCCTTGTTTCTTCAACTGTAAGATGGGGATACTAAGGCTGCCTTGAAGATCCAGACTAGATCGATCTGGGGGCCCTCTTCAGTGTTATCATAAGGCAGAGCGTGGCTAAGGACTGGCCCAGGGTCTCACTGCCAGTAAGTGTCTGAGGCTGGATTTGAACTCGGATCTTCCTGAGTGCCATCTGCTGTGATCCTAGCCACCAGAAGGAGGCTGGCTCTGGCTGCCACAAAGTATTAGGGAGGGGTCTTTGATGCCAAGGGGGCTGGGCAGGCATTGGAAGGAGCCTGGCAGGGTATGGCCTAGCCAAGGGACTGGGAGGGACTTAAGTTGGTAAGCAGGGATTAATAATGGAGGGAGGAGAGGGAAGACAGCACCAACTGGAGAGGAACAGGACCCAAGTACAAATCCCAGCTCTGCCCTTGGTCCCTGGGTAACTGGGGGCCAGCCTCGATTGGCCCCTCTGTGAAGTGAAGGTATGGGCCGACTCAGGGCCCTGGGAGGGCAGTCACAGAACAGCGGCTCATGGAGTGAGCCCCGCTCTGGGGGCAGCCGGAGCCACGCCTGGGCCTGGAGGCCCTTGTGCTGAGCAGCTCCTCGGTCAGTGCTTCCTTGAGGGACCCGGCCCAGAGGGCTGGAGCGAGAAAGCGGGGAGGGTCAGCAAAGGATCCATGGCGGCAATGCCGTAAGAAAACTGGCCAGGCCAGGGTGGCGTCCCTGCCGAGCCTCCATCCCTCTCCCTGGGATCGTCCAGGAGGGAGGGTGGCTTTGTCCCAGTGGCCCGTCTCTTGTCAATGCTTCTGTTTTCTAGATGATGAGGGCCCCAGCCCCCCTGAGCAGCTCACGGCGGTCAAGCTGTCTGATTCCAGGTAATGTGGACCACCACAGTGCAGGGAGAGGGGTGTTCGTCCTGTCGAGGACCCCACAGACAGGCTTTCTGTGGTTCCCCTGGGCTAGGCATTGGTGGGGATCCCCAGATGGCAGGCCCAGGCCCTATCCTCGGGAAGGGAGGCATGAGGGGGCGCAGAAGCTGGGCCTGACTGCCCTTTCCTGTTGGTTTTCTTAAAGAATTGCCCTCAAGTCCGGCTACGGGAAGTACCTTGGCATAAATTCAGACGGCCTGGTTGTGGGGCGATCCGATGCGATAGGACCCCGGGAGCAGTGGGAGCCGGTCTTTCAGGACGTGAGTGGCGGTGCTGGCTGTGAGTGCCAGGGAGGGCAGCGGGCTTTGACAGGCCAGTGATTCATTGTTGTATCCATCGTGACTCTGATGCATGTCTCTCGTTCGGTGAATTCTCCAGTAAAGTGACTTTGAATCTCGTGAATACCCTTTGGTTTTCATATCCCTGTCGTTCCTAGGTGTGTCCCACCTGCTGAGCCCTCTCTTCCCGGTTCATGCAGTGACCACATCTGACTGTGCGAGCGTTGCCCCACATCTTCCAGCCCATGAGGCCCTCCTCGTACCCGAGGGAGGTGCGTTTGCTCGCCATCAGTGACTCAGCCTTTGGCTACACTTTCTCCGGCGTCTCACTGACAGCATCATAAACGTTGGGCGTAGTGGTTTCCTGGCTCTGTTCTTTTCCATTTCTTTACATGTTCATACATATCTTACTGGGTTTCTCTAAATTCCTCATGGCTCTCGTTTCTTTCAGTGCAATAATTTCAGTTTCCCTGAAGTGTTTCCAGCCATTCTGTCATTGACAGGCACCTGCCCGCTTGGTATCTGTCTCTTACTGCTTCTGTAGGTAGAATTCTGACTGTTTTGGTATACGTGGGGCCTTTCTTCTGGTCTTTGACCTTCTTGGGACACGTGCCTGGCAGTGAGATCTCTGGGTCAAAGGACACGGACAATTTAGTGAATGAAGAGGCCAATCAACAGGTCTACCAACTATGTATAAATGGACCTGTCTTCCCAAAGCCCCAATATGGAGGATTCCTGGTTTTTGCCACTTTGGCGTTTATTTACTGGGTGTCAAGTGGAAGCTTATACCTTTTTTCTCTTCAGTGATTTAGAGCAGTTTTCACATGGCTGATGACAGTTTTCAAGTCTTTTAAAATTTTGTTCCTATCCTTGGACCACTTACCCTTAGCCAAGTTACTTTTTTTTTCTAACCCAGGGGAAGATGGCTTTGCTGGCTTCAAACAGCTGCTTTATCAGATGCAATGAAGAAGGTGACATAGAGGCCAAGAGCAAGACTGCAGGGGAGGAAGAAATGATCAAGGTAGTCACGCCGCAGCAGCTCGGGGGAGGGGCTGTGACTGTCCCCGGGCGTCCTCCCTTTGGGGCACAGAGCTCGTGTCACAAGTGCCTTCTCGTGCCTGGCCACAGCCACTCTCCAGTACCTGGGAACGTCAGGGTCTCTCGACGTTACCTGGGTACTAGCGGGCCATCCATTTGTGCCCTCTGTCTGCCACCTGGCATCCCTTGTTCTGACTGTGTCAGTCTCCTCTCCTTACCCAGACGTTCTTGAAGGTTGTCTCTTAGCCGGTTCCACAAGCGTGGTTCTCTGTCGGGGGTGTGCAGCCCCCCCATTAGACTCCCTGGGGACTGGCACATTCTATTCTTTGTCTATTCGGCGCCTCACGGCCACATGGCGTCTTCAGAAGAATGCGTGGTTTTTGTTTAGTTGTTTTTCAGGCCTGTCTGACTCTCTGTGCCTTTGTCTGAGGTTTTCTTGGCAGAGATACTGGAGTGGTTTGTCATTTCCTTCTCCAGCTCATTTTACAGATGAGGAAACTGAGGCAAGCAGGGTGAAGTGACTTGCCCAGGATCACACAGCTAGAAAGTATCTGAGGCCAGATTGGAGCTTAGGGGAGAGGAGGCTTCCTGAGGCTTCCAGGCCTGGCGCTCCGTCCACTGCACCACCCAGCTGCCCCCTTCAAAAGAATACTGATGTGAAAAAAGACGGATTTTAGTTTCAGGGATAGCCTTGGGACTACTGACAGCACCACATGAGCTCCCGTTCGGGTCTCAGTGCAGCTCCTCCTCCGCTGCGAGGGCTGCCTGCCGTACACAGGCCGATGGGCCGGCTCCATCACGTGGTCACCAGGCAGCCTTCATCTGTCTGCTCAGGTCTGTTCGGGGGGTATGGAGGATTAGGCCAGCTCCTGTGGAGCCGGCGGCCCTGGTGGAGGCAGCGCTCCTTCCTCAGCTGGACTCTGCCCCAGAAGGCCTCCAGGATGGTGGCAGACCTTGGCAAGCACACAGCTCTGTCCTGCTCAGGCCTCATCCGTTCTGCTCCCTCTGCTTGGGATAGCAAAGTGGTCTTGGTTGTTTCATCGAGGGACCCCTTTTTGAAGGGGCCAGTATTTCCTCCAGGAAGGAAACGAGCATTTATGTAGCACCTGCTGCATGCCAGGCCTCAGGCGAAGCGCTGTGCAAATGGGGTCTCCTTGGATCCTCTTCTGACCCCTGTTGCCCAGATGAGCAAGCTGAGGCAGGCAGAGACAAGCACCTTGCCCAGGGTCAGCCAGCTCTTCAGTGCCTGAGGCTAGATTTGGACTCGGATCCTCCTTCCTCCAGCCTGGTGCTGGGCCCTGGGGTGCCGCCTGGCTGTATCCACAGAGTTAGCAGCCGGCTGGCTCCAGGGGCCTCATCCCTCTGACCCCTCCATGCAGTGAGGCCCGTGCAGCAGCTCCCATCCACCCGCCTCCCCCTGGTGCCCTCCAGGAGCCTTCTCTCTCCACTCTTGCAGTTGTCGGCAGGCGTGTTTACGTGGCCGTCCTTTCTGTAGAGGGGGCACTCCCTTGTAGGCCCTGTTACTGAGGGACTTGATCCTTTCCTTGCTTGTTATTGAGGGGGTCTCCTCAAGTTGTTAAGAATAACACGTGCCCTGCTTCATTCTCCTCCAAACCCCGACCTCTAGATTCGCTCTTGTGCGGAAAGAGAAACCAAGAAGAAAGACGACATTCCTGAAGAAGACAAAGGAAACGTGAAGCAATGTGAAATCAACTACGTGTGAGTGTCCTGCATGGGGTGCACAGGTGGAGAGGTGAATGGGCATCTGATGGAGGGGTGGGTGGGTGGGTGGCGGATTCTACTCTCCTCTGACACATTCCCAGCGGACATCTGTTTCCTCAAGGAGCTTTTTTGGATGCCCCATTTGGGGTTGGGGGGGTGGAGAAAGGAAGCCGTAGAGTTGAAGTTCTAGGAAAGAGAGCCCTGAAAACAGCCCCAGCTGGGCCACTGAAGGAATAATATCTGTGCCAGGTCTGCCCCAGAAAGTGGCTTGTGTTTCCCAGAGCCAGGCTCTCGTAGTATTTCACCCTGGGGGACGACCCGCCAAGACACACTGGTGCCCCCCCCGTACCCGTTGGAGGCTGCAGTGTGACACTTAAGTCAGGTGGTTGTGGCCCCTTCTCTGGACAAGGTCAGGGGATATCTTCACTTCACAACATGGTCATGCTTCCTGGGATCCTGACACCTCCTGACCAAAGCCTGTTGGGTCAGAGGCTTTAGAACCAGGAAGGACCCAGTGGCCTTTGGTCCAGTCTGCCTCAGTGAGGGGGCTTAGCCAGGGCCCAGCTCTGAGTCTAGTGACTGTTGGCATGTCGCTTGGTCAGTAACCGGCTTCATGGGCCCTTCACGGGTAGATGTCGAGGGGTCCGTGCACCTGGGTGGGGGATCACAGTGCCTTAGCTTCCCCTCACATCAGGCTGATGTCCAGCCTTTCCTTCACTTCTTCCAAACCCTGATTCTGAGGGAGGTCACCCTCGACTTCCCCCAGCGAGCACCCGAAGGGCCCTCCATCCAGAACTGAAGTGGGCGGGATCCTGGTCCTGTCTTCCATCTCACGCGTGGCCAGGCTCAAGGTCTGCTTTCTGGAGTGTCCAAGTTAGCAGCTTTCACTCCGTTCAGCATGTTTGTAAATAACCTAGAAAACTCGGAGGGAGAAGAGAGGGGAGGGGGCAGAGAAGAAGGGAGAAGCATCCATTGAGCAGCTGTGTTGGTGTGGAAGAGTCAGATACAAGGGCGGGCCTTGCCCGCAGGGAGCTTCCGCTCCAGTGTGCGGTCCTGGACAGGCGGGCAGGGTGGCGAGCAGAGCCCAGGGGTGCGGCAGGCAGGTGCCGAGGGGCAGCAGGGAGTGCCCTGTGGGCCCCACGGCCCTCCCCGCTCGGGAGCCGGTTCCTCATTCCCGTGTGGCCTCTGGTCTGGGGCAGCAGAGGGATTCCTCCTGAGTGGGCCCTTGGCCCTCACTGCTGATTTCCGTCTTCTCCCCCCGGTTGTTAACTTCTCAGCAGTCTTTCAAAGGAAACCATTTCAGGGATGGATTAGGCCCTGGAAACCCCCCCCCCCCCAAAGAGGAGCTAGGTCTGAGCCTGGGCAGGCCACAGTGCCAGGCATCTGTCTGGTGCTCCGGCCCAGGGGGGCGGGGAGAGATCTGTCTCCACCCCAGGAGACATCTCACCAGGCCATCAAGATTCCAGGAGTCAGGGCCACTCCTCCAATGCTGGTGTAGGATGAGTCTCGGGGGGGGGGGGTTAGCAGGACGGGAGGGGGTGCGGAAGGTGACAGGAAGAAAACCGCTATCAGCAGAAGTGAAGAAGCAAAACTCCCACACCTCCTGGCTTTTCTCCAGCCTGTGGTAGGGTGAGGACTGGATCAGGACATGTGCCTCCACACTCTCCGCTGGTACAGATAGTGCCCCCTCCCCTGCCTGGGAACTCAAAGCCACCGTGGCCAAAAAAAGGTGCCCAGCATCGTGTCTTTGGCCAGAAGAGACCACTGCTGGCGTCCGATGCTGACGCCTGCCCTGCTGCGAACACCTGTTGGGCCTTGGGCTCCCAGGGCCTCATCCACACTGAGTGGTGCAGTGGGTAGAGCGTGGGGCCTGAGTTCAGATCCAGCCTGTGCCATGCCTCACTTAGCTGTGTGACCCTGGGCAAGGCAACGAACCTTTGCCTCTTTTTTTTCCTCTGTGCAATGGGTATAAGAATGCAGACTTCCTGCCAGACTTGTAGGGAGGATCACAGGTGATGATAACACAAGTGAAGGGCTTGGCGTCATCATCGTCATCATTATTATTATTATATGGTTTGGTTTAACGTGGTTTTTCTTAACAGAAAGAAATTCCAGAGTTTCCAAGACCACAAACTTAAAGTAAGCAAAGAAGACAGCAGAGCGCTGAAGAAGGCCCGGAAAGATGGACTTTTTCACGAGACGCTCCTGGACAGGTGAGTCTTTGGCCTTCCTTTGCACGCTGAGTTCAAATCCAGCCTCCGGAGGCGCCATTTTTAGATTCAGTTTTCCTATCTCCATATTCGTCATGCTTGTGAACCCAGTACAAAACGCTCAAGTCCGGAGAGAGCAAAGAAGGCACCACCCAGGCTGCCCCCCCCATGTGCACACACACTGAAACGTGTACAGCCGCACACTTGTATACCCTGCATGCACATATTCAGATGCACACTTGTACACCTGACACACGTACACACACACACTCAAACGTGTATACAGTCGTGCATTTTTATAACCTGCACACATATTCAGGCACAAATGTGGGTACACACGCATGCACATAACACACATACGCCATACACACACAGGCATGCAGGCATACACAACACACACACACACACACACACACACACACACACACACACACACACACACACACACACAGAGTCATTCCCACCCACAGACAGCGCTCTGACCAGAGACAACCTCTGCTCCCCCTGTGATCCCCTGGTCTCAGGCTGGCCCCTCCCTCCGCGCCGTCCCAGCCTGGGCATCCCTCGCCGCCCTTCTGGCTCTTCTGTCCCATCCTGGTGATACAGAAGAGGGTGAATGGGCGTAAGGGAATCACGCTTTTAAAATGGGGGTTTCTTTCCATTCCCATGGATTCGTATTGGGTCCAGGGAAGGAAAACTTTCTGAATCCTCACGTCTTCCTATTTGTTGCCAACTTCCGTGCAGTGAGAAGCAGCCTGCCACAGCGGGCTTGGAGTCAGAGGCTCTGGGTCCAGTCCCACCTGACTTCCCTTCCCTAGGCCTTGGTTCCCTGCTCTGTGAAGTGAAGGCCTTGAAGGCCCCTCCAGCTACAGACCTAGGCTCCTAGAATCCCAGTGCTTCTCTGTGGACCGGGGAGTATGTGGTGTCTGAGCCTTGCCTCTCAGAGGCCCCCCCCCAGGCCTTACACTGTCCCCCAGCGGGATGGGGAGGACCCGGGCTGCTGTGTGGGCTCCTTTCAGAGGGCTGGGGAGCCCCAGGCTGAAGAGGGGGGAGGTTTAGGAGACGCCCCTGGAGGGTTCCTGCTCACCTCTTCCTGGGACGCGGTGGGGGGGCTGTCTGGTGGCAGGTGGAGCTGGAGGGGAGAAGGGCGGCTCCTGTGAATGACCTCAGGCCCCAGGGGAGGGGGCTGGAGGGAGGGGACAGTGAGATAGGGCCTGGCTTGTTTCCGGCCCCTCCCTGTTCTGTAGGTGAGGTCAGCCGGGTCAGGGCTGCCTGCTGGGGCTCCCACCCCAGACCCACGTTTTCTGCCGGGTTCGGCTGCCTCTCATCTCACCGAGAGACTCTGTCGTTCCCGTATTTTGAAGTGAGAACATAATGTGGAACGGGCTGCGGCCTGGGGAAGGGCGTCCTGCCGCGGGGCCCCCTCGCTCCTCCCTGAGCGAGGGCAGCATCCCCCAGCAGGCGTGGCTTCATCTGGCAATGCTGCTGCCTTCTCGCATGGCTCACTCTTGTAGAATGAGGTTCAGGTTCAGTTTGCCACAGTCCTGGAGAGTGAGGCTGGCCCCTGCAGGGCTCTGCCAGCTCCCAGGCCCTCTAGCCTCCCGCCGAGTCCCAAGGACCAAGCCTAGGCAGCCGGGTGCCATAGAGCAGGAGATAACCACCCCTCTCTAGCAAGCGGGAGGCCGTCTTAGGGCTGGAGGAGGCCTTGTGCAGAGCCTCGTGCGACAGCGGAGGACACTGAGGCTGCAGCTTCTGGGACCCGGGCCGTCTGTCACAGGCAGGGGGCACTTACCTTTGCTTGGTTCTGTTTCTGTTTGTTTAAACAGGAGAGTCAAGTTGAAAGCTGACAGATACTGCAAGTGAGGGCCAGGTTCTGTCTGCCTTTTTATCGTTATTCCTGAATAAAACGCTCGGCCCATGGGATTCTGTGTACAGAAAAGTTGTGTCCTTTGTGTGGTGACCGTGGCGTCACCCCGGGGCCTGGCTGGAGGACCCGCATTCTCCTTGGTTCTGCCGCTGCACTCCCCCCACCTGGAGAAGGACCCGCAATCCTGGGGCACTGCAGGCGCCTCCTGCGGGACCAGATCCAGGCATTTAAGTTGGGGCGCGTGGCCCGTTGGCTGAAAACTAGAGCAGAACTCGATTTCAAAGCCCGATGGGGAGAAACTGCAGCTTGATGCAGGCCCAGAGAGGCACAGGCCACAGGGTGAAGACTTTGAAGACCCTTCCCCATGCCTACAGTGTCTCCAGGGAACGGGATGGCCCCTTGCAGGGGGCCCTGCCTGAGGGGCATCCCATGGGTGGGTTCCTCACCGCACGTCCCAGAAGGGTATCAGTTCACCACGCTTCCCTCCTTCAGGGGAATGGTACCATGCTCACCCTGACAGTGGTCCTCCAGCTCCTGGGAAAGAAAGCGGCCAGAGGGGGCAGGGCCCTCAGGGTCTCGCCCATGGTGCAGCAAGGCTGTGGTGCCTGGGGTGCACCCCCACCCCACAATAAACCTTACCTCTGGATTGACTCTGGTGTCTTTGTTGTGCGTACGAGTGGGGGGTGTCTGTGAATCAGTGACTCAGGTGTCGGGATGATGCAGATATTCATGGCAGCGTTTTTGTGGTCATGAAGAGCCAGGAATAAAGGGGGTGCCCCATCCTCGGGAATTGGCTCAGGGATCTCGATCTCGGGCCAGATGGCGTCTCACAGAAAGACTCGTTCAGCCATTTCAGCCGTGCCCAGCTCTTCCTTGCTGCATTCGGGGTTTTCTTGGCAGAGATACCTGAGTGGTTTGCCATTTCCCCCTGCACCTCATCTGACAGATGAGGAGACTGAGGCAGGCAGAGGTTAAGTGACTTGCCCAGGGTCACACGGCTAGTAAATCTGAGGCTGGGTCTGAATTCAGGAATACCAAGCCCAGGGCTCTAAAGACAGGGAAACTTGCTGAGGGAAATGAGAAAACAGTCAGTGGGGTACACCATGCAGTGGAAATGACCCATGGCCGAAATGCCCCGGCCGCCATTTACATGGTGCTTTAAACCCCGAGGGCCTCAGGTGTGGGGATGGGACTCACTGAGCATTGCCCAGAACGCTGAGGCTGTGAAAGAAAAAGCGAGACAGTCCCTGCTCTGGAGACACTGAGTACAGGGGGGGTCAGCTGCAGGGAAAGGGCCCAGGGTCCTTGGGGGGGAGTGCGGTGGCAGAACCAAGGAGAGTGCCTTTTCTCTCATTCCCGATAAAACCAGACCCATTTCTGGTGCTCAGAACACTTGAGCTCTGGATTGGGGGAACAGGTGGGGGGGTTCAAATCTTGCCTCAGTGGATCCATGGGCCAGTCCCTTCCCCCCTCCAAGTCTCAGTTTTCCTAGCCCTAAAGTAAGACAGCCGGCCGAGGTTCCTGTCAGCTCTAAAAAGAACACCCAAAAATCCCCAACAGTAGCAAAATGGGGCTGGGTTTTGGCTTTCTGACTTTTCCTGCCCTTTCAGGCACCGTGAGTTCTGCCCCACACAGACTTCCCAGGAGGCTGGGCGTCTGCAGTCCAGCCAACACGGCTCCCCTCAGCCATCCCAGCTGGCGCTTGTGAGTCACCTCCAGAAAGGAGGGGGCCTGGCCTTCGTCCCCTCCACCATGCCCTTCATCCCTTTGAAGAACAGGAAGCCTGTTAGCTCTTCAGTCAAAGGTCCTCATCCCCCTCTGTGTTTGACAAAGCATTAGAAGATTTCACAAGCCCCTCTCTGGTGGCCCTGCCCTCCTTTCATCTCCCTGTTGCCCTGGTCTGCATGAGGGCCTTTGTCTGAAGAGGAAAGGGCTCTTGTGGGCAGAGCTGTAGGCTCACCACGGGACCAGGAATCACGAGTCAGTCAGCAGCCCCAGCTCACTTCCCTCTGGGGCATCACTATCTACCAAAGCTGGGAACACTTCCCAGGGCTGCCTCCCTCATTATAAAGACTCCAGGAATATAGACCTGGGTGGGTTGTCCCAGGGACAACCCCCCAAAAAACACAGCCATTCTGTGAGGGGGAACCCAGTGCCTTTAGAGGTCCTCGGCTCCTTCCCCTCTCTTCCAGAGCCAGGGGTCACTGCCTCTTTCCCTTTTACCCCACTCCCACTGAAGTTGGACAGGACCTGCTCTTCTCAGAGACTCCTTCCCTGGTCAGCCTTTGGCCTCATTTTTCATGGCAGAAGCTCCCTGAGAATTCTCCACGCTTTGTGCGAAGCAGGCAGTCTCCTTATCTGGGGCCCATCCTGTCTCCCTCTCCCAAGTACAGTGGAGCCATTTGAGGAATTCATGATTGCACAGAGAAGGCTCGAGCCCCCCATCTAATTCTTGGCCCAGGTCAGCAGCCAGGAATATGAACCATGAGTCAGACCAGAAACCATAAATCAAACAGCAAAATGTTCCCTTAAAGCAGAATGACATCATACATAACAAGAGAATGTCCCCCCAGCGTGTGCCGCAAGGGGGTGAGGGCCAGGGCTGAACACCCTTCATTCACAGCCCAGCATGTGCTGACATCTGCTCTGAACCCAAGGACCTGGGGCTCCTTCCTCAAAGACAGGAGCATCCTGACGGTCCCACAGGCTAATCCCAGCCAATGGCCCAGCACAGAAAAATGCCCCTCTGGTCAAAATCCTCATCCAATTGTCTTATCAGGAATTCCTTCAGACTGGCTCCATATTTAGGCTGAGATGAAGACATTCATTTCCAGGAGGCAGAGGAATGGTGAAGTAGATAAAGCCCTAGTGCTGGAGTCAGGATGGACCCGAGCTCAAACCTGGCCTCAGACACTTACTAGCTGTGTGGCCCCGGGCATGTCTTTTTTTTCTCAGTTTCCTCATCTGTAGAATGGGACTAATCTTACGTACTCCGTAAGATTTGTTGTGAAGATTAAATGAAATTATTTTTGTCAAGAGCTTTCCAAACTTCTAAGAGCCGTATAAATGCTAGCTATATTAGTCTTCACAGCCACACCAATTAGCCGGATGGCTCCTTGAGGAAGTACAAAGCCAGACTGGTTTCACACTCTCTCCCTGACCCCAAGCTGCGTCTTCCTTCCTGCGGAGATCTCTATTCAGCATCCTCACAAGGTTGAAGAAATATGGGTTAGGGCTGGGTTCCTTGTGCTTTCCATCGCTTTCTAGCTTGATTTGTGGCAGGCGGACCCACTTAGTATCTGTGTGACCGTGAGTCCTAAACCTTCTTGGGCCTCAGTTTCCTCATCTGAAAAATGAAGGGGCCAGGTGGAGCCCCGGGCAGAGCAAATCTCCTTGCCCTGAATTCTCATGGCCACACTCAGGTCACTGCCCTCCGCATCACTGAAATGACATAGTCCTCGTCTCCTCCTAAACGCAGGCTTGTCTCTGCTGCCAATCTTCCCAGAGCAACTCTAGCAGACTCCAGTTATTCCGGTCCCTCCAGCAATCCTCAGCCTTTGCATGCACATATCAGCAAAGCTGTGGCCTCTGATGTTCATTCTAACACAAGCACTTAGTACCTTCTTACTTCCAGGTCAGAGGACAGGATGGACCAAAACAATAGAAAATGAGGGTTGTGAAATGCCCAGAAAAGGAAGGTGCAAAGCCACCTGCCCTTTGGAGAGGTGGGACGGCAGGGCATCCTGTTTGGGTGGATTCAGTGCTGTTTGGCGTTTGTCCCCTTCCCCCCACCTTTTTTCTTATAAAAATTCGTTGTCATATGGGATGAGTTTCTGGGAGAGAGGGGATGGGGAAGACAGGAGGAAATTGAGGCAAAGTAAAAATTGAGGATAGCAATAAAAACTTATTGTAAAAAAGAAATGTCTCTTGTATGTTCACACTTAATTGTACTGTAAGGTATGATAAGTACTTTCCTCCCAACAGCCCTTGGGAGGCGTGTAGTGAAAGACAGGGAAATTGAGGCTTGGAATTCAAAGTCACCTGCCAATGCCACTGAATCATTCCAGTTAATCAATAAGCATTTATTATGGCTAGTGTGGACGTATGTTTTGTATGACTGTGTATGTATAAAGGGTGTTATATTTCTAGCCCTCCAATGGGGGGGGAGGAGTGGGTGGAGGGAGAAAATGTGAAATTCAAAATAAAAATTAAAAAAGCAAACAAGGAGCATTGTGTGTCCCAGGCTCCGTGCTAGGCACTGTAGATAAGACAATGCAAAGGAGCTCACTTTCTACTGGGGAAACCCAACCCCCCACGAGTAAGCGTGAGAGCCAGGATTGGAGCCTGGGTCTCTCCTGACCCCAAGGCCAGCAGGCCCCAGAAAGCCACCAAGACCCAGGGCACGATTCCACCCCCCCCAACATAGTGACTTCGCTCTTAGCTGCCTTACCAAGGCCTAAGGGACCAGGCATCTGGAGCCGGAAGGACCTCAGAGCCCCCGAGTCCAGCCTTCTTGAGGAAACTGAGGCCAGGAAGTGGCCCCATGGGGAGGGAGCATCCCAGGTGGGCTGGCTTTGAACCTGGGTCCTCACCCAACAACCTTTCTCCTGTGGCCCCATAGGAGACCAGAGTGATCTTAATGAGGGGATGTAGATGAGTCAGGGAGAATAGATATCTTGGCTGTGAGGAAACTATCCCCCAAAGGCAAGGCCAGTGCCCTGAGGCGGAAATCTCCAGGTGTTGGGTGTGGCTCAAGGTGCTTCGACCTAGGGTTAACTTGGGCATGAGAGTGGGCCTGGATCTGGGGGGCAAAGAGTCTGGGCAGAATGGGATGTCCTGCGTGTGCCTCTTCTTGTCCAGGGCATGCCGCTTCCCCGACTTGGCAGTAACTCCTGGTCCTGGTCAGGTGGCTTTTGGACCACAGCTGGAGGAATGCACTTGGGTCCTTCTTGTGTGTTCCTCATTATAGCTGCCTTCCACCAAAGGCCCTATCTTATGTACATAAAAGAGGAAAGGCAGTCAAAAAGTCAAGGAGCTTTTATGAAGAGGCTTTGCAAGGTGACTCTCCTGGGCTCCTGAAGCCTGGGCCAGGGGCCATCTGCCTATTGGGAAGGCCTGCTCAGCCAGGCCCTGAGACCCATCAGCGGAAGGCTGGCCACCAGCTGAGGCTAGGCCCAGCACCTGCCTGCTTGGAAGTCAGTGATGCTGTAGGCCAGAAATGAGTAGATTCCTTCACGGGATAAAGATACACCTTCCCCTTGTCTGTCGTGGGACTTTTATTTTCATTTAATTTTTATTTTTTTCTCAATTACATTTTTAAAAGTTTTTGACATTTTTTAAATGTCGAGTTCTACCAGGAAGTGTACAATATTGTACAATGATCAGCTGTGAATGACTTAGCTCTTCTCAGCAATTCAGTGATCCAAGACAATCTGGAAGGACTCATGATAAAAAGCGCTGCCCCCCCCCCCCCCCCCCCCCCCCCCCCCCGCAGAGACAACACAACGAGTGGGAGTGCAGATCAAAGCAGGCTTTTTCTTTACTTTCTTTCTTTCTCTTGGGTTTTGGCTTTTTGTTTTTGTTTTTGTTTGTTTTTGGTCTGTGTTTTCTTTTGCAACACGGTTAACAAGGAAATATGTTTAGCATGACTAATCTGTATCACATATCGAATCTGTATCAAATCGCTCACCTTTTCAAGGAGGGGAAAGGGGAAGGAGAGAGGGAGAGACTTTGGAAGTCAGTTTTAAAAAATGAATGTTAAAAATGCCTTTACATGTAATTGGGGAAAAATTATTTAAATGTTGAATTCCACATTCTCTCCTTCACTCCCCTCTCCCTCCCTGAAAAGGCAAGCAGTTTGATACAGACTGTATTTGTGCAGTCACATAAAACCGCCAGGGAAAGGTAGATCAGGAAGGGTTGCCCCCGAGCTGGGTCTGGCCTTGGCCAGCTGGGATCGTGGGCCCGATCAGGGCCGATATTGCTGTGTGTGTGAGGGTGAAGGGTCCTGGCAGATGGTCAAGCTGAGGCCATCCAGACCTCTGCCCCAGGAAAAGGACAGCAGAGGGGGCTGGAGTGAACAGAGAAGGATGTATTAAAGGAGAGGGTCAGTATTGTTCAGACAATCTTGTCTTCAGAAAACGTCATTCTCTGTGGCTCTGTTGTTTGTGTGTTGGGGAGGGTCCGTGGATTGACCAGGCCCCTAATCATGGTGATTTGTTTGAAGGGACTGATGGAATTCTCTACTGGGCTCATCCCTGAGAGGACAGTTCTCCCTTCCACACCTCAACTTTCCCCATCTTAGTTTAGATAGATAGCAGAGTGGCATAAGAAATGAAATGGGAATTTGGCGGGAGTTTCGCAGAAGCAGATGACACAAGAAGGCCAGCAGACGAAAGAAAAAGTTTAGAAACTCAGAAAGGCATCAAATATATGTGTAGTGTTGTGTAATATCAACATCTTTTATCTTTTAATGCCATAACAATTCAGACTTCTTCTCTGGTAGGACGGGAGAGCCAAAGAATTTTACATGGATTTTTCAGATTGCGGGGGCTCTATGCCCCTAAGACAGAGATCTGGAAGGGATAACTGTAATAGGCTCATCCTTGAGAGCAGAATAAAAACCTATGCAGGAGAGCTCTGCCACGTCCTCTCTGAGTGACGTGGGCAGGCCTCTGCCTCTTTCGGGGCCCCTGCCAGCTCTGGCTCTCTGATGTTCTAGGTAGGGAGGGGGCTGCCCCTCATGGTGGTCAAGGGGAGGGGTGAGGTTGACTCACCCAGCTCATTGCTGCCTCGTGTCTCTCCTCTCAGACAGTGACAGGATTTTATCATTGGAAGCAACATGAAAGAAAAGGCAGGGATCATATGCTTTTCAGGGGGGACCTTCCCATCTGGCCGGCAGCCATAACCTTCTCTGTCTCTCCATTAGAATGGGACCTCCCAGATAATTTAACAAATGCTTCATTCATTCATTCATTTATTCTTGAAAAGGCATGGAAATCAAATCTTGGTTGACTTGACCCTGTTTTGAATGCACCAGAGGAAGTCAGATTTTGTTGTTGATGTGTGTGTGTGTGTGTGTGTGTGTGTGTGTGTGTGTGTGTGTGTGTGTGTGTGGTGTTACTTAAAGAGACTTATGCCTATACCTTCTGTAAACCCAAGACTCATTGCATGGGCTGAATATTCATCTCCTAATTTACCTAATTTTTGTACATTGGGCTTTTGAGAAACCGAGCCACACCCGCTCTAGAAAATGAGCCAATCCAACCTGGAGATGTTTTGCATGACTTCCCCCTCCCCCCCCCCCCCCCCCCCCCCCCCCGTGTAATGGGGAGTCTAGAGGGTGGAGGGAAGGAGAGATTTTGCAAGTGAAAACAAAAAATTAAAAGGAAATAGAAAATGAGCCGCCGGTCAGAGTAGCTGCTTGCTGGGTGGCAGCGCTCCTCCCCTGCTGACTCAGGGATTCTGCGCAGGTGTTGATGTGGAGGTTGCCAGCCAGCCAAGAACTTCAGATATTTTGATAGACATTTTGATAACTTAAGCTGACTTTCTTGTTGAACAAACTGATTACCCAACTAGCTGCCTGTCTTCTGGTGCAGATCACCTCCAAACTGCCTTCTCCACTGGGACGCTTCTTCATTCCAACACTGTTTTCTGAAATAGGTCATTCTTCTCCAGCCTGCACCCCGGCCTGGCCTGGCCTAGCCAGATTCCAAAGGCCTCTTCCCTTCCTCTGGCTTCCGGGGTCTCCCTGGCTTCTCCACATCTCCAGGACAGTCCATAATACCAGGGGCATGAGAAGATCTACTCAGGACTTTCTGAAAGCTACCCAGTCAGGGTACTAATCCTAAGGTGTGTCAGTCAAGAAAAAGCCAGGTAAACCTTTATGGAAATCAGTGTTTGAGTCTGAAAGGGCACTTCTGTCAGCCCCTGATTGGAGTGTCTGTGACCAGCCGCTCATCTTCCTCCTCGAGCTCTCTTACCCAACAGGAGGTTGGGCATCCTTCCCTCAGGAGACGATTCGGAAGATGCCCGTCCTGGGCAGCTGCCCTACTGGCTCACCCCCATGTCCGACGGACCGAGGGTCACACTGCCACTTCTGTTCATGCCAGATTGTCACAGGTGGACTTGTGTGTCCAAGCCAGGCCTGATCGCTCGCATGCATGTATGTGCATGTGCATGTGCGTGTGCGTGTGTATGTGTGTGTGTGTGTGTGTGTGTGTGTGCTCGAGCACGGGCGCTCGCAATGTGACACAGAACTAGATATTCAGATTTGTTCTCAAGGTCAGAATTCCTCTATATCGAAAGCCAGGCATCTTCAGCTAATGGAAAGCTAAGAGCTCCCTCAAAGTAGTTGGTTATCCTGGGTAAGAAAGAATCTCTGGATAAAATCTAGTTCTTGAAAAAAAAAAAAGACGAAATGACTAGAAACCTCCAGAGGCCCCGGGGACCATAAATAAATACCTTTGCTGAGGTTACAAACTTGGATGATGCCAGTGCCTGAAGCTAGGGTTTCTCATCCCCTCTAATTTTCTTTCAAGTTCCCAGTTGTCCAAGCTGACCACAAGGCCATTTCAGCATTTCTGCAAGTTCTCAGTCATTCCTGGGCTCTCACCCTTAGCCTTCTCCTCCTTCCCCACTTCCTCCTCCTCCTCCTCTCCCCCCTCCCTTTCACTCCATCCTCCTCCTTTTCTTCCCCCACTTTCCCTCCTCCTCCTCTTCCCCCCTCCCCTTCACTCCCCCCTCCTCCCCTCCCCTCCTTCTTCCTCCTCCCTTCCCTCCACCTCCTTTTCCTCTCCCCCCCTCCCCTTCCCCTCTTTTCTCTTACTTAGCCTGTCCAGCCCAGAGGCTGGTACCCAGTGGGCATTCAGCGGCTTTTAGTCTATGGATCTGACCCATTCTCTGTTCCTTAGCCTGGAGAGGTAGGAATGTTTAATTGAGCATGGGGGGGGGACGGAAGGCTGCTATTGGCTCTCTGAGATTGATGCACAAAATTCATCTACCTTCCCCCTCCCATTTACCAGAGATCACCAAGGCCTTTACTGACAAAACTCTGCATTGCCCCAGCCTCCGCTGCCTTCCTTCAGGAGGGCTTCCTTGTAGCAGTTGGCCCAAGAAACCTCAGCTGGGTCATGCCCCCAGCCTGGATCTCTCCTTTGCCCTTTGCCCTTTTCCCTTCTCACAAATTCTCCTGTGCTTTCACCGCAGCTCTTAGGGATTACATCCTGTTTCATAAGAACAAGCCCAGTGCCATCTTGGCACACATCAGGCGCTGAAACACAATGTGTGGAGCTGAATATTGAAGGCACACAGCCCAGCACACCCTGTGACTTTTGGGAAGCCTTCAAAATTAGCTAAGGAGGAGGTAGTGGGGAGGATGGGTACTTGTCATCAAGCCCCTCCTTCCCCCCAATAATCTTTTCTCCCACCTCCCCACCCACAGCCAAAATCCAGGGCAAGGGGCACTCCCGTCTCTCCTCTCTCTCTCTCTCTCTCTCTCTCTCTCTCTCTCTCTCTCTCTCTCTCTCTTTCTCTCTCTCTGTCTGTCTCTCCATCCCTCTCTGTCTCTGTCTCCCTCTGCCTCTCTATCTGTATCTCTCTCTCTCCCCCTTCTCTCCTCTCAACCTGTGTCTCCTCTCTGTCTCTGTCTCTCCTCTCCCACTGTCTCTTTTCTCCTCTGTCTCCTCTCTGTCTTTCCATCCCTCTGTCTGTCTGTATCTCTCTCTCCTCCTTCTCTCCTCTCTGTCTCCTCTCTGTTTCTCCATCCCTCTGTCTGTCTCTGTCTCTCTCCCCTTCTCTCCTCTGCCTCCCTCTCTGTCTCTCTCTTCCCCAGACTCCCTTCTCTATCAGACCCTCACCACCAGTCTCTTGACCTCCCTAGTTCTGTCGCTGTCTGTCTGGGTCCTTAGCTTTGCCTGTTTTGACCTGGGACACTCAGTCTGTCTTTGTCTAACACTACATCTCTCTATGTCTCCACACCAGTCTCTAACTCTTTGTCTCTCACTGCCTCTCCAGCTGTCTAAGATCTCTCTCTGTCTCATGGCTCTTTCCCTGCCCATCTGTCTCTACATCTCTATTTCTAGCTGTCTTATCTTCTTTTTTCCCTCAAGGATGCTGACCCACCTACAGGTGCACATCTCCCTCACTCCTCTAAAAGCTCCTGCTCACCTGGCCATCCCCTCAAGCTGTTTTCTTCTGTCTCTCCACTTAAAAAAAATAGCTTCCCTTTCTTGCACCCCTGGCCTCACCACCCACTCCCTTCTCAACCTCCCCCCACACACACACTTTTCTCTCTGAGGTTATAGGAATCTCTAGGTTGGTAAACCAAGCCTCTTCCTGACCCCTCCACAGCTTCTGATGCTGGGGATTATCCCCTGCCTTTCCAGGGTTCTGTGATCCTCCCCCTTCCTGTGTGACCCCTCCCCAGTTTCCTGCTAACAGTGGGGTTGCCCAGGGCTCTGGCCGGAGCCCTCAGCTCCGGGAGTGAGCCCTCCCTCCCTCCATCCCTCCATCCCTCCTTCCATCCCTCCCTTCCTCTTTCCTTCCCTCCATCCAACCATCTCTCGCTCCCTCCTTCCCTCCCTTCCTCCCTCCATCCCTCCTCCCCACCCTCCCTCCCTCCTTCCGTGGTCCCCGGGCTCAGCACTCCCGGACCTGCAGTACACAGTAGGGTCTTTGGCCAGTATGCCCCATGCGCAGCCGGTGTAAGCTTTGTGTCTAGAGCTGCGGCTTCACTGGTGCGGGGTGGGAAGTGGACACTCCCGTGGTGCTGCTGGAGGTGCCCAGGAGGTTCCCTGGCGGTGCCGAGGCGCCCCCAGGCTGTCCCCGGACCCCTCTCCAGCGGGGATGAGCACAAGGAGGAGGGATGCGTCCGGCTGCCTCTGGCCCCAGCTCGTCTACCCCCGTCCCCTCCCGTTGGATGCTCCTTTACTTTGCGTCTTTGCACCGACATGAGGACCAGCTCTGGAGCGGGCCTCAGGCAGCATCTGAACCCAGGGCGGCAGCCGGCCGAGCTGGGGCGGGACATTGAGCTTCCCGGGCCTGGCCCGGGTCAGTTTCTCTTCTCTAGCTCCCTCCCTCCCTCTCTCCTTAGGTGGGCGGGGCTGGCCTGGATGGGCCAATGGCTTTGCGGCATCCCTCCGAGTCCCCGCCCCCCGCAGGTCCTGGGGCCCGGGACGTACCATAGTCTGAATAGTGGCGGGGGAGGCAGGTTGGGCATTGGACGACTGTACGGGCGGGGACGGCCGCTCTCTCGCAGGCATGGGTGAGAGGCTCCCCCGCACCGCTCTCGGGTGGTGTGGTCCGGGGCGAGGCCTGGATGCGGGGCGGGGCTGTCGTAAAGTGCAGACCTCCGGGCGCGTGGGGCAGGCAGGCAGGCCTGGCAGTGACGGGCGGAAGGACTAAGAGGCCGGCGGCGGCGCGAGCATGCGGTTCCCGGAGCACTTCTTCTGCGCCCTCCTGGCGGCGGCGGCGGCCATGGCCACGGCCTGCGTGCTGGCCCAGCGAGCGCCCCCGGTGAGGCCCGCGCCGCGGGGGCGGGGGGGTTCACCTGCGCCGGTGCTACGGGCGGGCAGACAGAGGCCCGCAGGGAGCCGCCACTCCTGGAGAGGTGGCCAGGGCTGCCCGCCCCCTGCGTGGTGACTGTGGGCCGGGGACTCCGGGCTCCTTGGGCGTGACCCAGGTGTTGCCCCCCCGTCACCACTGCTGCTGCGCTCGAGGTGGTCAGTGGGGGGGGCAGCGATGACCACTGAGGCCGTCAGCAGGGCTCGGGTCTCCCTCCCCAGCTTGCCCGGGCTGCTGCCACTGGTGCGCCCCACCGGACCCTGCTGACCAGCAGGACAGCTCCCCCAGGGGTGCACCCCCTCCCCCCCGCCCCGTGCATTCCCCCAGTGCTCCACCTCCTCGTAGCCCAGCCTTGGTGCCGGGCCGCACCCACGCCCAGGGAGAATTCTTCTCTTGAACCCATTGGCCGTTTGGCCAGGGTGACTGGACTGGTCCATCAGGGCAGCGCAGGAGAGCCGACCCCGAGCCGGGCTAGGACAGGAAGGAGAACGTGGAGAAGGGCTCGGATGCTAGACCCCCGTGAGTTCTGTAGATTTGGAACTGGGGGCGTGGCGGGGTCCCCAGAGCTGTTCGTGGTCTTGGCCGGGCCTTCCTCCTCAGGGACAGGGACAGCTGTGGGCTTGGAACAAGTCCAGACCTGGAGGTCTTACCCCAAGGGCCCAGCTGGTTTCCTTTGTACTCCTGCGTTTTCTATTTTATGCATTTAAAGTCAGGGCTCTGAGCAGGGGCAGACAGCCTGGGGCTGCAAGGAAAGGTTAAGCCCCTGAGGGAGGAGAGGGGTCTGGTGTGCTCCCTAGGGAGAAGGCAGGTGAAGGCTGAGGCCTGGGGACACCCCGTGTGGTAGAAAGAACACTGAATTCATCGTTGGAAGGCCTAGGTGTGGCCTTGGAAGCCTTGGTTAAATCCTGCCTCCCCACTTGAAGCCTGTTTGACTTGGGGCAAGTGACTTCTCTGGACCTTGGTTTCCTCCTTTGTAGAATGAGGGGGTTGGACCAGATGACCCTGGGGTGGGGGTGTGTGTGTGTGTGTGTGTGTGTGTGTGTGTGATGGGAGCCCTTCCTTGGGACGCCACCCAGCGTGGCCTCCTGACCCTCTGAGACGCTTGTCCTGCCCATCATGGAGTGCTGGGGTTGTCCTTCAAGGGCCTCTAACACCCCAGGGATGCCCTCGCTATTCTGGCCTTGCTGAGGGGACGCTGGTATTTGGAATATGCTTGTCTTCCATCTTATTGCTGACCAGCACTGATCACCCACTGGACATTCTCCCCCCGAAGTCCTGAGAGTGTCTCAAGCTCAGCCTCACCATCTCTTCCCCCCAAGCCCTAAACTCTTGCTAACCTCCCTGCCTCTGTCGGGGACACCCCCCTTCTTGTTCCCAACCTCAGAGTCACCTGGACCTTGCACCTTCCTCACCCCGTCTACAATCAGCAAGCTTTTATTTAACGCCACCAGCGCCAGGTACCGCACTGGGCTCGGAGACCCAAAGGAGAGAGGGACTCACGTGTGGACGTGTGCAGACACGCGTATACGCACACACACTCGCGGGTGGCGCGGGGAGATAGAGACCTGACAGCTGCCCCATCTCCAGGGCCGCCCAGCCCTGTCCAGCATCCTGGTGCCAGAGCGGCACACAGGGCAGCCACCCTGGGCACTCTCTCCTTTCATCTCCTTTGGACGAGAGGAGGATGGGGCTGCCACACAGCCAGGAGCTCTGGCCTAGGGGTTCCAGAAGGGACTCAGACCCAAGGCCACTGTCCCTGATTGTCCTCGCAGGGAGAATGATGGCCCAGGCTGGTTACACCATAGGTACACTGAGGGCCCCTTGGTGACACTCCTTTGTAAACAAGTCAGGGAGGTTCTGCAGAGGAGTCAAGATGAAGGGCTAGGCCCGAGTGGAATGAGCTGGGTAGAGTCCTCTCTCCTGGGCTGCAGGGCCAGCTCCCCTGTGTCTGGGGCTCTAGGGAGCTCTCCTGCAGGTCCCTGTCCGCAGGACCACCTCTGGTCCTTAGTGCACACACAGAGACACCCCTCCCCCCGCCCACCGAGATGTTGCCATGTACAACAGGTACAAGCTGGTCTAGTTCCCAGGTCTCTGACATCAGCCTGCTCCTCTCATGGATCCATGTAACTTCTGGGTTTTTGTTTTTGATAAAGAAGTGGCTTAGCTATTACCAACAGCCCTTTTTGCAGCCAGCCTTTGAGGGGAAGGAGCCAAGCTGTCCTTCTCCCTTTGAGAACATTCAAGGAAACCCCCTACGAGGCCTCTGGACGGTTGATATGTGGTAGATGGCATGGGCTGACCGGCAGGATCGTGATAGACTGGTTGGTCTACATGGGGCTGGCACCAGGGGCAGGTTAGCTCTCTGCTGGTTGGTGCTCTGTGAGTGCCTTCTGTACCCTAGCGGGCAAGGTCATTGTCAGGGTATCGGGCTAGAACCACGGCTGCCTGGCCCACGTCTAGATCCCCGTCAGAGGAAACATATGTTCTATGGATGAGCAGGGCAACAGAGGAAGCACCAGGTCGTTTAATGGGGTCTCCAAGGCCTCAGTGGAGAAAGTGGCCCATCATCCTGAAACTGATGATTGATTGGTGGGCAAGGCTTTGACGAGATCTCTGTAACATCTCATTCCTGGGTGTCTTTCCCTGCAGTCACAGCCCCCAGGCCCTCACCAGCTATGTGCCAGGGTCTGTGCTGGGCACCCAAGGTACACAGGCAGAATGAACAGGCCCTGCCTCAAAGGCTTACCTTTCTTTTTTAACTAGAAACAACATATTCACGTATAAGTAAATACAAGGTAATGGGGGGGGCAGGGCAGAGAAGGGAGTGGCATTCAGGCGATCAAGGCCAAAGGCCTCCTGTAGGAGCCAGTGCTGGTGCTGGGCCCTGAGGGAGGCTTGATCTGAGTAATGCTCCTCCTCTGAGTACCCTGGTCATTAGGTCTTGGGTGCCTGCCACCTCTGGGGAGGGACACAGCCTGTTCAGAGGAGGGGCAGCCACAGTGGGGAGGGCTCTGAATGGCAGCCAGAGGGTAGAGCATTTGGAGGCACTGAGGGTGATTTGGACTAGAGAAGAGAAAACAGCTGTTCCCAGGACCACCGAGAGGGTGGAAGCTTCTCATGGGATCCATGAAGTTCAGGTGTGCTTTCTTGTCAGTCCTCAGTCTAGGCTCTTCAGCAGGGGCCGGTGCCTGGAAACATCTTCAGCTGGGTGTGTTTGTGAAGGGTTCCGAGCACAAAATACATTGCCAGCCCAGAGAATCCTTCCAGAACGTGTCCTCTGCCATACTCTGAAAATCCGGGGTCATCTCTGTAGCGCGTTAAGGTGTCAGAGTGGGGCTTTGTGGGGAGTGAGGACTTCCCAAGCAGCCTGCACCCGAACCAGAGTCTGAGCGGCCTAGAGCCTTCCAAGGAGGGGGGCTCACGCCTCCCTGCCACCCCCACCCAAGCCATCACCTTTTCTCCACTGCTCCTTCCTCTACCCTTTCGGGCCAAGCAGACTAGTCCACCCTCTCTTCCCTATGACCGTCACCTTTCAGATACTTGGATGCCATGCTGTTCCTTCCAGGTTTTCTCTATTCCAGGCTAATCATCCCTAGCCCTAGTCTCACATGTTTCCTGGTCTCTATCCTGGCCCAGCCTCTTCCGACATTCCCTCTTGTCTGGCTTTCCTGAAATGTGGCCCCCAGAATTGAACCCAGGAATCCAGATGTGGCCACCACAGGACCAAGGACAGCTGGAGAGTTCACTCCTCCTCAGTGTGAGCTTCCTTGCTGGCCGTCTCAACTTGTAGATGCCTCTAAAACTCCAGTTGTTTTTTACGTGAACTGTTGTCTCACCGTGGCGCTGCCATCTTGTATTTGTAAAGTAGATCCTTGGGATCCCAGAGTGACATCACACCCATATCCCTATTAAATTTTATCTTACTCAGTCGAGCCATCTTTTGGGTCTTGGGTCTGAGATCCGGCATCCTAGCTCTCCCTCCAAGCTTTATGCCATCTGCAAATGTGATAAACATGTCATTCATGCCTTTGTTCAAGTCACTGGATAAAACGTTGGCCAGGCTCAGGTCAAGGGCTTCACGAGGCACAGCATTCCAGGTGGACATCTACCCATTG
Source organism: Phascolarctos cinereus (assembly GCF_003287225.1). NCBI lineage: Eukaryota > Metazoa > Chordata > Mammalia > Diprotodontia > Phascolarctidae > Phascolarctos > Phascolarctos cinereus. The sequence continues at coordinate 2,776,793 of NW_027556402.1, read as the reverse complement.
TTGACCACTCTGAGTCTTCCTGTCACTTCCAAATCCATTTCTCTGATTGAGTTAGACTCAAGTCACTCACATCTCCCTATTTTATCCCCAAGCAAAACACAACTGTCATCATCAGATGAGTGAGTGAAACCAAAGGCCCTAGTTAGTTCTGCAACCCCCTGATCTGCTGGTCCAGTCCCTGGGTGAAATACGGGGCCGTTCACTGTGCTGGTGTCACTGATGACTGCTTCCCTTGTGTGCGCTGGGATTTTGCCAGCCGTAAGTCAAGCTTGTTGGCTTCCTCTGATTTCCAGACTGTATTGTCTTTGTTGAAAATAAAGAATTTAGTCCTTGGTGCCTCAGGCCTTCTCCAAGGCGGTTCAAGAATCACAGACTGTCACTGCCTGGTCTTTCCTCTTGAGGGTGCAGTTCATCTGGCCCCAGCGACTAGAACCCATTAGGGTCGGCTGGACGGTTCCCCAAGTTATTTTTGGGATCCACTCGCTGTGAGCCGGTGCAGTGTGGATAGAGCGCCAGGCCTGGAGTCAAAAAGACTCATCTTCCTGAGTTCAAATCTGGCGTCAGACACTTCCTAGTGTGTGACCTTGGGCAAGTGACTGTGCCCTGTTTGCCTCAGTTTCCTCATCTGTAAAACGAGCTGGAGAAGGAAATGGCAAACTGCTTCTGTATCTCTGCCAAGAAAACCCCAGATGGGGTCATGACAGGTCAGATGTGACTGAACAGCAGCCCTGTTAGCCAGGTCCCAAGCTCCTCCTTGGAAGAGAAAACAGAACTCGCGGCCCTTGGGACTCCCTGGTCATGCCCGTCACCCGGCCCCTGGCTGGGCCGCATCTTGACCAAGCACGCTTGTCCAAGCTCCAGGACCACCCCAGACTTTGTTCTTGAGGGCACCCCCTCCGCCTCAGGGCTTCCTTCCTTGTCTTCTGAGCCTCAGATGTCTGCCCCCCATGTGGAGGGCCTGGCCTCTCCTTCCTTCTGTATTTGAATCACAGGACAGATCAGCCGCTTGCCTGTCGCTCGCACCCTCACTTCTCCTTTGGCCCAGCACAGCGCTCCTTCTCCCGGCCACCTCCCATTTCCTTTAAGGCCGGCCGTGAGCAGATGACTTACTGACCGTCCTGTAGTTAGCAGAGTAGACAACGGCGTCCGTAGAAACAAAGGCCTCCCTCAGCGCACTGGAGAGCCTTCTTAACCAAGCTTGTCATGGTTTCAGCAACACTGCGTCACGTCCTTCCCTCCTGTCAAGGTGGTCCTGGCATGTCCACCCCTGAGATCTGCCAACAGTAGTAGGCTGCTTCTATTTCTAGGGTGACTTAAGGTCTGCAGACACTTACAGATATTATCTCATTCCCTCCTCACAGCCATGCTCATTCCAGCCAGCCTCATCTTGCAGATGAGGAAACTGAGGCAGGCTGAGGGTAGGTGACTTGCGCATTTACACAGCTGGGCTTTTCTGAGGCCAGATTTGAACTCAAATCTCTCTGCCTTGTGCCAGGGCTCTCCCCTTCATTGGAGGGGAGCCTGCCTCCTCACACTACCTGGCTATTATTGGTACTCGATATGTTGACCTCCAGCCATGGTCTGAGGCCACTGTGGCCAGTGGCTGGGCTCCCGACTTCCCCTTCCTGTGTCGGGCCCCTGGGTGAGGTGAAGTTGGGGGCCAGCCTGCTTTTTCTGCCCCTCTCTGCGGTCTGTATATAAGCCCCGCAGCCCTGGGGCCTCCTTGGAGTATCTGGTAACTGGCTGACATTCAAGTTCAAGGGGCTAATTGAAAGAATGCTTTGGAACCTCAAAGTCTTTGAACCCACAGGCGTTGCAGCTGAACCTCTGGCCTTTGGCAGCACTAGAAAGGAATGGGCCAAGCCCTGGCACTTCCCACCTCCAACATTTACTCTCTCCGATCCTCAGTCCTTCCTTTCTCTATTGTATTCCTCACTCTCTTTTGAAGGGTAAGTCGGAGCACAGAATTGCAAGAGATCCCAGAAGATGTCTGACCCAACTTTAGGGATCCCTTCTGCCAATTTCCCGGCCCCTCAGACTCCACTTGAAGATTCATAACCACGGGGAGCTCACTACCTCCCAAGTGCAGCTCAGATTGTCCCACAGTCAAATGCACCTTCGGTGACGTGTTCCTTGAAGAGCTCTGGGCCTCTCTGGTGCACAGAACGTGCGGGATTGTACGGAATATTAGTGTCTGCAGCTTGTCCTCTGCCCTGCGCTGACAGTCATTCAGGCAACGCCCTGGCCTGCCTGCCAATGCTCAGTGTCTATTGACTGATGTAGAAAAAGGAAGTTAAGCCTTAGAGAAGGAAGGAAGGGTAGCCCCAGAGTGTTCCAGGCAGCTGGTGAAGTAGGTGGTCTCAACCTTCCACTCCAGTTTTGCTAAAAACCCTCCAGAGATAGTTTGGGAAGAAAATTCCATCCTGACTAATCCAAAGAAGCAGAATACTAGTGCCCGCTAGCAGGTGGGGCTTTCTGGTCACCACAGAGTGGCCTTTGCCATGCCTTAGCCTATTGGAGAAGGCAGGATGAGCCAGGGTCCAGGTGCTGAACTCGGGCTCCAGGACCTGGGTTCTAATCTAGCCTCTCACACTTTCTGTGTGACCTTGGAAAAGGAGGGAGGACCTCAAAGGGCCCTTCCATGTGTAAGCCCTGGGGTCATGGGCGCAGCCTTGCAGAGTGAAGCAGGGAAGGCGGGGCCCTGGGGAGACTGAGTCCTTTGGGATGCGCTGGATGAGGCAGTCACAAGGTTTGGGTGCCTGTGAGGCTGACCGTGGCAAGACAGCCTCCCTTGCAGACCCTCAGTCAAATGGGACCTCCCCTGTAAAGTGGGACAGAAGTATTAGCAGTGCTTCCCTGCATGGTTCTAGGGGAGGAAATGCTTTGTGCACCTCGGCGTGTAAATGGGCGCGGGTGTTGGGGATTGTTTCCCGCAGGCTTCAGAGTTGCATATTTGCTAAGTGTTCTGTGATTATGTCTCCCACCCCTCCACCCGCCAAAAAAAAAAAAAGAGACAAGGAATGTGGTCAGTCGTTTTTCTGTCATGTCTGTCTCCGTCACCCCATCTGAGGTTTTCTTGGCAAAGACACTGGAGCAGTTGGCCATCGATTTCGCCAGCTCATGCAACAGATGAAGAAACTGAGGCAGCAGGGTGAAGTGACCTCCCCAGGGTCACATAGCTAGGAAGTGCCTGAGTCCAGATTTGAACAGGACCACTGAGATTCCTGACGCCGGGCCAGCCTGTATCCTCCTCACCACCTGCTGCCCCTGAGGAATGTATAACTGCTCCTGTTTCATGCCTCCACTTCCTTCTCTACTGGTCCCTGACCTCTCCCTTAGCTGGCGTTGGGCCAGATCTGGTCCTCCACCCCCGGGCCTTTCCCCATCAGCAGCACTTCCCTTATGACAGGCTGTGTCTCTGAGGGTCCTGTGAGCTCATTGGGCATTTTGGAGATCCCGGCCATGGGTAAAGTGCTTGGGCCGAGATAAAAACCATTGTGGAAACACAGCCAGCATCGTGCCGCCCTTTATACCGTAGGCATTTGGTAATTATTAGCTTGAATCAGCGGCCTCTCCCTCTATACCTGTAAGGGGGGAGGGTGGAATGTAGGACACCCCGACACAAGGTCAGAAGGTACCTCTCAGCCCAAGTCTTGGGGGAACGCTTTGGGGATGAGGTTGGTCCTGGAGTAGATGGCTGACGCAGGAGGGGAATGAATGACCCCGGAATGGAGGAACTGAGAGACAGTGGTTTAGAAGAGGGGCCGGTCACCAGACTTCCAACGAAGGAGGGGCAGAGAGAAGGGAGTGGGCAGTCAGCAGTCCTTCCTGGGACCTTGGACCAGGGGTGGCCCTCCTGCAGCGGCTCTCTGCAGAGGGAGGGCCAAAAGGGAGGATGTGGGTGAGCCAGCTTGTGGGAATCCCCAGAACCAGGGCAGACGGCCTGGGGCCAGGCAAAGTTGAGGAGAGGCGGATTGTGGAGGGACTTGTCCAGTGCATCCCAGGGAGGGTGCTTAGGAGGCAGACTTTGGGCGTGAGGTCCGTGTTATAGGCTGAACGTGGTCCTGCTGGAGGGTTCTGTCAGTGACCGGAGCAGTGCAGTGTGTGCAGACAGGTGGGGGGAGTGTGTCCATTTTCTTCGGGAGCCCCAGCTTTCTCATTTGTAAGCAGGACACGGGCCCCAGGCCCTCCCTAGCAGGGCGGTTCTGAGAAAAGGCTGTCCTGTCATTTATAGAAGGCTTTTTCTGAGCCCTCAGGAAAAAAAACCTCAGCCCAAAATATGTGAAAGATAAGATGGAATTGATACTGGAAATTAAGTGGGATGTTGATTTTGTTGTTTCTCATTCAGACCATGACCCCATCTGGGGTTTTCTTGGCAAAGATCCTAGAACAGTTTGCCATTTCCTCCTCCAACTCATTTTGAGGCAAACAGGGCTAAATAACTTGCCCAGGGTCACACAGCTAGTAAGTGTCTGAGGTCAGATTTGAACCCATGAAGAGGAGTCTTCCTGAGTCCAGGCCTGGTTCTCTGTCCGCTGCAGCACCACCTAACCTGGATGGTGGGAGCTCGGTGGAGGGGCACTAGAACATGGATAGATTTCTTGTTTGGTCCTGGACTGGTGGCTGTGCTAAGAAGCATTTTCTTCCTTGTTTGAACGAGTGCTGATTCCTCCTCTGAGCCCACCTCCTAGAACACAGCCCAGGGCTCTGCCTCTCAAACGTCCAGGGCAGAATGTGGGGAAGTCTAGTCAAGAATCCTCAAGAATTCCAGAGTGTCTTCTGAGATTCCCCTTGTGGGCAGCCTCTTTGTGGGTCTCATTCTAGTTAGAAGGGACCTGGTGGGTGTGAATCCCACCAAAGGAGAAAAGTACTAGACTTGAGACCCAGCCTCAGTTTCTTCACCTGTAAGTGGGGCTAACACTACTTGGAGTCCTTAGTAGTTCACAGGGCCATCATCTGGAGGGCATGTAAATCACTCTGCCAACCTTAAAGCAGACATCTACTGGAGTGATTGTGGAGGACTCTGGCAGAGCAGAAGGGGCTTCCTCGTGCAGCTTATAGAATCTGAGAATTCTTGGCCCGGAGAGGTCTAAGGGGGAATCTAGTCTAGGAATAAAGATGTGAACCCAACACCTGCTCTCCCGGCCACCACTACCTGCTAAAACTGGGCAGGTGGGAAAGGACTGAGCTCTCAAGTCAGTCCAGTTGGAAAGATTAAAATCACTTGGTCCTTTTGTTACTGCCTCATGAAGGAAGCCAGGTGGGGCCGGCAGGCTTCCCCTGTCCTGGGAATGAGCTGTCTTCTAGACCAGGGACTGTAGTGGCTTGGGAGAGCCAGCCTCCACCCCAGGCCAGGAAGAGCTGTCTTCAGGCCTCACCACTGACCCCTCCGGGCTGTGACTTTGGCTCCCCAGAGGGAGGGGGAATTCCATTGCTGGAGAGTTCCCTATGCCGATAGATACAGGTCCAACAAGAGTCCCTCTAAGAAGCCGAACAGTAGTGAATGCTGTTAGTTTCGTTTGCTTGACTGCTGGCTTTTCTTCCTGGTTGGCTCAACCTATCTGGGGAAGGTGGGGAGGGGGTGTTCTGACATCTTGTGTTTCACTGATAGAATCACTTAAGTGTCTTTGAAATCATGTTTTTCAGTTGTGTCCAACTCTTCATGACCCCGTTTGAGGGTTTCTTGGCAGAGATATTGGAAGGGTTTGCCATTTCCTTCTCCAGCTCATTTGACAGATGAGGAAACTGAGGCAAACAGGCTTGAGTGACTTGCCCAGGGTCACACAGCCAGAAAGTGTCTGAGGCCAGATTTGAACTCAGGACAATGAGCCTTCCTGATTCCAGGCCTGGTGCTCTATCTGTTGCACCGCCTAGCTGAAATTTTAAAAAAGAACAATAGTCCAAGTAGTGCCCCACTTGGACCTCATAACAACTCTAGGAGATAAATGCTGTTATTATCCCCATTTTGTAGATAAGGAACCTGAAGCAGGCCACAGCTCAGTGACTTGCCCAGGGTCAGATGGCTAGTGAGGGAGGTGAGATTTGAACTCGGGTCTTCCTGACTTTGGCCTCGCATTCTAACAGCTACACCACCTGCCTGTACTTGTCCAGGCAGATCTTAGTAGAAGGGAAGGGCTTACATTCTGGCAGTCTGTTCAGGGAGCCCATGAGAGGTCTGTTCTGAAACAATGTTTTCTTTTTTTTAAACAGTGGACAGAAGATTGCAGAAAGTCTACCTACCCTCCTTCTGGGCCCACGTGAGTAAAGCAGTTCTCTTTTGGGTCTTTGTGTGATTTCCCCTTGGGATCGTGGCAGAGGGGATCAGGAATGGGCCCTGCAGGCAGGAGGACCGGGCTTCCCGGGCTGCCTCACGCTTTCTGAGCTGTGAACCGCTCTTTGCCCAATTCCCTCCTCTGTAAAATGAGGGGGATGGGCTCCGGGGTCTCCGAGGTCAGGCTCCAAACATCTGAGCCTGTGCATCTTGGGGTCCTGTCCCTGAGCCGTGCCCCAGAGATCTCAGGGAAAGGAAATGATGTCAACGCGGAAGGCCTAGTTCCCCGTCCACACTTGAGGGCGGGCACCCTTCTGTCCATTCCAGAACATGAGCCCAGGTGCGGCACCTGACAGTGGCTGCAGGAATTGGACAGAACCCATCCGATGCTTATTTCCAGGCCCGGCCGGGGCGTGGGGCCTGCGGGCAGTGGGGGCAGCCTCAGCCAGTGCAGAAGAGGGCCAGCAGTGGTCGGTGCATTCAGCAGTGGGGTGGCAGGGATGGTCCGGGCCTCCCTCCCTGGTGTCTCACGCAGGAGCCTCACTGCCCGCCTGGGCCCAGGCTTGTGGATTGCCAGCAGCAGGGTACCATCCCTTTCCTTCATCTCTGCATCCCTCTTGGCATACTCTGAGGTCACAGGAAACCCTGGCTGTAGCCGCTGGCAGACCCTGCTCCAGTGGGAGTGGACTTGAATCAGCCTTCATGCCCTGCAGAGAAATCGCAGTCACCTCCCGGATGGGCTGCCATGCAGAGGGTGTCGGTCACCTCATGGTGGGTCGTGGGCCAGGCCCTGGAGGAGCTTGCCGAAGAGGTGGCCCTCTAGCACATGATCAGGGCAGGGAGGCCTCAGAAGAGCGTGGTGTGAGAGCTGAGGGGAATCGGGGGGGCTTCCTGGAGGAGAAGGGCTTTCGATGCTGAGTGGCAAGGCCCAGGCTAGCATGGATGGCCCAGTGAGCGGGCAGCAGCCAGCTCGTGGTTGCCTCATTTCCTTTCCCCTTGCGTGGCCAGCTTCCCCAGGACCCCCTCCTTCTTGGGCTTCAATGTTCTCTGAATGGTCAAAAACAGAAGGGCTCTTTGATCAGGGGATGGTGATGACCAGGTCAGTACACAGGGACATCCCGTGTGAAGGACAGGATGGAGGCACTGAGCCCAGTGCTTGGCACTGCGTAGGCACTTAGTGATTGAGGTGGGCAGAGCGGAGGAGAGATCTTCCCCTGCCGCATCTGCCTGCCTGAGGATGCCGCTTTGGAAACTGAGAGGAGGGGGCAGACAGATGTCCTAGGCCAAGGCAGCAGCCCTTGGCCAAAACAGATTTGATCTGAGAAGGGCGGGGAGCAAAGGACAAGGACAGAGGCAGAGGCCGTGCCTGGCTTCTGAACATGGGAGCCTCGCGAACAGACGGGCCACAGATGGGGACGGTGACAGCAGGGCTCGGGGAGAGTTTGGTTTGGGGCATGAGACCATAGGCTCCCAAAGGTGCCCGAGAGACCAGCTTAGCACGGAACATCCAGGTGGGGACGCCGTGGGGACACCCCATAGATGGGCGAGGCGCCAAGGGAGAGGGCCGGTCTGGGGAGGCGGGTTCTCATCCCCCATTCCCTCCAATGAGGTGAAGCTCAGGGAATGAATGAGATTGCCAAGGGAGGGGGCAGAGAAGAGCACCATGGATGGGCAGTCTCTTAGGAGCCGGTGCTGTGTGACAGGACGGCCCCCCACACGTCACAGTTACGTGGGTCACTGGCCTCCCTGTACAGCGTGGCTCAACGCCCCATTCGTCCTCATCATCCTGAGTGAGGCTGAGCCAGGGCTTATCAGTTACTGAAACTGTAGCCTCTTTCTCCTTAAGCAGTTAGAGCTCTCATTCTATTTCACCAAATTATTATTACTAATATGACCAGATGTGTTAAAATAGTGACTACATGACTTGTGAACAGTAAAACCAATGATAACACGGCAGGCTGTGGACCATATTTTGGCATGAGATGACTGCAGCCAGAGTCGCCCAGCCCTCTCTGTTACGGCGTCTTCATGCTTCAGAATGGCTTCACGCCACCTTCTTCATTCAGGACAACAGGCGAAACTTGGAGGAATCCTCTTCATCCTCTTTAGCAAATAAAGCTTAGTTACAACAGCTCTGTGCAGAAAGAAGGCCTCTCTCTCATTCCTTGGTGGGTTTTTTTTTTTCTGTCTTCTCTAACCTGGACAGGCTTTTCTCCAGCCACCACACAGTTTTTCCAAACTGACAATTAAGAGTCTCCCCCCCCCACTCTCTGTGGAAATGAGGGTAGGTTCCATATGGCAGCTCTGCCTCTCATTACCCAGTTCTGGGGAAGAGAAGAGCATTGTGGTTGCAAGAGAGCAGGGTCCTTACCCCCGGGGAAAGAGCTGAGCACAGACCAGGAGGGCAGTGACCAGACCTCTCCCTGGATCACAGCACATTAGAAGCAACAAGAAGTTATGGGCCCCTAGACTGAGCCACAAAGCAGCAAAAGCTCAGGCCAGATATCCTTCCCAGATGTGAGCAGAGCCCGGTACTCACAAAGTGCAAAGTCAATAAGCAGGCTGGAAGAGTGAGCAGACTGATGAAGAACCCAGTCACAAAGAGCTACTCTGGGGATGGGAAACCTCAAGACATGAACTCAGAAGACAATTACTGGAAACCATCTACAGGCAAAGCCTCAAAGAAAAATGCAGATTGAAGACAAACCCAACAAGAATTCCTAGAAGAGCTGAAGAAAGAGATAAAGAGGGGAAAGTATTGTAAACATCAAATCAGAACAAGAGAAAAGATTGGGAAAAGAAATTAAAACCATGTTAAAAAAATTATGAAAAGAGAACAGCTTGGTAGAAGAGACAAATACTAAAGAAAATAATTTCTTAAAAATCAGGGTTCATCAAATGATAAAAGAGGTACCAAAAAATACTGAAGAAAATAAGTCCTTAAAAATTAGAATAGGTGAAATGGAAGCCAATGACTCCAGGAGACATTAAGAAACAATAACACAAAGTCAAAGACTGAAAAAGTAGGGGGGGAATGTGAAATATCCCCTAGAAGAAACAACTGACCTGGAAAATAGATTGAAGAGAGATAATTTAAGAATTTTTGGACTACCTGAAAGCCAGGATCAAAACAAGAGCCTTAACATCATATTTCAAGAAATTATAAAAGAAAACAGTCCAGATATCATACAACCAGGGGGCAAAGTAGAAATTAAAGGAATCCACTGGTCACCTGAAAGAGATCCTAAAATGAAAACTCCCAGGAATATTATAGCCAAATTCCAGAGCTCCCAGGTCAAAAAGAAAATACTACAAGCAGCCAAACAGAAAGAATTCAAGTACTGTGGAGCCAGAGTCAGGATCACACAAGATTTAGCAGCTACCACATTAAAGGAGCAGAGAGCTTAGAATATGATATTTAGAAGGCAAATGAGCTAGGATTACAACCAAGAATAACCTACCTAGCAAAACTGAATATAATATTTCAGGGAAGAAAATGGCCATTTAACAGAAGGAAAATTTCAAGTATTCCTGATGAAAAGACCAGAGCTGAATAGAAAAGTTAACATTCAAACACAAAATGTAACCCCTCAGAACTTTTATCATCATGGCAGTTAGAAAAGTCTACATAGAAAGATAGCATGGGTATGAGTGTATGAGGTTGGGATGATCTCAAAAGAATGGAAGAGTGAGAAGGAAGGATCACTGGGAGAAAGAGGAAGGGAGAGGAAGAATGGGGGAGATCTTACATAAAAGAGGCACGTAAGGAAGAATTTGTACAATAGAAGGTACAGTGGGGAGAATAGGGAAGAATATTTGAATTCCACTCTCATCTGAACAGATTTTCAAAGATGGAAGAACAGATACACACACCCCACACCCTTGGAAGCAGGAGGAGAATGGGCTAAGAGAAAGATTTGGGCACTAAGAGGGAGGGTACATTAAAGGAGGCAGTGGTCAGACACAAAACAGTCTTTTGAAGAGGGGATGGGGTAAAAAAGAATAAAATTTTAAAAAATAGGATGAAATGAAATATTCAGTTAGCAATCATAACTCTGAATGTGAATGGGATGAGCGGACATGGGAAGCAGAAGGGATTAGAAACCAAACTTCAACAATATGTTGTTTACAAGAAACATACTTGAAACAGACAGACACAATAGAGTTAAAATAAGGGCTAGAGTAGAATCTATTATGTTTCAGCTGAAGTAAAGAAGGCACAGGTAGCAAAGCAAAAGCAAAAATAGATCTGATTAAAGGAGATAATCAGGGAAACTATTTTGCTAAAAGGTACCACAGACAATTAATTAATATCAGTACTGAATATGTATGCACCAAATGGCATAGCATCCAAATTCTTGAAGGAAAAGTTAAATGAATTGCTGGAGGAAATAGACAGTGAAACTGTACTAGTGGGGGGCCTCAATGTACTCCTTTCAGATGTAGATAAACCTCAACATAAAACGAACAAGAAATTGCATACCCATTTAAACCTTCTCTTGGTGTATTTGATGTGAGATGTTGGTCTGTACCTGATTTCTGCTGAACTGCTTTCCAGCTTTCCCAGAAATGTTTGTCAAACAGTGAGTTCTTGCCCCCAGAGCTTGGACCTTTGGATTTATCAAACGCTAGATTACTATGGTCATTTACTACTGTGTATTGCATACCTGATCTATTCCACTCCATTTCTTAGCCAGTATCCGATTGTTTTGATGATTACTGTATTTTGAGGATCTGGTACTGCTAGGCTGCCTTCCTTTACATTTTTTTCATGGATTCCCTTGAAATTCTTGACCTTTTTTTCTTCCAGATGAATTGTTATTATTTTTTCTAGCTCCATAAAATATTTTTGTTAGTTTAATTAGTATGGCGCTGAAAAAGTAAATTAATTTAGATAGAATTGCCATTTTTATTATATTGGCTCAGTCTACCCATGAGCAATTACTATTTCTCCAGTTGTTTACTTCTGTCTTTTTTTATTTAATTAGTTTTTATAGCTTCATATACTTTTATTGCTTTCTCCCAATATATTTTTTATTTCATTAAATAATTCTCAATTACATGTAAAAAAACTAACATTCATTTTTTTTCAGATTTTGAGTTCCATAGTCTCTCCTTCCCTCCCCCCCAGCCCTCTCCTTGATAAGGCAAGCACTTTGATATGTCTTATATATCTGAGGTCATGTAAAACATTTTCTTATTAACCATGTTGCAAAAGAAAGCACAGACTTAAAAAAAAACAAACAAGAAAAATGAAGAAAGTTTGGAAAGTGTGCTTTGATCTGCATTCAGACTCTGTCAGTGTCTTTTTCAGGAGTTGAAGAGCGTTCTTCATCACAAGCCCTTTGGAATTCTCTCGGTTCATTGTATTCATCAGAATAGCTCGGTCATTCACGGGATCAGTGTTTGAGGTTGCTGTTCCTGCGTGCCCTGCGTGCCTGGCTCTGCTCACTTCTCTTTGCATGCATTCTTGGACTTTAATGAGCGATTCATGTGCTTCTATTCCAGGTACAGAGGTCCGGTGCCTTGGTACACCATCAATCTTGACTTGCCCCCGTACAAGCGATGGCACGAGGTTATCACAGACATGTCACCAGGGGTAGGAGAGAACCTTCCGCTTCTTCTTGACAGAGTTGTATATGATTTTCTAAACAAAATGTAACATTGCATTAATGTGTTTATTAACTCTTTGAAGAATCCTTTTTTTTTCGGCAGGGGGAGGCCCCATAGTTCTACTGTTTACTCGCCCATTCCTGATCTGTTGTTTTAGATCAGGCTTTCTGGAGGGCCTGGCTCCGGCCGTGCCTCGCACTTGGCAGTCTTATTGAGGAGTAAATCTCCTTTCCTTTGCAGTTATTACATTATCAAGTGTTACTAGCTTTGCCCAGAGGAGTGCAAAGAGATTTCAGAGAAGGGGGAGGCTGTTCAGAGGAAAGGGGGTGGTGGGGTCTTGTAGGAAAAGGGGATTGGTTGAGCCTCGGCCCCCAGGAGACCCAGTGGAAAGAGCACCTGACTTGGCATCAGAGATGGACCTGGGTTTAGGCCTTGGGTCACCTTTCTGGGGTCTCAGTGACCCGTGTAAAAAAAAAGCCGGGGCCTGATCGAGACCTCTGCACCTGTGCCCCCTCATGGGGTCGGGGCACGGGACGGCCCACAGGCCCCGTGGCAGTGGCTTCTGTGAGCTGTTCATTCCTGGAGAAGTGGGGCTGTCCTTTCCTCCATGGGGTGGGATATTTGTAGACGAGGTGCTGGTCTTTCCTCTTCCTCTGATGCCCTCCGGGCTCGCTCGTTCTTTGGACAGACTGCTGTGCCCACACTGCCCTCACAGAGTAGCCGAGGGTGCGTGCTGGGGCCTAAGCCGTTCCCGGCCCTCCCAGCCTGCAGTGACCTTGACTGAGGGTGTCATGAGACCATTACATTGTTCTTTAATTGGTTCTAGTATATGGATAAGAGGCTCTCTGGTCCAAACTCTTCATTTTACAGATGAGGAAACTGAGGCCCCTGGGGAGGAAGGCCTGTGCCTGAGGTCAGGCAAGGAATAAGGGTGAGGGCGGGGATGGGAAGCCAAGTGCTTTGCTCCTGGTCTGGGGCTCCTTGGCCTAGAGTACGGTAGAGATGGGTCCTTCCCTTGGGGTTCAAGGTGGGGCCTCACACCTTGGGAACTATTCCTTCGGGGGTCCCTTCACCTCCACGAGCTCTTGTTTTCTCAGTTATCCGATGAGCGGGCCTGGTGGTGCCCAGCCCGCCCACCCTTGCCCTGGTGGGTCTGCCCGTGTGGGTAGCTGTGGAGCATCAGCCACCCTTGATGGATGTTAGGGGCTTCCAGACATTTCCTTCCGGGCTTGGCCCCTGCCTCTGGAGTCCCAGCCTTCCACTTGGCTTCCCTTTATGGTCCTTGACACCAAGTAATCAGTAAACCAAGATGAGGTTCCCGGATGGCCCTGGGGCTGCAGGGGGTCTTCCCAAGTCCAGCCGGCCTCTCAGGCGGCTCTTGCCCATCTGACCAGCCCTCCACCCTCTCTGGTCATCTTCTGGGTCAGGAAAAAAGACGTAAAAATAATGCATGAAATGGAGTTTTAAAGATCCGGTTAGGTTGCAGTGAGCTTGTCTGGCACAGGAAATCATCCCAAGATACGAATTATAATTTAATTATCTGGACTTGGAGGCAAAGCACCTGGGTTGGAGTCGATGGCTTTCCTTCCGAACCTCGGTTTACCCATCTGTAAAGTAGGATTGTTGGGTCCGGTGGCTTCCCGGCTCGGAGCCTCTGAGGCTCTCATTGCCCTGTATCCCGGGGACCGCTGGGGTCTGTGCCGCCTGCTTCCTGACGGTTATGTTTGTTTGTCATCCCAGTTCCGGAACATCGTGCGGAATGTGAAGAACGTGGTGAACACTTTCTTTCCCAGTGGGAAAGTTATAAAGATGGTGGATGAGCGCTTGGTAAGGCTGGCTAACATCTACGGCGATCATTGTGGGTGTACGTGCGTGCATTTCTGCGCGGGGTGGGAATGGGGGTGTCTGTGGCTCGCTTCTCCTGGGCTGGGGGTGAGATGGGGGAGGGAGGTGGAGGACATGCTCCAGGGAGGGGGTGAGCGCCATTAGGACGCCGTTCTGCCTCACCCCTGACACGACTCCATCACCTCTTGGCCCCCCGGACATTCCAGTGCGCTGGCCCCCGTTGCCCTCTCTGCTCCAAGCCCTGCTGTTATTCTACTGAACACCTTCCCGTTCCTCAGCTCCCCTGTCTCCCACCTCCATCCCCCCCTTCTGCCCCCAGGGATAGACCCCCTTGATCTCACACGGCCCTGATGAGTCGTTCACTCCATGATGGAGAAGTCCAGAAGGTCTTGGCCTAAGCCTGCGGCTGCGAATGCACATGTGGCCCTCTAGGTCCTCAAGACTGGCCCTTGGAATCCCAACGTCGCATAACAGATCGCCTTAATGAAAGGATTTGTTCTGTGAAGCTTGGACTCAGTCAAAGGACCTAGACCTAACTGTAGCCCTAACCTAGAAGGTCCTTGGGTCCTGAGCCTTCCCTGCCACCATGGCGGGCATATTCTTCCTCCTCACTGATCCCTCAGTATTTGGTCCCCAGGCCACGACTCCCCCCTCACTTCTCCGTGGTTCACCGGGTCACTGTACCCATTCCTCTGCTCTCAAGTCCTCTACCCTCCCCTGGCCTACTGTGGGTGCTTGTGCCTTGCCAGGCCTCAGCCTCGGTTTGTCCTCATCATCTGCTCCGCCCCCCCCCCCACAGGCTGCCAAATAGAGCCAGAGGAACCCATCCCAGTATGCCGAGGAGGTTCCCGTGAATGGATGGTATCTGGTCTCCACTGGGCCTGCCCTCCACACATACTCCCCACAGTGGCTGGTCTAGATCTCCCCTTCTCTCCTTGAGCATCCCAGGGTATCCCCTCTCCCAACCCTAAACGAGGCCCTTGCCTCTTTCTTTGCTGAGAAAACAGACCACTGCAGGAGAGGGCTTTCCTCCTCTCTACACTTCCCAACCCCTTGGCATCCTCCACCATCTCCCCTTCCCTTCCGCACCTGATGAGGAAAGAGGCGGCCTTCTCCCTGCCCGTGGCACCGTCTCCAGGCCAGCACCATCCCCTCTCCCCCTTCTCCAGCAGGGTGTCCCCACTGCCATTCCTCTCTCTTCAGGCTCTCCCCACCCCCCTCACAGCTGTTACCCTGACTTTGGAAGAAGCTCGGTGCTATCCCATTCTCATGTTCTTAAGAGCGCAAAGCATTAAAACCAACATTTCTGTTTCAAAATTTTTTTTATGTGAATAATATTTTATTTTTTCTCATTACATGTAAAGATAGTTTTCAACCTTCATTTTTCGTAAGATTTTCAGTTCCAAATTTTTTCTCCCTCCCCTCTCCCCCTTTCCATGATGGCAACCAATCTGATGTAGAGTATGCATGTCACACATATTTCCACATTAGTTGTATTGTGAAAGAAGAGACAGGACGAAAGAAAAAAAACACAAAAAACAAAGAAAATGAAAAGAATGGGCTTCCATCTGCATTCAGATTCCATAGTTGTTTCTCTGGATGTGGATAGCATCATGAGACCTTTGGAGATGTCTTACATCCTTGCATTGCTGGGAAGGGCTAAGTCTATCAAAGTTAGTCATTGCACAGTGTGACTGTTATCATGTACAGCGTTCTCTTGGTTCTGCTCACTTCACTCAGCATCAGACCATATAAGTCTTTCCAGGTTTTTCTGAAGTCTGCCTGCTCATCATTTCTTATAGCACAATAGTATTCCATTACATTCATATACCACAGTTTGTTAAGCCATTCCCCAGTTGATGGGCATCCCCTCCATTTCCAATTCAAAACCAACATTTCAACAGAAAACCTACTGGGGGTTTAGGAGCAGCTGAATATCCAGTGTTTTCCCCACGCAGGGACAGTCTGGGATTTTTGCACCTTTTCCCTGCATTTCACTTTAGAACGAAGATCATTACTGTATTTGATATGGGGCCAACACTGAGCATGGCCTGATGCTATCTCTGCCTTCTGAATTTCAGCCCAGCATGCTTGGCAACCTTCCCTGGCCCTTTGAGGAGGAATTGAAGGGGATTGCAGACGTGTCAGGAGTCCCTCTAGGTAACCTCCAGGGGCCGGGGAGGGAGAGGAAAAGGGCTTTTTCTGGTTCTCTCAGTATTTTAGAATCCACTGTGTGCTAGAGGAATGTTTACGTGATGCTTTATGAGTTAAATAACAGAGGATACAGGAAGAATTGTTGAGACATCAAGGCCATCTCCTCCCTCGCCAAGAACCCCCTTATCTACATGCCCAACAAGCAGCAGACAGGCCTCTCCTCATACCGCCTATGACCAGGAGCTCACTACCCAACTTTGGGTAGGCAGCTTTCCTGGCTTCAAGCCTCCTTTTGCCTCCACATCCTCCCCCCCTGCCCTTGGGGGTCCCTTCTTCAGCTCCAGCCCCTCTGGTCTTCATCTCTTCAGAGCACGCGCATCCCTGCAGTCCCTGCACTCAGTGCTCGCAGGTGGCACGGCCTGGGGGCCCCTCTCTGGGGCTGAGGCGGGGAGACCACCCCTGGATGCTTCCCCTGAGGTGGTACTGTAGGGGAAGGGGCCCGCACCTGTGCCTGTCTGAGGGTATCTTGTGAGATTCCGCCCAACATCTCTTTGGATCCTGTATCTGACTTCCCCCTGCTCCGTGGGTGTCATCCACACCTTGATCAGGCCTGGATCCAAATATTGAAATGGTGCAGGTCCCCGGCGCCCTCCGGGGACGCCTCTCAAGCTGTCATTGAACCATTAGTGACAGGTCTTTGGCTTCCTTCTGTCCCCACCTGGCCGTGCTCTCTCACTCCTACATCTCTCCATCCATCCCATGAGAGACTGTTCAGAAGTGCGGCTGAAATCCTAGTCGAGCTCAGCACGGGGAGACGGACAGAGAGGTCTTCAGACACCGGAGATGGGTCAGGCCATGAGCAAGTCACACACCAGGAGAGGCTGGACACCACGGCAAGAGGAGGTCTCAGGCTATACTGGAGCACCTCCAGAGCCACCTCAGGGCACGCAACAGGGACAGGTGTGAACTATAAGCATCATCACCCACCGCCCAGTTCTAGATCCCAGATCCAGGGAGGGCTGAGAAAGGGACTGACTGTGCAGGGCAGCTGCGTTCCCGGGAGGGAGGCACGGGGCAGTGTACCGACAACAGAGATCAGAACTCACCACCACCAGCGGCAGCAGCGTGGCTCAAAGCCCAGGCACAGGGCAGGGTCTCACTCCCCACGTCCAGCCGAGCCCTCAGAGAAGTAACCAGGGTGGGGGCCGCAGGGGGGCCCAGAATTCTGCCACTGAACCAGCAGAGTCCAGCAGCATCTTCTCGAGCTCAGACCAGAGGGCAGCAATCCGCCCTGGATCAGACCCTTCTGGGGGCTCCGAAAGCTTGAAGGTCCCCAGAACTTGGAACAACACAACCCTCAGCATCCCAAGGGGACGCAACAGGACTAGCCAGCCCTTGCCTCCAAAAGGGCCACGAAGGCCAACCCTCACACCAAGTCCCTGGGAGAAAGGGCAGACCACAAAAGAACCCCACCCTCCTGAGATATTGGCCAGGGCGGGGGAGGTCTCTGAAGACACAGATATAGAAGAGAATGACTCCAGAATATCTCAGAGGAAAGCGCAGTGGAGATTCTGCACTGGAATACTCGGGAAAGATGAAGCAAGCAAGAGTTAAACATGTTTGTCTAAATGGAATGAGCGTTTGAGAAAAAAAATGGAGAAGAAATGAAAACTGTGGCAGAGAGAATTGGAAGGGGAGTCAAGACTTAATGCAGGAAGTACAAAGCCTGCCTGAGCCACAAAATTCCTGAGAATTAGAGCGGACCAGAAGAAAGCCAATGACTCCATGAGGCAACAAGAAACATTAAAACAAAGTCACAAGGCAGAAAAAATAGAAAATGGCAAAGCCGAGTGACCCAGAAAACAGATGGAGAAGAATAAAATGAAGACTTGGTGGACCCTGTGCATTCCACAACCAAAAAGGAGGCTGGATATCCTATTCCAAGAAATCTTTGCAGAGAAGGGCCCAGATCTCTTAGAAGAGGAGAGCAGAATAGAAATAGAGCCATGCTTTGTTCAGCTGTCCCCGCCGAGGGCCTCCACCCTCCTCAGCACCAAGGAGCTGTTGTCGGTAGCTGGGCCCCTCGCCCTCTGGGGCATGGGGTCCCCGGGTCAGGAGGTCTGCACACCCTCCGTCTCTGGTCTGTTTGCTAACCTGGCGTGTGCCTTGTTCCCTTCAGGTGAGGTTCTTTCTTTCAACATTTTCTACGAACTCTTCACTATCTGTACGTCCATCATAGCAGAAGATAAGAAAGGTAAGAGATATGTATTGGGTGGTGAGCACCCGAGTGGGGAGGGACCTAGGGCTGGCTGTAGATGTGGCCTTCCCATTTTGGCCTTATCTGCCTGGCAGACTCTTCATAGGTGGCAGACCTTTGAGGCCGCGGCTAAAGCCTGGTGTGCTCAGACTTCCACACGCATCCAGTCACTTACATTAGTCAGCAGTGAGGCTTTTAGGATCTGTCCAGCCCTAACGTGGCGCCCCCGACCACCCCAGACCCAAGAAGATCGTTGGTGCCTCTGCACTTGGCATTCCAGCCCCCTGCCAAGTATGGCATCCTCCCTTCTTTCCCCTCAGCTGAACCTCATGCTCCAACAGCAAAGACAGCCCTCGAGACTCTGGGGTCATTGACCACTGGACGATGGCATTCCACTTCTGCCTCCCTCCTCAGGAAAGGGCTGGCTGCCATCTTGGGCAGGGAGAGCGCTGTGATAAAGGAAGGCGCCCTCTCTTCCCCCTGCTCACTCAGAACTTCCTAAGTCCTTGGTCCTCTCTGAAGCCAGATGTAGAACCTAAGAGACATGGCCATGGCAGCATGGCTAGCTTGACCGGGTGCCTGGCCGCACTAGCCAGCCTGAGGCCCTTTGGTTTTGTGGCCAGCAGAGGACTTCCCATTGCGGTGAACTGGAGGAAAGGGAAAGACAGGGACCATCATGGGTTCTAACCCTCACTTCTTGCTCTTTTCTTTCCTGAGGTCATTTGTTCCATGTTAGAAATATGGATTTTGGTGTCTTTCTTGGGTAAGTGCCCAGGCTGGCCTGACCACCGACAAGGCACAAGGGCTGTATCTGTGGCCATGTAGGCCACGTTGTGTGACCAGGTGTCTGATATGAGGGTGGAAGGCAGGCCCAGCCTGATCCTGAAGTCCATGGGTGACCAAGCCTTTAGGCCTCACTTAGCCTGAGGCATCAGGGAAGGGGCCCCAGAGACAGGCCTCCTGTAGAGGCAAGAGAAGCGGTGTGGGGTGTAGCTGTGAGGGCTGAGCAATTGAGCCGGGAGGAAGATGTAGGTAGAGCAGGCGGGCCGCGGCCCCTCCCTGGATGTGCCCACCAAGAAGGCTCGGTGTTGGCCTGGAAGGGGTCAGTGACAACCCCCACTCCACCCCCATGCCAAAGCCTTGGATTATCTTGGGGTGCAGGCATCCTTCCCGGGGTCCTGCCTCCAGAGGACACCATGAGCTTGGGGCCCGGCCCATCCCTTGGCATGCCAGGCACACGTAGACGTGTCTTTGCAGGTGGAACATGAACAATAATTCCTGGACTGTGACAGAAAACCTGAAGCCGCTATCGGTGAATCTGGATTTCCAGAAGAACAATCGGACGGTCTTCAAAGCCACCTCATTTGCAGGCTACGTGGGCATGTTGACAGGCATGAAGCCAGTGAGGAGCCTCTGTTTCTGAGCTGTGGGGAGTTGGGGGGAACTGCCAGCAGCATGGCTGCAGCAGCTTCGGGGGGGAGAAGGTGGGACGGAAGTGAAGTGGTCAGCCTGAGGGTGGTCTGATGGCAGAGCTGGCACAGAGGAGCTGGGTCAGGCCCCAGTTCTGCCTTCACACTCGGCACTGGGCCTGGCTGGTCTGATGGGAAGAACAGTGGTCCTCAGCACTGCTCTGTCCACGTTTCTCCCAGGGGACCTTCAGCCTGACCTTGAATGAGCGCTTCAACTTGAACGGGGGCTTCCTGGGTGAGGAGCGGCTTGTGGGGCCTCCTGGGCGGGGGTGGGCCAGGCTCCTCAGAACATCCCGAGGCCATCTGCGCATGTCCCCTCTCTCTTCAGGCGTCATAGAATGGATGTTGGGCAGAAGGGAAGACATGTGGATAGGGTTCCTCATGAGAAGCGTGCTGGAGAACGCCACAAGGTAATGGGTTGTGCACAGCGGCCCCAGGGTGACTCTAGGATGCCTGGGTTCTGGCCCTCTGCCTTGGAGGCCCTGAGGCCCCCGGGACTGCCCCAGGACAGCAGGCCTGGGGACAGTGGGGAGGGGGAGGAGGACAGCACTTTGGTTTCTGAGTTCTAACAAGGGCTCAGGCTCCCCTCCCTCAGGGCCTCCTCCCCTGGCTAGGAAGGCTGCCCCCTCACATGGGAGGGTGGCTGCTGCTGTCTCTGCAGAGGCTTAGGTAAAGGTTCAGAGGGAGGTCCAGAGTCAAGATGTACAGCCTGGCTTCTCCCGTCACGAGTGCCTTGTGACGGTGTGAGGTCAGAGGCCTCTGTGCCTCGGTGTCCTCTTCTGTCAAATGAGTGTGATATCCCCTAGCGGACGACCCGCTCCAGAGGGCTGTGGTCAAGCGCCAAGTGAGACTGGTCACCTGGTTGGGGAAGCCAAATTCTCAGCAGTCCCTGGGAGATTTTTATCACAGGCCCCTCAGGGAGTTCTGGGTCTGAGGAGGCGTCTCCTTTTTACGTTAGTCCAGAAATGACCCTCAGACGCCAACATCCGCTCTGACTGCTACTTCGGGCCACAGCAAATATGCGGTCCCTCCCCACACAGAACCCCCAGACCAGCGCCCTCCGGAGAGGGCGAGAGCGGCCCTCAGGCCTGGCTCTGCTCTCTCTGGCTCCCCATTCTGCCTAAGTCTGGGCCGCTCCTGGGGGCTGCTGGCCACAGACGCCGTCATCACTAATGATAAAAGCTTCAGGAACAAATGCAGGGTCTCCCAGAAGGGAAGCCCCCCGAGGGCGGGTGGCGTAGACCGAGGGAAGCAGTGACGGGTTCTCCCGCTCACCTGTGCACAGTTACGAAGACGCCAAGAACCTGCTGATCAAAACCACAGTCCTGGCCCCGGCCTACTTCATCCTGGGGGGTAACAAGTCCGGGGAGGGCTGCGTGATCACTCGGGACCGAAAGTCCACCGTGGACGTCTACGAGTAAGTGTCTGGGGGGGCGAAGGGAGCGGGGCGAGGCTCAGGGCTCTGTCCGTCTGTCGGTCTGCCCATCTGTCTGTCCGTCCATCCGTCTGTCCGCCCGCAGGCTCAAGCCCAAGGAAGGCAGGTGGTTCTTGGTGGAGACCAACTATGACCGCTGGAAAGCCCCCTTCTTCATTGATGACCGGAGGAAGCCCGCCACCCTCTGTTTAAACCAGACCACACAAGAGGTGAGTCTGCAGAGCTGTCGGCCGAGACGGCAAAGAGAAGGTTTGGGCTCCTTCCGGCCAGCCGTTAGTGGGCACCTACTGTATGCTTTGGGCTCTTGCTTCTGTGTGAAGAGGGGAGAGCGGGCCAGGCCCCAGCACAGGGGAGGGAGAAGTCAGAGGTCGGGTTTTGGGGGAAGAAACGTGGCTGAATTTGGGAGAAACGGAGGAAAGATGGAAGGACTGGAATCTCCAAGCCCCTCCTTCTAGGTAGAAACTGGGGAGGCTGGGGGGCCGGAGGGAACTGGAGAGGAGGGCGTGTCAGAGCAAGGGAACCAGAGGCAGAGGAGAGGGGCCTTCAGGTGGGGAGCGTGGGCCAGGCTGGAAGCCAGGGTGGGCCTCCTGGAGAAGGGAGGGGCACAGGAGGTAGAAGAGGGCATGTTTGGCCTGGTAGGACAGTGGAGAAGGACGATGTGACCCCCCCGGGCCCAGGGTGGAGAAGAGCGGCTGGGCGTATGGAGCTTAGCAGTAGATCAGAGGCTCTGCTTAGAGAGGAGGAGGAGAGGCCTGGCCTGACAGGGTGGGGAGTGGGGAGACCCCAGAGCATCCCGTGAGGACAGAGCAAGGAGAGAAGAGGGGGTGGGATTCCTGCAGGGGGGGGGGGCTGAGGTACCTTACTGGCCAGCCCGGGATGGGGGGAGGGAGGATTCCCTGCTGGGGGGGGCACCCAGGTACTTCACTGTCAACCTGAGATGGGGAGGGAGCTCGGGGAGGCCTGTACTGGTCAGCCTGAGATGGGGGGGGGGAATTCCTTTCTGGGAGGAGAGGGGGCCAAGGCCCCTTACTGGTCAGCCTGGGATGGGGAGGGGGATTCCCTGTTGGGGGAGGCCCATAGTGGTCAGCCTGGTGACGTTGCTGGAGAGCTCTGTTGTGTCCATAAAGGTGGCCCTCCTGACCCTTATCCAGACTTATCTGCAGTCACAGGAGCCCAAATGTTGCTGCTTCTCCTTTGTTCTGTAAGAGGACGGTGACATCAGGAAGGAGATTCCATGACTTGCATGTGAATTGGGTTTAAGTGAGGCAGGGCTGTGCACGGTCACTGGCCTCACCCTCTTTTCTGGAGCCATCTGGATCCAGGAGCTGGACACAGGTCAGGACCACGGTGATGACCCCGATGCATGGGAGACCCTGGCCTTTTTAAGCTAGGGTCTTTCCGAGGTCTCTTTGTCTGAAGCAACCCCCATTCAGGGATTAAAGGGTCATTGGTAAGAATGGAGGCAAAAGATGGTCTGCATCGGGGGATGCAGAAGAGAAAAGTTAATGTGGGAAGTGAGCAGCTGGCCGAGGAAGTGGCATATGAGAAGGGGGCGGACAGATTCCCAGCCACAGACAGCTGGGAACCCAACGGCTCATCTGAGGGGCTGTGAACTAGAAAAGGAGGAAGGAGGAAGATAGCCTGTCATTACCCCGCGTTAGATGCCATAAGAAAGGAAGCAGAATCACGTTTGAGACGCCCCAAAGTTCATAGGAGACAAAGTCCGGGGAAGGAGCGGCGGGTAAAGTCCCCGACCACAAGCGTCTGCACACAGATGCCCGGATCTGAGGCGGCCAGAGGAGCCTCGGGTCCTAACCGAAGCATCCCCGAGGCATGGGGGGCTGGCCCCCAGAAGATGGTGATGGGTGGAGGGCATGTTGGATGGTAAGAATATGCAGGGGGGGTTCTCATGGGAGGAAAGCCGGGAAGCATGAGCCGAAGCACGTTTGTGTGAAGGTCAGTGGAAGGAGAAACACAAGTGGTTTGTCACTGGCACACACTAGAGACCACCTGGCCAGAAAGGACATGCCTGGCACATTGGGGAAACTGATGCTGCGCCTGGCAGAGGGAGAGGGCGGTAGTGGAGGGCTTCGGTCATCCAGGCTGTGCTGGGCTCGGGGTCAGAGGATGCCCTGGAGCCTGGGTGGTCTGTGCCCACGATTGCTTTGTGCTCTGGGAGGCTGTGGACACCTGCAGAAGCTGGCTTCAGTCTGGGGAGATCAGGCAGGGAGAGATCCCCCAGGGAGAATGGAACGAGGGCGGCGGGGGGGTTCAGGGTGGCAGGGAGGTTTTATCCTTGGCTTGGGCCTATGGGTACAACGTTGGCACTTATGGACGTCGTAAGTAATGAGAGGGCTCGTTCAGACTTCAGCAGTCTGGGATCTGCCCTCCCATGCCTGGGGGGATGGGACAGTGCTGGCTCTAGATGGTGGCCTTCTCCCTCCTGAGCCCCACCTGCCAGCATGGATGGGTCTGTTGGTGAGGAGCGAGCTCTTGGGGCTCATGCTGACCTGGCGGGTCCTGCCGGCTCTGAGCTGCCCCCTTGGGGGGTCAGGGCAGCCGCTGCCCTGCCTTCAGGACTCACCAATGTGGCGCTTCTCTCTCCTAGAACATCTCGTTGGCCTCCTCCTATGACATCCTGTCCACAAAGCCAGTTCTCAACAAGGTAATTCTTGTCTGGGAATCCTCGGCCTGATACTCACCCCTTCCCCTCAGGGTGGTGTGAGCTGAAGAATCGGGTTAGCGGCCACCCTGGGTTAGGTGGCTTCATTTTTGGTGTGATGGAGAGACCAGTCACTGAGGTGTGGCACCCTGGTTTGTTGGGACAAACTGGGCAGGAATTGCTTTTAGTCTACGCTCAGTAGGGTGGTGGCTGTTCTGGCAGTAGCGTGGCCATGTGGCCTGCAGGGGCTGTAGCTGCCAGTGTTGATAAGAACGGGGAGCCCCAAACCATGGCCATCGTTGGGGGGTGGGGAGCACGACCGTGTGGCACTCACACAGGGTGGGTGGGGAAGGGCTGAAGAGGCCGGGGGTGGGTCTGTCTGGTGCTTCTGTCTATAGAGGGTCACATTGGGGATTCTAGAGAGGCAGCTTGAGGTGGTGGGTGGGTAGAGCTAGCCTCAAGTCAGGAAGACCCCCTCCCCAGCTGTGTGACCCTGGGCAGGTCCCTCGTCTCTCTGCCTGGCAGGGCTGGGGCCCCCTGTTCCAAGGATGCCTCATTGCCCCTGTGAGAGTGAGCAGGCTGCCCAGTCTGGGGTTGTGGTCTGAACCGGCCAACGTGCTAAGGACACAAGTGGTGTTTCTTACAGCTCACAGTCTATACCACACTGATCGACGTTCCCAGTGACGTGTATGAGTCCTACCTGCGTGACTGCCCAGACCCTTGTATCGGCTGGTGAGGAGCAGGCATCTGGACTGTAGCAGGATCTCGGGGGCTCTTTTGCCCCGTGACTAGGGGAGCTCTGTGCAGGCAGGCCCTAGGACCAGCTTCAGAAGGCGCCTAGGACCCCAGGCTCATCCTCACTTCCTCATGCTTGTAGACAATCCAAGGAATTTACTCTAACGCTGATCCTCTGTGATTCTTTCTGAATTTGCCAGTAATTGCTAGGAAAATGAAGCAGTCCTTTGGCATCAAAGTCGCCGGCCTCTCCTAAATATGTGCCAGGCCTTGCTCTTAGATTAGGGCCCTCTGGGACCCTTGAATGGTGGGATGGGCTCCCACGGGCCAGGCCCATCCCACAGGACGCCGGCCAGCCCGCGGTCACACCAGAGCCTGGATCACCGCCCTGGAGGGGCGGTGGTCAGCCGAAAGAGATGGACGGTTCTGGGCTTTGCTCTTGGCTGAGCGACCACGCGCTTCTTTTTCTCCCCATTAAAATAAACACACTGTTGTGCAACACCGCCTTCTGTGGTTTCGGGGCGTCCCCGGGTGCCACGGTGCCTGGTGAGCGGTGGTGGCCTTCTCGATGGGGCTGTGGAAGGTCCCCACCGCCTGCAGCGACTGGCTGTCGTCTGCTCCAAATGCTTCTCAGTGGGCAGTATACTTTTATTCCAAAAATTCCCCCGCCCCTTGTTTTCCTAGCTTTCAATTATCAATGAGAAAGGTATACACCCACTGAGATCCTGTGTCTGCTATGATGCTGGGTTCACAGCGGGCATTCAGGCAGTGCTGACGTTGTACTCGTGTGTGTGTGTGTGTGTGCCTTGTGGATTGAGGGGGACCTGGTTTAAATCCGGAGCAGGGGTTGAGGACCGTGACGGGAATTCACGGAGGAGCATGGCTGTGATTGGCCAGCCCCCACCCCACCTCTGACCCTGGTATCGCCCGTTAGCTGTAGACGTCCAAGTCCATGGTTGGCGCGTCTCTCCTGGGGCCCCCAGAGCCTCCACTTTTGACAATACTGCACTGTGGAGAGGAGAGAAGAGGAGCCCCAGTGCTGGAGGGACAAGGACGAATTAGCACAGACAAAGATAAAATGGCCTACTCACCTCCTTTTTTTTTTGGGGGGGAACCCTGCACCCAGCGCAGCCGTGACTGTGTGGCCGGCCCAGTGACTGCTCACTTGGGACTGGACACACTGTGCCCTGCCGGCCCCCTGGGGTCCCGTGTGTCCACCTCCAGCCCCTTGGAGTGACTGGACCTCTGTAGCAGTGGCCACAGGTGGCTGCGTGAAGTGAGCGGCAGGTTGGGTCCCGCTGCCATTGCTGCCCAAAGTGAGCGAGGTCTGAGGACTCCACTCAGACCCTGAGGCCTTCACGCAGACAGCTCCAGGGTAGTTTGCTCTTTACTGTACAGGAAAGGAAAATCATCGCAGTCTCCCTCTGAGGCCACACAGCGCTGTGCATCGCATTGGATGGCTGGGTCTTAGCGGCCCAGGACAGCTCTGGTTCCCTTTGGGGGTGACGATGAACCAGACAGGAGAGGAGATCCTCCAGTGGACTGCGGCCACTTCCTGTCTCGTGGGCTATTTCAGCAGCTTCCCAATGGCCTCCCTGCCTCCAGGCTCTCCCCTCCCCGTCCACCCGCCACCAGGCGCCAAAATGACCTTCCCAAGGTACAGGCCTGGCCGTGGCACTCCAATGGCCCCCTCTTACCGCTGGGTCAAAAGCGAGATCCAGGCTGGCACCTCCCATGCTCCTCTGTGCCTCACTCCCTTTCCCCACCGCTGCCTCCCAGGGAGCAGCCTTTCTACAAGGAGTAAAGGGGAGGAAAGAAGGAGGAAGAAATGCCAGCAAAATGAACCCAAGCCCTTGGAGGAGGAGGGGGCGCCTCGAGACTCCTCTTGGGGGCCAACCTCAGCCTTTTGGTTTCCCATCATTTGGTTTCAGGCAAGCCGTGGCGCTCCTTCATTCACATTGTCGTCCTCGGCTCTGTTCTTTCCTCGGCTCTCCACTCTTCTCTTCATCATATCAATCATTTCTTACAGCACTGGAGCACAGTTGACTTACCCATTCTCCAGCTGATTGGCATCTATTCATTTCCAATTTGCTACCCCCCAAAATGCAGCTATAAATATTTTGGTATTTATAGAGTCTTTCTTTTGGTCAATGACCAAATGTCTAACTGTGACATCTCTGGGACAAATATGAGTATTTAAGTCACTTTATTTATAACTAGAGATTATTAATTTACATAAGTAGAAATTTGCAGCTCCACTGGTAATGCATTAGCACACCTGTCATGCCACAGCCTCTTCAATGTGGACTATTACCATCTTTTGGCATCTTTGACAATTTGTTGGAGGTGAGGTGAAACCTCAGGGGTCCTTTAATTTGCCTTTCTTCTATAAATGATTTGGGGCATTCTTTCATATGATCAATCGTTAGGAGTTTGCAATTCTTTTGATAATTTTGTTCATATCCTTTAACCACTTATCAGCTGGGGAATGGCTTTTGGTCTCACGTATTTCTAGTTATTTTCCATATGTCTTGGATAACAAACCCTTATTAGAGATGATGGATACAAAGGGTTTTTTTTCTCAGTGGACCATTTCCCTTATCCTAGAAGCATTCATTTTTCTTGTACAAAAGCTTTTCCAGCACATGTACTCAAAATTATTTGCTGTATTTTTTATAATTCTCTTTTTTAGTGAAGAATTCACCTCCTTACTCACACCTGCATATCATCTGCTTCTCTTCTAATTTTTTAATTACGTTTTTTTCAATATACCAATCACGTATCCATTTTCAATTTGTTGTGGAATGTAGTATAAGATGTTACTCCAAACCTAATTTCTGCCAGACTAATTTCCAGTTTTCCCAACAGTTCTTATCAAATAGTGAGTTCTTTCCTAAGAAATTCATGGTTGCTGATTTACTGAGCCTCCAGTTAATGAGTTCAATTATTTCTGATTCTGCCTTATCTCCTCTGGACCATTGATCTACTTTTCTATCATTTTTAGCCATTACCAAATTATTCTGATGACTTGTTTCATAATCTAGTCAGAGGTTCTCATCTCCCTTCCTCTTTGCCTTACTTCATTACATCCTTTCGTAACTCAAAATCCTTTGCTCCTGTAAATGAACTTGTTATGAATTTGTCTAGTTCTGTAAAGCAGACCCGTTGGCACTTTGATTGGAATGGCACTAAATCTGTCAATCAATTTTGATTGCATTGTCATTTGTATTATATCGGCATGTCCTAGCCATGGACACTGAGTATTCTTCCAATGATTTAAGCTGATTGTTGTTTCTTTAAGGAGCATTTTTCTCATTGAATCCAGACAAGCATTGAATTTGGAGATTGAATCCTGGTATTTTATGATTTTTAAAGGTATTTTGAAGGGGACTTCCCTTTTTTATCATTGTCTCTGTCACCTGAAGCCTTTCACAATGTTTCCAACTGACCTTGCCTCCTCTCTCATGACAATCCACCACCATCTCTGTGCCTTAGAATCTGTAGGTTTCTTCAAAGCTCAATTTGCACATCACCTTCCGTGTGAGGCCTTCATTGCAGTCATGTGTTTGTTTTTTATATCTTTATGTGTCTGAGTGGTCCTCCCCACCTGTCCTGGAATGTAAGCTATTTGAGGGCAGGACCTCTTTGACTTTGATCTTGCATCCCCAGCCCTTAGTATGGTGCTAAGCATGAGCTACTGAAAGATGGCAGGTGTGAGAGGAAGCACCTTATCTTCCTACCTTTGCTCAGAGGCAGCTGGTGGCCCAGGGGAGAGAGCCCTGGACCTGGGGTCAGGAGGATCTCAATTTAAAGCTTCTAGCTGTAACCCTGGGCAACTCACCTAACCTCAGTTTGCCTCAGTTTCCTCAACTGTAAAATGGGGATAATAACTCCCACCTCCCAGTGCTGTTTGAGGAAGCCTTTAGCACAGTACCTGGCACTCTAAAAATGCCTATTCCCTTTCCTTTTCTCAAAACTACTCCAGCAAGGGTTTATTAAGGGCACCAGAATGAAAAATAATCAAGTAAACCAAGGGGATGCTACATTTTTATTGTATTTTAATGATCTTAAGGGGGAAAAAGAATATATTTAAGTAGAAAGAGGAAGGAAGGAGATGGCAATTGACATAATTTTCAATTTATGTGGAAATCTCACATAAGCAGTGTTCGGTGACAAGACGGCAGACAGGGAGGAAGGGATGGGGAAGTGGGCTACATAGGAACCTCATTTTCATCTGAATCCGAGGAGAGTTGAATATACACACAGAGAGAATCCAGCATTTTATTAACTCAACAAGGAAGGGCACTAGGAGAGGGGACCTGGGGATTAAGAGGGAGGGGCAGGTTCAGGAAAGGATTAGTCTTTTTTTTTTGCTTTTTTTTGGGGGGGGTGAGGCTATCAGGGTTAAGTGACTTGCCCAAGGTCACAGAGCTAGTAAGTGTTAAGTATCTGAGGCTGGATTTGAACTCAGGTACTCCTGTCTCCAAGGCCAGAGCTCTATTTACTGCACCACCTAGCTGCCCTGAAAGGATTAGCCTTAAGCAAAAGAAAATCCCTTTTTGGAAGTCTGAAGCATGAAGGAGGTGGACAGAGAAATGAAAGAAAGGTCAACAATCTATGAGCTAAGTCTAGGTGAGGGGAAGAGCAGCACATTGTGATACAATAGAAGCACAATGCATAAAATATAGATCATTAGAGATGAGCATATTCTTCAATATCTTCTTCTTTGTAAATGGGGTTGGGGTGGGGGTGGGGTGGAGAGGGCAAAGAGGAAATGGGATGAATTCACCCCTAGGACAGAGGAAGGTAGCAGAATGTATTAGGAAGCAGAATCTAACATGTTTATAAGAGATACACGTGAAACTTGAAATAGATTCAGAGTTAAAAGAAAGGTCCTGGGCAAAATATGATTTCAAATGAAATCAGAAAAATGAAATCAGCAATCATGTTCTCAGATAACATAACAATCAAAATAGAGAAACTACATTATGTTTAAAAGTACCATAGAAAATATCAACTATACATATGTGTGTGTGTGCGCGTAGAATGGCATAGCAGCTAAATACTTAAAGGTAAAGTTAATTAAATTAAAGGGGAAAATAGTAAAAATAAAAAAAGTTGGAGACTTTAATATTCCTCTCTCAGATCTATTAAGATCTAACCAAAAGATAAACAAGAAAGAAATTAATGACCCAAATAGCTTTTTAGAAAAGTTAGATTTATAAAAATACAAGCCATTCCCCAATTGATAAATGGTCAAAGGATATGAACAGACAGTTCTCAGATGAAGAAATTAAAGCCATCTATAGTATATGAAAAATGCTCTAAATCATTATTGATTAGAGAAATGCAAATCAAAACTACTCTGAGGTACCACATCACACCTATCAGATTGGCCAACATGACAAAACAGGAAAATGATAAATGTTGGAGAAGATGTGGGAAAATTGGAACGCTAATGCATTGTTGGTGGAGTTGTGAAATGATCCAACCATTTTGGAGAACAATTTGGAACTATGCCCAAAGGGCTATAAAAATGTGCATACCCTTTGACCCAGCAATAGCACTTTTAGGGCTATATCCCAAAGAGATCATACAAATGGGAAAAGGACCCACATGTACAAAAATATTCATAGCAGCTCTTTTTGTGCTGGCAAAGAATTGGAAATTGAGAGGATGCCCATCCATTGGGAATGGCTGAGCAAGTTGTGGTATATGAATGTAATGGAATACTATTGTGCTGTAAGAAATGATGAACAGGCTGACTTCAGAAAAACCTGGAAAGACTTGTGTGGTCTGATGCTGAGTGAAGTGAGCAGAACCAAGAGAAAGTTATACACAATAACGGCCACGTTGTGCGATAACTAATATTGATAAACGTAACCCTTCCCAGCGATACAAAGATCTAAGACATCTCCAGAGGCCTCATGATGGAAAGTGCCATCCACATCCAAAGAAAGAACTATGGAAGTTGAATTGCTATTTTTTTTTCTCTTCTGTTGAGTTTTGTTTCTTCTTTCTGATGGTTCCTCCTATTGGTTTTAATTTTTACTTACAACACCACTAATGTGAAAATATGTTTAATAGGAATGTAAATGTATAGCCTATATCAGATTGCGTGCCATCTTGGGGAGGGTGGAGGGGAGGAAGGGGGAGAAAAATTTTAAACTCAAAAGCGTATGGAAGTGATTGTTGATAAATCAAAATAAATTAATAAAATAAAAAAACATGTAAAAAAGTTAGACATGATTGTTCATGTATAATCTATATCAGATTGGTTACTGTCTTGGGGAGGGGGGAGGGAAGGGAGGGAGAGAGAAAATTTTGAGACTAAAAGTCTTACAAAATGAATGTTGAAAACTGTATTTACATGTAATTGGAAAAATATATTATTAAGTGCAAAAAAAGAGAAAGGAAAAGTTAGATATGCTAAATCTCTGGCAATTACTGAATGGAAATGAAAGGGAGTGTATTTTTCATCCAGTAGGGCACCTGTACAAATATTCTCCATGTATGTGGGCATAATAACCTCGCCAACAAGTGCGAAAAGCAGAAATATTTAGTGCAATGAAATTCTGTTCAACAAAAGGCCTTTAAAGAAAAGATTAAAACTTAATTGGAGTCTAAACAAGTTAATCCTAAAGAATTTCTGAGTCAAAAAATAATGTATAGAAATAGTAGAAAATTTTATCAAAGAAGATGACAACAGTGATACATCACACCAAAACTTTAGGGATATAGTCACAGTACCTGCGGGTAAGATTTCTCTCTCAAAACATGTTATTCAACAAAAAGAGAAATAAAATTAATGTGGCGTGCAACTGAAAAACCCAACAATTTAAAATACCCCCACTAAATGCCAAAACGGAACTTCTCAAGAGATTAATAAAAATGAAAGCAAAGAACCCATCCTTTGAACTGAGAAGTAAAATTATAAGCTGTGTTTTTAAAAAACTAATAAAGTATTTGCTAGTATCCAAATTGCCAGGATCAAAGATTTTAAAAGGATAAATCATAACAAAGAAATACAGGAAATAACTAGAAGCTAGTTTGCCCAATTATATACTAACAAAGGTGACAATTTAAATGAAATGGATGAATATCTACAAAAACATAAAATACCTAGATTACTAGAAGAAATAGAGAATTTAAATAACTCAATGTCAGAAAAAGAAATTGAATAAGCCACGAGTGAACTCCCAAGGGAAAAAAAATGGGACCAGATAGATTTATAAGTAAGTTTATCAAGAACAATTCCAATTTTATATAAATTGTTTGGAAAAATAGGAATTCCTTCTATGATACAAATAGGACTAAACCAGGGAGAAACAAATCAGTGAAAGAAAGCTATAGACCAATAACCTTAATGAATATTGACACAAAGAGTCAATAAAATATCAGCAAAGAGGCTGTATGGCAGACAGCAATGAGGTGTGCATCACGACCTTGTAGCGTTTTGCAGGACACACAGAGGAGTTCTTTCCGAAGAGCAAAGCTGCCACAAAGGGATGGTCCTTAGGGAAGGATGACAGATGCCAAGAGAGCAACATGGGGGCCCAGCCTCCATCGCTCCTTGCTCCACGGGCGGCTGAGGATTCAGACATGCAGCAAGACGTGCGCTCTTGTCCAAGGCTGATGAACAGCTTACGGCTAAAAGAAAGACATTAATAGGAAGCCTCCCCATCCTCTGTTAGGCCAGGCTGCAATCTCAGGAGTCTGGACAGGCCAAATCCTGCTCCCGCCCATTTTGAATGGCCTGTGAGCTAAGAACAGGGTTGTTTTTGTTTGTTTTTTACAGTTTTAAGTACAATCAAACCACTTTAACACGTTAAACTAATCTTAGCTCTCAGACCATACCAAAGGAGGGGGCAGCTGGATTCGACCTGATGACTTTAGTTTACCAACGTCCTCATCTAGACTACCAAAATCATGTTATTCTCTAAAGTGTCTAAATCAAAAGGAAGGGCAGGGCCCCAGGAAGCTTAACTTTAACTGTGCTACAGCGAGTGACCCGGGCATGGGACAATGCCTGGTCTCCAGGTCAGTAAACCCTACCTAGCGTATATACATCCTAGGGTTGGGGAGTGATCAGTTTTCACCATCTCACAATCCACTCCTCTGGTGCCAGCACCCCTTCATACGAATGAAAAACTCTCTGATTTTCACTAGCTCACAGATCTATACTAAGGATTCAGGGTTGGCTTCATATTAGAAAATTATTAATATAATTACCATATTAATAGCAAAGCATCTGCCTTTCTCTAGGATTGGGATGTAAGCTGATCTTTTCCGATCCAGTGGCCACTGTTGAGTTTTCCACATTTGCTGGCATATTGAGTGCAGCATTTAACAGCATCATCCTTTAGGATTTTAAATAGCTCAGCTGGAATGCCATCACCTCCACCAGCCTTACTGTTAGCCATGCTTCCTGAGGCCCACTTGACTTCATTCTCCAGAATGTCTGGTTCTCCTCAGTAACCACACCATCCTGGTTATCAGTGATGTTAAGACCTTTCTCCTGTGGTTCTTTTGTGCATCCTTACCACCTCTTCTTGATCTCTTCTTCTGTTAAATCCCAATCATTCCCATTTTTGCATGCAACATTCCCTTGGTATCTGTGATTTTCTTGAAGAGATTTCTTGCCTTTCTCATTCTATTTTTTTTTTGCATTACTCAGGTAAGAAAATCTCCTTATCTCTCCTTGCTGTACTTATTTGTACTTATTTACTGCATTTATTTGAGTATATCTTCCCCTTTCTCCTTGAAGCCTCACCACATCACCATTTTGCTTTCTTGCTCTTCTTTTTCTTTGGGACGTTCTTTGTTGCTGCCTACTGTACGATATTGCCAACCTCTGTCCATAGTTCTTCAGGCACTCTTCTCTCTGATCTAATTCCTTAAATCTATTCATCGCCTCCGCTTCATATTCATAAGGGATGTTGTTTAGGTCCTACCTACACGGTCTGACGGTTTTCCCTACTTTCTTCAGTTTAAGTCTGAGTTTTGCAATGAGAAGCTCATGATCTGAGCCACAGTCAGCCCCAGGTCTTGCTCTGACTGTGTAGAGTTTCTTAACCTTTGGCTGCAAAACACATAATCAATCTGATTTCAGTATTGAACATCTTGTATGTAGAGCCACCTTTTGGGTTCTTGAAAAAGAGTGTTTGCTGCAACCAGTGAGATATCTTGACAAAACTATCAGTCTCTGCCCTGCTTCATTTTGTACTCCAAGGCCAAACCTGCCTGTTATTCCAATCATCTTTGGATTTCCTGTTTTAGCATTCAATCCCCTATGATGAATGTGCCATCTTTTTTTGGTTTTATTTCTAAAAGATGCTGTAGGTCTTTGTAGAAAGGAACTCTGCAATTCCCTGAACTGTTGTTCAGTCTGCTGTTCCTCTTTTAGTTCTGGAGCCAGTTCCTCATCTATCATCCAAGACACATACATTGATGGGCGACCATTACAGACCAAGTATCTAAGGACATACCAAAATCTGGAAAGAGATGCTTTTCACCCACTTGAATTTTTTTGGGGGGAGGCTAGGCAAAGGGGTTAAATGACTTGTCCACAGTCACACAGCTAGTAAGTGTTATGTGTCTGACACCCACTCGATGTTTCTTTTTCTTTCTTTCTTTCTTTTTTTTTTTTTTTTGGCAATTGGGGTTAAGTGACTTGCCCAGGGTCACACAGCTAGTAAGTGTCAAGTGTTTGGTCTGAGGCCGGATTTGAACTCAGGTCCTCCTGACTTCAGGGCTGGTGCTCTATCCACTGTGCCACCTAGCTGCCCCCCCACTTGATGTTTCATGTGTGGATGGCTAGACTAGGCTCTTTGGAATGGTCAAAGATTTTGCCTAGGAGGTTCTGTGACAGTCCAGAGCTTGGAACCAGCATGATATCATCTGCAGACAGGAGGCTCTGGGGCACCTCACCATCTCTAGGGAATCCTTCCCCTTTGGCCCTGGTTGGGCCTCTAAAAGCTATGTTTTCTTTAAATCTGTTTTATCCTTCACTGCTTTTCTTTTTTTATGAGGCAATATTGCTCATAATTTTCATCTCCCTCTCTGAAAAATTTTTTAAACTGATTTTCTGGAAAAGACAGCTAGGGCCCAGAGGCCCAAGCGTAGGCTCATTTCAGCAGTAGAGTGGCTGGAAGCCAAGTAGAGTAGTTGATCCAATGGTAGGGGTAGGTGGTGGATATCGTTTGTGAGAAGGGACCCAAAATATGAAATAGTTTTAGAAAGAAATGTATTAGGTCATTTGGTAGAGGAAAGCAAGCCAGAAAGGAGGTGTGGCTCTGGAAGGTTTACATTAAATAGGATTTAGATATAAATCCCTCTGACCCATAAGCCAAAACCTAAGCTTGGGCAGACCCATCACAAGTTCTGAGTGTGTAACCCAAAACATGAATGCTTTGGGTGGATCCAGACCTGGGGGAACCTGGAATACCTTGTAGCCTTCTCCAGCATTTAGACAATTACTGGGGTGGGGCAGCATTCTTTAATCACCTAGATTAGGTTTAATAGTATAATAATTCTTAAACAATATACTAAATAATTTTTCCCACATGGAGTAGGGATTCTTCTCCTATAAAGGAAAGACCCAGAGACTTCTAAGCCCAAGTTGAGGAGAAAGGAAGAGGATGAAAACAGAAGTTGTCTTTGTTTCTTTTTTAACATTAGAGTAGTCAATTCCTCTTGGCTATTGGCCAGTTCTCTGACACAAACTCTTCCCCGTGACAAAGCGAGTGTTGTGTCATCTCAAAGCAAGTCTCTGAGCACTGAGACTTGTGTTTTTATGTATGTTTCATTTCTAAAAATTTCTTTTTTTCCCCAATAGTAATTTATTTTTTTAACATTCGTTCTTTTATTTTTTATTTCCAAATTCTCTCCCTCCCCCTTGCTCCTCTCCCACACAAACAATGTAACACCCTTTATTTGTATGAAGTCATGCAAAACACATTCCCATATTAGCCATGCAAAAATTAAAAAAACTAAGAAAAAGAAAGACTGTTTCTAAAAATTTCCCATCCCCTCTCCCATCCCTTGCAAGCCATGCTGTGTAACAAAGATTTTTTTAAATTAGGCATGATTTTTTAAAAATTTTATTTAATTTTCAGTTCCAAATTCTCTTCCTTCCTCCACCCCTCCCCCACCCACTGAGAAGGCAAGAAATGTGATACCCATTACATACATGAAGTCAAGCAAAACACTTCTGCATTAGCCATGTTCTGTGGGGGAAAGAAGAAGGAAAAAAGAAAGAGAAAAAATACGCTTCAATTTGTACTCTGCATGCATCAATTCTCTGTCTGGAGGTGGATAGCCTTTTTTATCATGAGTCCTTTGGAACTGAGTGGGTCATTGTGTTGATCAGAGTTACTAAATCTTTCACAGTTGATTCTTTTGCAGTATCTCTGTTATTGTGTTCAATGTTCTTCTGGTTCTTCTTAATTCACTTTACATCAGTTCATAGTAAGTCTTCCCATGTTTTCCAGGAACCACACTGAAGTGGAAGACATACAGTGCCCTAAGGTTTAAGAGGATATTGATGTTGCTTTTCTAGGAATTTGTGAAACCCCAATTTATTCTGTAACTTGAAAGGCCTCCTAGTCCTTTCCCCTTTATCTCGAACCAGTACCAAAAGAATTGCTTTTGTTTCCCTTAGCCGTAGGCTCCCCCTGTCCTCTAATCTTTAACCTACCATAAAGAATTCCCTTTGTCTCCCTTATCCTATGTCATAAGATCCTTTTAACCCCCACAAAACTTCTAAAATTATCTTGTAAGCAATCATCTTCCTCATCCTCTCCTAATAAAACTGTCCCCATCCCTCTGTAAGTGGCTAGTCCTCTTTTCAGAACTAGTCCACTACTTTTGTGTCAATGAAGCTCCCAATGATTACGGAGAAGGTCTAAGTGAGTTCTTTCACACCTGAATCAGCTCTCCCAACTCTAAACCTCAATGACACCCCGTCAGCATTTCTTTCAGCATAATAATATTTCATTACTTTTGTGCTTTAAGAAATGATACGCAGGCTGATTTCAGAAAAACCTGGAAAGACTCACACAAACTGATACAAAGTGAAGTGAGCAGAACCGGGAGAACACTGTATACACTAATAGCAATAATGTATGATCAACTACAAATGACTTAGCTATATTCAGAGACACAACGATCCAAGACAATTCCAGAGGATTCATGATGAAAAATACTATCCAAAGGGAGAGAAAGAGCTGATGGAGTCTGAATGCAGATGGAAGCATATTATTTTTCACTGCATTTTTTTCATAGTTTTTTTCTCTGGGTCTGTGTCTTCTTTCACAACATGACTACTATGGAAATGTTTTACACGACAGCACACGTATAATTATATCAAATTGCTTACCATCACAGGGAGGGGGAAGGTGAAAGAAGGAGGGAGAAAAATTGGAACTCAAAACAATTTTTGATTTTTACATGTAATTGGGAACGAATAAAGTATTATTTAAAATTTTTAAAAATAATATTCCATTACATTCATATACCACAGCTTTTCCCGCCATTTTCAGTTCCTTTTCCTTTGATCTCTTTTGAGTATAAACCTAGCAGTGGTATTGCTGGATCAATGGATTTGCACAGCTCTTTGATTTTTTAGGTATATATAGTTCTGCATTGTTCTTTAGAATGATTGGATCAGTTCACAACTCCACCAGCAGTGCATTAGTGTCCCTATTTTTCCATATCCCCATCAGCATTTGGAATTTTTCTGTTCTGTCATTTCAGCCAATCTGATAAGTTATGAGTATGGGATCTAGACCCCAAAAAGGAAAAACCTTGAACTTTCCCACAAGGCCAAATCTCTGGAGTTCCCCTGAAGCTTTAATCCTATCAACTGGCCTTTTATTGTGGCTATACCCAATCTCTGTTACCCTTAACCTAGCCCAGCCCTCTATTGTCTTCTCTCCCTATGGCCCCTGGCCATTTTCCACCCTTAATCCTAGCTAGGCTCCATTCTCCCTTGGCCACGTGGTGCTGGTCCCTTGCATTCTATTACCTCACTGTTCCCTCAAACTCCTTGGCCACTCCTAGATCCCTCTCACAGCCTTTCTGTTTATAAGGTCCATCTTGTCACCATTAAGGTGTTCAGATTCTTACAATCTAGCCAATAGCTCACTAACATTCAGACTCTTTGAGAGTCTGCCCAATATGATGGATGTTCTAAAAAAACTTGTCTTTGGCTGAAAGAAGGCTTGGGTTGAATTCTTTTAGACAGGACCCACGTGTTCTGATTTTGGGGTCCCAACCTAACATAAAAAGTTAAGGTCATAGTTGTTTTAATTTCATTTCTTTAATTATTAGTGATTTATATTTTTATATGACTATCGATAGCTTTGACTTCTTCCTCTGAAAACTGCCTGTTCATATCCTTTGACTGTTTATCGTTTGGGAAGTGGCTCCCATTTTTATAAATTTGGCTCAGTTCCCTATATATTTGAAGCATGAGGTCTTTATTAGAGAAACTTGCTATGAAGATTTTTTTTCTCAGTTTCCTGCTTTTCTTCTAGTCTTGGTTACATTGGTTTTGTGTATACAAAACCACTCAAATTTATGTAATCTAAATGACTTATTTTACTTCCTCTGAATCTCTACCTTTTCTTTGGTCATGAACTTAGTCCTTTCATTTTTAAAAGCAATTTGGAGCTGTGCCCCCAAAATCACAACACTGTGAGCCCCTAGTAGGTCCAGAAGCCCAAAGAGCTCAAAGAAAGAGATGAAAGTCCCATGGGTACTGTGTGGGACAGTGACCCCAACCCAAAGTAAACTCAGAGACTTCTCAAGGTGGAAAGCAAAGGTAACCTTTACTACAATCTCCCAAGATGGCTGAGACCCGAGTAACAGGGGCCGCCTTATAAAAGCAATTCTCCGCCCACTATGCAAACAAGTCTCCACCCACCACTATCCCTTACCCCCTTAACTGGGGGTGGGCTTGCATTCTGACTGGGAGGTGGGGCTTACATTCTAGGAGCGAAATTCAAAGACAAGGAAAGAGGCCAGGCAGCTGCCAAGGGCAAATGGCTCAGGTTGTGGGTGAGGCAGGGCTTATTCTTTCTGTTAAGTGCTTTAAAACAGGGTCTGAGTGGGGGAGGATTTTGAAAGTAATAATCAAGAATTATTGACCCTTTGAGGAGGCTTCACTTCTGAGAGTTCATTTCTCACACTACCTTCTGAACTCATTACCTTAATTACACTGGGAAGTCTTCACTGGGACATCCCATTCAGTACGAAAATATCTGTAGCAGCTCTTTTTGTTATAGCAAAGAACAGGAGATAAAACAGGCCCCCATCAGCTAGGGGATGGCTGCACCAATTGTGGTACAGGAATATGAATGTAGGGTTGAGGGACTGGATTTACTCAAATCAAATTTACCCACCTAAAGTCAGTGACAAGATGCCCAACCAATTTAATCACAGGCCAATCATAAATCCAATCATTTAGCACAATGTGCTAAAAGGAATGAATTGTGCAACATGTTTGGAGAGGCCAAAGAAGCTTGATCATACCCCAAAGATTGTCTATCAGTTATCAGGCAGGTTGAGAAGGGACAAATTCCAGCAACTGCAGCAAGGGAGACTTTCCAGGACACCCTTCAGGAGGAAGTGCTTGGGGTGAGTGTCAGAAGGAAAGACCTTAACTTCAGCCTCATCTAGGTCTCTCTTTCTCCTTGCCACTCCCATCTCTTCTTGGCCAAAAGAGAACCTTGGAAACTGGGAAGGGTCTGGAGGATGATGAAATTCCCAGGCTCTCACTGATGTCCTAGCAGTGTCCCTAGTTCAAAAGCCAAGACTCTATGGATTGGCAGATTCACTGTGCTTAAGGGGAATTTTTTTGAGCACCCCACAAATGAAAGCAAAGGAATTCCAGAAACCAGTTACCGTAAGAAAGCTGTGTGTACTTTCTAAGCTCCAGACTACTCTCCCATAGACTCTCTATGTACTTGTGGGAGAGGGTGGGGAGGGGTGGGGCAGATTGTATATACAATATATGTATATATATAATAATAATTTTCATATATATATATATATATATATATATACACACACACACAATATATATACAATAGTATGATCTGTTATTATTGTACCGTTATAGCAATTACCTTTTTCTAAAAGTTACTTAAGGCTGGCTGATTAAATAATTCTCAAGTGATCATGCACTGTGTGTGTGTGTGTGTGTGTGTGTGTGTGTGTGTGTGTGTAGCAAGGAGCACACCAGTGGGGCTTGAGCCAATTGCTGTGGAGAATCACTCCCAACACTTCAGGGGCGCCCCTAGAGTCCCGAGAGGAAGATGTAGCCAGTCTCATTCTGGAATTGTGAGGCCGGAGTTTGGCCTACATAATAGAATACTATTCACCATAAGAAATAGTGAGAAGGATGGTTTCAGAGTACCTTGGGAAGATGTGGGTGAACTGGTGCAGAATGAAGTGAGCAGAGCCAGGGGAACGTTTGCTACAGTAACAACACCATCAGAAGGAAAGTCAAGTCACCGATCAATGCAAAGACGAACCCCATTTCCAGGAGACCAAAGACGGTGTCGGCTGCGTTCCTCCTAACAGACTGGGGAGCAGCAGACACGTGGATCTGTTTTGCTTGTCTTACTATCTGAAGGATTTGGGGGAGGCTGGCTGGCTGAGGGTGATAGCAACGAGCTCGACAAAAAGAAGGGGAAATAGCAGAGGAATCAGAAGTTTTTAAACGCGCAGGAGAGAACAGAAGAAAGTGCGGAGAAGACCCAGGCAAGCAGGACAGCTCTGGAAGTGCCATGTAGAATCCACGCTCTCTATCGAAGATGCTTCTGGTCTCACATGTAACCAGCCTTTCCTGTTTGATTTAGTCCATGATATCCTTTTCTGTTGGACAACTCCTTTTATAGTCATTAAATTCAGAATAAAGCATCGAACAGTAAATGCACTTTGATTGACTGAAGGACCTTCACCTAGCAGTAGTGCCGCGTCTGTCAAGCCGTCCATCCACTGTGGAGAGGGCTGGCGTGTGGCTGGTATACGGAGGCAGACCTGGTTAGCAGCACTCGGGGATC
Source organism: Phascolarctos cinereus (assembly GCF_003287225.1). Lineage (NCBI taxonomy): Eukaryota > Metazoa > Chordata > Mammalia > Diprotodontia > Phascolarctidae > Phascolarctos > Phascolarctos cinereus. The sequence goes on along the minus strand of NW_027556402.1, from coordinate 2,736,282 downwards.
TCTGACTCCAGCTGTGCAGAGCCCAGTCGCCTTCACAGCCGGTTGATTCTTTCTCTTTCTCTCTTTTTAGGGTTAAGGGACTTGCCCAGGTAAGTGTCTGAGGCTGGATTTGAACCCAGGTCCTGCTGACTCCGGAGCTGGCGCTCTCCCCACTGCACCGCCTCGCTGCCCCTGGTCGGTTCTTCATTGGCCACCATGGATGGTGACCTCTCCACAGCCTCTCCACAGTCAGGTAAACCTTGAGTGACAAGCACATTATCTACCCTGAGCTTGTACTCTAAGCCTGGCTGGCAAGCCTCCCTCTGGCCTTTGAGGACCCAGTAGTCTCAACCCCACACGTCACTGAGGAGAGAACTTCAGAGGAAGCCTGGAAGCTTTTTGTCTAGAAATGTGATTCCACTCATCTAGGGAACTCCCGGAGGAGAAAACTCCCTCTACTGATGCCATTGCCTGCTGGCACCTTCTCTGCACTTGAGTCTTGCCTGAGGGCACTGAGGGTCCGAGTGCCTCGTCCAGGGTTACGTGGATGTGTCAGAGGCAGGACTCAGCCCTCCCGACTCCCCAGCCACCTCTCCATCTGCTACAAATTGTCTCTCACCCAATGTCAGTCCATGGTGCTCTCTAGGTGGGGTTGAGTCAGAAAACAGTCTCACCTCTATTACATTTTAGCAGTGTGTTGTGGGGGGAAAGCACACTACACACACCCAGAGCACCTGGGTTCAAACCTGCTGCCTTGCCTCGGCAATGGGCCCCGGGCCCCTCACGTGTCCAATGAGGCCGTTGGAATCGTTGGGATGGCCGTGTCTGCTCCTGCAGCCAGGCCAGCAGCAGGCTTGGCTGTCACCTCCTCCCTCCATCCTCTGTCCCCGTGCTCCTCTACTAGGGCAGAGGTCGGGAAGGACCATTTCCAAGAGACACCTGAGTCCTTATCTATGGAGTGGGCCAGCAGCTGCCCACGCCCTTTGTCTGGAGGGCAATGCTTTGGAGCCGCCAGCTCCCACCACGCCTGGCTTCTCTGGCTTTGATTGTTCCTACACCTGATGCAGCCTCACCACCACCTCTCCCCCATCATCACGCTGACTCCTGTTTCCACGAAACCAACTTGATCTTGAAAAACAACCTGTGTGGGCCATGACAGCACCACGTGCCTGAAGGTAGGTGTCTACTCAGTGACCTCCCATGAGCAGGCCAAATATCCCCTGAGCTCCAGAGTAGCCATGTCGATAAGGTCATGCCGATTACCCCCCATTCTGGAAAGAACGAGGTCAGGCAGGTCCGCCATTTTCAAATGCTGTTATGACATGATAGGAAGAAGGGAGCCCGGGCATCCCTTGTTTCCAGGAATAATGTTTATCATCCCCAGGGACCATAAGGTGGGGGAATCATGAACCATCTGAATCTAGGCCCAGTCTCTGGAGTTCACTCACCCAAGGAGAGCAAGGTACATAAATACATAGGTGAGGCAGAATACTGCAGTGGCTGGAGACCTGGACTTGGAGTCTGTCTGACCTTGGGAAAGTCACCTCTCTGGGGCTCAGTCTCCTCCTCTGTCAATGGGGGATGGGTGGAGAAGATGGCCTCACAGCTCCAAATCAATGACCCTTCAATAGCGTTCTTTCTGCCCTTCCCCACGCCAGCTGCCCCTTCACTCCTGGTTGAGGTGGGGTAGTTGGGGTGCTCCTCGCTCCCCATCACCCTGTCCAGTTTCTCCCCCTTCCTCCATCACTCTGTCACCCCTGGTCCTTGGAGGTTCATGCTATCATCTCTACCACCTGATCAAAATCTTCGTGGCTGTTGTCTATGACCCCCCGGTCCCTCCCCTTCCTTCCTTCATGAGCTCAGTCTTGGGCTTACAATCCTCCCAACGCCTGCCTCAGACAAGGGGACTTCAATGTGCGTGTTGTCTCCCCTTCAGATGCTTCAATCACTCACCTACTTGCCTTCCATGGGAGAGCCACACCCAAAGATGCTCATCCCCGGATCTTGCCCCAGAAAGGCAACACTTCCATGTTCAACACATCTGAAATCCCCTTATCCAGCCGTAAGCTCTTGGCTTGGACCCCTGCCTCTGCCTTCCCTCACATAACCCCACTCTCCATCCTCAGCTCCAGTCCCTTGACCCCTCGACTCTCTCCCAGGCCATGTCTCCTGCTCCGGCCACTCTCTCCCCCTCTTGACCCCTGGGTGAACCGAGTCAACTCTGCACTTCCTCCTCAGTTCTCTGGTCTCCTTATTTCACTGATTGCTCCCTGCCAAGCCTCAGTCTTGGGTCCCCCCTCTCTTTTGCCTCTTTTTCTATCCCTAACACTTAGCACAGTGCCTGACACACAGTAGGTACCTAATAAATATTGACTGACTGATTGAAAGTCCTGGGCCTACTGGAAAACATTGGTTTCTGGTTAAGATGGTGGCCTGAAAGGTCAAACTTGGCTCCCTGAGGAAGATTGACCAAAGAAATGACAGAAGGGCATTTTAAGGTTTGCAAAGCACTTTATAAAAGTTATCTCATTTTATCCTGACAACAATCCTAGGAGATAGGATTATTTTCCCCATTTTACGGATGAGGAAACTAAGACCAAGAGGTTAAGTGACTGGTCCAGGGTCACACAGCTAGTAAGTATCTCAGTCTGTATTTGAACTCAGTTCTTTCAGATTCCGGGTCAGGCCCTTTATCCCTATCTAACTGCCTCTAGCAATAGAATCAATGAGCTCCTCTGCCACATAAGACAGAGTATCAAATCTGCCCGTTGGCAAGCGAGGCCCTGAAAGCATCCTGGTGGTAGATACTAGATTAAAATGTAACTGGAAAACATTTAAGTAAATAAAAATACAATACAATGTAGATGATGCTAATTTGTGGTTTTCTAAGCCCACACAAGGGATGAAGGAGATGGGGGTGGGTCAAGTTCCCCTCGCCCTGGCAGGTGGCAGGCAAAGACATCAGGCCAAGATCAGGGAGCCCCAGGCTCTGGGGACACCCTGGGGTCATCTCCCATGGGGCTGTGCCAGAAGGAAGTAGACCTGGCCGGTACAACTTGGGGCGATCTTAGAAGGCGGTTGGAAGCTGCAGATTTCTGTAGGGAACAAGGCTTAGTTCAGAAGCTCTTGCCAGCTTCCAGCCCTAGACCAGGTCTCTGTGGCTTTTTCTCGGACCCACACATTCTTTGGGTCTAACTTCAGTCTCTATTTAAGTTTGAATCCTGTCTTCAAATGCCCTTTATTGATCACAATTTTGTTGTGCTATGGTCAGAAGGGTTTATTAATATTTTTACTTTTCTTTATGAGGTTTTTATCCCTTAGCACATTGTCAATTTTTGTAAAATGCCATGCATAGCTGAGAACACGCACATTCTTTTCTATTCCTGTTCAGTAATCACCAGAGATTCATCATATTTGCCTTTTCTAAAAATTCTATTCAGGCTCCTAAATTTCTATCGATTTTTTTATAGACTTCACAATCAGGATCTGATTTGATCCCCATAACAATGCTGTGAGACAGGTGCTATTGTTATCCTATTTTATAGATGAAGAAACTGAGGCAAACAGGGTGAAGTGACTTGCCCAGGGTCACACAGCCAGTAAGCGTCTGAGGCCAGCTTTGAACTTAGGTCTTCCGAGTCCAGGAAAGAGTCGGGTTTCTGCTTCTCTTTACAAAGAATAGGATGGAGCAGAAGGAATTGGTCGACAATGTCAGTTTGTACCTAAAAGAGCTGCCCCCTCTCTCTTAACAAGCCCAGACCCTAATCTCTCTGTCTTTGATTTCCCCCATCATCAGCCCTGGGATTACTCCCTCTCTGCCCCTGCTTCTTGTGAGACCTCTCAGAGTCCCCAGTGTCTTCACAGCCCAGCTCAAGGGCCACATTGTCTAGGAGGCCTTCCCCGCTCCCTCCCCCCAAGGTACTATCCCATCACGCACCCACATTGCCTCCTGGGCGAGTCGTCTCTGCAGCCCCAGCACCCGGCCCAGTGCCCGGCACGCAGCAGGCACTTACTAAGCAAGTCATTGGCACCGTCTAGAGAATGCTGGATTTGGAGTTCAAACGCCTGGGCCCGAGCCCCAGCCTGCCCTCAGTAGGCAGCCATCCATCTCCGGGCCTCAGTTTCCTCCTCTGTAAACACGGATGATAACGGTCACATTTAGCTGCCTTCCTCCCAGGGTCGTACAGAGAGTTTCTTCTTGGCCAGCCTCCCCATCTCCATGCAGACATGAGCTAGTATTCCTCCTTTGAAAAACTTCAGCTGCTTCCCCTCGGCCCCATCCCCCATGGGACCCTCCCCCTCCTACTGGGAAGCCTCAGAGAGGACCAAGTGAGGAACCATGGTGCTGGGGGCGGGGAGGGGCAGAGGATCAGCCCCTCAGCCTGGCTCAGCTCCTGATCTGAAGTGGCTTTGGGGGAATCAATATCTGCAATATCCTGTGCTCCAGCCTCCAGGGGAGGAAAGCTTAGGAGAGTGGACCAGAGGACCCTCAAGTGGGATCCTTACAGCTCCCAGCTGTGAGAGGCCTCCTTCGTCCCTTCTGCCAGAGATTCACCTGCAGCCCCTTTGCCCTTCCCACATGGGCTCCCTTCCCCCAGCTCTCCCAGCTGCCGGGCTGCCTGTCCATCAGCGACCAGGAGGATGAGTGTGGTCGCCCTGCTGAGCCCAGCAGCCCGGAGCGGCCAGAGAGCCCAAAGATGGCAGTGCTCTCTGGGGGCTGCCAGAGCTGCTCTGTCTGGTGCCTTCATCTTCTGCAGGAGCTGCAGTGGCCTGGAGTGGTGAAGACTTCCCTGAGGACCCAACCCCACACAGCTGCCAGCAGGTAACGGGGGGGGGGGGGGGGCAGGGAGCTGGGAATCATGGATGGGTAGGCTTTGTCCTTAGGCCCTGGGAATGACAGTAGGCTGTCCTGGGAAGGCCTCCTCTTGGGATGCCTGGCTCCTGTTCTGTGGGGGACCCTGGTGAGAGGAGTAAGTCATTGGGCAGGACTGAGTGTGGACCCTCTCCCTGAACAACTCTCTTGGCAGGGGTGAGATGTAAGAAGACTGGAAAGGCAGGAAGGGGACAAGCTGTGAGGTGCTTTCAAAGCCAGGTATGTTTTATCTTGGAGGGCAGAGGGAAAAGATCTTGGGGGGCTGCACGGAGGAAGGATTGGAGAGGGGAGACATTCAAAGCAGGGAAGTCAGTTATGAGATGATGTCAGTATTCCAGGTAAGAAGTGACGAGGACCTGGTGAAAGGGAGGTGTCTGTAGGAGTGAAGAGAAAAGGATCCATGGAAGAGGTGGGAGGGACATGCATATGGCGGATGAATGAGAGTAGGGATTGAAGACTTCTTCACTTCAGGGAGGGTGTCCTTAGTGGAAATAAAGCAGCTTAGAAAGATGGCTGAGGTCAGGAGGAAAGATAAGCTCTGTTTTCTACATGTTGAGTTTGAGGTGTCTGTGGTGGTGTGACTTCCAATAGTCAATTAGTGATGTCGGACTGGAGCTCAGGAGGGAAATTAGGGATGGAGATACAGACATGTCTATAGATAGATAAGCCGGGTGGGCGGCCCAATGGATAGAGCACCAGGCCTGGAGTCAGGAAGGTCAAGTCTGGCCTCAGACACTTACTAGTTGTGTGACTCTGGGCAAGTCACTTAACTCTGTTTGCTTCAGTCTTTTCATTTATAAAATGATCTGGAGAAGGAACTGGCAAACCATTTCAGTGTCTTTGCCAAGAAAACCCCAAATGGGGTCGTGAAGAGTAGGACACAATGGAAATGACAACAAAAATAGATAGCTATGTGAGAGTCATCTGCACAGAGTTAATAATTCTACCAATGGGAGCTGATGAAGGCACCGAGAGTATACAGAGGAAACGGTCCAGGACAGAGCCTAGGGGTCACCCACAGTTGGTGGGTATGACATGAAGATCTAGTGTTGGAGACAGAAAAGGCCAAACAGCTGGGAGGAGAACTGAGAGAGGTAAGCCTCATGAAAACATGCAGAGAAAGGAGCCCCAAGTAGAGGAGGTGGTCAAGAAGTCTTGTCCAAGACTGCAGAGAGGTCAAGACCACTGGATCTGGCCATTGAGAGAAAGGGGTTTACTTCTCTCTGTTCCCATTCAGTATTCTCCACAAGTCTATCACGTCTAGCTTTTTCTAAAATTCTGTTAGTCTCCTTTACTTTTCTCTAGGTTATTGTATAGTTAGATCTCTCTAGGCCTAAGAGGAGTCCCTCCCCCTCCCCCACTATTAGTCATTTAACTTTTCATTTGAGAGTTTGGGTCCTATGCGATTTGGTGCATAGATGTTCAGTATTGATATTAATTCATCATCTTGCTATCTTTTAGCAAAATGGGGTTTGTCTGTTTCTCTCTTAATTAGACCTATTTTTGCTTTGGCTTTGTCTGAGATCATGATTGCTATCCCTGCCTTCTTTTTCTTTTTTCGTTTTTTACTTCAGCTGAAGCAGAATAGATTCTACTCCAGCATCTTATTTCAATTCTATACGCATCTCTCTATTTCAAATGTGTTTCTGGTAAACAACATATTGTTAAACTCTGGCTTCTAATCCATTTTGCTGTCCTCTTCCATTTTATGAGTGAGTTCATCCCATTTGTATTCACAGTTATGATGGTTAACGATGCATTTCCCTTCATCCTATTTCCTTATACTTATCCTTCTCTCTTCTTTCTGCTCTTGTCCCCTCCTCAAGAATCTGTATTGCTCCTGACCATTGCCGACTTTAACTACCCTCCTTCTAATTTCCCTATTTCACAAGTTTCTCTTACCCCCTTTCCTGCCATCTTCTCTACTGGGTAAGATGAATTTCTGAATCCAGCTCTGGGTGTCTTTATTCTTTCCTCCTTGAACCAATTCATATGTGAATGAGGTTCAAATGTTGTCCAGTAACCCTCCCCCTGACACTGTACCCTCCATTGTACACATTCTTCCTTGCATGTCCCATTTATGTGAGGTAATTATCCTTTCTTCCTCTCCTTCCTCTCTCTTTCAGTCTATTCCTCTTTCCCACCTTTCCATTCTTCTTTTGAGATCATCCCAACATAATGAAATCTCACCTAGGCCCTCTTATTAGGTTCCTTCAAAGAGCCCCAGTGATCACAAAGTTCTGAGATGTAACATGTATCCTCTTCCCATATCTAGGCACATAAACAGTTTAACCTTATTTAATCTTTATGATTTCTATTTTGTATTTACCCTTTCATGTTTCTCTTGAGTGCTGTGTTTCAATGTCAGATTTTCTATTCAGCTCTGATCTTTTTATCAGGAATGCTTGAAAGTTTTCTATTTCATTAAATATCCATTTTCCCCTCTGAAGGAAGTTTTCCTGGGTAGATCATTCTTGATTATAATCCTATTTCCTTTGCCTTCTGCAACATCATGTTCCAAGCCCTCTGTTTCTTTATAGGGGTAGCTACTAAATCTTGTACAATTCTGACTGTGGTTCCATAGTACTTGAATTCTTTCTTTCTGGCTGGTTGCAGCATTTTCTCTTTGACTCGGGAGTTGTGGATTATGATTGTAATATTCCTGGGAATTTTCATTTTGGGATTTCTTTCAGGAGATGACTGATGGATTCTTTTGATTTCTACTTTGACCTCTGGTTCTAAGGTATCTGGGAAATTTCCCTTTTTAATTTCTTTTCTTTTTTCTTTTTTTTTTTGCGAGGCAGCTGGGGTTAAATGACTCGCCCAGAGTCACACAGATAGTGAATGTTATGTGTCTGAAGCTGGATTTGAACTCCGGTCCTCTTGACTCCAGGGCCAGTGCTCTATTCACTGTGCCACCTAGCCACACCCCCTTTTTAATTTCTTGAAATGTGATGTCAAGGAATTTTTTGTGATGATTGTCTTAAGATAGCCCAATGATTCTTAAATCCTCAGTCTGTTTTCTGAGTCAATTTTTCTTTTTTTTTTTGTTGGTTTGTTTTGGTGTCAGTTCTTTTTCCTGTGTGATATTTCACATTTTATTCTATTTTTTTTCAGCCTTTTACCTTTATTATTTCTTGATGTTTCATGGAATCAGTATCTTCTATTTGGCCAAGTCTGACTTTTAAGGAGTTAATTTCTTTAGTATTTTTTTACACCTCTTGTACCAAGCTGTTAATTTGATTTTCTTGCATAGCTCCCATTTCTTTTCCCATGTGTTTCCTCTACCTTTTCATTTGGTTTTTAAAATATTTATTTTTGCTATTTTAAACATTTCTTCCAAGAATTTTTGTTGGGTAGTGTCCAATTTGCATTTTTTCTTTGTGGCTTTGCTTGTAGATGTTTTTGAGCCATTGTCTTCTTCTGGGTTTGTGTCTTGGGCATCTTTGTCCCCAGAGTAGCTCTTTGTGGTTGGGTTCTTCTTCTGTTCATTCTTCCAGCCCGTTCACTGACTTTGCACTTTGTTAGTGTTGGGCTCTGCTGGCCTCTGAGAGGGCATGTCTGGCTTGAGCGTCTGCCTCTTTCAAGGCTCAGGTGGGGGGCCTGCCCTCCTGGTCTGTGTTCTCCAAGTTCCTGGCCTGGTTCGGGTCTTTTGGCTGCTGGAATCAGTCACTCTTAGCCTCCTGGAAGGTTTTGTAGAGTCAGAGTGACTGAATGCCAGCAGACCTCCCCTGTTATTCCTCTGCAGACATGAGCAGGACTAAAGGCTGGGACTGAGTCTCTGCTCTGCTCTTGGGTCCTGAGCCTCTCAGCTGGGGTTCTGGGACTTGTTCCTTGCTCTGTGCATAGCTGGAGCTTCTCACTGGTGACTGTGACCTCTCTGTCCCACCCTGGAACTGTGACCTGGGCCTGGGTAGTAGGAGACGGAAAGTCACCTGGAGATCCAGACCACTTGTCTCTGGTCTGGGTCTGTGACTGGGAACTGGGTAAAATGCCAGGTGATACCTGTTCCCACTCCTAGGTCTGACTCAGAGGCCCCCTGGGATCTCCTCCTGCCCTGGTGGTCAGTCTCAGGCCCCTGACTGTCCCCGGGAGCTAGTATGCTCCTCACCCTTCCCCAGTGTCCACAGGCCTGTCTTGTCTTCTGGGCTGGAAAAATGACTCCCTGTCCTCTTTCTGAGCTTTCTCTATCAGAATTTGGTCTGGTGCATTTTCTGAGATGTCGTGGAAGGGGTGTGTTGGAAGAGCTGGGTAGAAATGCTGACTCTGCCTCCAGGGATGTTGTTTTGACAGCTGAGTGGGGGTAGGAGAGGCTTGAAGCAGGCCGACCCACCATCAGGCTGCTGTAGCAGTCCAGGTGTGAAGTGATGAGGACCTGCACCAGGTGGTGGAAATGTCAGGGGAAAGAAGGGGGTGTACGTGGAGAGAGATCACAAAGATCAGACCACAGGCCTTGGCCACAGATTAGAGGTGGGGACAGGGGGATGAGACAGAGTGAGGGACTGAGGATAACACATGGGGGGGTGAGCCCAAGGGTATGGGGGGAATGCTGATGCCCTCCACAGTCATAGGGAAGGCAGGAGCGGGGAGGATTTGGGAGCAAAGATAACTCTCCATAACAGCTCCTTCCATGCTATGCATTCACTCTTTTCCACCAAAAGATAAAAGGCCAGTGCTGTGGGTGGGGGTGAGGGGCAGGGCCCTTTTCTTATGAGGCTTCTGTGTTTTCCTGAGTTGGGCTGGGTTCTAACTGCACTGAGGGGCCCACTCTCAGGCCACACAGGAGGCCAGGGATTGGAGTGAGGGAGTGAGGAAGGGACCACACGGCCACTGGGGTCAAGCCGTGCCCCAGCTTTGATGCCACTAGAAGGGACAGAAATGAGAACTAGATGAGGTTGGGGAACTGCTCACAAAGCCTGGCACAAAGCTTCAGCTTGGTAGTGCGGGGCATCCGTTTGTCATCCAGACCTCTGGGGAGGCGTTCCTCCTCTGCGTTCTCCTGCCACCTCTAGGGGCAAAGACAACCAAGTGAAACTGCAATATGGCGGCCATCCCCAAAGAGTGTCCAGGATGCATGACTCCAGCCTCCCTCTTCCTCCTCCTCCCAGACCTCTGCCCCCTCCCTTTGGAATGGGAGACTATTGCGATGCACAACAGCAGAGAGTGGGGGAGGCGGAAAAGCATTGGAGTCAGCCCCTCTCTGGGCCTCAGTTTCCCCATCTGTCAAGTGGGTGAAGGGTTGGACTCCAGGATCTCCAAGGTCATCGTAATGGTCCCCTGTTTTTGCCAGGGAATTTCTCTTATTTACCTCCTCTCTGCCCTTCTCTTTATCTTTGTTGTCCTCTCGCCTGCCCTAGACTAGGTTTACAGGGCTACCAGGCCCCAGATGTAGGGACAACCCTGGAGGAGTTGGCTGTGAATTGTCGTCATAGCAGATTCCTGAGTTTTCCTCCCCCAGACCCAGGTGCTTAAACCCAAACCTGAACGTTGAAAGAAAACAAAGTCCTGGATGTGAGTACCGCTTTTTACTTCATGAGCGATGGGGGGCTTCCCCTCAAACCAAGGTGGCCTTCCTCCAAGCACTGTTTTATGCCAAGTGTCTAGGAGCTACTGAAGGAGGAAGAGTGGGCAGGTGCATTTCATTCATCACTTTTCCTCAGTGCCATGTAGGCGGCAATCTCTGATTAATGAAGACTGGCTGGAGAGGTGCTAGATCAAGGTAGACCCGCTCATACATTTGTTTCTTCTCCCCGTCCCTTGTTTGGGAAAGGCGCAGGAGAGGGACCCAACAGAGAAGGTGGGCTGATTCCTGGGAGAACTCTGGAATAGGTCAATAAAGCAGTGGTTAATGGACATCTAGGAAGGGAAGCCATAATTACCAACAGCCAACCTGGTGTCAGCAAGCACAGGCCATGTCAGACTCACCTTTATTTCCTTTTTGACAGGATTGCTAAAGTAGCAGATGACACAGGTCACCTAGGCTTTAACAAATCTTTTTGTAAAATGTCTCATACTGTCCTGATGGAGGCAGCTGGGTGGTGCAGAAGCAGTCAGGTGGTGGGGTGGATAGAGCTCTGGCCCGGGAGCCAGGAGTTCAAATCCAGTCTCAGCCACTTACTAGCTGTGTGACCCTGGGCAAGTCACTTATCATCTGTCTAAGTTCTTCAACTGTAAAATGAGGGTAATAATAATATCCCCCTCTCAGAAGTTTTGTGAAGATCATTTATGAAATGCTTATAAACTGTAAAACATTAGGTAAATGCTAGGTATTATTATTGTGATGATATGGAGAAGATGGATTAGACGAATATATTCAGATGGATTCAGCACTGGCTGATGGCTGGGTTCGAGGAGTAATTACAGATGGCTTAATGTCAATGAGGCAGGAGGTCTCCAGTGGAGTGCCTTAGGGACATTGGAGGACTGGGTTCAGTCCTGGGCTCTGCTGCTTAAGAAGGACATTGATGAGCTGGAGACTGGCGAGAGGCAGCCAGGATGGGGGAGAGAGCTTGAGTCCATGTCATCAGAGGAGTAGTTGAAGGGATTGGACATCTCCAGCCCTATGTCATAGGAGGATTAGTGGAAGGAATTGGGCACAAGAATAGTCATCTGGAAGTATCTGAAGGGCTGACAGATGGGAAGGGATCAGCCTCATTGCTCCAGGAGCGTGGGGGATGGCCCACAGAGGCCAGTTTGGGGGAGGTCAGGAAAGCCTTCCTAACCATGGGAATTGCCCCACAGTGGGGCGGGCCACCTCAGAAGGTGGTGGGGGCCTCCTCTTTAAAGGTCTTCGGACATAGGCTGGACATCTAATTGTCGGGAATGTTATGGAAAGGATTCCTTTCACGAATGGGTAGCAATAAATTATTGGCCATTGAGGTCTCTTCCACTTCACTGGTTTTCCCAGTGATTTTGGCATTAAAATATCAGAGCATTTGCCTAAATCAGAATAAAAACTCCCCATGCCCCTTTCCCCTGAAGACCCCTGGGCTTCCTGCCTTGCCCATATAGTCATTCTGCCCTCCATGACAGCTCTACAGAATGGCCACAAACTGGTGGTGGTAATGAAGGGTCTATGCTAGGAGGGTGGCGGGGACAGGCAAGGGAGACATCAGGGGCCACCTTGGTGGCTTGGCTTTGGGAGATCAGAGGACCTCAAGGAGAGGCTGCTAGGAGCACAGACGGATCCTCCCAAGTCTTCCCCAGGTGGGTGAGCTCCCTCCTGTGCCAAGAGTCCTTTACAACACCCAGAAAGGCCAAGGAATCTGTTGTGTGGGAGGAAAGAGGGCAAGACTGGGCCGTGTCTCGGGGGCCAGCCCACACTGGCCTCTGCTGCCAGTGCTGATGAGCATCTGCAGGGGATGGCATATCTGGCAGCTGGGAAGCCCACGGAGCTGGTGGGCAGCAGGGATGGGTTGTGCCTGAGCCTTGGAACCAAAGGCTCCTGTAGACATCAGGCAGCCAACACAACGAAGAGCCAAGGAGCACCCCCTCTAGGATGTCGGTGCTAAGAACCGCTGGGGCCGTGCCGGACCCCTGACTCACAGTCGGAGGCACTCGGGATCACGTCTAGGAAGGCAGGCCGGGAGATACCAGCTTTGGCCATCCCTTAGAAGGGGCGGGCGGGCGGACACTTTGTGCTCTGACCCTGAGGACAGGGAGGGGGAAAGGGGAGAGGACGCGCTATGGTAGATGCAGGGGCTTAGACCGTCATCTGAGACCACAGAGTCACAGATCGTGAGCTGAGGAAGACCTTGGGGAATGTCTCGTCCAAGATCACTGTGCAGGGGAGGAAGCCAAAGCCCAGGGAGGGCGAGAGACTTGGCCAGGGTCTCCCTGGCTGATAGCGGAGAGGCTGGCTCGGACAGTGGGTCACTGAGGTAGGAGGAGCCTAAGGCGCGCCCCACAGTTTTGGACGTCCGTCCATCCATCCACGTTCGTTAAGTGCCTGCTATGTGCCAAGCACTGTGCTAAGAGCCAGAAACACAAGAAGAGGCAAGAGGCCCTGCCCTCAAGGAGCTTCCAATCTAAGGGAGGAGACCAGAAGCAAATAACTCTACACAAAGCCAGCTCTCCACAGGAGCAACAGGAAATGCAGTAGAGAGAAGAGGGGCTGGGAGGGCTTCCCTGAGAAGGTGGGATTTTAGCTGGGACTTAGAGGAAGCAGGGCGGTCTGTGGTCAGGGAGGGGAGGGAGAACACTCCAGGCCTGGGGGCGGCCCTGAGAGTGCCCTGGGCCCAGAGATGGAGGGGCTTGGAGCAAAGAGCAGGGCAGCCAGGCATAAGGAGAGGTAGGAGAGGCTGGTGACGAAGGGCTTTGAATGCCAAACAGGGCATTTCCTAGGCGGTCCTGGAGGCCGGAGGGAGCCATGGGAGGTGACCAAGTAGGGGGATGACATAATTGGACCCGTGCTTCAGGACAAGCATTTTTGTGGCTGAATGGAGGATGGATTGGAGGGGGAAACACGAGGCAGGCTGATGACCAGCAGGCATGAGTTGACAGGCCCTGCCCCTGGGCTGGGACAGTGTCAGAGGAGAGAAGGAGGGTATTTGAGACATGCTGCAAATATGGCAATCCACAGGCCTTGGTAACAGATTGGCAATGGGGGGGGGAGCTATTGAGAATCCAGGATGACTCCTAGGGGGTGTGGGTTATCCCCGACAGTGTTAGGGAAGGGGGGCTTCGGGAGAGAGAGAATGAATTCCATTTTGGACATGTTAAGTTTAGGGTGTTTACTGGACATGTTGAATTTGAGATGTCTCTGAGGCTTGAAGGAGAAACCAGAGCTCAGGAGAGATGCTGGGTACAGGAGTCATTTACGAGGAAATGTGTCTTGAACACAGGGGGCCGATGGTGGATGGCGGGTGGCGGCAGCAGTAGTGGCAGTGATGGTGATGGTGGTGGTGGTGGTGGTGGGAGATAGGCAGAGGGACCAACAGATGGACAGACAGAAGCAGAGAGAGATATGGACCCATGGACCCAGGACAGACTGGGGCCAGGGCTAGGACACGGATGATGATTTGGGCAAGAGGAGAAGGACAGAGCAACATGATGGACATGGTGCAGACAGGCTCCAGGACCCATCCCTTCTTGGGCCAACAGTGTCCATGCAGATCGAGGAGGTCTTTGAGTTTAGCCACAAAGAGATGAGCTGTGAAGGGCTGGGAAAGGAGTGGGAGGGGATAAAGTGAAGCCACTGAGGATGGATGGCTTTTTCTAGGTGTCACTGTTAAAGGGATCATAGGTATAGGATGAGGTTAGCTTGAGGGGATGGTAGGGTCCGAGGAAGGCTATTGAAGAATGGGGCCGATCTGGCCTGGTCTGAAGCCAAAGGCAAGGGGCCATTGGAAAGGGAGAGATTAAAATTAGGCTAAGAGAGAGAAGGGGTTGATGGGAAGGGCAAAGGGAACGAGGGCACACATGGAGGGCTTGGTTTTGGCAGGGGGAAGAGTCACCTCTTTCAAGACTAGACCAGACGAAAGAGCTTGGGGGGCTGTGGAAGGGATTTGAAGTGTGCGGCTGGGTAGAAAAGGGTCTCCATATTTTCAGTGACAGAAGGCAAGGCTTTCTGCTCAGGAGCGTGGGTGGCGTGTAGGTGGTTAGAAGCTGAGTCTGGACAGGGAATGGGCCGTGCCATAGGACAAGAGGGAGAGACTGAACTGGTTAACTAAAGGTTGGAGTCTTTTGAAGGAAGAGAGTGAACCCAAAGCCTGGAAAACCAGGGAAGAGTGTAGGGCTGGAGGTAGGAGTGAGGAAAGACTGGCTTTAGGAGAGGGCACACAGGGACAGCTGGAAGGACTGAAGGTAGTGGTCAAATAGAGAAATTGTGGAGTAGTGCACCATGGAGATAATGGCCAAGTCCAGGCTATGGCCATCCCTGCACGGATGGCTGAGGTGGAGAGGAGGCGAAGACCATGGGAACTGAAGAACTGGTGAGCAAGGGTAATTTGATGGATCAGCAATGTAGACATTGGTGTCCCCAAGGCTAACTGTGTGGTTTGGGATGGAGGGAGTGGGGAGACTGCAAGGTAGGTAGTCCTTGAGGAAGGAAGGAGAATGGGGCTAATGGGGTCGGCAGCCACTGAAATCAGTGTCATATGGCTGGAGGTGAGGGCCAAGAGCTGGGTCAGTCCCTCTCCAGTACATCCGGATAGGTGATGGGAAGTGGGACGGTGGCAGGGGAGGGTCTGGAGGTGACCATGGGAAGCAAGAAGCAGCCTCCCCCTCCTCCTCCTCCTCCTGGCCAGTGGACAGAGGGCCACGAGCAAAGGGACGTCCAGTGCTGGAGAGGGTGGTGGCACCTTCTGGAGAGAGTCAGGTTTCTGTCATTTGGAGGAACTGGAAGGATGACAGAGAAGAGGTCTACTGTGAAGAAGGATGTTTGTTAATGAGAAAGCAGAGTGGCAGAGGGCACAATGGAAGGGGAGGGTAGTGTGAGCTCGGGCCCTCCAAGGGACGGAGCTGGCCTGGGTGGGCAGAAGAGACTAGGGGATGGGACAAGGCCAGGGAAGGGGCCTTTGGTAGCCTGTGCTACCTGAGAGGGATGTGGATGGATGAGGCCACAAAGGAGGAGTGAAGGGTTAGCACTCGCCAGGAGGGGCTGCTGCCTTGTCCTCTGGAGAGGAGCAGGGGGTGGGAGGCGTTGGGGGAGGTCCTGGGAGGGGTCCTCCATCCTCGGTGGAGGAGGGCCCCGTGGGGACTGTTCTCTAGGAGAAGACCTTGGGCCTCATCCCCCAAACCCAGCCGTTCTCCCCTCCTCTCTCGCCTCGGGTCCTGGTCTTATATCTACTCCAGCTCCTGACTTATTTGAGTAGGTCAGCTGAGGAGCAGGTGCCCCTTCCCTTTTCACAGCCTCCTCAACCTTCTGCCTCAGCAGCAGACAGGATGGATCAGGTCGGTACCCAAAGCAAGACCCCCAGGGCCACAAGACCTCCTCAGCTCTCCCCTCCTGACCTGGCTGTCCGTCCACACAGTGGCCACGCTAACCCAGGCCCTCCTCACACCAGCTGGGCTATGACAGCGGCCCTGCTTGGCCCCCCGCCTTTGGGCCCTTGCTCTTCAACCTCTCCACCGCCCAGCGGCCACTGAGATCCCTCTGCATGTCCCATGACATCATTGCTCCACTTTGCCAGTAGGGTAGAACATAAATCCTTTTATTTGGCTTTTAAAGTCCTGGGTCTACTTCTAGCTTTGTTACCCAGGACTTTTCTCCTCTCACACCTTGGCTCTAACACACACAGGCTACTTCTCTCTCTCTCTCTGTCGTCTCTTTGTCTCTCTGCTGTCTGTGTCTCTGTCCTCTCTGGTCTGTCCGTCTGATTCTGTCTCTCTGCCTCTCTGTTTCTCTCTCTGTCTTATCTAATCTTGCTTGGGCAGGGTTTTTACCTTCTGCGTTAAGTCTTGACTCCCCTTCCCATTCTCTCTGCCACAGTTTTCATTTCTTCTCCATTTTTTTTCTCAAACGCTCATTCCATTTAGACAAACATGTTTAACTCTTGCTTGCTTCATCTTTCCCGAGCATTCCAGTGCAGAATCTCCACTGCGCTTTCCTCTGAGATATTCTGGAGTCATTCTCTTCTATATCTGTGTCTTCAGAGACCTCCCCCCCCCCCCCCCCCCCCGGCCAATATCTCAGGAGGGTGGGGTTCTTTTGTGGTCTGCCCTTTCTCCCAGGGACTTGGTGTGAGGGTTGGCCTTCGTGGCCCTTTTGGAGGCAAGGGCTGGCTGGTCCTGTTGCATCCCCTTGGGGTGCTGAGGGTTGTGTTATTCCGAGTTCTGGGGACCTTCAAGCTTTCGGAGCCCCCAGAAGGGTCTGATCCAGGGCGGATTGCTGCCCTCTGGTCTGAGCTCGAGGAGATGCTGCTGGACTCTGCCCCTGCCAGCCGGCTGGACTCTGCTGGTTCAGTGGCAGAATTCTGGGCCCCCCTGCGGCCCCCACCCTGGTTACTCCTCTGAGGGCTCGGCTGGACGTGGGGAGTGAGACCCTGCCCTGTGCCTGGGCTTTGAGCCATGCTGCTGCCGCTGGTGGTGGTGAGTTCTGATCTCTGTTGTCGGTACACTGCCCCGTGCCTCCCTCCCGGGAACGCAGCTGCCCTGCACAGTCAGTCCCTTTCTCAGCCCTCCCTGGATCTGGGGTCTAGAACTGGGCGGTGGGTGATGACGCTGTGTATTGTGCTCTTGCCCTATCCCCGTGGGGCCGCCTACAGATCTCCTGTGATGATGTGGGCTAGACAAAGGACTTGTGAGGGTTTTTTTGGGACTTCCTCAGGGTTCGATCTGGTGCATTTTATAGATCTGTCTGACGGAGAGGGCTGGTGAATGGGAGCTCAGCTGCATCGCTTCCTTCTCCTCTGCCATCTTGGCTCCATGTCCCTTCCCACTTGTTATTTTCATTGATTCCCTTGAGATTTTTCACTTTTTGTTCCTTTGGATGAATTTTGTTGTCATTTTTTCTTGCTCTACAAAATGAATTCTTTGGTAGTTTGATTGAAATGGCACCGAGTGAGTCAATCAATCTTGGTAATATCGTCATTTGTATTACACTGGCTCAAGCTATCCACGAGCGATTAGCAGTTGTCCAGCATTTAGTATTTCTTTATTATTCTCCAGTGACATCTTTATTTGTGTGGGGTGTTTTGTCATTGTATTTATAGAGTTCCTGTATGGGCCTTGGCAGGTAGACTCCCAAGTATTTTATGTTGCCTGCAGTTAAATTGAATAGAATTCTCTTTCCATCTCCTTCTGCTGGGCTTTGTTGGTCATATACAGAAATGCTGATGGTTTGTGTGGGTCCATTTCGTATCCGGCAGCTTTGCTAAGCTATTATTCCAACTAGCTGTTCATTGACTCTCTAGGCTTCTCTAAGTAGGCAATCCTATCATCTGTAAAAAGTGATAGTTTTGCCACCTCTTTGCCGATACTTTCAATGTCTTGTCTTATTGCTAGAGCCGGCATTTCCAGGACCATATCAAATCGTAATTGTGCTCATGGACATTCTTGATTCACCTCTAATCTTTTTAGAAAAGCTTCTGGCTTATCCCTCTCACAGACAATGATTTTAGATGATAGGGACAACTTTTCATTTTAGGAAAAGCTCCATTTACTCCCACGCTTTCTAATATTTTCAGTAGGAGTAGCTGTTATATTTTCTCAAAAGATTTTTTCAGCATCTATTGAAAAATCATATCGTTTTTGTTGGGTTTGTTATTGATATGATCACTTATGCTTACAGTTTTGTTACTGCTGAACCAGCCTCGCATTCCTGGTATAAACCCAGCCTGGTCAAATACGTTGCGTTTGCTCTTCGGGAGGCGTCCTCTCCTTGCTAGTATTTTATTTAAAATATTTGCATTTTTTAATTTAAAGAACTTAGAGAAATTGGTCTATAATTTTCTTCCTGTTTTTGCTCTAGATTTGGGCTAGAACATTCCTGGGGGTTTTCATTTGCGGTTTTCTTTCAGGAGGTGACCAGGAAATTCTTCCAGTTTCTACCGAGGGCGGTTTGGGTGCTGTGCAAGTGGCTGGTTTTAGTGCATTTGTTTATTTCCCAGACACTTAGCAGTGAAAGGGAAGGATGACCTAGCCCAAGGGCTTGAGAGGGCACCAGGGTCAGTGGAATCCTTGCCACCCCCTCCCCCACCTCCTTTAAGGCTAGGGACCCCTTGAACGCATTGGAGGACGTGACTGCTGATGGGGTCTATTACACGTGTCCATTCCCTAATCACAACTGGGCCCATGCCATAGCAAGACCATCCTTTCATTCCGTCCTGCTCCCTGTACAAGCTCTTCCTGACCTTCTCTTCTCTCCTCATATCTTTGCCCCGTCCCTATCCATGTCAGTCCCTGTCCTAGTCCCTCCTCCCCTTCCATGGTGTCCCACGGAGCCCCATTCTGTTATGAACGTCAGCTAAGGACCTTGACTCATATTTTACTGGAAAATCTGCTGTGGGTTCCTCCTTCTCTCGGTCTCACAGTCCCTTAACACGGCCCCTCATTCTCTCCTCTTCGCTCCCTGGATGGCGAGGAGGCGGCCTTTCTCTTCACCTCATCACCTTCTGTCCTCCCCAGCACGTTGCCCTCTTGTCCACCCCCTCTTTCTTTAATCACCATCTTCAATTATCTTTGCCCACGGGCTCCTTCTCTGCTGCCCGCAGATCCGCCCCCATGAAATCCCTCCCTGGATCCTGCGATCCTCACCAGCGGCCACCACCCCCCCCTTCCCTTCAGAGCTGAACACCTAGAAGAAGGCGCCTTCTCCTGTCGCTTCCGTTTCCCGTCCTCCCTTCTCATGGTTGGCGGTTTGGTGTCTGCTCTCCTAAGTCACCATTGGTGTCCTCGTGGCCAGCTCCAACGGCCTCTCCACGCTCTCAGTCTTTGGCCTCTGCAGCCCCTGCGCCGGGATTGCCTTCTCCTCTTGGCCCTTCCTCTGTGGGATCTGGGAACTCTTCTCCCTGCCTGACCCGGGTCCTCCGTCTCCTCTGCTGGCTCAGCACCCGCAGGACAGCCTCTAATTTCGTGCATCCCCCAAAGTTCTGCCCTCAGGGACCCTCTTTTATTTTTGCTCTCCACCTCAGTTACCTCCATTTGTCATCTGTATGCAGAGAATCCCCATCTGCTCCACCCCACATAGCCAAGCTCTTTGTTGCTGTATCTTGCTGTTTCTGCTTCAGCCAAGACACATTTCTTAAGTGCCTACGTGTGCCAGGCATCGTGCTAAGCGCTCCCCTTTATAGTCTAGCCTTCTTCCTGGTCTTCATACATGACACTCCATTTCTGCTTTCCAGGCCTTTGACCAGGCTGTTCCCTATGCCTATTATGCCCTCCTTCCTCACTTTTACTTTTGTAAAATCCCAGTTTTCCTTTGAGATACAGTTCAAGTGTGACCTTCTCCAAGGAGCCTTTTGTGATCCCTCCAGGGACCAGATGCTGGCCTCCATTTTGCGAATACTTCCATATGCACATGTGATCTCCCCTGAGAGGCTGTAAGCTGCCCAAGGGCAGGGACTCTGCTCCTGTCTCTGAATTCCTGGCACCTTGCGCAGTGCCCAGCACATAGGTGCGTAGGTCTGCCCACTGACTGTCCAAGGGGAAGGAACCAGTCAGGTGGAAGAGTATTATTGGAATGGATAGAGGAGACGGCAGAGGGTTGAAGGCGCAAGTGGGTGGGCTGGTTGACCTTGGCCAGGAGAGTCCCCCAATCACTCAGCCTGGAGAAGTCACAGAAGCTTTGAGCTGTGGGGAAGGGGAGAGGGTGGGGGCCAACTCCCTGGCGAAGTAGGCGCACTGGTACCTGAGGGGACAGGACAGGGAGGAACTTGGGAAGAAGGTCTAGGGTCATTTCAGCATAAAAGCTCATCATGTTTGCATCTGCAATGGCGACCTCTAAAGCAGTTAGTATAGATTACTTTGATTTGCTTTAGTTTGATTGTAGGATTGTTTCCCTTCCTTAGCTAACTAACGGCTAGGCTGGCACAAATCTTCCCTTCCGCTTTAGTGACCAGAGAGACTGAAAACATTTGATAGCAGAGAAGTTAGAATGGGAAATATTTCTTTGTAGGAATTAGGTAACCACAGGATGAAAGGCCCAGGACTCTTGACCGAAGGCCAAGTTTCCTTTTCCGACAGCTGGAGGGTGGGGGGGCGGCCTTCCAGCCTACTCAAGATCAGGCCCCCTTTTCAGTGAGCCTTCCCTCAAAAGTTCCCAGAAGGGTAGAACTGAGTCCTAATCTAATCCAGTATTCAGTCTAGCAGTTACCCCCCACCCCCACCCGAAACTCCCCTGCACATCCCAATGGCCAGCAGCTGAATGCTGCAAATCCACCTGTTTGCCTGTTCTAGCAATACTTCCCTATTACTGCAAAGCCTATGAATAATCACCAGTGTTATGAACACATAGTATCTTCGTGAATAGGGTTCTTCTTTTGCTGTTATACAATAAGCTCTGTAAACCTGTCAAACATCTCTAGTCACTGGGTGATTATCACCTGATTTCGTGGGCAATAGTCAGCCTTGCTAATTAAATCAAATGCCAAGGCAGTTTTGTGTCTCAGACTTTTTCAGATTTAAACTCAGCCCATGTATCCCCAGGATTTGTGTAGACTGAGAGGGCTGTGCCCTTACTGGGGGCCGTTTATTTTGTGGGTATCTTCACTTGTTGACATCTGTTCCCCGGAGGAATTTCCCAGCATGTTGTGGGCACATTTTGTGCTGCTGCGGTGAAGGACCTCTCTGCCATTCCCAGGGAGACCCTCACTTTGTCCTCGTGAGATTCAGGGAGCTTCTCTGGGGGCCTGAAGGCCGCCTATTCCCATGGTAGCTGCTTGAATCTTGGCAGGAAAACACCTGGCCAGGTTGGCAGGGAATCTGGGTCTCACACAGCATTGACCTCACAAGCTTCTGGGTTTGAGGCTGAGGAAAGGGCCAGTCATTTCTTTGCCTTTGGCCCCTTCTTGGTCTAGAGCTCTATTTTGGGAAAGGGTAACTGCTTGTCTAAGCCACAGCAGCTTTGGGGGCACAGGCCTCCATGACCAGGCTCCAGGGGGAAAAGGGAAGGAAACCACAGGAGGGTCTGGGGTGATGCAGCCTGCCAGGGAAGGAGGTAGGGCCCAAATTCTCCTGCTCTGACCGATGCCAATAGCCCACTTGAGGGCTAAGGACAGAGAGGGCCCAGGTGCCCATCTGTGCCCATCTGTGGTTCTGCTACTTTGCTGCACTCTCTCACCTTGCTTGAATTTTGCCTTTGATGCTCACGTCTCTTCATCTACCACCTATCACTGCCCCATCCCTGCCCCCTTCTCCTCAAAGATGAGAATACTTCTAACAACACCCCCCTTTCAGGATCACAAAACCCTGGACTGAAAGGGCCTTTGGGGGTGTAAAGAGCAAATGAAAAAACAGACTCCCCTTTACAGATGCAGAAACAGATGCCAGACTTTCATTTGGAGGGCCAGGTGAGCGTCTCTGTGGTCCTGGGGGCGTCATCGGGAGCCTCAGAAGAATGTTAGAACACCGGGCCACGCAGCCAGCTCAGCTCTCTGGGCCATCTGGGCGCCATCCCATGCATTTCCTACAGTCAGGCCTAGCTTCGGCGGGAGCCACACAGGACGGGGACCATGGTTGTATGTTTGAGGGGCACAGGGATGTTCAGAAGAGCAAGGAGGCTTGGAGAAGAAAGACCCTAAGATGAGATTATGGGAGAGGTTAGGGTGGGTAAGCAGATTTGAGAATCATCAGCATAAACGGTTGATGAGATCACCAAGTGAAGTAGTCTGGATGGAGAAGAGTAGAGCCCAGGACAGAGGGACACCTATGGTGAGAGGGAGTGATCTGGAGGGGCGTCCAGCCAAGGAGACAGGAGGAGCGGTCAGAGAGGGAGGAGGGGAGGGGGGGATCACCCAGGCCAAAGGCTGCAGAGAGGGCCAGGAGGACAGAGGGAAGTAAGAACAGTGTATCCCGTCTCTGGGACACCCACCTTCTCAGTGGGCACGGGAGGAAATAAAGAATGCTCACAATGGGCCCAGAAACAGAGGCGCACACTCCACCTGGTGAGGGAGTGACGGCTTCTCATTTAGATCCCACATCAGCATTTCAGGGCTGGGGAGCGTCTTGGCCTCCCAAGGAGCCGGCTTGTGCCCAAAGATGTCCTTTCCCCAACATGGAACTAGGAAATAGGCCAACGGGAATCTACCTCCAGGTGACCCTTGGGAATAGAAGATGGCAGAAAAACCCAAGGTGGCGCAAGAGCGCCCTCTAGGGACGACTGAGCGCAGCCTTCAGGAAGAGGGGGCAGGGGACAACCATCCTTTCACATAGCTTCAAATACCACATTTCTCTTGCTTTTGCAGGGGTTCTGGGGAGATACAGGGGAAGGAATGGTCAGAGACAGAGGAATCACATGACCGCCTGACCAGACAGGTGTAGTAGGCAAAATGAAAACACGGTGGGTGGTATGCCCACCTTGGGCTTCTAGATACTCTTACGATGAGGTGATTAGAGCCTGACATCGTACCTCACGGGTCTGTTTCTAAAATGGGCACATGGCCAGGAAGACAGGTTAAGAAAACAAACTGGAAAGGCAACGTAATGCTGAAAGCAGTGGGTTTGGTGCTGGGTACGTACTACCTAGATGACCCTTTCTCTGAACCTCAGTTTACCCGTGCCAGGAACCAGCCTTGGGAGTCAGAGATGACCCGTCGTCGTTCTCTTGCTCTCCGAATTGCAGCGGCATGGCCTCGCGGGCAGACCGCTGGCCTCCGGGCCAAGACTGCCTCGACTCCTGCTTTGGAGCGACAGGGCTGGGTGGTGCGGAGCAGCCGGACTCGGTTTTCTCAGCTGTCCCTGCCTCGCATGTAGGAAGGACCCAGGGAGATGTGCCCTCTACAAAGAGTCGGGCTTCCCTCTCCTCCAGGCAAAGCCCCCCTTGTCCGCCGCAGTAGACCTAGAGGAAGTAGCTGAGGGCAGAGGGACCCTAGTGTTGGCTGCTGCAGTCCCAAAGACCTGGGTTCAAGTCTTGTCTCTGGTGCTCCCTCCGCACCCTTCTCTTCTCTGAGGGCCCTTCTGGAGCACTGTCAGATGCACGAAGGAAAGCCCTCAGGGACCCCTCCCAACTGACCCCCGGCCACGCCCATGCCCCTCCTCCCACATGCTGTGTGGGAGGGCCAGTGTGCCCCGGGCCTTCCTAAACTCCGTGCTGGTGACTGCCAAGTCGTTGGAGCATGCAACAGAACGCTCAGAAAAGACTCTCTACAGACAAGTCCAAACTTTATTTAAAACTACATTTTAAGTTTAAAGTTACTAAACAAATCACAATGAAAAAATAAAAAAGAGAAGCAAGCCTCGAATCTTGGGAGGATCCCGCCGCTGCACCGTGCGTGCGACCTGCCTGAGCGGAGGAGGGGAGCGTCCCAGTTCTAAGGCAGCAGGTCACACACTGATGTACATTTTTATACAGATGGAAACATGTGTAGTTAGTGTGCCCTGGGAAGGTATGCACTGGTGGAGGGAGGGGGAGGCAGGCACCCGCGCGTCTCTCACGCGCTGTGGGCAGTCCAGTGAGGAGGGGCGGTGGCTCCCGCGGAGGCATTCCCGGGAAGCAGCGAAGCCCAAGGCTGGTCAGAGATCGCACGGAGGACTGGCCCCCTCACCAGGCTCCTTCAGGGTCTGAGGGTCCCCGGCCAATTCCTCACTGTGAGTCACGGCTAGTATTTCCTCAGATAAATGGTTACTCTGCTCCTCTGCTGCCATTTTCTTCATCAGATCTGCCTTTGGAGGTAGGAAAGGAAAAGGAGCGAGCCCCCAGGGATGGAACCAGAGGTCCGAGCAGCAGGGCCAGCAGCCACTGCCCGGCCTCCCCGCCCTGTGTGCACCCCCCGCCACCAGCCCCAGCGCTGGGGCCTCCAGGAAAGCTGAAAGCCAAGTACCTCAGAATAAACGGTCAGCTTCAGGGGCAAGTCCTCCACTCTGACAAAGTCCTCCTCATCAGACTTCTGACTTAAATGACCAGATCCTGCTTCCTGCTCAGAAGAAGCACAGGCCTGAAACCCAGCCACACCCCTGCCTGAGCTGCTCTTACCTGGATGCTTTCCTCCTCCAAAGCCCCTCTGGCTTTCACCCCACCTCCGCTCTCCTGCTGCTAAGGTCTTTCCTTCCTTGTACCCATGACTCTGAGGCTTTTTTAACTCATGGGCTCTGGTTCCCCCCTCTCTGTCCCCTCTTGGGCAGCAGCAAGGGAAACGTGCACGGATCACTGACCCAGCACAAGCTACCAAAATAACTTGGGAGGAACTGATAAGGAAGGTGAGGTGAAGCAGAACCCTCCCGTGACATTCAGGGTCTGGATTCCACTTGGCATGACCCAGTTTATTTCAGAGAGAAAGAGAGAGACAGCCCCCCCAGCGGGCGTTCCCGAGGACAGGCGATACATACATATTCATTGACTAGCACCGGCGATTCAGTGTCAGGACTTCCGGCCACCGAGCTCTCAGGAGTGTCAGAAGCAGATTTTGCCTGGGTGCTTCTGGGCACAGAGGCCTCAGCCTCGGCGATGGGTAAAGACGGCTTCGGCTCTTGTTGGGGCCCGCTGCCGGGCAGGGGGGACTCCACAGGGGGTGGGCCGAGGGACTGCTCTTTGTCCAAGATGTTAAGGTAGCACGGCATGGCGGGAGAGTCGTCGCGGGCCCCTGTCATCCAATCAGCCAACACAGCGTCAGCACCTTCATCCCTGTGCCAGGCACCAGGCTTGTACAGTAGGACGATGGGGATCAATGAACATTCACAGCCCGCGGGGTCTCCAAGTGAAAAGGTGCCCAACACTGCATGCATGGAAGTCACTAAAGGGACCTGAGAGATGACGCGGTCTCTCAAGGCCTGGAGTGTGCCTGGTTCCCTTGTTCTGCCCCAACACAGGACCCCAGCCTTGCCCTGGCGCAGCAGGGCCTAGAGGCGCATGCCGGCACAGGGCCAAACGCTCTCCTCCTCTTCACCGTTTTATTTCTCTACAAGGTTAAATATGTAAAAAAAAAAAACCAACCTATCGGGGCTTTCCACAGGGCTGCCTGTACAGACTAACCTGTTCATATTTACCACAAAAGACTTTCTAACCAAAGATCAGTAACAACCACAAATCAGATGGCGGTCACTCCAAATTTACATGAACCAAAAGCGCATCAGATTCATCTGAAACCCTCCAGGCTGTGCCCTGTGAGGGACGTGCCCAGGGACCACGGACAAGAGCGCGGGAACACCCGTGAGCCTCTCACCTCTCTGGCTGCTTTGGCCATTAGGAGGTTCCTGCTCACGTGGGAGCCCTTCTCTGTCCACGGGCTTCTCAAATTCACTCTGTAGAACCTAGGAGAAAACAGACAGTCACTGTGCAGATGGAAGGGGCGGTGTTTATGGCTGACTCGCAGCTGCCCCTCGCTTTCTACTGCACAACCATGGCAGCAGAGGAGGGCGAGGAGCTGTAGAGCCCCAGGGGCAGTGGGGAGAAACCAGCCCCAAAGTCAGGCTGACTCCTGTGCAGGTTACCACTGGGTCAGCTGCCAGATGACCAGGGCCCAGGGAGCTCCACAATGGGGCCCCAGAGCCAGGCTTGTTGGTCTGTGCCTGCCAGCTTTGGAGAGCCTTCCCACAAGACACAGGGAGCCCAGGCTTGTGGTGCACGCTGCTTTTTGACATGATGCTAGAAATTCCTAGGTCCCAAATGCAACCTGGCCCATCCCTGGCCTCTGCAGCTAATGGTTCACGGGAGGCTCTCTGAAGGAAGCGGGGGGCAATTCCTCCAACAGGGATTTCTTTCTTTCTTTGCTTTCTCTTTGCTCCTTACCCGGGTGCCTCGTGCCCACCCTGGACAAGCCTGCGGTCCCTTCCCTCTTCCCGGGCCAGAAGAGCATGCTTCTCTGTGGCCCTGCGCCAGCGAGGGACCAGCGCCTCATCCGGCTTTCTCCCCTGTGTGTGGTGCAGAGGCTGGCCTGCAGTCCAGGCTCGCCCCTGCAGGCCACCAGCCAGGCCTCGAGACCTTACCCCACCAGGGACAGCCCCTGCTGACCTGCAGGCTGAGGAGGGGGCCTGCTTGGCACATGAATGGGGACACGGTACCCCATGCCTAGCCCCTCGCATCATCCCTCCAGGGTTCGTGCACAATCATCTCTGCCCTGGTACCTGGTCCTGTTCATTCTCCTCGGTCGCTTCGTTGTTGGCCTGCAGGGACGTCTGGACATCCACAGGCCCTTCTTCAAACTCCTCAATCTCCTCGTCCTCATTCTCGTCTTCTCCGCTCCCATAGTTGGTCAAAGCCTGTGTTTCCGCTTTGGATAAATCTGAAGGGAAGAAGGCCCCGCCTGAGTCCCGCTGTCTCAGACACATCCGCCGCGGCTCCCTGAGCCCCCTCCCCACAACAGTTCACGGCCTCGTAGCAGGGGTCTGTCACTAGCTGAACAGACCACAGCAGAGGCCGCTGAGCCCGTGCACTTTCCTTTGACAAAGCTCTCTCCAGCCCTCTGTAGAACCCCATGATGCTGGGCCTGCAGCGGGCCCGAGGGGCCCCGCCTTGGAACCCAGCACCCTCATTTTAGAGGAGGAAGTACAGGCCCAGGGGGGTGGGGAAGGACTTGCCCCGTGGTCACATGGGGATGAGGCGAGATCTAACCCCGGAGCTAGCGCGCTCTTTCAGCCTCTGCAAGCCTGGAACAAACCCTAGCCACTTCTGGCTGTCCTACAACCCCCCACCAGATGCACGTGGGCCCTTCCCCGTCCGGACTCCAGGTGCTCCCTTCGCCTGCCCCGGGCTGCCTAGGACGCCACCGTGGCACAGAGCCATCCCCACCCCATTCCTCAGGGGGCACTGCGTTTTCTGGGACCCCAGTGCCAGACCAGCCACTTAGCCTGATGTGTCAAGGGATCCTATGAGGGTAGGCCAAACACCGAGATCTTCTGCACCCCAACGTGGTGTCCCCATCATATCAGAGGAGACTGACACCTCTGCTTTCATCTAAGTCCCTGATACAAACACTAAGCAGCCACACACAGACCCCAGGGCCGCCCACTGACAACCACTAGCGGCCACGGCCAGCCACACCACCACGTGGCACACACCTCCACCTTGTCCACTAGGACAGCATGAGACGGGCTCCACGCTTGGCTAAAACACAGTTAACTCTCTGCAGCTCCTCCCCATCAGCAGCTCTAGGGTAACCGGGCCAGCCAGGACTCTGTGACAGGGATTCCTCCCTTTTCTAGATGCTCCCTAACTCTTAACACTCTCTGTTCTAGAATTCAGCTGAGAAGCCAAGTCCAAGCACCATCATCTTCCAAAGATGGCGGACAGCGGCCCAACCACTGGCACATGAATGTTCTCCAGTGCATGTGGGAGCCTCCTCCCCTGCCCTGCCCTGCCCAGGGTGCCTCTGGCTCCCTCCAAAGGCACCTCTGAGAGGCAGCAGTGGCGTGCCCAGCCGCCCCACTTACTAATGGACACGGGGCATCCTTCACTCTCTTCATCGTCCTCCTGATCAGACACGTCAGACCTCGTGTTCTTAGAGGCCTCACCGCCATCGTACACCTCAGGCAGTGGTAGCAGCGGCGGAGGCTGTTTCACTGTCTCCGTCTCGTCCCTGTCCTAGCCGCAAGCACAAGGGAGGGATTAGCACCTGCGCTCCTTGGGACAGAGAAGTGGGGCCAAACAATGCTCAGGAGAAGAGGAGAGGCTACAGCGAAACAATTTTATGCAGCACTGCCCATCATTTCTGATCAGGAAGAAAGGAGAGAGGGAGTGGGGGCAGCGAGGTGGCTCAGTGGATAGAGCACCGGCCCTGGAGTCAGGAGGACCCGAGTTCAAATCTGGCCTCAGATACATGACACTCACTAGCTGTGTGACCCTGGGCAGTCACTTAACTCCACTGCCTAGCAAAATGCCAAAAAAATAAAAAATAAAATAAAGGAGGGAGCCATCAGAAAGGGCTCGTCAGCTAAGAAGGGATTCCGTGCTCAGACAGCGGGAAAACCTGCAAGCCCACCACCAACGGAACTACCGCTAACCCTAAGCATCGGTGGGCACTGATGCAGGAAGGCCACGGAATGGGCCAAAACCAAGGAGGGCTTCAACAACATACTTTGTCTTCATCATCCACTTGTCCAGCAGGCAAGCCGAGGTCTCCCTCAAGAACTCGTTTGGCCTGTGAGAAAACAATTCACGTTTTCAGTTCCTTTTATCCGACACGGTGAGGAAAGCACTGAGGAGCAGCTACTTGGCAACCAGCCGCTCAAATGTCCAGGGCGCTAACACGGGAGGGACGCAGCCAGAGTCCCAACGCTGGGCCCTGTGTGCTGCAGGGAGAAGGACCTTCTACTGACACAAAAGCACAGGCTGCAGGAGAACATTTCCTCAGCTGTATTTACGGAAGCACGACGGCAGGGTCAGCAAGTTTTCCTGTCATTTGGGTCAGGCTGCTGAGCCCGTACTGATGCTGCCAGACTTGGGCGGGCCTGGCCTGGCTGGGAATGGGACAGCAGTCAGGAAGTTCTGGGTTTCGAGTCCTGCCTCAGACACTTCCTGGCTGGGCAGGTCCTTCCTTCGTAGGTGGAGCAGGCAAAGCCATCCCCACCCCCATCTCAGGTGCCTCAAGTGCCCCCGAAGGGACATCTCAAGGTCAGGCAGGGCAGTCTGCCCTCGCCGATGCCCAGAGATGGCTGGGGCACTGAGCGGAGAGGCGATGAGCCCCAGAGCGGCCCAGGGATGCCTAAACCCAGGCCTTCCTGCCTGCACGATCACGCTCCTGCAACTGAGGTCACAGTTTCCCGACAGAAAAACTCAAGGATGGGGGAATCTCCAAAAGGCAGCCTGGCGTAGCACAACCCCTTCCCCCCCAGACTTGGGGACTAAAGTCAGGGGCCTTGCCAGCAAAAGGTCCTGGAAAGGGAAAAGACTTTGCCTCTTTCTGTCTTCCCAGAGCCTGGCACAGAGGAGGGGCTTAATAAATGGTGAGACTGACGAGTGACTGACAAAAATGGGTGGCTGTTATCTCCTCACCATCAACCAAAAAGGCTAACGGTTTTCAGAAATGCATGCCTCACTGTCCCAGGGTCCTGGCTTCTGAGCTGCTCCCTGGCCCATAGCTCCCTACAAAGGCATCTCTGAGAGGCAGCAGTGGGGCTCCCCAGCCACTCTACCTACTAATGGACACGGGCATCCTTCACTCTCTTGGCTTGTGCTAACTGGAGCCCCAGAGGCCCCCGCAGGGCTCGCCATGGGCAGCGGGGCCCTCAGGCCTGCTCCCCCCAACTCCCACCCTCCAAAGCAGGCTCGGCTGCAGCTCCTGACGACATTCAGAGCGGTCAGGGGCCGTTAAGACCCTGGACGCTGCAGATCGACAGAGGTCCTGCCCACGTGATCGTTCCACGCCAATCGATCTCCTGCCAGCGTCCACAGCTCGTCCACCCGCCTTCCCAAGAGCTCTGCCCGAGGCTTCCCACCTGGGGTCTCTCTGTATCCTCACAAAGGATAGCACAGAACACGGGCCAAGGGTAACGGGCCGATTCTCAAGGAGCCCAGGCACGTGCCAGGTA
The DNA here is from genome assembly GCF_003287225.1 of Phascolarctos cinereus. NCBI lineage: Eukaryota > Metazoa > Chordata > Mammalia > Diprotodontia > Phascolarctidae > Phascolarctos > Phascolarctos cinereus. Next base: position 2,706,371 of record NW_027556402.1, on the reverse strand, counting down.
CCTCGGCAGCCCCTCCCCACAGCTGGGATGGCCCACCCCCATTCATCTACCCAGCTGTGGAACTGGGCCTTGGGCACAGCTGTTCTAATCTAACACCTATCACCCTGTCTCTGGTCAGCCCCATACACACCACCCAGCCATGTCCCCGGCCTGGCCTCCCACATGAGTCTTCTTCTCCCCAGCTCCTTCCACGGTCTGCTCCGGGGACAGCAATCAAACCACTACCACTCCCTGTCCCCGTCTGCCTCGCTTCCCCTTAGGAAGGTGGAGAGGAACTCCCAGAATCCAGAGACTGTCATATCTGGCGTCTGTTCTCTCGGCATCGAGCACTGCTCAGCACGCAGTAAGTGCTGAGTAAATGTTATCCCATCCATCCATCCATCTACCCATCCATCCATCCATCCATCCATCCATCCACCCCTCTATCCATCCATCCACCCATCCACCCACCCATCCATCCATCCATCCATCCATCCATCCATCCATCCATCCATCCATCCATCCATCCATCCACCCACTCAGATGATCATGGAAAACGTCTCTGTGTCCTAGAAGCTGTTTCTAAAAACACACCACGACCATTTACCTCTTTTGCGTACGATGGCACCACGCCGGTGGTTTCCATTTTCCTCTTGCATCGCTGCTTGGCAGAGACGCTGTTACTGTCCAGATCCTGCATGAGCTTGAAGAAAGCCAGCTCATTAAACAACACTTCAGATATCTCCACCAGCAGGTCCTCGCCGCAGTCCTTCAGTTTTCGACCAGCAAATTTTGCCAGTGAATCCTGTTAAAAGACAAGTACCAGTCAAGTGAGGATGGCCAAAAGCAACTAGTACAGACAAAACATCCTGGGGAAAGGTGAAGGAGGTCTTTGAGAACAGCGCTTCTTAAACAGGGTCGGGACTCCATGGAGGCCTAAGAGGCACTGAAGGGGCCGCGGATGGAAAACGTTTAAGAAGCCCTGTTCTAGAATACTGGTAAGGCAGGCAGCTGTCATCCCTGGACCACATCAGAGTACGTCAGGCACTTCCCCACGACCACCACTGGGAGCAAGGTAAGCGCCTCAGGCATCATCAGGCTCTGATGATTGGGAGAGATGAGGTGACCGGTGCAGGGATCCGCAGGATGAGGGATGGGGTGGGACCTGCGTCTCATGGGCCCACTCAGTCTACCTTCAGTGACTCACCTCAGCTGAACTACCCAACAATGGGAGAAACAGGAGAACCCAGACGGTGCAGAGAGCCGCACACAGCATTTGCTCCTAACCTCAACACCATACCAAGTGTCTGCCTGACACCGCTAACCCTAAATGACGAGGATCCCCAGCAGGCACTTCCCCAAATGGCCAGCGCAACGGCTCAGGAAAAGAGATGGGGAGGATTCCAGGCCCCATCACGGTTCGCAAGCCTGAGTGACGCAGGCTGGGAGGTGACCTCCCCAACAACAGGCAGGTCTGGCAGCAGGAAGGTTTGGGGGCAAGACAACAGGTGCACTTTTGGACATCCTGAATCTGGCTGTCTAGATGAGAGCAGCCAGTGGTCAAGAGAGAGGTCAGGGCTGGACAAACCCATCAAAGATGGCAGGTGAATCCCCAAGTGAAGCCGTCTAGAGGGGGAAGAGACGAGGACCTCTAACAGAGCCTGCAGGGGGATTGACCAAAGACGACAGGGAAGAGTGGAACTGGGAGAGAGGATCAAGGAACAGAGAGTAGGAGGCTACTGAGAGGCCCAGGAGCCAGAACGCTGAGGCTAGAAGCCAGCGTGCCAAGAATTCAGAAGAGGGTGAAAGCAGCAGACATGGGGCGCTGACTTAAGGCCTCCTCCAGAAGTTTAGCCATGAAGAGGGGGAGAAAAATAGCCAGAGGGGCCAGAACAATCAGGGGACAGCCTTTGAGAAGGCGGGTTTATAGGCAGGCAGGGGGAGACTGAAGATGAATGGGAGTGATGCAGAAGGTGGGAAGGGGGTGAGAGGGCAGGAGAAGGCATCCAAGACAAGGAGGAGGGCAGAAGAGGAGCTCCATCTGCGCTAAACTGAGGCAAGGTTCTCAGCTGAAAGCAAGGGGGAGGGAGAAGGCATGGGACGTCTGGAAAAGAATGCAGGGAGAGGGTGTAGACCAGGGAAGTGGGGGAGGGGGTTGCTGGGTGGCAGGGAGGGCTGCGCCATCACGTCTCTGCAGCATACAGGTAAGACCAAGGGCGGCAGATGGTGGGAGCGATCGGAGGCCGGGCATCGGCAGGGCAAGGAAGGAAAGGACTCATGACAAGACGCCGTGGAGGGTCCAGACGAGGAAGGGAGGAGGGGGTGGCTGGTATGGGGCTAAAAGGCAGAGACTGGAGTGCCCATGCGTACAGAGATGGCGAATCGGTGGGTGACCCAAGATCGCGAGCACAACCACTGTCCTGTATGGCTGGGGTGGGGTGGGGGTTAGGATGTCTGAGAGAACAGCACTAGGATGGCAGCGGGTGAGCCCAAAGTGCCAACACGTGGTAGCTCTGGCCCTAGGAGAAGGCTGAATCAAGTGTGCCCTGTGGCTGGGTCCCCCTGCAGGGCAGAAGAGGATGACAGGAGAGCTGGTGGCTGTGGAGAGAGCTGGCCTGGAGGTCAAGAAGCCTGTGGTCGAGTCCCGTCCCTGGGGAGAGCTCAGGGCATGTGGGTGGCAGACGGTGAGTTCCTTACATGCTAATGAAATCATCTGTCCAGGTCCATACCCAACATGTATAAAAGAACAGAACTGTAATAAGTGGGTAAACAAAGAAAAGGCCTGCAGACGGGGCAGGGGAAATGAACGGCTGGGGTCTGATAGAGTTTATTAAAAACCAATGAAGACAATGAGGGGGGAGGGGGGAAGGGTCCCTTCCTTGCCAATGCCTCTGCTGAGGGAGCGCTGGATGCCAGCACAGCATTTCACTAAGCCGGGGCCCCTAAACCTCTGAGGGCAGCCAGCCTCGGACCACACCGGCCTACGGCGTCCGTCACTGTGATAAAACGCAATGCCGGACAGACCCCTTGCGGCAGAAGGCTGCCCGTCCCCATCCCCCTCGAGGGGAGGGGATGGGGAAGGGCAGCAGCACGAGGGAGATGAGACCCCCTGCGGGTGACGCTGCCGCAGGGAGCACAGTGGGGGGGCTCTCACCTGCAGTATGCTTCCCAGCTGCTTGTGAAAGAAATTCACAAATTCTTTGCTCTCGTCATTTTGCTGGGTCAGGGTCAGAACCATCCGTCTCACGGAGGTCAGCAGCTGCGAAGAGCACACCTCGTCCATGTGCTCCTAGAAAAGGGCAGGACGGAGCATGAGACCCCTGGTGCACACGGGACACACCGGACGCTGCTCAAGTCCACGGGCCCTGGCTGCAAACACTTCCTCCCTTTCCCCTCACGCCTCAAGCCCACTCTGTGCTCCCCACTTTCTCCCTCCTTCTCTCAAAGTGAAGTTAACTTCACCAGGGGATGGGATCCTAATAAAGCTGCCCCCAGGTCCTTGTGCTCAGCCACAATCCCAACATCCACGTGGCCCCAGGCAAGCAGGGCAAGCTCGACCAGGCCCCTCCTCTACCACCTAATCCTTGCCTTTTTCATATTCATAGTTTTCGTTGCCTGTAAGCAGCAGCACCACACTACAAATTGGCCTGTGTTTTCTTACTATGTCCCGCTTCTGAAGGGCGTCAATCCTCAATAAATGCCTGCACCTGGATTACAGGTGGTCTGACTGTGAATTCATTCGAGACACCCCCCCCCAACACCTTAAAACTGCAACACCCGGGTGATCTTTTTCTCAGTTAAAAACAGACATTCCTTACAGCTTTGTGCCTCTTCTCTCCTGACACTTGTTTCTGGAAAATCTCTACCGTTTTATCCCTAAGATTTGAGAGCACTAAGGTGGAGACTACCTTTGCTTGGGGCACGCCTCTCAGATGGACTAGGAAAAGTGAGTTGGAAGTGAAATGAAGGGACAGCCACCCTGGCTTCTAAGCCCTAAGAAGTGCCCAGGAGCCCCCTCTGGAACCCATCAGGCCCCTCCTCTAACGAGATCTGCGGTCTGCCTTTTATGGGAGCAGCTCAATAATATTGGCTGAATTCATGGGGAAAAAAACCTATTTTTGGTTCTATGTTCTCTTTCAGGTTGGCTCAATCACTAGTGTGCTGAATTTAAAATGATTCTCCATTATGAATGTACAGCAATTAAATCACACAATGGATTCAAATGGCTTTTTTTGTACACTGGTCTGGTGATGACGAATGAATTCTACCTGTTTTTAAATGGGAAAATATATTCTCTATCACAAACAAGCAGTCTGGAAATGAATGAAGAGGCAGCAGGTGTTAGGATCTGAAGCCAGAGACAGGACAGCCTGGATAACCTCCTCTGCCCACTCCCCCAGGGGAATAGGGTGAGGGACTGGAGGGCAGACCCCTAAGGACAGCTGCCCACCAGGCTTATTCATTCTCCTCTGCCCTGCTCAAATGTATCGGACAGATAGCAAGGCTCGGGGACTGCCGGTCTTTACCCATAACCAGCCTTGCTATCCCTGGCCGCTCACAATCAGTTCTGGGAAGGCCTTGTCTCTCGGGCCCTGTCATGAGCAGCTCTGTCTCTTGGAGTCCAACCAGCCCTGGGCCTACGTGTTCTCCTGGGGGATGACCACAGATTGAGTATGCCCCTATGGGACAGTCCTGTCACTGTTCCTGGAACCCCAGGTTGGACAGCTCAGCTCTAAATCAATAAACTTATCAATGTGGCAGGAGCATGATTTGTTTATAAGACAGAGATTTTGGGGGAGGGATAAAAAGGCCCCCAAGTCACCAGCTCTTCCTATTTTCACAAAGTTCAAAACCTGGTCCAAGGACTTGTTTCCCCCGCCCCTTCCCCTGATTTCCTTCAGATCAACTTTGTAGAAATGCGAGACTTTCATCATCCAGAGGAAATCCTTCTACTCAACGATGTCCCACATTTCACTGACAACTCACATGCTTACGTCTTGTTTTAACAGTGATCAGTGGGTCACCAACGCAAACCAACCAAAAAGCCCCCACCGCTCTTCAGCCACACCTACCATGGAGTCTAGATTTCACCTTTCCTCCCTGAGCCCTATGCTTTTTTTTTTTTACAGATACAAAGAGTCCCACAGTCTCCAGCCTCTAAGTACTAGCTGCTGGCACTTGAGTGTGGCAGGCCCACTCTGGCTCAGTCACATCGACTCTTCCCCAGGTCTTCTACTAATCTGGAAATCCTTTTTAACAGATGCCCTGTATATAAATAACACAGCAAGCCTCTCTCAAACACTTCACTAGAGAAAGCCACACGAAGGTGAAGAGAAGGCTTTCCTTTTCCAATGCCTATTAAAGAAACAAATGTATCTGACAGTAAGGCTATGAGAAAGATGGTTATCTGCTAGATTTTAGTGGGCAATTTCTACATGGACAAAAGCAAGGCAATGACTACCACTGTTTCCCATAATGCCGAGGAGCCCGAAGGCCCAAAACATCCCATTTCGCAAGCCTGGGGCTCTCCTGAGCATCATAAGCACAGCCAGCAGCCCCGGTCTCCTTACCTTTAGAAATGGAATGACCTCCTTCATAATGGCTTTGATCTGCCGGTCCAGCTGCTGAGTGTCGATCCGAGGACAAGGGACGGCAGCCACCTCTCCAAGACCTTGTGGCGTGCCCCGATTCTCCAGCTTTGTAGATTCTAGTTGAAAAAGACAAAGACTGCTGGATCAGTACGGCACTGGGCACTCTTTTACACACAGACACCACATCTCCTCCCCCGACACCCCAAGCCCAGTTCAGGCCTCCACCACCCGTCCTCTAGACCATTAACTCCTTGGAGCCGCCCCCCATCCATCTCCAGCCGCCTTCCCTGCACGTTTCCCTTTCTTCTGCTCTTTGCTGTATGACATCCACCCAGCTGGCACTGCGGGTCTTGTCTTGAGGACTTCCTACAGACCGGTGGTGGTGGGCCCCTCTTCACTTCCATCTCTTAAAGCCTTAGCCTCCTTCAAGGCTCAACAGGGCGCCATCTCCTGTGTGGAGGGTTTCCTAATCCTCCCATTTGTCACTGTTCTCCCTGTGGGGCATTTCCCCCTTCCTATCTGGAGCACACTAGCACATGCTGCCTTGTAAACAGGGGGGGACAGGGTCATTGTAGGTGTGTTTGTCGCACTACTGATAATCAGAAGCTAGGAATATCCTTGTGTCAGAAAAGTCCATAGGCTTAAGATGAGCTCCTGTCTCCCAAGGTCGTCATGAGGCTGAACAGTCCTCAGCCTGTGTTTATCCTCTGGCCCAGCACCCGGACGCAGCCTCTGAGCTCCAGGCTTACCTCTCTAGGAACCTCAGAGACCCTTCTCTGCCCTGCCCTCAGCTCCACTCTCTTTCCAGGGGCCTTTTCTGTGCTACTGGCCCCCTTGTGAGCGTAAGCTCCCAGAGGGCAGGAATCTCGCCAGCACTTAGCACTCATTCTCGTCCAACGCGCTTCATCCTCTATCTGGATGGACTGGACCACCTCTGTGGGCTGTCTACAACGTCTGGCTGTCTAGCAGAGGCTGCACAACACATGTGCTTTTTCCATTTGGTTTTCCCCTGTGGGGATCCTGGGTAACTTTGGGGAGAACGGCTTTGAGTGATAAGGTTGGAAGCCATCTTATCAGGGGCAAAATGGGAGAGAAGAAACGGAGGCCCTAGAACATATGTTGTTTTCTCTAAAAGTGTGACGACAGAAGGAAGGAGAGGCGTAGGCCAGGAACTTGAGAAGATGACTGGGTCATGTGAGGAGCTTTTAAGGATGAAGGACACCAAGGGACGGAGTGGGTGGGAGGAAAGTAGGGATGGGCTGCAATCTGCACTGGCAGAAGGAGTTACACACTGTTGGGATCACAGCGCCATCAGAGCGTTGCACTGAATTTTTAAAGTCATTTTCAAATGAAGGATGTTTTTTGTTTTATCGGCTTGACTCACCTACGTGTGCTTCGTTTCTATGAGAATCACTCAGTGCTTAGCTTCACCTATATCTCCTGCTTCTTAGGGTCAGTTTTTGTCACGACTGTGACTGTGGCTGGGTTTCGTCAGCAGGACGCCCTACAGTCTTACTCAAGTCATTCCCCAGGATATGGTCAGACAGTCAGGAATTTCCCGGCTGCGGGTCTGCCTGCCTCTAGGACCGAGCATCCGTGTAAACACCCCAGCATGGCCTCTCCCGCTTTCTTTCTCACACCTGCCCTGATGCCCAATGCCTCCTTCGGAGGCTCATCTGTTGTCCCCATTCTGCCTTTGAGGACAGGCAGGCGAGGCGCCGTATTTGGGTCCCGCCCACCCAAGGCCTGACCTTCTAAGGTGGAAGCGGTGGTGACGGAGGCAGCGGCGGCGGGGACAGCAGAGGCGGTGGCCCCAGCACTCTCCGCGCTCAGGTCACTTTCAGCCTCAATTTTCATTCGCTCATACTCTCTCATCCTAGCCAATGCTTGGTCCAAGTGGATGACGGTGTTGCCTGCATTGGAAACAGACACACGTTTAAAGGGCTGCCTTTTTCTATACCACACTTAGAAAATGCGCGGATAAAAATGATGCCTGAGCTGACTGAAATAAAAAAGGCTATCCCTCCAAAGAAACAAACAAAACTACGAATGAAAGAACAATGAATTAAGACAGCCAAGGAGAAACAGCCCTGTTGCTGCACGGAGCCTCTCAGGGCGACAGGCAGTTCACTCCTACCACCTGTTCATTCTGAAGCATGGGCCCTGGGGAGGGAGGCTCTCAGGGAAGTTCCCAACATCAGTGAAATCATGGGTCCAGTCTTGCCCATGCCTTCCTTTAAAAAAGAGAAAGAGAAAGAGAGAAAGAGAGAAAGAGAGAGAGAGAGAGAGAGAGAGAGAGAGAGAGAGAGAGAGAGAGAGAGAGAGAGAGAGAGAGAGAGAGAGATGGAGATGGAGGGGAGAGGGAGAAAGATGGAGATGGAGAGGGAGTGTGGGGGTGGAGAGGGACAGATGGAGATGGAGATGGAGGGGGGAAGGGGGGGAGAGAGGGAGAGAGACAGAGAGAGCGAGATATGGAGAGGGAGCAGGGGGAAGAGGGAGAGATGGAGATGGAGGGGGAGAGGGAGGAGAGGGAGAGAGAGGGGAAGAGAGGGAGAGAGAGACGGAGATGGGGGGAAGAGGGAGAGAGATAGAGATGGAGAGGGAGCGGGGGGAGGAGGGGTAGAGAGAGACAGAGATGGAGATGGGGAGGGGGAGAGACAGAAAGATGGTACAGGTGCCATGGAAAAAGAGGAGGTCCTCCAGAACACTGCCCTTGACCTTGGCAGCCCACATTGGAAACATGAGCATGATCACCCTGACCCACATGACACACGGCGTAGGTGGCAGGGGCTACTCGCATCTCCATTTATGGATCAAAGGGGAAGTAACTAGAGTCACGCAGCCGGTAAATCCAGGAGACAGACGGGATTCATACCCAGTTCTTCCCGAGTCCCAGTCCAGCCCCCTAGTGCCTGGGCACGATTGCTTCTGAAGAGGAGACCTGGCCTCCGAATGAGGTCTCTCAGCGTGCTCAGAACAGCTATTACATAGCACCTACTGTGTGCCAGGCACTGAGCTATGATATAGACACCAACATTATCTCACTCGATCCTCTCAACAGCCTTGGGAATCCCCTGGGTGCCATTAGGATCTCCACTTTACAGACAAGGTAACTGAGGCAAACAGGGGTAAGTGACTTGGCCAGGGTCATCCAGCCAGGTAACTGTCTGAGGTCAGATCTGAATCCCAGTCTTCCTGGCCCGGGCCTGGTGCTCTCTCCATGGCACCACCTGGTGGCCTTGGTAAAATAAAGCTAAGGGTCTCCCCATTTCCTAACTCTAGCCTTTCAGGACAGGCCCCAGGGCGTCCCTCAAAACCAGCGAGGCCCTGGGGGCCCACACCAGGTGATGGCATCCCTCCACATCGGGCCGCTCAATGCTGCCTCTACATGGTTCCTGGAGGGGCCGCCTTCCCCTCCAGACAGGGCGGCAGCCTCTCAGTAACCCTTCAGCTCAGTCTGCACCCTTTCCACGCACCAATGTTCTCTGCCTCCCACTCCCTCCTGTGGCAAAAGCCTGCTGCCTCGTCTCCCCGCCTCTAGTCCCTCCGTCTCCTGGCCACGTGGCCATGGTGACTGTCCTTCAGAGTAGCTCCCGCCTGTCCCTGCCCTGGCCCCTTCTCTCTCCTCACTTCTGCCTCTTGGAATGCCTAGCTTCCTGCAAAGCTCAGTTCGAAGGGTACTCCAGGTGGGGGAGGGGGTGGGTGGCTGATCACCTCTCCCCAGTTACCTCACATAGACTCAGTCTCTGCGTCTTCGTTTACCTGCTCCCCTTGATGGAATGGAAGCTCACGCGCACGAAGTATTTTGTTTGAGCCTATGTGCCGAGCACCTGGCCGAGTCACCAGCAGTGCTCGATAAAGCCTTAGTGTCTGACTCATTTCCTGTTCTCTCACAAGAGCTCTGAAACCCCCTAGAAGAAGCCAGTTTGGCTCTGGACCCAGCGCCCTAGGGACCTAACGAGTCTCTGGGAAAGCCGACACATTCAGCTCTGGGGAGGTGGTCACAGCTCCTTTGGGGCTCGGCTCTCCCTCCTCAGGACTGTGCCCTTCCCCTCCCACGGACATGCAGTCCAGGACTGGCCCACAGCACGGTGGTGGGGGCACATCGGCAAGTCCCTCCCCCTTTCTGGGCTGCAGGTTCTTCCAGAAATGGCACGTGACAGTGGAGAGACCGACTGAGGGCTGGGGCCAATCCCATGTGCGCCTGTGAGCCGGGGGACATCCCGCCAGACCAGTGAGGTTCCCGAGGCTCTGTCTGCCCAGGTGGCAAAACGAGGGGACAGACAGGACGGCCCAAGTCCAGGAAACACCAATGTAGGACCTTACCAAGATCATCGGTGGCAAAGGGCTCAAAGTTGGAAGATGTAGACAAGGTACTGGCATTATCGGCTTCATTCAGCTCACTGACTTTATGGGTTTCTCTTTCAAAATTCTTCTCAAAAGTTTCCTAAGATACAAAACAAAGAAAAACAAAAGGTTCTTATTTCCAGAGGAACATAACAGTTAATGGTAAGCATCCAGCCCAGAAACTGAGCATTTATAGACTCAGGCTTGAGAAGGAGTCTTTTAGCTTTAAATCTGTAATAACCCAGTAACTCAAGGTCTGCGCCTCTCCACTGCTGCTTTCCAATTCCTCTGGGACACGTGAAACTTAAAAAAGCATCTGAACCTCCTGCAACAGAAACTCATTCATCCCAATGGATTAACTTGCTCATGGAGTCGGGATGGAAGGATTATTTCCTACAAAAAAGACTTCAGGGCTACAAGAAGATATTTGGGAAGATCAGAAGTCACACGTCACCTCATGGAAGGTGAGAATGTAGCCGCGCCTTAAAGGCAGCCAGGAGGTGGAAATGACAAAGGAGGGTGTTGCTGCGGAGACAGAGGCCAGTCAAGGCTGGAGAGGAGGGGGGCCAGGATGTGGAGGGGGGTCGGAGGTAACAGGAAGCTCAGGACAGCGACAGGGCCTGATGTGTGCTCCACAGTGGATGCTGGCCCGGAGTGACCAGCAGGCCGGCAGCAGTGGCAGAGGAGAGGACGGGGCAGAATGGAAGTCTTGAGGACAGACTGCAGAGAGAGGTGCCTGAGGAGGACAGCTGGTTCCAGAGAAAAGCTCCTGCAAGCGCCAGAGACTGGAAGGATGCTGGTAGCTCCCACAAAAACAGGCAAGTTGGGGAAGGGGGAAGGTCTATGAGAGGTCAGCTCAAGATGAGAGAACAGGGTCGGGGGAGAGGCTGGGGCTGGACAGGTACCTCTGAGCCTCTTTTTCAGACCGCCCCTTGACACAAGGCCTAGGACAGAGCCCTGGGGGAGGACCCAGTCAAGGAGCAGAGAAGGAGCGGTCAGAGAGGGAGGAGGAGAACCAGGACAGCGCGATCCAGAGTCCAAGGCTACAAAGGGCATGCGCTCCAGGATGAGAACTGGATTCGACAACTACAAGGTCCCTGGAACTTTGCAGAGAGCCAGTCTGGCAGAATGATGAGGTCAGAGGCCAGACAGCAAGGGCTTTGAAGGGAACACAGGAGGAGAGGATAAGGCACTAACTAGATGGCCTTCTCAGGGTTTAGCCAAGAAGGAAGCAGCTACGAACCACAGCCAGAAGGGATGCGTGGGTCGAGTCGGAGTTTTCTGAGGACGGAGGAGCCAAGGACGGGTTTGTAGGCAACAGGGAAGCCAGGAAAGCCAGGGAAGCCGAAGCGAGCAGGGGATGGTGTGTCAGAGGAGACAGGACGGACCGGTCACCTGTGCACCGCACTCCGGGTGGCGACAGGGAGGGACTGGGCTCCAGGCATGAAAGATGCAGACAGGCCTGTTTGGCTATATGTTGCTTTATGCAGGAGGGGGGCAATGAAGCAGGTTGGGGCTGGCCTGAGTGGCACCCCAGAAGCGAAACAAGCACGGGAGTTTAAATTTTAGACTAGAGCATGGCTCCTTTTGTGCCGTGGACCCCTCTGGCAGGAGCCCCATTCTCAGAAGCCCAGTTTTAAATGCATGTGATACATAGGAATACGAGGGAATCTAAGTGCACTGAAGTGCAGGTACCAAAATACAATTTTTAAAAACCACCCATATTCATGGGCCCCAGCGGCAACAGGACCCTCCTGGCGTCAGCTGTGTCCATGGGTGAGCCACCTGGATCTGTGCTTAAGCCAAGTTCCTTTGGCAGAAGTGGGAAGGACATGGAGAACGGGCCAAGGAGGGGCCTTTCCAGTTATCTGGGTGGAAGTCAATGAGGGCCCAAGAGTGCCAGATGTCAGACACGCTGGAAGTACAATGGCTGGGCAGCTGAGAGGTGGCAGGCAGTGAGAAGCCCGGGACAATCGCTGGGAGGATGACAATGCCTTCATCTGGAATGGCAGTAAACCTCTTAGAAACTTATGGGGACAGGACAGAGGGAGTAAAGGGCTTTGGACAGAGCAATATGCAGGTAGAGAGGGTAGTATGGATGATGACGGATGAAGTCAGGTGGGAGAGAACAATGTCGTGACAACTGAGAAAAGGGAGGGCGGAGAATTCGAAATGGAGCAGGGGTCAAGAAGAAGGACAGATCAGATTCAGCATTTCAGAGATTATTCAGATACAGGAGGAAGTCTTAGAAATGTGAAAATAAACCGTATCAATCAAATCTATTTTTAAAACAGAAATCATCAGTGACTTTGTTGCGAACCAGACCACAGAGGCTGAGGAGAGGAAGTGGAGGCAACCAGGAGAAAAAGGTCAAGGCACATGGCAGACAAGACAGCAGGCTCTCGTGAAGGTTTTGTGAGGGTGGTTTTGGCAGCTGGCCATAGGACAGGTGTGAAGAGCACTTTCCCCATGGCGCCCCATCTGGGTCATCCCTCCCTCCATTTTAGAGGAGGCCCAGCAACACACGGGGCGTGAGCCAGATGGCAGCAAGGCTGCGCTGCGCACAGGCCTCAGCTTCACTCTTTCTGTGGCGATGGCCCAAGATGCAGGGGTGGCCCTGGCATCTTCCACGTCTGACCCAGCTCTAAGTGCTCCATAGCACCTACTTCAGCCACCTTCATGGCTGCTGAATGGTCCTCACCCGCCCATTCCACTGCGGGAAGTCTTCACACGCTTGGGGAAGACACCCACCTCAGTTACTCTCAGCCTGGGTTAGCCCATCTGCCAAGATGGTTTTGTGGGGGTGTGGTTGCTATGCATGCTCCAGCTTCTTGGAGCTAGATGGCACAAGTAGTTAGAGCGCTGGGCCTGCAGTCAGGAAGACCCAAGTTTAAAACCGCCTCAGATGGGAGACTTAACCTCATCTGCTTCAGTTTCCTCATCTGTCAAATGAGCTGGAGAAGGAAATGGCAAACCACTCCAGTATCTCTGCCAAGAAAACCCCAAATGGGGTCAGAAAGAGTTGGACGTAACTAAAAACAACTAAACAATAATAACAAGAAAGTAGCGAGGGATGGAGGGATTGGAGGTGGCAGTGAGGGTGAAGAACAGGCTTAAGGACAGTGAGGCCGAAGGGCAGATAACCTGACAGATGAGGACAGCTGATAAAACAGGACGACCAGATCAATTCTTCTCCTAGCCAACTATGTTCCACTTCTCTGCCCCAAGACTCTCAAGTGCTTGAGAAACACGTATTTGCTCTGTTCAAGCTAGCGTTCAATGCGGTGCTGAGTGCGTAATCTATAATCGAAGACCTAGGACAGCTGCCTTGGAAGACAGAAGGCTGATTTTAGGAATAGTAATGCCAATTAGCACATTGAGAGACCTTCTGTGGTAGTGGATACAGCCAGGCTTGAGGTCAACAACACTAGGGCTGAAGATCTACCCCTCTAACACACTTCAGAGGTAGCTCTATGTTCCTCTGGGCAAGGCACCTGCCAGCTCAACGTGCCTGCTCTGTGCTCATCTCATTAATCCCAGAATATCATGCCTGCAGTTCCTCACAGGCCTGGTCTGTGGTTCCAAGGAGGCTGGTACTTCTGGTACATAGGTCATCACTGGAAATTCTTGGCAGCTTATTTGCTTCTCCATCTCACAGGGGTCCAAAGTCACCCAGCCTAACTCGGAGAATATCTGCATTAAGAAGATGGATCTTTCTGCTGGAAAGCTCTGTGGGCCTGCTCAAAGCACACCATGGGCTCAAACGCTGGCATCCAGCTCTCTTCCTTTTCTTTGTCTCTGGGGTCCGCCGGTGTGTCGGGGCCTATTCTAGAGACATGTACAAATGCACAGCCTCAGCATGGGCCTATAGCTGCCTCTGAGGCTGAACTCCATACTGGTCTTCCTGCACTAAGAGGTCCAGCCAACCTGGCCTCCTCCTTGTCCTTCACAAGCCCCGATCCTCCGTCTCCTCTGTGTTTTTGCACTAGCCGCCCCTGGCCAGCCTAGGATGCACCCGCTTCTCACGCGGGTCTGTTCTTCCTTGAAGATGAAGCCCAAGAGCCATCTTCTGCACCTACTCCTGTTCCTCCCTCAATGCTTGTGCCTTCCCTCCTAAACTATCCTGCAGTAAACCATGATGTAAATCCTGGGCTTGTTCCTACTGACGCCGACGTTTCCTTGCCATCCGCCCGTCTTAGAATGGATACCCCTCTTTAGTACAGGATGCTTCTAGCTTTGTACGGCCTTGCCTGGTACCTGGCACACAGCAGGCACTACATAAGCCCTCCTTCATTGGCTGCCTGGTCTCTGAAGGCTCCATCACGGGCTCCCACTTCATGCTGGGAATGTCCTCCTTCCATCTGGATCTCCACCTTCCTTGATGCTGATGGTCTGGGTCACTGAAGGGGGTTCTACTGGCAACTGTCTTGACCAAAGGACCTTCCATGGTTTTAACAAAGGTACGGGAGACCCCTGTTGAGGGCAAATGCTTCCAGCTACTCTCCTTGCCTCTGAAAAGGAAGGTGCTTCATTGCAGCGAAACTAAACTACGGGGTACAAAGCACCACGTGCACCACAGCCGCCGAGTCCTGGGGACACCACCTCTGTGCCAGCTTACTGATTGTCTCTGGCAGCCAGTGCCCCTAGAGAAGGCCTGTGAAACAGCATCTCTGAGTCAATTTTTTTTTTTGGCAAAGTGACTTGCCCAGGGTCACACAGCTAGTAAGGGTCAAGTGTCTGGTCTGAGACCAGATTTGAACTCAGGTCCTCCTGACTCCAGGGCCAGTGCTCTATCCACTTCACCACCTACCTGCCCCTCCAGTTGTTTTAATCCAATCTATAAACTGAGTAGACTTTGTACTCACTGTACCTTTCAAAGAGCTGTGGGACCACAAGGGGGGGGGGGTCAGCCATGGAGATCCCTGCACACCTCTGCCCACACTCCCAGAAAAAAATCCCCTCCACACTGGCTGTTTTCAGGCAGACTCTGTAAAGACTAGAGGCAAGGTCGGTTTTGACACTCTCTTTTTTGCATAAGAACTGTGGGGTTCTCCTTTATCCTTTTGGAATCTTCCTCCTCCCCGAGAAATCACATAAAACAGGGATTCATGGTAGTGGATGGTGAACATGGATGAGAGAAACACGACATCTTTCCTTCCACCAGCTAACTGTAGCATGGTATTTCCTTCAATTGTGAGTGTAAAAAAATAAATAAAAACCAAACCCCTTACCCGGAGGAGGGCTCCACAGGTTTCACGAGACTGCCCCAAGGGTCCAGGCCACAGGAGAGGTGAAGAATCCCTGATGCAAAGTGATCCCTCAAAGCTTCCACTGGTGAGTACTTGCCTGGTCTAGACACTCTTTCCCAGATCACTCTTTAACCCCTTTCTTTCCAAACACATCCCTCCCTACATTCAGTCACTCCTTGTAACACACCCAAACCAAAAGCCAAACTAAGCTGACTCAGTTTAGCAGCTACATGTAAAACCAGATGAGGCACATCTCTGTGTGGCTACTCCAAACCAGAACTCCCCAGCATCAGCACATCCTTCCATTTCCCCTCCTCTGTTTCCTCACTGTTTCTGTCCTTCTAGTCGTCCACATTTGCAATCTCAGAGTCACTCTCCACATACCTACCATGCCCAATTAACTGGCAAGTCTCATGGATTCTCTCCACCTCATTTCTCTTCAACTTTCCCAGAAGCTCTGCTCACTCATTATCTTGGCAGACGCCTTTTGCAATTCTCACCTGGATTATCCCCCTAGCTTCCTCTTCACTGGTCTCGCTGATTCAAGGCTACCAATTATGTGCATTTACACGCCCTTTACCACATATGCCTTATTACCATGTTGCATGGTAAGTGTTATTAAAAAAGGACAGATCATAAATTTGTTTACAAAGTAAATACTAGACATTCAATTGAATAAGCATTTATTACAAGGCTGTGCACAGAGTACTGTGTTAAGCACTGGGGGAAAGCCAGAATACATGGTTCCTGCTCTCACACGGTATACAGTAGGGTAGTGAGAGATGAAACTTCCTAGATGAAGTAACATCTTGGAGAAGACAGGAACTCCTTCTGCCTCAGAAGGTGGTTCCCCCCAAAATGCTGCCCTGGCGATGATGAAGTTCCTAACTCTAAGCGATGCCTTTGGGCTTGGCTTTGAAGAGAGGCCAGACAGACACACACTTGTTTGCCCAGAGGGATGCAACTCAGAAGCCCTTTTCAGGGAATGTCATGGCCCAAGGAGGGAGGCAGAGCTGGTTTGGCATTTCTTGAGGCCATGCTGGGAAATCCAGAAACGCCAACTGGCAGCCAGAGAGCAATGAGGACGTTCCTGACCTACCAAGGAATTTCTGGACTAAACCAAGAACCTGGGCCAAGCTTTGAGTTGCAGGAGTCAGAACAAGGAAGCAAGAAATCTCAGTGCCATGATAAGGAGAAGCAAACACAGATGTGGTTCCTGGATACTGTGAATTATGTGGTCAGACTCTGTAGGCCTGGACATGGGATTCTCTGGTATCCCTGGATTCTTTCCTTGTGTTGTATGGAGGAGGCTACTTAAAACAGGTTATAAGTATGTAGGGCAGGCCGTATGTAGAGCTGCCCAGAAAAAGGAGACTTCCCTGGAGGCTAAGGTGAATGGTCTCTATGACGACCTTTATTAGACGAAATAAAGGGGAGGTGGGGGAAGAAGATAATTCTCAGTGTTCTTCCTTGGAGGGGAGAGGTATCAGGGCAGGCTTCCTGAAGGACGCTGCATTTGGACTACAAAGGATAGGGTAAGAATTTAACAGGGATAAGGAAAAGCAGGAATGAAAGTGTGGGACACAAGAGCATAAGTGTTCTGGGGCAGACAGCTGCCCAAATTGGCTGGCATGAGGAGGCCATAGAGAGTAGAAAAGGATGAAGATGGAAAGAGCAGCTGGTAACAGACCCTGAATACAACAAAGGAACTTAGTTTTAACTCAGTGGACAAGAGAGAACCATGGAAGATTTCTGGGCCGGGATTGGACATCGACAGATCTACGTATAAGCAAACTAAGTCTGCCAGTGGGATGAGAGTCAGATTGTACAGGTGAGTAAGGGAGAGAAGGTAAGAAGCATAGGTGGAAATACTTTAAGATTTTATATATACTGTGCATATGGCAACGTTCAACCAAAACTTTCTGTTGAAATCTTGGAAATAACGATTGCTAGGAAAAGGAAACCAGCCCCACTGGCCTCCCTGTTCCTCCCACATGACGTCCCATCTCGTCTCCATTTTTGCTTTTGCACTAACTCTGCCTCTCCAGCATCACCTTCTACATGATGCCCTTCCCCAGTCTCCCTGCTATGAAGGTCCTCCCCCCTGAGATTTATCTTAGATCCCTTTCATGTAAACCTGCAGATGTATGTGTGGTGCCCCCATTAGAACATAAAGGGCCCAAGGACAGGGACTTTCACTTTTGCCTTTCTATCCCTAGAGGCTGGTATGTTTTATCATGCTTGCTGAGGGCCCACATGGTCCACCTTGAGCATGACCACTGCAGAAATGTCTGTATGAGAGTAGCTGCTGGGGTCCTCCCCTACACTTCTGGTTCTCTTTGCCTGATTACACGCTGATTGCACACTGTGGTGCTGGGTCCAGATCACTGGTCTGGCTGGCAGCTAGCATCCATTGGTGAGCCAGCCAGGGACCGTCCCCCTCAATACTACTGGGTCAATGGACGTAACCTCCAGAGGTAATTTCAGTTCTTAACTGTTGACAAGTCCCCTTCTCACAAGTGAATGACTGCAAATCAATAAGGGACTCCAAATTCATGCTAAAAGGGGAAATGCACTTCCACAGTCTAATTACATCTAACATAAAACAACATACATTTGAGTGTATTCACAAAAAGAAGTAAAATAAGTAGGTGCCAATTTGCTGTAGAATGAAAACACACCTACATCTTATGAAACATCAATAGCTTACGTCATCGGTAGTGGCAAGGCTTTCACTGGGAGTAAGTTCTGAGTTCGAGGCTATCCAAGTAGTAGAATTCACTGATTTGGCATTTTCACCTCCTTTTTCATTAGTCTCAGAAATATGCCTGTTGACTATGTCCTAGACAAAGAAATAAGGCAGTTAATTACTTAAATAATCATTAAAAACCTATTATTAACAAACAATAACTTTAATGATAATTTTTCAGCATGTCACATTTAAATGTACTCGCCCTTTTAAAATGGAGACAATAGAGGCAATATAAGGTATGAAGTCACCTTTTCAGAAGAGAATTTACACTAAGGGCCATGATGTGCAGCTATAGCAGTAAAGTAGCCACAAAGTACAGAGAACAGCAAGAGAAGACCGCTGGTCCACAACGATGCCCCCGTGCAGACACAGAGAGAAATGAGGGCCCCGGCTGAGGGGAGTCGAGGCCCTTCTTTACCTGCAGTGCATACAGTGCCCTCTGTCTCAAATAGTCTGTGTTAAGTAGCTGGAGTTCATGGAAAAGCTCAATGAGAAAATGAGGACGGGATTCGTTTTGAGAAATCAACGTTGCTACTTCAGAATAAATAGTATCTCTCAAAGCTTCAAACATAGAAAAATCACTTCCAGTTTCTGGAAGACAGAAAAGATTAGACAATCAAAACGGATGAACTGCTGGGTGCTTCCTCCTAGTGACTATGACAGCGCTAGTCTTCCAGGCCCTTCCTGTCCTCCCAAGCCACAAGTTACTGAGGCTGGGGTGTTTTCAGGACGAAGCGAGTGCTGTCTAGTGTCTCTTCTTCCACACGGTGCTTCAGGCCTGCAACATAGCCTCACAAACTCACTTTCCTCCACATTTCTGTGTCTTTTCTAACAAAATTTAATGGAAACTTTACTTAGTACATCCATGAGATGAGATATACTGTTTCCTGCAGGTCTTCCCAAAGAGGTGGTGACAGAACCACACACACACCAGCTCTTCCTGGAAAGGCCCACAAGGTGATTCCTAAAGTCACAGAATTTTGGAGCTGGAACAGCTCCTTTTAAATCAGTGGGAACTAAGTGACTTGACCAAGGTCACACAATGAGCTCCTCTGAAATACACACTCTGGAAAATTCAGTAAGCAAAAAGTCAAGGTTCTGTATTGTACGTTCTCTGCTTCTCTACACACACACACACACACACACACACACACGTATGCACATGACACAAAATAAATGGCTTATAGCGTCTTATCCATTAGTGACATCTTTTTATCTCAGTAAATGGTTACTTTCTATACTAATGTACACGTCCCATTAGAGGAGGGGTAGGGGGTGTGTGTGTGTGGGGGGGGTGTGTGTGAGGGCCTGTGTAGCTGACCCCTCTTAGACTGGGAATGCTGGGGGTCACGACAGGTGAGGAATGCAGTCTGCTGCTTCCTGGAGTGACCTTCTGAATGCTGCAGATGCTGTTTACCTGTAAGTGTCCCTAAGATGTTCAATTTCTGGCTTCCACAGGCTCTGCTTGCTTCCCCTTCCCCACTCTTAAAAATGTTAACCCTCCTGTTTCTTCCTCACTGATTGTTGCTATAGAACTACAATAGTATGAAAAGACAGTAAGTCTCCAGTTTAAATACAAGAATGACACTTCAGAAAACTCTCTGAAAGCCTGTATAATTTGAAACTCTGTATAATCAGACTGTCATTGACTTCCATGGGAGATATTACTAATTAAAAACTCAGCAAAGTCTAGGATTTTGGCCTCTCCAAGGAGCAGCAACAAGGCAAATACAAGGAATCAGGAATAACTCTAAATTCTAATTTATGGAAAATGGTGCTTTAAATATCTCATGACTACATGCTAAATAACTCAAAAAGCCAAACATTATCTGCTCCAAATGTCAAGCTGAAAATCACACACCTGCGTGCGTGCACACAGAAATGCATACTTGTAAGGAGACCCACACACACATTCCCATACACGTGTATAGACACACACACACCCACACTGCCCTACCAAGTAAAAGTTGACAATAGTAACTGAAATTATAAAATTATCAGATCCCTCAAACAGTGGGTTTTTTTGTTTGTTTAAACAATTTTTTTAGTCAAATACTCGCCCACAGATACATTAAACTGCAACTAAAACAGAGTAAATTGACAGCACTAAGTCTGGGATGAGAAATTCGGACAGAGGCTTTTCTTCAGAAATTGAAACTAAGCGGTTGGTGCATTACCTGGTGCTTCCTTGCATGTATTTCTGTTAGACTGCTGAAGTATTCTCCTAGCATGTGCTGTAGGGAAAGGGGAAGGGACAGATACAACGATGAACACAAAATGTGGATGAGTAGTAAACACAGGGTTTATCTATGAGTCACTGGAATTTAAAAACAAACCCAAACTCTCTTTCAAGTTGTTTTTGAGACCAAAGGAGGAGTTTTTTTTATAGTTTTACACTCTGAATTCTGTTACCGTGTGAAGGCACACCCCATCACAAAAGCCCCCAAAGATCCACCACAGAAAATGATGACTGACCTGACATGAACACCAGCAAGTGTGACTCTACCTTCTGCATTCAGGGTGGGCACGAGGCAGCCTGTGGCCTAGGCCAAAGGAAGAGGAAACCTTCCCTCTGTCCACCTGAAACCCTCTGCTCTGGTTGGCCCGGCTGCCTCTGGAGGTCATGTAAGGACACTGCAGCCCAGGCCCACTCAGGGGAACCATGGGATGTGGGAGCTGGAAGGCCTCTAGTTTAAGCCCCACAGGTGTGGGCAGGAGTTCGTCACCTGACTCTGCTTGATGCCTTCTCAGGAGGGGGAAGCCACCACTTCCCTTGGGGAGCTCACTCCTGCTCCCGACAGTTCTAAGGGTTTGCAAGTGTTCCTTACCTCTCAACTTCTTAAAAACCACCCCCTTTAGTCTTGGTTCTGTTCTCTGGGATCAAGCAGAGCAATCTGCCCCACTCATGCTGGGAAGCTCTTCAAACCCCTAAAGACAGCATTTAGGTACCCACAATTCAAGCACCCCTGATTCAGCTGCACTGCACAGGGTCCTCCTCATGGGGGTCTGGCCAGTTCTGCGGAGGATAGCAGGATACGCCCCCGGCCCTAGGCTCTGTGCCTCACCCAAGGCAGCACGGGCCTGCACCAGTTTGCCTGATGGACACATCCGGGGATGCCTAGGAAGCTCACGGCACAGCCACGTCCTCAGGTGTTTCTGCAAATGCTCTAGCCACCTCTTCCCCATCTCGTACTTTATGTCAGTTCTCTTACATAAAATGCAGGCCGTGCTCACAATTTTATAGCCCTTGAGGGAGGGAGTAATATATCATAATAGATCGATTTTAATTGAGGAACCCATCCTTTTGTGGAGGTGGGGAGGCCCACAGGTGCAACTGACTGATTGACATGTTTTGGACTTCTTCAATGAACGGATCAGCTGTGTGGATTTTTTTTTTTGATGCTCTCAAAAAAAAACACTACTAGTCACATGGGAGGACTTTCTGAGAGGGGGAAGGGATAAATGGAATACTGTGGTGACGGAAGATACAAAAGAATGTCAGCAAAATTTATTTAAAAGAAGTTAGTGGAGGGATGGAGGTTGGTGGTAAGAGGACTACATCATGGACCACTTGGACCAAAACAGGAAATAGATAAGGAGTCTGGGAAACATTACTATCAGCCTGACCCGGAAGGAGCTCCCCTTCAGCCAGACATCTGCCTGAGCTCTTTGCAGTGTGATGTAGAATAGCTCATCATCCCGAGTGTAATGATCTAACCCTTCCTAAGGCAGAGGAAGAAATAAGGCCCCCACCCCCCGATTCTGGACTTGATTCTTATCAACAAGGAGGGGCTGGCCGCCAGGGTAGAAGTGGCAGCCACCTAGGGAGGAAAACAACTGCATGGAAAGCTAGACACGGCTCACACAGAGAGACTTAACACTTCCTACACATCAGGAAAGCAGATCTGAGACACTTCAGGGAAAACACAGGAGGATCTTGCCTGTGACCCATGCTGACTGTATGACCCCAACAAGTCACATGTAACATCAGAGGCCTGACGCAACTTTCCAAGGCCCTAAGGTAAAGAGAAGGGACTAATGTGCTCTGGTAAAGGGAATTTCCTTCCCTGAGAGTTCCCTAGGCCAGAGAGCTCACACACACTGAGGAGGGTAAAGAGGAGAAGCCCAGGAGGGAGAGGATGACAGACTGGAGAGCCCAGGCAGAGCTGGCACCTGGGAGGACACGAAAGAAGCTGCCCTTGAGGAGCCCCAGTCACCAGGACTAGACGAAGCACAACTAGTCAGGAGAAGAGAGAGCAGTGGATGCTGACTCGTGTCGTCAGAGATCACGCATGGGAAGACTCGACTTCCTCCGGGGGATCAGAACTGGCCTTAAGCACGAGGGCCATTCCTCCTGGGGAGAAGGGCCGCTTCTCTTCCTTACTCAGCTCTGGGGCTGAGCACACAGCAGGCACTTCACAAATGCTCACTGAGCGGATGGCTCGAATGCTTTTGCCAAGAAGTCCAGAGCGCCTACTCTCCCCACTGTGATCTGACACAATACTAGAAAGGCTGGCTACAGAAATAAAAGCAGAGAGAATTCAAAGGTATAAACAGTGGTCAAAAAAAGACAGTGTTATCTGATGGCAGATAACCTGGTGGTTTACTTAGAAAACTCCAGAGAATCAGTAAAGAAACTAAGAAAAAGGGCAATAACTTCAGAGAAGTAGCAGGATGTAAAACAACCCTCCAATACGCAATACAAGCAGTGTTTCTAGACAGTACTATATAAAAAACTCTAGAAAATGCTTGGAAACCCTGTATTCAAAATCACTACAAAGCCCATAAAATATTGGAGTTGCTCGGCCAAGACAAACTCATAAAACTCATCAAACAACTATAAAACGCTGTCTACGGAACCACAAGAGGCCTGCTCCTGAGAGAGTCATTGTTCACATGTGGCCCTGCTGACACAAAAGAAATGAGGCTATGTGATGCGTGGCCTACAACAAGCGTTTAATCAACACTTCATTCATTCATTCATTCATTCATTCATTCATTCATTCATTCCCACAGACACCAATCTAGCGCTACATCCAACTACCAAGGGTGACTTTATAGAACTAAACAAGCAAATCTGAAAATTCACTTGGAGAAACAAAAACATCTAGAATCTTGAGGAGAAAAA
Organism: Phascolarctos cinereus; assembly: GCF_003287225.1. NCBI lineage: Eukaryota > Metazoa > Chordata > Mammalia > Diprotodontia > Phascolarctidae > Phascolarctos > Phascolarctos cinereus. The sequence continues at coordinate 2,683,325 of NW_027556402.1, read as the reverse complement.
TGGAGGGGGGAAAAAAGGCAGGAAAGAAGGGAGCCTAGCATTAGGGAGACCTAACATCAACAGATCTAAAACCAAATTATGTGACACAATACGCATCAAAACAAGCTGAGCTAAATAAAAAACTGTGTCAGGGGAACAGCTTAGACTACCAAGACCCAGAAGGACTAGAAAACAAAATACTGTGAAGATTCTGAGTCTGATAAACAAGGAATGGAAATAGAAAGCAGCCTGGCAGAAAGCAGCCCTAGACCAACACCCTACACCACTCCCATTGAGCCACGCACCTGTAAGCACCATTAAGCACCTACCAAGTGCCAGGTGCTGAGACACAAAAACAAAGAATAACAACCCACAAAGAGTTTACATTCTAATGGGGGGGGGGGAAGGCAGTTCAATAGAGATAAATGTAAAGTCTGACACCTTGGTTCAAAACATCAATGTCAGAAATACAAGATGCTGAAGGCAGGGCTGGAAAGCAATTCATGGGAAAAAGATCTGGGGGTTCAACATGGGCCATGGTGTGACATAGTGGCTGACCAGCGACTCTGTTTGAGGCTCAAAGCGCAAGGAGTGTCCCTGCTTGGGGAGGTCAGCAGGCAGGGGCTGTCCCGGAACCTCATTTTACAAAGGCATTGGCAGGTTGAGGGTATCCACGAAACAACAGGGAATGGCTGGAAAAGAGGAGTCCTGCACACACAGTCTGCAGGACTTCCAACGACTGGCTTTCACAAGTGGACGATGGAGGAGGAGGGTGCTGGCCAGACACGGAGCTCAGGGCTCAAGGTTTGGAGGGGGGGCTGCAAGTTCCAACAGGCGTCAACAGCAAAAAAGTGAATGGGGTCCCAGGCCACTTAGGAAGAAGGAGGTCAGACCACAGTAGGAAGACCGCATCTACTTCTGAGCACCACAGTTTAGAAAAGACTGCATTAAGTGAGAGAAGATCTAGAGGTGGGCAGCCAGGAGAGTGACAGGCCCCAGGGCCATGCCCAATGAGAATACTAGAGATCACAGCCTGGAGAAGAGATCTGGGGCCTGGGTAGCCATAAAGGGTAACTGTTTTCAGATATTTGAGGGCTGTCAAGTACAAGACACTTGTTCTGTTGCAAATTTCAATTTCCCAACAATTAGAACCATCCAAAAGTGGCTCAGGCTGCCCTCAAAGGAGTTCCTTGTCACTGGAAGCTTCCAAGAGGGTACTGGATGACAACTGTCCACATTGGGAATCATAACCCTTACCTGCAGGTGCTCTGCCCAAAGGAATATAAATTTGGATTTTGAGATCAAAGAGATCTCAAGCTATCTTGAGGTTTACAGGCTACATTTCTTTAAGGACCATGCCTTAAACCCAAATCACTCTGGCTCCCACTGACCAGCCAACAACAGGTCCCAGCCCAAGCCTCTCTCAGTCACTGTTTGGGTTCTGATGGCTCAGAGTGAGAGTAAATATCAATTGTTTCTGTTTTGGCCAGAAACCCCGAGGGTCTTCCCCTGCCAGACTGTTTTTGTTTTGTGGTCTGTTTTTTTTTTTTAAACTAGGTAAAAGAGGCCATTCTCTGCCTCATTTCTTACCTAGCCTTGATCAGTGATTGAGTGTTGCCTCAATCAAACTGAGACCTGGGAAAGACCTTAGCTTAAAAAGGCCAGGGTCTCCCACTTCATCCAGGGCCCCAGTCATCCTGATCTATACCTGGCCACTGGACCCAGATGGCTCCAGAGGAGAAAGTGAGGCTGGTGACTTTACACTGCCCTGCCTCACTTAAATCCAGTTCACTTGCATGTCATGGCATCACCTCCCTAATGTCATGACAAACAACGCATGACAACTTACTGGGTACGGCACGGTGGGGAATCCTTTTTGGACAGGTCTTGCACAGGACAGCTGCTCAGGTGACTTCAATTCTAAGACTGTGGGATCCTATGACTGCTGAATTTGCAGCCAGAGGTCTGCCTAGATTTACCACTTAACACGTGTGACCTCAGACAGTTCACTTCACTCTGTGGGCCTCAGTTTCCTCATCTGCAAAATGAAGGGCCTGACCTAGCTGACTCAAGGTGTCTCTGCTATCCCATGAATTACACCAGTGCTGCTGTTTGGTATCTATGTAGTCATTAACAACAGCAGCAGCACCTAACATCTCTACAGCCCTTCACACTTGGTCTCACTTGTCAGCACCTTCACGGGAGGGCAGGACAAAAGTGAAACGCTCAGGGGATCAGCTGAAGGCACCAGAGGGAAGGTTGAGATCTGGCCCAGAATGTCCTTTGGGGCTTCACGAGCAGGTTCTAATGATCAGCGCACACACAGAACTAAGAGATGAGGTCAGCTTGCTGAGCATACGTCTCATTTCTACATATTCTATTGAAGATTTTTTCTTCTTGTTTTTGTTTCTGCTTTTTTGGGCTAGGCAATGGGGTTAAGCGACTTGTCCAGGGTCACACAGCTAGTAAGCGTCAAGTGTCTGAGGCCGGATTTGAACTCAGGTCATCCTGACTGCAAGGCCAGAGCTCTAACCCCTGTGCCACTTTGCTGCTCCCGTACTGAAGAAGCAGGACTTTCTGGATCCCAGGTATCAAGTCAGAAGAAAGTAAAGGATGCTTTTGAAAACCAAGGGCAGGCACACACAAAAGCAGTTGTGAACCTCAATTGGACCAAACTGTGCCAGTCTGGCACGGCAGGCACTTCTTCCCACCCCCTTACCTGAGGACATCTCTGTTGATCGACTATACTTTATAATTTTTTCCAGCTGCTCATGATTCTTTCTGCTGAATACTTTTGCTGGAACAGGCTCCTCGGTCTGGGCTGCATGCCTGTTCCTGCTCTTGCAAGGCTCACACGTACTAGACATACTGGCACTTTCATACCCTTCGGTGAAAAAAGGGACAAGTGTTGTCATCAGGCGCGCCTGGCTCACTGAAAGCGTAACCCAGTTTACAGTCATTCTGAGAGTCAATGCCATGCTAGCAGAGGAGAACTGGGGCCCCAAGGATCAGGCAGGTGAAGTCAAAAGAAATGTGGAGGGGATAAATTAGCACCCACACCTGGGGAATTTGCTCTCGTCTTCCAAGTGTCTGCCTGGTAAGAGATTACAGGTGAGGGGTGTGGATGGAAAGGAGATCTCATCAGGATTCTTGGAAACAGCCCCAGAAAAGGGTAGAGACAAGACTCAGGCTCATTTGGAGCCCCTCAGGTACCCCACTAAGGATGGAGTGACAGCATGTATAGAACATTAGCTATATTCCTAACTTAGATTTAGTGGGAAAGTTTAGTCCATGATCCCAAATAAAATGCCAATCAAATGAATGAAAACTACTTAAATGTCTACAGCTAAAGAGCTGTTCTTCAGCGTTCACTACTGGGCTTTCGTGACCTCTGATCTGGATTACTGGTCTCCTGGCTGTCGTGTTATGAAGCTTGGCTCATTCCACCTCCACAATAATCTTCCTCTTCCCCCAACACAGATCCATGGTGTCTGCCTCTCACCTGGACTATTCTGTCTCCTCCCCGATCTCTTTCCCTTCTCAGTCCATCTTTCCCACAGATGCCAAAATAAGCTTCCTAAGGCACACACCTGACCATGTCATTCAAAAGCCTCATTTCCCTCCTGCCTATAGATCGGAAGGCCTTTGGTTGGCACCGAAAGCACTCTCTAACCTCCCTTTCTAACGTTATTCCACAGTACTGACGTTCATCGATGGCCCAGTGCAATCAGTGAGATTGCTGGCTCTTCACCAAACCAGGAGATGGCCATCTCTTTCCCCAGGCTGAATGCTTGGGGACCATCGCCCTTGTTGAACAAATACCATCTTCCCTCAAGGCCCACCTTCTGTGCAATGATGGCTCCAGAAAGCCTTTTCTGACCTGGAGGGGACCCTCTTACATCCTGCCTTCTTTGTTCACATGATACAGTCTCCATTCGATCACAGACTCTCTTTTCAGGCAGACACTGTATCATTTATCCTCCTGGCACTTCTAGCATCTCGAAGTGTCTGAAGCACAACAATGCGTAATAGCTTTCCATAGAATTAAAGCGAATTAGAGCCTTCCCATTCATCCAGCATTTCGTATGTGCACTGGGGAATATGCATGACACAAATCTGTCACTAACACGATAACAAATAATCATTGCTCATTTGTAAAGAAAAGCATTTACAGAAGACCTCTCTCTTCCTGGAGCTCACAGGGAATAAGACCCAAACACACACTCCATATAACGTGGAACATCATACATTAAGTGCGCCAGAGGGGAGAGATCGGGGAAATCAACAAGGTGGAAGACGTGGGTAACAAGGGCGCCTTTGGCGGAGGGCTTGTGAGGAACTTAACAAGCAGTCGGCAATGCAAGTGTGCAACAAAGGCCCTGCTGAGATTCTGGTGCCAGGAATGCCTGAAAGATGAAGTCTGCCGGCCTCTCTAGCCTTCTGTAGTGGTAATCACTAGGGATGCCCCAGGTTGTCCTGGGCAGAAAAGCAAGAGACTGTGAACAGGAGCAAGTCAAACCCTGGCACTGAAGAGCAAAGCCTAGGGGCGGGGGAGAAAGACGAGTGATGGGCGATGGGTGCAGAGCCTGGAGGTCATGTGCTAAGGCTCTGGATGTGAGAAGGGCCATGGCTTTTCAGGCTGCCCTTCCTTTTGAGAGGCACATCCAGGAGGAAAGTACGACCAACCAAGTGTGATGCTCATGAGGGGTGGGGAGTTTGGTCACTGCCACGAACACTTCTGGTCCAGAGAACCGTGGAAAAGGATCAGATGGAGAGGCAGCCAGTGAGAAAGCTGTATGTCCACAGGGGCCACATCAGGCTGGTGAGGGAGCAGCCTGCCTGTGCGCCACGGATCTTAAAGGGGCTTAGCTCAGAGAGACAGGATGGGGGAGCCTGGGCTGCAGTGACCCAGGGACAAAGGAGGAATGAGGATAAGACAAACACCGTGTAGACGGCAGAATGGTCATGTCGCTTGGCCCTAAGATGGGGAGCCTGCACAAACAGGACTGGGACAACAGCAACCGGGGGGGTAGGGGGGTAGGCAGGAGATTGCTTCTGCATGATCACAAGACTTGCAGAGCTGATCTGCTACGGACTTCACAAAAGAATGTGGACTGGAACGTTAGTGGCATTAAATGGCACCTTCTTAAATTTGATCTACGGAATTAAAAAAAAATTTAACCAAATCAAGTACTTCACATTAGTGAGAGCAATGTGGAAGCCTGGGCTGGACACGCCCCCAGCCCCGGTTACTGATCTCCCGCAGTCTCAGCTCCTCCCTTTTTAACCGTGGACCTGCAGCGCCCAATGCCCGGCAGCACCTCACAGGACGGCCCCGGCCAGGTCAACGGCTCTAAATACGGGGCCCCAGGCCCCAGTCCCCAGCACTTACTGGTGCTTTTCACTCTAGCTTTCAGCTGCGCAGAAGCCTTCTTCTTCATCTTTGACTTGGGGGTCTTGTCTCTGGAGGCCAGGCTGGCCTGTGCAGATGCCTTCCGAGTTCTGAACGTTTTTGTGACTGTGGTTGGGTCTATGGGGTCGGGCATGCTGCTGAAGCTCTCCAAGGACTCTTCGTCGAACTGCCGCCTTCTCTGGCTGGCCTCGAGCTGACCTGGGCGATCGCCGTGGGCAGTTTTCTGCCCAGACGCTGCAAATCCAGTCTTGACGAATGGCTTCTCGAGACCCCCTTCTTGCTCAAACAGCCAGGCCGGTTGACTGCTTTCCACCTCCTCTTCAGGCTGCTTTTGGTTTCTTATCAGGAAAACAAAAGAACTTTTACCCGATACATTTCTCCACTCTCCACCCCAGGGGCAATCCCTTACACTTCACACCGAGAGGCAGATTTGGGGATGCAGAATCACTGGGGGCCAGTCACCAGAATGTTTCCACAGAAGTCTGTACCACAGCCTAGGTGAATGCTGCCTAAGTGGAGCTGCAAACCAGGCTTGTTCTAAGACCCCAAAGCACAAGCTCTTTCTTTCTCTGGCATGAGACTGCAGCAGAGAACAGATAGGAGTGCAGATACTCCCAGGAAAAATGGACTCTGAAGTGGAGGAGAGGGATAGGACTGAGGGCCAGCTAGTTCAGACAGAACCAAGGTTTGTCAAGGCCCATATGCTGCCCTGCTGGTCCAGAGACACACCCCACCCCTATGGTTATTCTGGGCCTGGGCTGAGCCCCAAAGGTACCAACTCACCATGTGAGGAAGACTTCAGAGAAGCCTGTGATCGTACGGAGTCTGCTTAAATTGAGGGAGTCCCAGATCCTGCCCAAGGAAAGCAGGGCCCCAACACTGCCCATGGACGCCTGATCAAACTGGACATTCGGATCTACCCCAAGAAGAGCCTCCCGCATTCCTGGTACTGTTTCCAGAGCTGGGATGGCTGGAAGGAGGACCTAGCATTTGTCTGCCAAACAAATGGTCAAAGCCTGAGAACTCCCCAAACCCAGCTGGCTGAAGAAGGGGACCCACCAGACAGCGAGATGAATGAAGAAAGAGGCAGACTTGCTTCTCTGTATGAGTGCATGAAAGATGGGGCCTGCCTGGAAGACGCATTGTTACAGTTCAGAAACACCTGGCTGGGCTTACTTCTTGTTTGTTTTCTGGTTCTGTGGCACAGACCTGCTCTGTCCAACAGGAGGTTTTATGCCTCCTGTCCTTATTTTTAGTGCCCCAAACCTTCATCTCCAAACATCTAGGTTAGAAAATTAAGTGGAACCCCTTGTCTGGGAAACCAAGCACAACTGTCTGAAGAAGATTCCAGGGCCCTAGAATACCCCTTCTTGAGCAGCTCTGAGGCCAGCGCTGTCCAGCTGCCCTGAAGCACGGACCTAGGAACATGCCCACAAACCAAGTCTTGGGAGGAGCCTCTTCAACCCCTCTGTGTGGACTTGCTCATGCTGCAGGCAGCCCTCACAGCCTGGAGCCCTTTCACTCTGCAGCCCCAGCCCCTAGGGGCATGTGTGGGTGTGTGCACTGAAGTCGGGCGGGCTCTCATGGAGCAGAGATAAAAATCAGTAAAGGGGGGAAAGGGTGTGTGTGTGCACACCAATGGGCTAAGGCCAGCAGCATCTCAGGGGGATCCTAGGCCAGAAGGCCACTCAGACTGTGGCCATCCTAGAGCCAAGCCTTCAACCAGCTGATCAAAGGCCCTCAGGGCAGTCCCTGTGGCCAACAGCAGGTGTATGGCCTGACAGCTCCCCTTCTTGGCTATCCTGTGAATATCCTTCACAATTACACTTTCAAAGTGTACACTGATGTATCAAAGGGTCAAAGGGTGCGTGTGCACGCACACACGTGTGCCCACACATACAAACACCTTGCTCCCCCCCACCTTCTCTGTGAATAGAATACCTTTGGTTCTCGGCTCCAGTGGAGGAACTGCTCTCGAAGGGTTTTGGAAATGCCACATACTCAGTTTTCCCTGGCATATTCTGATCTGTTGGTTGTGGCTGCTGCTCACCGGGTGGAGGGATGTTTTGTGCCAAATCTCCAAAGTTAGATGAAAACAAAGGGTTGAAATTCATACCTGTCAGAGTAAAGTCACAGATGTAACAACGCATACTAACGAATGCAATTTCTACAATGAGGGCATTTCAAGCCCGCAACAATGAAACCTTCTACACAGCTTTTTACACTCAGGGCCACTCACTTCAGGAACGGCTCTGAGGCCCAGGACCTCACCTGGCAACACTGTCCATGCCCACGCGGTCCTAGGAAGGGCGGAGGCCCTCCCTCACCACCCCTTCTCCCCATCCACACTGGTTGACCTTCCATGGCTACCCCAGGAGTCATGGCCGCCTGCCTGTGCGACCGGTGGCACGCGATTGAGTGGCTGCAGGAGAGGAACTCTTTGTCCGTTTAGTTTGGGGCAAGGCTGCTGTCTTCTCAGGGATGACAGACCTTGTGGAGGAGGTCTGCAGCCTCCAGAGGGATCTTGTGAACGATGGGGAAGCTGCCGAGGGCAGATACGTGAGGCATGATGGATTCGCGGAACGAATGCAGAGCTCAAATCCAACCTGGTGACTGATCTGCCTGGGTAAGGGTGAGGCTGCACAGAACTGAGAAAACAGGCCCGGGGCTGGGCAGTTCCCAGTGTCTGCGGCACCACCTGCCACTACCGGCGTGTCATTTTTTCCACTCTCAAATGTACTGAAAATCGACACTTTGATGCTCTCAAAACTGTGCGGGCTCCAGCAGGGGCTGGGCATTCTAGCTCCACAGCCTTAAAAGCCATTTCTAATTTTCCTAGCAAATGCGGTTCTGTGCCCTAAAACTGCCATGGATGATGAGAGAGCCCTCTAAACATGCCAGCAGAGAGTTGATGTTTCTCCCATCTGTCGCTCCTCAGGGCTTCTTCAAGGCTAGCTCACTCAGGATACAGGACCCCAGAGTCAGAGCCAGAAATGACCCTCATTTTACAAGTAGGTCACCGAGGCCCAGAGAAGGCCAGACATCTGGTAAGCTCTAGTGCCAGGATGAGAAGCACGTATCAATGCTTGTTGACCGCCCAAATGACCGTGGGCCCCAATAAAGCTCTTTTCCCACGCGTACCACCTCAGTGCTTCTTCCAAGCTGCATCCACCCGAGGACCCACCAAGCTACGGAGAAGATGCCCCAGGGACCAGGAGGCTGTGGTAACCCACGAGCCCAACCCCTACTCTGGCCATCAGAATGGAAGCTCTCTGACAGGGAGAGACCTGCTACACGCCAGGCACGTGATAAGCGACTGGTGCCCAGGGGCTTCTAAGCCGGCCACTCGGACTAGCAGATCTCGTGGGCCACGGCCTAGTCAACAAAAACACACAATGGCCCCGACTCCTCCCCGGCTCCCTTCTGATTGTGCAAGGATGGGGCAGACTAGCAGAAAGGGTGCACAGAGGGCTCTGATAGAGGTTACCTTTGCAGTTGGTAACCTAAGTGTGAGATCGAGGCCCACAGTGGCTGACAAGTGGACATGGGACAGGAGGTCCTGACTGCTATCGATCTTGGACCCATTCTTGCCATGACAGAAGCCAGAAGGTAAGAGCAGGTTGCAGTGAAACAGAACAAAGGATCCCAGATTCTCTCTGGGAAAATGCATAAAGGAATTGGAGAAGCTGATCTCATGTTATATCCCAAGGCAAGAGGAAATCGCTGGGATACAGGCCACTTATCCAGCTTGTATAAGAGGGATCGTCATGAGTGATCTGCACAAAAGAGCACCACACACAGCTGCAGCTGAAGCCCCACCATCTGCTGCGGAGACTAGAGTGTTATTCTACAGAGAACCTGCTAAGACCCTCCAAAGGAAATCCATCATTGATGTCTTCAATACCAAGTTGGGAAGAGGAGAGCAACTGGATCAAGAATAATGCATGACACCTGTATATCAGAAATCACTTCTTCAAGAACAGAAGTGGAAGGCACCAAATATGTCCAGCCCCAAACAAGACCACAAAAGCTGAAAGCGATCACACTGGAAACAAAGAGGAACTTATTTGTGATGCGGAAGTCCTTCCTAAATCCAACCACTGGCTTGTCAGGGCACAGATAAAAATCTGCACAAAATGAGAATAAAAACAGGGAAAAGACACCCCAAGAATCAAGCACCAGTTCCCTCCTGAGCTGTCTGTACCAGCTCCTTTGGACGAACAGAAGGACACAAATACAGATTATAACCATTCTGAAACAGCAGTTCAGCCGAAGCCAATCTGTCGCCATGAGAAAGAGGCCAAGAGATGAAAAAGCCCAGTCAGCAAACCCCAAGTCTATTTGCCAAAGAGAGCGAGAGGAGGGCCCCAAAGGAAACCCTGAGTTAGACTATCAACAGGCTTGTACAACCTTACAGAGAAGGAGGATGCAAGACCACGAGCCAGCCCGACTCATACAACAAAGAGGAGGAAGGAAGGAAAACCCACGTTAACAGGGAGCTTGAGAAGAGGTCTAAGCAGCCATATCATCCCGAGGCATTCAGTGATGAAACAGAAGGTGGAAAATGACGACGACAAACTAGGAAAAGCTCTGCAAGGACTCTCGCTATCAACGGCAGCAGGGCCCCGTCCTTGACTCCTGACCCCCCAACCCCTCACAGAAGAGGCATTACCAGTGTAGCGCAGGAGACTCTAGCACGGTCAGGGGAATCCACAGGTGTTCACAGAGATGACCTGTGCTAGAGGCAAGGCCGTCACAAGGGCAGCAAGGGAACAACTCGCCAAATATCCCAAAAGCGTCAGGAGATTCTTGGCACAGGCCAAGAGCACATCAACAGCAAGTCTCCTCTGCTCTCCTTGGAGCAGTGGAATAGGTGGAGCTGGTCTTATTTTACATCCCTTTCCTCAGCAGCATGAGCAATGGCCGGTCGGCTCTGATGGCTTCTGCCTCATCAGAGGAAAGGGTCACACCCCGGACATCTTAGACCCAGGGAAACACGGTGAGCAGGGGCTCTACCTCCAGTCGCCTCTACAAATTCCCTTGGAACGCAGGTGGTTATTTGGGTCTCACCCTCCGCTACTCTTTGCAAGTCTGTCAGGGGAAAGTACTCAGAATCTTCCACCGTCCCCCTCTGTGGCACTTTTCAAACGGCACAAAGACTCTCCCTCGGTCAGGCAAGGACGTCGAGCGCCGCGTCCTCCTTCTAGCGGTGCTTCATGTCCATTAAGTTGGCATGGCAAACAGTGGTGATCGGAACTGATGGATGCTCCTTGATGGCATCTCCACGTCACACTTGCTGCTATTTTAATATTTGGGCTCTGCTCCAATGAGCCTATGGTCTCTCAATACCGGTCCCTAGACAAGGCTCTCACGGGTAGAACTCCAATGGTAAAAATGAGTTGCAGAATCTACCAACTCCACTTGTTGACATCGTCTGCCCCCAGGCCCTGCAGACATTGAAGGAGGCCATCTCTGGCGTCATTAGGGCAAAAGCCCCACCAAGGGGGTGCAAACACGTGCTATCGTCAGGACCGGACTCCAGGTCTCACAGCGGACTCATGCTGCCGGCCAGTCAGTCGGCTAGCACAGAGGAAGCAGCCCCTCTATGCAGGCACCGAGCTAAGGGCTGTGGGTACAAAGACAGACAGAAGGCAGAGTGGTGGTGCGATACAACGGAAGGAGCCAGGGCTCGGCTCTTCCTACTCGGGTGGCTGGGGGGGCGGACAGTGTTCCTCCTCCCCAGAAGCAGGCTCCACAGCCCTTCTCGACACAGCGAGAAGAATGTTGCTGGGGAGGAGGGCTGGTCAAGGCTTGTGCTTCACTGCCCCTTGGGAAGCGAGGCCTTCCAGACCTCACCCTGAGCCTGCAGCTGCTCCAGACAGACTGGCTTCAGGGTTGCACTGCCTCCAGACAGAAGAGGCAGCAGAGACCCGGGAGGCCGTGGCTGGGGCCGTTACCCCCAGCACCGAGTGGGCCCTTGCCAGAGAGCAGGCCCCTGCCCCAGTGAGACATCAGGCATGGGCTTCAAGAGGTCTGCTCCTGGGTAAAGAGAACAGCGATCAGAGGTGCCATCTTGGGAGAGCAAACACTCCAGGGCCCTCCAAACCCTCAACGGAAAAAAAGCAGTCCCTACAAAATGCACTCCCCAGTTGATTTAAGCTGTTCAATAAGCCCAGGAAACAGAAGAACAATTGAAGTCCTTGCTGTGGACAGCGTGAAAACATTACCAGCAGTCTTTGAAAACATACAACCCCCTTTAACAATGGCCTTTTAAAAAAATTCACAGGTCAGTAAAGACGTAATTCTCAACAGCGTGCCATTTGTTTGAGCTCCCTTTATGGTCTCCGAATATGCCTGGTACAGGGGTCAGTGAGGTGGCACAGTGGACAGAGCACCAGCCCTGGAGTCAGAAGGACCCGAGTTCAAACCTGGCCTCAGACACTTACTAGCTGTGTGACCCTGGGCAAGTCACTTAACCCCAACTGCCTTTAAAAAAAAAAAAAGAAAAAGAAAAAAGAAAAGAAGAACAAATATACCTGGTGCAAATGAAGAGAAATGGGAAAATCCCGGGAGGTTAAAGAGACTCATGGGCTGGGCAGGGAAGCTGAAGGGACAGAACAAAGCCGGTGAGGGGGGCGGTGGCGCGCTGCTGCCTCGCTCCTTCCTGCCTGCCTTCTCAGGCTGGTGCTCACGCTGGCGCATCAGTTCACTCAGCATCTGTCTCAACCTGCAAAGAAAATGATGAGTCTGCTTCTGTGACTGCCCCAGAAAGAGGGACACTAAGAAATGACAGGAAGTCCTCCTGGGAGGCGGGGGCATGTGTGTCTATCCCGGGGGGGGGCCTCTACTGGAAAGGCAGCCCTGGACACACCACTGCCTCCAGGCCTCCCTTGCCCCTGGCTTCACTGGAGCAGAGGGAAGCAACTCCATTTCTTTTCTCGAATAGCAGTCTAAAAACTGAGGCTAGGGGAAATGGGATTCCCACCACTAGCCACCAATGCCACCAGCCATTTGGTGCAACGCCTGGCGTCCCTCACCTTCCTCATGATGTCTCTGCCACACAGGTTAGTGACTGAGGCTTATTAGCGCAGAGTCACCCAGCCCGTTAGTGGCAGAAATTAAAATGAGCTGTCATGAGTCCCACCTCTCTGGGTTAAAAAGTCCAAAAGCACTCTAGAGAGCCCTAAGTAAACAGCCTCCCTGCTCCCGTCACTCCCCAAGTACAGAGAGGAAAGACTCACTAGCAATGGAGGGGAGCATTATAAGGGCCCAGCAGAGTCGGCCACCCTTGCCCAGGCTCACAGAGCCAGGGGGCAGGAGGGCCCAGCCCCCGCTGTCCTGGCGACTTGAGCTGGTTCCTACCTCTGAACGTTACTCTGCTGCCATGTTAACTGAGTATAGCATTGGTTTAACTGGTGCATGATCAGATGGACCTGGGGGGATGCCACATTACTGGGCATGACGCTGTAGGGTCCCGTGAGCAGAGTCTGCAGCAGACACGAGAGGGTCTAGAACAGAAAGGCCCCGTCAGCGGTGCACCAGCGCCACCCAGCGCCGCCCCACTTGCATCCCGCCAGCCCACCTGCTGGTCCTGCATCAGAGTCTGGCAGATGCTGACGCTGAAGTCCAGCTGCTTCCTGAGCTGGCCGATCTGCTCCTGCCACTGCTCTTTCTCCTCGACGTACGAGAGCTCTGACACCCAGCGAAGGTTCTCCTGCCGCCGCATGCTGATGTTCTGCTGCCTCGTCTTGGCCAGGGGACGGTAATTTCCATCTGCAGAGAGAGGACGGCTGGCCTTCCACCTGAGGGGTAATTGATAACATGGGCCACTGAGCGCCACCTCATGGGGAGGGGGAGGCGGGGGGCCAGCCAGGGGAGGTTGGGAGGCCAGCGCCATCTGCTCGGCCACAGCATCTCCACTGCGTGCAGACTAAACAAAGCATGTCTGGAGGGGAGGCCGAGAACTGAGCAGGATCTCAGCCCTGGTGAAGACATCGGCCCACCCCATCCTAGCCCCAGTGGCACGTGGGGGGTCACTTCACGAGGTGCGTGCCACCGTTCGACAGGCAGCTCGTTCCTTCTAACTCGTGGGCTGCTGAGTCCTGACCAACCAGAACACAAAGGAGGCCATGGTGCTTCTGAGATTCTTCACAGAGATGTAGCCAAAAGCCAGCTAGGCAGGACTTTTACGTGAATGAGATACTGCAGAATCCTTATGGAACATCTCCTGGTACTGTGAAGGCCGACATGGAGCAAAGGGATCTCAATGGAGGGAAAGGCCTCGCTGATTTCTCCAGCCACAGCCAGAAGGAGCCCTGGGCGATGTGCGTCCGTCTTCTCCCTCCCCACTCTGACCTCGCTGTTTCACCTGTGCACTAGGGTGCTAAAAACCCAACTCCGAACCACAGAGAGGAAAGGTTCCCTGAGGTGCTCCATTCCTTTTTTAAGTAGCTGCCGTGGCTGGGGGATGGTTTTCCCTGGGGACCAGGGCAGACAAGTATTCTGAAAAGCAAGCTGGGTGGTAAAACCCACTGACAGCATTCTTTCTCTGAGAAAGGAGGGAAGGTGCAAGGCCTGATGGACAGAAAGCGAGACCTCAAGCCGGGAAGAAGACACGGCTTTAAACACTCACTGCTCTGGGCCATGGGGGTCAACTCTGGAGGGCCAATATGCCCCAACTGTGTGGACATGTAATTAGGACAAATGTAACGGAACAAAGTAAACATCGTAAAATAAACAGCATCTCAGATCACGTCGATCGGTAGTGTCCCCCCACAGGACCATGCCACACCCTCCGTCTCACTCCAGGCAATGCTCAGGGAAGGGACTGAGCTCTGCTGGGGCAGAGGGAGTTTTCTCACTGAGACTTTGTGGTGCCGCTGAAATCACAGTTCAGTTCCCCTTCCTATTCTATGGGAACACGCATTCAGCATTTTATACAGCTGATTCATAAAAGGGCATTTGGGGAACACAAGTTTGGAACTGGGGACTCTGGAATCTGCAGTTAATTTTGATAATGGTTTCAGCTACGGATAAGAAGCTTTTCCAAAAGAGGGGCTGAAGAAGCTAATGCCTCCCAAACAAGACCCGTGAGCAATGACGGGACAGGTGGAGGTGCATTCCACCAGTAGGGGGGACCCAAGAGAACAGCAGGAGATGACCATGAACCCCTCCCCAGTCCATCCTGAAGGACAATCATCTGTCTGATTAAGTCAGACCCTTTGCTTCTAACAAGGATCTCAATACATGATGCTGCCTAAAGCTCCTCCACTGCTGTAAATACCTGACAACCTTTTACAGTGCTTTAGCAAAAGTAAGAAATGGTATCACTCACTGAAAGTTGAAATAAATGTAAGGAAAACAAGGTTTTTTGTTTTCAGATAAATGACTGGAAACCACACTTTCCCTCTTCTAGAGACCCTGACAACACTGCTAAATGTCACAGCTTCACGTGACAATGCAAGGGTGTAAAGACCTGGGGGAAGACCAAGCCAGGTACTACTCCTTAAAACAAGGATCACACAGAAAAACAAAAACAAAAGCCAAAGTGGGCCATTCACCCCATCCCAACCACTCGTCAGCACTCTCCACATCTAGGTCACCCCCAAGATGGCAGAGTGTGGGATACAGATGAGCTCGGTGGGCCAGCCTCCCTGCAGGCATTGCCACCTCCTGGGGGATCTGGTGACCAGGCCCTTACACGCCTTCTCCCCAGGGCACCACTAAGGCCCGGCAGGCACCCAGCCTTCCTGACTCCCCATTCTGCGGTCTTTCCTCTGCCCTGCCCCTCCAGAGAAAAGGCCCCACACTAACCTAGCCTTGTCCTCCTTGGCCCCACGGGGATTATGAGTCACGCCATTAGGAGGATACACAGCAAAGCCATCATTGGAGCTGGCGTCCTCCTCCTCCTCCTCTTCTGCTTGAGTGACTCCGTCAGAAAGGTACCCGTCTTCTTCGCCTTCTTCATCCAGGGCACACTGGGTAGAACCTCCCCAAGTTGCCATTGTTCTAATGATTATGACATAAAATACAGTCAATTTTGCCCACATGCCAAATATCTTCAGCCATAATCCCTGTTACAGACATGCCATGGCTAATGCTGTCACTGCTGGAGGGGCGCTGCCCCTGGCCTTCCCAGACCAGCTCTGGCAGCTCCAGTCCTAGCTCCCTGCAGCTAGCTCTCCATCCCTGTCTGCTGCTGCCAAGGGCAGCCACGCCAAGAACGGCGCCCCAGCTGCCACCTGGACTTCCAGTCTCTGGCTCTAGGACAGTTATTGTCCTCACTGGTCCTGGGCCGTCTGGCGCCTCATGGGAATGAAGCTGAAGGCCGCAGGAGCTCCGGGGGTGCTGTCATGACCGGCAAGCACATCAGGAGAGGCAGGCGCATCTGGGGAGCGAACAGGCAGTCAAGGCAGGCTCATGGCCAGGGAAGGACCACCTCTACAGAAGGCTGGTGCAAATGAATGTGCTATGGAAGGGCTTTAAACTGAGGAGGAGGTGGACCCACCAAGACAGACCACCACGGAGAATATCTGAAATGAACAAATGAAGAACAGGGAGGAAGGAGCTCCGCAGAGCGCAGAGCGCTGGTCTGGGAGCGGGGAAGAGTAGGCACTCACCAGCTGTGCGCCACTCTGGGCCGGTCACAACAGCACCAGCTCTCAGGGCCGACGTGAGGAACCGAGGAGACCAAGACTCTAGAGTCCTTGGCACTAGGATGTGCTCTAGAAATGCCCGCTACTGTTATTATCAGGTCCAGCCTCGGGCACTGCACCAGTCCCTTCAGCGCTGCCTGCCTCAGTTTCCTCAACTGTAAACAGCACTTACCAAGGTTAACCAAGGTTAGGAAGGGAGGGGGACCAGCATTTATTAAGTTCCTACTATGTGTCAGACATTGTGCTAAGCACTTTATGGGTATCTCACAATGACCTGGAGGCAGGCCCAGAGCTCTCCGCACTGTGTGCTGCAAACTGTATGCTGATGAAGAGAGTCACAGAAAGACGTGACCTATCACGTCTCCACACAAATGCCCAGTACCAATGGCTAAGATGCAGGGAGCGCCCCTCCCCACCACCGTCCTGTGAGGTTTTACACATTGGGGAGCAGCCTTCAGGAAGGGGAGTGCTGGCGGCAGCCGCAAGTAGGATCTGAGGTGTGATGAGACAGGTTCAAGTCTGAAGCCATGCAAGATGGCCTGTGGGGCCTCAGTGGGCCGAGCACCAGGACAAGGGGAGGCCAGGAAGGGCATCACTGGAGCACAGTACAGAATGCGTGGATGAAAGGAAGAAGGCGACCATGAGCCCGCCAGAGCATCACAGGAAACGTCGGTGCTGACGCTGCGGGAGGCAGCTCCGTCTGGGCCTACAGCTATTGATTGCCACGCTCCTGGCCCAATGGGAGAATGCTCCTTTAGGAGCCTCTGACGAGGAGGAGATAAAAGCCCGTCCTCCACTGGCCTGGCCCTTGCTCTCTGCAGCACAGAGCTGAAATGGGAGAGACTGCCGCCCAGAACTCTACTGAGGACCCCCGCCCAGCAGCAAAGGCAAGCTCTCGTGAGCACAGAGAGGAAGAGGAGAAGGGGAGGAGTCCAAAGAGTCAGATGTAGATG
Source organism: Phascolarctos cinereus (assembly GCF_003287225.1). Taxonomy (NCBI): domain Eukaryota; kingdom Metazoa; phylum Chordata; class Mammalia; order Diprotodontia; family Phascolarctidae; genus Phascolarctos; species Phascolarctos cinereus. The sequence goes on along the minus strand of NW_027556402.1, from coordinate 2,666,325 downwards.
TTTCTAAAGCTGTATGGACGACACAGAGCCAGGGAAGGATAATAGTAACTACTAATGCTTGGGCAGAATACTACCACTACCATTACCAGGACTAGCTCACACTTATATAGCAGCTATTGCATGTCAGCCACTGTGCTAAACACTTTCCCATGATTATCTTACTGTATCCTCACAACACCCTAGGAGCAAGGTGCTTTTCTTATCCCTCTTTTACATCTAAGGACACTGAGGCAAATAGAGTGAAGTGACCTGCCCAGGGTCACACAGCTAGGAACTGTCTGAGGCTGGACTTCCTGACTCCAGGCCGGGTGCTTTGTGCACTGTGGCACCCCCAGCCTGACAATCGCTCAGGATGAACAGAAAGCGAGGCCCGGCCTTGAAAGAATGGCACCGGGAGCCTGTGGCTCTGGGCAGACACAGCGTCTGAGGCCAACGAGAAGGCACAGAAGAATGAGCAACACGCACGATGCTTCCCCCGACTGGGACGCGGCAGCAAGGATATAAGCACCGCAAAAGAGCCAATGGGATAGACACGAGAAGGGCGCCATGGCCCCCTGAGCGCTCAGTGGAGCACGAGATAGTGGCACCCAAGAGAGGCTGGCCTCTGCACTTCAGCAGTGAAGGAAACCAAGGCGCAAACGCCTTGACCAGGGTCCCCAAGCTACCCAGGGAAGCGTTCGGGCCAGCATCTTCTGAACCCAAGACCGGGGCTGCTCCCTTCACTCTACCAGACCAAGGTCAGACCAGGTAGAGCCCAAGAAATGGAGCTCTGGAGCTGGGTTATAGAGACCCAGCAGGCCTCAGGGGAAGATGGTGAGAGAGAGACAGAGACAGAGAGAGAGAGAGAAGGAGAGAAAGGAGAGGGGTAGGAGAGGAGACAGTGCACCAGAGTGTTCCAGAGTTGGCCCCATGGCCAGGAAGGGCAGGGAGAGCGCACTGAGATGGGCCAGCTGTCCAGAGGAGCCGGGTGCAGAACAAGTGGCTCAGGCGGGGTTCTTACTTCTCCGTTCTGCTCTGCCGCGGGGTGCACGGATTCTCAGAGACATCGCTCCTGACTGACACGGCGGCTGTGGACCCCGTCTCCGTTAAATCTCGCCTCCGCTGGTGCTCAGCCATGAGGGCTTCCAGCTGCTTTCTTCTCTGTCGTAATTCTTCCCTTAAAATCTCATGTCTTCGCATTTCTGACCACAGCTGTTTAAAAAAAAAAAAAAGGAAAGCAAAGTGAGCTCCAACAAAACACTTAGGCAAATACACGCTGCCAACACCTACTTCTTGATTTGCCGTTTAAAAATAGCCATTTCAAAGGCTGAAGTATGGGCTAAAAACACCAGCTTCCAATAAAACTTCCTTTTTGAGGGCTCAGCTCAGCACAGCGCTCAGCAAGCACACAGCAGACGCTTAATAAATGCCATGGACATGGAAACAAAAGGCATACAATGAAGGTCGAGCCGGCACCTCAATCAGAAGAGAAACATGGCAGATGTTCACTTAGGCTGATGAAAACGGATGCCAGACCAGTATTTCCCACACACTTTTCTAAAAGACTGTATGCTCTCTAGAAAACGAATTCAGACAACAAAGTCAAACCCAGGACAATCCTGCTCTCAGAAAATTTCCCCATTTGATATGTACAATCTGATGAAAGAAACCAAAAACACCTTGAAATTGCTATGAAATGGTGCCAACAGTGTCTCGGATACACACTGATAATTATTTTTAGACTCAGATTAAGCCTGAAAAATTGAGACCTCAACATTTCCAAGAGTTCTCTTTTTTAAATCTAAATCTGCATCTTGCTCAGGGAGGGCGGGCACGTCAGCCATGTGGCTGCTTGAGCAGACGTGAAGCCTCGACTCTCCAGAGACTTTTCAAAGCAGACCTGAAAGGAGCCTCACAGCAGAGGCAGAGGCACCACGCATACCCCTCCACCCCCACCTACCTCGTTATCTGCCCCCACTGCCCCAGCTGGTTCTTCTGCTGCAAAGCCTGCTTTGTGGGCAGGGCTGTTGTCACGCTCATTCACAGCTGGTGTGGAGGTCAGCGCCTGCACGTGCTTCTTAGAGGAGCAGTTACCCACATTGGCAGGAGAAAGCTGGAAAGGGAGTCAAACAGGTTTGCCTCCCATAGGTGAACATTGTAAGTCATGGTTCTGCCCCACCCCCAATGGGAGCCAAGGAACGACGACTCACTGGGGTCCTCAGCATCGAGATCACAAGTGATCTCAGAGGCCTTTCACAGGGCAGATGGGGACACTGAGGCTAAGTCTCTCTGAGACACCCCCCCCCACCAGTTCGAGAGAACCTGGTGCGGGACACCTGCCCACGGCTGGCGGAGGCGGCCCTGGGCCAGAGCTACCTGGAGGTCAGGACACGCCTTCTGCAGGGCCTGGATTTTCTCCTGAATCTCAATCAGCATCTTTCTTTCCTCCTGCAGCTGTTTGAGTTCTTTCTGCTGCTGCTGCAATTTGGCTTCATAGAACTTCTCTCTGCCACAAGAGGGAGGTGCCACATGTGCCCCTGACCAGGCACCAGAGGCGGCCACAGCCGAAGCCAGAGTCCCCATGGCTGAGAGAGCATACCTCGCCTTGTCGTTGAGCCCGGCCTCCTGCGCCTTACTGCTGCTGGCTCTCACGTTATTGGAGTGCTGACTGGCCTCCGGCTCCTCCACTGGGAAGAAGTCCTCCAGGTGAGATGTGCTGGCTGAGATGGCGCCGGGCTCACCATTGTCCTCCTGTGACACGAGTGACCCCAAACCACCAGCTCCATCAATGGGATCCCGACACCCACAGACACCAACCATCCCAGCCTCAATGGCCTTCTGGGATCACTCTTTTAGCCCCCACAGAGCTGAGTTGGCAAACAACGACTAGGATTCGGACAAGATTGTGAAGACGAAAGTGATTTGGGAACAGACACCGAACCACCCGAGACCCCAGCCAAGAGAGGAGTCTGGCTGGCACCCTCCAACTGCAGAGTGTCCAGGCTGCCCGAGCCCCCGAGTTGAGAATGGTCCATACATTGTAGGATAAGGTTTCATCACAAAGCAGATAAAGAAAGCTCAAGGGTGGACTGCTTCCTCACCAACCTCAGGAGGAGCAGAAGAGAAGGTCTATAGTGAGCGGGACACACATGAGGTAGCAGGGCCCGAAAGCTCAGCCCCTTGTCACCTGCCACCTCCACTCGAATGGGTCTCACCCTTCGTGCGGGGGTCACCTCTTCCCCTCCGGCCTCACCTGCACCATAGTGACCAGATCCTGTAACTGTCTCAGCTTCTGCTTAGCAGCCATCAGCCTGCTGACCTTCTGTTCAAAGTCAGGGTCCTCGGGGGCATCGTCCCCCAAGCTGCTTCTGTGAGTGGATAATGACGCTTCGCTGCCTCCGTCCTCTTCAGCCTCTTCCTCCTCCTCCTCATCCTCCCCCTGTCCTCCACCGAGATCTTGTACTCCCTCTCTGTTATATCGGCACTCTACATGGAAAATCAATTCGTCAGTGGAGAAACATTTATTAAGTGCCTACTGTATTTCAGGCCCAGGGGATACAAACAATCTAGTGGAGGGGAGAACAACCAATGAATCTGAGATGATACTAATGTGATAAATAGGAGATAAACAGGAAACAATGATGAGGAAGAAGGCGCTGGAAGAAAGAGGGGTGGGTGAGAGTTTAGGTGGGACTTCCAGGAGACTGGACAGGCTGGACGCCTCCAAATGTCAAACACAGCATTCTGCCCAGGATCCTGGAGGTGACAAGTGCTCTTACAGACAAGGGGCACTGTGTGCGTGTGTGAGAGCCTGAGACACAGCCCCGCGACGTCAGAGGGAGCGCTCGTCCAGCGCCGGGGAAGGCAGCGCAGGTGCCTGGCGCCTGCTTACCGAGAGAGGAGGACACGTTCAGGGGGCGCAAGTTTGCGGCGGATCTGTTGTTGATCTCACAGTTGGCGTTCAGGCTTCTCCCGTCCCTGTTGTTGACGACGCACTGTGCGTTCATGTTACTGTTCACTTCGGCCCAACCTGCAGTGCCCTGGGGGTTCCTAAAGGGAGCCAGAGTCGCTGAGGCAGCTCCTTCTTAGGGCTCCTGCTCAGCCAAGTCCAAGCCTCCTGTCTCTGGATGAACCCCTGAACCGCTGCGCCTTGGCACGTTCATCCCCCCACCCTCACCCCCTCTCACTCTGGCTCCTCTGGGAGGGCTGCAGCGTCAGTGAGGAGGACCTGGCTACTACGGAGGAAGGGGAAAGCCAAGCCCCACGCCTGGGCTCCACCAGCACATGCCAGGGCTGCCCTGCCCGCTCCGAGGCGAAGCCCACAGAGGGCAGAGCCCAGGGCCTGGCACCCAGGGAGCACATCAGTGCCTTTACTCACTGACTGCCGGGTGCTCAGACTCCTCGACGCCCAGGAGGTGCTGGAGCTCCCCAGGTCCTTCCCAAAGCCTGACTTACAGAGACCCTAGCCCACGAGAAATGCGCAGGTTGGGGGAGAGAGGACGCGGAATCCTCCTTCTCACCGGATGTTGGTGATGGGCCCAGGGTTCTCGTGGTCCGAGTCGTATTCAGATTCTTCCGTCTCGTCTTCATCTCTGGTGTTCTCATTCACAGCATCGGTCATCATATCTGACGTCTGTTCATAATAATGAACTAATTCCCTCAATTCATTCAGTCTCTTCCGAACTTCATTCAATTTTCTGCAGGACAGAGATCACCAGGCTCCATATAACCAACTGAGAGAAAGCTTCAAGATTCACTGAGTGATTTAAATGTGTCATCTCATCTGAATAATCTCACTATAATCACAGATGAGGAAACTGAGGCAGACAGCGGTCAAGTGGCTTGCTCAGGGCCACACGGTTATGCAGTGTGCAAAGCTGGACCTGAACCCAGGTCTTCTGGACCCCAGTGCTCGCTCCACTGCTCCACCTAGCTGCCTCACATCTAAACATTTTATTTCACAAAAATCCCCACAGATGAACCCATGCCGTTCCTTCCAACGTCCTGAACTGAGCACATGCCCCGCAAAGCAGCCCCAAAGTCCAAGTGGGTCAGCCCCAGCTGTATCTCAATTAAGTAGGTGGAGCTGGAGCTAGAAAGTGATGAAACCAGTGTCCCCACATGGCACGGGGAACAGTCTCCTTCTCAGACAGGCCCAGGGAGGTTCAGGAGATGATGGCAATGTACACAACTCAGGCTTTCCTGGGCCTTCACTTCTAGGAGGTGCTTGTTTGCCCTATGGTCTACAGAAATCGCCCTGCCCTGAGCCAGCACTGCCAGAAACAGCTCTTGGTAAAGTGCCCGCTCCGAGGGACCGACGATGGGGCCCTGATCCCTAAACGTAAGACGAGGCGATTCCGAGCAGCAAGCCTACCGGTGCCTACGCCGCCTTCCACGCCATGGCCTGCACTTCCCTGGAAGGACTTGAAGCACAAACAGCATTCCCCCTTGATGACGACGACACCCAGGAACCTTTAACAGCTGCACACCCTGGTTCCCAGATGTCTTTCCTACAACCTTCCAAGTGCCCCCCCAACCTGACCCCGTGCAAGGTCCCCACAGGGTGTCATGCCCTTACTGGAGCTTCTCCGTCGGGTTCAGGTGCTCTTCAGTTTCACTCTCATTCCGAGAAGCCAGCGCATCAGGCGGATAAGCAGATGAGGGGGCACGACTGGAGGGCTCTCCGTTGGCAGCTGGGACCAAGCCCACTGGGGCAGAGGCTGCTGAACCGCTGCTCCTTTGATCCACACTCCTCTGAGGGGAAGGTGAGGGCAAAACTAGAAATAGGAAAAACGGCATCCATTGGAAGCCAAAGTATGACCATGTTCAGTGATGCCAAGCCATCCACCCATCCATCTATCCACTGACCCATCCATCCATTCACCCATCTATCCACTGACCCATCCATCTACCTACCCACCCATCTATCCACCCATCTACCCCCCACCCACTAACCCATCCATCCATCCACCCTTCTATCCACTGAACCATCCATCCATCCACCCAATCAATCCATCCATCCATCCACCCCCCACCCACTGATCATCCACCCATCACCCATCTATCTACCCACTGACCCATCCATCCACCTATCCACTGACCCATCCATCCATCAATCTATCCACCCATCCACCCACCCATCCATCCATCTATCCACCAACCTACCTACCCATACACCCCTTCACTGAAACATCCTACAGTCCTCTTTTGGCTTAGGCATCCCTGCAAACTCTAGCCCTTCACAAAGACCCAGTGGGTTCACATCCCATTCCAAGGCCCCCTTCCATAGTCTCTGCTGCCTCAATGTTCCCATAGCAACCATATTGAGCTTCACTTCTCAGCAATGGTGAAAACAATAAGCAAACAATAAGAGCCAAGGTAGCTATAAAATATGGGTGGGGATGGCACATACCCATTCTCAAACAGTGCAGTCAAGGCACCAAAGGTGAGCCCAGGGAAGGTTGGAGAGGAGCAGATCTCTTCTCCAACTCTCTCAGAAACGCATCACAACTCATAGATCAGAGCTGGAAGGGACCTTAGAAGTCACAAGGTCCAACACCTTCATTTTATAGATGGGGAAACTGAGGCTGAGACTAACTACCCAAGAGAGGATTTGAACTCAGGTCTTCTTGACTCTATCCACTGAATTATCTCACTATCTCTTCAGGAAAAGTAAAGAAAATAATTTAAGTATCATTAACCTTCCTCTTACTCAGTTTTTCCAAATTCCAAACTTCAGCATATGACCTAACTTCTTACTTCATGCCCATTTTATTTTCCTCTCTGTGTCTCTTGTGTAAAAGGAACAAAGAGCACTGAACCTAGAACCAGAGAACCTGGATTCAAATCCTGGCAGGGATCCACGCAGGGGTCTGCCTGTGTGATCTTGGGTGAGTCACTAACTCTTTGAGCATCAGTTTCCATCTACAAAATGGCAGGGCTGAACCTGATGGCCCTTCAACTCTAGGTCTGTGTCCTCTGAGCCCCAACTCTGGCACCACGAGATGCACCAAGTGATCTGCATTGTAAGTCAACATCACTCTCACCTTTGGGGGTAATTCCACCCACCCACCCATCCACCATCCACCCATCCACCATCCACCATCCATCCATCCATCCATCCATCCACCCACCCATCCATCTATCCATCCATCCATCCATCCATCCATCCATTGTGGAAAAGGAATGTGCGATGCTATTACCCATCCTGTTCCATGGCCATTTTATTTATCCAAATGCAAAGATCCTGAGAGGCAAAAGAACTTTCTGAAGGTCAGAGTTTGGTAGTGAAAAAGTCAGGAGGAACATGGTATTTGGTACAGAGTAGGAACTTCATACATGTCTACTGCACTACGTGTGGAATTGTCAACCAGTCCAACCATTCTGGAGAGCACTGTGGAACTATAAAACTGTGCATACCCTTTGACTCAGCAATACCACTACTAGGTCTGCATTACACAGAGATCAAAAAAGAAAAAAGAGAAAGGACCCATTTGTACCAAAATAGTTATAGCAGTTCTCTTTGTGGTGAGAGAGAGGGGGTAGCTGAACAAGTGATGGTACATGATTGTGGAGGAATACTACTGTGCCATAAGAAATGATAAGGGAAAGATGGCAGAGTGGTTCAGAAAATTCCAAGCTCTCCAGATTTCCACCACAAACAAGATAAAACAGCATGTCAGGGCAAACGTAGAGCAGTAAATAACCAAGAGTTGAAGCAGAATAGACAACCGGAGAAGATATGAAGAAAAATCCAATCCAAGGACCCAGGTTTGGTCCCTGTGAAGTGTGAACACCTCCAGGTTAGTGCTGCTGGGGCCAGCTGGCTTGGAAGGCTGCCTCAGCCCCAGCCACTGGAACTTTCACCTCCTGGGCAGTGTGGCAGTCAGGTGTCTGTGTGGGGGAAGATTGAGGAAACCTCTGCTGATAAAGGATACCAGCTCCTGGGTGAGAAGGAACCAGCACATGCCGGTGAGTGCAGAAGCAGTGGGGGGGATGCCGCTGGCTGTGGGCACCTACAGGAGGGCAGAGTTCTTGGTTTCAGTTCCAGGCCAGAGAAGAGAACTGAAGGAAGATCTGAGGCCAGAGGCACCAACCCCCATACCCCAGGACTAGAGGTGATTATAAATAACAAACTTAAAAAAATGAGCAGCCAAAAGAGAAGGAACCTAACCATAGAAAGTTATTATGGGAATAGAGAAGAGCGGGGTTCATCTTCAGAAGAGGTATACTGAAGCAAAAAAAGCCTCTCCTACCCCAATGTTAAATGGTCACTTGTCTAAAAAGAATTCATAAAAGAACTTTAAAAAGACTTTAAAAATCAAATGAGAGAGACTAAGAAAAAAAAAAAGGAACAAGCCAAGAAAAACAAGATTATGAAAAGAAAGTCAGCCAACTGGAAAAGGAGATCCAGAATCTTCAAGGAAGAAAATGACTCCTTGAAAATCAGAACTGGATAAAAGGAAGCCAGTGAAGTTATAAGAGACCAAGAAATAATAAAACAAAACATAAAAAATGAAAGAACTGAAGAAAATGTGAAACATCTCATAAGAAAAACAATGGACCTGGAGATCAGATCAAGAAGAGAAAACATAAGAGTAATCGAACTACCCGAAAGCTACAATAAAAAAAAAGATCTTAGGGGCAGCTAGGTGGCACAGTAGATAGAGCTTTAGCCTTGGAGTCAGGAAGACCTGAGTTCAAATCTGACCTCAGACACTTGACACTCACTAGCTGCGTGACACCGGGCAAGTCACTTAATCCTGAATGCCTCACCAAAAAGCCAAAAAGTAAAAAAAAAAAATAATTCTGATACACAGTATAAGTCTTCTAAATTCAGAAAGAAATAAAAAGCTAAGGGGATAGGGAGGGATTTTTAGAGGGAACCCTACTCACATCACATCTGGGTTAAAAAGAGAACAATATTTACATTTAGAACGGTATAAGAGTCTTCTAAATGTATAAATAAGAAGGTGAGGGAATAGGATAAGGGGGGGGTAGAGAAGGGTGTTTAGATTAACAGAAAAAGGATAAGGAAGGGATCTTTGGAGGGGGGTAGGTTAAGTAACAGGAGGGCAAGGTAAGGGGTAGAAGTAAAGTAGAAGAGTCAGGAGGGATAGGAAATAAGAGACACACAAACATAAAATAAAGATCATGAGTAGAATTTATTCAGCAGGGCAGGTAGACAGTGCAGTGGATAGAGCATGGGCCCTGAAGTCAGGAGAACCTGAGTTCAAATCCAGCCTCAGACCAAACACTTGACATTTACTAGCTGTGTGACCCTGGGCAAGTCACTTAACCCCGATCACCTCACCAAAAAAAAAAAAAAAAGAATAAAAAAGAATTTATTCAGGAAAAAAGCTGCAGTAGTAATCATGATCCCAAAATTAAATCTCAAATAGATTTAATCAAAAAAGAAGAACAGGGAAACTATAGTATATGTTAGTCATATTAATCAATAGCATTTTGGACTATTTAAAATAACTAGACCATATATGGTTGGAAGATTGCTGTGTTGTATGGAATGATGAGTTGGTGGGCTCAGAAAAATATGGGAAGACTTGGGCTTATGAAGGAAGGTGTTATCTACCCTCAGAGAAACAGTACAGTACAGTCCTACATAGATGCAAATGAATGCCTATGTCTATATATGACTATGTTTACAGATATCTAAGTAAAGGTGTCTGTAAGTGTATGCATGTGCATAAGCATGTATATATGTTTGTGTGTGTATATGTATGTGTATGTATATACATATATATATATATGAAAATGTATCTACACTTAATTGTAGCCTTCTTGGGGGAGTGGGGAGAGGAAGGCGGAAAAAAGAACAAAGTAAAAAACGCACAGCGGAGAACAAAAAAAAATGACAAGGAAGCAAAGAGAAGCTGGCAGCTCTGAACACAATGTGCAGTATTTATTATAGAGGCTTTCTTGAACTGGAAATTTATTGTGGTCTATTTTGCATCCTCTCTTACGTTCTGCTGTGCACATGGCAATGCTTTTTCTCTTATTTTGTATTTAAGTTTTAATATGCAGGTTTATATTATGTTTCTTTTTCTTTTCTTATTGTACATTTAAGTTTCAGTATGTAAATTAAAAATAAATTAAAAAAAAAAAGAACTGAGAAGGAGGATGGTTTCCTGGGAAGACCTATATGAACTGATGCAAAGTTGAAATGAGCAGAACCAGGAAACCTCATACACAGTAACAATCTTGTACAATATCAACTGCACACGACTTGGCTACCCTGATCAAAACACGAATCTAAGGCAATTCCAAAACACTCATGACAAAAATATTACTATCCATCTCCAGAAAGAGAAATGATGAACTCAGAGAACAGAATGAATCAGATTGTTTTCTCTTTTTCTTTTTTTGGGGGGGAGGTGGGAGGGGGAAAAAAACATGGCTAACTGCACGGAGAAATTTGTTTTGCATGACTTCACATTTATAATGGGTTTTGTACTTCTTGTCTTCGCAATGGGGGGTCGGCGAGACGGGGACAACAGACGACTCAAAATCAAACAGAATCCAAAATTAAACAAATAAAGAAATGAATACCTGACTGGGTAGACTTCAGGTCCAGCAGACTTTTCTACACAGCTATTCCTTGGGCTAGGGACAACATCCTGTCCCTCCCCCCGACCCTGGCAGCCCCTGAAGACAGCCAGGGACCAAGCCTCCTCGTCCTGTCAGGCCCCTGGGGCTGACTCAGATGTACTTACAAGCAGAGTTATTGAGGTGCTGATCACGCAGTGTGTGAAGTTCCCCAAGCAGTTTGTCCATTTTCTGTTTCTTTTCTTGTAACACTCGCATTTTGGTAAAAAGTTGAACTTTTTCATCAGACAGCTGTTCTGAGACAGATGAATTCCTGCTTTGGGAAACCTCCCTGGTTAATGAAAGGCTTTCTGCTTGTCTCCTATTATCTGGAACAGCTGGGGCCTTAAAGAGGAAAATAACATACATGCATCCTTATTCAGATACACGTTTATGTGTTATAACAAGCATTAAATTACTCTGAATAAAAGAAGGTTATGTTCTGGCTTGCTTGTTTTCCTCCACATAAACCTACAGATCACTAGTCCCCCCCCCCCCCCGAGAGGACTAGTAGCCTCAGTCAAGCGAACCTTGTGAGGGAGCCAAATGCTACCACTAAGTGGAATGACACCCCCACTACAACCCAGGCACTGGACACGTTGAAACCTTCCTGTATTCACGGCGGGAATGCCCAGCCCTGGGCAGCCGAAGCACTCGGCTACCCAGAGCAGGGGCTGAAGACTCGACGTCCTTTCTCCACCATCACACCAGCACCGGGACACCCTCATCTGTTCCTACCTGCCAAGAATCACCTTCACCACTTCCCCTAAACAGGCTCAAGTCGTGCACACACTTTCTCTTAAAGATCTTTATAAAGTCTGACTTAAAATTCTCCCCAAATGGCATGCAGGGATATTCAGGGACAAGTCACGATTATTTAACCCCCCTCCCCCCACCAACACAAACCCTCAAACACAGGGGCACAAAGGGAAGTCAATTATTCTTATCCTTAACATCAAAGGAATGTTCTTCTGAGGAAGGCAGATTTCCGCATAACTTGCGCTGTGTGAGATAAAAGGGTACCTGGGAGTCGTGCAGCTGATTATGAAAACGCTGGATCAAGTCATTCAGCTCTTCATTGAGCTCCGATGTTATACTGATGCCAGATATGCTACCCGTGGTTTCCGTTACAACTAGAAAGCAAACAACAAAGCTCATTTTGTTCCCATGACCACAGGAGGAAGAATATTGTAGTAAGAGCCCCTCCCTCCTCCCAGGCCCCTGGGGTGCCCTTCCTGGCCTTCCAAGACTCACAGTATGACTGTTCAAAAACACCAGCAGAGCTGGTGTGTACACGATGCACTAACTCAGTGATCTCACTCCATCTACAACTGGGAGATGGTACAACGGTAACTATTCCCATTTTACAGACGAGCAAAATGATGATGGGGTTGTGGAAGTGACTGTCGGGCTGTGGCAGAGCTGAGCCCATCGCTCAGCCCTCTTTCTACTCTACCAGAGCTGGACGCCCAGACCCTAGCACAGTGCCAGGTATGCAGCAGGAGCTCATGCCCAAAGAGCAGCTTCCGGCACGTGACTCCTGCTGTTGCTGGGCATGACGGCATCTCCGAGCCACAATGCTGCCTTTCAGACATCGGACCAACAATCAGTCAGACACCATAGAATGCACTGCTGGGGCTGGGGGGGATACAAAGTGGAGGGGTGCCAGAGGCCTTTCCCGCGACTCTCAGTCTGGGTGCAGCTGGGTGGGCAAGGAAGCCCAAAGCCCCCTCAAGATGCAGGCCCAGGCCCAGCCGGCTGCATCCCTCTGACTTCTCTCCCACGCCCCCATCCCTGCTTTGAGCTTCCTTTCGTATGCCGTCTTCCCCCACTGGATTGTAAGAGACACAGTTCTTTGTCTTTGTAACCCTGCACTCAGCAGGGTGCCGGGCACATGGTTGGCACGAAGGAAATGCTTCCTGACTGACAAAATGGAAACCTGTGGGGGCAGTCCACTACAAACTGGGCATTCGCTCCAGCAGAGCAATCCCTTTATTGTCCAGACTGAGGCTCTCCCCCAGCGCCCGGTGCCCTTGGCTGAGTGCTATGCAAGTGTGAGTTTTACAATGGAAGCTAGTGAGTAGCCTTTTCTTCCCTGTTCCCTTCAAAAGCCATCCTGATCAGGGTTTCCACACCTGGGCTTGGCCTGTGACACGGCCCAGGGACAGCATGCTTCATGGCATGCACCAAGAAGGCCAGGGTAGCTGGACGGCAGAGTCAAGTCCCCACAGGCTGCAGAGAGGGGCTGGCAACAGGAAGCCACTGTGGCTTACTGAACAGGGAGTGACGTACTGGACACATACTAGAGGAAAATCACTACAGCAGCTGGGTGGGAGACGGATCAAAGAGGGGAGACTTGGAGCAGAGGACCAAGCAGGAGGCAGTGATCAAGTGCCTGCCAGAATTTTTTCCCAGACATCCCACTGCATCTGCATGCCTTCCCTTTTAAATCCTCCCCAACTCAGAACTTCTGTCAGTGAGGCTGCCATTCTTCTAGTCGCCCAGGTTTGCAATCCTAGAGTCATGCCCGACCCAATCTTCCCTCTACCTGTGCTCCAACATTCAATCTGATGCCAGGTCTTCTCGCTTCCACACCCACACCATAATCTCACACAGGTCCTTCCTTAGTTCACACGCTTCTCACCTTCTGGAGGGTGGTCCCCCTGCTTCCTTTCCCACACCCACAAAAATCACCCTGAGAGGAAAGGTCTCCCCAGGCCATTCTGCTGCTTAGGAATCTTGAGGGCCCCTCATGCCTCTAGAAACAACCATAAATGCTTCCCCTGGACACATCGCTGTCTTGGCTTCAGCTTTCCTTTGTAGACTTCATGCTATGCGCCTTCTCAACACCCTAGTTCTGCCAAACTGACTTGCAGCCACGTCCCCCAACATGTTTCTCCCATCTGTCTCCAGGCCAACACCTGCAATTCACATCCCACTCGCGTCTGCCTCTTCCTTGAAGGCTTGGCTCATGGCAGAAACCTTTCCTGGTTCTGCTCGTCAGTGCACTCACCCTCCCCAAAGCAGTTTGTGTTTCATCCTCTATGTATAGACAGTTTCCCTAAGCACCACAGAAGTGCCTTGAGGGAGAGCCCGCTTTCTCCTTCCCAGAACCCAGCACATCAGAGGCTCTTGAACCAGGAAATGGTCCAAATCTTTACAGCCAAAAGACTGGCTGAAAGGGGCCGAGTGACATACGAAAAGAAAAGGCTCCTCCCTGGGCACCTCAGAGGCAGGCCAGTCTCCTCAGCAAGGAGTCTCTCCTATACCATCAAGGTCACATGACATTCCTCCATAGCCAGATGATTGACAAGGCTTGATTGACAAGGCTCCAGGCACCGGCGGGGACAAACAGCCTTGCTCCATGCCATCCCACTCACTGTTCTAGAACAGGGCCTCAGAGCGCCCCCAAAGAGATTAAAAAGGAATGGAGAATTGTTTAACAACTAAAAATACAATAGAACACAGATAGAATACGTGTCTTCCTAAGTTCATATGCAGTCCACAGGGGCCGTCTTGGTTTGAGCTTGACCCTGTTACTTCTAGAGTCTTGGGCAGGTCCCAATGGAAAAGGGCTTCTTGGGACTGAGGCTCCAGCCAGACATTTGGGCTGCATCTGAGGATCCCAAGGCACCCCTCTCAGGCGTGCCGCTCCCTTCTCCTGAACCCGTCACTTCAACATAGTGTTTCTGATGAGGCTTTGAGGAGTTGTTTCATGATTCACAGCCTTAGTCTCTGCAGAATCCATGCTACAGATGACCCAAAGGCATAAAAAAAAAAAAAGCTGTGTACAACAGGTTCGATAGGCTATAGCAGCCTTCTGCCAATGATGATCTAACGGCTGAAGGTTAGTGCTGAGGATACGTCTGATCAGCAAAGGAGTTGGGCCTGCCCTGGAGTCGAAGCAGGGAGTGGCACACATTCAGGGTTAGGCACTCAGGCTGCAGCAGCACGTGGAAGCCATATCAACTGGAGGGCTGAACCTCTGTGGAAAGTCTAAAAAGGGAGAGCCCCCCACCCGGGTGGTGATTGGCAAGGAGGGAGAGAACACTGACACTGAAGAGATGGGGATGGAAGGAAAGGGTTTTCTAAACCTTATTATTTCTATCCTTATTAACAATAACAACATATAATTACGTTTTTTATTCACAAGTTTCCTCCAAGATATTTCTAAGAGACACAGAGAATTTGATTTTAAATCTATGCCACAACTCTTTATGATATAAAAAATCCACAGTAAAATACACTGCACATTTCATGATTTCACTTTACTTTTAAAATCAGAGACAAGCTTCTTTAAACTTACTTTCTACTCTCTGACACTGTACAATCACGGAATCAGGAAATGAAGAGGACCCCAGAGATCGCTTGGTCCCACGGAAGTCAACGGAGGCTCACTGACTTGTCCATGCGTTTGGTCATCTCCCAACTCTGCCTGTGCCCTGGCTCCTTCTCTGTTGTCTACAAACATGCCCATGTCTACACCTTCTCCAAAATCCTCACTTGAGCCTTCCGCCTCTGCTCTCTCTCTCTCCACCGAGTCCATTCTCACCACAGTGACAAGCAGTCTCTTCGTTACCAAAGCCAGTGGCCTCTTCTTGGTCCTCCTGCTCCTTGGTGATCCCTCTCTCCTCTCTCAGTTTTCAGGACGCAAGCCTCTCTCCTGGTTCTCCTCCCACCTCTCTGACCACTCCTTCCCTGTCTCCTTTGCTGGAGCCTCCTCCACATCTTGCTCCCTAACCGTAGGCGTCCCTCAGGGCTTTGCCCAGGGCCCTCTTCTCTTCTCCCTCCACACTGCTTTACTTGGGGATCTCGTCAGCTCCCAAGATTGTCCTCAATGTACTTACATTGTCTTAACCTCTCAGAAGATCTCCAGCTCTCCAACCACCCATTAAACATCTCCAACTGGGTGTATGGTAGACACTTCAAACTCAACATGTTCAAAACAGAGATCATTCTCTTTCCCCCTAAACACTTCTCCCCGACCCCTTCCCTATCACTGTAGAAGACAACAGTCTCCTCCTAGTCTCCCAGGCTCACAACTTGGGTGTCCCCCCCGATTCCTCCTAAATCTGACTGGCTGCCAAATCCTGTCGTTTCTACCTTTGTACAACATACCTCCTTCTCTCCACTGACACGCACCACCTAGATGCAAGCCCTTTGTCAAAGAGAAAGGAATCAGAAATACATAACCATCCTTAATTTAATATTGAACAGGGGAGGTGCTATAAAAAATGAGAAGAATCTGATTTTTCTGATTGAACTGCTTGATATTGTGACCTAATACCTGAGGATACACCCGTGGCATCAGAGACCACGGCCACTTTGTTCAGTGCCACGGAACTTGTGATCTACCTCAGCTGTGGACAAGTGCTGAGTATACAAGCTGGGAGTGGGAGCACTGAGGATCCTAGCCCCACAACAGGGTGCACAAACCCAGGCCCAGCCTGAGCCGCACGGTCCAGGAGCTGCTAGGGACACCTTTTCTGGCTGCACAGGTCTCTGACTCAACCCTAAGATCAGGAGCCCAGTACTGGGGGCCAACCTCCAACATTTTGGTTCTCCCCCTTCTCCCTGGCTTACCAGAATCATCCATTACAGAGATGGCTTGCTCAGCCTTGTGCTGCAGAGCCAGGAGAGCTGCCTGCCTTCCTTGTAAAGCTCTCAACTCCTCCTGCTGCTGTAACATTCTTTTTAACAAATCATGTTGTTTCTTCAAGCTCTCCAGCTCTTCCCTGGGCTGCTGCTGAGGATCTCTGGCCTGAGGAATAAATCAATCCATGCTTAATTCCGAGTTGTCCAAGTGTTCGACTGCACCCCCAGACACACAACTACATCTTTACACTAGTAAAAGATAAACCCCTCAGAACAAGCTTTTCATAGTCTGGAGTAAGAGCGTAAGATCTGAATGGCTCCAGAAACAGAGCACTCTCTATGAAGGCAGTGAACACAGGAAGGAGACAAGGAAGAGGGAGAAGACACATTCAGGGGAACAGAGAGAGGGCATATGGAATTAGAGAAGGACCACAAAAGCACACATTTGGGCAGTACCCCAGCACCATGTCTTTCAGACAAGCCACATTAGGACACCTTCTCTACAGTTGGCACCAAAAAGAAAACCTCCCCAAACCCTTCAGAAATACTCCTGGCACTACTAACCAAAGACAGGAAGGACTGACTTGATACTTTTATATGGTAAAGTTTTAACTCAATTATATGAAACTTCAGTTATTAATTTCATCTTATTAATATGGTAGATACTCTTAGATTATGGAAATAGCTCAGAAATGTGCAATGTTCCATTTTAAGGTAAGTCACTGGTCTTCAAGTTTTTTCTCTCACAATGAGGATCACATCACTGACCCTGATGCCCCACCTTCAGAGAAGCCAGTTTCTTACTAATGCCAACAAGGTTAACCTCGGTGTGGTCCTGCTCAAAGGTAGTATCTATACAACTGCCCTATCCCACTTAAAACTAACGAGCAGATTTTAAATTTCATTCCAAAAACTCTAGTCAAAAAAGGATAAAGGCAACCCTTCCAGACGAAAAACATGACTTCTTAAAGTCACATACTTAAGCATGAGACCCCTCAAAAGATATAATAGCTTAATGTGCAAGTCAGAAAATGGTGGCACAAATTGTAACAGACTTTTCTTTTTATCACTGACTTTCTGATATATTATTTCCCAGTGAGGTATCTTAAAATAGAATATAAGATGCCTCATACTTAACATTTTTATTAGAAACTTTCCCCCAAATCTGAATTTACGTTAACTCTAAATTTCCACCCCCCAAAAGTCTGGTAGGGTCAAGGTTTTCTTAAGTGGATAAGGATGTCTAAAGAGTTTGCAAAAGAGAACCTAGGTTGTTCACTGAATATACCTCCTCTTTGTGAAGTCAAGCTGCACTGAACTAGTTTACGGACATGTTTTGGTTCTCTGGAGAAATCAGGGAGAAGAAAAGAAAGTCACTTCTGTGTGACTGTCCCTCCCAATTCCATTCACAAACACTTACATACTTGTCGGGATCTGAACAAAGAACACCCCAAGCAAGTGAGAGTAACTATGATTTTACAGCCTTCTGGAACGCCAGTCCCTCATTAACTCCTGGTCAGTAAGAAGTCTCTCAAGTCCCCCTATAATACTGCTGAGATGCTCTCCTTCTGTACTACAACTGCCATTGAAAAGGAGTCCACCATTATGCGAGCTCCACGATGACGTGGTAGGAAATATGAATGTGCATATGAAACAGATAATCCCACCCACTTTATACTGCTGAGAGCTATACTGTAGCTATCTGTATACACCATGGGGACTTGGAGGCAGTTAGTGATAACCATGTCAGCTCTGAACATTCCTGTCTGGTCAGCACAGTTTGGGTCAGGGACATTCTGGTAACATAATCAAGGCCGAGAGGACTGAAGAAGAGAGAACAAGCAGGTGCCAGCCAACGAGCGTGGCCTCCATGGACCAACTCTGCCTTTTCCAACCCTGCCTGCCCTGTGTAACCTGACCACACAAAACCCCATTCCTTCTCATCAGCCATCGGTCACCCTCTGTGTATCCGGCGCCTGACACATCTGACTTGTCTCAGGACGGGAAGAAAAGCTCTGCATTACCTGCACATGCCCTCCAGACTGAAGGCTGAAAGAAGAGGCTGCTACCCCCTCCTATGCTCTGCACTCGCTGTCAGTTTTTATTAAGAACTACAGACAACACAAGTGGGGGGGGGAAAGGAGAGAAGAATGCCAGAAATGACAAAAGAGAAGGAAACCTGGTGGAAGTCAGACCTCAAAAAGAACCTCTGGTAGCTGGGGTAATCAAGGCTATAGTATATCCTGACCCAACAGAGATGTTCTCTGTCTTACTGGAAGATGCCCAGCACTGAACCAGTCTTTGTGGTCACTACAGCGGATGAGGCGAGTACCTCAGGGAAATCCTCTACAAATGACCATCAGATGGCTCCTCTTCCTAGGGAGTGACTGACCTTTTAGAGGACCACACCCCAGAAGCATAACTAGATGCTGCTGCTGTACACCTTACATTTCTCCACACTCAGGCAGTGGAGACGGCCGCTCACTCAGAGTCTGGCTCACAAGAGCTTTCTGAGGCCAATGCCTGTGGGCTGCCATGTCTCTCCCCTCCACCTGGGGCGTTCCTGCTGGAAACTCCCTCGTCAGGGTCACCTGTAAAAGTGTCGCTCGGGGCCCCGCCTTCCTCTGCTCACTTGTGGGCTGGGGATGACACTGGGTTCCAGGCAGCCAAGGCTGGAAAGGCTCAGAACCAGGAGGAGTCTGCTTTCGAGGCTCACCACTAGCAGAAGCCTGGCCTACCACTGGGGGATGAAGTCTCCCTAAAATAAAATGGCCCCCGCTCCTGCGTGGCCAGAGTAGAGGGGGCTGAGCCCCAGTTATCAGGCAGCCTAAAAACTTGGACTTGGCCCTTGCCCCAAATGTGAGGCCTTGTCTAAGGGGCCGCACACGCTGCTGGAGGAAATGAAGGGTGTCACTCCTGGGGGTCTGGTCGCCAGGGAGAAGTGAAGAAGGAAGCCGCAGTGAAAGGATGGATGGGATACAAAGAGAGGGACCAGCATTGCTGATCTTACAAGAAGCAGCATTTCACGGGCTAGGGGACCATCTGGTATGCAGCAGACACACTAATGGCTACTGCCAAGGACAAACGGGCAGAGACGAGAGAAGCCAAGCTCCCCTTTTGCCTTCCCTCCCTCGAGGGTCACCTCTCACTTACTCTGCACGAATGCGTGTTTACATCATGATTCACACCTCGGCTCCCCCACGGGGCAGGAGAGCTGCTGGAGGGCACGCACCCTATCTGTACCTTTCTTTGCATCCCCAGCGCGTAGCACAGAGCCTGGAACACAGGAAGCGCTTAATAAATGTCTGGTGATGATGATGATGAAGACAGCATGGAAGGATGGAAACAGGGAAGTCCACAAGTAAAAAGATTAGCAGAGGTTAAGAAACAAACTCCGTTCACCACTATCAGGCTAGAAGGGGGTCCAATGGCCTGGAAGTGGAGGTGGGGTGGTACAAGAGGAAAAGCTCAGGGGTCTGTGGGCTGGAAGCCTACTCTGGTGACCCCGCCTGCCTCAGTTGCTCATCCGTAAAATGGGAAGGCTGGAAAGTAGTGTTGTCTGCGTCTGGGAGCAGAGGAGGCAGGGGGGCCGACAAGGCTGCCTCTCCAGGAAAAGCAGCCGGGCCAGACCACATTGGCCACAACTGCCGAGGGCATTAATGCTAGGCTAAAAGAAAGACGGGGACATACCAAAGCAGTGGGGAGAAATCTTGGGCCTTGTTAACGTAGGGAAAAAAGGGAGCCACAAAAACCTCTATGCCTCCTTTCCAGCAGGAAGCACCCTCTCGGCTCCACATCTACCAACACACACAGAGGCAGGTGGAAGGGTGAAGGGTATAAGCATCCACAGAAATCCACCCTGGCAGTGCCAGGCCCCAGGCTAAGCGCTTCTACAAAGATGACCTCCCTGGAACCTCATGACAACCCCAGCAGGAAAGTGCCATTATGACTCCCTTGGACAGCTGAGCAAACCGAGGCAGACAGCAGTGCGGTGACAACAGATGGAAGATGGAGCAAACACAAGATTCCCGTGCATGCCTACTGATCCTTTACAAAGAAGGTGGTGATGAAAACTTAGTCAAGGAGGACGGCCCTGCAGGCTTCTCCCTTCACACATCCCAAGCCTCTGTTCACAAGGCCCCCAACAGGTGACTGACACTCGCCATAGCAGAGCTCGTGGTGAAGGCGGCGTTTCCTCTGATGGTGAGGTCCTCCACATGCCCCTGCTGGCATCCGATGCTGTGGGGGAGGCAGGAAAGCCATGAGCCTCCTAGGAGAGATCTGCAGCCACTCAAGAGGCTGGCTCGACCCTCCGGAGGAGGGAGAAGTGTACAGTCACGGTGGGCTGCCTTCAGGAAAGTGCAGAGCTCCAAGGATGCCCCCAAGCTGACAGCACCATGTGGCCGCACTGGCCAGGACTCGGATCCTCTGATCCTGTCTCCAACACTTACTGGGTGCTCTTGCACTAGCCTCATTTTCCTCATCTGGAAAAGGAGGGAGTTGGACATGATGGTCTCAAAGGTCCCTTCCAGCCCTAGGGCTGGGATTCCAGGAACCGAAGACACAGAGGCCAAAGGAGAGGTGGGGGGCATCCAAAAAGATGGGCTGGTCAGCATGGCCAAGGCCAAGGGGACCAGGTAGGCAGCCCAGGGGCCAGCTCTGCAGGGGCTGTGGTGAACCAAGGCAAGGTTCTGCAGCCAGGAACAGGCTGCAATCTCCATCGCTGATGGGACCACCCAACATGAGGAAGTGGGTACATGCACACGTGGTATACTGGAGGGAGACCGTCCAGCTTGTTCTCAAACACCCCTCTGTCTCTGGAGGCTGCCATGATGCCCTACCCACTCCTGCTAAAACCCAAGGTTCCTTTTCACCAGACACAGCCAAAGTGCAGGAACTGACCCCCAGAGTAGATCAGCGGGGCCCTCAGAGGCCTAGGAAGAAGTTCAGCGTGAATATACACATGATTAGCTGATGCAAGATGAAAATAAAACTAGGAGAAAAGAGCTAAACCTTCATAGAAAACACAAAAACAGTATGCAGCTATGGAAAGCTGAGCCCTTACGTGCATCCCTCTCATGTTGGAGCAAGGCTAAGCTTATCCAGAGATTCCAGGAAATAGTGAGTGCGCAGGGAACCGAAATGTTAAGGATTTATTTTATTTTAGAGAGGAAGAAACTTGAGAAGCCAAGAGAGACTACCTGACTGACCCCCAAAATGACAGCGAGGGGATAAAAATCCTTTTTGCACGGGTGAAGATGAAGGACAGGGAGAGGTGGTAAGCCCTGGGCCTACCATCTAGGCAGGCAGCCCCTTGGTCCTCCTGCTGACTTACGGAGGCCTGCTGCCCCAGCAACCAAGGAGATGGTGAGCACCTACCATGGGACCAGATGCTTAGCATGTACCTCCATGTGTGCAGCGTCGGTGAGGTGCTCAAAGCACTCCCCCACTGCAGAGCCAGAACTAGCCTATCAGAAACAATGAACAAATAAAGCCAGACAGCACATAATTCAGAGCTAGACTGGGTAGCACAGACTGTAAGTGCTTCAGGAATGCAGAGGAAGGAAAGATCAGTGGGGGCTGAAGCAACCAGGCAAAGTTTCAAGAAAGTGAGACCAGAGAAGGAAGGACTTTTCTGACAGTCACTAATCAGAAGCACAGTGACTGCTGGGGTGGGAATGACAATACGTCTTAAGAAAAGGCCTCATTGGTTAATTCTCTTCTACACAGAGTGGTGTGTGAGTAACAATGCCGACATGGCTTCACGGAGTGGCAGCAATGACCAGGTGCGTGCTTCGACTGACACCAGACTGACCTGGCCCAAATGAAACCAAAGCTTACCCCAGTGGCCTTTGCTTAGTCTGGCCGGTGGAGGGCCAGCTGGAGGGCCAGCCCTACAGATATGGATTCATGGCTCTTCTTCCTCTGAGTTATTACTTCTGTGCTTTTTGAGAGTGGATACTACTCCATGGAAATGTAAAATGCGTAGCTCACAAAGAACACGCTTCAGTGACTGTTACAGATACTGAAGCCAAGCCTTTCAAGGACCATTCAAGCCCACAATGAACCAGGATGAGTCACACCAAAGTACAAAGGTGAGTGTGGTCAGAAGTTAAGACAATACCAAGAACTGACAAACACCATTTGTGACGATGTCTGAAGAGAGGCAAAAGCCTTCAGAGGGACCTGACGGGCAGCGGGCTGTCCCTGCTCCTTCTATGATGATGTAGAGGCTTCTTCAAATTGGAAGGACAATGCAAAAACTGCTTTTACCAAAAACAAACAAACAAAAAAAAAACAACCCAAAAAATAAACAAAGCTGCTAACTTTTGCTATAAAGAAAAAATAATTGCCATGGACAAGGTAATACAAGGGCTGGTATTCTAGAGACTGGAGAAAGGTCCTTAGGTTGACGCTTTCTTCTCAATCCAGACTACTCCGAGACTGCCATTACAAGAGCCGCAGGCTCTGAGGCCTGGGCAATTTCATCCATATGTAAAGCATCCACTCCCCAAAGGTGTCTAGGCTGGTTTGTTTTCTTTTCTTCAGTCTCCAGTGGCCTAGAAGACTTTGAGGGAACTGAGCGACGTAGAGGGAAGGAAGAACACTGAACCAAGATACGGACAAACTGAAAAGCTGCAAAGTCCCAGAATTACCAAACCTGCCCAGAGGAGATGGCATGGTGCTGTAGGACTGTACCATGCTATACACGTCGTTAACGGTTAAGAAACTGATCCAAGAGGTGGGGGACGCATGTTCTCCAATGTTTCGGTAACTCACCCAGTTTAAGCTCCACTTAAAACCTAGGGGTAACAATCAAGGGTAGACTGGGAAAAAACAGCCTGTTTGTCAGCACCTCCTCTGCTGCTTCCAGACTTAAGTGCTGAAAAGAGAAGGGGCTTGCTCAGGCGCACACAACCTGGGAGTATCAAAGTGATGCTCAAACCCAGGTCTTCCAGGTGCTAAGCCAACATTCTGTAGTCACTAAGCTGCCGTGAATTAAACCTGATGAATGATCAAGGTGAACTTTTGGCTCTCTGGTAGAATCCTGATTTTCCTTTTCCCGTTTTAATGACAGAATCCTACAACATTTGAAAAGGGGATCCTGGGGAGAAAGACACGTGAGAGACATCTGGCAGAGGAAAGAAATGGATAAGAGGTGAGTCTGGCATTAAGGATGTCATTCTTCTAAGGATTACAAATCACTCTGACTGATGTGGGACTGACAAAATAAAGCGGAGGAGGCATTATTCATGAGGAATGCTAAAACTGGAAAACTGAAGGGAAACGGGAGCAAATCCAAAACCACAAAGTTTGTTTTTTCAATTAATGTACTGGGGGGTGGGAGGGGGAGGAACAGAGCTCTCTGGGATTTCACGGTACAGGGACCGGGGCACACAACCCTTGACCAAAGCAGACCAGAACACACTCAAGAATGTAAATCAATCTTTGAAAGTTGCCTGGGAGCCTTGAGAGGCTCCCTTACCTGCCCAGGGGGGTGTGTCGGGGCAGGCCTTGAGCCCAGGTCTTCCTGCCAACAAGGCCAGCTCTCTGTAGCTGCTTGGCCATATTGCATCTCAGAAGGAGATTGTTTTGAAAAATTACATTGAACTAGGGTAACAGGAGAGCAAACAGAAAGCAACTGAATCATCTGACCTGAATACAAATTTAGCTTTATATTCAGCTCACACTTTATCCAAAGCAGCATCTGGCAAGGCATCAAATGAAAACAGTAAATTAAACCAAACACACTGCCTACAGACGTGTCTGAAAAGAATATTTACCAACTAGAATCTGTGGCTGCAGCGGCCACGATCTGCTCAACCACGCCCTAGGGAAACAGACCAGTAAGCAACACGACCCTTCTCTAACAGGAGTCTTTAACTCTGTGTGTGTGATGTGCGTACATGTGGTATGTATGTGGGATATGTGCATGCGTGGTGTGTGTAGTGTATATATGTGGGGTATGTGTGCATGTGGTATTTGTGTATGCGGTATATGTGTGTTACGTGTACACATGTGTGGTGTGTGTATGTACATGTGGTATTTGTGGGGGGGGTGTGCATGTGATGTGCTTGTGGTGTGTGGTAGGTGGGGGGGTGTACATATACCCTCTGGCAGTCAGTCTGGCACAACCTAGGGCCCTCTCTCAGAATGCTATTTCTGAATAACTGAAGGACAGGTCAACGGGTTTCCCCAAGTCCATCCATAGCCTAGGCCCCTCTGCGCCTCCTTTTCCAGTCCACTTTCTGCCAGCATTGCTCTGCCCAGCCCCCGCTGCCCTCCCCCTTCTGCCAGGCTACAGATCAAAGAGCCACCTGGCACATTCCCACCAGCTGTCCTCTCATCACCAACTTCAAATTCCTACACAAGTCCACCAAGTCACCAACACAACGCCGGTTAAGCCATCTGGTCTGGCCTTTATTTTAAAGTAATCACATGAATAAAAGAAAGGCAGCAAGCACTGTCTTGTGCATAGAGAGCCAGCCTGGGTCTGGGTTCAAGTCCTGACATACTGGCCATGAGCAAATCCTTTCTCACAGGACTTGAGGCGACTCCCAAAGACTCTTAAGTGAGCTGGCCGCTGGCCAGGGATGCCCAATCGCCTTGGGAGAAGGCGCTGCCTGCGGGGGAATCTTCAACAAAAATGAAATCATAGGTCTAATCCCCATTCCATAAAAATAAAAAGGAAATATTTCTGAGCCAACAAAAGGAGTTTTATCCCAAGGAAGAAAGTCTTACAAAACAGCATTTCCTGTCAAATTAAACACACTCTATCTTAAATTACTTTCCATGGGGCTAACTTCAAGGGGCAGTTATCTTAGAATCCTACACACACTAAGGACAAAACATGGCAAATTAAAACAGAAAACATTTGTGAGAAACTCTGGAGGAAATGATCCCAGCACTCAATCTGATTATGGAATAATGAGTTGAAAGAATTTTCAACTAACATATAAACAAGCAAAAGGAAACACTAAAAACATTTCCTTCTGACAAAAGGCAGGGAAAAAATGATCTGCTGGATTTTAAGTCCTGCTAGCTCTAGGAAATCTGATCTGCTACCCCAGGGCTGGTCCCCACCACTGCTCCCCCAATACGAACTTCACTTGGAATCCAAGACCATCAGACACACTCGAGAGGCAACTCTTCCTAAGCTGTGAAGCTCAGAAAATATTTTCGAGGCAGAGCCCTCCACATAGAGAGAGGGGATGGGCTTGACAAGTGGTTAATCTTCAGGTTCATACAATGTGAAAAACCCTTACAAATCCTGGAGGTTCATAACAGGGACCATCGGCAATGGTGATCACCACAGAAAGTCAAGAAAGCAGGCACACAACAGAGGCCCCCCTCCATCCCTGCCCACCCCCCCATGCCCAGCACCGCTCCCCAAGAGGGGCGCAGCATCTGTACCTTTGCGGATAATCCACGTCCTTGGCTATACTTCCTATCAGGCCATATCTCCCTGTCATTCTGAGCAGGTCTGTCACCTTTCCCTTTGGGACTTGGAGGGACGTCAATGTCTGAAACCTGTTCTTGGGAAGCTGAATCCCCTAGTTTGTCCTCAATGCACGGCCGAATTCTCAGACTACAAGATGCCTCCTTTATTAAATAGTGTAGTGCATTAATTCTCTTAACACACACTCCTGTTTAACACATATTTACAGGCAGCCTCATAACCAAGGCCCACCCACTCACCAGCCCACCCCGCCCAGGCCTTGCCCTCCCAGAGGCAGAGCGCTCCTCAAGTTGCGGGAATCCTGGCTGACCTGGAGCGGCAGCCAAGTGGCCCTTGCCCAGGCGAGGTCTGACTGCCCGTCCCCTCACCATCCTCTGACTGGAAGCTAATGCCTCTCCACCACCATCCTGATGAATATCTCCATCCCCCCACCCCTGATCACAACTGGCAAAATAAATAAAGTGGGAAGGTTGGTTTGGGGGCAAATCTGTGCTAGCTGGAAGAACAAATGTCCCTCTGCTGAAGCCCCCTTCCACCTGATCTGCTCAACTTGTCCAAGCAGCTGGTCGTACCACGGCAGAAAGAAGGGGAAAACAGGCAGTTTCCTCTTCAAGGAAGGGAGGAAAGGAAGTGGGGTGAACATTAACAGATGAAGCAGCCAAAGGAAATGTAACTTGCTTCCTAATGCTGGGGATCTTGTGCATTATTCTCAAACCCTGCCCCATACCCCCCAGAAGCTCCCAATGACTACTCTGTGAGCTCCCTTCTTTCACCAGGGGCATTTCACTGATGAAGCTCAACTATCGAGCCTGAGCAAAGACCAGCTCCTGGGTAAGAATAACAGAGAACGGTTCTATAGCGCCTACTGTATGCCAGGCTCGGTGCTGAGAGCTGTGTGGCTATCACTGGACCCTCAGAGGCACCATGGTACGGAGGGGCCACTGGTAAAGTCGGGCCTGGTGCTCTCCCATTTTCTGAGTCTAAATGATCAGTCTACCCTACTCGCAGCCCAAAGCTTCCAAGGAAAAGCCATGTTTGGTAGCCCCCATTTTTCTGGAACATCTGAGTCCAATCTCCTCCTCTGATCTACCAGTGCCCAAGCCAGCCCCCTCAACACTGGGTAAAGCAGCTTGATCTGCAGGGTCTGGGGGTCACTGGGGTCTGTGAGCAGCCAGGCTAACCTCGAACAGATGGGGACACCTGAAAGGTTCAAAACACATGGGACTCTGGGAACTCTCCAGCTGAAAGCCTCCAGAGACACTGACATCTCCCACGACAGCAAGAGACTGCAGTGATTTCTTCCCACAACGTCATCTTTTCAGAAACGGTAAAACTGCTCCTCAATGAGGAAACTGTATTGGAATGACATCCCTAAGCTTTGCTAATTAAAGGGAAGCCCAATCGCTCAGACCCGGAGGGTTCCAAGACACAGAAAGTGCTGAGAGCTCCCTACTGGGCCACATCTGTGCGTGCTTGTGTGCTCCAACCCAAGTCACGACTCTCACTAAGTGCAACAAGAATTGGCATCTTCCTCCCCAGCAGCGTAAGGACTGAAAGGCAGCTTACCGTGGTGTCTGAAGCCCCCAGACTGCACATCTATGATTAGCGATGTGCTCTCAGCTACAGAACCAGATCCCACAGCGGAATCTATAGTGCGAACATCGTCCTCCTCCTTTTCTCTAGCCTGAAATATTGTAGCGGTATAAATCACACAGCTATTAAAAAGGGACAACAGAAATGAAATGGGCGCACTTGGCCTTGAACACAACACACCACTCCCACGATGCCATCAAAGCACACATCAGGTCAGGAGTCCCGCTGGCACAGGACTGAAAGTGGACCAGGGGTAAGGGTCTAACACTCACAAGCATCTTTTGCAGAAATTTCAGGTAGGACTTTTCTTGCTCTTTGAGATGATCTATAAGGTGTGTGAGGCGCTCAACATTGGCGGATCTCTCATTTTTCTCTACCAGATCATCCCGCATGGAACTAGCCTTGGCAATATAGTCCCGAATCTGAACCCCAGCCTGCTCACAATCTGCAGAGAGGACATTCCGTCAGTTAAGGGGGACGTGGGGAAGACCTGAGCACTAGCCAGTCACTGACCCCCAAAGGTTCTCGACCCGCTGCAGGCCTCATACTCACACGGCAGATGGAGCGGGATCCGAGTACCCGCACCAGCACTCGTGGTGGCAACATCGTTCGTTTGAAGGAGCAATGTTAAAAGGAGTTAGGCTCACACAGTTGTTTTTTTAAAATTAACCCAAGAGTACAATAGGCTGGGGCGGGGGGGGGGGGAGAAGCAGTTGCTTCCAATCAGACACTAAAGTCCAAAAAAGAACCCAAATGACTCTAGAACACTAACAAACCGATAGGGGAGATGGAGTCCAAAAGCACTTTCTGGCTGGTGTCCCTCACTGACACACGTACGTCCTCTATGTCTGTCCACCAGCATGGACTAGCTGACACCTATGTGCCGGGCACCAGGAATGGCATCTAACATGTGTCCGACAGTGACTGACGGTCACAAGGCTTACCCTAAAGTCAGCAGAGCAGCTGACATTTACACTGTACTCTTTAAAAACCTACAAAATGCTTTTTGCCCAAATGTGCTCCTCCAAGCGTGACCACCAGCCCATAAAGTAGGTGTTACACCTATGATTGTAGTCCTTTTTCAGAAGAGGCTTGTGACCGTCAGGGACACGGGACTGAGTCCAACATTCTATCAACAATCACCAGCACTGGCACCAATGTAACTGGAAGGTCCTCAGAGCTCTTCTGAAGGGAAGAACAATGAACTTGGACTAGAAACCCTCTAGACACGTCAGCGTCTTTTATTCTACTCTAGTTTTCTGCAGATCAGTCACTTCTACAGGGCCTGTGTGTGCAGCAGCGGTCCTCAACCTCAACACTCCATAGTCCTGCAAACTTTCACATATTTTGAACATCTTAGGAAGACGAGTTAGAATGTTTTTCTCTAGTGGAGAAAACAAATAAAAATCAGTTTCTACTTAACCTAACAAAACTAAGCATGCATGCAACTCCCAAGCACATCAGATTTCATTTCAAAGGCCTCCTCCTTTGGGGAGGGGAAAACATGGGCAAAACACAGAAGGAACACACAGGTGAGAAGCGCATTACCTGGCTGCTGTCCATCGCAGGCTCTCCTCTCCCATCTTCCTCGGAGACTTGACAGTTTTGTAAAAGATCTTTACTCAAAGCAGATGCAAATAGCTCTTTACACTGGGACGACCCACTCATCTCCCTTGTTTGAGGACTTGTGCCCACATCTTTGCTCTTGTTTGTATTAATCTGCATCGACAAAAAGTTGTGCGGCTTCCTGTTTTCCGCAAGCTGACGTCTGTTGTTAGCAGCTGTGGCTCTGCCTTGGGAGTCGCTTCCGATGCTCCTCTAGAGTGAAAAAGAAACCCGCCCCCACCAGCATGAGCACCCACGGCCTGCTCGTTCAGTTCACCATCTCCTTAGACTGCTTGGGCACGGCTCTCAGCTGGCTCTCCCTATACTGGGCCAGAGAGGATACACCTGATGCCTCTGAATGACAGTCATGATGTGCACTTGTCCACGGATTTCTGGGAGGCTGCAGGTCTAAGAACCAAGGGTCCACGGGCACATCAGTGTAAGAGGCTGGCTTAAAAAACCCAGTTCAGACCGCTAACTGATTCCATCACCCTGGGCTTGAATCTGCCAGGACACAAATCTCACGCAGCACGGGGTGCTCCCTGGGTAAGAGAGGCCCAAAGCTGGGAAAACTAAACCCCCCTCTAAAAACCTCAACCTCTTCTGGAGGAGTCACCAAACCCAGCATCACTGAACCGAGGCCCCTGACAAACAGAACAGCACATCTTAAAATGAGTCTTGGAACCAGCCCTGTGAACCAATGTTGCCGTGTGCCTGGTCACAAAGCATGAGCTGAGTACGACACCAAGACCGTTCTGGTTCTCGGGCCTCAGAGCCGACCTGCTGGAGCCTGCCAGGAAGCAGCCCTCAGTCATCCCAGAGTCAGCCCAACAGGCCTTTGCCCCCACCTTGGGTTTAAGGACGGTATCTCCCCCCCCCCAAGCAATGCACAAACCTGATCTAAGTCACTGAAATTTATCCGCTGCTTCAGCTTGTCCAGTTCTGTCTGCTCGGGAACAGACATCTGCGTCACATATCTGCTGTGAGGAAAGGTGTGAGGAGTCCTCATCTTTCTCCGTCCAACTCCTGGGGACGACTCAGGGGAAATGTCATTCATTACCCTCTTTTCACTCTCGACACCAAATTTCTTCCTGTTTTTCTCTGCTGATCTGTTTGCTTTCTTTTGTTGGCCACCCCAATCCTTGAAAAGGAGGGAGAAAAAACAATAAAGTCAGAGTTAATTAGTCCTTTATCAAAGGTAGATATTTTATTTAGGGAACAAAATTTGCTTGGCCTTAAAATGCTAATATATAATGTGTCAGTTTTCAGGCAGTTAAGTAGTTTCATAGACTGATACAATTTTCACTGGCCCAATTTTTTAGAAATTACTCACCCTGAAACTGGTCTCCCTCTGGCCCCAGCTCTAACCCTCACCTGTCACATACTAACCACTGTCTTTGTGTCCCCAGCACGTTTAAAGCACTAAAATGCTCCCTGAACTGACTTTAACCCAAGGTCCATAATCCTGTGTCCAAGCTTCAGTTGAAATATAGCAGCCCAGGGGTTCTACCTCATGCATACTAAGAGAACCTGCTGAGATCACAGAACTCTTCATTAGTCTGTGATGAATCCTGAGAAAACTTAGATCGGAGGCAACCAAGTCCCACGAGGTAGCCCTGACGGTGGCCCACCAGGGAATGACCAATCCTTTCATCAGAGGCCACAGCTACCTACTGCTTTCTGCCAACCTAAGCCAGCTGGAGCCCATGGACGCCGCTAAATGCCTATGACCCTGAGGGGACAGGGGAGAGGGCCCCAATGGCATGAGCTTCGCACTTAGTCTTGACCGGGTTTCTTTCCTTCCTACCTGGGTGACTTCAGTCACCTCACAATGCTTGTTCTCCTCATCTGTAAGACCTCCAAAGTCCCTTCTATGTTTCAACAATTACTAAGCCCCCTTAATACTGCTCTCCTGACAGAATAAACATATCCGTGCGACAGGGTTTTCATGGGCTAAGCTGGGCTCATCCTTTGGGGAACAGTGACTACAAGTAAACACGGCCCCCGACGTGACTGCGATTTCTAGGCTACTCGTACCATATTGTTTAGCCGGTCGTCCACACTCTCGTTACTCCAGCTTGGCAAATCTTGACCATTCCTGCCTTCTTCAAAAGGAACTCCTCCGGTGGCCATGCTGTCCCATTAATCAAGAATTATCTGTAAAGGAAAGAGAAGCTACAAACAGATCTAGCCAGGAGACAGACTTTTTAGTACATAAAAAAAGAGAAAGTTTTATTCTCTTTTAACGACGCTCCACCATCAAAAGAAGGCTCTCCAAAGAGGATATCATGCCCATCAAACTGGACGCTGCCAGACACACATCCCACATCGCAGGGCCACACTGCCTGGGGGCAGGCTTCTTTTTCAGCTTGCCTTTCTCAGCTCGACCACCTCCCCAATGCAACCATGCCCAAGTCCTCATGATTCTAGGTCCACATCTCAAATTCACTCCCTCTTTCTATTCCCACTGCCACCTCCCTAGTTCAGGCCCTCATAGCTACATGCCCGGACTAATGCAACAGATTCCTAACTGGTCTCCCAATTTCTAATTCCTCTTTCATAGTGATGCCAAATTAATCTTTCTTATATACAGATCTGACCACGTCACCTTTCTGCTCAAAACCCTTCACTGGTTTCCCAACTGCACCTGAATAAAGCCCAAACTCCTTAGCCTGGCATTCAAGGCCTGCCCAATGTCATGACACAACTGACTTTCCTTGTGCCTCACCCCACCACATATCCCATGCCCTGATTTGAGCCGCTCGTGAGCCTTCACTTGTGTTCAATACAAAGCATCTGTGCACTTTTGTCCTGTTCCTGGATTTAAGGCCCGGCTCCAATGGGCCTCTTCCAGGAAGCCTTCTGTGATTGCCTGGTACTGTCCTCCCATTCCAGGCCAGGCCAGTCACTAGGAACCATTTTTTCTTCTTCTTCCCACTCTGCCACAGCAGAATTAGACTCTCCAAAGTTATACCTGCTGTGGCACTTGGTAAATCCTAATCTTATCATTATTGTAGCCTGATGATACACACTGCCCAGCTGGCAATTATCACGGCCATCCCTCTTAGAGTCTCCATTCGCTTTGTGTCTTCCTCAGTCCATAAAATGAAACAGTGTACAGGGAAGGGACCTCGGCACACACCACCAAAGGAATAAATGGACCTGAATGCTAGGGGCTGTTCTCCATACAAGCAGGCTGTAAGTCCCACTTACAGTTTGCTACAGTGCTACTGGAGACCACATGAGAACGGAACTTCATCTCTAGCCAACTCTTGCTTAGCCACAGTGAGAGGAAAAAGCCATGGCATGAGGACCCCCAAGGGCACAGACGCGGCTCATCCTAGTGTTGCGGGTTTAGAGCTCATGGCTGGAAGGAAACAATCCGTTCGCAAGGCAAGAAATCGGTATTACAGTATGTATCAGGTGATAGGTATTACAAACATAAAGTTAACTCAGGAGGGAAGGCACCAGAAGTTGGAAATGTTGGCACCGTCTGTCTCTCTTCTCCCCTCTCCTTGCCCGAGCCCTGCTGATGCGCCCTCCATCACTTCCCAAACTCTTACTCTGGTACAGGCCTGTTACCATCTTCCATTTACCTCCAAATAACTCTTGTGGCCTCCAGCTTCTGCCACTCGGGTTAGCCAGAGAGGTGATTATCATCTTCTTCTGCTCCAAACCTCCCTACTTCTATCACCCGCCTACTGATACCATCCAAACTCCTCAGCCTGGCCTCTGAGGCTTCCTCTAATCGGGACCACTCTCTCTGCCCATTCTGTCCTGCTCCGCCTCCTCACATCTGCCCTACCTCTCCTCTAGCTGATCCTACCTACTATCTCCAGTTACCCATTATCTCCAGGAAAGTTGCCCTACCCTTCTTGCCTCAGATGCCCCCACAGGCCGCGTTCACCCCTCACGTTCATCACTTGGTCTGTCCTGGACCCCCAATGCCACAGAGGCAGGCACTGCTTCCTTTGTCTTTACGTCTCCCCTAGGATACGGCCTGAGAAATCCTTGTGGGATGGCACTGGAGAAGAGAACCAGAGTCCTGGGCTCAGAAATCCAGTCCGAATGGGAAGCAAAGGTATGAGACGCCATCTCCTGAGCTCAGAGCAGCCAGAGCAGTTTAGCTTCGGCTTTCTCAGCCTCTCACAATGTTGCCCTCATCACTAGTACCTGATCTGCCACTGGCTTACCCCTAACAACAACTATTCTCTGGAGCCAGCCAGGTGAGGGCATGGGGCAAGTTACCACCTCCTTTTCTGCCCCTGGACATCTGTGAAGGGAGGTGGCTAGCTTGTCAATTCCTTCTCCCAGCTCACCCTGCCATCCCATTCTCATTTCATGAATGAGCTAACAGAAGTCTACAAGTATGAGCAGTGAAGCACCCACATCAACATCTCCAACCCTGGGATTCCCACTCCGAGTTTACTAACTGCCCTCTCACGAAAATCTGCCTTTTCTTCAGGTAGTAACATCTAAGATACAGCAAAACAGAAGAACAATCTGGAGTAGGCTTCTTAAAAATGAATCCTTAGTCTTTTATCCCCATTATTGCTTCTTACTCTTCAATGTCAATGGGCTAGAAAAAGGACCCAACCGCCACTGAACACATATTGATGGTAAATATCTAGAAGGGATCTCAGGGGCCACTGAATCCAGCACCTTCATTTCACAGACAGGAAACAGAGGCTGACAAGGCAGCACACCAAATTCTAAAAATGTCACAAATTATTATGGCTGGGGTCATGTGCTCTCAAATCAGGGCACCTGAGTGAGTCTAGGAGGGAGCTTATGCACCCCCCAAAGCCCTGTGCAGCTCAGAACACCAGCTAAAAGCCAAGCATCAATACACACCAAATATGGCTCCATCTTGGCCCCATGGCTTCCATCAGCAGGAGACTCCCCCCTGGCCAGGGTGGGTGGAAGCAGCAGACATCACAGACCACCCTCCTCTTTGAAATGCAGCACTCCAAGGTGCTGGGCTCCCTCCTACTTCTCTGACAACTCCTCTTTCCTCTTGGCCAGCACTGACTTCTTTTGACTCCAACTGCGTCTTCAGCCCAGTTTCCAGAGGAACCAGCATTCAACAGAACACAAAGGAACAGCAGGAAAACAAGCCAGGTGGGTTTTCCCTAAATATTTATTTTGTGCCACCTAAAATCTTAACCTGCCTAGAAACAAACAGTCTCTCACCTGGGAGGATTCTCAAAAGATCAAACTATTTGTTTGGGTAACTCCTCTCCTTAACAACAGTCCAGTTTACTCTGGACAGTTTGGTAACCAAACATACAGTGTGAGGCTGCTGCCAATGGGAACCCAGAAACAGAAAACCAACACTCAAGGCTTCCTGGGAGGGAAGCTGTGCGGACTCGGTGATTCCTTGGGACTCTTCTTGAGAGGTCAGGTCTGCCGCGGCTTCTCCCAAGGAAGCAGCCCCAGTTTCCTCTCAGCCACGACGGCCTCTAAACAGATCCAGATCGATTCCAGGGGACGGCCAAGAGCTGTCCTTAGCCTTGACAACCTTCCTGAGAAGGCGCCTCCTGACATGCCCTGAGCAGCCTGAGAGGTCAGGTCATGGTGGCCACCAGCCCCACATCAGCGTCGGTTTACAAATGGGAAACTGATGCTCAAACAGAACCATTTCAATGTCACCAGCCTCGTCCGAACCCCGCTCTCCCGACCACACGAGCACTGTTTCCTTCCACCCTATGCCTTGTAGTGGAGGCACTTGCAAACATGACTCTGAGAAGGGTTTGGGACCCCAGGAAGGGGAGAACCCGCTCTACGCTCGCTGTCCCCACAGATGTAGACAGAGCGCAGGACCTGAGATCAGAGCTCAAGCTGGAAGGGACTGTAGAGGCCGCCTCCAAGGCCCTGGCTCCGCAGGTGAGTCACGCAATAGTGACCACCCCAGGCGGCATTTGAACCCAGGACTTCCGACGTCAATCAATGCCTTCAAACTGGAGGGAGGCTCCGGAGGCATCTCAAACTCCACCTGCCCACATCAGACTTCCCCACTGTCCCAGCACCCGCGGCGGTCTCCATCATCTGTCTGATCGAGGACACCCCGCACGTGCCCACAGCAGCTCAGACCGCTTCACTCTGGCCCGGCATGCCCAAGGCCTCGTCACTGACCCGAGGCTCTACTCCATCGGCCTCAGAGGCCCCGGCTTGGCACCCCGAGCCCCTCCCACCGGTGCCCGCCCCCAGACCTGAGCGCCTGGCTTCTCCTGGGTCTTTCCTGGCCTCCCTCTCTCGCACACTTTCCTCCAAAGCCCAGCCCCGTGCCCCCCCCCCCCCCCCGGCTGCAGGCGTTTCTTCCTCCAAATGATCCCCCGGCCCCTCCCCCACCTCCAGGAGCCTCCTCTGCGGGGGGGGGGACTCCGGGCTCCCCGGCCCCTGCAAGGCCCAGAGCCAGCCCCGGCTCTCCTCCTCTCCTCCCTCCAGCACCCCTGACCTAGGAGCCGCTCCAGCAAGAGGGCCTGAACGCCGCGCTCAGGCTCAGGACACTGCCCGACTAGAGCCTAGGACCCCGCCCCAGGAAGGCGGGAAAGGTCCTGCGCACGCGCCCGCCAGCGGGGCTGGGGGAGGGGGAGGGGAGCAGGGAAGGGGGAGCGGGGGGGGGGGGAGGGCGCCTTGGGACTTCTCCAGGGCTGGGGGGGCTCACACCGCGCCCACGTCCCCTCCGGGCGTGTCCACATTTACATATTCAGGACAGTCGCAGCGGGGTAAACTGAGGCCCTCGGCGCCTCACGCGCTCAGTCAGCAGCGACCGCCCCCTTACTCCCCGCCCCTCCCCCTCCCGGGATGGGGGTGGGGCGGTCTCGCGGGGTCCCCGCCCCAGCGCGCGGGCCCCACTCACGCACCCTGACCGGGTTCCCCCCGCATCTCCACCTCGCCCCGGCGCCCCCTCCCCCGACCTCCTGGGCCCCTCGGCCTCCTCCTCTACCTCGGCGCCTGCGGGCCAACCGCCATCTTAGAAGCTCATTGTGGTTGGAAAGGGGGGAGGTGGGGGGAGGGGAAGGGGCGCGCGCCCAGGCCTGCGCCGTCGCCTCGGCAACCCACGCACTACGCACGCAGGCCGCCGACGGCGTAGGGGAGAGATCATGTGATGCGACGTAACGCGACGTGACGTAAGACGAGCGGCCGTCACGGCAGTGGAGCGGGGAGCACTACACGTCCCAGAGTGCAGAGCGCGCGTGCGCCGCCTGCGGAAGGCCGGCTGCTGACGCGTCTCACCCCTTAGGGTTCCCCCTTCTGAGCGCCAAGGGGGGCCCCGAGGAGGGAGCGGACCTTACTCGCACGTCACCGAGCTGAAGTGCAGCCGGAATCTGGTCGAGTTGGGGGTCTCTCGAGCGGTCCCTTGGGGGTGCCTCGGCTTTCCAACGTCTGGGCAGCACGCCCCCTCCAGGGGCGCCGTCCCACACTGAATGACCCCACCCCCCCGCCCAGTGACCGCCCCCGCGCTCAGACCTCCGCCTCTGCTGCCGCCCCGCCGGATGCGGGAAGACCCACCTCACAGGGCGGGGCACTCCCCGCGCCCACCTCCCCATCCTGGGTACCTGCATCCCTGCTCCCTGCCCCGGGGCAGCTGCGGGCAGTTAGCCCGGCCCAAGCGAGCGTGCTGACTCACCGCCTTGGGGGGGCTGCCAGCGGGCCTGGCCGCCGGGCCCGCCCCTTCCCCCACTCCCCTTCCCTCCTCTCCTTCTCCTTCCTCCCCCGCCTCTCCCCTTTTCCCCACCTCTTCTTCCCTCCACTCCTCACTCTCCCCTTTTACCCCTCCCACTTTCCTCTCCTCTTCTCCCCTCCCTCCTCTACCCCTTTCCTCCCTCCCCTCCCCCCTCACCTGCGCCTTTCCCCCACCTCCTCTTCCCCCTCTTCTTCTCTCCCTCCCCCTTCTACTCTTCCCTCACGTCCTCTTCCCCCTCTTCTTCTCTCCCTCCCCCTTCTACTCCTTCCTTCCTCCCTCCTCTCCTCTTCCTCCTGTCCCTCCCTTCCCCCCACCTCCCCTCCCCGTGCTTGGGGCGGGATCTTCCTTCTTAGCGGCCCTTCTCCCACCCTGCTGGAGGGGTGCTGATGCAGGTGCCTGGCTCCTTGCCAGCAGGTAGCTGCGGCAGTGCCCCTACTTCGATGCCCAGAGAGGAAGCCCTAGCGAAAACAGCCCGTCTCCATTCATGCTTTGACACAAGCCCCCAGCGCAAAACCTCACTCTGGCAGCACGAAATGGGAATTTTTAGAAAGAAAACCCAATTCTTTAGCTCTTCTGACTTGCAGGTTTTTACCAATCTCTCTTCCCATTGCAGCCAAACAGCACACACATTTCAGCAGTTACCCACTGTTTTTAATAGCACGGAGGAAAGCAAACTTGGACAAAAGGAGTTTGCAAAGATCCACAGATTTCCCACTAAGAGGATCAGAAAGGCTGCTGCTTTCCCTCTAGAGCTACAGAAAAAGAGATGGGGGGTGGGGGGAGGAAGCTTAGCTTTGCGCTGTGAGCTGGAATGCTCCCGGAGGACTGGGTGCAGGTGGACCGGCAGCTCCTACCTCTCAGCCCATCCCAGTCCTGCTCAGCCCTGCCCCCCAACCCTCTGCGGGCTTCTGCTCCCGGATTTCCAGAGCATGAGGGACGCTTCGTTCCTCCCCATTGATTGCCTGGAACCTTTACTGCTGCTGTCTCGAAGTGCGGTTTCCCACAAAGTCAAGGCTGCTTCCTTCCTAGGTGGGGGCTCTGGACACCTGGGGCCTGAGGTGGCTGCAGCCCGAAGTGCAGCGTCTCCTCCACTTGAAGAAACCCAAATTTCTGCTTCTGTGAAATGAAGGGATTAGACCAAATCTCCAGTCCTTGCTGGCTTCCTGTCATTCATCCTCTAAGTGCAGCTCTCATGTCCTAGGATGCTCTAACCTCTGTGGCTTCCGTTCTGCTGTTTTCCCCTGGTTCTCGTCCTTCCTGTCTGATGTCCTTTGTCCCACTCTCTCTCTCATTCCTTTCTCTGGGCACCCTCTCCAAAGGGCTGTGGGCTGCTTCTCCCCCTCAGTTTTTGGGGTAACTGTTGAGAGGCTGGGTCAGGTTTTCTAGTACCATTACAATCCCTCACCAGAGTGCTGCCCAACATCATTTAACGGTTACCATGTCTTCAATATTAATTAACCAGTGGTAGCCAATTAGCTTTTGCAAGGGGACATTTACTGTAGCAAGGACTGAGGCACAGTAATGCCCCACCAAATCAGGAGGCAGGCACAATGTCCTTTCTGCAACATTCAGTCCCTGGAGAGTGGGCTCAGGCTTGGAGGGACCCGCACAAAACATTCCTCCTCAGTGCAGAGCGTGCCCTCCCCTTCTTGCACGTGCACAACGTCGGGGGGGGGGGGCTCACACCTGAAGCCCCCCCTGGGCTAGCTTCTCCCACTTGGCTCCTGTGGCCACTGGCAGCTCCTGCAGCTGTCGACTCCAGTTGCTAGACCTGTGATGGCTCTTGGGCCTTTCAAAGCTCTCAAGATTATCATTCGCATAAAATCCAGAAAAATAAAGTCAAGGCCAAAGCAGAAAAGTCACATAGCTATTCATGCACACACAGAAGCCCTGTGGGAGAGAGGACTGATGTCTCTTTCATGCTGGGAAGCCCCCAGTGCTTGCTCCTCCCCCAAAAGCCGCCAGGGAAGAGAACCGGAGACCGTGCGCCCAGGCCTTTGTATGTAGCTGATGATAAGATGCTTCGTGCCCACAGTGTGCAGCAGCAAACAATACTGGTGCCAGGGATGTGCTGTTCAATGTTTAACACAACACCAGTGAAGAGGTCTAGGGGTTTTGGGGTGCTGGGACCCCAAGATTGCGGTACCGGGCCCTGCTGAATGAATTCAACTCAAGTCTTCTTCAGCCAGGGGAAAAGTTTATTAGTGATAAATCACATTGGCCAGGTGATGCCCGTGAAGACGAGCAGGCATGAGAGGTTCTCAGCCTTTTGAGCGTGAGATTCTCAGCATCTGAATGAGGGCCAAGGTGGATCTTAAATACTGAAGTAACTTTGGGTGGCCAGAGAAGGGGGTTGGGAAAAGGGTCTAGGTAAGAATTCTAATTGGGGAGGTCTGAGAGATTGAATAGACAATGGGAATAGATAATGGAGGGAACAAGAAAGCAGAAGTTTGAAAGGCATCAGTACAAAATCAAGGACTTTCGAAAGGAGATAAAGGAAGGCCTTTCTGCGGCCTATAGACAAGAGGGAGCCAGATCTGAATAAGATTAAAAGGTCAGGCTAAGGCTTTCAAAGGGAGATGAGGGGAGTCGATTAGGAAATTTGAAGGTTTAAGGGTTTTCCGGGTCCTGTAGACAAACAGGAGCCAGATTCTATTCAGGGTAAGGGTTCAAGGTGCATCTGAATAAGATCTAAAGGTAAGCTAGGGCTTTCAAGGGAGGTGAGGGTCTGGGGCCTGTGAGTCAGATTCCCTTTGGCGCAAAGGGCAAAGATCTTGGCTTGGGCCCCGCCCCCATCAACCAGAACGCATTGTAATCTGAATTGTTACTATTTTCTCCATCACTTTTTAAACTCTATAAGGTCAGTCCACAAAATGAGAAGTCTAGATTTGTAGCATTTGCCCTTTTCTGAGGTTTATATGCTCCCACTGAAAAGGTAACAATCGAAAAAAAATTAAAAAAAAAAGTAACAACGAGCTTTGGTTTGTGCTGGCTCCAGCACACCCTTGCTTGGACCTTCTCTGAAGGGAAAGGAGTGTCCCTCCGGCTCGCATGCCAGAAGCAGCTTCACCAAAATTCTGCTCGTTGCAAGGGGGGCAGTCAGACAGTATTTGCACTGTATAACCCGCTGGGAAGGGCAGATCTGCCAAGAGGCAGCTAGGTGGTGCAATGGATAGAGTGCTAGACCTAGGTTGAGGAAGGCCCAAGTTCAAATTTGGCCTCAGACACGGACTGGCTACGTGACCATGGGTAAGTCACTTCACCCTGGTTGCCTCGGTTTCCTCATCTGTAAAATGAGCTGGAGAAGACAATGGCAAATCACTACAGTATCTCTGCCAAGAAAAGCCCAAATGGGGTCACAGAGAGTCGGAGACAGCTGAAACAAGTGAATGACACAAAGGACAGGGTTTGCGTGGGTCAGTCTCTCTGTTCCATACCTTTCTCCTCCCTTGAGGCACCCGGGTGGTATATTGGACAAAGCACTGGGTCTGGAGTCAGGAGGACCTGAGTTTAAATTTGGCCTCAAGACTCTCCCTAGCTGCTTGACCCTCTGTCATTTCCCCTTTGGCTGCCTCAGTTTCCTCACCTGTAGAATGGGGTTAATAACATCACCTGCCTTAGTGCTGTGGTGAGGATCACACCCGGCATGGTGCTTGTCATATAGTAGATGCTTAAGTGCTTCTGTCTGTCTTCCTTCCTTTCTGCCCCACTTGCAGTTCCAGGCCCTCATCATCACCCCAGGCCTGGCTTGTTGCCTTCGCCTCCCTAGCTCTGCAGGCTGCAGTTCCCTCTCCTGCTGCCCTCTGTGGAAAGGGTCTAGCGGTGGCCAAATAGTCTGGGGTGATTGAGAGGTAACAGAGAAAGACCAGCCGATGCCAGAGACCTGGACCACGTGGCCAAGAGAGAAGGGGGTCTACGTAGAATTAAGGGTGGGAAGTGACCCAGTGGACAATGAAGGTTGGGCTGGGCCGGAGGAGAACTGAGAGATTGGGTGTAGGCCACACCGGAAGGCCAGTGGAGAGGATTACTGGGATGGGTTGATGCCTCAGGTGACCATGTGGGGAAGTTCAAGGAAGTTGTGGGGGTGGAGATTCTAGGGGCGTACCCAGTCAGAATCACCTCCACAGCATGGTGATACCTTGGAGCGTCACTGCTGGGGGAGAGGGCATCATTGATCTCCTGGCTCCGATATCTCCAGAGGCCCATAGGACATAATAATGTCCAGGAGAGTGGCTTGGAGACAGACCTAGGATCCTAGATGGAGGGCTGGAGCAGTGGAGGGTATCCGAGGCGGGTCAGTAAGGGGAGAGGCTGATTGCCTCGGCCTGCATTAAGAGGGTCCTGGCTTGCAGGCATAGGGAGGTGTCTGTTCTGCTGTACTCTGTCTCATCAGATCTCATCTGGAGTACTAGGCGCCACAGATTAAGAAGGCATTGATCAGCTGGGGAGGGTCCAGAGGAGAGCAGCTAAGAATGGGAAAGGCCTAGGAGCCCATGACAGATGGAGGTCGGTTGGAGGAGTGGAAGGTGTTTAGCCTGGAGAAGAGGAAGACTAGGGGAGGCAGGGCAGGGGATGAGCCCCATCTAGAAGGACTGAAAAGGCTGTCGTGGGGTAGAGGGCATTACCAGGAGCTTGGTAGTGAAGGAGTAAAAAGGCACATTGAGGTTTGAGATCATTCCTAACTGAAGGTGGGTTAAGCTGTCTAGGGAAGGGGCTGGACTCCCCCACCCTACCGCAGCTTGGGGGTCTTCAAGCAGAGGCTACATGACCACTTGCTGGATATGCTGTAGTGGGGATTTCTTTGTCAATGGGATGGACTAGATGACTATTGAATTCCCTTCCTTCTCTCAAACCCTGTGGTTCCCCAACTAGCCTGGACTTTCTATGAGAGCAGAG
The DNA here is from genome assembly GCF_003287225.1 of Phascolarctos cinereus. Classification (NCBI taxonomy): domain Eukaryota; kingdom Metazoa; phylum Chordata; class Mammalia; order Diprotodontia; family Phascolarctidae; genus Phascolarctos; species Phascolarctos cinereus. The sequence goes on along the minus strand of NW_027556402.1, from coordinate 2,624,905 downwards.
GTGGTCTAGCTTTTACCTTTAGAGCCCTGCCATCATGCCTGGCACATAGGAGGGACTTCCTTTCTTCTCATCCTTCCTCTTCTTTCTTCTTCTTCTTCTACTCCTCTTCCTCCTCCTCTTCCTCCTCTCTCTTCTTCCCTCCCCTCCTCCTCTTTTTCCCTTCTTCTTCCCTCCCCTCCCTTCCTTTTTTCCCTCCCTTTTCCCTCCTTCCCCACTCTGCACTGACTTTCTGGAGGAGACATGTCTGGGAACCTTTGCCACACTTGAATATCAACATTCCTGCATTTTAATTTTTTTTTTCAAATGACATTGGAGGAATTCAGCAAAAAAAGGAAGTGGGCAAGAGGCCACTTAACGAGATTCAGCTCTTGGACAGAAAATGGTCCCTGTCTTATTTCTTCTGTAACCTGAGCTCATTGGTATGGGGCTCTTCTCATTGGTGGAGATGAAGGCTGCTGTGAGGGGTGGAATAGAGGTGGGGAGAGAGGACAGACAGCTCCAGCCTCTTCACTTGCTGCAGTCTCTTCACACTCTGCAGTCATTTTTGGTGCTTCTGACTTCCACCTTCAAGAGAGAAGACGGGTGGTGCCAGCCCCACTTCACGTTACAATGAGAGGAGCCATGGGTCTCCATCACATCTGTCTCCAGCCTGTCATACTAGAGATTTCAGGGAACTCCCCGTTAGGGGAGGTCTGGGACTCTCTCTCTCTCTCTCTCTCTCTCTCTCTCTCTCTCTCTCTCTCTCTCTCTCTCTCTCTCTCTCTCTCTCTCCCTTACATTACCAGTGGGAGAGCTTCTTTGCTCTGTATTTTCTGGTGTATATGTTCTCCTATGTCTGATTTTCTTGCCAAAGATACTGAAGTAGTTTGCCATTTTCTTCTCCAGCTCATTTTACAGATGAGGAAACTGAGGCAAGCTAGGGTCACACAGCTAATGTCTGAAGCCAGGTTTGAACTCAGGAAGATGAGTCTTCCTGATTCTAGCCCCAGCATTCTATCCACTTCACCACCAAGCTGCCCTAGTAGGTGCTTAATAAATGCATTTTGACTGACTGACAGAGGTTAGTGGAAATAAAAATACGAATACAAAAAATGATCCTTACATTCTAAAGGGGGAGACAACATATATACAAATTGATATGCAACATAAATATAAAGCGAATATATTTCCAGGGTGTCCCAAAGGCTTGGTTCAGTTTTATGAAGTTTTAATAACTTCAGAAATATAGATGCTGCTATACCCCACTCTAGTTCATTAAGAACTTTGTAAAAACTTTCCTCGGTTGCTGCCCAGAAGCAGAAGAGGGTTGCTGTCATAATCCTAGCCTTGAGATCAGCCGAAGAATGACATTTTGGTGCACGTCTAACAGTTTGACGTGATTTCACAAGGAAAAGTCTTCCAGCGATCCCTCAGGTGACCAATCTGTACAAGCAAGGCAGGTTTGCTCCTGATCCCCTCTGAGAAAGCATCCCACATGCAGTGCAGAGGGCCCAGCTACCTCATCTCGTTAAAGTGAAAAAGTGACCTGGCGACCAAAAGCCTGGTGGAGTCTAGGAGATGATATCTGCAAAGTGTTCAGCACAGTATCTGGCACGACATAAATGTGAGCTATTATTATTATTTTGTCTTGATTATTCGGTCACTCAATTCTTTATTAAGCACCTACTGTATGCCAGGCACTGCACTGGGCACTGTCAGGGGAGTAATATACAATGAAGCTGCAAAGATGGGTTTGAGAAGAACTTTAAAAGCCAAATGCAGAGAGGTTTGTGTTTGCTCCTAGTAGACCTGGAGAGCCGTTGTAGCATATTGAGTAGGGGGTGACGTGATCAGAGCCGCTTTTAGAGAAGATGACCTTGGAAGCTGGGTGAAGGGTGTATTGAGGTGGGGAGAGATGGGAGGAGAAGTTTGAGAGCTCTGCAATTGTCCAGGTGAAGGTGAGGAGGGCCTGAACTGAGGTGGGAGGTGTCAGAGGGAAGAAGAGCATGGATGGGAGAATTTGTGGGACAAGACTCTGCTTGGACTTGTGGGGTGAGGGAGTGAGGGAGACTGGGAAATTGAGGGCGATGCTGAAGTCAGGAACCCGGGAAGCAGAATGGATAGTGGAGCCCTTGACAGAAACAGTGGAGCTTAGAAGAAAGGAAGGTTTAAGGGAAAAGATGGTGAGTATATTTTGACCTTGAGTTTCAGATGTCTCTGGGGCATCCACCTGGAAATGTCAGCTGGTGATAGAAGCCTGGAACTCGGGAGAGAGACGAGGCTGAATATGTAGATCTGGGCATTATCAGCAAAGAGATGATCGATAAATGCACCAGAGCAATGAGGTTATTGAGAGAACTTAGCGAAGAGGAAAAGGAGCCAGGAGAGCCTTGGGTCATACTCAGGCTAGGGCACAGTTAAGAAATAAGAGAAAAGGAAGTAGAGACAAGAATTTTAGAATTTTTTCCTTAAAAAAAGGTTATTTTATTTTATTTTATTTTTATTTTCATTTCCAAATTCTCTCTCTTCCTCTAGCCTCTCCCTCACCCTTTGAGAAAGCAAGCAATTCTAGACCCATTATACATGGGAAGTCACACAAAACGTAGTTCCATATTGGCCATCTTACCAAAAGAAGCAAGAAAAACAAAGACAGTGGGAAAAGCACACTGCAATCTGCACTGACTCACCAGTTCTCTCTGGGAAGGTAGACACCATTCTTTGGTCAGCAGTCCTTTAGAACTGTCCTGATCATTGTATTGAGCAGAGTGGCTAAGTCCTTCACAGTGGATCATCACACAAGGAGTCTGTTAATATGTACAATGTTCTGGTTCTGCTCACTTCACTCTGCATCGGTTCGTGTCTTTGCAGGTTTCTCGGAAAGCATCCTGCTCATCATTTCTTATAGCACAGTAGTATTCCACCCCAATCATACACCATAACTTGTTCCCCAATGGATGGGCATCCTTTGCCACCACAAAAAGCTGCTGTGAATATTTTTGTATAGATAGCTTTCCCTTTTCTTTTATCCTTTTGGTATTGCTGGGTCAAAGGGTATACACAGTTTGATAGCCCTTTGGGCATAGTTCCAAATTGCTCTAAAGAATGGTTGGATCAGTTCACAACTCCACCAACAATGCAGTAGCATCCCAATTTTTCCACATCCCCTCCAGCATTTGCAATTTTTCTTTTCCATCATGTTGGCCAATTTGATGGGTATGTGGTGGTACCTTAGGGTTGTTTTAAATTATATTTCTCTAATGATTAGTGATTTAGAGCATTTGTTTCCACATGACTATTGCTAACTTTGATTTCTTCTGAAAACTGCCTGTTCATATCCTTTAACTGTTTATCAATTGGGGGACGGCTCTTACTGTTATAAATCTGGCTCCATTCCCTACGTATTTGGGAAATGAGGCCTTTATCAGAGAAACTTACTGTAAAAATCTCTCCTCCCTCCTCATTTTCTACTTTTCTTCTAATCTTGGCTACATTGATTTGTGCAAAATGTTTTCAATTTCACACAATCCAACTTATCCACTTTACTTCCTGGGATCCTCTCTAGTTTTTGTTTGATCCCTAGATCTGATATGCTGGAAGTCAGAGAAACCTCCCTAACTATGTCCCAAAGCAGATGGAGGGGCTGCCTTGGGAGGTGGGATGGGCTCTCATTGGCACATGTAGAGGGGATCGGATCTGGTGACCTTCGTGTTCCATCCTAAGACTAGACCAAGAAGAGAAAGCCAGAGGCTGCCTGGGCAGGGCTGGAGGGATCTCCGGCTGCCCACCCCAGGGAGCTTTTTAGATCTCCCACTACAGCAGGCTTTTCCCCTGGCAAGGAGTGTAGACAGAAGACATTCCTGGTTGGAAGGCAATGAAAGTACATGGGGTCCTTTCTGAGGCTTTGCTCTGGGGTGTTCTGGAATTTAGCCTTGTTTTAGCTACTAAGGGAACATGGTGAACCTCGTGAAGTGAATCAGGACTGGAATGAAGCCTCATCCCATTTTGACAACCACCTCAGTAGATTTCCTGGGAATCCCCTGCCTAGTGGAATTGGCTCTGGGAAGTTGGGCAAAAGACTTCTTCCAAGCCCAAGACAAATCCAGGTCAAGGCTGGCCATCAGACGATGACTTGGAAGGACTGAGGTCAGTGTTGTTGATAAGCTGTGACTCTTGGGAGTATCAGTGTCATTGTGTTGTTTCTCCTGGTTCCCCTAACGGTGCTCATGTCCTCCTAGGTTTGTCTTCTGCTTAACTGTCTGGGTGCATTTTGTACCCCACCCCCCATAAGAATGGAAGCTCCTCGAGGGCAGGAGTTCTTGGTTTTTTCTCTCTTTCCGCAGGCCCTGGGCCATAGTAGGTATTTAATAACTTTATTGAATTGATTTGAAACTTTGGCCAAAATTCCTCATTTCTTCTTTCAAGTAGATGTTGCCGCTTACTTACTAATGTTTTACAGACTTCCAGTGTGCTAGGCTAATGGAGCGGCATCTGGAAGGTGTGGTAGCCAGGGCGCATCCTTGAGGGGGTGGATTTTCTCTCAGAGGCAGAGTGCAGCCCCTGTAGACCCCCTTGTCCTGTGTGACTCCAGGGTGCGTCCACCCCACCCCACCCCCATCAAGCCTTCCTCTGAGGGTTCTGTAGGAACCAGTTTCCCATCATGTGAAATCTGGCTCACTAGACTAAGAAATCAAGCTTGCTCTTCAGCTGGGACGAGTGGGGAGCTGAGGCAATCATACCAAGACATGACTTCTGTCTGGTTCTGGGCTTGAATTCTGCAGATAATCGCTCCCCTGCTCCGTTTCTGGTGGTCAGCATTCACAGCCTTCGCCCCGCTGACTCGATGTGTGCCCATCCACTAGGAAGACCAGGTCCATGTTCTCCATGAGCTGCCTGCTGACCCCCGAGCGACGGAGCCGTGGACAGCGTGTGATGGCAGCGGAGACAAACGCGGCCAGGGCTGGATTCCAGACACTGGGAAAGGGGAAGGCAAAAGCAAACACAGCCTGCCGACCTTCCTGGAACTGGAGTCAATCGCTGGCAGCCCCAGAACAAACTGCAAACAGTAGCAAAGGGGTCAGAAAGGAGAACATGCCAGACTCGGATGTTCCGACTGACTGAAAAGATGCAGAAGGTGATTAAGGAAGCTCCTCCTGTCTTGTCCATTAAACCCCGCCTCTTGCTGCGGTAAGGGTTCTTTGCAGGGGTTCATTAAAGTCATGGTGGTACTCGCAGCAATTTCTGCATTTCAGTGTGGTCAAAGAAAAGGCCTCTCCCCTCGGGCCAGTCTCTGCCACATCTGCTGATGACCAAGTACTTCGTAAGCTCCTGCTAACATGCCAGGCACTGTGTGTGGCTTGGGGATACAAAGAGAAACAAAAGCAGTGCCTGTCCTCAGGGAGTTCCCAGTCTAACGGCTGCACACGTGTACATCTACATGAATGCAGCCGTCATCAGAGACCAGATCTGCTGACAGAAAGAGGTCAAGTCTTCAGGGCTTGTCTGTGGGACCCCTTGGAAACACTGAGTCTGGACTTCTCTGAAAATAGTCATTTCTCTTTTCATCCAAAAAGGAAGAGGGAGCAGAAGTGTCCCCAGAGAGAGAAGTGAGCTGGGACTCCGGGGCTCAAGTCTTAAGAAGGGAAAAAGAGAGAATGGAACTGAGAGAGATGAGAGCTTCTGGGGCCGGGTTACCCTCACCTCTGCTGGCTGGGCCTTGGCCCAGTGCCAAGGGGCAGCGGGAGGTCCGGAGGACAGGCAGGCGGGTCCTGACCGGCCAGGGCTGAATTTGCCCCTGAAAGAGAGCAGATACGATTGTGATGTTCGCTACCTTTTCCTCCACTCTTTCCCACTTTGAGGGTGTATGTTAAATCCAAAGCTTATTTGCTATTTAAATTTTTTTTAAAAATTCTAATGTATTTAATAACATATAATTCTAATATAATAACATACATAACATGGCCTCTGGCTTCACTCTCCCAATTTGCACTGGTCCAGAGTATGTCTCCTCTAGGAACTTCTAGGGGCGATATTGAGGAGCTGTGACTTCTAACATGACTTCTAACACAGGCCCCCACCTGGTGTGCTTCCCAAGATCAATCGGCCAGTTAACACCAATGAGTTTTTACAAAAGCATATTTTCTGAGTAAGAACATTTGTTACGAAACAATGTCCCCGAATTAGGAGGCACTCTGCCTTTACACACACATGAGGAGAGTTGACTCAACCTTAAAGCAGTGAGGTCCACAACAGACGGGTCCAGGGGTACCCCATGGCTCCTGGCCCTGGGAGTCCTCTTCTCCCTTTGCAGAGCCTCCACCTCTGAGCTCCAGAGTGAGGTGCTGGCCGTGCACCAGCTGCTCCCCTTGCTCTGCTAGGCTGCGTGTTTGTAGGCTCTAAGTTCCCAGGCCCTTCCCAGCAGGGTCATCTGTGCATGTCAATCATCTGAAGCACCAGTTCCATGCCAGGCTTTGGCTTTCACCGGCTGTGGTCGCTGGTTGGGCCCCTCATGGCTTTGAGGGAGTTCCCACACAGAAGACACGGAAGCGCCATGTGTTCGTGGCCACGTGGCAGCTGGGTGGGTATAGGGGCAGCTGCTGCAATTCTGTCCTGTCTCAACACCAGGAAAGAATTTTCTTCTCAGTGCCACCCAGGCCTTCAGGTCTTCAGGCTTCTCACTTCAGGCCCAGCCTCTCCCAGAGCCAGGAGTGTCCCCCTGAGCCTTCCCACATTTAACTAGAACTGGGAAGGGCAGATCTGCACATACTCCAAGATGGTGCATTGGCCGGTCCCCCCTCTGTGTGCTTTGATAAGGGACTTCCTCCAGCTCCCTGCAGCACAAATAAGAGTGGAGGAGTGAGGAGGGCAGAGAGGGTGAGCACCTCCCGCTGGTGTTTGGATGTAAGTGAACGTAGGATGTAGGCAGTGACCAGGACAGTGGGGCAGGTGAGGCGGGGAAGGGAAGAGAACAGATGAACAGATCAAGAACAGCAGCATGGCCTGGCCTGAGGGCAAACGGGAACTAGAAGCAGGGATATGCTGGCAAATGTTTAACAACTGGCTCTCCAGAAAAAAATGTATCCAGGACACCCTTTATGTTTAATCTGACTTGTTGACATTTTCCCCATCACTTTCCTAAGTCTAGACAATCAACAGAACTGTGCCTCCATGACTGATAGCTGATTCATAGCAGTCTGGGTTTCTGAATGCCGAACATCTAACAGTCGGCTCTTGGCTGGTCTGAGTTGACGCCAGCACCCCCTTGAGCGGAAGTCCCAGGGAGAGCAGAGTGCAGGTTGGGGAGCGGGAAAGCCTGGGGAGAGATGGAGCGATGGGGCCTGTGACCAGATCGAGGAACTTGGGGGTTCTGGGAGCTCAAGGGCAGGGTTCGAGCTTTAGCAGGAAGGATCTCTGCCTTCCTAGTATGGGGGCTACAACTCTTGTTAATTTGCTCCTGCCTAATGTTGGTGGGAGATTGGTCCAGCTTGGGGCCTTTCTCCTTGCTTAGAGAAGAGCAGGAGATGGGCTGGGGCTTGGAGCCTTAGCCTTGGGCCCCTGCCTGCCTGCCCTCGCCTGGTGACCTCACTCATTATTGAGGGATCTGGCCCTCTGCAGCCTCATCCGTAAAAACAAGGAGGCTGGCGTGCTGGTCATTCAGATCTGAGTCCACATCCGGTCATCAAAATTGATCCAGGCATTCCTGAAAACAGCAGCAACAAAAGTCTGTTGAAAGAAAACCAAAGTTCACATTCTGATGAAGTCTGAACAAAGGCCTAGCATGTGGACATCAGATCACTGGGACCCGGACCAAAGGCCTTCCGTGGGTCTCTCTTGCAGGTAAATCGATGCTTTCTTATGTTGACTCCTGGATGGCAGCCAGGGTCCTCTGCTCCCCTTCTTCCAGGGCAGGTCTACAGGCACCGCCCGTGCTCACTGGATCTGTGTCTGACGGGGTGCAGCCAGCTGCCGGAGACCCTACAGCTGCCCCACCGAGGAGTCCTGATCCAGGAGGAAGGAGGCCTGTGGGAAGCCTGCGCCGCCCCACTGACTCTTGGAGAGTCTCCGTGGGTAAGGCCTACCGTTTGTCTCTGCACTGGGGGCTTTGTGTGTGGGAGAATACTGGCAATGGACTTGTTGGCTTTAGTTTAGAGATAACTCGTCCAAGCTGGCTAGCCCCATCATCAGCCTGGGCCAGGGGCCTCAGGATATGGGGCCTCTTCTTCCTCAAGGGTAGTTTTCTGCTTTCCCCCCATTCAGCCATCAAAGCAGCTCTGTAGATAAAGTACGTGTGTGTGAGTGTGTGTGTCTGTGTGTGTGATGGGGTGCTGTGTGTGTATGTCTGTGATAGAGTGCTAGATTACACATAGTGCTACGTGTGTGTGTGTCTGTGTGTGTGATGGGGTGCAGTGTGTGTGTCTGTGATAGAGTGCTAGGTTACACGTAGTGCTATGTGTGTGTGTGCATGTGAGTATGTGTCTGTGATGGAGTGCTAGGTTACACATAGTGCTATATGTGTGTGTGTGTGTGAGTGAGTGAGTGATAGGGTGCTGTGTGTATGTGTGCGTGTGTGTATGTGTGTGTGTGTGTGTAAGTGATAGGGTGCTGTGTGTGAGAGTGTGAGTGTGTATGTGTGTGAGTGATGGGGTGCTAGGCTACACGCAGTACTACATCCCTGCACCTCTGGCTTGTCTCCACCCTCCCTCTCGCTCCAGGTTCACTGGTAGTCTAGGGGCAGATATTCTGGATGAGACCCAGAAATGACTAATGGATGACGAACTTTCTCTTCACTTGGCTTGAGCCCCCATTTCTCTTGGAGTAATTTCTGCCTCAGTCTCAACCTCCCCAAACTTAGAGAATAGCAGCCACTCCCCATTAATGGTTTATCAACACAAGCCCATATCAAAGAAACCACAGACACGTGTTAGAAAGAAACAGTGTTTCCCAGCGGCAGGCTGCAAGGAAGTCTTTGGGAGGGTCGATTTTGCCCTTTTGTCCCCAGCCCTTCTCCCAGGGCAGGCCAGCCAGAATGGCCCAGGAGGCCCCGCAATTAGAGGGGACCAGATTGGAGTCAGACTCCTCACCCCGGCAGAGCTGGAGCCAGCGCTGGCCTCAGAGAGGGAATCTTGGGTTCGTTTTCTTTTCATGGCGCTTTTTTTTTTCCAGCACGAAGATGGTGAAGTGGTTCAGCGTCATCCTTGCAGCGACTTTGATGATGGACTGGAGAAGCTGGGTGAGGTTTCTATTGGGCATACCCACGGGATTGGATGTGGAATCTGCTGTCTCTGGCCTTCAGTCATTCATTCGCTCAGCAAATCCTCCTGCTGTGTGCCGGGAGAGATAGAGTTCTGATCGAGCACCTTAAGTCCCTGTGCTCCGTGAGCTCATGGGCCCAACAGAAAGCCCAAGGGGCCTCGTTGCTGAGAATCTTTGCTCTCAGAGAAGCACAGTGGGCGACATAGAGAAGGTCAGGAGATCTGAGTCCTACTCTTGGTTCTAGAATTTACTGGCAGTGTGGCTGCAGACTTGAGCTTCCTCCGCTCTAAAATGGGCTAACAAAGCTTCTGCTCCAGGCACCATCTCCTTCCTGGCCATCTCCAAGCTGGCCCCTCGCACCTTCCTTTCCTAGGAGTTCAGACATGCTTCTCCTGGGACTCTGGGCTCTCTGATGGCTGAGTTTTGACTTCTGAACATACCTCGCCATCTCCTGGGAAAGTCCAAGCTGTGTGTTCTAGCCTCCTCCTCCTCCTCTGCCCCTACCTCTATCTCCCCTATCTAACTCTTGTTCTCATTTTGGAATGTACGCTCCCTGAGGGCAAGGACAGCTGTGTCTGCTTGTCTTTGCTCAGCTCAGCGCCCACAAATCTTGGGGCTTCGTGAGGGCTTTTTTATTGGCTGGTTCATCTCAGAGTGGCTCTGAGAGTCAGGTGAAATAAGGAGGCCGCTTGCTCTGTGGCCGCATAACTGAGTTCAGCAAAGCGTTTTGGGGCCAGACTGGGGCGGCTGTGGCTGCTCCCATTCACTCATCTCTGCAAAGGCTTCATTCAGTCCAACCCAGTGAAGCGGATGGGATGGTCACTGTCAGAGGGGCCGGAGAAGAGGGATTGCTTGAGCTGGGGAAGAAAGAGCAGGAAAGTGCGAAGGTTATGCGGAGGAGTTTGGATTTGTGACAGGGCCAGAGACTGAATAGGAAGAGGTGAAATCGAGAGAAACTGAGGAAGTCTGGAAGGAGAACGTTCTCCAGGCAGGTCTAGACTTTCCTTACGGCTTCTGGTGAAAGAAGGTTAAGGAGAAGAAAGGGTGAGGACCTGGAGAGAGGGGCGCAGCCAGGTGACCCAGGCCACAGAGCGCTGGGCCTGGAGTCAGGAAGACCCATCATCTAGAGTTCAATTTTGGCCTCAGACACTAAGCCATTTCACCCTATTTGCTTCAGTTTGTTCATCCGTGAAATGGGCTGGAGAAGAAAATTGTAACCCACTCCAGTGTCTTGGCCAAGAAGATCCCAAATGGGGTCACGAAGAGTAGCACGAGATTGGAAACGATTGAACAACACCACCTTCAGAGAAGGAGAAGGGAAAGGTGGCTGGCAAGGTGAGATAGTCAGCAGAACAATTAGTAAGTTAAACAAACTGGTAACAGACAGCAGGTGAAACAAAAAAGGGGTTACTCCCAAAGTGGGGAGGAATTAGGGCTGGTGTTGGAGCAAAGCAAAGGAAGCTGAGTGTCTTTGTCAGGTTACTGTTGTTCAGTCATGTCTGACTCTCCGTGACCCCATTTGGGGTTTTCTTGGCAGAGATACTGGAGTAGTTTGCTATTTCCTTCTCCAGCCCATTTCACACAGATGAGGAAACTGAGGCAAACAGGGTGACGTGGCTTGGCCAGGGCTATACAGCTAGGAAGTGTCTGATATCGGATTTGAACTCAGGCCCTTTTGACTCCAGGCCCAGTGTGCACCCAGAAATGTTCAAAGACTACAGAATTCTTAAGGAGGTGCTTAGGAAGTGAAGTTCAAATGACCCGAAGCCAGGCATGTGCTGGTAAATGTTTAACGGACTCTCAAACAAGACACAACCATTGGATGCACCATTTTAATCTGCATCATTAGCATTTCCCCCTTTACCTTCTTAAGTCAGGCCAATCAACAAAGCCGAGCCCCAGTTTGTGGGATTTGCTCACTGCTGAGGTTTCAATGCTCACTGTGGAAAGCTCGCAATCAGCTCTCACAGCTGCACGAGCCAGCTCTTACACGCCCCTGTGGGGAGCCGAGGACCCGTCAGCAGGCAGGGCTTGTGCACTCACTTGCTTTGCTTGGTGACTATGGCCTTTTGATCCTAAACAAGAACCGGAAAGTTCCAAGTGTAGACAGCTCTCCCTTCCTCCTTGAGGAGAAGGTGAAGGGACTCCGGGAATGACTCTTCACCCTCCGGGTTACTGAGGTAACAAAGCATTCCTCAAAGGAACCAGAAGGGGATTGGAAAGGGCAGAGGGGAAGGTGACCTGAGGACAGAAGCAAGTCCTGGAAAAGAGAAGAGGAAGGAAGAGGGGGAGGGAGCACGCAGATACCCCAAAACACAGCTTGGAGACTCCTCCCGAAGAGGGGAGAGCTCCTCCGCGCTCTGAGGAGGAAGCAGCTGCTTGCCTTCCAGAGGATGATAGAGTAGAGCCACAGAAGTAATCACATGACAGCGGCCAGTAAGGGGCAGAGGCAGAAGAGAAGAGTACTGCGGCCTGGTGCTCCCCTGCCCAGGTGTACCGTCAACAACCTGCCGTGTGCCAGCCAGTGTGCTAAGTGCTGCAGGCAAACACAGGATCCCTGCCCTCAAGGAGGTCACATTTTTATTGCAATAGCATGCAAACAAGTTATATTCAGGATAAACTGGAGAGCCACTGAGGGAAGGCATTGACCTCAAGGCAGGTGGAGAGAGGCTTCCTGTGGAAGGTGGGAAGGAAGCCAGGGAGAGAGAACACTCGAAGGGAACATGGTCGGTTTTTAACTACTGGAAAGGCTTAGTCTGTGTGGCCAGAGAAGGCAGGACCGGGATCATGGGGAATGTTATAAAAAGGCAAACTGAGTCTTCCCACAAAGTGGGAAGGGCTGGCCCAGGTGCCCCTTCATTGGATTTTCAAGGCAAGGTGGGATGACTTCTTTTTGTAGATTTGAGAGGGAATTCTTATTCATTTATGGGTTGGACTCAAGGCCTCTAAGGTCATTTCATTCTAGCCCTGACTCTGATTCTATGATTCGGTCCTGGATATAAAACGATCTGAGTTACTGAGTAGGGCAGTTACGTGGTCAGATTGGTTTGAGTATGAGATGCTGTGGCAAGGTCCAGCAGTGCATTGGATATAAGGAGTCAGAGAGCAGCAGGGGTCCAGGACAACATGTGTTCGTGGACATGGGAGGCTGAAGGGATGACGGGTGCCTGGGCTCTCCTCGGCACAGGTGAGCGGCCCTGGCCCAGACACTAGTCGGAGCCCTTCATGCTCCAGCAGGCAGCACACTTCCTGAGCTGTGGCTGTGCCATCCCTGGGCAGGATTCACTGAGTGCTCCCCAGGCTGAGCCCGGCCACCCGGCCAGAATGGCCGGAGCCCAGGGAAGAGGAGTATCGGCCCCTGGGAGGTAGAAGACATCAGGGCTGGCCGGCTCCATCGAGTCAGCCAGTGGAGAGAGAGCCTGTCTGTCTTTCCCTCCAGGCTCTGGAGACTTGCCTCCAGGAGCAGCAGAGGCTCAAGGACCAGCTGAGGCTCCTGGAGGCCCAGGTCAAGCAGCAGCGGGTGAGGATCGAGCAGCTCCTCCAGGAGAAAGAGCTTCAGCTGCTCGAGCGAGGAGATGAAAAGAGCGTCCCCCGCCTTGGGGGACGGAGGCAGTACGCAGGTCAGCGAGCCCCAGCCTTCCCTCCGCTCCGCTCTGGTCTCAGTCTCAGTGCGTGGTGGGGCGTGGGCAAGGTTCTGTCCTCTCCACGGTCACTCAGCACAGACGGCAGCCAACCATGAAGCACGTTCTCAGTCCCTAGTGTGTCTCTTGCACCTCCTTCAGGCCCCATTCTATTCCCTGCTCTCTCGGAGCTAACCCTTAAGATAAATGCACAGCATGCAGATCTGTCCATAAGAGACAGTCTGGGGCAGGCAACGGAGCTTGGAGGAGTGGGATTCTAATCCCACCTGGGACACTTTCCAGATGCGTAACCTGGGGTTCAGGAACTTGCATTCCAAATAAAGGCGGGGCTGGGAGTCTCCTGACAGGTGTTTTGCCTACAGACTGCTCGGAGGTGTTCAATGATGGCCACAGACTCAGCGGTTTCTACAGAATCAAGCCCCTGCAGAGCCCCGAAGAGTTCTCTGCTTTCTGTGACATGGCGGACGGAGGAGGCTGGACGGTGGTGCAGAGGCGCTCCGATGGCTCGGAAAACTTTGACAGGTACCTGAGCGGCGGCTTGCAGGCTCTGTGTAGAGCGGTAGGCACCGCTCAGCTCTCTGACTGGACTCCACGGCCCATGAGGGTTTGAAGCTCCCCCTTTCCAGTTAAGACAAAGTCCTGAGGACCTTGTACCTGTTGCCCAGAGTGACCAAGAGGGCAGAGAGCTGTGGGCCCTGGTGTGTTAGGGAGAATGGGAAAGGCCTGGCTTAGGGGCAGAGACAACGGGGTTCTCATCCTGCCCTGGCACTGATGTGTTCTGTGACCTTACGTTAGTCAGCGCTTTCTCTGGGCTTCAGTTTCTCATCTGTGAAATGGGAATAACAACATTCCTAGGTGTATGAAAGCGCTTTGGGATCACCAGCGTAAGCTGGGAGGGGGAAGAAGGTGAGAAAGGGCTGGACAAGGAGGCAGGTGACAGCCACTTTTGCTTTTCCCTTGGATTCTCAGGAACTGGGATGACTATGAAAAAGGTTTTGGAAACTTTGTCAAAAAACATGGCGAGTACTGGCTTGGGAATAAAAACCTGCACTTCCTGACCGCCCAACGTAAGAGGGCCGTGGGGGAACCTTGTCTTGGTCGATGTAAAATTCCGGTAGTGTGAAACTTTTAAGGTGTTTGGAGGATGCCTGGCTATGCTCCCTTTTCAGTTGGGGATTGATGACTGTCAGCAGAAAGGAAAGAGAGAAGGAGAGAGACAGAGGCAGAGAGAGAGACAGAGAGAGAGACAGAGAGACAGACAGGAGAGAGACAGAGAGAGAGAGAGACAGAGACAGAGAGAGAGACAGAGAGAGGCAGAAAGAGAGAGACAGAAAAGCGGGGGGGGGGGGGGGGAAGGGGGCCAGAACCAGGGCCAGACCCAAAAACGGAGGGACCGAGCTAGCTAGACAGAGCAACAAAGAGAGATGGGGGAGCAGGACAGCAGGAAGAAAGGAAGAATAAAAGAAAGAAAAGGCTGGTAGGAGGGAGGGGGGGAGGGGGCCCTTCAGCCGGAGCCCCTCCTTGTCCCCTGCCCCTCCATCTGTAGGCAGGAGAAGCCCCTGTTTTCTCGGGTCCCCCATGAGGGAGGGACTTGGGGGCAGGGCCTCTCTGATGTTGGCCCTCGGTGCCCACGTGTGGGGGGCTGGGCCCTCGCCCTCACACTGCTCCCGGCCTCCTTGCTGAGATCGCTCTGATCAGCCACGGTTGGACAGGGCACACTGGACTCCCACATAGCAATGTCCTTTTGGTCCTCTTGGAGAACGAAGGACGCCGGCACCCAGGGGCTTGTTCGGGCCTCGGAGGCCTGATCCTGCTTCTTAACCTGAATTAGGCCTTTCTGCAAAGAGCAAGGCCACGGACTTGGCTCACGTCCGATAGCTCCCAAGCCCAGCTCCCTGTGCCTCGTGCCTTGTGACTGGCCACTGGCCGGCAGCCAGCCCTGGGCCCAAAGGGACTGGTAAGCAGCCCTGAAAGCCTGGCTGAGTCCTGAGCCTCTGAGTCCCAGGAGAAGTGGCTGCTCAAGGCCCTGCCCTCCCCAGGATTTCTTTTCCTCTGCCTCCGGTCCTCTCTGGACTCTGGGCCATTGGAGCCCCGCCCCTTCCTTGAGCCTCAAGCAGCTGCTTCCATTTACTGGCTTCCTCATGAAATGAGGTCCCTGGAAACCAGCCCAGCAGGGCCTCAGTGCCTCTCTGCTTGGGCTCAGCCCTTTTGTTCTCTTGGACAGTAAGGTGTTTCTGAAGGAGCAGGGCTGGCTCTGAAACATCTGACTTTAGAAAGAAGACTTTTCTGGATGTCTAGTTTAAAAGACCCCAAACAAATGAAAAAGAAAGGGGGGGGAGAGACAGAGAGAGGGAGGAGAGAGAGAGACAGACAGAGAGATCGAGAGAGAGAGAGAGAGAGAGAGAGAGAGAGAGAGAGAGAGAGAGAGAGAAAGGAGAGAGAGAGAAAGGGGAGAGAGAGAAAGGAGAGACAGAGAGAGAGAGAGGAGAGGAGAGAGAGAGAGACAGAGATGGAGAGAGAGACAGAGAGGAGAGAAGGAAAGAGAGACAGAGAAATGGGGAGAGAGAGAGAGAAAGAAGAGAGAGAGAGGGAGTGAGGGAGGGAAGGAGAGAGAGACAGAGAGAGGGTGCAGCCCAGATGCTGGTGTGTGAGTGCACCGGCTGTGGCCATGGCTTTCTTTTTTCTTCCTATAAAATGAATATTCCATAGAAAGTCATGCCAAAGCGAACATCTATGTGAACACAGACTGCTCCCGGAGACTCCAGCACAGGTGAAGAGCAGAGCCTTGGAGCCTTCTCCTCCACCCCACGCCTGACACAGAACTTCTCTCCTTCACAGCCCCCATTTCTCTCGTGTTTCAAGGTTTATGAGGCCCTTGACATCTATTGTCTCATGAGCCTCACAATGACCTAGTGAGGCAGCAACTATAGGTGCTGTCTCCATTTTACAGATGAGAAAACTGAGTCCCTGAGAAAAGTGACTTGGCATCACACAACCGTTAAGCGTCTGAGGCAGGATTTAAACCCGGGTCATCTGGGTCCCATCGTAGCGTACTCAGTTAGGGCTTGCAGACGTCCAGGGCCCCGGCCCTCAATAGTTGTGATTTGAGAATGTGGAAGCCAACTTTCCTCGTTCTGAAGGTTTCCCTGACATCCAGCCGGCCTCACCTGGCCTTTTGTGCAGCTCCCCCGCCTCCCCGCTGGTCCTGGCTCAACCCTCTGGGATAGCCCATCAGCTTTGGTCCTCCAAGGACCCCTAGGCAAGGCATCCCAGGTTCCTGCAACTGACTGCCCTGTCGCTACCTGCAGACGACCTGGAACACACTTCCTTTATCTCTTGTGGACCACGCCCTCCTGTGCTCTGGAGAGGCAGCGCAGTGTAGCGGAGGGCTGGACTTCCTTTTGGGAAAACACGAGTTCAAATCCTGCTGGAGACACTAGCTGTGTGACAGTGGTCAAGCCACTTAAACTCTCTGAGCTTCGGTTTCCTCACCTGTAAAGTGGGGATAGAAAGAGCTCCTCCCTCCCAAGGTGTCTGTGAGTATTAAATGAGATGAGACAGGCAAGGTGCCCTGCAAACCTTGAGACCCTCCTTCCATGCTAGGACTTTGGCGGGGGCTCTCCTGCCATGCTTCAGTCTTTCCCTGTCTCCTTGTGCCCTTCATATTTGTGAGGGGAAGGACATGACCCAGTCCGCCTCCGCTGTGCTGCTGTGGGTTGCGGCGAGGCCCAGAAGCCGGGTCTCACTGGTGTTCCTACTGGATCTCACGCCCCGACGTAGCCCGGGTGGCAGTCACTCTCCCAGGCAGCAGTGGCCAGAGTGGCCCCGGGAGCCGAAAGGCCACCCAGTGGCTGCTGGCTGTCCAGGAAGGGAGGGTTTGCTTGGGATGCAGCCGTGAGCCATCGGCGAGCCGAGAAGCCGTAGGGCGGGCTGGTTCTCAGCTGTGCCTCGGGTTCTGGGGCAGAACAGGGGCTGGCCAAGGACAAGGTGTCTGTTTATTGGTTGTCCAGGAGACTACACTCTGAAGATCGAGCTGGCTGACTTTGAAGGAGAACACCGTTTCGCACAATATGAAAGCTTCCGGGTGGGTGGTGAGAAGGTAGGAAGGGAGCTGTGGGAGCCGCTGATGGGACCCAGAACACCCCGTGCTGTCCTTTCTCCTCTGGGCCCCAGGCAGACCCTAAGGATGCCAATCCTTCCTGTTAGAGTGCCTACGAGCTGAGCTTCCGGGAATACTCGGGCACGGCCGGAGACTCACTGGCTGGGAGCTTTCATCCTGAGGTCCAGTGGTGGGCCAGTCACCTACGAATGAAATTCAGCACTCGAGACCGAGATAACGACAATTACTCGGGGAACTGTGCCAAGGAGGACAGAGCTGGCTGGTGGTACAACAGGTCACAAAGCATTTATTAAGCACCTCCTGTGTGCAGGCCCTGGGGGACTGCTGGGGATGTGTAGGAAGATAGAAAGCACCCTGGCCCCTGGGAGCTCACTGTCCAGCGGGGAAGACACCCTTCCAACCACTAGGCCCCAACGAGCCAGAAATGAGGCTCGAGGGAGAAGGTCCAGAAGGAAGGCGCTAGAATTAATGGGGGTTGGGAAGGTTTGTGGTAGAAGATGGGGTTCAGGAGGCCAGGGTGGAGATGAGGAGGGAGAAGAGAACGGAGGCAGAGGCCTGGCTCTTACCAGGGCTTTCTGTGAGCCATGGTCAGCAAGCAAACTCTTATCAGAGGAGAGAGAGGAAGGGGGCTGGAGTCTGCCTGGAAGCTGGATCTAGTTAGGACAGCCCAGCTCAGCCAGGAACTCAAGCCAAGTCTGCCTCCCATCCCTTTAACACATAGCAGCCTGGTCAGCAGAAAACGGGAGGAGGATTCAGGAAATGCAGGTTTGAGGCAGTCTCAGGTCATTCCCAAGCCGGCTGGCGGACCTCCCTCCACTTCCTGCTCTGGACCTGGGGAAAGTACAAAGGTGGAGTTTGAATGCCCAGGGTGAAGCAGCCCGAGGACGAGGACGGGAGGGGAGAAAGTAGGCTCCGATGAGGCCAAGCTTGCCCCTGACTCCTTATGTAGACAAGCCTAGCAGTCTCCCAGCCTCCCCGGCTTCTAGGCCCTTCCTTCTCCAGTCAGTCCTCCACATAAGGGCCAAATGATAATGCATAATACAGAACAGAATGACTGTAATGTTATAGCTAGCTTTTACATAGCGCCTACCATTTGCTAGGCACTGTGCTGACCGCTTTACCAGATATTACTTGCTTGGTCCTCACAACAACTCTGGGAGGGAGGGGCTTTTATCATCCCCATTTTACAGATGAGGAAGCTGAGGCAAAGGCAGGTTAAGTGACCTGCCCAACATCCCAAGGCTACTAAGTGTCTGAGGCCAGAGGTCTTCCTAGCTCCAGGCCCTACCTGCATTCAGGAGGTACAGGGGATTTGGGGCCGACAGTATAGAATGAGAGGAAGGGATGGTGTTCACCTGGTGGGGCCATTACAAACCTGTGCCTGAAACTTGTAAATCTGATCTGAAGGGCCGGAGTCAGGCAGAGCCAGGTTCAAATCCTCCTCTGACCTAGAGTGAATGTGTGAGCCTGGGGAAGGCACCCTCCAGAGCTCCAAGTTACAGACCCATTGGGTATTTGCAGTGTTGGAGGGAATTTCCTCTCTGGGAGTCCTTATCATGATGGGATCACAGAGCCGGGACACTCCCACCTCCCCTTACAGAAGCAGGGACCTCTCTTTCTCCTGTCCCCGGGCCTGGCACGCCGTGTCATCACAGAGAGGCCCAGGAAGGATTTCTTCATCGAAGGAGGGGGTTTCCTCAAGGCCCCCGGTGTTTTCCATTTCCCTTCTCAGGTGTCACTCGGCAAACCTCAACGGTCTGTACTACAGAGGGGCCTACACCGGCGAAACGGACAACGGCATCGTCTGGTACACCTGGCACGGGTGGTGGTATTCTCTGAAGTCTGTCGTCATGAAGATCAGGCCCAGCAACTTTGTGGCGAATGTCGTTTAGGTGTGCATCGCAAGCGCTCGTTCCTTCCTCATCATTCCCGTTGAAGACGCCATCCATGGGGTGATGCTGCAGGCCAGGGATGGAGCTTTCCAATGGCCCTCTGGTCATTGTCTCACCGTTTATCATGTAGTGCACTTTCAATCAAGAAAATGTAATGAGAAATTAAGTAAATAAATGGTGGTGATCAAACAGGAAAAGGTGGGAAGCAGTGTTGGGGGCCCTGCCTTCAGGGAGATTCCAGTCGAGTCTGTGAGGCAACCCAACAGAAACCCAAGAAGAGCTGGATCCCTATAGGAGAGCTGGATGATGAGGAGGGCAGCCCCGGGGGCCCTGAGAGGCCAGGGTCAAGAACCGGGGCAGTGGTGGTCCCTCTGCGCTGGGCCTGGCAGACCGCGGCCACAGTGCCCTGCTGGCTCCAGGGCCATGTCTGAGGAAGCGTAAGCTGGAGGGGGAGAGGCCGCGGTGCCGGCAGCGGAGATGAGGCCAGGAGGGTCTGTTCTCCAATCTCACCTTTCTCTGGTGTTTTAGGATTTGCAGGGCACTTTGTTCACCACAGTCATGGTAACAGTAATAACAACAGCGCGCATTTCTGAAGTGCTTTAAGGTTCCCAAAGCCCTTTTGCAAAACTGATCTCAGTGGATCCCCACCGCAGCACCAGGGAGGTGGGTGCTATTATTAGCTCCATTTTACAGGTGAGAAAATGGAGACCGATGAAGGTTAAGTGACTTTCCCAGGGTGATACAGCTAGCAGGTGCTGGAGGCTGGATTTGAACTCTGGCCTTTATGAGTCCAGGCCCATAGTCTAGCTGCCGTGTACCTTACCCAGGCCTGGGACAGGAGTCCAAATGTTACCCCGTGTTAAAGCTGAAGAGGTGGAGGCAGCAAGGGGTTGAGGCCTGCCGTGAGGGTCACCAAGGATTCCAACCCCAACCGAGGCCTGGAAGGGAGTTTCGACCCTCTGTGCTCATTGGCCCGGAGGCCAGAACCAGAGCCTTGAATAGAAGCTGTCAAGTGGTCGACTCCTGCGGGTGAGATGGCCCAGGACCTCACTGAGCCCGGCACTGACCCCACGAGCAACGGTGGGGTGGGAAGGGACCAAACCTGGTCTGGTCTGAGGGCCTGGGCAGAGAGCCTTGCCCCTGAGAGATGGGAGGCAGCCATCAGGAGCTGTCCACCCCGCTCACCCGTAAATTGTTTCAATGCCCCCCATCTCCTCCTCCTTTGTTCTAGTCTTAGAGAATGAGGGGGGGCCGAGGCCAAGCCCTGGGCTCACGCCCTTGACCCCACCCCCTTCCCTCTTCTCCAGGATTTTGCTTTCTAACCATCTCTCTCTCTCTCTCTCTCTCTCTCTCTCTCTCTCTCTCTCTCTCTCTCTCTCTCTCTCTCTGTCTCTGTCTCCCCCCTCCCCCTGCGCTCTCTCTCTCTCCCTCTCTCTCTCTGCTCTCTCTCTCTTTCTGTCTGTCTTTATCTCTGTCTCCCCTCTCTGTCTCTGTCTCTCTCTTTCTCTCTGTCTTTATCTCTGTCTCTCTCTCTCTCTCCCTCCCTCTCTCCCTCCTTCCCTCCCCCCCTTCCCTAGGTTTTTGGGACATTTCTCTGTCATCATTGTTCCCCTGCCCCTTGCTTCATAGGTACCTCCTCTACATCCTGCCCCCTGAGCATCAGAGCTCTCCAGCCTTCCATCCTAGGCCCTCTCCTCTTCTCTCACTCCATTCTTTCTTCCTGGTCTCCTCTCCTATGATTTCAGCTACCGCCTCCATGCAGGTGACTCCAGATCTACATACCCAGCCCTTACCTCTCTCCTGAGCCCCAGTTCTGCATCTCTAGCTTCTTGCTGGGCGTTTCCACCAGGATGTCCCAAGGGCATCTCCAACTCAACATGTCAAGAACAGAACTATTTCCCCAGAGCTGCACCTTCTCTGAACCTCTCTCTTTCTGTCCGGGGCCTCCCCCTTCTGGCCACCTGAGCCCACAAGGCCCAGAGTTTGGGAGACACCTGCCCTGGGAAGGTTTCTGAACAGAAGTTGGGGATGCCTGGGGCTGAGCAGATGGGTGTGGGCTCCTGGTCTGTCTTTCTTTTCCCAGCACCCATCCTCTTCCTCTGGCTGAATGACCTGTGAGGCTTCCAAAATGGGCTCCGAGGCGGAGGCTGGAGACCCTCAGGCTGTCCCTAGCTGGCAAAGCCTTTCTTTGGTTCCCAGGACTTAGCACTGTGCCTGGTGCGAAGTAGGTGTTAAATGCGTGTTTATTGACTGACAGACTGCATCTTGCTAGATCTCATCATTTCATTCTGTATGACTGCTTCCTTTAAAAAGCATCAGCCCCTGCCTCATGCCTCCAAAATCAAGTCAATGACAAGCATTTATTAAGCGCTTACTGCATACCAAGCACCCAGCTAACTGTTGATGCACTGAGCTACCTCCAAACCCTCTCTCCTGCCAGAGCAATATCAGGATTCTTTTGGGTCCCACCTTTCGGTGCTTCCTTGATACCACCACCTCTCCCCATCACAGTAAGAATGATAGTAACAATAATATATAATAACCTTTTATAATAGTAACCTTTATACAGTGCCTCCTATGTGTCAGACACTGAGTGAACCTCTTTACAAACATTATCTCACTTGATCCTCAGAGCAGCCCTGGAGGTGATGCTATTATGGTCCTCATTTTACAGGTGGGGAAACAGAGGCAGGCAGAGATGTAGTCTCTTGCCTAGGAAATGTCCGAGGCAGGCTTTCCAGCCCAGGCTCCAGGTCCAGCATGTTGGAGCCACGTTGGCTGCCCAAACAATGAGGATTTAGCAGTAGGAAGGCCCTTAGAGATAGTGCGGTCCCCCCTCCTCCTTAAAAGCTCTGGACGCTGAAGAGTAGACAAAGATCAGAGGCCCATGCGGGGTTGACTCCTGGCTTAGTACCCTTTCCATTTGAAATGCTGCAAGCCACGCACAGATCTGGAGAGAAGGAATTCACCCAAGCTGGCCTACGAATGGCACCGAAGCAACTCAATTCCGTTAAAAAAAAAAAAGCACATAGTAAGTGCCGGCTGTGTGCCAGACACTGTGTTAGGCACCAAGCATACAAAGCCCTGGCATTCTGCTGGGACCCCAATGACACACGGGAAGAGGAGAAAATCAAGGTCATTTGAGGACAGGTGGTTGAAGCGTGAGGAGGACTGGGGAGGCGCAAGGGGGACGCATTCCCCATACAAGCCCGTGTTTCTTTGCTTGGACCCGGTCTAATAAATTAAGTCTTGGTTATTTCCCTCTGCGTGCCCACAGGCTGCATGTTCTAGAGCAAGGCTCTCAACCTAGGGCCAGTGAACTTGTCTCAAACAGCGTATCGATCACTCTGTTCCAATGTGATGGTTTCCTCTGTAATCCTGGGCCTTTAACACATCCACGCATTTAACAATCTGAGCCTGCGAAGGGGTCCCTGGGCTTCTTCACTGCCTGGGCCCAGGGTTCAGGGCACCCTGCTCTGGAACCTGCCTGGGGGCCTGCACAGATGCCGAAGGTACCGCCTTTCTTCTCAGATTCCGAAGTGTTTGGCCCGCCTCCTTCACTAGTTAAATCTCCAGCTGTGCAAGTCTGAAGGGACGTTTCCTGGGACTCCACAGCAGGGCTGTATTGTCCAGGTGACTAGGTGACTACTCAACGAGAATTCACTAAGCCCCTCGGGTGCCCAGAGCTGTGCCAGGGGCAGGGGAGAGAGGCGAAGCATTTATTCAGCTCTTACTGTGTGTGGGCATCGGGATGCCAAGACGGAACCCAACCATCCCTCCCTCGAGGGGCTTCCACTCTAAGGCAACAGTAGAGTGCCACGGTCTCCACAGACCCGGGCGGAGATGGAGAGACGCCGGGGGCGTGAGCGGGCCATCCCTGCTGTCACCAGAAATGACCGGGGCATCGATGCCTGGGAAAGGAGGAGGACCGGGAGGGAGCAGCAGCAGCAGGAAAGCTTCCCGGGGCAGAGGGGCTGTCGGAGGGCCGCCCTGCGCTCAGGGAAAAGGGGTGGAAGTGGGGCAGCCGCCAGGCCGGAGGGGAGGGCGGAAGGGCGCGGGCACCGACGGCCCGGCTGAGCCGTGCTGAGACATCCAGGAGCACCCGCCTTCACCTTCCAAAAGCATGCCTGGTCTGCAAGGCCTGGCCTCACGCTAGGTGGAGCTCTTGATTCGCTGCAGCTCGCCCAGCAAGGGCCGTGGTGACGTGGCACCGGAGATGCCATACAGAAGGCTGCGGCATCCCGCTTCCTCCTGGGCCCCACCCCGCCCCGCCCCGCCCCCCAAATGTGGAGTCTTCCCAGCATCTGCTTGGGGGCAGCCCTGGGCACCCAGCCTTCCCCGGGGTCACCCCAGGGGAGGGATTCTGCTCAGGGAGTCATTCTGCTCAGTTCAGTTCAGGGAACAAAAAGTGCCTTCCACTCCCGCGGTGGAGAGCCAGCAAAGAGTACAGGACTGGCCTGGCAAGAGTCGGCAAGGCCTCCCTTAAGACGCTTTCTAGCTGGGCGAGTCACCCGATCCTTCCGTGCCTCAGTTTCTCTGTCTGTAAAATGAAGGGTGCGGGTCAGCGGCCTCTCAGGGCCCTTCCAGATCCACATCTACGGCTCTGCCTGACACATGCTGGCCCAGAGAGAGCCTCTTAGTGCCAGAAGGAGCTCTCTACAGCTGACAAGTGACTCATGGAGTTTCCACTGCACAGCAAAGAAATTGCAGGACTGGACTTGCCTCCCCCCCCGCCCCGCCCCAGACCCCCATATTTATAAACTGCGAGCTGGGTTCTGAGAGTGAAAAAGAGGAAAAGACCGTTGTCATGTCCTAGAGGATCTTGGAGCTTAGCAGGGGAACCACAGATGCGTTTTGTATGTAAATGATTGACAGAAAGAAAAGTCATTAAAGAAATAGAAGGCCGCAACCAGAGACGACTTCTGTCGGGGGTGGGCTCTGCCTCGGACCTTTTATCAGGGGCAGAGGGGAAGGGCTTGCCCTTGGAATGGGCCCAGGGTCCTTGCAGAGCCCCTCCCATCATCTCTGGGTCATCAAGACCAGGAATAAGTAGAGGGCAGGCGGTGGTGAGGAGCCTGGGATACTGTAGGGCTGATGGAAGGAGATGCCAAGGAGATGCGGATGTCTAGGCTCCCAGCTGAGGACAAGCTCGGGGCCAGAGCAGCTGCTCTTGAAGAAGTGATGGTTGGGCAGGTGACCCAGCAGGAATCCCTGGAGAGGGAAGAGGACTGCTGGTGGGAGAGGTGGGTGGGTCAGATGAGCAGAAATGGTGGGACTTGTCATGGGATGCCATGATTGCAGGTCCTGTCCAGTCGGACTGATCTGAGCTCTGCCCACTGCTTCCATTTCTGACAGAGAAAGGTGGGGAGGCTGGAAGGGCGACAACATTGGACGACAGAAGAGGGAAGAAGCTGTTTCGGGGGTGGCCGGGTCTGACTAGACCCTCAGCCAAATTGCTGGGTGTCTTATGGTTGAAAAATGGAGGCGAGCTTAGTGGTGGTACAGTCCTGTTACCTGCCCTCCTGGCTCTCTGGACATCCTAGTCCAACCCCCAACACCATCTTACTAAGGAGGATCCCAGGCTTCCTGCCCTTGCACTCTGGACTTTACCTCCTCCCAGGCACCTCTCCCCCCCCAGCAACCCGTCCCTGCCCGGAGGCCTCGCCCTCTTCCCAGGTGACTCCCTCTCCTGGCCCACCCACCCCTTCAGGAGGGACTCCAGCCAGGATCACCTCAATTCTGGCTTGACTTTTTCCACCTCAAGCACTGGCCGTGTGCCCTTGTGGGCACCCCTTCTCTACTTCACACACCCACACATCTTTTCAGATCTCCTTTATATGCTGTCTTCTCCTACTAGAGTGTAAGCTTCTGGAGGACAGGACTGTCTTGTTGGCTTGTATTTGTATCCCAGGTGCACCATAGCCAGCCCAATCCTGGGCACACAGGGCTTATCAATGCTATATCTCTATCTATGTATCTGTCTATCAGCTATCTCTGCCTACACATCTGTCCTTCTGCCTTAGCTGCCTATCCACCCAATGCATCTGCCTCTATCTCTATCCATCTAGTCTATTTACCTATCTCAACTATCTATGTATTCTGTTCATATTTGTATTCTATTCTATTTTATTCTATTCATATCTATTCATCCTACTAATCTGCCTGCCTGTCCGTATGCCTGTGTGTCTATCTGCTTGCCTGTCTGTCTGCCTGTCTGTCTGTCTGCCTGCCTATCTCCGTCTGCCTGTGTGTCTGCCTGTCTGTCTCTCCTCTCTCCACCCCCAGGAGCTAAACTTCCTTCACTTCACCACTTTGTCTTCCATAAGAGGCTTTGAATCAGGAATCAGGCATCAGTGTTTCTGTCTCTGACCTTGGGGGTTTCTCAGCAGGAGGAACGATCACATTCCAGGCCCTTCCTCCTCTGAATCAGCACTGTCAAGGATAGGGGAAAGAATGTTGGGGTCAGAAATCCAGGTCTAGAGCTGTGCTCTAAGGGTTCCTGGCTGTCTGCCTTTGGGCATGCCCTTTTCCCTCTCTGGGCAGGTGGACTAGAGGGCTCCCAGGTCCCCTCCAGCCCCGGTGCCCCTGCCCCTCCACGGGCGCTTTGCTCCGGCCCTCCACAGTCCCCCATGGAGGGGACAGGAGTGAGTGCTAGGTCAGTTCTGGCGTCTCAGCAGACAGGCTCTCCATCTTCCTGGGGTCCCGCCGTCGTGGGGCTGCCAGCTCAGGTCCCGGCAAGGCACAGCGGGCTCAGTGGGTGTTCCCCAGGAGTCTCCTCATCTCCTAGTGCTGCTGCAGCTGACTCAGCCAGCAGGAACGAACGCGCATTTCCCACCAATGACTGGCGCTGTGTTTCTCTGAGAATGTCAGCGTCTTCTCCAGAGGAGGGAGGCCTCCGTACCAGACACTTGGCCAGAACTACAGCAGGTGGTGGTGCGTCCCAGGCAGGTGACTACAGGGGTAGCTACCGAGTGCCACGGAAATATTGAGCCTCAGGAAGGAGAGGGCTCGGGACACTGTCTCCCAAACTCAATGGTGAGTGTGGGCATGTGGGCAGTGCTCCTACCTGGCAGGTGGTCACTGGGGAGCCCAAGCTCTCCACCCCTGGGCAGCCTGTCTACACATCACCCCCTCACTGGGTGAGATGTGATGCCCACCCTCAGGGGCAGGCAAGGTCTACCTGCTAGCTCTCCACGCCTGGGCAGCCTGTATAGATGGCTCACCCTCAAGGGGATGTAGGGTGGTGATGTCCGCTGGCTGGGAAGATCCCACGCTACCACAGCATTGACCCAACGCTCACCCACCAGGCTGGATCGAGGTGCCACCCCAGCGAGGCAGGGTGGCAGAGCTGGCAGAGCCCAGGATTGGAAGCCAAGAGCCAGAGCTCTGAGGCAGACAAGTCATTTAAAAATCAGAGTTTTTGAGCCAGAGGGAATCTTAGTGATCACTTGGGTCCCTTTGGGCATTTCAAGGATGAGCCGGTGTCCACTGGGGGCACCTTGCCACCTGCTTCTCCTAGCTGGAACAGGCCAAGTCAACAAGCCTTGATGAAGCACCTATTATGTGCCAGGCTCTGGGCTAAGTGCTAGAGCAGCCCTTCGCTGATCAGACCTCCAGCTTCCATATATGCCTCCCTGGGCTACTCTTCCACTGAGCTCAGAAACCCGACTATGGGGCCGAGTGGTCTGGATTGAGCGAGGGCAAACTTGCCTGGCCCGCTGCGTGGTCTGCAGTCCTCAGACCAGAGCCTGCTTCCTGTCTGCCAGCCGTCAGCCCCGGACATCTGGCCGTCTGCCCGGCCCATAGGTGGGCCCTGTCCTGTTTCCATCTCTTGCTCCGGGTGCAGGGACAAGTCCATCCATCGCTGCTCCGGGTAAGGAGTGTGAGGAGAGCCTGTGACTCCCAGGCCGAGCTCCCTCCCTGTGCATTGTGGCCCCCAGGAGAGGGTTAGCTCCTCAAGGGCAGAGGCTGCTCAGGCCTTTACCCAGCCTCCAGCCTCCAGCAAGCCCTTCGGAAATGATCCTTTCCTCCCCAGGTAGCTCAGAAAGTGCCCAGCCCCAAAGGGGCCTCCTTCCTCTCTGCAAAGTGAGGGGACTGGCTTGGGTGACTGTGAGGGGCCCCTCCAGCTCCAAGCCTGTGATCCTAGGACAGCAGCTGCCTGGTCTTGGGGAAAATCCTTGATACAGGATGAGAGACCATCAAGTCCCCCCCCACACACACCCATTTACAGAGGAGGACACTGAGTCGCTGAAGGGAGGTGACTTGGCCCAGGTCACGCAAGTTGTGTCAGAAGTAAGATTTGAACCTAGGTCCTCTGACACCACAGAGCCTGGCCTAGCACGGTCACTGGCACATAGTAGGTGTTTAATGACTGCGTATTGATTGACTGACTGAAGGACTTTCCTGGCTGATCACCCCTTCCACGGCAAGCCTCTCTGCAGCAGACTTGGTGGAGCCTTGAACGCCAGACACACCTTCTCTCATGGGGCTGGGCCCTGCAGCCTTTCCCAGGCTCCCTCAGGGTGGGGTACCAGAATATGCCCGCAGCCTGGCAGCACCTTCAGCATTCCCTTCCCTGCAGCCCCAGGCCTAGCCACTGGTCCTCTTCTAAGTAAGACCATTTAATCATGGGCAGTCTGGAGCTCATCGGTCACTCTGCAGTGGACAGGGAGCCTCTCCCAGTACATCCTCACGTAGGCTCAGTCACTTGTGCACTGTGTGATCTCCAGCTGGTGGCCCACCCTCTCTGAGCTGGAGATAGTTATACCTCCATTGCACCCCTGGGAGGACAAGCTTTGCTACTGAAATCAGAGCTGTCATCACTGTGCTGGCCAACCCAACTGGATTCAGACCCAAGGCAGTTAAAAAAAAAGTCAAGCTGTGGGACTGTGTCTTCTCCTCCAGCCGCCCCCCACCCCCTTCTTATATAAGTAACTGAATAGGACAGACTCTTCCTGTCCAACACATGGTGAGGCCTGAGTGGAGCCAATGGGCCAAGTGATGGATTTGGAGTCACGGGGACCAGGTTCAAATCTCACCTCCGCGGCTCATAACCCAGAGCCTATTGGCTATGTCCAGAATCCCACTCAAATGCAGAATTAAAGACCAGCCAGAGAGAGGAGAAGTAGACTGAGGCACTGGAGAAACAGCCCTGGGCCTGAAAGCCAGAGGATCTGGATTTGAATCCCAGCCCAGGTGCTTGCTAACTGTGGTTCTTGCACTTCCCTTTTCCCGGCCTTTGGGCTCGGTCCCTGACCTTAGCTTCCCCCTCCCCACACAGAAGGCTCATCCCGGCCACCCCTCTCCCCCGGGCATTCCGCTAGCCTGTGTCTTCTCTGGTCGGGGGATGATGGGGGAATCCAACGATCCATCCCAGTGGATAGGACAATGGGAGAAGGCCAAAGTGGGGCGGGGCATGGCCTCCAGATGCAGGGGGGTGCCAGGGGGGCCGCAGATGACTGGACCTGCTGGGCAGGGAGCAGGAGGGAGCCGGGTCTGCTGGACCAGGACGGCATACACGCTGTGACGGACCTCCTGCCTCTCCACACCATCCCAGGCCTCTCACAGTGGCTTCAAGTCCTTCAGAACCCTTAGAATCATGGGACTGCAGACCTAGAGCTGGAAAGGGAAAGGGGGAGGGAACATGCATGTGTGAAGCACCTACTGTGTTCCAGGCACTGTGCTAAATGCTTGAGGTGATCAAGATCAACCTCATTTTACAAATGAGGAAACTGAGGCCAGGAAGTTCAGAGAACCATAAATCTGGAGCGAGAAAGGGCCTCAGACACTATCCAGTCTGACTCCCTCATTTTACAGAAAGGGAAACTGAGGTCTGGAGAGGCTCAGCTATTTGCCCAGCTATATGACTTGTAAGTATCGGGGATGGGGTGTAAGCTCAGTTTTTCTTGACTTTCAGGGATGAAGTCCAGGGCTTTATCTCAGAGAAGAAGGGGCTGTGGCCAAAGTCACGCAGAAAGAGCCAGGGCCAGGCTCGGACCCAGCGATTTCTACAGGTCATGGGGACAGCAAGGACAGGAGAATGGACAAGGTCCAGAACCTGGGACCCGGAGCTCTGAGTTGAGTGACTGTGGCCAAGTCCTCTCCCCTCCGTGAGCTTCAATCTCCTCCTCTGTCAAACGAGGGTCATTTCCTGCCTCTTGGGGTGGCGTGGACCTCAACCTGCCGTGGCTTGCAGCTCATCCACGAGTCACCCCCGCCCCTCCGGGGCAGGCCATTGTCCCCTCTCATCCGATGGCCACAACAGCCTCTGACTTGGTCTCCCTGCCTCAAAGGCCTCCCCTCTCCCAGCCCAGTCATTTTCCTAACCAAAGGACTCACCTCTCCTCTCCATAGACTCCCATGACTCCCTAGGATTGTCGCTAGGATTTCATATGAAGCCCTTTGCTTTACTCCCATTTCTACACTCTCATGTGAAGAGAAATTGGCTGTCCTGTCCTCTAATGCTCCATCTACCATCTCTGAGCCTTTGAGCCAGCTGTGCCACCTGCCTGGTGTGCTTTTCCTCCTCCCCCACCACCTTATTTACTTTCTTTAAGTTGACTCAGCTCAAACATTACCTTTGACATCACCCCTATCCTGATGTCCCCATCGTCCTACTCCTAGCAGCTAGCATTCTGCATCTTCCCTTTATTCTGGCTAGCCTCACACAGAGGCAGGGTGGCCCAATGGATGGAGAGCCAGCCTCAGAGCCAGGAAGCTGTGGGTGACCCCAGGCAATCACTGACCTTCTCACATCTCCAGGCAAACCCCAAAAACACAAGTAGTAGAGAGCAGGCTGCCCTGCTTTGGTGAAGGATCTCCCTGTGTCAGTTAAACAATGGGGCCAGGCTCTCTCCTGGGCGCGTCTATGTCCATCCTGTCTCCCCTGAGAGAACGGGCGCAGGCCGTCACTTTGATGCTGCATTCCAAGGGCAGTGCCCGGCACATAGTAGACACCTAAGAATGCTTGTTAATCGATGCATTGATAGGCATGGAGTGCTTAGAGGTTATCTGGCCTCATTGCCCCATCGTACAGGCAGGGACACAGAGGCCTGGAGATGAGAAATCATGGAGCACTGATATCCTAATCTCTGCTTCTCAGCTCTTGGCTATTCCCATGCCCTGAGAGCCAGGAACGAGGTGTGTGAGCAGCTGGTCAAGCTCTCCTTTGGCTGTGCCAAGGGGCTGCCATGGCCCCCTCCCAGGCCAGTCATTCAGGTCCATGTCCTCTCTGCAGTGGCTCCCCAGCTCTCTAAAGAAGGCAGCAGGCTTTCCACAGCACTATTGCTGTAGATCTGGAGTGATTGGTGGCCCCAAACGGCTGAGCAGGCGAAATTCGTGGTGCGTTTCTAGGATCAGGTTTCCTTGGAATGCTTGGCATGTGGCTTCTGGCCTCCAGAAAGTGATGACTAAACCATGGCATGGAGCTGACTCAGCTTCTGCCTTGGGGTCCAGCCTCTCTCCCTCCTGCACCACTGTGCCTTCCTTCCATCCCAGACACAGCTGCAGGCAGACAGAAGACCTAGCCCCGAATCTGGGGCTGGGTGCTCACCTCCTTCCCTGGTGATGTTCAAGGCTCTGACAGACAACTTCCTCTGAATAATATGGAATCCTGGAATGCCAGAGATGGGAAGGAGCTTAGAGGTCATCTGTCCCAACCCTTCCATTTTACAGACTGGATAACTGAGGACCTGCGGGGTCAGACAGCCCCTCAGGTCCACTCAGCCCTCATCTGAAGGAGAACTGAGCTCTGTCCCAGGTGCTATGTTTAAGCTGTGGAGAATAATGAAGATCCAGAGGGGTGAAGGGCCTTGAGTCCACATTGTCAGCCTGGATGTTAAGTCTACAGAAAGCTTGGGGGTTGGGGGAGGGAATAGGCTGGCATTTGGGAGAGGAATAGTCCTTATTCTGCATGGCCCCAGGGGCCAAAAGCAGAAGGCAGTGCCCAGAGAGGCTTCAGGCTTGGTGTGGGAGTCCCTTCTTAACTATCAGAGGGGTCCCAAAGGGGAATGGCTGCCTGGGAGAGGGGGTCCTGTTCACTGGAAGTCTCCCACTAGAGGGTGACATCCACACTGATGTGGGCATTCCTTTTCAGATACAGGCTCCACTGCATGGCTACCAAGGTCCAGTCCAACTCTGAGGTTTTGTGGGTCAGGGACAGCTAGCCCCTGGGGCAGGAAGGCCTGAGTACCAGGCCTGCCTGGGACACGTAGTGGTGGTGTGACCCTGGGCAAGTGTGACCGCGCGTGACCCATAGGGCCCTAGCCAGGCTCAAAGTTGCAGCCAGGGGCCGATCTCCCTTGGTAGAAGCTGGGCTCATTCAGGGAGCTAACTAACTCAACATCACATGGGTCTAGACCAACCCACATGTGTCTCCTTGGATAGAACGTAAGCTCCTCAGGGGCCCGAGTGACCTCACTTCTGCATTTTCTCCCCAGTGCTTTGCACAATGCCTAGCACAGAACAGGTGCTTATAAATGCTTGTTAATGACTGCCTCATAGATAGTTTCGAGGACCAGAGGGGCCATACTGGGGGCAGAAGACTCACTCTGCGGGAGGTGGCTGGCCCCTCCTGCCTAGAGAGTCCAATGCCAGAAAGGTCAGGTGGACATCTGGCAGCTATTCCAGGTGAGCAGAGCCCTGAGGGCAGCTCTCCTGTGGATGGGGAGAATGTCAACTAAGGGAAAAGGATCAGGCGCTGGGACAAAGCTGCCAGCCAGCTGAAGAGTAGGACAGGAAAACCGAAGAAAAAAATCTCAGCACAGGATAGAGCTCCCCAATGCCCTCGAGGCCCAAAGGGGAGGGCCAGGAAGAGAGAAGAGAGAGGGAGAAGTAGGGGAGGAGGTGCAGTGCCTGCATAATTCAAGCAAGAGGCAGAAATGTCTTCATTGGAACTCCTTTTATCTGGGTTGGGGTCCCGTCCCTAGGGATAAATCGGGTCTCAGCTCTCTATCTGGGGGTCTCTCCTCATATGGGCTTCCGGTCTTTCCAGACACTAGCTCCAACCGCCGCTGCCTCCACGTACAAGAGAGCATCTCAAAGGCAGTCTTAGCAGTTTTCTGCTGGTATCTGGGCAGGACCCACATCTGGGTCCTAGGACTATGAATGAAATGAGTGGGGTGGGGCAGGGGAGCTCCTAGAAATGTCAGCAAGCTCTTACAGGGCTCAAGAGTGAGTCATTTACATGGAAAATGTGCATTTTACAGTGTGGAAAACCACTCAACTCGATAGGTGGCTGCAGACTGGAGCCCAATCTTCAGGGGCACCAAGTGAGAGCCAGGATATTGCCGCTCCTTCTTCCTCCAGTTCTGGGCTGGGGTAATGGGAAACAGGCGCTCTCTCGATGGAAAACATGTATACTGATGAGGAGCGGTTCAACCCTCCCCCGGCCCCCAGCCCAAGGATTCCCTGTGATGGCAGCCCTGGTGGAGAATGCCTCAGGAGAGGGGCAATCTTCCTGGGGCCATGCAAACTCGGCACTGTGCTGGGGGGAGGAGGGAGGGGAGGAGGACATGGGCCCCGGCGTTGCCTTCCCCACCTCCGAGGTGGGAGTGGTTCAGCGTGGACCATTTCCCTCACCCTACAAGTAAGACAGAACACTCTCCCCCTTCACCAGAAGGTGCCAGTCTCTCTCAAAATCCAGAGGATGGATGGAGTGTTGGACAAGGAAGTCACAATGCCCAAAGATGGGAATCTTAGCAGGGACTTTGTGGGTCCAGGACAGACCTGACTGAAGATCCTCGTGGAATGAGGTCGGAATGTGGGGGTGGGCAAAGGGGCCTCCACCCTGTTCCAGGAAACCAGGAAGCTAGGGGCTCACAGACCCAGGCAAGGAGCGCTGTGAAAGGTCAGAACGTCTCATCAGGTCAAGAATGAGCCGTGAAGTGACACGGGAAACACTACCAGCACCCGCTCCTACAGGCGCACGATCCCAGCTGCCTTCCCCTCTGGTCTGGGAATGAGCTCCCCGAAGACAAGGAAGCCAGAGGGCCAGGGAGGGAGGCCGAGGTCTTCAGCGTCATTGCAGACAGCCTGGGGCGGCTGCTCCAGCTCACACACGCAGCTCCCAGCTTCCACGCACGCCCATCCTTCTTTGGCTGGCCCCAGCAGCTGCTGGTCCTTGTGGTCAGGCTCAGCTCCATGTAGCCTGGTTTGCTTTTTTTCCCCCTTCTGCTTATGAAGCCCGGGAGATGAACTCTCATTCTTTTTCTGTTCCCCAGAGGTCCCCTTACAACTCAATCAACCTGTACCATGAGCTCACACCTCATAGGAACTGGGTAGATTCTTGCTTTTCCGTCAATGAATGGTCTCCCTATGGACCCAAGCATCATGGGAAATGTAGTCTTTAACCACCCCTATTCCCCCTCCTCCTCCATACACTTACACAAGTGTTTTTTGGTTGAGCTTTTCATAACTGGCTAACATCTTGGCAATAATAATAATTCAGCTCAACAAACATTTTTTCAGTATAACTCTTTTTAAAATATTTATTTATTTTTAGCTTTCGACATTCACTTTTGTACGATTTTGAGTTTTTAAATTTTCTCCCCCTCCTTCCCTTCCCCCTCCAAGATGGTGTGCAATTTGATATAGGCCATATATGTCTAATCATATTAAACATATTTCCACATTAGTCATTCAACAAATATTTGAAAAGTATTTCATTTTTTCCCACTTATATGTCTAGACAATTTTTAGCATTCATTTTCACAAGATTTTGAATTCCAAATTTTTCTCCCTCCCCTCCCCTCTTCTGAAAATGATAGGGAAATTGTTATAAAGTATACATGTGCTATTAAATACACGTAGTTCTTAATTAGTTCTGAAATAAACACAAACAATAATACATCTCTGTAGGCCACTGGATTACTTCTATTTTATTGCCTTTTCTTTTTCCTTTTTTTTTGTGCACATAATAGTATTTTATTTTATTTTTAAATTTTATTAATTTATTTTGATTTATCAATAATCACTTCCACATGCTTT
Source organism: Phascolarctos cinereus (assembly GCF_003287225.1). Lineage (NCBI taxonomy): Eukaryota > Metazoa > Chordata > Mammalia > Diprotodontia > Phascolarctidae > Phascolarctos > Phascolarctos cinereus. The sequence continues at coordinate 2,591,039 of NW_027556402.1, read as the reverse complement.
TGAGTTTAAAATTTTTCTCTCCCTCTCTCCCCACCACCCTCCCCAAGACAGCACACACTCTGATATAAGCTTTACATTTACATTCCTATTAAACATATTTTCACATTGGTGGTGTTGTAAGTAAAAATTAAAACCAATAGGAGGAACCACCAGAAAGAGGAAACAAAACTCAACAGAAGAGAAAAAAAAAATAGCAATTCAATTTTCATAGTTCTTTCTTTGGATGTGGATAGCATTTTCCGTCATGAAGCCTCTGGAGATGTCTTAGATCTTTGTGTTGCTGGGAAAGGTTAAGCTTATCAGTATTAGTCATCTCACAATGTGGCTGTTATTGTGTACAGCATTCTCTTGGTTCTGCTCACTTTACTCAGTATCAGTTCATACAAGTCTTTCCAGGTTTTTCTGAAGTCAGCCTGTTCATCATTTCTTATAGCACAATAACATTCCATTACATTCATATACCACAATCTGCTCAGCCACTCCCCAGTTGATGGGCATCCTCTCAATTTCCAATTCTTTGCCAGCACAAAAAGAGCTGCTATGAATATTTTTGTACATGTGGGTCCTTTTCCCATTTGTTTGATCTCTTTGGGATATAGCCCTAGAAGTGCTATTGCTGGGTCAAAGGTTATGCACATTTTTATAGCCCTTTGGGCATAGTTCCAAATTGTTCTCCAAAATGGTTGGACCATTTCACAACTCCACCAACAATGCATTAGTGTTCCAATTTTCCCACATCTCCAACATTTATAATTTTCCTGTTTTGTCATGTTGGCCAATCTGAGGTGTGATGTGATGCCTCAGAGTTGTTTTGATTTGCATTTCTCTAATCAATAGTGATTTAGAGCATTTATTTCATATGACTATAGATGGCTTTAATTTCTTCATCTGAGAACTGTCTGTTCTTATCCTTTGACCATTTATCAATAGGGGAATGGCTTGTATTCTCATAAATTTGACTTAATTCTCTGTTCAACAAGTATTTTTAAAGAAACTGAGTGTGCACTTGGCATTGTACTAGATGCTAGGGACACAAACACAGACATGGTACAATCTGTACCCTTAAGGGCCATACTATCTCAAAGAGAGACAGAACTGGTATACAGCAAAGAAAAGGGAAGACAACCTGAGAAGGAGACAGTGGGATCAGAGAAGGCATTTTGGAGGCATCAGTGATGTCTGTGCTGAGCAGCAAATGAAGATTAGGATTCTCAGAGGCAGAGATGAAGAGGGGGTATTGTCCAGGCGTGGGGAGGTAGGAAAGGGAATGCTGAATTTTGGAAACAACCTATAGCAATTTTTTTTAATGCTAGATTTCCACTTTATTTCTATGTCTCTTTCTCCATAACAATGTCTTTTTTTCCTTAATAGTATTTCATGTTTCCAATTACATGTAAAGACAAATTTTAACATTCATTTAAAAAAATTTTTGAGTTCCAAATTTTCTTCCTCCCTCCATCACCACTCCCCTCCCTAAGATGGTAGGCAATTTCATAAAGGTTACATATATGCAATCATGCAAATCATATTTTCATATTGGTCATGTTGTGAAAGAAGAAGGGCTATAAGTAAAGAAAAACCAAAAAAAAGTGAAAATAGTGTGCTTCAATTTGAATTCAGACTCCATCAGCTCTTTCTCTGGAGATGGATAGCATTTCTCATCATAGGTCCTTTGGAATTGTCTTGGATCATTATACTATTGAGAATAGCTAAGTCATTCACAGCCAATCATAATACAATGTGGCTGTGACTGTGTACAATGTTTTCCTAGTTCTGCTCACTTCAATTTACATCAGTTCATAAAAGTCTTCCCAGGTTTTTTCTGAAAGCCACTTGCTCATCATTTCTTTTTTTTTTTTAAACTATGAATAAACCCATTTATCTAAGCAGATCAAAAACAGAAACCAGAGAAGTAATGCAGATTAAAATAACAGAAAATATGCAAAGTAAATGAGTTCTCTACTTGGGAACAAGACATTTGAGAGAGAGAGAGAGAGAGAGTGAGAAGATAACTGGCGCATGCTGGTGATTTTCTCTTACATTGCTGCTTTCCAATGCCTGTTCTCTTTCTCTCTGGATTTTGAATGAAGGGTGTTCTGGCAATATGTGTGTCTGAACAGAATCTGAAGCAAAAAGATCTGTCTTGTCCCGAGTTATTATGCCAGCCATTACTCTCACACAGCACTAATAATCACTCTCTCAAACAATGAAGAGTCTCATACAGATGCACCAGCATTAAATTCTGAATTAGAGAAAATTTGCATATGTAAGATAAAAGTCCCCCCAAAAAGGGAAATTTGAAAAGATTGCTAAGTAATAGTTCTTGCTTCACTGTAACCCCCTTTTTCCAGTAAGACAAAAATGTTAGCCATGCTCCTTCTAGCTTCTCAAAGCATGTTGAAAATTATTTAAAATAGTCCCGTTTTTTCTACTCCTGAATAGTCACTTCTCCACTTCTTAAAATCCTTCTGTTTCAGGCTCAGCTCCAGTGTCCCCTCCTGTATGGATTCTCCCTGCCTCACGCTTCCATCCTACCATTGAAAATGAAGTTTCTGTCATTTATTTTTTATTGTTCTTGTCTTTGTCTTTGCTGGAGCCTCTCTATGTGATGCTGAAAGAGAGACAGACTTGGAGAAGTCCCATTTTGAATGCTACCCAGCTGTATGGCAAGCAGGAGATAATTAACTTTAAGCCTCGTTTTCCTCGTGTGTAAAATGGGCAGAATGATGCTTTTCGCATTTCCCTCACCAGACTGTCAAATGAAGATTCAAATGAAGTGCATACATGCAAAGCACTTTGTAACTGTCAGAGATCATCACAGATGTCAGCTGTTGTAAAACTATCTTCATCGTTGCCATCACACTGCTTTATCTCTGTGGGAGGAGCCACAGCTCCCTCAGATGACTTCTAGTTCTGTACATAATGTAACACACGCACGTAAATGCCTATAGGTGTTAATATGTGTCTATGTTCTTATAGATACATGCACATTTTTATGAATGTGTGTATACATACATGTGCTTATGTAAAACATTTGTGTCTATCAATCACCATTTATTAAGTTCTTTCTATTTTCTGAGCTCTGTACTAAGCGTTCAGGATAAAGCTACAAAAAATAAAGACAAGCCAAAACAATAATAATAATAATAATAATCTTCAAAGGGATAGCTAGGTGGTGCAGTGGATAGAGCTCTGGCCTTGGAGTCAGGAGGACCTGAGTTCAAATCTGCCTTCAGATGCTTGATGCTTACTCGCTGTGTGATCCTGAGCAAGTTATTTAACCCCAGATGCCTCACTAAAAAGCCAAAAAATAAAATAAAATAAGGTCAGTCCTTGCCCTCAAGCTGCCTACAGTCTAATGGGAGGTGGGGAAGACCACACACAAAAGGAAGCAGAAAAGCAGGGAGGAAGTGGGAGGAGAAGGTACCAGGACAGAGGCATCTCAAAGTAATGCAGCCATGTGAGAAACGAGGAGACACCTGGGCTGAGGTCTCTTCTTGGACGGAAGGAGGTTTGGTGTGTGTGGGCCTCCCCCCTCCCCCGCCAATTAGAGAGGCAGAGGGCAGTGGCCAGGATCAGCTGGAGGAATTGGTGATGGTCAGTCCACCAAAGCTTCTAGGAACACTGTGCTAGCTCTCTTCCAATATTTGAAGGGCTGCCATATAGAACAGAGAGCACACTTCTTTTGATATCGAAGGCAAGAAGCGGGACCACTGGGTAGAAGAGATCAGCTTAAGCCTCATGTCAAGAGGAAAACAACAAAAACAAAACCAAAAAACTTTGCAGCAATGAAAGTTGCCCAAGCGGATGCTCTCAGGGTGTGGTTCTGTCTCCCTTGTCGGAGATTTTCAAACGCACGCTAAGCAAGGGGAAGGGAGAGACAACATGCATTTATGTAAAGCTGACTGTGCGTCACAAACTGTGCTAAGCACTCTACAGATATCGTATGCCCGTGTCAAGGGATTTACACTAAAGAGAGAAGATGGCAAGGGCAAGCTCTCACAACTGGGTAACCCAAGCGCTCCAGCGATAACCTTGTAATATCAGGAGAAGGTGAGGATGGTCTGGACAGTGTGGAGATGCTGGCTGGACCCCTCGTGGGGATGTAGGCATGGGCGGATTACCACCTGTACCACCGGAGGGAATTCCCAAACTGCTAACAGACCTTGCATTGGCTGGCTTGCAGGAGGGCTGGCCGCGCTGGTGGCCTGCCTTGGGGCGGGGAACCTTGCTGCAGGCCTCCTCCTGCTGCTTGCTGCTTGCGCTCCCATCTCACCCCTATGAGACAGACCTTCGCCACCATGTGGGTAAGCTGCTCCCCCAGGTCCGAATCTGTTCTGAGATGTTCCTTGACGTTGTGTGAAGGGAAATTCCTGAGGGCTCCGGGGAGTAGCTTCCTACTCCGCCATCTTGGCACCAAAAGCCTTCTTGTGCGCATTTAAAAAGAAGTCTTACTAAGGGGTCTTTCTGTTGGCTCTGTTGCTGTCCTTGCCTGCTGAATTTATTGGCCCCTCTTGCATTTCGATGCTTTGGGTGTTCCAGAAGCAATCTCTTCAGTTCTGTCTTTTTTTTCTTAAAGAAAATTTCACATTCTTCATTATTGAACATCCATCTTTCATCCTTTATGGTTAAGCTCCCCATCATTTCTTATAGCACAACAGTATTCCATTATATTCATATACCACAACTTGCTCAGCCATTCCCCAATGGATGGGCATCCTCTCCATGTCCAATTCTTTGCTACCACAGAAAAAGCTGCTATAAATATATTTGTGCATGTGTGTCCTTTCCCCTTTTTAATGATCTCTCTGGGAAACAGACCTAGTAGTGGTATTGCTGGGTCAAACGATATGCACAGACTGATTACCTTTTGGGCATAGTTCCAAATGGCCCTCCAGCATGGTTGGATCAGTTCACAACTCCACTAACAATGCATTATTATCTCAATTTTCCCATGTCCCTCCACCACTTACCATTTTCTTTTTATTAGCCAATCTGTTGGTACCTCAGAGTTGTTTTCATTTGCATTTCTCTAATCAATAATGATTTACAGCATTTTTTCATGTGACTATAGATAGCTTTGATTTCTTCATCTGAAAACTGCTTGTTCGTATCCTTTGACCATTTATCAATTGGGAAATGACTTGTATTCTTATGAATTTGACTCAGGTCTCTATATATCTTAGACCTGAGGCCTTTATCAAAGACACTGCTGTAAAACTTGTTACTCCGCTTTCTGCTTTCCTTGTAACCTTGGTTGGTTTGCTTGTGTAAAAACTTTAAAATTTAATTTAATATTTTAATTTGATATAATCAGAATTATCCATTTTGCATTCCATAATGTTCTCTATCTCTTGTCTCATCATAAGTTCTTCCCTTTTCCATAGATCTGACAGCTTGCTCTCCTAATTTGCTTGTGGTATCATCCCTTATGCCTAAATCCTGTGCCCATCTCGATCTTATCTTGGTATAGGGTGTGAGACATTGGTCTAGGCCTAGTTTCTGCCATGCTGTTCTCCAGTTTTTCCAGCAGTTCTTGTCAAATAGTGAGTTCTTGTCTGAGAAGCTGGGGTCTTGGGGTTTATCAAACACTAGATGGATTACTATGGTCATTTACTCCTGGGTCCTGTGTACCTCATCTAGTCCACTGATCTACCACTCTTTCTCTGCTGGTAGTGGACAGCTGTGACGGTGACTGCTTTATAATATCGTTTGAGATCTGGCACTGCTAGGCTACCTCCCTTTGCATTTTCCCCCATTAATTCCCTTGACATTCTTGACTTTCTAATTCTTCCAAATGAATTTTGTTATTATTTTTTCTAGCTCTATACAATAATTTTGGTAGTTTGGTGTGGCACTGAATAAGTGAACTAATTCAGGCAGAATTGTCATTTTTATCATATTGGCTTGGTCTACCAATGAGCAACTGATATTTTTCCAGTTGTTAAGATCTGACTTTATTTGCTGTTTTTGTTCGTCCTTCATTTTTGAAGACCGTCGGTGGGTGATGTCTTGATTTGTACACGAATTGGATTTAAGTGAGGCGTAGTTTCACAAAGTGATCAGCCTCGCTTTCTCTGCCAGAGTCATCAAAGTCCAATGGTAAGACAAAAGTCAGGATGACTGGGGATGGCCCAGGATGCAGTGGATGGCCTTGGTGTCTAAGCACCTGCTTCAGCCGCCTTCATGGCCGTTGGAACAAATTGTTCTCATCATCCTATTCCACTAGGAGAAATCTTCACATGCTTGGGGCAGACACCCCCCTAACTCACCAACAGGTCTGAGGCCTGTCAGTTACCCTCAACCCGGTTTAGCCTGTCTGCTGAGAAGCCTTACCAGGGTCTGGCCACTGTGCATGCTACAGCTTCTTGGGGCCACAGGTCAGAGTTGAGTGCCAGGTGGACACCGACAATGGATGAGCAGCCCTCCCACCAGAGGTGCCAGTCCCCCTGAACACCCACACAGCCTAGCTTAATATCTGTGCCAATGACCAAAGGCTTAGCAGGAATGCTCCTCTGTGTTGTAGGTGGCATGGGTCTGGGAGGGATGGCTGGCAGGCTTGCTGGGTGGCAGGGTCAGGGTGGCAGGTAGAATAATAGCCTGATTCTAATAAGACGTGATCTAACAAGAGTGATCGGCTTAACAAGTCTTACCCTTGGGCTCCAACCGTCAACTTCACAAGTGCAGGATGGAGGGGGAGAGGGGAGTAGTTGAACAGCGTGTTGTCTGAAAGATTTGTGGGTATTCATGGCAGCAGGGTGGTGTGGCCACCACAAAGCTAATGCAGTCTTGGGTGGGATGAAGAGGAGGGAGGCAGAGCTTCCAGGAAGAAGACAATGACGGCCCTGGCCTCATGCCCTGGCCAAACTCTGTCTCTAGAAGTGTGGGCAGCTCCGAGTGGCACCATTCAGGAAGGATGTTGAGTGTCCAGATGAGGGCAGCCTGGATGAAGAAGGACCTTGAGTCCATGGCATATGAGGAACCATTGAAGGAGGGGCTTGTCCTAGAGAAGAAAAGACTGAGGAGACCATGAGCTCGGTCTTTGAGTACAGGAAGGCCCGACGTGTGGAAGGACTCAACTCTCATGAGTCCCAGGACCATTGGACATCATTGGACACTTCAAAATGGATGTCTTTGAGCCATGGGTTTCAACCCAGCATATCCAAGATGGAGCCTGACGTCTTTCTCTTCCCAAACATGCCTATTCCTGCTGAAGGCCCCATCGCTCTTCTGGTTACTCGGCTTTGCCACCTTAGGGTTGTTCCTGATTCCTCTCTCTTGCTTGCCACATATCCATTACCAACTGCTGTCATTCACTTCTCTACATCTGTCAAATGTGTCCCTTCTGTCCGCTCCCACAGCCACCTCTTAGCTCAGGGACCCATCACCTTTTGCCTGGATTATTGAAATAGCCTCCTAATTAGACTTCTCACCTCTGGCCTCTCCCCATTACAGTCCATTCTCCACGTCACAGTAGGCATTGTTATTAAGTGCTCGGTGACTCATTGATTAACCAGCTCTGTTTGTTGGCAGAGGTCAGAACTAGAGGCAGTTACAAAGTTCAATTGGGGGCCACTTCCTGACAACTGGAGCTCTCCCAAAGTGGTCTGAGCTGCCTCAGGAGGGGGTCAGCTGGCTGTCCTTGGAGGATGGATGCCCAATTGTCGTGTACCTTAATGGGCACTCTCCTTCGTCTGGGCTGCATCAGAGGGCCACTGTGGTTCCTTCCAACTAAAAGATCTTCTGATTCCATGGTCAGACGTGGGTCTTAGGACAATGGCTTTGGCAGGTGGGATGGATTAGAAATGGCAGAGGCTGCAAGCAGGGAGACCGCTTAGGAGGCTCTTGCTGGGATCCAGGTGAGAGATGATAAAGGCCTCAGGCTGAGTAAGTGGAGGAGAGGGGAGGTGCGAGGATGTCACAATGACAGATAAGGAAACTGAGGCGCAGAGAGGCTGTCATGGAGAAAGAAGTGCCAGAACTGAGTCGCTGATTGGCTACAGGGGGAGGTCGTGTAAGGGAGAGGTGATCCGGGGCAGCAGCAAAGGAGAAGGAGAAAGCTTTCCACTCACCCCAGAACTTTTTGGACAGAACTTTTCCTGTTACTAGATCCTCCCAATACTCCTTTAAAATAGACAGGGCAAATGTTTTTTAATCTCCATTTTACAGATGAGGAGATGAAGGCTCCCAGAGCCACCGGCAGAATGAGAGCCTCCGTCTTGTGACTCCCTGTCCTCTGTTCTTTCTGCCAAACCCCTGCTGCATATGGTAATAGTGGCGGGGTGGAGAGCATGCTAGACCTGGAATCAGAGAGGCCTGAGTCCAAATCTTGCTTCAGACACTCACTAGCTAAGAGACCCGAGACAAGTCACTCTAGCGCTGTGTGCCTCGGTTTTCCCACTTGTAACAAGGGGTCAATAATAGCACTCGCTTCCTGGGGTTGGCATGAGGATAGATGTGACAAGTATTTGTAAAGCACTTCACAAACTTCGGAGTGCCATAGAAAAGCTAGCTATTATCATTACTGTTTTTCAAAATGAGCAAACCATGAAATTCCTTTCTTTTCAGCCTATCCCCAAACCACAAAACAAGCTTGTTGAAGAGGGTGTCTAAGGCCGGCACAGACAAATGCGTGTGGATGCAGTCTCACTGCAGACGCTCTCTGGAGCGCCTCCCTGCGCCCACTTTCTTCTGGATATTTGGCATTGCTAAGATCACTCACCAGCACGGCCCGCCCCCAGCCCCTCCTTTAACAGGTACGCACCATTAGAAAAGCCAAGCCAGCGCTGGCCTGCGGTTGGGAGGGAGGCCTCGTTCTGTTCCCAGAATTCACCAGGGCTCTCCTGAGATGAGGAAGGGATGTTTCATCATCAGACCTCTCACCCTCAGTTCACTGTTGTTGCTGAGTTGTGTCTGACTCTGCCTGACCCCATCTGGGGTTTTCTTGGCAGAGACACTGGAGTGGTTTGCCATTTCCTTCTCCAGCTCATTTGACAGATAAGGAAATTGAGGCAGGCAGAGGTAAAGTGACTTGCCCAGGGTCACATGGCTAGTAAGTGTTTGAGGCTGGATTTGAACTCAGGTCTTCCTGAATACAGACGCCATGCTCCGCCCGCTGAGCATTTAGCTTCTTCCAGCCCTTAATTTAGGTTGTGTCATTATTTTTATTTTATTTGGTAGCACAGACAGGGAGAACAAACCCACACATGGACCATGGCTGACAGCGTATGCCCCGTTCCGCGCCTGTAGGCCACTACTGTCAAGTGCCTTCTGGCTTTAGTCACAGCGGCCTCTAACTTCCCTCACCAAAACTTGCTTCCCTCCCTGGCCACCACTCCCTCACGTGTGTTTTGTTGCCTTGTTAGAAAGCAAATTCCTAGAGGGTGGGGATGGGGGTAGGGGCAGCTAGGTGGTACAGTGGATAGAGTGTGGGGCCTCGAGTCCTCCAGCCCTTGAATATATGTAGGATCATTAACTTTATTTTATTAAATAACTTATCCTTTTATTTGTTATATTGTGTGAAGGGGTATTTTTAGTTAGTAAGCATTTATTGAGCACCTGCTGTGTGCCAGGCACTGTAGTAAGTACTGGGATACTAAGGGAGGGTACTCAGAAAGGCAGAAGATGGTCCTTGTTCTCCAGGAGCTCAGAGGGAAGGTATAAAGAACTATGTGCAGACAAGTTAGAGAGTGAATGAAGGAAGGAAGGAAGGACGGCAGGAAGGAAGCCCTTATTAAGCATTTACAAAGACCTGGGGGTGCAAACCAACCAGTCTGACTGTCCAAGCCCCCCAGGACCCCCCATTCTAATGGGGGAAAGACAATAAGGAGGCAAGGTTTCAGCAGCAGGTCAGAGGGATGCCCCCCCCCCCAGGGGCAGCAGCTGGTCCTGCCTCACATTTCCTATTGTTCTCATGCCTGCTACCCCGGTAGGGCCCTGGCCTGGCTGCCTCTCCCAGGAGCCGCTTCCCAGGAGAAGGCCTCGGCGCTGGCCTACCTGTGCCCGAGGCCCCTGGGCCAGCTTCTCTGGGCTGTCCCCATCAGGGTCTGAGGGGGCATGGTGGTCCAGGTGACTCACCTGGCCCAGGTGATCTCCTGTCTCTCCTTCAGGGTGACTTGATTCTTCAGTTAGGTGGGGAGGATACAGACAGGACAAATGAATGATAATGACTGGAGGGAAGGCCTGGAAGGAGGAGGGCTGGATGAGGCTTCCTGGAGAAGGTCAGATATTAGCTGGGACTGACAAGAAGCCAGGAGGCTGAGATGAGGCAGAGATGGCAGGCAGGGGGCCTCGGGAGAACGGGCCTGGAGCCATGAGATGGAGGGCATTGTTGGTGGGATGACCAGGAGTCTGGGGTCACTGATCAAAGATTGGAGGTAAGGTGTGAGAAGACTGGAAAGGTGGCAGGGGGCCAGGTGGTGAAGGCCCTGAATGCCAAACAGAGCATTTTGTATTTGGTCCTGGAGGCAAGAGGGGCTACCAGAGCTGGGGGGATGACATGATCAGACCTGGGCTTTAGGGAAATCACTTTATTGGCTGGGTAGAGGATGGACTGGACTGGGGGGAGACTTGAGGCAGGCAGCCCTCACCCCCAGCAGCCATTGTGAGGAATCCAGGTGTGAGGGGATGAGTGTCTGCCCCTAGCTGGGGACAGATGGAGAGATGCTCCAAAGGTCGGCTGGATAGACCTCTGCCACAGCTTGGATCTGGGGGGTGAGATAGAGTGAGGAGTCCAGGATGACACTGAGGCTAGGAAGGAACTAGGAAATGAAGCCGTGTGGACAGGAAGATGAGGGGAGGAAAGTGACCACTCAATGGCTGGATTTGTGGGAAAAAACCCACGTGTCGTTCCTGGTGGTGAGAGCACCTGGTTGGGAGGGGCCTGAGGGAAAGGGCTCCTGCGGACAGGAAGTGCCAGGGACCCCAGTGTCTGGAGAGGCAACCCCCGGCTTCAGCAGCTCTGCCGCCTCAGTGCCCAGGCGCCCTCGGACAAAACAGCTGCAACCACAGCCACCAGCACCGGCACCGGCACCAGCCCTAGCCCTTCACCACCCCCACACCCAGTGGCTTTCTGGCTCCTGGTAAGGCTCTTCATCTCTCAAGGTCAACAAGGCGGTCTTGGGTGTGAATTGGCTCGAATATCTGAGTCAAGGATTGCAGAAGTCTCTCACTCTCTGTCTCTGTCCCTCTGACTGTCTCTGTTTCTCTTTCTCTCATTGGTTCACCCCCACTCCCAGCCCGCTCCGGGGGAAAGTCCATTCTCCCCGTGGGTGAATTTTCTTTGCCAACTCCCTGCCCACATTCACCAGCAAGCAAACTCGTGGTAAATCCTCAAGCCTTAATAGCAGCTTCATACAGTGCGGTAATGTGGATAAGCAGTTAAAGGAATCAGACTGCTAATTACCGGCTGCTTTGGCTACAAATGGTGGTGGTGGTGGTGGGGGTGTTACGACGAATAGCTGCCGTCCTCCTGGGTGGGAAGGGACGAGGGACTGAACGATGAGGGAGAAGCAGCTTCCCCTCCAAGGATGCAGAGGCAGGGGAAGAAAGGGGCTGCGAACACCCCTGCTGCTGCGGCTGTATCCTGGAGAGATCACAAAAAAGGGGAAAGGACCCACGTATACGGAAATGCTCACACTCTTCTTTTCTGTGGCGGCAAAGACCTGGACACTGAGGGGGTGCCCATCAGTTGGGGAAAAGCTGAATAATTGTGTGGATATGATTGTGATGGAATACTATTGTTCCATAAGAAATGATGAGCAGGCGACTTCAGAAAAACCTGGAAAGACTTGCATGGACTGATGCTGAGTGAAGAGAACAGAACCAGGAGAATGTTGTACACAGTAACAGCCATGTTGTGCAGTGACTAACGTTGATGGAGTTAGCCCTTCTGAGCTCTGCAAGGATCTAAGACATCTCCAAAGGCCTCGTGATGGAAATTGCTATCCACATTCAGAGAAAGAACTACGGAGTCTGAATGCAGATAGAAGCAGACTATTTTCTCTTTTTTCGGTTTTGTTGTGCTTTGTTTTGTTTTTTCCTTTCTCGTGGTTTTTCCCTTGTGTTCTGATTCTTTTTTCACAATATGACTAATGTGGAAATATGTTTAACATTGTACATGTATAGCCTATATCAGGTTACTTGCTGTTTTGGGGAGTGGAGAGGGCAGGGAGGGAGGAAAGGAGAAAAATTTGGAACTCAAAATTTTACAAAAAAATGAATAGTGAAATGTATCTTTACATGTAATTGGGAAAAGTAAAATACTATTGAGGAAGAGAAAAAAAAATAAATTAAAATCCCCAAACCTGCCCAAATACTAAAATTTTGAAAATTATATGGTAAATGAGCTTAAATGGAGATTAAAAAAATAAAAAACTTTAATAAGCTAAAGAGCTATTTTTAAAGGATGAATAAAATGGATAAACTGAAAAAAGGAAGAGGCTGTCAATGGGGTGTGGCTTCCTCATTGGGCCCATTGCTGTATTTACCCAATCGCTTTTTAGTCTCCCTCTGTCTCAGCCTCCATCTTGGTCCCCACAGTCCTCCCCTCACATCCATCTGCTGGCCAGTATCCCTCTCCATGCGCAGACAGCAGCATTCATTCGCTTTCCAGAGAGCACAGGAGAGGATGAATATTTGATGACAGGCAGGCCAACATTCGGGATGGGGATAATGGCCCCGGGGAAGGCAGCTGAGGCATTGGGTTACGCCAGCGGATCAGCTGAATAGTAATTAGCCTAATGGTGGAACCTTGAAAGTCTCTGCCCTCTGAGAGGCTGTTCTGAAGTGCCTGCCATGGTTTGTCCTAGATTGTGGAGGAGAGCCCTGCATTTGTCTGCTGTCAGAGAATCTGGGTTCAGATTCCACCCCAGACACTTGTTAGCAGTAGGACCTTGGGTAAGTCACTGCCACTCTGGGATCTCAGTCTCCTCACCTAGGAAATTTAGTTGATGCCTTCTAAGGGGCCTTCCAGCTACAAATCTAGGACCATGATCCACAGACTATTCTCGGGGATTCCACTCCTGTGCCAGGGTCTCAGGAGACCCAAGGTCTATACCCCGATCAGAAGTTTCAGAGGATTTGACCCCAGATTTTCCCAAACCAGAGTCATCGCTCCCTCAGTTGTACCACACTGCTTCTTTAGTGCTAAGATTAAAGCATGGCTTTGACCATATTTTTACCAGCTGGAAGGTATCTCAGGCTGTCTAGTCCAAGGCCCCCAGCTTTGTCAGGCCGAGGCTCAGAGTAGGAAGGGGCTTGCCCGAGGTTGCCTGGTGGTCTCTCTAGTACACCTTGAATCCGTCCACATTGAGCCCTTGACAGTATGGACTTAAATGAAGAGGGCAGCAGAGCCACCTGAAGCAGTGCCCTGTAATAGACAACTTTTATATCATCCACCCACCCACCCATCATCCATCCATCCACACACCCACCCACCCACCCATCCATCATCCATCCATCCACACACCCACCCACCCATCCATCCATCATCCATCCACCCACCCACCCACCCATCCATCATCCATCCATCCACACACCCACCCATCCATCCATCATCCATCATCCATCCATCCATCCACCCACCCATCCATCATCCATCCATCCACATACACACCCATCCATCCATCATCCATCCATCCACACACTCACCCACCCATCCATCATCCATCCATCCACACACCCACCCATCCATCATCCATCCATCCACACACCCACCCACCCATCCATCATCCATCTATCCACACACCCACCCATCCATCATCCATCCATCCATCCACACACCCACCCACCCATCCATCATCCATCATCCATCCATCCATCCACCCACCCATCCATCATCCATCCATCCACCCACACACCCACCCATCCACCCATCCATCCACCCACCCACCCACCCATCCATCATCCATCCATCCATCCATATACCCATCCATCCACCCATCCATCATCCATCCATCCACACACCCACCCATCCATCATCCATCCATCCATCCACACACCCACCCACCCATCCATCATCCATCATCCATCCATCCATCCATCCACCCACCCATCCATCATCCATCCATCCACCCACACACCCACCCATCCACCCATCCATCCACCCACCCACCCACCCATCCATCATCCATCCATCCATCCATATACCCATCCATCCACCCATCCATCCATCCATCCACACACCCACCCACCCACCCATCCATCATCCATCCATCCACACACCCACCCACCCATCCATCATCCATCCACCCACCCACCCACCCACCCATCATCCATCCATCCATCCACACACCATCCGTCCATCTGTCTGTCTGTCTGTCTGTCTCTATTTGTCTAACATCTATCTGTATCTATCCATCCATCTATCTGTGTCTATCTCTGTATCTATTTTTCCACCCTATCTATCATCTATCTATCTATATGTCCGTCTATCTCTATCATGTTTATGGCCCATGCCTGAGCCAAGCAGGCAGAGCAAGACTCATGATGCCCATTTTACAGAGGAGGAAAGGAGAGTGTCTCAGAGAGGATAGGTGACATGTCTAGGATCTTACAGATTAGGAAAGGCCTGAGGTGGCATTGGAACCCAGAACCCTCCAGAGTCCAGGTCTCTGGTCTGCTGCTTTGTGGGTAAGGTGTGTAGATGTCAAGGAGGCCTGGGTGGAGGCTATCTGTGGGCCAGGGTGATGGGAGACCAGCCCATGGTGTTTGTGCCAGAGAATCAGTGCGTGGTAGGGAGGAGTGGGGGCCCAGAGATGGTGCCGGGCAAGGAGGGCAATGATCATCACAACAAACCTGGCAGGTAGGTGCTATCATTATCCCCATTTTACAGCTGAAGAAACTGAGTCAGATAGACTAAGTGATTTGCCCAGGGTCACACACTTGCTAAGTGTTGGAGGTTAGATTTGAATCTAAGCCTTCCCAACTCTACCCACTGACACGCAGCTGCCTCTACTCCAGCGGAGGGTATGAGAGCCAGCATCGGTCATGTGAATGGACAGCATCCTTCTTGCCTGACTTGGTTTACCTGGAAACAGTGGCCGGGTCACAAGTGCTTTTTAGTCTCGGCAGCAGAGTGTCCAGGAAAGACTCCCCCAGAGCATGAAGAAGGCCAGGGACAGTCATGCTCCAATTGGTCACAGGAGGGATGCCCACAGCTGGCTGCTTTGGACACCCATTCACAGCAAACATGCCTCTTCCTCCACCACAGCTCGTGACCCAGCTGTGAGTCACTGCCCGCAGAGGATGATGATTTGGTTGTTTCCTTCAGCCACAAAATGTCAAATGCCCCAGGCTGGCATTTCTGTGGAGGGGCTGCTTGGCAAAGCAAGGGTGTGGCACTGGCCTCAGTTTCTCCAAGAGGGCCTTCTTCCTAAGATGACTGGCCTATAGTCAGCCTGTTGACTGACCGAATGGAATGCTGTCCAAGAAGGGTGTGACAGACGTCAGAGGCATCATGTCACAAATGGGCATCCGTGGTGTCTGCCTGCCTGGAACGGGGCTCTCCAGAGTGGCCTGGAGGCTGCTGCTACCTGTGAGGAAAGAGGGCCAGCTGACTCTCTCCCTCCCTTGTTAGCAGGGCCTGTGTTCTCAGCACTAGGAGATAGAACCCCGGAGTCTCCAATCTAAGATTCACAGAGCAAGGCTGGCCTCGCAGAGGGCGACCTCCCCGAGGGGACAATGCTTTAGGAGCCTTGGAAGAGTGGGCTGGGAGGTGGTCCCTGGGCACCGATTCCTGTGAGCCCCGCCCCCCCCATCAGTGCTGGGGCCATCCAGGCTCCACAAATAGGATGCTGTTATTGGCGCTGGGGGGAAGCCTGGGGCCTGCCCTCAGGGGGCTCGCAGTCTGGTGAGGAGTAAGCCCCCAGCCTGGAGAACTGCGCTGCCCAGGGTTATGTAATGCCTGGATGCCCACAGGGCAGGGAGGTGCCAGGACGGATACCAGGGGGTGAGTGACTCAGGCTGCGGTGGGAAGGACTAATGGCCACATGGCTGTGTATAATACTCATCTCCTGTCAAAGGAAAACAATGGAGGAACTGGTGTGTAGCTCGCTGGGATGGCCGGCTCCCGGACCCTGGCTGGACTGTAGGATGGAGCAAGGCCGCCTTTTCTGACATCCTTGCGGGAAGATCCTGGGGCAAGTCCAGAGACCCCCTGCTCCAAGGGGGCTGACGGTGCCCGGGAGACTGGGAGGCGGGCCTGGAGCTAGGGTCCCGGCAGGGAATGGTGGTGCCCAAGCAGCGTGAGCTTGGACAAGTCACTTCTGCCCAGGGCCTCAGTTTCCCCACCTGTAACATGAGAGGGTTGGACCAGAGGGCAGCTGAGACCTTCCCTGTCTCTAGAGCTGCGATTGAACAGTCTTAGGCTTTACAGAGAGGGAAACTGAGACCGAGAGAGTGAAAGGGACTTGTCCAAGGTCATTTAACTAGCAAGTGGAAGAGAGCCCTGCGGGTTTGGAGTTAAAGGCTCTGCGTTCAAATTCTAGCTCTGCCCCTTACTGCCTGGGTGACCTTGGGCGAGTAGGGTTTCCTCGCCGGGCCTCAGTTTCCTCATCTGGCTCTTTGAACTTCTGGTCTGAGCATGCACTGCTCCAGCGGGCACCGGGGGACTTCTGAGGTGCCAGGGGCGCCGGCTGGCCACCAGAAGGCGTCCTGAGGGCGGGCGCCCCCAGGAGGCATCTCGAGGGTGGGCGCCAGCACCGGGTGCCCAGGGGCCCCAGGGATCCCTGCAGGCCTCGGCTCAGGGCTGGGCTTTCTCTCCTGCCCCCCCCCCCACCCCAAGTGTATCTCCTGGAAAAAATGAAGTCAAACAGGTTCCCGGCGGCGCAAACAATAGGCACTGGGACGGGATGGGAGGGCTGGATCCGATCCTCAGGGTTACCTGAGGGTCAGAGCTCAGTGGAGCTGGCATCGGCCCTGCCCCTAGGCACCCTGCACAGACCGGGCTGGGCTGGCCCGGGAGGGAGGGGACAGGAGCCGCAGCCACGCTTTCCGCTCTGAGCCCAGGCTGCTGGGTGAACTTGGGCCGGGCCCTGTCAGTCTCTGGGCCGCCGGGCTCCAGACCCAGGATGGGACCCCCAACTCTGCCGCGATCCGGGCCCGCTGGGCCGTCGTGGGGGGCCGTGATCCCACAGAATGCAGGGCCAGGGCTCCTGTCAGGCTGACGCAGCGATTGGGCAGGGGAAGGGCCCCGAGCACCGCGGGACACCCGGGATGGGGGATGACCCCCCGAGGGGCGGGGCCCCCGGAGGAGGACCTGGGGGCGGGGCCTGGAGGGCGGGGCCGAGGCAGCCACGGGATGGGGGTGGGGCTGCAGCTGCAGCACAGGTGCTAACAGAGTGACCCTGGTCGGAGGGAGCGCGTCCGTGGCGGCCCCCGGAGCGGCTGGACGCTTTGGGATCGACGGAGGCAGCGGCTGGAGGGCAGCGGCGGCCAGCCCGGCCTTGGTCCCGGGTCTGGCTGAGCTTGGGGTCCCCGGACTCCGGGGCCTTAGGACGGAGCGTCTGGCAGCCCCGCGAACCCCCAGGTACGGCCAGGGCAGGGGGGCGGAGGAGGGAGGTGAGTGGGGAGGGGAGGCCCGTGACTCTGTGGTTCTTTCCTCTCTCTGGGCGCTTTGCCTCGGGTTCTGTGCGTGGGAGTGTGTGTCAGCGCGTGTTAGGGGGACGGAGGAGGGGAGAGAAGAGGCACCTTCCCCAGGGCACGTCGCTAAGGGATAGCCGGCCTGGCCACCTCCTCCAGGGGTCCTTGGCTTACAGCCCTGCTCCTTCCCAGCCTCAGTTTACCCAGCTGTCCAGGGAGAGTTCCGAGCCAGGCCGTACGCCAGCAGAGTCCCAAAGTTGCGCTGGCAGACACAATCGAGCCAGGGAGTCCGCGGGCACATAGTCCACGCAGGAGCGGGTGGGGCGTCTTTGTTGCCCCGCTCACGCTTTGGGCTACCCTGGTGTCAGCCCCCGAGGGGAGATCCTGCGTGTGGACTGAGCCGGGAGACTCCTCATTAACAAATAATATGGGGCGTCTGAGACCTGGTGATGAAGCAGATGGTCAGTTTCCCCAGCCCGCCCCTTCCCCTCCTGTAATGGTAGGAAGGGGCTAGGGGCGAGGCACAGCCCTTGAATTCAAAAGCGGCAGCTGACCCCGGCAGTCTGTGAGTGTGTGTTTGGGGGTGGGGTGGGTCCAGCACTGCTCCCAGCCTCATTTTCTGCATCTGCCAAATGGGAGCATCTCCCATTTCTATAGCAGCGTCTTAGTGACCAACTGGCCCCCTCTGCCTCCGGCTGCCCTGACTTCAGTCCTAGGAAGAGCTTAGCTAAAGGTTTCAGGGTCCCAGGCAGAAGTCCTCCTCTTGAAGCCTGTTATGATCCCCATTTTACAGATGGGGACACTGAGGCACACTGAGACCAAGCTGCTCTCCAGGGTCCTCCTAGCCAGGAAGGGCCTGAGGCCAGATTCTGGCCCTGGTCTGGTAGTCTCTAAGTCTGCTCTGTCTCCTGCCCCCTATCCCCACCCCCCACGACTGCTTTCAGGATTCCCTGTAATGAAGAGAGAGGGGGCCTGACTCTTTCCTATCCCACAAGTTCTGGGGAGTGGCTTTTATGTCTCCAGAATGCCCCTGTCAAGCAGAGTATGCTGCTAAGGGACACTGGGTGCCCAGAGCATTGGACCTGAGTCAAGAAGCCCTGAATTCAAATCCAGCCTCAGACTCTCCAGGCTGTGGGAACTGAACAGGTCTCTCCACCCCTGTTCCGCATCAGGGACAGTGACATAGCATCCTCAGCACCCCCTCTATTACCCCTCCCCAGAGAGTGTGAGGACAGAACCAGATAGGATTTGGGAAGTGCTTTGCAAACCAGAGGGCCCACTATATAATGTCAGCTCTTGCTGATATGCCTCCTAACCTCAGTAGTTAAGTCTAGGAGACCAGCAGCTCCTGGAGGACAGAGGCCTCCGCCGGGCTCTGTGCCAGGCACATCTAACTGCCTAGAAAGCCATGACCTGAAATTCGTTGTACATGTCCTGGATCCCCCAACCTGTCCTAGGCGTGGGCTGGAGCAGTGTCTGGGATTTTGTTTGTGGCTTCTTTATTTTTTTAATTTTATTAATTTATTTTGATTTATCAACAGTCACTTCCATATGCTTTTGAGTTTAAAATTTTTCTCCCCCTTCCTCCCCACCACCCTCCCCAAGACGGCGCACAATCTGATATAGGCTATACATTTCATTCTTATTAAACATATTTTCACATCAGTGAAATTGTAAGTAAAAATTAAAACCAATAGGAGGAACCATCAGAAAGAGGAAACAAAACTCAACAGAAGAGAAAAAAAAGATAGTGATTCAGCTTTCACAGTTATGATTACTATCTGTGTCTTTTTCTCCATCCTTTTCCCCCTTTATCTTTCTCCTTTCTCCTTTCCCCCCTCACTAGTGTTTTGCTTTTGACCACTGCCTCCTTCAGTCTCTCCTCCCTTCTATCATCCCTTTCCCTTTTCTTCCCCTTTGCCCTTACTGCCTCTTCCGTCCCTTCCATCTTCCCTCTCTTTTCTTTCCCCTTTCCCCTCCTACTGCCTATAAGGCAAGTTAGATTTCTATACCTAACTGATTATGTTATTCCCTTCTTGAGCCAAATCTGATGAGAGTAAGGTTCAAACAATGCTCACCCCCTCCCTTCTTTCCCTCTGCTGTAATAGGATTTTTTGTCTTTTCCTGTAATGTAATTTACCCTTGTCTGCCTCCTCCTTTCTCAGTACATTTTCTAAGATCAGACTAATCCACTTACTTGGATCCATTTAACCCACTTGATTAGATTTTTTTTATCATTACATCAAAGTCAACTAATATCCACCCCTTTATATACTCCTTTAACATGGTGTAATAACAATACAGTTCTCAAGAGTTGCAAGTGTCATCTTCCTTGTAGGGATGTAAACAGTCCACCTTATTAACAACATTTTGTATCTTTCTGTCCCATTTACCTTTTTATGTCTTCCTTGAATCTTGTACTTGAAGATCAAATTTTTTGTTGAGCTCTGGCCTTTTTATGAGGAAGGTTTGGAAGTCCCATATTTTGTCGAATATCCATCTCCTCCCTTGAAAAATCATGCTTTTTTTTGTAGGGTAGTTGATCCTTGGCTGCAATCCAAGCTCCTTTGCCTTATGGAATATCATGTTCCACGCCCTGTGGTCTTTTAATGTAGAAGCTGCAAGGTCCTGTGTAATCCTGACTGTGGTTCCATGATATTTAAATTGTTTCTTTCTGGCTGCTTGCAGCACCTTCTCTTTCATCTGGTAATTTTGGAATTTTGCTATTATATTCCTTGGCATTGTCAATTTGGGATCTCTTTCAGGTGGTGATGTGTATTCTTTCTATGGTTATTTTACCTTCTGGTTCTAGGACTTCGGGCAGTTTTCCTTTATGATTTCCTGAAAGATACTGTCCAGGCTCTTTTTTTCATCATGATTTTCAGGTAGTCCAATGATTTTTAAATTGTCTCTCCTGGATTGATTTTCCAGGTCAGTTGTTTTACCGATGAGGTATTTTATGTTTTCATCTATTTTTTCATTTTTTTGTTTCTGTTTGACTGATTCTTGCTCTCTCATAGAGTCATTAGTTTCCATTTGTCCAATTCTAGTTTTTAACAGATTTTTTCTTCTGTTAGTTTTTGTACTTCCTTCCAATTGGCCAATTGTATTTTTAAGGGATTTGTTTTCTTCAGTGTACTTTTTTTTCCGGTTGGCCATTGTATTTTTTAAGGACTTTTCTACCTCTGACATTTGACTTTAAAATCCTTCTTGAGCTCTTCTAAGAAGGCTTTTTGGGCTTCAGACCAGTTCATATTCCCTTTTGATGTTGCAGATGTGGGTTTGTTGACAATGTTGTCCTCTTCAGAATTTCTGTCTTGATCTTCACTCTTCTCATAATATGAATCTATGGTACATTTCTTTTTACTCATGGTTTCTTTATTCCCTGGCCTTTAAAGAGATTGAGCTCTCCTGCGGGAACAGAGGGCACTGACCCAAGCTTCTTGTGTTGGGAGCCTAGGTCTTGGTCACTGGCTTTGTGTGCTGGGGCCTCTTATGTTGGCAATTGGAGGCTGTAGGTTTGGCAGCTTACCTGTGTTGGGCTGGAATCAGCAAGGCTGGAACTTTCAGGCAATTCTAGGTTGCCTGCTTTTCCTTTCCTTTAGCTTTCTTCAGCTCCTTTGAGATGGGTGCTGCAGGGTGTTTATCTGCCTGGGGCCCCCTGCAGTGTTGTCTCCCTCTTTCTGCTAATGCACTGGGAGATTCCTTTGTGGTAGAGTGCTGAGGCACCTGGTGGTTTTCTGAGCTGGTTTCCAGTTCCCCACCCTCACTGAGGCACTTGGAGGTCCAGGTGTTGGTGTTTGCCTGCTCTACCACCTGGGCTTCAGGATTTCCTCCTGGTTGACAGTTGGAGGCTGTAGGGTTCTGACAGCTTACCTGGTGTTGGGTTGGAATCAGCAAGGCTGGGACTTTAGGAAGACTCTAGGTTGCTTTCTTCAGCTCCTTTCAGATGAATGCTGCAGGTGCTTATTCGCCTGGGGCCTTTGTAGGGCTGCTTCCCTTATTTTTGCTGAGGCACTGGGAGACCCATTTGCTGGGCTGCTGCACTGCTGCTCCCCGTCTTTCTTCTAGTTCAGCTGTTCTAGGTGTTTTTTTTTTTCTGGGGTGATATTTTCTGGGTTTTCAGAGGTTGATAGGGGAGGGTGAGAGCGACTTACCTTTTTACTCCGCCATCTTGGCTCCCTGTTTGTGGCTTTTCTGAGCACAGTGGAAGACTATCCATTGATCTTGTGAGCTCACTGAGACCCAGGGAATTTGGAAGGAGTCTCAGAGGCCTGAGAATGCTCCTTGCTTCTGGGCTTTTTGTAGCCATGAATGACTTTCTCCTGTTGAACCATTCTGGGACCAGAGCCCTGGCTTGAGGCTAGAGAGTCAGAATCTGGGTGTGGCCTTTAAGACCTAGCAGAAACAGTAAACCCGCCCCAGAACTGAGCCTCAGGGCTTGCTTGGCTTTGTTTTTGGTATTGGTGGCCTTTGGATTAGGGCTGGCCTGAAGCTGACTTTTCCATCTAGAAAGAAGAAGCTTCTGCGGGGGCTTCCAAAGGGATGCACGATCTCCTTCAGGTGGTTACTCTCTCCAGTGGAGCAGATTGCCACCCATTTCTACTCCTCCCAGAAACCTTGGTAGACAGTGGAAATTGCCAGAGGAGACCCAGATTCCTCCATGTAGCGATTGTGTGCCTCTTTGGGAACCTGGTTTCCCTCCCCCTCCATAGGTGACTGACTATAAGAGTTCCTTTTTCTTAGGGCCAGCTAGGTGGCACCAGACCTGAAGTCAGGAGGACCTCAGTTCAAATTTGGCCTCAGACCAAACACTTGACACTTACTAGCTGTGTGACTCTGGGCAAGTCATTTAACCCCAACTGCCTAAAAAAAAAAAAAGAGAGAGAGACAGTTCTTTTTTCTTTGTGAAGATCATGGGAGGTTCTCCATAGCCTCCAAGCACTTGGTAAGGCCTCCAGGGCCATGAAGCAGGGCACTTGTTACTATTCTTATGACCACCCAGTGTGCTAGGGACCTTCCAAGATCTGTAATGCTTTACATTTTCTTGGGAACATTCAGTACAACCCTGTGGCCTGTCCCTCTGTGAGAGCCCTCCTTCTCTCTGACGGCTGGTCTTTCTATGACTCACAGTAAGATTGCCTTTTTTGGCCCTGAATTTCTTCCCCTAAAGTTCTGGCCAGATGTGAAGGGAATATAGAGATGGCCCTGAGGCCTTGAAGGTCACACAAAGTCTGCTGGGGCCTACCATGGGAGAAAAGCATAGGCTTTTTGAACTGGGCCAGGGGTGAGAAGACTAGCCCGGTGGACTTTGTCTCCCAGTGAGGAATGTGGTGGCCCCCAGCATCCTAGGGAAGCATGTGACGGTGATAAAGAGGATGGGCAAGGAGAATGTTTCCTCCACCTCCAGTAACTTCTTATCGTCCCCTCAGGCTGATAACCACTTGGCTCTTTCTATCTAGTCTGACCCACTGGGGTACTCAAGAGCTGCCCAGACTGCCTCTCATTCCTGTAGCACACAGTCCAGGGCTGGAGGAGAGGCAGGCTTTGGGCCAATGGGCCAGCAAGACCCAAACCCATTCTGATGCATAGTAGGTGCATTAGAGAGGCCGGTGAAGGACAGTAGAGGTGAAGCCTGTGTGCATGACACAGATTGGGGAGGAGCCACATGGAGCATTTTGGAGAAGCATAGCCCTCTGAGCTGGGTCCTGCTGGGGAGCAATCAGGCCTGCAGCTGGGAGAGACTGCAGAGGCTAAGCCCCTCATTTTACAGAGAAGGCAACTTCTCTAGGACAGGGGCAGGGACTGGGGCTGACTTGCCCAAGGACAAATACTGGATCACAGATGTAGAACTGGAGGGAGGAGACACACCAGGGATCATCTAGCCAACCACCTCATGTTACAAATCAGTAAACTGAGGCCCAGTCACAGGGAAAGACTTACTGAAGGTCACAGACGGGTTTCTAGAGCTGGAAGGGAACTCGGAGACCATGGAGTCTAACCTTCTCATTTTACAGTTGAGGAAACTGAGGCCCAGAGGGAACACAGAGAGAGAGAGAGAGAGAGAGAGAGAGAGAGAGAGAGAGAGAGAGAGAGAGAGGAGAGAGGGAAAGGGAATTAGCATTTATTAAGTGCCTACTGTGTGCCAGGTACTGTGTTAAGTCAGCACGTTACAAACATATCATTCAGTCCTTGCAACAACCCTGGCAGTTAGGTACTATTAT
Organism: Phascolarctos cinereus; assembly: GCF_003287225.1. NCBI lineage: Eukaryota > Metazoa > Chordata > Mammalia > Diprotodontia > Phascolarctidae > Phascolarctos > Phascolarctos cinereus. The sequence continues at coordinate 2,567,235 of NW_027556402.1, read as the reverse complement.
TATGCCCATTTTACAGATGAGGCAGAGGTTAAGCGACTTAATCAAGGTCACATGGCTATTAAGTGTCTGAGTCAGGATTTGAATTCAGGTCCTCCTGACTTCAGGCTTAGCACATGGCGATAGGAATTAGAAGGGACTTTAGGCAGCCACTGACCCACCTCTTATTTGCTAATGGAGGCCATGGAGGAGGTGGAAGGGAAGGAGTGCCCTGAAGGAGCAGCATTCTCTTTTTAAATAAATTTATTTTAAAAAAAACCCAACACAAATCTCTACTTTCCTGTGGCTAATACATGCCTTTTGTTCTATGCCAAGGAAGCAGATTCATTTCAGGCCATTTTGATCCGTTTCATCAGTGCTCCTGGGGCATGGCTTCTGGCCCCTCCCCATCCTGCTTGACCCCAGCTTCTCCAGAATGTGAGCCCACAACTGACCTTGGCCCTCCAGGTGTGGTCTCACCAGGGCCTGACCTGTAGCTTCATGCTGAACCTCATGCCTCTTTTTTTTCTTTTGGTTAGGCATGGGGTTAAGTGACGTGCCCAGGGTCACACAGCGAGTAAGGGTTATGTGTCTGAAGCTGGATTTAAACTCAGGTCCTCCTGAATCCAGGGCTGGTGCTCTATTCAGTGTACTGCCTAGCTGGCCCCCCCCCATACCATTCTTAAAGCAGCCTCAAATCTGCTCAGCTCTTTTTTTTTCCCCTGCCTGTTGAGGTTGCCTTGCAGGGCATGCAGTCCACTGAGACTTCCCGATCTTTGTTGGACAGGCTGCCAGCTAGCTGTGCCTTCCCATCCCATGCTTGTGAGGCTCCGTCTTCAAACTTAATTTTCTCAGATTTGGCCTGCCCATCCTGAAGGCGGCTCCCTGCAGGGCAGCGCACTTTCCTGGCTTGGTATTGTCTTTGCCCTAGGCTTGGATGAAGATGTTGACCTGCCTGGTGGTTCCCTTGGTGAAGTCTTGTTTGCCAAGGGAATGAGAAACATAAATAACTCACTTGAAACTAGACATGAGTGTTCTCTTTTGAACAATGGGGCCCGGGTCTAGAGCTGGATAGTACCTCAGAGGCCATCAGGGTCTCATTTGACAGCTGGGGAAACTGAGGCACAGAGAGGGAAGTGACATGCCCAGAGTCCTACTACGAGTCAGAGGTCTTCCTGAGCCTAAGTCCAGTGCTCTGTCTATGTTTGGACCCAGGAGGCATGTTTGCTTCGTCTTGGGTAGGCCCAAGGTTTCTTGGGCGCTCAGAAAGGGGAAGGGTTAGGAACACAATCCCTGCACGCCCGGTGGCTCTGTGCCCTGGCTGCCTCCTGTGACGCAGGCGGGCGGCCTTGAGGTGCAGGCGGAGGGCTGGGCCGGCCTTGTGTCTTACACTCATTCCAAGCAGGGGTGCCCGGGCACAGATGGAGCTCTGAGAGGGGGCGGCCTTCTGAGGAGACTGGGACTCGGCCGTTCCCCAAGGGCCCTGAAGCCAGAGCAGGGACCTCGAAGAGCAGGCTCTGCTTCTTCGGCGAGAATGGAGGGCTAGAACGGTATGAGCCACAGGAAAGTAGAGATTTGTGGTTGGTTTTTTAAAAAGAAATTTAATGTTTAACTTTTTGTGTAAACGGGTGACCTGCCAAGGTGATCTTCCAAAGTCCAGAACACTGCCACCTTCCAACGGGCCCGAAGTGGAGCCTGAAGCCGTTGGTGGCTTCCTGTCTGCCCTGGTCCCAGCACCTCTGCCATTGTGGGTCTCAGCCACCGTTGAGTAGAAGCCCGATCTTGTGAAGGGCCAGGAGCCCTGGAAATACTTAACCTCAGCAAATCCCTTCCCTGCCTGCTGGGGAGAAGTGGTGCCTGCTTCCACGCCCACTGTTCTGGAGGGCTGATCCATGAACCCTGTGTCTGCTGCACGAGGGGTGGTCAGGGAGGGAGGGCGACTTGGCCCTCACCTCTGGGTAATGCTGTCATGATGTTTGTCAATCTCATTACCGTGTCTTCTGCTCTCCTGGGCACTGAACGCCAATGAGCATTTATTAAGTGCTTACTGTGTGCCAGGCTCTGACCTGGGGATACCAAGGAAGGCAGAAACATGGTTGCTGCCCTTGAGGGGCTCCCCTTCTAACCAGAACTAACCAGAAGCAATAATACAGAAGTGATGGAATGTGCCCCTCTGATGGTCACTCCCTTGGACAGTTCAGTTCTCGAGGAAGAAAAAGAAACAGGGTGTATGGAAACCTCATTAGGAAGAGCGGGTCAGGGATGGGACTCAGCTGAAGCGCTGGGTTGAGCTGGAGCTCGGTGCTGACGGTCAGGTTGGGCTTCCCCCGGGTGACCGGGTCTGAGCACAAAGCAGAGCTCAGGTGGTGAGTGACGGCCCAGGAGGCTGGGCGCCCATCCTGGGCAGACGGCTTGAGGGTGTAATAGATCCGCTTTCTTCCTGAGGGATGACGGAGGAGCTGGGCAGGACCCTGGCCTGTGGGGGGGCAGTGAGGAGAAGCGGTTGGGGCCAGCCCTCGGGCATCACCTGTATTTCCTCTTCTTTCTCTGGGGAGGCCATTTAAATCCACACTGTACCTGGGCTGGAGTGCACCGTGCCTTGGAACCACTCGGGTTGTGGCTACGAGTGCTGAGCAAACCATTGGTGGTCAGGACTCAACTGGATGGAGCCAGTAAGGTGCTGGCAGGGACCTCGGGGATCACAGGCACAGGGTGTCTAGAGCTGGAAGGGCCCTCCACAACTGCTGAGTACAGCTGTTTGACAGATGGGAAACTGAGGCCCTGAGAGGTAAAGGGACTTGATCAGGGTCACCCTGCAAGTGAGTGCCTGAACTGGGAGTCAGGCACGGCAGTTCAGACTCATAGACCAGGTGACCTGGGATCCCCTTGGTGTGAGTGATGCAGGAACCTCTGCCCATGTCCTTCCCCAAGTTTGCTGCAGGGAGTCCACCCAGCATGCTGCCGGCCTTCCTTCTGACCTCCCAGGCCACTCCAGGCTTCCCTCACCTTTCCCTGGGGACGTGCTTGATTTCTCTGAAGTTGTTCTTTGCTTCTGGGTTTGCGGCTGCCCGCTCACATCCTCTGCCCAGCCAGTGGCCTGCAGGGCTCCCCATCAGGGTGTGCGGCAGGCAGTGGGCTCCTGCTGGCTCTGGAGAGCTGGTTGTTAAATACAGCATGTGAAGGGGAATAATGTTATACAATGAGCCTGCAGTGAGATTGTAAAGTCATTCGGTTTTTAAGTGCTGACTGGGCTAGGCACTTGGGGGTGCAAAGGCAAAAATGAGACAATCTCCCCTCTCAGGATTTCATTTGACAGGGTAGACACAATGTGGATCTATATAAATATGACCTATTTCCTGTTTAACCTGTCTACCACGTGTTAGTGCATGTTTGTTTGTTTGCTGTCTCCCCTAGATTGTAAGCTCCAGGAAGGCAGGGACTGTCTTTTGTCTCTTTGTATCCCCAAGGCTTGGCATGGTGCTTGGAACACAGTAGGTGCTTAATAAATGTGTCTCATTGCCTTATTGACTCAACAGCTCCCTGTGATTTAGGCAGCATATCATAGCCCTGTGCAGCCTTCAAGTGAGAGGGTTTGTAGACAGATGTTCTGCCCCCTCTTCCATTGCGGGGAGCCCCACCTTTATGGGAGCTGGCGGAGGGCCGTGACTGGGAGAACTCTCCCTCACTCTCCTGTGCTCTTGAAGGGTATTGGCCTGGAGTTCTGTCTGCCTACCATACTTGAGATATCGAATTCTGGGGCCATGCTTAGATTTTGGGGGTTCAGGACAGCTGCTTTCCTTGGTCATTCTGGGGGATGGTGTGATCTCAGCTCTCCTCCCACAGATACTTACCACACAAAGACAGTCAGGGATGGTGAGCAAAGCTATTTACCAAAGAAAGTGGTAAAACAGTCATTGGGGAAATCATACAGATTAGTCTGGGTCAGAGAAAGCCCTCTGTTAGCCAGATGGAATCTCAGCTCGACTGGGGAGAGACCTTGTAGCCGAAGAGGCCAGCCCTTACAAGTCTCGGGGGGGGGGCGCGTAAGTGGTGAGAATGGAGGGACACGTTGGGGTGCCCCTCCCCCATGACTCACGTCCCCTGTTGGCCGTTCAAAGCCTGGCCCTTCTATTGCTCTTCTCTGCTTCAGAAATCTCTCAGCCACTCACTCAGGAGTCACAGCCCACACACGGAGTTATTAGAAAGAGCAACATTTTGGCAACTGGTTTGATGTGTGGGGTGAGAGGGAGAAAGGACCCAAAGGGGCTGGTTATGCACCTGGAAATATGGTGGTGCCTTGGGCAGGTACGGGGAAGTCTGGAAGAGGGAGGGTTCAGGATGAAAGATATAATGAGTTCTGTAACATCTGCCTGGGGGATGTTGAGTTTGAGATGTCTTCAGGGACATTTCTCCTTGAAATGTCCAATAGGGAGTTGGTGACGTGGGACCAAGTCTCAGGATGGAGACGGGGCCGGAGAGGTTGAATTATGTGTCATCTACATCAAGGGAATTAAGCCCACGGCAGCCTGGTCATAACTGAATGTGGAGAGAGAGAGAGAGAGAGAGAGAAGGGAAGAGGAGCTTTGGGGAATGCTGGGGTGACGTGATGGGGGCCGGGAAGGAGCAGTCAGCCGGGCAGAAAGGAGGGCCGGGAGAAAAGAGTGTTACGGAAACCAGAGAGGAGAATGGATGGAGGAGGCGAGGGCGGTCAAGAGCGTCACGTGCAGCAGAGGGGTGGAGAAGGATGACCGAGGAAGGGGAAGACTGCCATGTTTGAAAATGAGGAGTTTTGGCCGAGTGACATTGGGAGCCGGCTTGACTGCAGAGTCACGGAGAGGAAGACGATGGAGCGATAACAGACAGGCTTTGTGTTTTCTCTGGAAGTTTGGCTGGGGAGACCAAAATGGAGGAGCAAGATAGTACGACAGCTCGAAGGGACACCAGGCCTCATGGAGGGTTCTGGATTTTGTTAAGGAGGAGGGAGATGGGGCCGTCTCTGAAGTTGTGTTGTATGTGTTCAGTTGTGTTTTCAGTTCATGACCCCATTTGGGGTTTTCTTGGCAGAGATGCTGGAGGCCACACAGCTAGTCAGCTTCCAAGGCCAGATTCGGACTCAGGAAGACGAGTCTTCCCGACCCCAGGCCCAGCGCTCTGTGCACTACCAAACTGCTCATCTTGAAGGCAATAGGGAAGCGGCTGAAGAGGAGACAGTGTGCAGAAGGTAGGAGAGGAGGGGCCCAAGGCCATGTGTGAGGGATTGACTTTGGGCAGAGATGGAGGGAAAGGAGGGGAAAGTGAGGCATGAGGTCAAGGGGTCGTGGGATGTGGAGGAAGAAGAGGCGGCTCCTGGCAAACGGCCTCATTTTGGGGGATAAAGTGAGAAGTGATGTCCTTGGCTGGGAGGGTGGAAAAGGGGGTGCTGTGGGGGGCTGGGGAACAGAAGAGAAGTTTGGGAAGGGCCGCTGGGGGCTCAATTAGAGGGGAATAAAGGTGGGGGAGGGAGCGGGAGAGGAGAAAGGGAACCCGGGAGTTTATGGAAATGAGCTGTTGGGGGTGGGTTGGGGGTGGAGCGGGGGAAGACCGGAGGCAGGGAGACCCGTGAGGAGGCTCACCCTGGGGTGAGGACCCTGCGGTGCAGAAGATGAGTTGGTGTGAAAGCCTTTGAGGCAGTGGTCGTTGAGGAGATGGTGTGGTCATTGATCGGCTGTGTGGTGAGGGAGAGTGAGGCTGACCTTGAGGTGATGCCTGGGGCACTAGGAGGATCAGGGACACTGATGAGGTCCAGGGGAAGGGTAAAGTCTAGTCTTGGCCAGGCCTGAATCTGAGAAGACGTCTCTCCTGAGCCTTCCTCCTGGCGGCTGACGATGGAGCGCGGGAGCTCAGGGCAGAGCCTAGAACCGGAGATGAGGCCTGGCCCTAGAGGGACGCCGAAGCCTGTGGTCGCTGATGGAGGCGCTGAGTGGCAGAGCTCAGGAGAGCAGAGGGCCCAGGAGGGCCGTCTAACCACAAAGAAGGGGCAGGGCGAAGATGATGGTCCAGTTAGCCAAGGTGTCTGAGAAGGAGTGAGCGGTCAGACAGGTAACGGGAGAACCGAGGAGGAAAAATCCAGGAGAGGATGAGGAGGGAGGCCAAGGGCGGGCGGCATCTAGGGCTAGGGTTTGGCCAACTGGACAAGGGGCGAGGAGGACAGAATCATGTTGGATTAGTTACCTGGAGGGTCCAGATTGGGACCCCTATGGCCTCACTGAGAAAGAAAGGAAAACAAATGAACGTGGTCAAACAAAACAACCCCCGAGTCAGTTTTCCCTGAGTCTGTCATCTCACCCATTTCATTGGAGAATTCAATGTCCACTGTAGCCCAGAACAGTATCTGCTTTAGGGAAAGTGAGATGCCCGCAATCGCAGGCCCGTAGCCTTCAGGGTGGGAGGGGGCTTTGGGACCACCGGGCCCAGCCCCCCGTGTATGAAGGAGGGCACGGAAGGCCAGTGTGGGGGGCTCATGGACTATGCAGAGGGCAGTAATGAGGCCTCCAAATCATCTGGGGCCAGGGGTTGAAGGGCTTGAAATAGCCCCAGAGTTTATTTTTGATCCTGGGGTAGGAGGGAACCACTGGGATCTGGTGAGTTAAGTTCCCAAACAGCTTTGCAGAGTTTATCTGGGTGGAAACCTGTCGCCTCGAGGCCACATGCGGCTCTCTAGGTCCTCGAGGGCAGTTCTGCGAAAGTCAGAGGGCATACTTGAGGACCTAGAGGGCCACGTGTGGCCTGGAGGCTGCAGGCTCCCCAGCCCTGCTCAAAGCACTATGCATTGGTATCCCTTCCATGGAATGGGGACTAGGGACATGGCACCCCAAGACCTGGAAAGTCCACAGAAAATTTCTTGGCCCTCCCTTCATACCGGAGAAGAAGTCTGAATTATTATGGTACTAAAAGGTAAAATATATTGATTTTATACAATACTACACATGGATTTTATGCTTTTCTGAACTTTTTCTGTGTCGGCTGCTGGCCTTCGAGGGTTGTCTGCGGCTTCTGCAAAACTCCCCCCAAATTCCCATTTAATTTCTAATGCCAACCCATGATATATTGAAACCTTGATGGGGAAGGCTGAGATAGCTACAAGTTCCAGCTGTTACAAAAACAGCACAACGATAATGGTAATTGCTATTATTGTTGGGGTGTCTTGAGTGGGGGGTGACATGGTCGGATCTACGTTTTAGGTAAACCCCCTTCAGTGGGTGAATGGGGGGCAGATTGGAGTGGGGAGAGGCCCAAGGCAGCCAGCCATTGCTTAGTCCAGGCCTGAGGTCTGCCCCTGGGGGGGGGGCAGCATCGCAGGAGAAAAGGGGGCGTGTTTGAGAGGTGCTGCCCAGGTGGAGTCGACAGCCCTTGACACCAACGTGGGTATGAGGGTCAGTCCAGGATGACTCTGGTTGGGAGCCCAAGGAGCGGTCTAGGAGACAGGTGGGAAGCCAGCGAATTCTGTCTGGCCTTTCTGAGTCTGAGATGCTCCCCAGGCCACAGGTAAGCCAGAGCAGAATCATCCGAAGAGGGAGAAGGCATTTACCATGGAGCAAGGGGGTCAGGAAAGTCTTGACGGTGGAATTGGTAGCTGGGGGCATTCCAGGCGTCTGGGACTGTCTGTGCAAGGGCAGGGAGGTGGGGAATGGCCATGTGCTGGACTGGAGCGCTGTGGTGTAAGGCTGGCCCAGTGGCGGATGGATGAGCCAGGTAGCAGGGGAGTGGGTGGGCCAGGCAAAGCTGTGTGTTAGGAATGGCTGCTCTGTGGAGCCAGCGGTGGAGAGGGCTGCACTGGAGGCAGGGAGGTCAGTGAGGAGGCTGCTGCGGGGGGAGAGATGAGGAAGGCTTGGTCGAGGCCTGTGTGAGCAGAGAGGGGGAAGGAAGATGCCCGAAGAGGTGGCACTGACCTTTACCAACCGATTCAGTGTGAGAGGTGGTGGGGAGGAGGAGGGAGACAAGAGAGATCGTTGTGAACTCAGAAAAATATAGTTTAAAAATTAGTCCAGCATGATGCCCACCAGGCTGGCTGGTTTGGAGGAGAGGCGGTGGGACGTCAGCTCACATGTGAGTTTGTGCTGCCTGGGCACCTCCCATGCGCCCAGTCAGTCCAGCGCTGAGATGGCCACGTCGGGAGTTGGAGAAGATCTTGGGGTGGTCTGCTTCATCCTTCTCATTTCCCAGTGGGGAAACCCATCCGGTGAGGGGCCTTGCCCGGTGATAAATGGCAGGCAAGGAGGCCAAGGCTGAGGCCCAGGGGTGCTTGGGTCTTTGGGCTCTCTCCTTCAGAACTTGCATGCAGGAACACTCAGTTGCTGGGCTCTTCCTGTGTGTTCTGAAGTTCTAGTTAGATCCCCTAGCACCTGCCCCAGTCCTCGGCACACAGGAGGTACTCGATAAACGCTTAACGAACCATTGTCATTGCTGTTGAAATGGGAGGGAAGTCGTACATTTAGGAGTGAATGAGATAGCATTTATTAAGTGCTTACTGCGTGCCAGGCACTGTGCTGAGACCCTCCAGGGATACAACCCCAAGCCAGACAGTCCCTGACTTGAGGGAGTACGCATCCTGCGAGGTTAAGGGGATGCGAGAGGAGCTAAACGGGCTTAGAGGGATGGGTCGGGCCTGTTCTCTGCCTAACTTAGACCAGAGAAGAGGACTTTTACAGTGAGCACCGTCCCGACTCCTGGGGCACCAGCAGGCTTCCAGGCCCCCGGCCTGTAAGGGCTGGGCGAAGCCTCACCTTCCTTCTCCTCCGGGTCCTCCAGCCCATCGCCCCGGCCCCCGCACTGTCTCTTCAAAGCAAGCTCGTGCTTACCCCCTATTGCTGCTTTGCAGGGAGGCCTTGGAGCAGTGGGGGTTGGAAGCAGCCCAGGATTGTGAAGAACCTTCTGAGAAGGGGAGCCAGGGGCGACAGAGCTGGGAGGAATCCCCGCCTTGTCCCTGGGCCTTGGCTCCCTGTCAGTAAAGGTCAGGGAGCTCTCCAGCCCCAGGCAGCGGCAGCAGGAATGTCCAGCGTGCTATCTTTAGGGCTGGCCAGCTCTCTCCACACTGCTGCTTTGGGCCAGATGGAAGCTGGGCCGCTGGGCCGGGGCTGGCGAAAAGCACGGCTCTTGGGACCTTGGGAGAAGGTCCTTAGCCCAGAGGCAGGTAGCAGGAAGTTGGCCATTCCTGGGGAACACGAGGTGGGGGGGAGGAGGAGGAGCAGGGGGAGGAGGCGGTGGCCGAGGGAGGAGGAGCTGAACCGGCTTGCACCATGTGTCCTTGGCACCGAAGGAATGGAAAATTTATTCCATTTCAGCCAAGTGGACTTTGAAGACATGTTGCAACTCTGGGGAGGCAGGGAGCCCAGCCCTGGGGCAATGGGCCGGGCTGGGCTGGGACGTGCTAAAGGTGTTCCTTTTAGAAGTAGTGCTCTGCCCCAGCCCCCACCAGAAAAGGGGATTTAAAATAAGTTATTGGATCAAGCAGGTATTTCACTTAGCTTCTCTCTTCCCTTGGTTTCTGCCTCTCCCATAACTTCAGAAGCTATCCCATCCGACCATATCCTCCAGAATCCCCTTTTGGCACCCCTGATATGATGGGGTTCTGGGACCTCTGCTCAGACACCCATGGTGGGGAACTTCTGTTCCGAGTTCTGAATTCTGGTGCCAGGAAGGCCGGCCGTTGTCTAGGGGCAGGCCTTAGGGCCCTAGCGGCAGCATGGGAGGGCACGTGCTTGGAACAAGGAAGACCTGGGTCCCAGTCCTGCCTCGGCCACTTACAGTCTGGGTAACCATGGACAAGTCATTCCGCCCTTCTCTTCCTCAATGTCTTCCTCCCTGAAGGAAAACCTCTATGTGCTGTCTCTGGATCAGGAGGGGAGCCCTCGAGACAGGGCCAGTCTTCCTGTTTGTCTGCTTGTACACAGTCAGTGCTTAATAAATGCTATCCATGCATTCACTCAAGAAGGGATTGGACTTTGGCCTCCAGCTTCCTCCAGCACCTTCTCCTCTCTGCTGACCCTTTTCTGGGTCTCTCCAGATGAGGCCAATGGGACGGCCTGGCCCCTCCCTCGTTTTAGATAAGACTAAGTAATGTAGCTTAGGTGCCAAGTGCTAGGGTGAAAGGTGGCATGGGCGCGCTCTCTCAGGGTAATCCCCTCTCCTGGCTGCTGAGGTTACTTGTGTGTCCCCGGCCATGGGTTTGAAGAAACCTACGACGTTTTTGTGTAGCCAGGGAATTGTCTCTTGGTGAGGCACTGGAGGCGGGGAGCCCTTCCAGCGTGTTTCAGTCCTTCTTGAGAGGATGCCAGGGTGGCAGCTCCCTGTCCACGCTTCTGTGACTCTCGGAGCAGCTAGCAGGGTGGTTTCTCTCGAGGCTGCATCATCTGTTACTGTTGCATGCATGCCCGCGCGAGCCCCCATCGATGGTGCTTCTCCAGCGAGTACCTGTCGATATCAACTTGCCAGCTTTCTGAAATGGCATTTATGAAGGTGGCCTGGTAAGAATCCTTGGTACCAGCCTTCCCCTGACCGCCCTTGTCCGGGGGAAGGGGGCTCACACTCAGAAAGCATGTGAGGCCGAAGGGCTGACTCACAGCTCTTGGCTGCCGAAGTCCTCTCTTCACTCTGTGGCCCCCGGACATTCCCCTTGGGTACGCTGTGGCTTCCTTGTAGCGCCAAGGTCGATTTTCCTCAGTGTGTCTCTTCGGTCCCCGGTTCCTGATGCTAACGCTGCCAGATGGTCACTTCTGGGATGCTGCAAGGATGGTGGACAGAAGTCCAGATCCTCAGGTCAGGGGTGGGGAGGAAGGCTCTTTCACCTTCCTCCTCCGGGTGGTCTTCCCTTTGGGGCCTGCCAGACCTGCTTTCTCCTCCGAGTTGTCAGACACTCGGGTGCTGGCTCGGTATCTTCTGGAGGACCCGCTAAGTGTGACGAGGCCAGCATCAGTTTAGTGCTTTTGAGTCCATGGAGAGGGTTAGGCCTTGCTCGCAGCTGGATCCGACCTTTGACTGTTTCACTGTCTTCTCCCCTTTATCAGGGTACGGCATCTTATGATTCACTTCAGTTACGGTGGGGTGACTGATTCAGCTGACCCCTCCTGCACCGCCCCATCCTTACATAGCCAAAATAATTGCTGTTAATTTTAACAAAGGGCACCACGGGGAGGGTGGCAAAGGCCTCGCGTAGAAGGTAATGTTTGAACTGAGCATTGAAAGAGAGGTGGAGTTAGCAGGGAGAGCATTCCAGGGAGGGGGCACAGCCAGTGCAAAGGCCTGGAGGCGGGAGATGTGGCCTGTGCGGCCCGTGGAGCTGGATCTCAGAGCCTATCAAGGAGACCGACGTATAATCAGCCTGGAAAGGGAGTCTGGCCCTCAGGACAGCGTGGAAAGGGGTGTTGACAGAATTCAGGTCTATGGTTTCAGTAGAATCCCTTTCTTCTGTTCTGCAGGCATACGGAAATGCTCGTTGTATTTGGGCTTGTCGGCCTAGAATTTTTAAAGATGAGGAGGAGGTTGGGTCCAGACTGTGGCGGGCTTTAATGTCCCACCGGGGGCATTTTAATTTGATCTTGGAGGCAAGAAGAAGTCCCAGAAGCTGTTTGAGGAGAGCAGTGTCATGTCCTGACCTCTTAGAAAGATGGTGTGGGCAGCGATGATTGATGGGGAGAGAGGCTGGAGGCAGAGAGGCCAGCTGAAAGGCTGCTGCAACAGTCCTGGCTGGGGGTGCTGAGAGCCCGGCCCCGGGATGACGGCAGAGTCAGGAGAGACCTGAGCGTGTATGAGGGAAGTCACAGCGGTGAACGGCAAGACCCAGGGGACTGGGACGTGGAGGACCCAGGAGGTTGGAAGAGGGGAAGAAGCAGCATTAATTAAACACCTACTGTGTACCAAGCACAGCAGCTAGATAGAGTGCTGGGCACAGAGTCAGGAAGACCTGAGTTCAACTCCAGCATCAGACACTCACTAGCTGTGTGACCCTGGGCAAGTCACTTAACCTCTGTTTGCCTTAATCCCCTGGAGAAGGAAACAGCAAACCACTCCAGTATCTTTGCCAGGAAAAGCCCATGGACAGTCTCGGCGTGATGTGGTCCATGGGGTCACAAAGAGTCCGGTATGACTGGACAATGAATGCCAGCACTTTAAAAATCTTCTCTCACTATTTTAGAGAGGAGGTTTTGGTGGGGGTGGGTGGAAGATGAGGAGTTCTGCTGTGGACAAGTCGAGTGGGAAATGTCCAACAGGGAAGTGCTGATAGGGGTCATTACAGCAGACTGACCGGGATGTGTGGGCCAGGGAATCATCTGCACAGAGCCAGGAGTTGAAGCCGAGTGTCACCGAGAGAGTACAGAGGGAGGAGAGAAAAGGGCCAGGACAGCCTTCCCCTTCTCATTTCCTGAGCTCCCCTGGCCTTACGGCTCCTGACCCGTCCTCGTTGACCTGTCACAGATTGGCCCCAGCCTCGTGTTTCCCGCCCCTCCTCCTCTGCCCGTCTCCAAACAATTGGCATCAATCTGTGAGTTTTGTGCTTCCTGATGGGTCTTTTCAGAGAACTCTCCCTTTTCCTTCTCATCCGATGTTTCCTTGTGTCCTTTGAATTTTATTCTGGAGAATTTCCCATCATTCCTAGCCCGATGTCCCCATAGAGCTGACTTCCATGAAATTTTCCTTCCTTTCTCTAATCACTTTGAAATCTGCTGACGAAATTGAGGGCTTCAGGGAGACTGGGCACGGATAAAGGCTTCTGAGCTGCACCAAGGGGGTGGATGTGTGTTTAACCAATGCCCTCCAGCTCTCCTCCAGGGAAAACAGGTCCCAGAACCCTAGATCTTAGAATCTCTGGGAGAGGCTGCTTTGTACTTAGTAGGTGCTCAGTAAGTGGGCTGAGTGAATTCTGTGCAGTATGAGGTTATCCTGAAGGCACCTCAGAAAATACAGGGGGGCCCTTCAGCTCTGCCTAGTGAGACTTCTAGGGCCAGGCTAGAAGGCAAGGAAGAAGAGGAGGAAAGACAGCCGAGGGACCTTGCCCGGCACTCCCAGGTGTCCCAGACTGCTCCCTGCTGCCTCAGCAGTTCTATCTGACCCTACCGCTCTCACTGGGCCTCTGTCTGACTGTCTGTCTGAAACCATGCTCTCTGAGGAATCCCCATGTTGGGCATCCAGGGGACAATGGGGAGGTGGGAGGTGGTGGGCTGGCTGGCCGGCCCAGGAACCACTTGCAGGCATTGGCCAATCAATCAGCAAATTATTAAGCACCTACTATGTGCCATGAGCTGGGCCTATGCTTAGGACATAAATACAAGAAATGAAACTGTCCTGACTTGCAGGGGGCTTGGGGTGCGGCACCCCACCATCTGGAAAACCCACGTACAAGGTTTTGGCTTTCCAGAGAAGAAGTCTGGATTATTGTGCTATTGAGAGGTAAAATATATTGACATTAGACAATACTGTGCACATGTTTTGTGCATTTTGGAGTTTCTAAACTTTCTCTGTGTTATCTGCTGGCCTTCATGTGTTGTCTGCAGCTTTCCCAAAAATGCCCATTTAATTTCTTATGCCGACCCGCAATGGAGAAGGGATGATGTGCCCTGGTGGGGTGTCCATGAGGACGTGTATAAGTAAGTGCATCATATACAGTAAGTGACTATATACCAGTATAGGTACAAGCTAGTTAGCTACTGAGCACTTTGGGAGAGCGGGCACTCTCAGTTGGGGAGTCCAATTGTATGGAGCACTGGGCTTGGAGTCAGTTCAAATCCTGCCTGAGACACTTGACTAGCTTGTGACACTGGGCAAGTCACTTAGCCAATGTTTGCTTTAATTTCCTCAATTGTAAAATGGAGATAATAACAGCACCCACATACAGGGTTGATGTAAGAATAAAATGAGATGATGTTTGTAACCTTACTTTTGTTCGTTCAGTCGTGTCTGACTCCTTGTGACCCGTCTGGGGTTTTCTTGGCAGAAATACTGGAGCGGTCTGCCACTTCCTTCTCCAACTCATTTGACAGATGAAGAAACTGAGGCAAACAGGTTAAGTGACTTGCCCAGGGTCACACAGCTAGTAAGTGTCTGAGGCTGGATTTGAACTCGGGGAAAATGAGTCTTCCTGACTCCTGGCTTGGGGCTCTATGCACTGTGGCACCCTGTGGCAGCCTCAGAAAGGCTAAGAACTGCAAAGGGTCCCAAGGCCAGAAAAGCCAATCTCAAAAGCCAGCACGTTTTCCATTACACCAAGCTGCCTCCATGAGGGATCTGCTGACCCTGGTCCTCCAATGCATAGGTCCCTTTGCCCCTCTGAGCCTCAGTCTCCTCATCTGTGAAATGGGGATAGTCATGGCTTCCTCTTTCACAGGGCTGTCCTGTGCAGCCTTTGAAGGTCCCATCAGTGTCAGTTGTTAGTAATCCTGTTCCTGGGAACGAGGGAGGGGCCCAGAGGCATGTGGATGGCAGCAGTGAGAAGGTGGTTGATGGATGGTGTGGGCCAGGTGCCACCCTGCAGCCTGGTGCTCCTGCGTGGAGGCAATTTCTCCCTTCTCCGGATCCTCGGTGTTTCTCTTGTTCTGAGAGTCCTGCCCATGTCACTGGCACTGGTGGGAGCCCAGCAGGGTCCTGAATGCGGGAGGGGCTCGGTAGACCATGGTTCCCACTGACCTGTGGCTCCCACGGGCAGGGCCTGTCCACAGATGGAGCTTGGGTGGTCCGGCTGTGGCTGCAGTGGGGTCTAGTGGGCCTCGGTCAGTTTTCCAGACCTTCATTTCATAGGCTGTCCCGTCCTGCTCCAGGGTGGACGAGGGAAGGCAGGGACAGGGAAAGGGAGGGGGAGCCAGGGTTTGGTGGACCTCTGCCTTTTGGAGACCAGAGATCTAAAAATAGCAGTGCCAGCTGTGTGTGTGTGTGTGTGTGTGTTGTGTGTGTGTGTGTGTGTGTGTGTGTGTGTGCGTGCCCGCGCCCCGGGCAGGGGGCATGGGGACAAACTACTGTCCTGGGCCTGTGGCCACACTCTGCCAATTAGGGTGGGGGAGGAGGAGGGGGGTCACCTCCAAGGCTCTCCTGGCTGGGGGCACTGGGGGAGGGTCTGTCAGCCAGGACTGGGCTGGCTGAGAGGTTTCTAGGAAGCCCCAGGAGGCCCCGGAGCAGAAAGGGAAAGGCATTTCTTGTGTTTTCAAGCTGTCTGATGTCACAGAAGAGCATTGTTTGAAGGTGCCGGACAAATGGGTCCTTTGAGCACAGTCTCCCTTGGCCAGAGCTTTCTGGGAGGAGCCGAAGGAGGCATCCCGAGAGCCCTGGAGTCTGGGCCATGGGACGCAGAGACCTGACTCCGGCTGAGATCGCACTGGCGAAGAGGAGGCAGGGGCCTTGGCCAGCCCACCTGTGGATCATAGGGTCCCCTCGAGAGATGGTGGGGTGAGTGAAGCAAGGGTGGCCTTCCTGCCGACTGCTCACAGGTCCCCCGGAGTCTGGGCTGGGTGAGGAAGCAGGAGGTCAGCTTCCCCCAGGAGCCCCCAGGTGCCCACGTGCCAGCCTGGAAGGATTTTCAGGGCCGAGGCTTCTGGGGGAGGTCAGGGAGGGTGGGCGGCTCCCAGTCGGCAGCTCTCCCCGGCCGCGGCTGATTCCCAATCACACGACCTCTTATGCCCTGGAGTCTGCGGGCATGTCTTGGCGCCCTTGTATATGGCAGAAACAGGATGGCAGAGTCGGTCAAGGCAGTGCTGGTCTTGGAATCGAGTCCTGGCTTAGACACCTCAAAGCAGCCGGCCTCCATTTCCTCATCTCTAAAGGGAGGGGGTGGCTGCCTCATGGAGTCCCAGGTCCCTCCCGACTCTCTCCTCCCAGCTTCTCAAAGAAACCACGACTCTGGCTTTCCCTCCCATCATATAATTAATTGTCAAGCCTGGAGACAGCTTTCCCTCTGCCGTCCCCACCCTGGTTCAGGCCCAGGTTCTCTCTTCCCTGCCTGGTATCTCTACCCCAGCCTGTTCTCCCCTCCAGTGCCACCGTGACACTCCTGCCCTGAGTGACCAGGCTGCAGGATCCCTCCGGCCTGTCCACAAATGGTGTGGGTAGGCAGCAAGAGAGCTTAGGGAGTGCCTGCTGCATACACCCGGGATACAAGGGCCAAGCAGAGGCAGCTCCCCCCCCGCCAATTATATTCTACTGGTGGTTGTTGGGGGGAGGGTGGTAGCCACATTTGCACAGGTCAGTATGTGCCAGATTGCTTGACACAAGCACGCTAACAACCTGAAATCAGGAAAGGCATCCTGTAGGAGGCAGCCCCCTGGATGCCCCAGCAAGGGAGTGAATTCCAGGCCCTGGCTCCGGGATCATGTGGGCTAAAATGTAGCAGGTACTGTCAGGGGGCCCCCCCAGTCCATGGCCCTGTCCCAAGCACTTGGGGCAGAGATACAAGGCTGACCCTGCCCTCAGAGAACTTAGCAGGGGAGAGAACAAGTGTGTGTGTGGGTATGTACAAGGCACATAGAAAGCCTAGACAGAGTGAGGGGAAGCCTCTGGCAGCAGAGGTGCCCGGGTCTGCATCTGAGGGGCTGGGGAACAAGGATTCACTTTGTCCTGGGTGTCCTCACAGGGCAGAACCAGGAGCAAGCGGAGAAGCTGCAAAGGGTTAGGTCTGCGGTCAAGAAGAACCTTCCCCATGCTGAGTCAGGGTCCGGCCAGTGGCCTGGGCTGCCTGTGGAGGGCGTGGGCCACTTCCCCTTCCAGTCTGGACTAGCCCTTATCCAGTGCTAGAGTGGGAATTCCTTCAGGCAGGGGCTGGCCTGGGTGGCCACCCCAGCCCCTTCCCACTCTCGGGTGCTGTAATTTCATGTTTCTGGCACGTGGGAAGGTCTCATGCAGGAGGTGATCCTTGAGGTCACGAGAGAGGGCATGCCAGGCATGAGGCACAGCCAATGCAAAGTCATGGAGATGAGAGATGGAGCGTCTAGTGCATGAGGGGACCAGCAAGAAGGTCAGCATGGCTGGACCCTAGAGAAGGTGGATGGAACAAGGCCCACGTAGGTCAGAAAGGCAAGGAAGGGCCAGGTTGTGAAGGGTTTGAAGTGCCAACCAGAAAAGTTTCTATTTGTTGCTGGGGCCATTTTGCACTTTATTGAGAGGGCAGAGTGGTGACATGGTCCCACCTGTGCTTAAGGAAAATCTTGGCAGCCTGCCTGGTGGGGAGACAGGCAGCCCAGTTGAGCAGAGGGCTCTAGGAGCGGTCCAGGGCAGGCTGACCAAGGGGGCTGGCCATGGGAGGGGACAAAAGAGGACAGACAGGAGAGAGGGTTCTAAGATGTGGCCATTGATGGGACATGGGAGTAGAGTTTGACACTGCGGTGGTGAATCTGGGCCATTGGAAACATGGTGGTGCCCTCAACAGAACTAGGCCAGTCTGGAGAAGTTGGAGGTCCACTGCAGATAAACACAAGGTGGTCTGAGAGGGAGGGCACCAGGACAAGTTTCCTGCTGAAGGTGGTGTTCGAGCTGCATCTTGGAGGATGAGAGAGGCCCTGAGGCAGAGGGGAGGGCAGGTGCACTCCAGCACATAGGATGGCAGGGCAAATGCACAGATGGGATGGGGGGGAAGGAGAGAAGATGTGTGGGGATCACCGAGAGGGAAGCTGGAAGGGTAGGTTGGGGCCAGGTAGGGGAGTGACGTGGTCAGATCAGCTCTAAGTCGCAGCACCGGCAGCAGTGTGGAGGCCCACTGGAGGCAGGGAGATGCAGGGGGAGGCTGTGGCAGTGATGTAGGCTAGAGGTGATGAGGGCTGGGCTCAGTGGAGTGGATGGGTGGAGAGAAGGTGTCACCCCCAGAGAAGGTATGGAGGTAGAAATGGCAAGGGGCGGGAGCACGAGTGGACATGTGGGCTGAAGGAGAGTGGGGAGTTCAGACTGACCCTGGGTGGTCAGAAGAATGATGCTGCTGTGGCAGGATCAGGAAGTCCTGTTGGGAACACGTTGATTGGAGGTGATTCTGGAACCAGTGACCAGTAGGCCATGGATGATGGAGGAAGCTCAGGCCGGAGTCTGGGAGTCATCTGCATGGAGATGGTGGTTAAACCTTGAGAGCTGAAGATGCTGTCAAGAGACAGTGTAGAAGGAGAGGAGAGGGCCTAGGTCAGAGCCCTAGGGAACACCCATAGTTACCATTCAGGCTTGGGAGAGGAGCCCGAGAGGGAGCGCTCAGCCAGGGGGGGAGGAGAACCGGGAGGGAGGACGGTCCCACAAACCCAGAGTAGAGATGGTCTCTAGGAAGCAAAGCTGGGCGGCAGTATGGTGTCCAGCAGAGATGCAGAGAAAAGACTTGCCGGTCTGATGATGGAGAAGTCACGGGGGATTCAGCGAGTGGTGGGGGTCATAAGTCAGATTGCTGGGACCTGAGGAGTGGGAGGGAAGGACACTGTGAAAGTTAGGGCAGGCTTAACTTCTCAGAGAGAATTGGACTTGTTTGAAGGTTGGAGGGGAGGAGCCAATGTTAGGCAAAGGGTGAAGATTTGTAGGGGGAGAGAGGCAGAGAGAGATTGCAGGTCGTCTTGGGGACAGGAGAGGGAGGGAGGGGGCACATTTAGAACTCAAAATCTTTTAAAGGTGAATGTTGAAAACAGACAAAAGCCTGCCTTGCTGCAGTGAGGGCCTAGCTGAGGTGAGAGAAGGGGAGTGCAATGTGCACAGTCATCACCTGGGAGCCTGAATTCAGTGGCTCCCGAGTGGGAGGAGGCAGGTGCCAGAAGCAATCCGGGCTGAGCTTTGGAGAGGGAAGAGCAGCAATAGGTTAAGAGGGCAGAGGATGGCACAGAATTTAAATGGCTGACTCTCCAGGGTTGAGATTGCAGCTGTTTAAGAAAAGGGCCAGAGGGTCTCCGTGGAATCCAAGCTCAAAGTGGGCTCAATGCGAGCCAGCTGTGTGGTGGGGCAGCCAATAAAGCCCATCTCAGCTTAGGCTGCATGAGGAGGAGAGGGCAGTGTCCTGGGCAGACCTCACCAGCAGGAGTGTGTCCAGCCCTGGGCATCACAGTGTGAGGAGGACTAGAGAGTGTCCCCAGGAGGGCCTGGAGTCCTGGCCCAGTGAGGATTGGGTTAAAAGCTGGGAGAAGACTCAGGGGCCATGGTGGCTGGCTTCAGGTATTTGCAGGGTTGACCTGGGAGGGGAGGAGGGTTCTGCTTCTCAGGCTTTGTCCCCAAGGGCAGAATCCTGGGGAGGAGGCCCAGAGACTCCATCCCAGGAAGTACTTGCTGACCACAGGGCTTGTCCCAGAGTGGAGGGGGCTGTTTGGGAGGGGGGGGGCGAGATGTCCAGCAGAGGTTGGCAGCCTTGGGCAGGTATGGGGGGGGACTGGAAAGCCTCTGAGCCCCCTCCCAGCTCTGCCTTCCTCCAGCTGGGTGTCAGGATGGACGAGGTGCTGGGGCAGGGGACACAGGGGTTTGCAACCACAAGCCAGGCTCCATTTTCGGGGAGCTCCCGGTCTGAGGGGGCAGAAGAGTGCCTGGGGCACAGCAGGCAGGCCAGGCATAGGAGAAGTTGAGGGAGCTTCGAGAAGCGCGCCAATCCCTGGTGGAAGTGGCATTTGAACAGGGCGGTGAAGGAAGGCCCATGGGCCTGGCGCCCCGGGCCTTCCAGCACATTTCTGTGTCCTCTTACTTTCTCAGGGACCTTCATGAGTGACCGTTCAGGGCACAGGGACAGAGGGCAGCTTCCTAGACTGGAGTAACTCCACACTAACCTAGGCTGCCTTTTGGATGTCAGGAATAGAGATGTCTCGCTTCCTAAAAAATGGTTTTTCCTGATTCGGCTTCATGGGAAGCCGGGCGGTCAGCTGGGAGTATTCCAGTCTGCTGCTTAACCAGATAGCCCTGGTGTGGGCGGGTGGGGTGGTGTCGCCCTCATTCTTTAATAGATGCTGATTAGGATCCTCCACGGAAACGGATTACATAAATCTTGGTTATTTGACCAGAGATTCCTTTAAAGACTTTTTTCCTGCTTCCTCTTTTAAAATATTTCTCTGTTTTTAACTTTGGTGATTTCCAGGAAATTAGCCCCTGGGTCAGTGTGGGGTTGGGCGTTTTTGTTTCTTGCAGTTTTTCCTTCTTCCACTTCCTTCTTTGTGGGTGTGTTTAGAATCCTCTGAGTGGATGAATTGGGAGGAAGTGATTTTGAAATTCAGAGTCTGGAAAACTCGTCTTGTTGACTTACCTGAGGAGGTGATTCCAAGCACCGTCCCCCCACTTCCCGGATCTGCTGTTTGATCTGAGGGCTTGTCACTGGATGTATGCGTGTATAGGGGGTGGGATGGGGGGGTGGCTTGGGGCTGATTTCATCTTTGGACATGAATGGAGAGGCGCTCTGGAGCCTGGGTGGCACACACGGAGCTCCCCTTGTGTGGGCTGGTAGGGCAAGGGCAGGGAACCAGCATTTATTGAGCACCTACTAGATGGCGGACACTGCGCTCCACCAATAGGATCTCCCTGGCCTCGGTACTCACGTTCCTGCTGCCTGTGGTCCGGGAGGCCCCCATCTCTTCCTGGGGACGGGTCAGGGCGGAAGGAAGCTGGAGCTCCCCGGTGGAGTTGACTCAGCTGTGGTCGCCGGTCTAACCATCCTCTCTTCGCTCCCTGTGGTAATGCAGTGAGCCAGCAGGCTTCCCCCCCGGCAGGGTTCTAGTATGACCGATCTCAGTGAGGCACGCTTTGGTACCAGATAAAATTAGACACTGCTCTGTGACCTCTAAGGATCAAATATAAACCCCTCGGCTGGGTCGCCTGCGGGGAAGGCTCTGGAAGCCAATCAGAACGCCTCTGTGGAGTACCTACCGCATGCTGGCTGCTGCGGACAGACGAGCCGAGGATGAAAGGAGCAGTACTGCTCATTGGTTCGGGGCAGGGGTTTGAGTGCATGTGGGCGGGCTGGGGAAGTGATCCCTACCCGAGAGAAAGGGGTGCTCTGGCAGCTAGCTGTCTGTGCAGCAGGGGACTGCAGTGGCTGGGAGACCCATTTGGGGTCAGCCCAGGAGAGGAGAGGAGTGGCGGTGCTCGGCAGGTAGGGGCTGCCAGGTCTGAGGACGAGGGTCCCGGGGGGATTGGGGAAGGCAGCTGCCCGCGGCGGATGCCCTGACGCTTGCCGCGCTGCGTCGCTCCGGGGTGCGTTGGGCTGCTCACTCGGACTACGGGCTGCATGCCTGCCCTCTCTGAGCCAGCCCAGACCTCAGCCTCTGTGGGAGGGGGCGGGGAGCGGCGTGTTCCTGGCTCCAGCCCTCTGGCCCCCTGACCGCCTGCCTGCGCAGCGGGCCAATGCTGGGCGAGGAGGAGGTCACCCACTGAGGCTGCCCCCCAGGGAGCCCCTCTGTCCTGGGAGCACGGTGCCCCCCACTAGAGTTCCCCTCGTGCCGGCCCCACTTGGACTTGAACTTGGACCCCTGCGGGAGGCCCCCAAAGGGGTGAGTCTGTGAGCGAGCCAAGAAAGGAGGGAGTGCGTGTCTGCGGCTCCTCCTCTTCCTCTCCTCCTCCCCTTTCTCCCCTTCTTCCCTCCTTTCTTCCCTTCCCTTCTTCTTCATGGTCCTTGCCCTTCTTTGCTCCGCTCTCGTTTTCTTCCTCTTTTCTCATCTCCCCCCTCCCCTCTCCTCCGTTTCTCTCCTTTCTTCTTCTCTCTTTCTTCTCCCCTCCCTCCCTCCCTCTCTCCTGCTTCTAGTGAGGAGCAAATGTGCTGTTTGTGAATCTCGTAGCGCAGCGGCTGGCCCGTAGTAGGTGCTTAATAAATGTTTATTTCCTTCCCTTCTCTGCTCCTGAGTCCTGCTTGGCTCTAGGGACAGGGACACTGAGGCTCTGCCCCCTGACCTGAGCGGGGCCCAGAGAGAGGGAGAAGAGGGCGCTGTCCTTGCTCCTGGTAAGGTCCCGTCAGCTGAGGCTGGAGGACAGTAGGAGGGCTGAGCATCTCTGGCTGGCTAGTGTTGAGGAGGGGGAGCAGGCTGCTGCACATGGTCCCGGGACACAGAGAGGGAGCATTCTAAGCCTTAGGGAGGTGCCATGGCCCGGTGCAGAGGAGAGGACCTGGGTTCAAATGCCGCCAAATGCCTGGGTGACCTTGGGCAAGTCCCTGAGACTCATTTTCCTCAGCTGTTAAAGTGAGGAGATGGGATTTAGGGGACGCTGGGTCCCTTCCACCTCTGCCTCTCTGATCCTTGGGAATGCAGGTGCCAGGGGTCACCGCTGGGCCAGGGGCGGGGGCTGGGAGCAGGCCAGGAGGGAGCCGGCTGGCTTCCTCACTGCCCTGCTGTAAACCCCTCAGGACCTCAGGAAATAGATCGTGGGTCTGGCCTGTCCTCTCCTTCAAAGGGAACAAAGTGTTTCATGGCTGCAAAAAGCGAAGCTTCAAAGTCTCTTCTAGGAAGAGCATTGGGGGAGGGGTGGGGTGGGGGTGGGGGCAGTGGTCTAAGTTTGGAGTGTGTGTGTGTGGGGAGCAGGCACCTTGGGAAGGAAGGCCCATTTTCCAAAGAGCCCTGAGGGGTCAGACTCCCGGGTCTCTGGGGTTTCATTTCCCTGCTAGGTGAGCGTCCTTGGAGCTGGGAAGGACCTCACAGGCCACGTTGGCCAGCACCCTTACCTTATACTGAAGGACACTGAGGAAGCCCAGAGGGGGCAGGCCCTTGGCCAAGGTGACACAGCTGCTAGTAAGCAGGGGAGGCAGGGCTTTTATGCGGCTCTGTGGGGGCCCACTGCTATCTCTTTTCTGATCTGCCAGCCTTTCAAGAGGCTGGGACCAGCTAGTTTGTATAAAGCTGGTGTCCTTGCCCTAGTCAGCTGCCTGTGTTTCCAGTGGGCAGGGGAGGAGAACCTGGTGGGTGGAAGCTCTTCAGGATGCTTTCTGAGGGTGTCCCCAGAGGGTTACCTGAGCAGTCTTCTTCTCCCTTCTTCCTTCTCTCCTCCTCCCTTCCCCCCCACTTGCCTTTTCTCTCTTCCCCCTCCTCCTCCATCCTCCTCCTCCTCCATCCTCCTCCTCCTCCATCCTCCTCCTCCTCCATCCCCCTCCTCCTCCTCCTCCTCCATCCTCTCCTCCTCCATCCTCCTCCTCCTCCATCCCCCTCCTCCATCCCCCTCCCCTTCTCCTCCTCCATCCCCTCTCCTCCTCCTCCATCCTCCCCTCCTCCTCCATCCCCTCCTTCCTCTCCATCCCCTCCTCCTCCTCATCCCCCTTTCTCTCCATCCCTCCTCCTCCTCTCTCCCTCCTCCTCTCTCTCTATCCTCCTCCCCTCCATCCCCCTCCTCCTCTATCCTCCTCCTCCCCTCTTCCCTTACCCCTCCCTCACACCTTGCTTCTTATCTCTTCCTCCTCCCTTTTCCTCACTCCCCTCCTCCTCCTCTTTTTCTCCCTTTTCTACTTTCTTTCTTCCTCCTCCCCTTCTCTCCTTCTCCCTTCCTTTCCTCCCCTTCCTCCCCTTCCTCCTTCCTCCCCTTCCTCCCCTTCTCCCTTCCTCCCTTCCTCCCCTTCCTCCTTCCTCCCTTCCTCCCCCGTCCCCTCCCCATCTTCCTCCTCCTTCCTTCTGCTCCCCCTCCTCTTTTTCTCCCCTTTCCACTTTCTTTCTTTCTTCCATCCTCCCCTCCCTTCTTCCTCCCTTCCTCCCCTTCCTCCTCTTCCTTCCCTTCCTTCCCTTCCTCCCCTTCCTTCCTTCCTCCCCTTCCTCCCCTTCCTCCCCTTCCTCCTTCCTCCCCTTCCTCCCTTCCTCCTTCCTCCCTTCCTCCCTTCCTCCCCTTCCTCCCCTTCCTTCTCTCCTTCCTCTTCCTCCCTTCCTCCTCCATCCCCCTCCTGCCGTCTTCCTCCTCCTCCCTTCTCCTCCTCTGCCTCCCCTCCTCCTCCTCTTTTTTCCTCTCCTTTTCACTTCTTCCTTTCTTCCTCCCTTCCACTTTTTCCTTCTCCCCTCCCCCTCCCCTCTTCCTGTTCTTTTTGGGCACTGGTGACTCCACCTCTTTACCTGAGCCAGAGGTTTCCATGGAGTGCCTGCTACCAGCTCCTATACTTTTTCTCTTCACCATCACTCTTTCTGCTTCTCTGTCTGGCCTCACAGAGAGACACTTGTTGGCCCAGTGACTAACCACGTAGCCAAAGGACCTGGATTCAAATCCTGCCCCTTCTGCTCTGGACCTGTGTGGCCTTGGGTGCCACTGGTGGGTGAGCCAAGGGGGCGAAGGAACTCTCCTTGATGCCTGGCTCCTCTGGTCCTCTTCCTTCTGACTCTCCCTTGGCGTTCATGCCTGCACTCACCTGCTGCCCGCTCCTGGGGAGGTGCAGCTGCATCCCCTCATCCTCCCCTAGGCCCACAGTGGTGCCCCCACCCCAGCAGGGGCCCTTCCGCTGGGGCCAGGGTAGATCTCAGGCAGCCATGACCTTGGGGGGGGGGAGGGGAAACACTGACTTTATTTTCTGTTACCTTGAGCTCATTTGAGCATTTCTATCAGACATTTAAAAATGTGATTTGGAGAAGGCATCCATACCACAAGCTCACCTGCCTACAGGGGTAGGCCCTCAAAAAGGTTAAGAACCCCTCCTCAGACTGTGGTTTGCCCTTTTAACCAACAGTCCTTTCAATGCAATAAATGGGTGTGTTTCAGGGAGAGTCAGGACAGGGACAAAGAACTGACTTTAAGCCTGATTCTGGGGAGGCAGTGTGGTACAGTGGGTGGAGAGCCACCTATGAGCCAGAAAGCCCTGCCTGCCTTCAAACGCAGCCTCTGATACCTCCTCTCTGCATGTCCCTGGGCAAGTCACTGGCCCCAGCAACTTCCTAAGGCTCCCAGTTGCCAAGAGGTACAGAGTGACATCAGTAGAGGGCATTCCCTCACCCGGGAGTTCCCTCTGCCAGGGCAGTCACTGGTCAGGGACAAAAACAAGATGCTGGGCCCTGGGAGATAGGGGCCGTTCAGTGACATTTAAGCTTTGCTGTCCCCTTCATGTCTTGGGGGAGGGGACAGAAGGGGAGTCACCCCTTGGGAGCCTCAGTTTCCCCACCTGTAAAATGAGGCCGGACCAGATGGCCCGTGGAGTAGAATAGATGCCTTTGGACTTGGAGTCACAAAGACGTGGGTTCGGATCCCGCCTTGGATACGTGTGAGCTATGTGACCATAAGGGTGGGGACACGCATTTATTAGGTGACTGTTCCGTGCCTAGTACTATGCTGAGTGCTTTATGATGATCTCATTTGGTTCTCACAACAGCCTTGGGAGGGAGGTGCTAATATTACTTCCATTTTACAGTTGAGAAAACGGAAGCAGACAGGTCAAACAACTTGGTCTGTGTCGCCGAGCTAAGTAACCGTCTGAGACTAGATTTGAACTCTGATCTTGCTGACTTCAGACCCCGCTTTCTGTGCACGCTGGTGCCACCTAGCGGTCCCTGTGGGGAAGTGGTTTCACCTGAGCCTCAGTTCTTCCATCTATAAAATGGGGATGATTTGTACGGCTCCTCGAGTGTCACGTAAAGGTACACACGAGCCTGTTCGTGAATGCGCCAAGAACACGAAGGGCTTGGTGAATGCTGCTTGTGGCTGGGGACGACGCTAACATCCCTCGGACCCAGCACTGGTGCCCTGAAGTGAATTTTGGTGGGGAAAGGGAGTGAGAAGGATGTCCCAGAATCCAGGCTCTTAGCAGAGCAGGGCCAGAGGAGGGGCCTGGGGCTGCCCAGAGAGGGGCCAAGGAAGCCGTCCACGTCATGATTTGGCCAGCCCCGCTGGCCGCTGTCCAGCGCCATCCTGGCCACCCTCAGGACTAGGGGCGGGCCTCGGTCACATCAGCCTGGAGTGGGTACAGTCAGCCTTTCCTGAGGCACCCCCATGAAGCAGGGATCTGCACACAGGCCCTTCATCCGTGTGTGTGGGGACTGAATTAGCGTCAGAACTGCATCGGAAGCCTCGCCCTGCCGTGGCTTGGCAGGTATTGACCAGCATGGGTCATCAGGGAGGGGCGGCCTCCATGCTCTCGGGAGCAGCCTGGCAAGATGTCGAGCCCACGTGGAGTGAAATGTCTTTAATTTAAGAAACAAAACAAGCAGATGGAGAAGATCCCTCAGAGTAGGGAATCGGAAATGGAAGAGTGGGTTGTACTTTCTTGAGTCCAGCTGGATATTTGAACCAGAGATTGTGCTAAGAACAGTGAGTGGGCAGGTGTGTCCCAGTGGGAACAGTGCCTGCGTGGAGACACATTACACCTCCTTGACCCACCATAGTCTGTGACCTGAGCAGTCACTGCGCATTTATTGAATGTGTACTCTGTGTGTGTGAGAGAGAGAGACGGGGAGCCGGAGATGGAGGCCTGACTAAGTTCTAGCTTTGACCCCCCTGGAGCTCAATCATCCCCTCTCTATGGTGAGGTCGGCCTTGTGACTTTGAAAGACCCTGTTGGCTTGAGACCTAAGATCCTCTGAGCTTGTTGTAGGTGGCGGGCTCGAAACACTGACCTCATGCATCAGCTTGGGGTGTTACCTTGAAGGGGTTTTGCTGGAAGGATTTGCCTTTCCCAGTTTTGCCAAGAGAGGTTAGTGGATCTGGATAACCTAGGAGGGCCACCTGCCCCCTCAGAATCAAGTCAAGTCACCAAGCATTTATTAGGCACCTACCATGTGCCTGGAGGGTCAAAGAAAGATTTCAAAAAGTGGTCTTGGCCATTGAGGAGCCCACAGTCCAGCAGCGAGGCCCTGATGGCTTGCAGTTCTCTGGTTTGGGTTGTCTGAGCTGTAAAGGGGGACCTTTGACACAGAGCTAGGTTTTGGTATGGTTAATCCCTGGCCCGGTAGCAAGGGAGGGTGAGAAGAAATTATAAAAGGTCATTACTTTAAGTCTGCGTTTGCCTTCTGAATTATTAAAAGTCCCTACTGAGTGGCTCAGCCCCGTTGCCAACCATTGGAAAAAACATTAAACCCTATCTGGTGCTTTGTTTTCTCTTGAATCACATGGATGACGGCAAGTAATTAGGGTTTTAGGAAATTGGGACGGGGGCAGGCCCATTTGGATTTGTTCCTTGGGGGGTAGAAGGCATACTGGGTCAACCTGTTCAGTTTGCCCCAGGGAAGAATGCGGTAACTTGGAGGAGTGTGGGCACCAGGCTTGAGGTAGAGTTGTGAAACCAGGGCGGTGGGGTGCTGTGTGATGTGGACGAGTGGGGGAGGTTCCCAGGCTGACCTCCCGGGGCCAGGGGCTGAGCTGTGGCTCCTAGCTTTCACTGGCCTTTGAGATAGCCCCTGGCCGTTGATGTGGGGAGGCTGTCGGCCTGCTGATGCTCGATGCTCGCAGCTGGCTGCTGGACCAGAGCGGGACAGCCTGGCCTGAGAACTAAAACGTGACGCTGTTAGGGATGGCTGTGTCCTGGAAGGAGTGAGAAAGGATGTGTTCAGCAGAGGTTGTCAGGAAAGCAGCCAATAAGCGCTGATTAAGCACCCACTGTGTGCCAGGTGGCCCAAAAGGATTCCTGAGCAGGACTGGAGGAAGACATTTGACCTTTCGGGAATTTCTGTTCAGGATACGTATGACCACACAGCTCCTTCATATCTATATCTATATTGATAGATATATAGACATGTAAGAGATATGAGAGATAGATATGGGAAGGGAGAGAGAGACATGGGAAATTTGAGAGAGACATGGGAGAGGTGTGTGTGTGTATGTATATATATATATATATATATATATATATATATATATATATATATATATATATATATATATATATATATATATAAAATGTATTTACTTGTAACATTCATTCTAAAAAAAATTTGAGTTCTGAATTCTCTCACTCCTCCCTCACCCATTGAGAAGACAAGAAATGTGATATCAATTATACATGTGAAATTATGCAAAACATTTCCATGTTAGCTATGTTACACAAAAAAAAGGCTAAAGAGTGAAAATTGTATGCTTCTGTCTGTATTCAGGCTTCATTGACTCTTTCTCTGGAGGTGGATAGCATTTCTTACCATGGGCCCTTTGGAACTGTCTAGGCCCATTGTACTGAGAAGAGCTAAGTCACTCACTGTTGATCATCATGCTATGTCGCTGCTCACTTCACTTTCCGCTGTTCATACGGGTCTTCCAGGTTTTTCTCAAACCATCCCCCTGGTTGTTTCTTCCAGCACAATAGTATTCCACGACATTCATATGCCACGGGTTGTTCAGCCATGCCCCGATTTTTGGGCATCCTCTCAATTTCCAGTTCTTAGCCGTCACAGAAAGAGCTGCTATAAGTATTTTTGTACATGTGGGTCCTTTCTCTTTTTCTTTGACCTCTTTGGGTATGCACATTTTTATAGCCCTTTGGGCGTAGTTCCAAATTGCTCTCCAGAATGGTTGGATCAGTTCACAACTCCATCACTAGTGCATTAGTGTCCCAGTTTTCCCACATCCCCTCCAGCACTTGTCATGTTCCTTTTCTGTCATGTTAGCCAATCTGATGGTGTGAAGTGGTACCTCAGAATTGTTTTAGTTTGCATTTCTCCAATCAATAGTGGTTTAGAGCGTTTTTTCATGGGAGTATAGATAGCTTCAATTTCTTCTTCTGAAAGCTGCCTGTTCATATCCTTTGACCATTGATCAATTGGGGAATGACTTTTATTCTTATAAATTTGGCTTGGTTATCTATATGTTTGAGAAATGAAGTCTTTATCATAGAAACTTGTGGTAAAAATTTCCATCCTATTTTTCCCCTGTTTATCCTTCCCCATCTCCCCCTCTCCTCAGAAGTTTGTTTGACTTTTGACCACTGTCTCCCTTCTATCATCCTCCTCATCTTCTCACCATTCCTCCTTCCTTCTCCTCCTGTAATCCAGCCTGGATTGGTCCAGGATGATCTCTAAGTGTCCTCGTTTTTTTGCCGCTGCTCACCCCCGACGCAGACCAATCTGGCGCATTCTAAGTCTCTGTAGGAATGGTTTGTGTGTATACATTTGTTGGGGACCATGACCACATCCCTCCCCTTGCCTTGCTGAAGGTCAGTGTGGGCACTGGCCGGGCTTTGGGACATCCTTTCTAGGACAGCTGTGTCTCCTTGGGGATGTGTTCCCCAGGCAGCAAGTCTGGCTCTGTCCACTCTCTAGGACTCCTGGAGATGAAGGGCTGGGTGGGCCTACTGGCCGGCAGGCTGGTTAGGTGTGTTCTCTCTGACCATGAGCCTGACTGTAGAGAGCAGACTGTGGACCCGAGGCAGGGAGTGTGTGTGTGTGTGTGTGTGTGTGTGTGTGTGTGTGTGTGTGTGTGTGTGTGTGTCTGTCTGTCTGTCTGTCTGTCTCCCGGGGAGGCCTCTTTGGGGGGAGGTGGTAGTGCCTCTTTTAAAGAGACAACACACCTGTATGCTGAGTTTTAGCCTTCTGTCAGCTGTGATAGGACACAAGCCTTTCTCTCTGGAGGCCCAGATGACGTGGGGTAGGGTGGGCCTGGCTATCTGCAGTATGAGGGGGTGGACTTGGCCTCCTCTGAGGTCCCTGGCAGCTCCAAATCTCAATCATCTGATGCTGTGATGGGGGCAGTGGCCCCTGCCCCTGGGCCTTGGTCCAGGAGGCAGCTGAGCAGCAGGGGTGGGAGCCAGTGCCTGGGGTGGGGGCAGCAGGAATAGGAGGGCAGAAGAGGGGGAGGAGCTACGTGATGAGGCCCATGGCCTTGGCATATGAACAGTGCTGTGGAGGGGGTCATTAGAGGAAGGACGGGGCACCCACTGGCTCAGTCAGCCCTCCTGGCCTTTTACTGGGAAGAGGACACAGAGGAGGTGTACCTGAGCTCCTGTGCCCTCAGATTCTTGCCCAAGCCTTCATGATTCTTAGTATTTATTGACTTCCTTCCCCTTAAGGGGGAGGTGGAAGGTGCCAATAGTGCACAGAGTACTGTGCCTGGAGTCAGGAAGACCCTGGTTCAAATTCAGCCTCAGTCACCAATTACCTGTGTGACCCTGGGAAAGTCACTGACCCTCTGTCTGCCTCTGTCTCAACTGTAAAATGAGGAAAATAATAGCATCTACATGCCGGGTTGTTGTGAGGATTAAGTATATTAATAGATATATAGAGTACTTTAAGGTTTACAAAGTGCTTTACAAAAATCATCTCATTTGAGCCTAGGGTCTAGAGCCAGACTCTTCCAACCTGCTCATTTTACAGGTGAGGAAATAGAGGCCTCGATGCTGAAGTGAGTTGCCCAAGGTCACTAGGTGCTAAGCCTCAGAGGTGAGATTTGAATCCAGGTCCTCTGGTGTTGAGCCTAGGGCTGTGCCCTTGCCTCAGGCTGGCTCTGGGAGGGCCACAAAGCAGTCTGGAAGGTGCTGTGTTCTGCAGCGGAGTCTGCATACTCCCCTAGGCCGGCACCATCAGCAGCAGAGCTCTCCAGGCCACATGGTGCGTTTGTGGGGAGCGAGGGAAGGGCCAGCCAGGCAGGCATCCTTGGGGACTCTTCCCTGGATCCGGCGCCTCTGTAAGCAGTGCTGAGCATGCCTGGGACACATAGGACCTTCTGAATGTTTGCTTGGATTCAGGGCAGGCACTCTGGCCCTTCCAACCTGAGGCGGGCCTCGCTTCTCCTGCCTGGTGCAGGCTGCATCAGTGACGCAGCAGACGAACAAAGACCCCAGGCCAGCCTGGACATCGTGTCTGTCAGTGATCACAGGAAGGGGGCTGGATGGAAGGGGAGCAGTAAGGGAAGCAAGACAGGGGCCCGAGGCAGACTTCTAGAATGTTCCACTCGGCTTGCCTGCCTGCTCGTTTCCTTCCTCCCGGACCAGCGGGCTGGAAGACTAAAGGGTCAGAGGCTGAGCATAAGCCCCTAGTTTCCAGTGACCCCTGAAGCACAGGCACAGTCGTGCCCTGGGGCTGGCCTGAAACGAGAGTAGCCCAGGAGGGGAGGTTCATGTCTTCACTGGCCTCCTGGACAGAAGTTGGCCTGGTTACAGAGAGGCTTTGCTTTTAGAGCTGAATTCGAATCTGCAAGCCTGTACTGAACGCCTGCCCTGTCCAAGGCCCCGAGCTGGCCCCAGGGATGCCAGGATGCGCGGCGGGCCTCTTGGCCTCAGGGTGGGCAGATGATGGGCACGGGTGGTATACATGGTGAATGTGAGGCGAGTAAAATGGGATGGGGCAAGGGAAGGGGCTGAGAGCCCTAGGCATACTCAGCGGTGGGGGAGATTGGAGACGGCTTTGGCTGAGCCATGCCCAGAGGAAAGAAGAGGGCTTCACTGGGGGCAAGATGAGGAGGAGGAGGAGGCAGAAGTGTGACCACCCTCTGGCTGTGAGTGGGTGCAGTGGGACATCCTACAGGGGGAGGCCAGCTAGGTGGGGTCAGAGCCAGACTGGGCTTAGCCAGGTCTTTCAGTGGCAGCCTGAAGAGTTGGGCTCGGATCTGAGAGGCACCCAGGAGCCACAGCACATTCTGGAGCATTTCCCGGCTGGCCACTCAGAGAGCATTCTGGCCTCATGACTTTGCCTTGTCCCGTGGACCTTTCAGAAGTCTATTTTGCAGCCAGCCTTCTGTGCATTTGCCTTGAGTGCCTTGGGTTTCAGCCACATCTGACAGCAGCATTTATTTCTCAAGCTTCTATGACTTTGGCCTACAAATTCTCACTCTCTGGTTGGACTCCCACTGGGGATTTTTGTCAATAGGAGGGAGTGGGTAGGATTGAGGGCTTAACAAAATCCGGCCCTGGAATATGCCAGCTCTCCTCATTGGGTTCCATGACATGAGTGAGAATGGAAGGTGGGCCTGGCCTCTCAGAACCCTAGAATCTGGAAGGACTCCTTCCGTGTCTGTCTGTCTGCTCCCCAGATATGCATGCCTCCCAGCTTCCTGGTTTCCACGTTGGAGAATGAGCCCCGAGTGTGCCTGGTGCTGGGGGCTTGGGCTCAGGGCTGCTCCCAGGCTCTCTGGAGCAGAAAGGCAGGTGGGGGTGGGGTGTGCTGGGCCCCAACCCCTATCTCCCCCTGCTCCTGGTCCCCTGGAAAGGGTGTGGGTTGGGAACTTGATAATAAGCTCTTAGGTGAGTGAGTTTTTGTTTCCAAGGATGAATCTTCAATGGGCAAGCATTGTCAAGTGGGGATGAGTAATTCTTAGACATTTCATTTACACTGAGGTTTCTTTATTTATTTTAGGAAGCGAGGTGTGTTTCCCTTCCTGGTGACTGTCAGATAAAGAGCCATGGCCTGCATGGTTTGGGATGCAAGGCTTCTCACCAAGCAGGAGACAAGTTGGATTTTAAGCCATTTAAGGCGCTGACTTTTTTTCACCCTCCCCCAGGAGGGTTTTGTGTTGAACCAGCTGAAAAGGTCGATCCAGAATGAACAGTCAGAGCTCGGAAGAGAAAGCGCATGAAGCCCCCCAGCTGGCCTTATTTCGAGGGGAGAAATGTGGGAAGGTGTTGACACCTGAAGGAACATCCACCTTCCTTCCCACACTCTGGGACTCGGCCCCCCACCTCGGCCCACAGGATGCTCAGGAAGCCTGTTTGCACACTCCGGGGGCGGATGAGGAAAGGATTTCCTTATCCAATTCTTGTACCAAAGCGTTTGCAGGGGACGAGGACTTTTCTCAGGAGGCATGGCCTTTGTCCGAAAGGTCAGGGATGCGTGGTGAGGCCCCAGAGGGGTCCTGGGTGAGTGACAAGATGGGTCTGCCAGAGCCAGAATACCGGTATAACAGTGCCCGGGCTCAGAGGGTCCAGCTCTCAGGGCCCAGAGAGTGGAGATATGACTGCGGAGATGCTAACAGGACCCCGAGCCATGCTGTGCTCGGCCTGGAAGAAGGGTGGGAAATGAAGGGCACAGGCCGGGGCACTGTGGCAACGCCTGACGCCCTGGACGCAGCAGCTCCGCAGGGAAGCCTGCCCCACCCGGAGCTCCCGCACGGCCAAGCTATGGCAGCCCCCGCCTGTTCTTCTGACATGTGTGCAAGAGACAACTCGGCTGGCGAGGACTCTGGGATCCCACTGGGGGCCGCTTCCCAGGAGCCTTGTGAGGGCTCCAACACCACGTATCTGGTTATATCAGAGACGGCCATGCAGATAGATGTCCCGGAAGATGCCGAGAGCCAGCGCTCTGCAGAGAAGATGCTCGGTGCTCTCGCCAATGGCTTTCAGCAGGAAATGACCGAAGTCCCCGGGCCACATTTGGAAGGGGTTAACGGTTCATGGACGTCTCTAACAGAAAAGGCTTTTGGCTCACGTGAAGACCAACCCAATGGGGAGCCCCCTTTGCAGACTTTGTGTGCCCCAGCTGTGCCTCTGTCAGGGCACTGTCCAGAGGTTGACCGCCCTGTGGACAGGCCATCTTTCAATGACCCCGCAGAACAGCCGTGCCAGCCAGGAGACCGACTGAATGAGACAGCCTCTCCTGAGGGCAGCCTGGGTGGCGGAAGCCATCCTGGGGGAACCCCGCCGTCGGGAAGTCATCCACAGAGCTGGGAAGTGGCCCCATCTCCTGGGTCTCGGGGGCAGGGAGCAGATGGTGTTTCCAGTCCCACTGATGTTGATTATCGGCCACCAGCTATCCCAGGGTGCTCCAATGAGACTTTTTCTGTCTCGCTTCCCGAGAAAGCAAAGGAGAAACCTTCTGAAAAAGGAAAAATCCCTCGAGAGCTGGCCAAGCACCCCAGCAGGAAAATGCCCCCTATCAAGGGGCTAAAGCCTGCCCTCGGCAAAGTCCTGGGAAAACCTGCACCCAAGCCAGGGAGCCCAGCAGGCAACAGCCTCCACAAGATGGAGAAGATCAGCTTTCCCAGGCCCAACTTCAAGAACGTGAAAGCCAAGGTAATCTCTCGCGGGGCGCTGCGGCCCCGAGAGCCGGTGACTGCTGCTGCGGCCAGGCCCCTGCCGCCTCCAGGGCCCCTGCCGGGGGAGCCTTCCTTGAGCAGCGGGCCTGGCAGAGCCGAGTGCAAGGCCGGTGCCAAGGCAGAGGTCCTCCCAAGTAAGAGCCACAGGCCGCACCTCCTTAAGCTCATTAGCAGCCAGGTCGTGCATGTCACAACGCATTCCAGAAACGCTTGCCGGGAGGCTCCCCGAGCAGCCCGGGAGCCGAGAGCAAACCATGGAGGCGGCCCCCAAGCCAGTCTGTCCACGGCCGGGCACCTGCCAGGGTCTGCGGCTGGAGCCATGGGGCCCCGCCGGGGCGCGGATGCCCCAGGTGCACCCATGAGAACAGCGGAATCAGCTCTGCGAGAGCCTCGAGCTCCCGCCTCCGATGGAGCTAGCACTGAGAGGCAGAAGAGCGCTGACGGAGGCACGCCCGTGCCCCTGGGCACCCAGGAAGCGCAGAGGGAGGTGGTGACTGCTCCGTCTGCCTGCGGTCCCACCCTGGTGAGTTTTCCTTGGGCCTGGTTTGGTGGACAGTGGCCTGGGAGAGCCCTGGAAATGGCTCAAAAGTCACACCCGCAGTTGGGATGATGGTGCGACTTCAAAATGGAGGTGGATTTGTGTTGGAGGGTTCTTAGCCTGTCTGGCAGCACTGAAGTGCTGGACTTGGAGCCAGGAAGACCTGAGTTCAAGTCTTCCTGTCTCCCACCTACTGGGCAAGTTCCCTAAGCTACCCTCTGAGCTCAGTTTCCCCACCTGTAAAATGGGGGCAATAATAGTGGTATTACCTACCCCACAGGGTGCTTATGTGAGTAAATGCATACACTTGCCTTTGCAAACTTGGACTAGCTGTAGACATGTAGTGGTTGATGATAAAAACTCAGGGCTTTGAGTCTTCCCCCACCTCCAGGCTTGGCTGGCATCTCCATTAGGCCACGGAATTGGGGGATGGTGGGCTGGAAGGGATCAGTGGGCGCCGGGTGGGGCGAGGAGTGGGAGGGGAATGGGAGGCCGGAGGAACTTGGCCTGCTGGCATTTGGCACCAATTTGCACTTGTCTACCTAAGTCTCACACTCGACAGGGAGGGTGGGTAGAAAGTAATTTGCTTGTAAATTGTGACATGGGCTGTGTGAGAATCTATCGGACCTGGGGCCAGTGTGAGCTGGATGGCCAGCCCCCAGGGGTCAGCCACCAGGTGAGGAGACCTTGTCTGAGTACTGTGATTAAAGTCCGGATGTTCCCAGGGACTGAAGAAGGCAAACAAGACCGCAAAGAATAATCATAAGAGCAGATCCTTGAATGTGTGCAACCACAACCCTGGGAGGCAGCAATGATTTTTCTCCCCATTTTACAGTTGAAGAAACCAAGGCAAACAGGGGTGAAGTGACTTGCCCAGGGCCACACAGCCAGTAACTATCTGAGGTAGAATTTGAACCTGGGTCTTCCTGACTCCGCTTTCCCACAGAGCTCATTATCTTTGTGGGTCACCTCCAGAATTCCCCGTTTCTGTGGAAGGTTCCACCATTCTTCCGAGCCTCCCGCTTTGTCATCTCAGTGTGGACTCCATCTCCCCACCATCCCTCCAATCAGCAGACAAGCCTCCTGCTTCCTCTTCCCCAGCATCTCTCCCATTGGACGACCTCTCCCCTCCAGAGCTGTGGCCCTGATTCAGACCCTTCCCTGCCACGGTCTGACCAGGCCACTCCCCTGCCCTTCAGAGGCTCCATCGATTCAGCCAGCATCTCTGTGCCGCTGACTGTGAGATCGATGGGTGCAGCCCTAACCTCTCTCCTGACCTCCAGGCTCCCATAGACGTCCTGTAGACGTCTTGGAAGCATGTCCCAAACTGAACTCTTTCTCTCTCCCCCAAACCCTCCCCTCTTCCCAGATTCCCTATTACTGTGGGTGCACCAGCACCTCTTTGGACTCCTCACTGTCTATCGCCAGCCAGATCTAAGCCATGGCCAACGCCTGTTGGTTTTCCCTTTGCGACATCTCCCAAATGCGCCCCCTCCTCTGCTCTGACGTGGCCACCCCCCAGTGTCAGCCTTCATCACCTCACACTGGGACTGTTGCAATGGCTGCTGGGGTGGGGGGGGCAGCTGCCTGCCTCGGGCTCCCCCCACTCCAACCCATCCTTCACTCAGCCACCAAAGCAACTTTCATAAAGCCCAGGTCTGACCACATTGCCCCTCTCCCCAGACACTAAGTAACCCCCAGAGGCTCCGAATCACCTTCAGAGTCAAAGATGGAATCCTCTGTTGGGCCCTTGAAGCCCTTCATCGCCCAGCCTGTCCTTCCTGTCCAGTATCATACTTCGCTCCCCAACACGTCCTCTTCTATCCAGGGCCCCTGGCTTTCTGGCTGTCCCTGAACACAACCCTTGATCTCTGGGCTCTGGGCATGCTCTCTGGCTGTCCCCCCAGCCCAGAATGCTCTCTGCTCTGCCTCCTGGCCTCCCAGGCTTTCTGCATGTCCCTGAACACAACCCTCCGTCTTTGGGCCCTGGGCACGCTCTGTGGCTGTCCCCCCAGCCCAGAACGCTCTCTGCTGTGCCTCCTGACTTCCCTGGCCTCCTTCCAGGCCCATCTCAAATCCCACCTTGTACAGAAGCCTTCCCCAAGCCCTTCTGATCCCAGGGCCTCCCTCTCTTTTTGTTTTGTTTTGTTTTATTTTTTTCTTTTGGCTAGCAATGGGGTTAAGTGACTTGCCCAGGGTCACACAGCTACTACGTGTTATGTGTCTGAGGCCGGATTTGAGCTCAGGTCCTCCTGAATCCGGGGCCGGTGCTCCATCCACTGAGCCATCTAGCTGCCCCTGGGGCCTCCCTCTCTTAATTTTCCCCTGTTATTCTGGTGTGTAGCTTCCCTGGCCTCATTGTTGTCTGCTTTGTCAGACCATGCGCTCCTTGAGGACTGTCTTTTGTCTTTCTGTATCTCCCCAGGTATCAGTCCAGAGACTGACACATACAGTAAGTGTTTAATATGTGCTCATTGACTGCCTGACTGCTTCTGGGATCAAGCGTAGACTGTGTTTTGTTGTTGTTGTTTTTTTTTAAGGCCCTTCACCACTGGGCCTCGACTTATCATCCAAGCCTCATGCGTTACTCGTCTTCTTTCACTCTATGGACTCTCCAGACTGGCCTTCTCTCCAATTCGTACTGACAGTCCTCCAATCTCCACTCTCCATGCCTTTGCCTTGGCTGTTCCCCCTGCCTGGATTGCCCTCCCTGCTTGCTTTTGCTTCATACAGACCCTTCCCTTCTTATTCCTTTTTTTCAGTTTAAAAGACCTTTTCTACTTGCCAGACCTGTTGTGATGATGCATCCTCTAAGGGTGGAGATTTGAGTTAGTCACTGGTGACTTGAAAGGGAAAACTTTGGAGAAGCTCAGGGAGGTGGAGGGCTGGAGCCCCAGGTTCTGCCAAGTCAGAGGGAGGGTCTTCACGTGGGGGCCGGTGGCAGAATGGCCATCGGGGATGACAGAGCGTTTGGGTGCATCGGAGCTCATCCGATGAGCACACCCCTCGACTGGTTGCTAATGGGGTTGTCAGCTTTGGGGGGGGTCCTCTGATGGAGTGCACCAGGCCTGTCAGCCTCGTGCTGCTTAACACTTTGATCAACAATTCTAATGAAGGCATAGATGGCTTTGCTGATCAGATTTGCCAATAGCACAAAGCTGGGAGGGATTATTAGCATGTTGGATGTGGGAAGTAAGATCCCGAAAGATGTGAGCTGCTTAGGATGATGGATTAAATCTGATAAGATGACATTTGACAGAGATAAATATAAAATCCTGAATTTGCATCTTAAAAAATCAGCTCCAGGGTGGAGGAGGGCCTGGCCAGAACAGTGCATGGGTGTCTGTGGGGACTGTGGAGTCAGCATAAAGCAGATGTGCCAGGGGGCGAGGTCATTAAGAGTGCCATAGGGGTACCCACCTACAGAGATATTGGGACCACTCGCTGGCCTCTGACCCGGTCAGACTCTGTTGGGAATAGCATGTTTGGATCCAGACTCTTCACCTTGGAAGTGTCTGGAGGACAGAGGGTGACCAGTATGGTCAGGGGTTTCAAGGCTAGGCTATATTGAGAGTCAGTTGAAAGGAGATGGGGGACGTGACCTCCATCTTTTTAAGTATGGGGAGAGCTATCCCGTGGAAGAGGAATTAACTTTGTTCTGCTTGGCTCCAGAGGGTAGAACAAGAGCCACGGGGGTATGGGAAGGTGCACAGATGCAGGTCCAGGGAAACACTTCCCACCTCCTAAGGCTGGTGTCCCTGCGTGGAAGGGGCTGCCGGGAGAGATGATGCTTCCCCCTTACTTGGAGGGGTTCAAGCAGAGGCCACACGGCCATTTGTGGATTGGGTCCTGTTGAGTTAACGGTTGGAATCCAGTCTCTGAGGTCCCTTTAAATGCGATCCCGTGATTCTAGGATGGAGGGTCAGTCTGCCTAAGCTGAGAGCACTTCCTGGCCAGAGAGTGACAGGGAGGAATGTTCAGCTGTCACTTCTGGGGCTGCCTCCAAGGAGATGGAGGCTGCCGTCCCCTCCCCACACCGCCGGGAGCCTTGAAACTCGGAGAAAAGTTGGCTTCTGTGTGCTGACCAGCTGCGTGCGCTCCGTGACCGAGGATGGTTAGAAGTGTCATCTGAGGAATCATTAGACGCACATCCTTCTGGGTCCTGCAAGGATGAGGAGGTGCTGGAAGAGTCTCTTAGGGACCCTTCAGGGATCCAGGTGGTTAAAGCTCATTTGTTAGCTTTGGACCTGTTGGCCTTCAGCTTTCTAAAATGCCCTTGGGCTTTGGTTGTCTGTCCAACTGAGCCCTCATGGGTCGTTCTAGAGTCTGAAGGAGAGGCTGGCCCAGCTCCGGGAAGGCCTTGCACCTGAGCGAAGCGTTGGCCTCATTCTTCCCTGGGTAGGGCGGGAGGCTTTGTGGCTCGGGGGGCATAGCCTAAGCTCGTGAGGGAGACCTTGCGTGTTAGCAGATTTATGGTGGAGAAAGGGAACTCCATCATTCGGTGGCCATCGGGAGAATGGGTATCCAGAAGCTTGGACGTTGTGCCCCTAAATATGAAGGGGGAAGACCTCCTCCTTGGAGCACTGATACTCTTCCGCCTCCCTCCTCAGCCAGCATTTACAGCAGGAAATTTATTCCCAGGCCCGAGACGTGGCCTGTCCTTCTTGTCCGTGTTTTCAAGTCCGAGCTGAGGTTGAGACTAGGTCCTCTTGGGAGGTTGTAGCTGATTTCTGCTGCTTAGATTGAGGCGGGGCAGTGCGGGCCAAGCCCTTTCTCTCACTGTGTTCCCATCCTACCCTGGGTCAGTATTGGTGGATACATGGAGGCTGGCCCTGGGTTAGGCCTGAGTGGGGGACCCAGGGCATCAGGGCTGACCTGAGCCTTCTTGAGGAGTGTTAGGCCTTTGTATGGAGTCCAGCTCCTTCATTTTACAGATGAGGAAACTGAGTCACAGAGCAATTAAGTGACTTGGCCTGTTTCCCATAGCTAGTAAATATCTGGGGCAGGATTTGAGACCAGCTCTTCTTGACTCTAAGCCTGGTGCTCAAAACCTAGAGGTGTTCATGTTGGACATTATGATGGACACAGAGCCAGGCATTTGGACTATTCACTCAAATGGAGTTAGCTGTTAGTGGCAGGAGAAGGCTGCAGCTGAATCCTGTATTTTAAGTCCCAAGTGCAAATTACCATTAATGAGACAGTTTGGCTGGTGTTTGCCAAAGTGAAGCATGCCTCTAGGTTCCTGGCCTTCCCCTAGAGTATTAAAGGTTAAGCGGGCCTCCCTTTGAAGAGAAGGTTGTCTGCCTGGCAGTTTGGGATCATGGCTTCTGGTCCAGCTCCCGCAGCTTTGCCCTCTACACATTGGCACTCAGCCCGGCTCTCGGGGGTCTGGTCGGGACACTGCTGAGGGAGGCTCTTCCCCGGGCCCTGGCCCCCAGACCCACCTGCTCCTCCCTCCAGTCTTTCTCCCAGAGGCTCCCAGGTTGGGACTGCGGTCAGCTAGGCAGCTTTGCCCTTTGGAACAGGTGGTCCCCGCCTTTGTCTAGGACTGAGAAACAAAGGGGCCTTTGGTATCACCTTGTCCTGACTGTCAGGCTTCTCAGTGGGGAGAAACTGAGGCTGTGCAGTGATTTCTCCAAGGGCACAGAGGCAGTTAGGGACAGGGTGTGAATCCAGATCCTCTGACTCTTTCTTCCAGCCAGATTTTTACTTTTAGGTTTTCCCTTTAAAAAAAATCATTCTATTAAACAAAGTGCTATTTAACTGTTTATCTCTCAAGGAACCACCACTAGGAAACAAAAGAGGATCAGCCCAGTTATGGGAATTAAATGTTTTCTGTTTTCCCACAGGCTTCCACACCGAAATCGCCACCCGTGGCTGGCAGAAATGGGTCTAAGCATGACCCCTTGGGACTCAGTAAAATCCCTGTTCCCAAGATGAAAGTCTGGCCGTCAGTTTCCTGTCGGAGGCGAAGCACCGCCGAGTCCAGGACTTTCCACGCCGAGCGCGCTTTGTCCCCCCCGAGAGCCAGGCGCGTGTCCAGTTCTGGTAAGAATCGGTGGCCCTCGGCTGCTGGCTTCCCCGGCTGGGGTGGCACGCTTCTCTTTGACCTTATCACCTGCCTCTGCTCTTCTGACCAACTGGAAGGTGCCAGCGAGGATGCTCTCTGGTTTGAGCCACTCCCCGGGTTCTCATCTGTCTCCTTCCCACCAGCGCGGCCCCGTGTCTTCTCCTCTTAGCGTCTCAGTGGGAGCCAGGAGGTTGAAACTCGTGCCCTGGGTGACACAGCCAGTGTGTGTGGGGAACTTGAACCCGGGCCCTCATGGCCGCAAGGATGGCTCTCCTGTCTGTGCCTTCACACTGCCTCTCCCAAATGCAGGCCTGGTGTGGTGCTCTGATCCCGGTTCTTGGCTGTGCAGGGATATTTCCCTACAGCCTGGGATATGGATGATTGCCCAGGAAGGCCCAGCCTTTAGACTGATCGTGGGTGTAAACACCTGGTTCTGGAATCCAGAGTTGGGTCTCTGAGGGCAGGAGCTGGAAGCTACCTGTGTAGGCCTGCCTCCCTTCTGTGTTGCTTCTGTACCAGAAGTCCATGCAAGATGTGGGCAGGGTGATCGTAGAATGGCAGGTGGATGTGCCCGAGGCCAGGCCCATTTTACAGGAACAGTAACTGAGTCCTAAAGACAGGGAGAGACAGGGGTTAGTGGGAGGGGGCTTCAAAGCCTCCTTGGCCATTTCCAGCTGAGAGTGTTGGCAGTGGTCTTCAGGATGGGAAGCTGCCACAGGCCTTGTGTGAGGGGCCGGGCCACAGAGCTTGACGAGTGACCGTCTTTCTGAATGTCGGGCAAGAGGGAACGTGGTGGAGGAGGGAAGCCAGCCAGGTCGTGGAGGCCTTTTCCTTCTCTCCGCCTCACACTTGTAGCCGCTTGAGAGCCTCCACTGGCCTGGGTTTTAGCTTTCCCCCATAGCAAGGTTATGAGGTCGGCCAGCCTCATTGGGGGACACCCCTCAGCTGGCTCATTGACGTGTTACCCTGCTAAGCGGAGGTCCAGGGTAATCCAGGACTCTCTTTGCATAGTCCTCATGAATAACTACGGTCACGATGTCTCTTTTATTAATTAACCTGCCCCAGTTTATTATGTATTATTTAATAAACTAGAAAAAACCCTTTTCCCATAAGCAGTAGAAAGCATATCTATCTGTATAGCAAAACCCCTAATTTCCTGTCATTAACTGGACATTAAAGTTACTGGCTATACCATTTATGGACAGTGCAATCAATCCTAACACAAATATGTAAACTATTTCCATCATTTTAGCTACAAATATAAGATTAAGGCTGGCGTTGCCTCTAGCCATCACTGCAAACGATCTCATCTTTCAGTTCCCCCAAAATACCAAAGAAAAACTTTTTCAAGGATCTTTTTTTGGGGGGGGGTTAGGCAGTAGGGTTAAGTGACTTGACCAGGGTCACACAGCTAGTAAGTGTTATGTGTCTAAGGCCGGATTTGAACTCAGGTTCTCCTGAATCCAGGGCTG
The DNA here is from genome assembly GCF_003287225.1 of Phascolarctos cinereus. Taxonomy (NCBI): domain Eukaryota; kingdom Metazoa; phylum Chordata; class Mammalia; order Diprotodontia; family Phascolarctidae; genus Phascolarctos; species Phascolarctos cinereus. Next base: position 2,525,405 of record NW_027556402.1, on the reverse strand, counting down.
GTGCTCTATCCACTGTGCTACCTAGCTGCCCCAAGAATCATTTTTGCAAGATCAAGATTGACATAGTTTCATTAGGAAATAATATCCCTCCAGCATCTTTAAGCTAAAAGCTAAAAAGTTTAAGTTAAAACTACCACCTCTATAACATTCCGCTTGACCCTTAAAGACAGAGTAGCAGACCTGCTGCTTCTGTGAGAGAAGCTAGTGAAACGGGTGTTATACTAAGATAAGCAGGCAGGGATCCTGAGGGCAGCTGAGTGGGTGTGGGTTGGTCACCTTCAGAAAAGACCCAGGAGAATGGGGTCAGTGTGGCCTCCACTCTCGTCACCACCCTTCAAAGGTGTGTGGACAGGAAGGAGAGAGGTCAGTCATACTCTTAACAGCTGACTGGGGAGGGACTTCAGTGAACATTTAGCCCAATCCACACTCGATCAGAAACTCCCCACTCTGGCATCCCTGATGAGTCTTCACCTGAAGAGTGATGGGGGCCTTCCTCGCCAATGCAGCCCTTAGACCACTCTTTTTTTTTTAAATTTTATTAATTTATTTTGATTTATCAACAATCACTTCCATGTGCTTTTGAGTTGAAAATTTTTCTCCCCCTTCCTCCCCAAGATGGCTCACAATCTGATATAGGCTTTACATTTATATTCCTATTGAACATATTTTCACATTAGTGAAGTTGTAAGTAAAAATTAAAACCAATACGAGGAACCATCAGAAAGATGAAACAAAACTCAACAGAAGGTAAAAATAAGTGATAGCGATTCGACTTCCGTAGTTCTTTCTTTGGATGTGGACAGCATTTTCCATCCCGAGGCCTCTGGAGATGTCTTAGATCCTTGTAATGCTGAGAGAAGGTCTCAGTTTAACAATATTAGTCATCACACAATGTGGCTGTTATTGTGTACAAAGTCCTCTTGGTTCTGCTCACTTCACTCAGCATCAGACCATACAAGTCTTTCCAGGTTTTTCTGCAGTCAGCCTGTTCATCATTTCTTACAGCACAATAGCATTCCATTACATTCATATACCACAATCTGCTCAGCCACTCCCCAGTTGATGGGCATCCTCTCAATTTCCAATTCTTTGCCACCACAAAAAGAGCTGCTATGAAGATTTTTGTACATGTGGGCTTGGACCACTCTGATCAATGGCTTTCTGCCGACCATGGGGTGAGGAGCCATGGTCAGCAAGGACGTGGTGAGCCACAGGGCTCATCAGTAGAGGGGCAGGTCCTCCTTGGGCCGCAGCTGTGGGAGCTGTGTGGTGCCAGCTTGGTCAGGAAAGCCTCCAGAAGTCCTCCTAGAAGGACTAGGGATGGCAGTAGGAGCAGTGGCCGCCTCCACGTGGGCCTGGATCATAGAACTTGCTCTGCCAGCCGTCTGCTATATGCTCTAGGACAAACCTCACTCCCCTTCCTGGGCCTCACTTGTCCTCTAGGAAGTGGGCAGATTGGGCTTGGGAGACTCCAAGGCTCCTTCCCATGCTACAGTCCTGCTTTGGAGCTAATTTGCCTCAGTTGCTGAGAAAAGTGAATGTCTCTGGAAGGCTCCCAGAGACCTGGTAGGAAATTAGAGAGAAGAATTGTGCTCCGTGACCAAGCACCCAAGCAGAGGGCTGGAGGGAGTGGGGAGAGCTCTTACCGCTACATCTCTACCCAAATCTGCCTGGCCCCCATGACCCAGGGAGGCTCGGTGGCCGACTTCACACAGTACTGTGGGGTGGGCGCCGTGCTTGGGAAGACCTGGGCTTCTGGGTCTAGGGCTGCAAGGGACCTCCAGGGCCTTCTGGCCCAGAGGAGGGGGGCCTGGGGAGTCCTGGGGAGGTTCAGTGACTCGCCTAACTTGTGTCAAATCCACCTGTCCAGGAAGGGGACAGAAAAGGCCAAGCTTTTGTAGTCTTCCCCTCCGTGACCTTTTGGGGTACAGAACCAGCCTTCAAGGAGCCCTAGAATCTCCCTTCTGACCATTAGTGACACACTTGGGGCTGGACCTAGCCATGCTGTATTTGTTAGGAATTCACTGCAAGGGGCAGCTAGGGGGTGCAGTGGATTGAATACCAGCCCTGGAGTCAGGAGGACCCAAGTTCAAATCCAGTCTGTTACAAGCCGGAATGGAGAGTGGGTGGCCTGGGGGGAGGCAGGGGCTGGTCACTAAAGAGTTAAGAAGGCAGAACCAGCCAAGTGTCCGATGGGCCGTGGGTCTGTGCGTCTGTGCTGGGCACACAAAAGAGAGCCTGTTTGGTGGGAAATGGAAACCAAATGTGTGTTGGCTAGGGGTCCTTCCCCCTCCCTCTTCCCCTCCCCCAGGAAGCTCCAAGGGAAGCAGCCAGAATTCCTGGGGCCGATTCTTCACTTTCCATCAATTCCTTCCTGGGACCGAGCTGGACAGCAGCCTTGAGTGGTCCCAGAGGGGAGCCTGGAGAGGGGGCCAGGGGCCCTTTCAGAGGCATGTGTGAAATCAGGCCCAGGCCCTGTCTTTGATGCTTTTCAGATGTTTGTGGTCCTCAGCCCACGGTGCGCAGGAAATGCCTCGGGTCATGGAGAAGCGTGGTTGGTGTGTCTGAGCGTGTTTGGGGGGGAGGGTACATTCCTGTCTCTAGAAGTCTCGTTGAACTGTTTTCAGGCCTGGTGCCCAGGGCTTCTGCTAGAAGAGTGACTCCCGTGAAGCTTCACTCAGAGTTAGAGTGAGGCAGTATGGAGCGGTGGCTAGGGCTTTGGCCTTGGATATGGGAGGACCTGGGGTTCAAGTCCAGCCTCGGATACTCTGTGACCCTGGGCAAGTCACTTCATCCTTCTGTGCCTCAGTTTCCTCACCTGAAAAATGGAGGGAAGTTTGAGTTCGGTGACCTCCAAGATTCCTTTTGTGATCCTCCGGTTCTCCCAAGCGTGTGACCTTGCATGGCTTCAGGAGGGATGATGAGGGATGGCCCATGCCTCTGATGTTTTCCCTCAGGGCTGGGGACCTCAGGAAGCTCAGCCTGGTCTGCTGCAGTGGTGGGGGGCAGCCTGGGTATCAGTGATGATTAATTGTTATGGGCTTCATTAATCCATGAAGTGATCAGTTGTGGTGATGAGCCTGGTCCCACCATGAGCTAAATCCCCTCTCCACTCTGGGCCTCAGCATCCACCTCTGTACAATGGGCTTACATGGTGTTAGTCTTCTCACGACCTGCCCCACTGGGTTGTTGTAAGGAGACTCCTTTCAAAACACATAAAACACTCTGTGTGTGTGTGTGTGTGTGTGTGTGTGTGTGTGTGTGTGTGTGTGTAGGGGGGGCTGCCATATTTAGCTCCTCAGACTAGCACAGTGCTAGGCATGGGGATGGGGAGAGAGAGGAGTCTGGAGGGATGATGGCCAGGGAGTCCCTCGCCAGCGTCCAGCTTTGACCTTCTCATGCACTGCTCTGCAGGAGGCTCTGAGGAATCATGGAGAGTGGCTGCTTATGTACCAGCCAGTTGGCCAGAGCTCACTGGCTGGTCTGCAGCTAGGTTCTGGGCCTGGAGGCCAAAAGACCTGAGTTCAAATCCAGCCTCGGACACTTACTGTGACCTTGGGCAAGTCACTTCACCCTGTTCACCTCAGTGTCCTCATCTGTAAATTGTACCGAAGGTGGAAATGGCAAACCACTCCGGTGTCTCTGCCAAGAGAACCCCCCAGTGGAGTCGTGAAGGTTTGGACGTGACTGAAGACGACTGAACAAAATCAGAGCTCAGTTCTAAGAGCTGCTGACTTTACTGGGGCCATGGAAAGAGTTCTGGCTTTGGAATCAGCAGTCCTGGGTTCAAATCTTGGTCCTGCCGCTGGCTGACTGTGCGACCTTGGCCGAGGTTCTACTATTCTCTGGCCACCTCAGTTTCCCCTTCTCCAAAATGGGGGGATAAGACTTGGTCCCTTCCAAGTGGATGCTGTCTGTTTCTACAAGCAGACAAAAATCACAAGAGCCTGTTTTTTTTTTTATCTTCCCAGAATGGCATTCTCCTACAAACCTATTGAGCCATGTGGCTTCCCTGGTCTCTGGGGCTTTCAGAGGCTGGGGCCTCTGCTGTGCTAGGTGACCTGGGCAGGGATGGCCTCTCCTCCGTGGAAATGCTCAGTCAGAGCCTCAGGGGCAGGGCCTGGAGCTCTCAGGCAAGGGAGCTGGGGGATATGGGATGATTGGCCCAGAGAGCAGGCCAGAGGGCTTGGAGAGGGACCAGGCTCAGCACTGGGCCATCCTGGGGTGCTGCTGAGCAGAAAGAAATTCACTGGAGGCAGCCTTCCAAGGGAGCCCCATGGGAGAGAGCCGAGATGAAGAGGCAAATTGTGGGCTGGGTTAGTGTAGGGAGGAGGGTGGATGGGAGGAGGAGACTGCCCGCGTGTGGATGGAGGGAGCGGTGGCCAAGACATCCTGTGGGTCTGTAAGAGCCAGCTCTCCACCCTGGCGCGAGATCATGCTGAGAGGAGATGGGGGACCACCTGGCCGTGTCTGCCCTTCATCTGTCCCTGCACCGAGAGGCTGTTTCCATGCACTCTTGTGAGTGATGCTATTCTGTGTCTTAATTAAATGCTTTTGTTTGGGGTTTGAGGCTGCATGACCAGGCAGTGGTGGCCTGCTGGATGGAATGGGGGCTCGGGGCTCAATGTGTATTGGTGTGGGTTCTGCACAGCCATAGAACTGGGCCATGAACAGAGCTTGCCTCCCCTAGGGAGGAGCAGCTGTGCCTCATCACAGTGGGCTCTTGAACTCTTTAGGGGGAGCTGCTGAGATGCCCTCACTTTCTCTCCCCCAGGCTGTATCCTAAGTTATCCCAAGCCTACCTGCCTTTCCAAGCCTTTCCCTAAAACATGTGGGAGGCAGAAACCAAGCCCAAGATGCTGAGACTAAACTGTGTGTGTGTGTGTGTGTGTGTGTGTGTGTGTGTGTGTAAAAGCACTCGGCGAGTTCTTGGAATGGATGAATCATTAAATTTTAATGTAGAAAACAAGGGAGGGGCATTCAGCAGTGCTCTAGTTCTTGGCTTTAACTTCTAAGCCCAGTAACCATTACCCAGCTCCTTTTAAAGGCCCATAATGTGAGGCCCTTGCTCCTATAGTGAGGCCATTGTTAATTTAATTGATATTTCTGGCTAATTATTAAGACATTTTATTCTTAATTTGCCTGTAGTTTCTCCTTTCCTTTGAAAAAACTAAGGAATAAAATGGATTCTGAAATAGCTAATGGCTATAGTTTACAAAAATATAAATATATTTATGACATTACGTTTATAGCATGTAATAATATAAAATACTTGTTCCTGACCCACTGTGGCTTTTCTTTCCTTTTTTTTTTTTCTTTCTTTTTCAGTGAGATGATTGGGGTTAAGTGACTTTCCCAGGGTCACACAGCTAGTAAGTGTCAAGTGTCTGAGGCTGGATTTGAACTCGGGTCTTCTTGACTCCAAGGCTAGAGCTCTATCCACTGTGCCACGTAGCTGCCCCTTTTCTTTGCTCTTTTGATTGCATTTTTTAAAAACCTCAAGTAAACACGGGACCATAGGATGATAGGATTTAGAACTGGCAAGGAGCTTTAGAATTGTCTTGTACAACCTCTCCATTTTACAGATGAGGACAGTGAGGCCCAGAGAAAGGATAGTAACTTGTATAAGAACAAAACTTACAGCTGACAGTGCCTGCATTTGACCCCAGTCCTCTGACCACGAATCCAGGGGCCCTTTCCACAGAACGTTTGGCAGAGACCTCAGGGGTCAGCGAATTCAGCACGAATCGCAATCTTCTAAGTGATCATCCACTTGCAAACCTTCAGTGATGCCGGAAACGCCCATTAGTCCACGAGCATTTGTGGTAAAAAGAAGTCCTCAGAGCCCGCACAAGCACTCAAGGTACCTGGTGCATATTGGACACAGGACAGCCTTCCAGGCAGAAGACACAGGAGACTGTAAACAGGTGTACGGCAGCTCACCTCTCCTCTCAAAAAGAGGCCTCAGCTTGGTCTTCTGACGGGGGTGACTTTGGGGCATTCTGCTGAGTCTTCTTTCCCTGACACTGCCACCTCTTGATGTAGACTGCCTTTCCCCTTGGACCCACACAGTCCAAGCGCTGACTTTGTTATCCAGGTAGGATACTGTATAATAGAGGTGCCAGACACGGGGCACACAAGGCGCACTAGTGCCTGAACCAGATTAAATTTAATTGGGAAATATTTGGTGAAATAAAACTACAACCGAGTTGCCAGTGGCCTGTAGGGATCCTTATGCGCAGATTAGTGACCCCCATGCCCCTGCTGTCTAAGGACTGTGTGGACCCTTCTCTTCTTTCTCCCAGAAGCCGCTGCATACGTCGGGAAATGCGCTTCAGTTCAGGAATTCTCCAACTTGGGAACAGAATTTAGGGCTGCGCGGGCATGACTGTTTCTGCAAGAAATCTTTCCGTGTTGCGGTTGCTAATCGGCTCTGGCTCTTTGGAGCTTCTGCCTCAGACAAGGAAACAGCAGAAAAGCGGGGGTGGCCTGATCTTGGGGTCCAGAACTCCCCTCTGCGGCCGCCCGAGCTGTTTGCGATGTTGTCCTGCCGCCCATCGCCAGTAACGATCCCCACCTCTTTCGCTCCCATCCCAACGCCACGTGTCTGCCCTCCAGATGCTCTTCCAGAAAGCTGAAAGGAAGGCCCGCTGGGGGAAGGCAGTGAGGCGTCGCCAGGCACCTTCGCGTGGGGCATGATTGGGTGGCTCAGGCTGGTTTTGTTCGTGGGGGCCTCGTCATGGTTGGCCTCCGTTTCCGAGGGGCACTTGTGTGTGGTCCGAGCCAGGCCCTTGGTGGTCAGTGGCCATAACCGCAAAATGGAGGAGGTGGAAGCAAAGTGGGCGGACGCGCTGCCCATCCTGGAGGAGGGGGCTTGGCTGCCTGTTCACCTGGGGCCGGGGCAGTGGGTGGAAGGCGCAGCCAGTGAGCCGGGGGCCAGGCTGCTTTCTGACAGACCCGAACGCCCGGGCCACGGCTCATAGAGCGGCAGTGCGTGCAGAGACAAGGTGATGAACGCGTCTCTGAGCATGGGGCGTGTGGAGCCACGCCACCCTGGGAAGGCAGCTCCGCCCCCAGCCCTACCCGACCAGCCGGGGAAAGAGGCGATGACTCATGGAGAAGGTGGTTTGAATAACTGCCCCCAGAAAACACGGAGGGAAGCTCTGCAGATGGTGCGTGGCGGGGAATCCGGCGATCGTTGTGAATGGTGACGGGGTGTGAGCCCTGTCCTCAGAGTGTTCCTTCTGAGTGGGGGAAGAGGGCTGAGATTTACCAAAAGAGGAGTGCCGATGGGATGGGAAGGCCCTGAAGGAGCGCCTGGGGTTCTGCGCCTCCTACATGGGTACAGTTCTAGGAGCTGCGCCTGAGCCCAGCGCGCTGCCGGCCCTGAGGAGGACCCAGCGGTGGCATCTGCTTGTGGCAGTCCTGACTACAGGTCGATGCTGTTGGGTTATGTGGAGGATGAAGGACAGCAGTGGCAGGGAGAGGAGACAAGTGCTTGGAAACTGGGGAAAATGCTAAAAAAAAAAAAACCCATGTAAACCTAACAGCATTTGTGGTTAGCAAGGCCAGTCTTGTCTCGGGCTCCCAGCCTTAGAGCCGGGATGGTCCCTGGGGCCCCTCGTCTTACAGCAGAGGAAACTGAGGATCGGGGCGCCTTTGAGGAGGCTATGGACAGCCCCTCTTTCTCGTGGCTCCTGGGCCTTCCATCAGTGGAAGGTGTGTTGGGATCACAGGGCCTGGACGTACAGTCCACATCCCACAGGCCTGCTCTCCACGCAGAGCATCTCTGCCTCTTCGCTTCCCTCCCAGCCTTCCTCCCCAAGCACATTCTTAGGCGGCCTCAGGGTTCAAGCATCACACAGTCGGAGCCGGGTCAGCGAGCGCAGCTTCCAGGCCTGGCACTGGCATTTAGTCCTTGGACAAGCTTTTGGAGGCGTTCCTCTGTGGGCCTCAGTTTCCCCCTCTGTAAAACGTGGAACACGATCTAAGAGGCTGCTCTAGCTCTAGGCTCCTGTGAGCTTGAGGAGCCCTGGACCTGAGCACTGCCTTCCTGGCAGCCTTCCCTTGGCTCAGACGCTGCCTGGCTTTGGGATGCATGTTTAATGTCCTCCACGTGACAGATATTCTTATTTCCCTGGCCTTCATAAGCACGTTTTATTTAGGAGACAAATGCACACAATTTCTAAGACGTTCTCAGAATGTTTGCCTTTCAGCAGGAAGATCTGACGTTGCCTACAGATCATCAGACCTCCTTCTAGAATGTGCTGGAGTGAGCGTGCATTTAGGGGAGCGTGCCCCTGTGTGGCATCCCCTGGGCAGGTACTGGGGTTTGGACAGGAAGGTGATCTATCCTTCCTGCAGCCTAAGAGAGCTCAGTGGGGGGCGTGAGCAAGACCAGAAGGAGTGAAGTAAAATAGGTGCTCGTGTCCTGGGCTTAGGCTAATCTGGATCATGTCCATGGAGTGCTGTCATCCCCTAGGCACACTGTGAAATGACTGAACACACACGCGCGCACGCGCACGCACTACAGGGCTATTGAGAGGTCAGACAGTCGCTATGTGTCAGAACCCTGGTCCTTCTGGCTCCCCAGCCTCTGGGTCAGGCTGCCTCAAAAATGATCAGTATTCAACTTAACAGGCAGTGTTTGGTTTTAATTGTTTATTCTGAATTTAACACCCCCCCCCACAAAGAAAAGAAAACCTATGTGCACATACAAAGTAGACAGAAAAAAAGGTGTGAGATGTGAACTATGACTATTGTCTTCGATTTACTTTAAATTTTTTTTTATGATGCATCCAACAGGTTGTTTTCCAAGCTGCCCTTTTTGTCCTTGCCTCTCAGCTTCTTTCTGTTCCACTGTGTAATTTTTTTTTTTAGGCAATTGGGGTTAAGTGACTTGCCCAGGGTCACACAGCTAGTAAGTGACAAGTTTGGTCTGAGGCTGGATTTGAACTCAGGTCCTCCTGACTTCAGGGCCAGTGCTCTATCCACTGCACCATCTAGCTGCCCACCCTAAAATTTTTAAAAATAGTTTCAGTGACCCTTTTTTGGCTTTTATTTTTGCAACACTAAAAACCATCCATTTCTTATGACTTAATAATACCCATTACATCCATCAATCAACACGCATTTATCAAGTGCCTCCTATGTGCCAAGCACTGTGCTAAACGAAGATGCAAAGAATGGCCAAAGACATAACATGTTTATCCAGTATCCAGTAAAAAAAAAAAAAAGAGCTGCTATTGATGTTGTGCATGTGCAGGTCTTTCCCATTGTTCTGATCTCTTTGGGGAAACATAGGCCTAGTAAAAGTCTCGCTGGGTCACCAGTCCAGTGGCTTTTGGGCATCGTTACAACAATGCGTTCCAAAAGGGCTAGTCTAACTTGCAGCTCCACCAGCTATGTGCCAGTGCACTTGTTTTCCAGCAGCCCCTCCAGCAAATGTTGTTTTTCCTTTTTGTCACCTCTACTAATCTGCTAAGTATGAAATGGAACCTCAGAGTTATTTTAATTTGCATCTCTCTCATTCATGGTGATCGGAGCATCATTTTATACAGCTGCTGTTGATTCCTTGGATTGCTTCCTTTGAGAACTAAGTACCTGTTTATACTGTTTGATGACTGATTCATTGGGAAGTGGCTGTCATTTTTATATAGGGTGTCCTAAAAGCCTTAGCACAGTTTTAGGCTTAAAAATGCACAAAGACTTTTGGGACACTGTGTATTCAGTTATGTTCCTTGTATGCCTTGAGTATCAGAGTTCAGGGTCTGCAGAGAGTTCTCCCAGTTAACAGTTTTACTTTTTTTTGGAGGGGGGTGCTAGGCAGTGGGTTTAAGTGACTTGCCCAAGGTCACACAACTTATAAGAGTTATGTGTCTGAAGCTGGATTTGAACTCAGGTCCTCCTGAATCCAGGACCGGTACTCTGTCCACTGTGCCACCTAGCTGCCCCTTAATGGTTTTACTTTTAATTTAACAGTATTGGTTTTATTGTGCAAAACCTGTTCCTTCTTATGCAGTCAAAATTACCCATTATATCTTCTGTGATCCTCTTCATCCTTTATCTGGTCATGAATTCTTCCCACGTGCACTGCAGCAAAAAGCATTTCTCTTCTGTCCTTCCCCTTTTTCTTCTGAGGTGGCCTCTTCTTTCGAGGCCGTGTCTCCGTTTGAAGCATAGTGTGACATATGGTGGGCAGCCAGGCTGTTTCAGTCTTGTTGGGTAGTGAATCCTAAGAGCTGAAGTCTCTGGTTTTTGCACTGATCTGTTCCGCTGATTAACTTTTCTGGTTTTTAGCCAATAGCAGCTGTTTGATTATTGCTTTTTCATATAGTTTTAAGACCTGCGACTGCTAGATACTCTTTTCTTGCCTTTTCCCCTATTACTTCCCTTGAGAACCTTGATGTTTGGTTTCTGAAGATGAGTTTTCTTGTTTTTACTTAACTCTAAAGTAATCCATTGATTGGCACGGCACTGAAGAAATAAAATAATTTAGGTAGTATTGTCATTTTCATTGTATTGTCACAGCCCGGCCATGTGCAATTAATATCAGTCTACTTACTTAGGCCGATCTTTATTTTTGTAAAGTGTTTTGTAGTCATAGTCATAGATTTCTTGTGCATGTCTTGATAGGTCGATTCCTGAGTATTTTATACATTCTTTGCTTGTTTTGAATGAAGTGTCTTTTTCCATCTCTTTCTGTTGGGTTTTGCTGGGAATACTTCGGCTGGTGATTTGCATGGGTTTGTTTTATATCCTTCTACTTTGCTGAAGTTATTGTTTCAGGTAATATTTTATCAAGCAGCTAGGTGGTACAGTGGATACCGCACTGGGCCTGGAGTGAGGAAGACCTAAGTTCAAATATGACCTCAGCCACTTATTAGCTGTGTGACCCTGAACAAGTCACTTAACCCTGTTTACCTCAGTTTCCTCATGATCTGGAGAAGGAAATGGCAAAGCACTTTAGTATCTCTGCCAAGAAAACCCCAAATGGGGTCATGAAGAGTTGGACGTGACTGAAGTGAATATTTTATTTGACTCCATAGGGTTTAAAATCATGAAATCATCTACAAAATGGAATATTTGCTTTTTCTTTGCATCTGTTTATTCCTGAAATTCATCTCTCTCTCTCTCACTCTCTCTCTCTCTCTCTCTCTCTCCTCTCTCTCTCTCTCTCTCTCTCTCTCTCTCTCTTCCTTCCTTCCTTCCTTCCTTCCTTCCTTCCTTCCTTCCTTCCTTCTCTCTCTCTTTTTTTTTGGCAATTGGGGTTAAGTGACTTGCCCAAGGTCACACAGCTAGTAAGTGTCAAGTGTTTGGTCTGAGGTCAGATTCAAACTCAGGTCCTTCTGACTTCAGGGCCAGTGCTCTAACCACTGTGCCACATAGCTGCCCCCAACATTTATCTTTCTTAATAGCTGACAGTTCTTGTACTAATAATGAATATCCTTGCTTTGCCCAAGTTTTAATGGAAGCCCTCTAGTTTATAGCTCTTAGTTTTAGTTAGATATTACTTCACATTTTTTTTTTTGGCTAGGCATGGGGTTAAGTGACTTGCTCAGGGTCACACAGCCTAGTAAGTGTTATGTGTCTGAGGCCGGATTTGAACTCAGGTCCTCCTGAATCCAGGGCTAGTGTTCTATCCACTGTGCCACCTAGCTGCCCCTAATATTACTTCACGTATTAAAGAAACATTTATGTATGCCTGTGCTGGTTAGTATTTTTTTTAATAGCAGAAATGGGTGTTGCATGTTGTCCAGGTTTTTTCTACATTTATTTACTTGTGCATCTGTTACATTATCCCTCCATTCCTTCCATAAGGTAAAGTATTTTGAAAGAATCATGTGACTCTGATTTAATTATTGATATGATCCATTATGCGCATATTTTTCCGACTTTGCATTCCTGTTGTGGGGCAAGGAAGATGAAAATGAAACAATTCTTTGTGGAGGGAAAGATTGGGGGGTGGGAGAGAGGAGAGGTACACAAGGAAATCAAGTGTATGGAGAGAAAGGCTTTGTTCATGCAAGGGCACCCGATCTGTGTTTGAAGGATGCTAGGGATCCCAGCAGGTTAACAGTCTAGACGGGCTCCAGGCTGGATGCTTGGGGAATGGAGCTTTGAAGAAGATTCTCATCCATTGGAGGAGTATCTGCCAATTTGATTGTATCTGATCAGAGACCCCTTTGAATGCAGTGCTCCTATTGTAGTCTGTCCTGTCTTAGGTCTTTATGAGGACTTGTATATAGGTGTGTGATAAATGCTGGTTGAGTTGAATGCGATTGAATTACCCCCTTTTCCCAGTCATTGAATTTGGACTTAGCATCTCGTAGACTGTGTGGTTTTCTATTCCAGAGGCACACTGGGGATGCTTACATCGGGGAGTGAAGGGAGGGGTTAAAATGGAATGTCACTGAGTGTTTCTCCTTGAGGATACTTCCCCCCTGGGGTGCCGTTGAATCTGTGATGATATAAGATATGGTGTAGTCGTGTGTGTGTGTGTGTGTGTGTGTGTGTGTGTGTGTGTGTGTATTAAATACAACAAATCCTTGTTCCACTTAAGACGCCTTGAGATGCGGGTGAGTGGTGCCTCTGGGCCCCCGCCCCCCCTCCCCATGTCCCCAGGCTACAGGGGGGAGGCTGGTGGGCGCTCTGGGTGCCCTGACATTAGGGAGAGGCTCTGGCCGTGGGGCAGGGTCTTTGGGAGCTTCTCCCCTGGAAAGCTGCCTGCCATGTTACTTGGCCACCCTGTCTCCGTGCTGGAGCTAACCAGAGCTCCAAAGGAGTTTGCATTGTGCTTTGTGTGCGGGTCGGTTCCTCCCCCCAGGGTTCCCCCCCCCCCGGCTCTCCAAGCCGGTGGAGATGCTCCTGGAGGGCTCGGCATCCCCATTCCTGAGGCCGGTCCTCTGCCTACCCGCTGTGTGATCACGCATACCTTGGAGCAAGCTGACAGATGCGCCCCCCACCCCGCCTCCTGATTCACTCAGAGTGAGCAGAAGAAGCGGGAGCGGGAACATGGCTGCAGCTCGAGTGGCTTGAGCCGGCTCTGATCCTTTTAAATGAGCGGACCCGGAGGCTTCCGCAGCTGCACAGAGACTGAGGCTTCTTCCGGGGTCTTCATCAATTCTACCCTGAGCCCTCCGGCCGGGTCGCAGCGACCCTGCGATGCCACCTTGCTGACCTTGCTGGTGGTGGGCTCTTACAGCCTGTGCCTGGCTCCTTTGTTAGCTGCCTGCACGGGGAGAAGAAGTAGGTGGCCGCCTCCGGCTCCTGTTTTCGGTGGGTCTCGTTGTGGCCGGGGCTGGCGGGTTTTCTGAGGGTGCTTGAAGGGTTAAGGCGGTGGGGTCCCGAGGCGAGCAGGGGACACGCTCCAGGCGAGGTGGAGCTGGGCTTTTGGTGGGACGGAGTCCTGTGAAGTTTGAGCTGGGCATCCTGGCATGGGCAGGGCCCCTTGGTCTAGAGGTCAAGGAGATCTCAAGTCCGGGGCCATACATGCCGTGGAATTCAGGGCGAACCCGGGGCTGCCCGGGAAAAGGGGTATCCGCTGGGCTTTAAATCCTGAGGGAGCCGAGAAGATGGGGGGGGATAAGTTCTGTGTGTACTTATGTGGTGGGTGGGGGGAGAGAAAAGGGCTTAGTGCTAGAATACTTCCGTTAGAAATGGTGTGTGTGTGTGTGTGTGTGTGTGTGTGTGTGTGTGTGAGAGACAGAGAGAGAGACAGACAGACACCCCAGGTCACACTACTTCTCCTCGTGCCTGAGATGATGAGCCATGAGATGGGGCCATTTCTGTGCTGATGGAGAATCCTCTCTGTTCCCAAGTGGCTCCAAAGCGTGCTGAGCAGAGGAGGGGCTGGGGGCTTTCTCACAGAGTCAGCTCAGTCCTTTGTTGTGTGGGCCCCTTAGCTGCAGCCTTCATTCAGGACCAGTTCAGGGAGAGCTAGCCAGCAGGCTGGTGTAGAGCAGCAGGCGTCCTGAGCCTGGGGAGCCTGGATGCCCTACGGAGATGCCCAGGAGCCCTGGGGAGCTGGAGAGCAAGTGAGGAGGGGGTGTGGGGGAGGGCCAGGCAGTGGCAGGAGCCTCCTTCCCTCAGCTGTAGCAGGTGCTTGGTGTGCCTGGATTTCAGCGGGGCATTTTCCCTGCTTTGGCGCTGTGTGGAGCTGGGTACCAGTGCCTGGGTGTGTAATGGTCAGATCTAAGGGTAAACCGGTGAGCCTACCTACAAATGGAAGAGATGGAGGGGAGGCTGGCCTTGCAGCAGCCCTGGAAGGGGTGGTGGCGAGGGTGTGTGCACGTGTGTGCACGTGTGTGTGTGTGTGTGTGTGTGTGCGCATGTAAGGGTGTGTGCACGTGTGTGTGACAGTCAGCTTATGTGTATGAGACACTGACAGCTTGTGTGTGCATGTGTGTCTGTGTGGCAGTCAGCTTGTGTGTGTCTGTGTGTGCACGTGCATGTATGTGTGACACAGCTTGTGTGTCTGTGTGTGCATATGTGTGCATGTGTGACACAGTCGGCTTGTATGTGCATGTCTGCATGTGTGTGTGTGACACACAGTCAGTTTGTGTCTATGCGTGTGCGTGTGTGTGTGTGTGTGTGTGTGACAGACAGTCAGCTTTTCTCAGTGTTTCTCAGACCCGCTGGGGATTTTTGGAGAACCAGACATTCGCAGCCCTCTTTTTGGGTTCAGACGGCCCTTTGTTGCACAACAAGGAATCCATCTGCTCACAGATTTCTTGGCTTTTCAATTATTTAATCCAAAAAACCTGTACTGCTAGGTCGTCTGGGGTGATGGTCCCTGCGTAGGAGAAGGATTTGCAAGTATTCAGGGATTGTTAGGGCCACTATTACTAGCCCGAGTGCGGTTTTAAGGTTCACAAACCACTTTATCTAACAGTGTGTCGCTTGATACTCCCAGCCACCCTGTGAGGAAGGGGCCACAGGTACTGTTGCCCTCTTTTTACAGATGGGAAAACTGAGGCTTGGGCTGCCTCAGAGGCTGAAAGTCATGCGGCCAGGAAGCACTGGCATCACCAGTCCCTCTTTGAGCCCCCAAGTGTCTCAGGGAGTGGCCTTGGCCCTCAACGAGCACAGCACCTTGTCCCTGGGAGTCAGTTTCCCCATTTCTTCCTTTTTGTAAGGCACGGCTCAGCATCTGAGGCTGGATTTGAACTCGGACCTTCCGATCTGCAGGCTCCATGCTCTGGCCACTGCCCTACCCAGCTGCCTTTAAGGAAAACAACAGCTCTGAATGTAGGAGGGACCTTGGAGGGCCTGGGGCCAAGCCCCTGGTTTTCTAGCTGAAGAAGCTAAGGGAGGTGAAGAGGTGCCTGGGTAGTGCGGGTGTTAAGGTGGGATTTGACCCCGGGGCTTTGGACTGAAGACCCAGGGCCGTTCTCTCCTCTTCCCTCTTCTCCTGTGATCGTGCCTCGCGTCCATCCCTGGCCCCGTGGAGGGCCCTCATGCCATCTGCCATGCTCACCTGCCTGTCCTTGCTTCTGAGTTCCAGCCTTCTGTCCGCCAGCCTGGTTTGTCTCGTCTCCGCTTCCTTTGCTTTCCTTTGCCTCAATGCTACCCACAGCTGGGGCCGCCCCCTCCCATAAAGGGCTCAGGTCCTTAGTACAACTGGGGGAAGCTGACCCCCCCCCAAAGGGGGAATCGGGCCTCTGTCCCCCTTGGGCTCACTGGCCCAGCGTTCCTGGGGAATGTTTTTGTCAAACTGAGGGATGGCTTGTGGCAGGGCTGAAGGACGTCCCTTCTGGGTAGGTGCTCAGTGCTGGAGGCAGAAGACTGACTTCCTCCCTCACAAAAGCTGTGCTTCTTACCAAACACTCCGAAGTGCTCCTGGGCAGACACTTAAACCAAACCAGACCACTGGGTGGGCTTGCTGGATAGGTAGGCACTGTCGTGGGGGGGAGCACTCCCGGGGGGGGAGGGCAAGGGAGCATTCTCCCAGGGGGGTGGGAGCACTCCCACTCATCTGGGTGGTCACTAGTCCAGAGCTCCTAGAAAGTCTGCTTGGGCACTGACCCTTCAGCTCCGCATGCCTCCCAGCGGTTTCCCCCAAGGGCAGCCTGGGGCTCGAGGTCCAGGCTCAGGCTTACCTGGGCAAGCCTGTGTTTTTGCTGACTGTTCCTGTGTAGCTGCTGGGGCTCAGGGAGAGAGGGCTGGGAGAAATTCCTTCCCCTCCCCACCCCCTTGCCAGAAGTCAGAGGGAGAGCCAGCCCAATTGGGTCCCAGAGCAGAGGCCGCCTTGAAAGAACACGTGAGGGCCCTCTCTTTGTGTTTTTGGCCACCCAGGCCCCCATTATGGGGGTGTTCGAGCATCACCCAAGAGCCTGCGGCCGTATGTGGCCCAGGGCAGGGGGCCAGAGCACACGTCCCTGCCCACAGAAGGCAGGACCCGTGCCCAGCCCGATGGGGCGGGCTCCAGCCCAGCTCCCTTCCCCCACACAGGTCTCCCAGCGTTCTGGGAATTCCTCGATGGTCATTTCTTACCAAACAGTGATATTCCATTGTGCTCTCGCGTCCATTTCCCACTCAACGGGGGTCCCGGTTGTTTGCATTTTTTGTTAGCCCAAGCCTACTGATAGGAATGCTTGTATGTGGGGGACCTTTCTGTCTCTGATCTCCTTGGGGTACACGGCTAGTAGTGGGACACAGTTGTTTTAAAAGACGGCTCTGGCACCTAGGAGGAAGACAGCCCTGTGCTGGACAATGAGAGATAGTCAGACGAGGCCCAGTCCCACCCATGGGAGCTGCCTTCTTGTTGGGGGTGGGGAGAAGATGGGAACAGACGGCCACACGTCCAGTGGAAGGGACCCTGCACAAGACAGCTGCCAGCAGTGGGCTCTGAATTCAGAGGACACGGAGATTAGACTTTTAGCTCAGCAAGCATTCGGGGTAGATTGGAGTTGGCCTTGAAGGATGACCAGGATTTCAGCAGGCGTAGGTGATGGTTCGAGGGGAATCTAGGCCTTGGGGATAGATCGATCAAAGGCATGTTCCATTCCCCGTGTCGGCTGGGAGCTGGCCCCCAATACAATAAACAAGGTTCACTGACCGTGGAAGCTTCTCTCTAAGTAATAACCTCCATGGGCTGTGTTCTTGTCTGGGATTTCCCTTGGACCCGGTCCATTCACCAAGACCTACTTGGTACGGCACTGCATTTACTGGCTGAAGCAATCATTGAGTGCCTACTGTGTGCCAGAGATGGGCACTGAATTTACTTCCTGTCTTTCAAAAAGCTTGCCCTGCCTCCCAATCCTCTACAAGCATCCAGGGCAGTAGTGGGATGTCAGCTATGGGACCAGTTTTATTTAAGCTGGCATAAAACCCAGAGCAGGTCTAGGCCTGAGCCCTTTCAGTAAAGGGCTCACCAGACAACCCTCCCTTCTAGTGGTCCTGCCTTCGTTCTAGACTACGTACTTTGTGTAGCAGGCAACGGACAGATAAATAGATGGACGCGAGGCACTGCTCAGACCATGTGTTTTGGGACCAGGGGGCTTCTCTTGTCGGGCTCTGCAGATGGTATTGCTTGTGGCCGCTAGGTGGTGCTGTGGGTAGGGTGTAGGACTTGGAATCAAGACGTCACCAGCTGCCTACCTCAGTTTCCTCATCTGTACAAGGAGGAGGCTGGACTCCTTGACCGGTCAGGTCCCCTCCAGCTTTACGTCTTTGATCCTGTGAATGCCGATGAGTAAATCCCAGGTAGTCTGAGGAGGAAAGGTGCCCCAGCTGCCAGGGTTAGGAGAGCGGGAAGGGACCAGACCAAGAAGTCTCTCTGATTTCACAGATGAGGAAACTGAGGCCCACAGAAAGGGGTGATATCCTCCTGGAGGTCACATAGATGGAGTCACGATGTGGCAGGGGCTAGATTTGAACCCAGCACAGGGCCTTCCTGAGCATCTCTGCTGGGCAGGGGTAGACAGAGGTGATTGCTGGTTTGCTCTGGACTTGGAGTCGGCCCAGGTTCAAATCTGGCTTCAGACCCTGGCTGTGTGACAGCCCTTAGTCTTTGCCTGCCTCAATGAACCCCTATAAAGTGGGGGTAATACCAACCCCTGCCTCTCTGGCTGTAGTGAGGCTCTCTTGTAAAGGGTGAGGCCTGTGAAGGGCTTTCTGGCCCTGAAAGGGCTGTGGCTCTGTCTGCTCTTCTTATTTGTCATTACTGAGGTGTCTGCTCAGTCCCCCAGCTGGGGGAGGCTCGGTGTCCAGGCCTTGGGGTGGGCGTGAGGCTGGGGGGCACGGGTGCTGTCCTGCAGAAGCCCCCCTTCTGCCTTGGCCTGGAGGAGCTGAGCTGGGTACAGGGCTGGGCTCCCTGCTGGTGTGCCCCATTAGGAGGCTGGGAGGCCATGGAGCGGGTCTCCCCCGAGCCCTTCATCCCACACAGGAGGGGCAGGCCCCCAGGGTAACCCCAGCACCAGGAGCCGGGCCTTCCGACTCCCCTCAGCGCTCTTGACGCCAGGTACGGGATTCCTCCGGCTGCAGAGCTTGGCCTACTTTCTGCTGGCTTCTCTGCGCAGGCGGATGCCCTTGGGCGGCCGTGGCTTCCAGGGATGGAGTCCTTTTGTTGAGTGTCTGGTGGGAGGTGACAGGGAAAATGCCTCTGTCTGCACCACAGGAAGGTTCTTGTTCTGTCCACCGCCGCCCCGATAAATGCCAGTATTTCTCTTCTTTCTTCTTCCTTTTACATTACTTTGATTTTTTTATCCCTCTCCCCATACTTAGAACAAGGAGATAAAAGGTTTGATTGAAACCTACAGCAGGGAGCCCTTGTGACTGTTACAATGTTGTTCATTCCACTGGTCATGTACTGATGGTTAACCAGAAAGCTGGGACCCCCACTGCCCACCGGCCCCTCCCTGAGCCACGTCCTCTTCATTACACTGCACTGCTGGGGGAGCTGGAAGGACCCTGGAAAGCTGTGCGGCCACGGTGTAACTTTACACACATATGGATGTTCATGTATGTGTGTACATAGGTACAGACATACATGTGTACAATTGTGTTTGTGTCCACGTGTGCACGTGGGTGCCTGCTTCCTTTACTCCACATCACGTGGCATCTCCCCTCGTTTTCACGTTGAGGAGACTAGAGCCATGAAGGCATGGAGGACAGAGCCGAGCTGAGGCCGGGAGATGGCCACCATCTCCCCATGGCCCATGCTGGCTGTTGCCCTTGGGCAGGTACTTTAAGCGCTGGGGGCCACGGCTAAGGTCTGCCCCCATCCTCCTCCCTCTGAGAACAAGTGAGGGAAGGAAGGGGGACAGAGAGGCTGAAGGTCCTCTTTTTTTGACTTCTCTTCCTCTTGAGAAGTCTCCCGTCTTTCTCTGCTCCTGCCCCCACAACAACCTCCTCTGAAGCAGAGTTTTCCCTGAAGGTAGAGGGTCCGCAGTGGGGGCTGGAGGGTGGCATGAAGCAGCCCCCCTCATGCCTGAAGCCCCTTGGGGTTCTTGCTCTCCGGTCATCCATCAGCAGGGCATCTCATAGTGTGGGGGTCCTAGGGCACTCAGCCAGTGTGAGGAAAAGCCAGGCCCTAGGTCTTTGGGGAAGGGCCAAGGGAAAGGCCTCATCGCCTCCTAGGCCTCAGAGCTGGAGGGGAATGCCATCCTCATTTTACAGGCAGGGAAACTGAGTCCAAGAGTGCCATTTAGTCAAGGTTACACAGGTAGCAAGCAGCAGCAGCAAGGATTTGAATGGTGGTCTTCTCCCAGCCAAGCCCTATAGGACTCCCGGCAGCCCCGAGGCTAGAGTCTCAACTGGCTACCCCACAGGTCGGGGGTGATGGGTGTGAGGGGAGAAGAAGGAGGAGCAGCTTTTGTCTCTTCCACTGGGAGTTGGAAGGAAGTCGTCGGCGTAGGTCAGGGTGAATGTGGTGGGACTGCAAGGGTCCGGTGAGGATCGGCGCTCTGCAGGAAGATGCTTGGCCTCCCTGAGGCTGTGGGCCCTGATGGGCCTGGCTCCCACAGGTACCCCTGGCTCCCTGTGCTGACCATCCTGACTCACCCCTCCCCCAGTCAGGGCCCCTAGGCTCCCAGGCTGCTGAGCTGGCGGCTCCAGGGCAGCCTTCAGAGCAAGTAAGGCCAAGTGCTGGCCATGAAGGACTCTCTATGAATCCAGCGTGTCTGCCCCCTGTTTCTTAAGTGCTTTGGGGTCTGCAAAACGCCTCTGTGAGGTAGATACTGCCAGTAGGAGGGAGGCAGCCTGTGGTGCAGTGAAAAGAGCGTCGGCATCAGGAAGATCTGAGTTCAAATTCAGCCTCAGACTAACTGGATGATCCTAGGCAAGTCATTTAACTGTCAGCCTCAGTTTCCTCAACTGTAAAATGGGGATAATAGCATCTGCCTCCCAGGGTTGTTGTGAAGGTCAAATGAAATAGCATACTTTAAGTGCTTTGCAAATCTTACTGCATGTAGTTAATAATAAAAATAGCTTTTACATATATCATCTCATTTGAATTGTTATTGTACGCATTTTAAAAGTCTTAGTCTGAGAAGAGTGTCCACAGGCTTCGCTGGCCCAAGGGGTCCAGGACACCCATGCACACACACACACACACATGTGCACGGCGCATGTCAGACGATCCCTGAGGGCCCTCACAATGCTCTGTCTGTGCCCTGACGAGCCCATTTTCAGCACGGTGGTGACGCTGTTTGGACACAAGGCCTCTGGCTGTCTTTTCGGATTCCTGGTGTCCCAGACGTGTCTCCAAGCCTCTCTTCTTCTTGGCTGACCGGCGAACGTGGCTTGGAAGGGATGTCTGACCTTGCCAGCTCTCAGGGCACACACAGGGAGTGTCTTGTCTGTGCTGGAGGTGAAGGACGGCAGCAGGTGCTCCGGGGTTCCCCCGCTGGGGCTGGGCTGGGCGGGCAGGTAGCTGATGAGGGGACATTTGCAGCCGTTGAGTGGGCGGTCAGCCCTCTTCCTCAGCCCCGCTGTCCCCTTGGCTGAGGGGGAGCCGGTGCCGCCCCTGCCCAGCTGCCCCCCTCCTCTGTCCTGGTCATGCTCTCCCCCCAGCCTCAGGCTCGCCCCGCCAGCTGTCCGTGGAAAGCCCCCGTCCTGCTTGTGCTTGGCTGCTACATGTCATACAAAGTCTGCAGGGACGTGGCTAACCTGTTTTTCTTGGTTTTTCCAGGTGCGTCAAGGAAAAGCGTGTCCCCCAGCCTGGTTGCGGTGCTTAGCACAGGTGAGTGGCCACTTTTGTATTTGGAATTACAGGGATTGTTTGGGAGGAGAGTGCCTACCAGTGCTTCCTGCAGTCCATCCCAGGGTGAAATGGATCCAGATTTGCTGTGGTCTTTGCCCGCCCACAGGGCTTTCCAAGGCCTCCCGGGCTTGCTGTTCTGGCCTGTCATTGGCCTCACCTTCCCATCAGCCCTAGGGATGGGGCCCAGGGCTCAGGAGGCCACTCCCCATGGCCCCTGTCTGCCTCTGGGACAAAACAGGGCTCTTCTTCCTGGTATTTAAGCATTTGAAGCCCTTCACAATCCATCTCTTTCTGCAGACGGATTGTCTGTTTCCCAGCTCCAGTTGCCATGTTTGGCTCAGACTGGTCGGCTTGCTCTTTGTTTCACATGTGATGCTTTCCATCTCCCATCTCTGGTGCTTTGCCCAGGCTGTGCCTCATGCCAGGCAGGCTCTCCCTCCTAACCTCTTAGACTCCCATTTCCTTCAAAGCATAATCCAGGTGCCGCCTTCTATATTGTTATATTGCCTCCCCATTCTAAAGTCTCGTTGTGTTTACTCACCCACATGAGCATCCCTGCTTCTCCCCAGCAGGACTCCAGCTCCCTGGGCACAGGCTGTGGGGCTTGAGGTGCTGGCGGTTTACTCTGTGGTGCTGAGTTGAAGTGGGGGGAGGGGCTCCCTTCTGCCAGCCGGTCTCAGCTGCTCTTAGCCTGTCAGAAGGCAGAGTAATGAGATTCCGTCTGATCGTCCTGGGTTACTCATGTGGCCTGGCCTGAAAGGCCTCTGCCCGTGAGCTAGATGACTGACTAGCGGGGCTCGGGAGAGAGGACCTTCTGCTAAGGTTTAGCATCTTTGTACGACTGAAAGAGAAGGGAGTGCCTATGATGAGCCATGCACTGGGCCAAATTCTAGGGAGAGAAATACAAGGAAGTGTGCTTACGCTCTAATGGGAGAGTAGAACACAATGACAGAGGTGGGGCTGGGGGCTGCGGTGGAGGGTCAGTGAATGGTAGCAGGGACCGGACGTGGTTGGAAGTGCCAGGTCTGGTTCTGGCCAAGATAAGGAGAAAGCTGGCCCGGGGAGAGCCCAGGAGAAAGGGGACGAGGAGCCCCAGGCAGGTAGCAAGGTTTGCAGATGGTCGGGGAGTGTGGAATTGAATAAGATTATGTAATGGGGAGCAGTGGGGCAAGGTGGGGGGAGGAGATACGCCCTGGAAACTGTGGCTGGGGAGTTGATTGTTGTGTGTGATGGCTGGGTACGCATGCGCCCACTACTAAGAGGGAGCCCCTCCTCAGTGCCCAGAGATGTAGGACAGGGCATCTTTGTGACTCCGACAGTCGCCTTTCCTTGAAGCGCAAAGAAACTACGATTCTTAGGATCTCGTTTAAAAACATTTAAATGAAAACTTCAGAAATAAAATAACACTTACAAAAGTTTGATTGATTCCCTTTTAAATATCAGTCATTTTCAGAAATTCCTTCTCCCTCTCCCTTCCTCCCCGGCTGCCTCCCCAAAATGAGCCTTCTCCTCGCAACAAAGAAAACCAGCTAAGAAAAGCAGCCAGCCCCGCAGTCCCCTCAGACAGGGATGCAGCATCCTCCCCATAGCGCTTCTCCCTCTTTGTCTTCTCAAGGAAACCATGGGAGGCTTTATAAGTGTTTCTGTGAAGGGAGAAGTTCCCTCTTGCTTCAGTAGGCAAAGACCACAGTGACAGCTGTAAAATCACTCTTCCGGCCCCTATGGGAACTTCCAGGTGGGAACCCCAGGGGGCATTTGCTGCTTCTCTCCCAGGATTCTGGAGTAACTCTGATGGGTTGGGAGTGGTTTCCTCACACTGTTGCTCACGAGCCCCCACCAGTGGGCTCCCCACTGGTTGCTAACCAGACATAAGTAGCTTTTAGGAAGGGATATTTACCGAGATGGCGTAGGAAGAGAAATACACACCATTGTGGGTAGGGAGGTGGAAAAATGCTCTCCCCTGGTCCCTGGGGACAGTGGGCTCCAGCTTAGAGAGTGCAGCCCCTGGCTTCTAGAAACCCTTTTCTTCCCCTTGTGCAGTTCTCATGGAGCTCCCTTGGGGTGGGTGTTTGTAGTTGTCTGTGGGCTGAGACCCTCATCCAGTCCTGAAACCCCCTTCCCTTGGTGTGCCTGCTTTGTCTGTGGTATATCTCTTAGCTGCTAGAAGAGGCATGCCATCGGCCGCTGCTGCTCTGGGACCACTGGTGCTAGTCAAAGGTCCAGCTGTTTTCCTCTGCCCACAGTATTGTTGTTTTCTGGTCAGGTGGCAGGGGAACGTGGCACCCTTCTGGCCTCACTGCCTCCATCCCCCTGCCCTTTCCAGGGGCAAGAGGCCTGTCTTCTCAAGGCAAGCCTAATTCCCTTCTGCTAGAATCTAGGCCTAGGGATGTGGCAATTCTTTCAGCCAGTCTTGATCAGTTTCATCATCCAATTTCATCGGGCAGCTCGAAGACGTTGCTCCTCCCTGATTGATTAAGGCCTGTTCACTCTTAGCTCATGCCTGTGACTGATTCATAGGGAGGCCTGGGCCTTGCTCACACTCGTTTATGCCTTTCATTGGTCATTCTGTAACTCAGTCACAAGGGGTCCTCATCTAATGAAGGAATCGGGGCTTGGGGCATCTGGAAAGTGGGGCTCTGGCTTAATGAGGGGATGGATGGATGGATGCTCTCAGGCCGTGTTCCCTTGATCCCCTTTCTTCTTGCAATGGGCCCTCCTCCCTACTGCCCAGAGAACACTAATGGCCTCCCTTTGGATTGTCCCCTTTGGAGCTGAATTTCCCAAAGCTGTCCTTTAGCTAAGCAGAATCCATCCCTGTGTGGTGAAGACAGACAGCCTGGGGTGCGGCAGGGGTGGGTATTTTGGGTGTCTGACATCCGAGCCTGGGACCGGCACCGGCTAAGAAAAGCCGGCGTCCCTGCAGGCTGGCACCGTCTGGGAGGCCTGCCTCCCAGAGATGCTGTTTGGGAGACGGGTGGTGTCAGAAGCCAGGTGCGGCCCCTCGGAGCCCCAGAAAGGCGGGAACGGGCTGGCCGGCTGGATGTCTCCTCCAGCAGGCTGGTGAGGGGAAGGACGCAAGGTGCCAGAGAGCACTCAGCCTTGCAGGGATTGCTGCTGCCAGGGGATCAGCCTCTGACGCTGCCTGTGGCCCGAGTCTGCTTCAGTGAGTGAGCTGGGTGAGGGCCAAAGACCTACTGCCCATAGGTAGGAGCTTTTGGTCCCAACTGGCTGGTTCAGTCTTGTTCTTACTACATTCTGTTTACATCCTACTGGGTCATTCTAGATCAGCTTTTACTTCACAGAACCTAGCCTCCCTCTGGGCCTCACTTTCCTCCTTTGGGCCTAGGCTAGGGTCCTCGGGTGGGAGCTTATGATGTGGAAGGAACCTCCCGGAGGTCAGTTAGTCCAGTTCTGCAGATGAGGAAAACAATACTCAGGGAAGCTATGGGATTTCCTCTGTGAACACAGGTATTACCTAAGTACAGTAGGCTTTGAACTTGGGTCTTCTGACTCCTGAGCTAGCCCTCTGTCCCTGGCACCTCACTGCCTCCTCTTCAAGGTTTCTCCCGAGTCTATAAGATTCAGGAGACATCTCTTCTCTGGGGGCTGTTGTAGGTATTTTTGAAAGTAATGTATTCAGAGAGTTTGGTCCCCACAGACCAAATTAACTTGGATTAGTATTTAAGCATGATGGCTCAACTAAGGAGTTGTTTCTGGAATGCTTCCGAGTTTGCTTTTCAGCGCCCTGCATTCAGCCCCTTTCCCCCTCCTCCCACCTTCTCTTCCCCCTCTTCCTCCTCCCCTTTTCTTCCTCTCTCTCTTCCCCCTCCTCACCCTCCCTCTTCCTCCCCCTGCCCTGCCTCCTCCCCTCTTCTTCCTCTTTCTCTTCCCCCTTCCTTTCCCCATTCTGAGTGTCCTCCACATCACTAGTTTCAGCCCAAGCTGCCGTTGGCCCAAAGAGCAGGCCCAGTCTGCTGCAGGGGGGAGGTACAGAGCGGGAGGTGGGGGGGGCAGGGCCCTGCTGAAATGGGGGCTTTGTGTGAGTGGGGGTAGGGTTGTTTGGTAGCATGGGTGTGGTACCAGATTATAATGGAGCTTCTACCTCTCCACATGGCTTGGCCTCCCTCTGGATTGTCTCAGGGTGATACCTCTGTCCTTCTGACATTCATGTGTATCTGTATTAACAAAGGACAGAGCTGGACGGATGGGATTTCACCTTCTGCAGCCACAAAGGACTCTCAGTGGCTCTTGGCCCCGGGCCTCCCCTTCAGACTTTGGCCTTGGCAGTGATGGGCGGGTGAGAAGAGGCCCCGTAGTTCTCAGCGGCACGAGCCCTTCATCCAGGGACCAGCAGGTTAATGGCCTTGCTGAGGAAGGAGGAACTGAGTGGGTCAATATTGGCATTCTTGCCCTAAAGGAGAACGGAGGTGCCGGCTACCTAGAGAGGCATCAGAGGGGGAGGCAGAGCCGTTTCGGAGCATGCGCAGCGGGGCCGGAGGGAAGGCCTTCACATACCCTACATGACTGTATAAACCTCGGGGTGGGGCTGGCACACCCATGATACGCTTCACAGTTTACTCTCCGTCACTCAAGACGGCCAGAGTGGTCTCACCAGGCCCTTGGTGCCTGTCCTGACCACCAGGGAGGTCCCTGGAGCTTGCATGTGACCGCCTGGTGCAGAGGCCCCTGGGGCCGAGAGCATCCCCAAAGGGCTTCAGAGCCCTGCCAGCATCAGGGCAGGGGCATTTCCCACCACGTAAGAAGCTCAAGAGGAGAGGGTGGACGGGAGAGGGGGAAGAGAGAAGGAGGCGGAGGAGGAGGCATGAGGAAGAAGGCCGGAGGGGGGATTTTTAGAGGATGAGCTGAAGAAGACTGAAGGGGGACACGAGGCAATGCTGGAGCCGGCTCAGCCAGGTGTGAGGGAGAGAGGTGGTTGTTAAATGTTCAGGGTGAGCATTCACACCTCAGACACTGCCAAACACGGAAGATAAGGGCTTGATTAATGGTTTTACTTGTTGTCCAGGCTTAAGGAAATGATGGAGAGTAAACTGAGAAATGTGTCATGTATACGCCAGCCCCATCCCAAGGTTTATATAGCAACATAGGGTATTTGATATGAAGGATGGGGAAACTGAGCCTCAGAAGGGAGAGATTTGCCCAAGTCACATGGCTAGTGAGCGTCGGAACAGGGTGGAAATCCAAGCCTCCTGACGCCAGTCCCAATATTCAGTATGCCTTACCAGGCTGTGTGTGTGTGTCTGTGTGTGTGTGTGTGTGTGTGTGTCTGTGTGTGTGTGTGTCTGTGTGTGTGTGTCTCTGTGTATATGTGTGTCTGTGTGTGTGTGTATGTGTCTCTGTATGTGTGTGTGTGTATGTGTGTCTCTGTGTGTCTGTGTCTCTGTCTCTGCGTGTCTGTGTGTGTGTGTGTGTGTGTGTGTGTGTGTGTCTGTGTCTCTGTGTGCATGTCTGTGATGCATGCTCCTTTAAACTAAAGTCCCCTAGCTGACTCCAAATCCTCCATCCTTCCGGATGGCTCTGCTGGAGAAGGCTGGTATTCACCTTCTTCATCAGAGTCACGCAGGTGGAAGAGGACATTCATTCTGGATTTGCAGTGGGGCGTCTCTGGCTTGCCTTTTGGTATGGTCGAGTGGGCAGGCTCAGCTCTGTTTGGAAGGATCAGGGCGTTTTCTGGAGATTTGGCTAACTCTAATCTGGTGCCAGAACCCGAGTAACTCGTTTAAGACCTTCGCCCTTGCAATGCTCAGGCACTTCTGGCTTTGTAAGATTTCGGGAGCTGGTACCTGTACAGGAAAGTAATTCCCTTGTGAATTGGCCAGCAAGTCCAAAGCCTCACTGATGAATCACAAGTCAGTTTAGTTGATTCTTCAACCTGTTTTTCACTGGTCAGTAAAATAAAGCTGTCCTCTGCTCCAGCCCGGCCAAGGGACACTGAATTTGGCATGTAATGGCAGCCCTGTACCTTGGACGAGTCCCCTGCCTGTCCTGGGCCTCAGTTTCCCTCTCTGTCAGACCAGGGGGTGGCCTTGTTGGCCTCTGCAGTCCCTCCCTGCTCTGCCTGGGGTCCTGACTGAGGTCACGGATGACCCAGATTTGAGGCCGCGTGGGCTCATTTTCCTTGCCCTCATTTTCTGACGCTGCTTTCCCCGTGCTTGGCTGCTTCCACCAGGTGGCAGATGGCGTTTGGGAAAGCCCAGGGATCTCCTGAAAAATGCTTTGCCTTTTTTCTGCCTCTCCTGCACATGGGGAATGTTGGAGCAGGCGGCTGCTCCCTCCAGAGGAGCCCCTTCTCTCCAGCATTGATGGTCTGTGCCCGCTGCTGCTGCCTGGCCGTCAGTGAGCAGTCTGCATGTGGCCACAAAGACCCCTTTCATTAAGGCTTGCATAGATTTGGGAGTGCGTGCAGTGAGGGTGACTTCTGTGACTTCTGTGAGGGGGTGTCCGAGGCCCTGGGACCAAAGCCTAGCACCTCTCCTTGGTGACCCTGGCTCAGCCCGTGCCTGACTGCGCTTCTTCTGCCATCTGGAAAGTGGGCGGCTCGGCCTCTGTGGTTCCGGGCACCTCCTTTGGCTCTAGCACCCTGCTTCTGACCACTCTCTGCTGTTGGCCGTGTTTGCCCACCAGGACTGCTGCCCACTCTGATAGGTTGGATCAGAACACGCAGGCCATGAGTCATGTGGGGGCTGGTCAGGCCCAGCCTAGAGATGGGAGGAGGGGGCCGATGAGGAGGACATTTTGAGAGAACTTGGTGCACCCTGGGCAGGAAGTGAAGGCCATCTCAGTCCTCGCTCCCTGCCCTTCCCTTCATTCTTCCTCATTTTAGCCTGAGTGGTCCTGGATGACGGGGACTTGACATTCCTTATGGGCAGAGACCCTTGCGTAACCTCAGGGCCTGGGATGTCGTGGGGCTTTCACCAATATTTGATAGATTTTGCTGGCAAACCATGTTTGGAAGGTTATTTATTCTCATGGACAGATGCTGTGTGTCTTGGGTGATTTTAAGCTTGGCCAGACCTTGAGGGAGCACAGACCATTCCTCAGGCCGCCACATCCTTTCTTTCCCTCTGTCCTCCCAGAAAGCCCATTTCTTGCCCCTCCCCAGCTCCTGAGATGCTGGGACGGAGGAAGCTTCCCCCAGCTGTTTGTGGAATGTGTCAATGTGTGGCTCTTGTAACTGTCTTCCTACTGTGTGGCTGTCATCACCCATGGTCCAGTGGTCGTTCCTAGGGACTGGCAAATGGGGTCCAATTGATCAATTATCTAGCAGAGGAGGGGGATGGTCCTTTCATGTGTCTAGGATGGAAGTATCTGGCTCCTGGAGGGCAAAAGTGCTTTTCTCTTGGGCTGCTCCGAAGCCTGGTGACAGGATCCGGCCTGTTATTGGCTGGTATTTATACACACAGCTGGCGTGACCACCCCCTTCTTCCTCCTCCTCCCCAAGAGCGTCCCTAATGAGCCCCACGACGGAGCAGGCTTCACAGTGTGATGTAATCCAGCGGTCGGGGGCCAAACAGCCCAGAGGAGCTCGGAGGGGGAGAGCGAGTGTCACGCTTGGGCAACATCTGGGGGAGGAAGCAGCTGTGGGAAGCATCGCCCGGTGCCGTCCCGGGGGCCTCGCCCGCTTGGCCTTCTCCAGAGCCGGCTCACACAGGTGGCAGGGGAGGGTCCCCGGGAGCCGCCGCTGGCCCACATCTTCCAGAAGACATGCTCCTCTTGCCCAGGTTCTCCTTGTCCAACATGCATGTGCGTCTGACGGCCAAGGGCTTGCTGCGGAATCTGCGGCTCCCGTCGGGGTTCAGGAAGAGTGCCTTGATTTTCCATGAAGGTTGGTGCCTCTGCGCCTGCCAGCTTTGGTTCGTGGGGTGGCTCACTGGGAAGGCTCTGAGCTGGGGACAGATCGGGGAGGGGGACAGTGTCTGTTCAGAGGACCAAGGGGACTGAGGCTTCACTGATTCATGGCCTCAGAGGGCTGCTCGAGGCTCTCCTTGGCCAGGCAGGGGGGCCTGGGATGCTGCCTCTGCCTCCGTGGCTGGGCCTCCTGCCTGCTCGCCCATCCTAGCCCCGTGCCCCTCCTCCTCTACCGTGCCTCCCCTCAGGCCTGCAGACCAGGATCGGTAGTCTTGTTTTCCTTGGCCCCAGACCGAGGAGGGTTGGAGGATTCCTCCCTGCCCTCAGATGAGCGTGAGATGCCTCTTCTCCCCTGGGCACGGCGGCCCTGGCCGAGGGAGGCAGTCTCTCAAGGCTGCAGGCTCTGGCATGGCCAAATTCTGCCGCTTTCCATCTGTGTTGCATTTAAGCCTGTGCTGGAGGAGGCATCCGAAGTAATGCGTTTTGCAGGCTGCAGATTGCAAACAGAGCTCCTTGCTTAAGAGCCAGGGACCCCATGCCCATACTGGAGAGGGCTGGAATATCTGGGAAATCAGAGGCGTCTCTCACTGGGGTGGTTTGGGCGAGCGCTGTGATGGTCACAGGACTGACTGGAGCCTGCCCCCCAGCCGTGCACACACGCCAGAATCCTTCCTCTCCTCCTGTGTACGGATGCTCCCTGGGGCCGACTTTGTTTTTCTCTGGCTGAGCTCCAACCTCAGGGACGTTTCCGGCTTATACTGTTATACTTCTGGAGCAGGCTTTTTCTCTGGGCCTGCTTCTCCCAACTCCCCCTGAGCACTCCAGCCTTGGGTCTTGTTTTGTCTGAGCCTGGGCACCAACATGCAGCCAGCTGACCGCCCTCGTCTCTCCCTGTAGCCAGGGGTGGCTGGCAGGCAGACTTGCCTCTCCTGGCTTAAAATGCAAGACTGGCTCCCCTTGAGTACCCACGTCCAAGCTCGATGACCTTTTACATCAGGGGGTCACAGAGACTGACCTTGACCCCCAGTGGTAACAGCCTCCTTTCATCAGGCTTCTGGCAGTACCGGCGCCCTCCCTCCTCGGTCCCTGGCAATGCCCCTGATTTCTTGAGTGTACATAAAGACGTTTGGATGGGGCATGCTCACCTGCCTGCAGCTGTGAAGATCAGTTTTTCCGGACTTTGCCGTCCTGCAGCCGAAGGAGCTGGGTCCAGGATAGCTCAGAGGAGACAGTAAGAGACTGATTACGAGATGAAAGCCCTTCTCTGGGATTCCTCCTCAGTGTCCCTTAGATTATCTGCTGGCCTGGAAGCTTCTGCCTTGGGCTGGTCTGGGCCCAAACCCTGTTCAGAGGCGGGGCAGCTGGGCGCCAACACACGGAGCACTGTAGCGGGAGTCACCGGGCCTGGGTTCAAATGATGGCAGTGCTAGGAGGAGACTCCCTCTGTGGTGGCAGAGAGGACTTTCTCTGACTGTGAAGAAGTTCCCTTTTCCAGAGGCGAGGAAGAAGCCTTCTCTGAGACCCCCAGCACTATGGCCTGGCCCCGCTGAGGCTTCCTGGGAGCTTCCTTAGGGCTGGCCGTTTCCTGTACCCCGCCCCCCATGTTCTTCAAGTGTAGCTGAATGAGTAGGGAAGAAGGGTCCCTGGGCCCCTGGCCAGCTGGAGAGGCAGCGGGGCATCTCTCTGCTGCCTGGGCTCAGGCGGCTCCTGCTTCGTTTGGAAATGGAGGGATCCGGGTTGGTGGAGAAAGCCTTAGGCAGATTTCCTGTCTGCAGGCTCCTTCTGACCCTGAAGTGGCCTGACCCCGGGTCAGTCTACCTGCCCACCAGCCTTCTGTCTAGGAGGCTCTGGGATGGATCTGGCTGAGCCGGGAGGGACCTGGGAGGACAGCCGTCCTCCTTCTGGGGGGAGGGGACTCGCCCAAGGCCCTTAGGGAGCAGAGCAGCAGGGGGTCCCCAATGCCTCCCTCAAACCTGTGAGGGTGTGGACCCCACCACAGCCCCCTTGCGCTCTAGGCCTCCCTCCTTGCACAGCAATTCTTGAATACGTAAATAGTTTTCTGTTCCAATGGCCACTACTTGGGTTGGGGGCTCCATGCCTCCCCCAGATGCTGGAGATCTTATCCCAACAGTCTCTGTTTCTGCTCTGTCCCCTTCGGGCCAGATGAATTCTCTCAAAGCAAGCTTGTGTAGTGCTGGGTTCCTTTCCTGGCCCCCCATTGACTGCTCCCCCAGGCCCAGATTCCTCAGGCTGGTGGCCAAGACCCTAAACAGTCTGCCATGTTCCCTTCTGACTCTTACCTCTTACCCAGATTGAGTCCTCACTCTTGTCTGCAGTCAGGGCCATGCCCCGGCCAGCCATTGCCCCTGGTGTCCACTGGGACGACCCTTCTCCCATCACAGCCTGTCAGAATCCTATTTCTCCTTTAAGACTTGGGCAATCTGCTAGGGATAGAGAGAAATGCCACTGTCCTTGCCCTCTATCCCCTTGTACACATATGGGCAAATATGCAGTGAGGGGTCATGATCTGGAGGAAGGTCCAGGGCAGAGACAGAGGAGGAGGGCCAGAGAAGCCAGAGGAGAACCAGGAGAGAGAAGCCAGTGTTCAGGAGCAGAGAGGGACATCAAAAGCTGCAGAGAGGGAATGGGGTGGCGGGGCGTGAGGAGTAAGAAGAGTCTTGGATTTCTCAGATCGTAGGTGTTTGGAGAGGCCAGTTTCAGCCAGAACATGGGGGGTTTCAGGAGAGGCTCTGGACAGTCTTTTCTAGGGTTTTGCCATGAAGGGGAGGAGTGACATTGGAGGGAGGTGTAGGGAGGCTTGGTGAGGCCCTCTCTTCAGCGTTGGGTCCAGGGGCAGAATCCTCACCTCCCGTGCTTGGCCCTGCTCTGCTCCAGGGGGCAGCTTCTCCCCAGAGGGCCTGTAATCCATGCCCGCCTCATTGGGCTGCAGTGACCTCCGAAGGGATGTGTTCTTCTGTTCAGAAAATACCAGGGTGGCTTGTGGAGGAAGGCGAAGGAGACTGTCCCTTAAGCGAGTGGCCTGTTTTCTCCCTCTATGTCTGCTGGGCTGTTAAAGGCTATTCTCTGCAGAGAAGGACCTTGGCAGAAGGCTGTCCATCCCTCCATGCATCACTGAGCTGATGGCACAAGTAGCCCGCCCGATCCCCCCTGTGAGGGCAAGGAACGGGAGAATGTGTTGGAGGCAGCCTCTCCCAGGATCTCCCCAGCCCGGCAGACAGTGAGTGCAGCAGGCCACATGTGAGACTGTAGATAGAGCCAGGGTTCTCGGGGTGGGCCTTCTCCTAC
Organism: Phascolarctos cinereus; assembly: GCF_003287225.1. Lineage (NCBI taxonomy): Eukaryota > Metazoa > Chordata > Mammalia > Diprotodontia > Phascolarctidae > Phascolarctos > Phascolarctos cinereus. The sequence goes on along the minus strand of NW_027556402.1, from coordinate 2,493,028 downwards.
AAGGAAATCCCACATGCAGGCACACATTTATACCTCTACTGGTTTTCTTACTTTACAGTTGAGGAAACTGAGGCGTAGGGAAATGATGCCGATTGCCTACCATCATAGTTTGTAAACGACAAAGCCCAGAACTTGGATATAGAGCCGAGTGACTCCAAGCCCAGTGTTTTTTCTCCTGGATGCTATATTCCTGAACCCACGGTTTGCCCCCATTTCCCAGGTGGGGATCCCTGACCCCCCCAGGGCCTCTGCCCTCTGGCCAGCTTCATCCCCAATATGTTCAGCTGGTGCTGAGGGAGGGCCAGGAGCAAGGCGGCTGGAGGCAGGAGGTGCTTTCCTTCCTGACCAGCCCCTGTCTGGGCACCAGCATTAGCCGGGGCTTAGGGAGGGCATCCACCCGTGCCCCCCCCCCCCCAGCTCAGGCCAGCCTTGGAGGCTAGCTCATTATTTTTGTGAGGAGCAAACCTGAGAAAAATGAACCAATGGGAACACGGTTATTGTTGCCCCAGCCCAAACATGGGGCATTGCCAGAGTAACAGCCAGCAGGCATGCGAGTTGAGCATGAATAAATAAAGTCGGTGGCTGCCCGAGTTTCCTGGGCCTCGGGGGAGCCTCGGGCATTGAAGGGCACGCCCTGTGAAGCCTTTGTATAAAGACCTGGACAAAGCAGGGCTCTGCTGAGGGTGGGGCAGCAGAGAGAGGGTTAGATTGGGAGCCAGGAAGACCTGGGTTCAAATCTACCTTGCCAGCTTCTTAGTGGGGTCACCTGGAGCAAGTTACCAAACTGCTCCCAGCCTCGGTTTCCTCATCTGTAAAATGGGTACAATGATAGCACTTATTTCATAGGGTTCAAATGGGGTCACATATAAAGCGCTTTGTAAACCTGGAAGTACCGTATAAATGCTAGTGATCATGATTGTTATTACTACTGTTTCCTGTGTGAGCGGGTGAGTCCCTTCGCCGCCCTGCAGCTCATCTGTGAAATCATCAGGGATTGGACTCGGGGCTGCTGAGCTCCCTCCAGCTTGTGGCACATTACCAAGCCTTGGGGGCCCCACCACACACACAGGTACCCCCAGGCTGCTCTAAATATTTTGGCATATTTACATGGTTCCTTTCTGCCCGGGAACTCCTTCTGCTATCTGCTGAGCCGCGGGATCCCCAGGGCCAAGGGTATGGATGTTTTAGCTACATTTTTAGCATGATGCCATATTGCTTTTCAGAATCACTGGACCTGTTCAAAACAACGAAACTTTTGTGAGATATTTTAATTGGCATGTCTCTTAGTGATTTGGAGCACTCTTTCACGTTGTCAATAGTGTGTAGGTATTCTTTTGAAAACTGTTCATATCTTTTGACCACATTTATTGAGGGATGGCTCCTGGTCTTACATTTGTGTGACTTTCCTACATATCTTAGATATTAAACCCTTTTCAAAGATATTTGATATGGAAATTCCTCCTCACCATCAACATCCCCTTCTCTTCTTAGCTGCATTGATTTTGTTTGCACAAAAGCTTTTCCATTTCGTGCCACTGAAAACATCTCTTTTACCTTTTATGATCACTTGAGCTATGAAAGATACCTATGTCCTCCTCCTCCTTCTTCTCCCCCTTCTTCAATAGTGTGATGTTTAATATTCCAGTCATGTATCTATTCTAGGTTTGTTATAATATATTGGTCTAAACCTAAATTCTGCCAAACTGTTTCCCAGTTTCCCCATTTCCTACTCAAAAAGAGAGAGAGTTCTTCTCCCAAGGTAATCTACATTTTTTAGTTTATCAAATATGAGGTTATTGAATGTATTCATTACTGAGTCTACTCAGCTGATCTGTTTTTATACCAAATAGTTTTGATGAGTACTGCTTTATAATATAATTTAGGTCTGATCATTCCTATTTGTTTCATTATTTGAGATTCTACAACTTATTTTCCTTCAAATGAGGCTTTTTTTAAATTTTGCCTACCTCAGTGAACGTGTTCCTTTATAATTTGCTATAGCGCTAAATGTGTAAATTAACTTTAGGTAGCTTCATCATTTTTATTCTATTGGCACAGCCCAACTATAAGCTACGAATGTCCCTCCGATCATGTATGCCGTTTTTATGTGTTTACCGAGTGTCGTCTTTCTGTTTACGTAAGTTTTGAAGCTCACTCCCAGACACTTGATGTATTTTGTGAGTATTTTGAGTGGGACTTTCCTTTCTATTATTTCCTCCTCTAATTTATTGCTGCTACAAAGAAGCGCTCTTGGTTTTTGTGGACTTAGTGTCTAGCTAGTTTATTGAAACTATCAATTGTCTCTCTGATGGTTCTTTGCAACTTTTAAATTAAACCATCATGTCATCAGGAAATTAGGTTTCCTCTTTGCTATTGTTTATGCCATTAATTTTTTCCCTCTGGTCTTATTGGTCTAATTGACATTTGTAGAATTATGTCAAATGACATTTGCTTTACTTTGTTTATTTAGAAAGCCTTTGTTATTTCCCTATTATAAATAATATTAGCTTTAGTTTTAGATATATACTTTTTATCATTAAAATAGCTCTTCTGTGACTATGCCTTGTAAGGTTTTTTAGTATAAATGAGTGTTGTACTTTATGAGAGGCATTTTCTGCATTTATTGATGTGATCATGAGGTTTAGGGTATTGTTTTTAATGATAATGTCTATTAATTGTTTTTCCGATGCTGAACTGTCTCTGTATCTCTGATATAAATTCTATTTGATCATAGCAAATGCTTTTTTGAATATGTTATTGCCGTTTTAGGCTAGGATTTTATTTTTTTAAATTTTCATCAATTTCATTATCACCTTTTTACTGATATAGGCATTATTGGCTATTTTTATCTCATAAAATGAGTTTTGTAGGATATTTTCTTTTTCAGTTTTTTGGTCAACTGTGTACCATAAGTATTAATTGCTTTTAAATGTTTGATAAAATCCACCAGCAGTTTTAAAAAATTGGTATCTCCAGTACCCAGCATAGTTCTAGGCATATAATAGGCACTTAATAAATGCTTATTAATTGGTTGCTTAGATCAGGGTTCTTGGGGGTTGGGTTCCCTTCACCTTTGGCCATTCCTTTGCATCTGGTTAAATGTTTTCCTGAGGTTGGACTGGTTACAATCTCTACTTCGTGTTTTGTTGATTTTGGCATTTTATATTTTTAAAGGTTTTTTCTTTTAGATCTTGGACTTCCTAGCATATAATGACATACAAAATTCTGAGAATACTTTTTCTTTCTTCTCCACTGGTTGTGATTTCACCTTGTTCTCTTTTATTTTGGCCATTTTATTTTCCTGCCACCTCATCCTCGTGAGATTAGCTGACCGGTTTTTGTTAGTCTTTTCAAGGTACATTTTGTAGTCCTTTTGTCTTCCATTTTATCTGCTTCTCCTTTAATTCTCACCTTATTTCTTTTAAAACATTGTGGATAAATACACGGATTCGTATGAAAGCAAAAGCTTGTGATTAGGGAGGGAGCAAGGAGGCATAGCTGCTGCCCAGAACCTGAGGCGCTCTACGAATCCTGCTGCCGCCCCTCCTCCTCCCCTCCCCTCTCCCCCTCCTCCTCCCCTTCCCCCTTCCACTGCTGCGGCATCAGCCTCTGAAATGCCATTGTCTTGCCACGATGATAGAAGGAAGCTATGAGGAATTTATCAAAGGCCTTTTCCTCAAGCTCTGAAAAAACAGTGGTGGTTTTTATGCCCCCGTGGTCAGACAAACCATGTCAACAGAAACTGTTTGTCTCAGAAATAGCTGAGCCTCCAAGCCAAGCCGTGATACTACCGTGCTCTGTAGTGTGGAAGCGGTACGTGGAGCTGCCCACGGCGAGGCGGGCAGAGGCCGAGCTCACCGATCCTGCTTCCTAAGTGGGACATCCCATGGATGTGGGCAGGCAGGTCTGTGCAAGCCGCTGCCCAGGCTGATGGGGCCGAACTGTCTAGGCACGGCAGACTAGGAAGTCACAGAGGGGGCGTAGGATGGATCTCGGGTCTGGGGCTGCAAAGGAGCCCAGAGGCAGTCAGATCCAGCCTCCTCACTTCCTACCTGTGCTCTCCGTCAATGGAGAGGGCGCTCAAGGCATGAACGACAGGTGTTTGGCGGATCAGAGCCGTATGATAAAATGACGCACAGGCTACCGCCACCCAGCTCATGGAGAACAAACCTGAGAGCGTGAAGCCTTTAAATCTACCGTCCGGTGGTGCTCCTGGCTAGCATGGCGACTTCCCAAGGAATGGATGCTCCCAAGGAGGGTGGCTCCACAGCCCCTCAAACCAGACCTCATGAGCCCCCACCATCATGTGTACCTTTAATAATCAGCCAGTGGACAGAATTAGTTCAAAGCAAAGGCATTTGGTGAAAGGACAAGACAAGAAAAGTCACCACAAAACACGTTCTCCTTGAACTGGAGTGACCTCTTTAACAAAGGGATGTGTTGGTGGGAATGGATACATGTAAGGGTCACACATGGAGGGGCACACATGCATAGGGAGTCGATGTAGTCAGGTCCTGGGGGTGGAGCGACAGCTCCTGCCTCTGATGCCACGGGGCTGCTGCCATGTGCTAGGGGAGTCGGCATGGGCCTTTTCCCAACTGCTTTCCTCATCTCTGTAGATGTTGCTAAGCTAACCTCTGCTGACACCTGCCCCGCTGTGGTCTCTGGCGGCTGCCACATGGTTATCATCTGTAAATGTGCGCTGTTATTGTCTCTACCACCTCCAGCTTCTGGCTCAGCTGAAAGAAGTCTTTGGCTCCCTCCTCCCCGTGGAAGAGCCTCGTATGGCTGGAGGTCTCCTCTCTCTTGTCTTATCATCCGCCTTAACTGCCCTTCCTTATACTCTTTGAGGGTCTTGATTCCATCCCTTGGGGCCCAAAGCCCATCGCCTTTCCCCAGCTCGTTTGGGAGCCGGGAGAAAGCCACCCTCAGGTTCCCTCAGGCTTGTGGCGACCAAAGACTGGTCTCCCCAGCACTTCTTGCCCCGGGTGCTGGCCAGCAAAGAGCCAGCATCTTGCTGCCCAACCGAGGCCTTCAGTACAGTTTTCTCTTCCGATGTTTCCTTGAGGTCCAGGGGTGCAGATCCCCCTCCAGAGGTCTTGCCTTCAATTATAGGGAGCATTCCAGATGCCTCCTGTTTGTCTGTTGCTGAAGGCTCATCAGTAAGCCAGGGAATAGTTTGCTCAATAACTATAAAGAGGTCCAAGGTCTGAGCCTCTTCTGTTCTCTGATGTCAATGAGAGAATTCTGGTAAACCTGTACAGGAGACAAGTAGACAGGAGGTAAAGTCGTCATCTTCTGTGCCATCCAACCACATTCCAGGCCTTTCAACGAGATGACCAGCCCCAAGGCAGCCCCTGAAGTGCAGTGGGCAGGCTGAATCTGCCCTGCAGGGATCTGCCTGTGTTCGCTTTTGGCTGGACTGGGCCTGTGCAGAAGCAGAGATGGAGAAAATTCTCTGTGATTACAACTCTCAAGTGCAAATGCTTCCCTCATCCTTACTAGCTGAATGACCTTGGGCAAGTCACTTCTCTCTGTTCTCACCCTGTGTGGTACCTTAAAGGGCCTTTGCAGGACTAAACCAGTCATTCATACTGGCCTGGAGTGACTAAGTCTTCATTTGCTCATTTTAACCCTTGCAGAGACAGCTCTGCAGCTTTGTGTGAGAGTGGAAGCACACGGAGAGGAACCAGGGTCAGTGACAGAAGGACACTAGCGAGATGCTTCCACCCAATGGGGACAGCAGGCAACCGCTGACCCGTCTTCAGAACTGGAGCAGCCCTGGGCCCGTCCCTAACTTGGGACAGCCCCAATGCCTTCACACAGTGGAAGGCTACCCCAGGAGAGCTGGCAGGGGTCTTGGGATCACAGCAGGAAGGAGAAGGTGAAAGGGATCTGCCCGGGAAGGTTGCCAGAGCCTCCAGTGGGGTGATCTTCTGGCCTGGCTCCCATAGGGCTGCCCTGGCCCTGGGCACAGCATTGCCCCAGGCTCCCCTGACTGTGCATCAGGGCAGCTGGGAGATGCAGGTGTGGGCACCAGGGTTTATGAGGGGAAGCTGACTCTCCCCGATTGGTCAGCAAGCTGGGAGTTCGTAGCGTGGAAAGTGTAGACGATTCTAGGTGGAGAAGAAAAGGAAGCTGGCATGAGGCAGGACTGGGGCAGGGGTGGAGTGGGTCTAGAGGAGGACAAGCTCCCAAGCCAGAGGTTACTCAGACCCCCACAGTTTTCTCCCTTTGGGGAATTGTACCAGATGGCCTTCCCTATTCCTAGATGCCTCTAGGCACTTTTCCTGAATGGGGGATTTTGTTTTACCTGTCAAAGAGGCAGTTTTCCTATGATGCTGTCTGTGCAATGGGTGTGTGTGTGCTCTTGGCTCTAAGAAGGGGGCCTGGTCTCATCTCCCTTATGTTCCTCTGCACCTAGGTACTTAATAGTGGGGTTTTTTTTAAAATCAAATCAGATCTAGCTGGAAATAGATGCAATTGATTGGTGGGAATGGTTGTAACTCAAGTGACGCGCACCCCCCACCCCCCCTGTGATTTGGGAAAATCTGTCCATGGCTGGTGTCCGGGGGATGATGTCACTTAAAATCTAGGCTTGGGGCCAGTAGGTAGGGTCACTCTAGGCTTATCCCAGCTCAGTAGCACCTCAAACATGAACCGTGCCCGGGTGGGATTGGAGATTCCCAAGAAGCCATGCTAGATGGAAATACACTGGTCTCCTTATCACACCTGAAGCCCCCCTTTCCTGTGCTCTCTCCTTCCCCTGAAACCAGGATGAGAAGCATCTTGAATAGAGCGCTGGAGTCGGGAAGACCCGAGTCTTCCTCAGACACTTACTAGCTGTGTGACCCTGGGCAAGTCATTTAACTTCTGTGTGCCTTGGTTTCCTCATCTGTAAAATAGAGATACTAATAGCACCTCGCTCCCAGAGTTGTTGTGAGGAGCAAAGGAGGTCACATTTGTAAAGTGGCCTGGCATATAGTAAGTGCTACATAAAAGTTAGCTATCATCATCATCATCATTATTACGAGGCAGATGGCCTAAGCTGTCCTTGCCCTGGGCGACTATGTGAGCTTGAGTTCATCAAAACAGGAAATCGGCCGTGTTCTTTCCTTCTTTCCCATGACCTCTTTCCCGCCTCCAGATGTCAGGGATGGTGACACGGTGTGAGTGGGTAGTGAGCTTTCCGGCGCAGCAGGCTTTCAGAGGGAGTGTGCCCCTCCCTGGCTGTCTCCTGGGCCTCCCTTCTGTGAGATAAAATCAAAGGGAAAAGACGTTCAGGCTTCTGGGGGACTGCTCTGACCAGAGCCTTGGGTCCAGTTGAATGCAGCAAACATTCATTAGCACCTACTGCATGCCAACCAGGCGCTGGGTCAGGCCTTGGGGCTACAAAGACTCAAAGGGAACTTTGTCCTGGTATCCCCAGGCCTGGCCCAGAGTAAGTGTTTCTCTGTGGGTCTTTGGGAGACATGAAACCCCCTCTTGTCTCCTCCTGTGCTAGGTTGTACTCACCCACTCAAGTCTTTTGTTGTGATGGGCATTGCCTTGGTCCAAGACCCACAGTCCACCCAATCTGTATCCAGACTTCCTGGCCTCTGCAGCCTGCGCATTGGGGGTTGGGTTTGATCCCGTTCATGTTGCCTTGTGTCCTGCTGATTTTGTGTTTCCATAGCCCCTTTTGAGACTTCTTACAAGGGCCCTGTTTTCAGGGGTCCGGCATAACTGGTGGATCGATTCCTAGGATCAACAGCCACTTCTCTTCCCATCCCATTTCTCCCATAGCCTTAATGATCCTGGTCAGTGTTCCAGATCCCCTTCTTCCTTTAAGACCCAAGCCTTTCCTGATTCCCCCCTCCCTCCCAGGCTCTCCTCCTATCTGTTTAGTATAGATTCACACCTGTGCTTGCTTCCCTTGGTAGGATGAGTGAGGCTTAGGAGCAGGGATGGTTTCATTGTACCCTGACCCTGCTGCCTAGTACATAGTAGGTGTTTAATATGTGTTTGTTGATTGCTTGCTATAGTGCCCCCTTGACAGCCTTCAGGGCCCTCTTTGTCTCCTCCTGACCCTGGGCTGACTTTTAACAGGTTTGTTAAAACTCAGTTTTGTTGCCTCAATCACTGTAACATTGCCCTCCCCCTGTCATTGTCCCAGTTCAGGCCAACAGCACCTCTTAACAGACTATTTCAATATCCTAATGGCTCTCCCGGCCTGTAGTCTTGCCCCTCTCCAGTCTATTGAGCCCACGACTGCCAAGATAAGCTTCCTAAAGAAAGCATCAGACCACGTCACTCCCCTGCTTTAGGAGTCCCAGTGACTCCCTCAAACCTTGACCTGGTCCTCTTCACTACAGCTCCAACCCGCTTCCCAGGCTTGCTTCACAAACTGCCAAGCTGACCTATTTCCCCCAGACTCAGTGTCCCATCTTCTCCTCCTTTTGTGCCTCAGCCCAGGCTGTCCCTCGTGCCTAGAATGTTCTCTGTCCTTGTCTCCCCCTCTTAGAGTCCCTCATTTCCATCAGGGTTTACCTGATCTCGCCTCCTCCAGAAAGAAGACTTTTTGTTTTTGTTTTTGTTTTTGACAAGGCAATTGGGGTTAAGTGACTTGCCCAGGGTCACACAGCTAGTTAAATATCAATTGTTTGGTATGAGGCTGGATACGAACTCGGGTCCTTCTGACTCCATTGCTCTCTATCCACTGTACCACCTTGCTGCCCCTGGGAAGCCTTCTGTGATCTTGAACTGAAATATTTGAGGGTCTCCCACATGGGGGAAGGAAGAGGCTTGTTCTCTTGGTCACCATAGGACAGAGCCAGGAGCAGTGGGCCACACTGCAGAGAGACTGACTGGGGCTGGTGCTTTGCAGAGCTGTCCAGCGTGGAAGGGGCTGCCCTCTTGGTTGGGCACTCATCTGGTGGATTCAGACTGGAAAGCCTTTGGGCGCAGGTTCTGTGAAAGGGTCAGAGCTGAAGCTCAGACCTCCACTGGCTCCCTCAGGATGCTGGTCCTCGTCCCACACCTCCTCGCTTACCGGCTTCCGTCAGTTCCTTGCTCGTGGTTTCTCCCTTGAACCAGGGGCTTCCCTGGCATTGAGAAGAGACCAGGGTAGTGCTTCTTTCTTTCCTCCATTTCACTGGGTGATGTGATTAGGTGGGTTGTTCTGAAGTGAGAGAAATCATATCTGTTGCCTGGAACCCACTGGGTGAGGTCAAAGCGGTGTTTCTGACTTGACCTTTAGATTCTTGGTGTGATGGAGACACAACCTCGGGGTTTCTGGGTCCTGATTCTAGGGCTTCTGGCAGCTAAAGGGCATCTTTCTGAGGCACTTCCTAAACTCTCTTTTCTTTTTTAGTTGAAAAAGGTAAACAGAGGCACCCTCAGACACCGTGCAGCCATCCCCAGTCTTCTCCAGATGCTCTCTCTACTGAAAAAGCCCTGGGCTTGGCCTCCTATAGAGCAAAATGTGACCAGCAAGGCAAGGTCATCCTGCACCTGGAGCAGCTCCTTGCGGGAGGGAACCGCAAGTTGGAGGCGCTAGCTGTGGTGGTCCAGCACCTGCTGTCCGAGGTAGGATGCCGCGTGCACAGCTGTGGGTGGGGGTGCTGGGGGAAGATTCCTGCGCCAGCACCAGTGGACTCCTCCTCCTCCTCTGAGATTTGGGGCTTCTGCGCAGGATGATGTCCTCCGTCAGTGCCTTGGCTGAGAAGGCTCTGACTCTGAAAGTCAGAAATGGCAGGATTTGTCATGCACGTCCCCCGTTTCCCCCCCCCCCGCCTTCTCTTGGTATCAAACCTGTGCAGGCGGAGGGAGACCTTGTTCCTGTCTTTGGCACAGCCTGCTGGCGTTAAAGGTCTCTACTGCTGTTTAAAGAATGTTGGTATTGCAGAGGTTCTGGGATCTGCTAGGGCCGGGCCATACAGAATTGTCCACCCTGCTTATGCTGGCCTCTTCTTGGCCCTGACCTTCCATAAATCATTCACAGGCAGTCTCCCTGGTGTATAAAGGTCTTACTCTGGGCTAGATGCTGGAAAAATCAAAGTATTTTTCCATGGCTGTGTCTCTCATCATAAAGAGATGCTGCAACCTTAGAAGCAAATTCTTTGGCAGAAACCAGTGGAAGATTGTGCTGTGTCAGAGAATCGGCATCATTCCTGAGATCTGCCATCTGTTGGCATTTCCACATCAGACCCAGCAGAGTTGGTGGGGCCACGTCTTTGGGGGGTGTGGTTGTGCTGGGCCTTCCTAGGGGAGGGCCCATCCTCCTCAGAAAGTCTTATGGTTCAATGAGCTCTGATTAAGCTGTGTTGAGGAAAGCAATGTTTCCTCTGCACCTTTGCTGCTGATGGGGCACAGAAGTGTTAGCTGACTTTGGAGGAGATCGGCAGGATATAGGGATCTTTATGGGGATATTTTTCTCATCCCAGAGATAAAGGCTACATGTGGTCCCAACCTGGGCATGAAAATCTTGTTTCCTTCAGTATTTGGCTGTGTCTTTCAGACAGTGCACATCATGGGATGAGGATTTCTGCTTAGAAGAGCAGAAAGATTGTGGCCTCTCAAGACAGCTTTGGAATGTCTTTAAAAATGTATCATTCAAGGTTAATGAGGCCAGACTCCTCCACCCCCCCCCTTTCCACCCCATTGGAACAAATTAAAATGTCTTCTCTTCCTTATTGATTTTTTGGAATAAATGAAATGGGCAGCCTGCTGAGAAATACTGGGACTGTGGGACTGTTGATTGAGAATTGTGAAGGGACCTTAGAAAGCCCAACCTTCTCATCTTGGAGGACACTGAGTCTGACACAGGTAGGGCTGATCATGGGCTCAGAGCTTTAGAGCCAGAGGGGGTCTTTGGGGCCAGGGTGTCCAGGCCTTTCATTTAACAGAGGGAGGAGCTGAGGCTCAAAGAGATTGTTCAGGGTCAGAGATTGTCTGAAGCAGGTCTGAACACTGGTCTTCTTGATGCCAAGCCCCCCCAGGCCTTTCAGAGGAAAGGCAGTCAGTGAGCTGGTGCACAGAAGCACCTGCTTTGGGTCCAGCATGTGCTAAGCTGGCAGATGGGTAGGCTCGCATGGACTGCAACGCTACATGGGAAGAGAGTCCCAGAAGGGTGGGTGGTGCTCACAAATGAAATTCTGAAGACCTGAAGGGAGATGTTCCCAATGAGGAAGAAAATCAGAGTCCAGTGAGTCTGCACAGGGACTGGCTAACTAACTTAGATCTTCCAGATGATGGATATGGGGTGGATAATGGAGAATAAACAGGAGAGAGAGGTCCTGTAAAAATGGCACTGGGAAGACTAAAGCTCAGATTGAGTTGAGGCTGACATAGGAAACTGATGGCAGCAGAAAATGTACGAGTGTGTGTTTTAGCTACCTTAAACATGAATGGAAAAATCTTCATTAAGGGCTTACTATGTGCCTAGCACTGTGCTAAGTGCTAAGAATACAAATAAAAGAGTGGAGGCAGCCCCTGCTCTAGAGGAGCTCAGACTTGGATTGGGAGAGTCGACAGGTGGAGGAAGGCTCACCTGTGAGGCAGGTGCAGAGGTCCCGGAGGCCCTGAGGCGCTGTAAGAGGGTCAGATAATGGTGCTAGGGCCATACAGGGGGCAGATGATAAGGCCTCCATCTCTCCTGAAGGAAAGGAGCTGTTGACTGCCATATTGACCAAGCTTGGTGTTGTGGGCTGAGAGGTTGAGAGGTTGTGACCCCTCAAAGACTGAATTACAGGATGGGTCTTCTGGAATGAATTCACTGACTCAAGCATTCTTTAAGCCAAGGTGGCAAAGTTTATTATTACACTTTTCAGCAGGCAAGGATTCTTAAGGATCCTGCAACCTTAGAGAGGTACAGTTAAAGTTTATATAGGATAAAATATAATAAGAAATGTGCCAAATATGCTAACTAGGGGATTCAGGGTGGACTTAGGGAGTGGTTAAGGAGTGGTCAGTTCTTAAAAGAACATGCACTTCTTGTACCTACTGCGCAGGCATTTTACCCAGAGTTCACTGGGAAAAGGCCACAAGGGGGGCCACACGGAGGTGTGGTTTTAGGCCTGCTATGTCACTAAGTCAACCAGAGTTCAGGTTAACTGAGAGTTGTTCAGTCTGCCACCAGTCCATGTCTTGTTAGACAAGATAGATGTAGGGAGTATACATATGTCTTAAGTCTAGAATACAGTTAATGAGGAGCCCAGGATGTAGATAATGAGGTAGGGCGGAAGGATAGTATAGTAGTGGGTAAGAATGTCTTTATGACCCAGTGCAAAGCCAGTTTAAACTAACGAATCCTTCAGGTGCTGTTTGGAACTGCACCAGGGAGAGAGATAAGGGTCTCGCTGGGGCCCACTCATGAGTAATTGCTAAGCACAGGGTCCTTGGGCTGGGGAGAAACTGTCAGGGACAGTGGTTTCTGAGGCTAGGGAGAAATTGGGGTCCAAGCATAAGCACCCAAGCACCACATCATTGGGAGTAGCTAAGGGGGAAGATGAGGCTGGGCAGGAGGGAGTGCCCTTCAGGGCTGCTGAGCCTCCCTGATGCTCCCTGGGATGGCTTCTAGCTCAGCCTGGAGCCAGGGGAGAGGGTGAAGGGGGCAGTGATAACTGGCCTGGAAGAGAAAGTACAGCTGCTCTGCCTTGTTTGTCTTCTCAGCCAAGGAGAATGACTTTTGTCCTGGAGAGGACTGGACAGGAGCTGCCACCCAAGATAAATAGTGAGAAAGTCCCAGAGCACTGGGGCCCTGGGAGGGTTAGAAATTCTAAACCTGCAGAACCTCTCCCTTCCTCCTCCATCCCTCTGGGCCAGGATACTACCACTTGGAAGATGCCCCAGAGGCTGGGCGAGGTCGGGGCTAATGAATTAAAACTGGGCCAACAGTTCATGATGGCCTCCAACTTGAACCTGTGATCCCTTTGGGGAAGGGTGGGGAGGGGAGTTAGGCTGATGTCTGGGAAACTCAGGAACCCAATTCGTGTGAGGCCCTTCTTCCTGCAAGCCTAGGCCAAGGACAGACACCTTCTCTTTACAGAGATGTCCAATGGAATTTTCTCAAAGAGCCGATCAATTCTTGCATCCCTAGTGAAGGTTACCTACTCTTTGTCCATTTTGTACATTCCTATAGAGATACTGAGCATCTCCCCCGTTAGAGCGTAAGCTTCTTGAGGACAAGGGAGTGTTACAGTTTGATCTTTGTATCTCCAGAGCCCATCACAGTGCCTGGTAAACAGGAAATGCTTATTGATTGAATAATTGGGCCATGTAGGAGATAGAGAGCCTTGGAGGCTCTTGGAGGAAACCAGAAAGATAGAGGAGAAAAGTGAGTGAGGGTTGACCCTTCTTACCTTCCCCAAAGCCCCTCCAAGGGCAGTGTAACCACACCCTTGCCCAGCCTTAGTGGCCTCTATCTGAGAGGCCAAAAGCTTGATGGGCCTGGGGGCCCCTGGGAATCTCTGGCTCATCTTCCATAGAGGTCCCCCATACCTGCGATGAGCTCCCTCCTTCCTTCCACCTTCTGGTTTCACTGGCTTCGCTCAAATCTCGGCCCTAGACTCCAGTGCCTTTCCTCTGTGCTCTTTATGATGCGTCTTTCTTGTTTGTTCATTGTTGTGGGCATGTTGTCTCCCCATTAAACTGCTTTTGCCTTTCTCTGCATCCCCAGAACTTAGCCCGGTGCCTGGCACATAGGAGTTACTTAATGAATGCTTGTTGACAGACTGTGGTTGTATCTCGTAGCTAGAGATCCCCAGCTGTAGGGCATGAGAATGATGCCATGCTTGCTGAATCTGGGCACTTCCTCTGGACTGATGGGCTGCTGGACTTCCTTTGTGTTTTGGGTTGTTAAGCAGAGGGCTGCCTTGTCTGGACAGGCAGGCAATGTGCCAATCGAAGAGCCAGAGGCATCCTAATTAAAATCAAAGTTTTCGTGGCGTGCAGGATTATCCTGATGTGAGTCGACCCTTTATCAGCCCTCAACCCTATGCTGACCGCTTTACCTGACCCTGGATGACTTGCCTGTCTTGGCAAGAGGAGAGTGGTCTTCACATGCTAGAGCATCTCTAGGAGTGGGGAGACGGAATGTGTAATGGGAACGAGCCTCTCTCTGAGCATCTGCTGGGATGACTCTTGGGGGCACCCTGAGGAACAGAAAGAGTCCAAGTTATCGACAAGAGGTTCTGGCAGCTGGCGGAGCCCTGTCGTGTGCCCCGCTGACTCTCCTGTGCTTTCCCTGCCATCATGTGTCGCCACAGCCCCTGTGCTACGGGACAGCTCCCAGTCAACTGGCTTATTGATGCTCTGCCTGCAGACAGCGTGTCTCTTGTGCAGGCCTCCTAATTAAATTATGACTCCTCCTGCCCCCTGGAGCAGCTCATTGTCTCCTTAATGCGGGAGGCTAAGGATGCACAAGGCCAAAGCAGGAGCATTTTCTAGGGTCTCTGCCGCTGCAAGGGCCTCAGCTCCTCACTGTACACAGAGCCTCCTGTGTGGGTGCAGCCACGTAAGCTGGGGCCACCAAGGGCTTTGAAAATCCAAACCTTTGGGCAAAGAGGAAAAGAAAGTGGAGTCGGTGGAATGTTTAGAAATGCCCGGAAGGGAACAGAAGGAAATCCAGAGGGAGATGCTGACAAGCAGGAGAGCTTAGAAAGAAGTGCAGAATAACTCGTTACGTAGTTTGAAAACAAAAATAACTGTTGCGCCAAGCCGTACACAAAGGGCTTGTGCAATCCTCACTTCCAGTTCTTTGAATAGGGAAACGTTCAAGTCTAGTATTTGTCAGGGCATTCGCATTAAAATCTTGCCTGGAAAAACCTGGAGTGAGACCCTGGCAGCCTGCCTGGATGCCTTTGCTAGGCAGGCGTCCTTGTGGCCACCCAGCGCTTGCTGTGAGGGGGCTCTGCTGAAGAGAGGAGTCCAGGATCTATCCCGGGAGCCTACAGAGAGATAGGCCTTTGTTTGGGGGCCTCTTCCTATAGAGGATGAGAGTTGGTGATGGGATGAGGTGATTGGCTGGGGCTGGCGTGGGAGGGGCTGTGCTTCTGTGCTGTCCTGGAAAGGAGGGCTTCCCTCCTCTACCTAGCCTTTTCCTGGAGGACATGACAGGCCAGAGTGCAGCAGAGCTAAGGTAGACTGGGCTCCTGGGATGGGCAGAGGGCCCTTGGGAAGGCCGGGCATAAATGTGTAGCCTGAGACATTGCATCCATGAGAAGTGAGCCCCCTGGTCTGAGAAGTGGGAGGTCTTAAGCCCCAGCTTCCTGGACAGAGGGAGGGGAAAAGCTTTGGCTGGGGCAGTTCTGAAACCCAGCTTTCTGGGGAGAGGAGAGGAATTCCTGGCCAGCTGGAGCTGGATTCTGTTAACCATGTGACTGAAGCTGGCAGAACAGCCAGGTGTTTAAGCCCGGAAATAGGGGACCAAAAGACCTGGCCTTTGCATTTGGACAGTGCAAGTCCAAAGGAAAGGGGGTTGTCTGCCTTCTGGGAAGTCAGGCCCTGGGGGAACGAACTTCTGGAAAGGTGTGCCTGCGTGGGCCTCCAGGTGAAAAGTGGTATTTACTGGAACGGCCAGGTTGTCCTGCTAACACGTTCTTCCTGGGAACCCAAATCATAGGGTCATGCTGTGCAACTGGAAGAACCCGGGGGAAAGTGGGACTAGCTAAAGAAACAGGGAAATAATAGTGATTGTTCATGGGCTACTGTGAGTCCTTTATGTGTTTTCTGTGGGGTAGAGAAAAGGCGGTTCTCTGCCCAGTGATGTTACCTTAAGGGCTCGTGCAAGGTCTGAGGATAGGTAGTAGATAGATATGTGCACACGTGTATCTCTACATATATGCATATGTGCATGTGCACAGATATATATACACATGTGTACACACCTAGATGTGTGTGTAAGACATTATTATCCCTGCTGTTTTGAAGCTCTATCCTGGGATCCCCAGAGGCCACGGTGGTTGGGGTGGGCAACCTGCAACCTCGAGGCCACATGTGGTGCTCTAGGTCCTTAAATGTGGTCCTTGGACTGAATCCAAACTTCTCGGAACAAATAAAAGGATTTATTCTGTAAAATTTGGACTCTGTCGAGAGGCTGCACTTGAGGACCTGGAAGGCCACCCGTGGCCTCGAGGCTGCAGGTCCCCCACCCCTGGTGTAAGCTAAAGAAGGTGATTAGAGAGATCGCCACCCAACATTGGTCCTGGTTGGTAGGGGCCCTTTGCGCCTTAGGCCCAGGTTCCATAGGCACGTTGGGTGCTCTGTAAACTCTTGGTGGTGTCGCAGGGGGTGAAGCTTCTCTCTGTCCGTGTCTCCTGGTGGGCTTGTGCAGCTGCTGAGTCGGAAGACCTGAGCCTGAATGGGCAGTGGCTGGTGGGAGCTTGGCCCTTGGCCCTTTCTGCAGAGGGCCTCTGCCTGTTGGCTAATTGGTCCCCATGGGGATTATCATAGGGGGCTTTAATTGAGATCGTCAGATTTTTCACACTCATTAACATAAAAGGGAACCTTCCACCAGTTGTTTTAACCTTGGAGGGGGCAGGGATGGTTGTAGCATGTGAGTGAGCCATCTCTCGTTGGAGTCACATTCACATGGCCCCCCTCCTCATCTCCTTGTCGATGATCTGTGGCTTGAATGGCCCCCTGGTCTTTTAGGAGCATTAGTGTGTCAGGGGAGCCCCAAGGCATGAAACCCAGCTGGGAGATTCCTGGATGAAGACTCCCAGAGGGGAAAATGGACAGCCTGAGTTGGCCGTGGCCTGGATGTAGGGTGCAAGTGTCATCAGTGTGAGTCTGAGAGGTGGGAAAGTGCAGGAGCCCTCCCGAAACAGAGGGGACCAGTAAACTGGGCACAGTGATGGCAGGGCATGACACCCACTCACATGGAGGCTGAACTGTTCCTCCTTCGCAAAGCCCTCCTTGCCATGTTAAGCCAGAAGCTGATGGCATGGGGTGTTTTCACATACCCTGTGGTGCATCTAGAAGTAGTGTGGTGCGGTGGTTAGAGTCCTGGAGGTGGAGGCAGGAAGTCCCGCCTTTGCCTCCTATATCTGGGATGTCACTTTCTTTCTGTGAGCCTCAGTTTCAGGGTGAGACAAGGTCCAGCTCTCGATCTCGCCTCCTGGGAGTTTCTAGCCTCCTGAAGTCCTAGTGCTCATTCCAGGCTCCCATTTATTTTCCATGGATTTGTCTGGACAACGCTCAATGACTGGTCCCCTGTAGCTGCAGCCAGGTGCTGGGGTTGTCATGAGCTTTGGCAAGTGCTACTGGAGGGCTGTGTTGCTCACAGACATCTGGGGGAGCCTTCTCTGGAACTCTGTGTGTGTGTGTGTGTGTGTGTGTGTGTGTGTGTGTGTGTGTGTGTGTGTGTGTGCGCGCGCGTGATGGGGGGAAACAAGCACAGGTTATCTTTCCTGGCTCTCAGGGGCCATGGCTGAGGCTGCTAAAGCAGCCTCTGGAAGGATGGCCACCTCTTACAGCCTTTAGTTCTCTGGGCTGCTTTGCACACAAGCTTTAGCCAGCTCAGGTTGTATTCTCAGAACAGCTCTGGTGGGTTCTTACCCAGCCTCTTCGGTGGAAATGAGGCCACACCCACTTTCAGAGTGGATCCTGGCAGATGGATTCCAGGCTCCCCTTTCTCACCTGTCACATGGTGAGAGCATCTTCCCTGGACAAGGCAGCACACCAGAGTAGGGGAGATGCAAGAGCGTGGCATTGTGAGCTGTTGGGGATGGTGAGCCTCTCCTCCCCTTCTCAGTGAGGAAACAGACCCAGACTGGCGTCACTTGCCCAAGGATGTCAGCTATGAATAGTGGAGCTGACATTTGGGCCTGTCTTGGGTTCCAAGTCCTATGCTTCTGCCACAACTCATGTTGTTCTCCTTTTCTGGGAGAATGTGCTAGGATACCCGTACCAGTATGACAGGTGACTGGTGTGAGAAGGACCAAGGGAAGGTCTGGCCAATGTGCTTTAAGAGGCAGCTAAGATCAGGGATGACTTTCTGGAGCAGGTGGCATCTGAATTAGGCCTCAAAGGAAGTCAAGGATCTCAACAGGAAGAGATGAGGGCCCAGCCTGGGTGAGTGCTGGAGTCCAGAGAGGGCAGGACAAGGTCCTGAAATGGCTAGCAATCCTGTTGGGCTGGAGCAGAGTGGGTGAAGGAGAGAAGAATGTGAAATGAGGCAGGAAATGTGGGCTGGAAGCCTTAAATACCAGGCCAAAAGCGATGGGGAACCATGGAAGGTTTTTGTGTAGGGCAGAAACCAGATTAGCCTGGAGCCTTTTTGTTAGTTATGGGGGAGATAGGCAGGGAGACAGAGGCTGTTGCAAAGTCCAGGTGGTCAGCCGGGCGCCTAGCACTCTACAGTAGGTGCTTCAGAAGTGCTGCGCTCTGGAAGGGTCTGTGCCTGCTCCCTGTACCAGAAGCAGCAGAGACAGGGCCCCTTGGTCAGCAGGGCTGCTGGGCAGTCCCCTCCCCATTGGCCAGGTCCACCTGGCACACCCCAGCTGGCTTCTGGGGATTTGTCAGGCCCCAGGCAGTCCAGCCCGGGGACTCCTGGGGATATGGTGCCCCATGTTCCCAGCTCCTTCCCAGCCTCCTTTGCTGCTCTCTTCAGAATTTCAGAAATGAGGTTCCCTTTTATGTTAATGAGTGTGAAAATCTGATGGCCTCAATTAAAGCCCCCCCCCATCATCCCATGATGATGCCCATGGGGACCAGGCCCTCATTCCTCCCCCACCGTCAGCTGATATTTGAGGCAGCCTCAGTCAATCGATGAGGCTCCTGTCTGGGGCTCGTTTTTCATCAGTGTCGGAGGCCTTGCCGGCCTGCAGGCTGTGGCTTTAAGGAAGCTGTGGGAGGGAGGGAAGAAGAGAGGGAGGGAGGGAGGGAGGGAGGGAGGGCTGGAGCTGCAGCAGTGTCCTGCCCGTGTTGGGAGAGCGCCTGAGCACCAGGGAGCTGGAGGAGGCAGTGGGCCGTCAGGTAACTGAAGTGCAGGGCTGGCTCCCTCCCTCCCACCCTGCCTGCCTGGCCCAGGGGGCGGCCCCAGCACCTGTGCACACACCCGGGAAATGGGCTGCTCGGGCAGCCGGCCGTGCCTCTCCTCTCCGTGCACTGCGACCAGGGTAATGGGGGGCCCTGGCTCCCAAGGGGGAGAGGGGCAAGGGCTGGGACATGCGGCTGCTGGCCGGGAAGGGGCCCCTGCTGCTGCTGCTGGCTGAGCTGCAGGAGAGGCACTCATCCTGCAGGGATGCGGCTGCACCTGCGGGAGCCGGGTCAGCTTTGCAGAAGGCAGGGAAACTCTGCCTTCCAGCTGATGGTCCTCAGGTGCTGCCTGTCTGGGGGACAATGCGGCCTGGCTCCAGAGAGGGGAGGCAGGTGCTTGGGTGTGTGCCCATGTGGACACGTGGGTGTTGTTCTTTAGGGAGACTTGAGGGAAGGGGTCCCGAGAAGCCTTTGTAAGTCCCGGGCAGGAGGACGGCGCCTTATTCCTGGTGCTTTCATGAGCGACCTTCTCTGGGCTCTGGCCAGGGCAGAGTCTGGGGTGGGGGGAGAAGTGTCCTCCCAGCGGAGTGTTGGGGAGCCTCCGGAGAGTTCTACTCAAGCCTGGTTTTCCCTTTGCTTCAGAAGGGTTGGGGCTCCTGGTGCCTGGAGCCGGGAGGGGCTTGGCGGAAAACTTTTATGGACCTCGGCATACTTGGAGTGCACACGCATGCCGGAGTTAGTGCACATGCCTGCAGCAGCCCCAGGGAGCAGGATATCAAATATTTACCTTGAGCAGATTCGCCTCCTGTGCCTCGGGGTGTGGGCTGTGGGTGGAGGGCTGGGATTTCTTGGTAGGGGGGTGGGGGGCTACCTGGGCAGTGGCAAGGGTCCTTGATCCCCAGCTTAAAAGTAGCCCAGTGACTGCTGGCTGTGTGCTGGGAGGGAGGGGTGTGCACAGCCCAGCCCCATCCCCCAGGCCATCACAGCCCCATCCTCCTCCCCCTCCCCCTTCCCCAGGCCGTCACAGCCCCACCCAGGCCTTGGCTGCTGCTGGGAGTGAAGATTGGACTGGGTTCCATAAAAAGACAGATGGGGGGGAGATCAGTGCTGGGCTCACTTCCTTAACGACGGCAGGGGCACCCCTGTTTTTGTACAACGTGAACTGGGAATCTGAATGATTCTTATCTTGGCTCCTTGCTCCCTCCGGAGTCTAGTTTTCCTCCTGGTAACAAATGTGGGTCTGATTGAAAGGGACCCTCTTGCAAACACTCTGGTAACCCGATGTGTTTCTTCCGCAGAGGGAGGAGACTCTGAAACAGCACCAGGCCCTATCTCAAGAGCTGGTCAGCCTTCGGGGAGAGCTGGGTAAGAGACGGGGCTAAGGGTGGGGAGAGAGTGCATGTGTGAGTGTGTGTGAGTATGCATGTGTGTAAGCGTGTTGTGTATGTGAGCATGAGTGTGAGTGCATGTGCGAGTGTGAGTGGGAACATGTTGTAAGTGTGTATGCATGTGTGCCTGAGTGGGGGGCAGGGAGGGCTTCCCCTCTAGGGCTGGCCATTGGCCGCCCCAGTGCGTCTGTCTCTGGCTCCCTTCGGGTGTCCCTGTGTCTGTCTCTGTCTGTCTGTGCCTGGGCGCATCCGTCTGTCCTGGAGCCTCTGCCTGTCCTGCACGTCTCTCTGTCTTACTCCTTTCTGTCTCGTTTGTCTCTCTCTGCGTGTCTCTGGCTCTGGATCGGTCTGAGCCCCAGACGCAGCTTTTTGCTTTGACTCTGTCCTTGTGGGCTGCTCCCCGGCCCCTCCCCCCATCCAAGGCTGGCTTTCTCCGGGGTCTTGGGAGGCAGCCTGGCTGTGAGCTCGCTGCATTCCTGGCACCGCCGGCTGATCCGTAGCCGGTGACTAAGACGCGAGCCCGTCCAGATAGAAGGGGTGATGACTTGGCATTGCTAGTACGTGGCCCAGCCTTCATTTGGCAGTGGCTTCTGCAGGAGCTGCCCGCCTTCCTCTGGTGCAGTGACCAGTCCAGCCCTTTGCAGAGAGGGAGACTGAGGCTTCAGAAGTGAAGTGCCAGGGTCATAGAGCTAGCAAGTGTCGGAGGTAGGGGTCAGACCTGACCTGGTGCTCTAACCCCTGACCCACCCAGCCTCCTCCCTGTTCTCCTTCAGGTTCTTTGAAGGGTTAGTGGAATGTTTCACAGATGCTGGCGTGGAGCACACGTGCAGGCTACCCAAGCAATTCCTGCATGCCCCTGGGGTGGAGGGAGGGCAGACAGGCTGGGTGCTGGGCGCTAGACCTGGGTTCGAGTTCTGACTGTGGTACTTCCTTGTATAACCTCAGGCCATTCGCTTTGCTCGGTTGAGTCTCAATTTTATCATCTGTAAAATGGGCATCTGGTGTGGACAGAGCCTTTAGGGGCCTCTTTTTGGACCCCCAGCACTTATCACAGTGCCTGGCACTTTGTTGACTGAGGTGCAGAGGTGAAAGGTACGCTGATCTGTATTCACATAGTTCTGTAAAACCAAGGCAAGGGCCGCGAAGGGGAAGGGGCTGTGCAGCGGAAGGGGCTGGCTGCCTTGGTGAAGCCCAGGTCCCCCAGCCCAGCAGCTGCTGGACAGATCCCCTTCCCCACCTCAGTAGTGGCTCTGCCAGAGCCGGGTGACCAGATGTGGAGTGGTGGGATGTCTGGTCCCCAGGGCCCTGGCCTCTCCAGCCCCAGCATTCTAGAGCCTTATGAGAGCATCTGGACCCTTGGAGGCATTGGCCTCTGTGGAAGGCCTCCTGCTGTGCGTGAATGTATGCATGCAATGTTGGGGTGGTGAAAGTGACTGCAGGCCCACCTGTGGCTGATGTGGTCCCAACCAGGGAGCATCTGTAATGGGCCGCGCTCCTTGGCCACCATGGCTGGCCAGGCCCTCCTTTTCTCCAGCAGAGAATCCCAAAGGTGCCAGGTTGCATGCCTCTCATGCTTCCTTCGCCTCCCGTGGCATCCTCAGGCCCTCATGGCATCCCAGAGCATGGGAAAGAGGGGGGCACAAGGTCGGAGGGCAGACGCAAAGGGGCCTCATGGCCACGAGGAATGATGCTGGGCTCATGCAAGGCTGCTCCGCCATGACCTGCTCTTGTCCCCTTAGCTTGGAGCTGGACTGTGAGGGCTTTAGATGGAAGAGGAGGCAGCCTTTGACCCTGAAGGGGATAGGGAGCCACTGGACCTTCTTGAGCAGGGGAGGTGATCAGACCTGGGCTTTGAGCATATTCCTTGGGATGGAGGCCTGACCCCAGTGTGGAGAGGCTTGGGCTGGCTGCTGGAGCAGCCTGGCCTGAGCCAGGGGGAGGCCGTGTGAGCAGGGGAGAGGACTGAGCTGGGGAGAGGACGTGGAGGCCATTGGACAGTCTGGGCCCCGCTGGGGCTGTGGCGCTTGCTGTCGCGTGCGCCCCAGACAAGGTGGCGAGTGGGACAAAACGGGGAAGAAGCCTCCTTTGTTTCCTGGCATTGATTCTAAAGGACAGGAGAGGAAGGGGGCCGCTGCCCTGGCCTGGCCTCCTCCCTGGCAATACAGGCCGGCCGTTCTGGGCAGAACACTACCAGCATTCACTGCCCTTTCCATGGGGACTCAGGCTGGCTCAGGTAAGGCTCCCTGCCTGCCCCCTCGCCTTTGTACCTCCCTGCCTTGTGCCAGGCCCTTTCAGGCATGGTGAAGGTGAGAAGAACCTTGCGGGCTGCTTTCATGACAGTTTGAAAGCCAAGCCGAGCTGCCGAGCCCCCGTATCACTGGGGCCCCCATTACATAATGGGCCATGGCAGTGGCTGGGCCGGGCTGCCTCGGATGCCCTTGAAACAGCAGAATGGCTCGGGCCCCAGAAGGGCTGAGAGCAGAAAAGGCTTCCCAGGCCCCGCCTTTGAGGGGATCACAGCCCTGCAGCCCCAGCAGAGGCCTGGCCTGGGGTTCGATAATGTGGTGGGAGTGGGGTGGAGGCTGGCAGTGAAGTGTTAGTGGACGCCCCCAGCCTTCCTCCACATGGATGGGAGTGTCTTGGGACGCTCAGATTCTGTAGCAGTCTGCCTCCTTGGGCAGTGCAGAGCCCGGCCAGCTCCTGGTGCTGGGGGACAGTGTCCTGAGTGCCTCCTTCTGACTGGAGGGCGTTCTCGTTTGCCCGGGTGGTGCCCCCTGCCCTCAGCGACCCCTTCTTGACCCGTGTGGTGCGATGTGCCGCCCTCCTGCTCCTGGCCTGCCGATGGCTGGCTGCGGGACTCGGCCTGGTCCCGGCTGCTTTGGATTTTCCAGCTTGGTGGAGCGTGCCTGCGGCCTAGTCCCCCTGGGTGTGTGACTGTCCTTGGGGGAGGGACCGCTTTGGAAGGGAGCTGATTTCCAGCTCATGTTGGTATAGGTCAGTCGCTGACCATCCACAAGAGGGAATGAATGAATGGGTGAGTGTGTATTAAGTGCCTACTGTGTGCGCGGCGGCAGGAATGGGAAGACAAGTGAGTGTCCTCGCTTTCACTCAAGGAGACAACATTCTGGGGGGGGGGGGGATGGTGGCCAGGAGGAAATGGTTGGTCTGGGAGTCATGGTGGAGGGGTGGCGGTCCTAGTGCCAGAATCAAGGCCACCATTGATTTGAAAGGAGGAGGGGCCAGATGGCAAGAGCCAGGCCTGTGGGCCACTGGCCAGGCCCAACACGAGTGTACTGACCCACCTCGGGGAGGGAGGCGTGGTCTCTGGCCCACGGAAGAGGCAGGTGTGGCCCTGGCAGATCTGCCAAGATCCCCCCCACGCTACGACCACCAAGCATTAAGTGCCTACTGTGTGCCGGGCCCCAGAGGGAGGATGCAGTTGTCCCCGGGGAGCTCACCGGCTCCCTCCCGTCTGTGGGCTTTGTGTGGGCAGAGGGTTACTGCCATTCTAGCTGCAGCCCCAGAGGAAACCTCCCACCACCAGGACAAAGTCCAGGCTCATCTCTCTTCCCGGCCTTGTCTTGCCCAATGCCTCATTCCCATCTGCCTCCCCTAGGAAGTGCCCCTAGCTTGCCCCGCGGGTAATGACTCATTGTGCCGCTTGGCGATGGGTACCTCGGAAGCCCACCTGTTTTCCATTCCTGGCCCCGAGGGGGTTACTGATGCCACAACAGCCTCCTCATTGGTCCTCCTGCCCTCCATTCTGTGCCCGATGTCCTCCATCTTTCCCATAGTGCCAGGGAAATCTTCCCTGGGTACAACTGTGACCCTGCTCCTCCTCCCCTCCAAAGCCCTCAGTGACTCTCTGTTGCCTGCTGCATAAGGTAGAAGCTCCTGGTCCTGGCATTTGAGGCCTTTTTGCTCCAGACTTCAACCAGCCTGGCTGGCCTTAGGTCCTGGGAGTGAGTCCCCTTCATGGGTTCTGTGCTCCCATGTTGGGCCACTCTCCGTTCTCCTTCCTGTGCCTTTGCCTACATCATCCCTCACACTGGCCTGGCCTGGCCTCCCTGCTTCTGCAGGACAGGGAGTGTTTCCCGGCCAGCCTTGTGCCCTGACTCTTCCTGGGCCCCCTCACATAGCACGGCTGAAGGCGAATGGGGGTGATGTGAGACAACTTAGAGCCTGGAAGGATGTGACCACTGAAGGTCATCCCTGGGGACGAATGGAAGAGCCTCCTGGCCATTCAGCGTCCCCAGGCCAGATGACACCTTTTCTGCCTTTAGCTCTGCCCCTTTATGGGGGAGAGGGGAGAAGGGGGGGAGGGGATGAGCTATTGTTTTGAACTATAATTCAGTATTCTATCTGTCAGGCCCAATTAGTGCCTTCCTGTAACGGGTAATAATTGCTACTGAGCTTTCCGCTGTGAGTGCTCTGCCCCGATGGGATGTGAGGAGGTGACGCTGAATCACTGGGTTTTAAATTAGGAAGCCTGTCAGTGACGGGAAGTTGTAACTAGGGCTGAGTGGATGAGGACATGCCCAGGGGCAGGGTGTGTGTGTGATGGGGATCCACTGATCAGCGGCCAGACAGCTCTGAGCGCAGTTAGTGCTGATTGGCTCTAGTGGGGATTCCCCCGCCTGCATGGCGTGAAGACCCGCCGTTGCTCCAGGACACCTCTACCTCCGGGTCACCGCCTCCTTCTGGGGGATACTCACTGCTCCCAGAGGGTTTCCTCTTGTGCAGGTCACAAAGGCTGGACACTGGGGGACACCTCTATGTGCATGGGATAGCAGCTGAACGGAGAGCCAGGGGGTGGGCGGACAGGAAGGCTGTGGCCCAAGGGATGAACTCCCTGAGGAAGGAGGAGGGATGGCTTGGAAGCTGGGAGATGGCTGTAACCAGGATCTGGACAGGCAGAGATGGAGGGAGGAAGGAACTTAAGGAGTTATATTCTGGAGTGAGATTTTGTACCTCTTACAATTGGGCCATTTTTTTTTAGGTGTTACTTTCCTCAGCATTTTTTGTGTCTCATTTACCAAACTGTTAACTCTCTTTTCATAATTTTCTTATACCATTCATTTCTTTTCCCAATTTTTCCTCTACTACTCATGTCTTCCTTTAACACTTCTAGCAATTCTTGTTTGTTTCAGGTCCAATTAGCATTTTTCTTTGAGGCATTGCTTGTAGCTGTTTCCACATTGTTTTCTTCTGAGTTTGTGTCTTGATCTGTGCCCCTGGATACTAACTGGCTTCCTGTTGGAAAAGAATGTGGCTTGTGCGTGTGTGTGCATGTGCGTGCGTGTGCGTAGGTGTGTGTGCATGTGTGTGTATGTGTGATGGCGGTGTTTAGGCATGGGTGTCAAGGCTGTCCCCAAGTGTTTCAAGGGCCCTTCCATGGATAAATTAGCCCTGTCCTGTTTGGTCCTTAGTTCAGAACAAGAGCCGGGGCAGGTCTAAGGTCAGCATTCCAAGGAGGCCCCTCGGAGCAGAGAAAAGGGTCCTTGGCTGGAGCAGGCCATCTGGGAGGGGAGTAAGCTCCCTCTCCCTGGAGGCCTGCCTTTCAGCCGAGGCTAGGTGAGCATCAGCCCATGGATTCCAGGGGAGATCCAGCCCCAAGATGGGTCTGAGCCAGCGGTCCCAGAACCTCAGATCAGAAAGCACCTCAGCATCCCCATTTTCACATCCCTGGCCTCTGCTTGGATACTTCCAAGGACAGGGAGCTCATTTCCAGCCAAGGATGGTCCACTCCCCTCTGGGAGCACACTGGGTGTTGGGGAGAGTTTCCTTGGATCGTGGCCCTGGCCAAAGTGTCTTCACCCAGCGGCCAGTCTGCTGGTCCAGCCTCGTCTCCCTGGGCTGGGCAGGTCCCGGGAGCCCAATAAACGGGACTTTTGTAGCTGGGAGAGTGAGGGCTCTTTTCCCGTTGTGTTCCCTGCCCCGGCTGCAACGTTGGGGCCCTCTCTGTAGTCACTGCTTCTGCTGCCTGCGAGAAGCTAGAGAAGGCCCGGAATGAGCTGCAGGCCGCGTGCCAGGCCTTTGTGGACAAGCTGAACCAGCAGCACCAGGCAGATCTGGCGGAGCTCGAGAGCCAGCTGAAGGCACACTACACGGGCGAGTGTGAGAAGCTGCAGAGCGCGTGTGTGCGGGAGGTCCAGAAGTACCAGGCCCAGCTGCAGAGTCAGGTCAGTGCCTTGGGAGGGGCCGGGCAGCTGGGGCCTGGGGAGACGGCTGCGGAGGCTGGTCAGAGCTGTCTGTGGCTCTCACAGCTCCCTGGGCCGGTCCTCTGCCTGAGCCTCAATTTTGTGGCTGGGTAAATGGGCCCATAAGAGGAATGTGCTTTTTCAGTCTTAATGCAGCATAGAAGTCCAGCTTGTCCCTGGGTTTGCTGTCGCAAAGCCCCGGGCCATCGTGCCTGCCGGCGAGCTCTGATGGGAGCTGCTGCTGCTCACTCGGTGCCGCGTCCACAGCCTGGCAGGGAGTTGGGTGCGGATGAGGAAGCAGGCTCAGAGGGAACGGGCTTCCCTCATGCATCTGGGTTTCCTGATTCTGAGACCCTATCACGCCCCGGGGCTTCCAGGCGGACTATGCCGCTGGAGTTTCAGCTTGCAGTGTCCCAGGTTAACCGAACTGTCTGTGGTGATGGGTGGGAGGCCCGAAAGGCATCATTCACTGGTCAGTGAGCGTTTATTACATGACCTCAGAAATCTCCTTATTCAGCCTCCTCGCTGACAGAGGAGGACGCTGCGGTCCACTGAGGCCGGGTGGGATTTGAACTCTGGTCCTCGGTTGCCAGATACCGGCATGCTGTGCCCTCCACCACACAGTCTCCACCTTGGCTTCTGCTGGGGAGGTCCACTGTGGTCATAGGCGGGGTTGGGTGGGGTGGGCCTTAACAGCTGGGGGACTGGGATTGGCCTCTGGGAGGAGGTGACCTTTGAGCTGAGCCCTGAGGAAAGCCAGGCTTCCAGGCAGAGAGGCAGTCTTGCTGCTCTGGGCTAGGTGCTTCCCCAGCCTCCATGAGTGGGAGCCCTCTGCCTCTCCCAGCAGCCCCCCTGGAGAGGAGGTCCTGCCTCGCCCCTGCCCAGATCAGCTACCAGAGGGCTCCCACTTGTTTCTGCTGGCTCTGCCCTCTTGCCAAGCTGAGGAGCTCAAACCCTTCTTCCGTGTCACCAACAACTGTCTCTTAGGTCCCCTGAGTCCTCTGCTGTCCCAGCTAACCCCCCCTCGCTCAGCGGAGCCTCTGACAGCATGGTACCGAGCCCCTGCCTCCACGTCTGGCGGCTGGCAGCTGGTCTGTGGGGGAGGACTGAGCTACATGGGCCCTCAGGCCGCAGGCAGACTCACCTCTTCTGCCCTGGCCTTAGAGGCCTGAGCATTGCCTGGGCAGCCCCGTGTGCGGATGGAGCAAGGCTTGAGGGAGGAGGCCCAAGGTCCAGAGGGTCGAGGCAAGTTGTCTACCCAAAGTGGACCTGAGGCCCGCTACCTGGCAGGCACTTCAGAAGTGATGGACAGTTGGTGTCCATGAAGCAGAACTGGGTCGTCAGTGTGTACACTGGCTACAAGTATAAAAGAGGAAATCGTGTGTGTGTGTGTGCGCACGCAAGTGCACATGCATGAACACACACACATACCACCCAAGTGCACACACGTACCCGCTCATGCGTACATATACACACGCCATGCAGGTGCATGCATGTGCACACACAAACCGGTGAGAAGAGGCCCAAGATAGTGAAAGGGGACACGGCACCAGGGAGTCACTGAGTTCCACATAGCTTTATGTTGGTCATTGGAAAAAAAAACCAAGCCTTAGTTATTAAGTTTAATTGGCTTTATTAGCATTTAAAATTAATTCACCCTAAAGCTCTGGTTTGAAGAAAGAGTGAAAGCTCACACTTCCTCCTCCCCACCTATTTCCAACGTGCCCCCCACCCCCACCCCTGCCAGAGAGAGCTGCACCCCCCCTCCCTCTAAGACTTGTTTAAGAATGTTTCTAACCATTGCAGCCAAGCTGGGGCCTTTTAATTTAATTTAATTTAATTTTTAACTTTTTTTAATATAGATTTATTTATTTTTAGTTTTCAGCATTCACTTCCATAAGATTTTGAGTTCCAAATTTTCACCCCATCTCACCCTTCCCCCCACCCCAAGATGGCATGCATTCTGAACAACCCTTCTCCTAGTCTGTCCTCCCTTCTATCTCTCCCCCCCTTTTTTTATTCCCTTCCCCTTCTATTTTCCTGCAGGGCAGGATAGATTTCTGTACCCCATTTCCTGTATTTCTTATTTCCTAGTGGCATGTGAAAGCATTTTTTTTAAACATGTGTTTTTAAAACTTTGGGTTCCAAATTTTCTCCCTTCCTCCCTCCCCACCCACCATCACTGAAAAGGCAAGCAACTCAGTATAGGTTATGCATGTGCAGTTATGCAAAACACTTCCATAGTAGTCGTGTTGTGAAATACTAACTCTATTTCCCTTAATCCTATCCTGCCCCAAGCTGGGGCCTTTTACTTTAATACACCAACACCCTTTCCTGGAGAATCTCAGTCATGTTCTATGGATGAAGACCTTCTGGTCCTAGTGGCCCACAGTCTGCTGAGGACCCACTTCCCCCCAGCCAGGCTGACCTGAGGCTGAGCCCAGGACAGGACGCAGCTGGACTTGTGTGCTCCCCAACGCATGAGGCTAGCGCTCAGATGACATCCTTGCTTTGATTCTGTGGGGTACCGCGGCTGTCTGATCCTGACTGACGGGGCGTTCCCTTTCAGGTTGATGACTTAAATGCTGCCCACGAAGCCTTCAAGTTAGAAGTCGAGTCCAGCCATTCGGAGCAAGTCGATTTGCTGAAGAAGGCTTACGAAGCCTCCCTCACAGGTAAGAAAGCTCTCACCTCCCCACACGTGGCCTGTCCCGGACCAGCATCACCTGCTGGCTCAGAGGGAAGCCGCTGGGTCACCCTCCTGAGAGCTGACGTGGCTGCTGCCTTCCTTAGCCTGGAGATGATCCGGGCTCCTCCTCACCATGCGGCCATCCGATGCTGAGTCCTTCCCTGGGGTGCAAACAGAGGGTTCTCTTCAGGGCTAGCCTGGGAGGCAGAACATTGGACTTAGAATGACCTAGAAGCCCATATTTGCCATGCTTTTTTTAGTAATTTGTTTTTGGTTTTCAATATTCACTTCCACAAGCTTTTGAGTTTTAAATTTTTCTCCCTCTCCCTCCCAAAGACAGCATGCAATCTGTTATAGGCTCTACATATACATCCCTATTAAACATATTTTCACATTAGTGATGTTGTAAGGAGGAATTAGAACCAATAGGAGGAGCTACCAGAAAGAGGAAACAAAGCAAAACAGAAGAAAAAAATAGCAAATAGTCTGCTTTGATCTTCATTCCAACTCCATAGTTCTTTCTTTGGATGTGGATAGTGTTTTCCATCATGAGGCCTTTGGAGATGTCTTAGATCCTTGCATTGCTGAGAAGAGCTGAGTCTTGTCAATGTTAGTCATCACACAATGATTTGCCATGCTTTTTTTTTTTTTTGGCTAGGCCATGGGGTTAAGTGATTTGCCCAGGGTCACACAGCTAGTAAGTGTTAATCCAGGGCCAGTGTTCTATCCACTGCACCACCTAGCTGCCCCCATTTGGTTTTTTGTCTTTTGGGGGGGGCAATTGGGGTTAAGTGACTTGCCCAGGGTCACACAGCTAGTAAGGATTTGCCATACTCTTAACCTGAATTTTATGGGCACTTTGAGACTGGCCCTTGGAGCACTGGAGAGGATGCTTGACTTGAGGTGAGGAAGACTCGAGTTCAAATTCAGCCTCAGACACTTAGTAGCTGTGTGACCTCAGGAGAGCCTCTTAACTTCTCTGTGCCTCAGTTTTCTTATCGGTAAAATGGGGATTAATAGTAGCACCTACCTCCCGGGGCTGTTGAGAGGCTTCACAAACCCTAAAGCAAGCTACGAATGCTAGTTATTTTCCTTGTTATCATCGTTGTCAATGTGACGTTTCTTGTCGTTTAGGAGGGGCCCCTTTTGTGAACCTGGAGGCCGGGCAGATGGGAATGGGAGTAGGCTTTTCTAAGTGGAGACATGCTTCTCTTGGCCATCAAGGCTCCCAGGCGGGTGGTCTGGGTCAGGGGAAGAGGGGGGAGAGATGGACACAGGCTTACAACCAGCTTCTCTTCTGCTCAGGCCCAGTGTCCATCCCTCCTGAGCAGGACTTTTTGGCTAAATGGGCTCAGGAGTGTGGCGGCATGAGCCACCACGGATTTGGTAAGAACAGGGATTGTTTCTGTTGGACTGTGCCCTTAGCCAGAGAGGGTTCCAGCCCATCTGCGGAGGGATGGACTCGTGTTCCAGATTGCGGGTTGATAAACATCTGTTAAGCACCTAGTTTGTGCCAAGCACATAGCTAGGCACTGAGGATACAAAAAGAGGCAAACAGTCCCTGCCCTTGAGGAGCTTATGATCTAATGGGAGAGACAGCGTGCAAACGAGCTTTGCTCAGGAAAGACGGAACAAATGAAGAGAGGGAAGGCCCCTCCCCTATCCTGAGCCCCACCCCCCCCAACCCCATTGAGGCTGGTGGTCCCTAGAGTGGGGATCCAAGTGACGTTTGTCCCTCCCTCATGGAAGTGTGGTCCAACCCACCCTCCTGTCCTGGTCTCTCATTAGCTTCCTCTCTTCCCATGTGGGGCAGAGATACTGGCAGGGTCTTTGCAGCCCGCTGGAGCCTGACAGGAGGGTTGTTACAATAGCGTGGGCGGAGGGTTCTAGTAGACTTACCAGGTGTGAGCACAGGCCTTGTTCACCTCCGCTTCCCTGAGTCCCCAGACCTTTTCTTCCCCTGTAGTCACACTGGGGACTCGCGTCAATGATACATTCTCCAAGCTGCCAAGTGTTTGGGGCCCCAGCCAGTTTGGAGAGCTCTGGCTTGGAGCCAGAGAAGCCCCTGAATGGAGTAAATGTGGGCTTGTTGCGGGGGTCACTTCGAGGCCGGGCTGGGTCTCTCTGGATGGAGGTCACTGGCCTCAGGAATATCACCTCTTTTCAGAAATCAAGGAGTGCCATGACCTGGAGAAGACGTCCCTGGAGGAGCTGTTCTCTGAAAAGCGCGAGTCGCTGGAGGTGAGCGACGCCCCAGACCAGGCCCCTGGCCTGCAAGGGTAGACCTAGGGGTCCCTCATTTCATGACCGGTTTTCTGCTACCTTGGATGTCCTATGTCATCTCTGTCTTGTTTGTAGAAAGAGATCCACGATCTGAAGGGTAAGAACGATGCTCTGAATGAAAGGCTCCAATTGGAGGAGCAGAAAGCGGTTTCCAGAGAGAAGGCCAGCCAGGTGAGTGATGCCCAGAGGCTGCGGCCTGGGGGCAGGGACGGAGGGCAAAGCCTGGCACCTGGGGACGCATAGCTGCAGCAGCTCTGGGAATGTCTGTGCGGGGGAGGGAGCCTGTCTGCGGCAGCTCTGGGGATGTCTGGGGGGGCTGTCTACAGCAGCTCTGGGGATGTCGGGGGGGGGCTGTCTATAGCTGTCTTGAGGATACCTGTGGGGAAACCTGTATACACTGGCTTTGGACATGTGTCCGGGTGGGGGTTGTCTATGATGTCTTCAGGGATGTGTCTGGGGGGATCCCTTTCTACAGCAGCTTTAGGGATGTGTTGGGGGAGTCCTTGTCCACACCAGCTTTGGCGATGTGTTTTTGAGGGGACCTGTCTACAGTGGCTTTGGGGATGTGTCTGATACGACAGCAGAAATGAGCAAAGTAGGCCAGTGTCAGACAGGCTTGGAAAAGCTGCTCTTCAAACCTGACCTAGGAAAAATTCATCTCAACTCAACACACAGCACCTCCAGGCTCCCCAGGGCTGGAGGAGATACAAGGTTTCAGTTAGGCCCCATCCCACTTTCATTGTGCTTCGGAGACTGACCTGGGCACCAATGAGTGTGATACAAAGTAGTGAGTTGGAAAGAGGAGAGCAAGCCACGAGCTGTGAAGGGTCCCCATTGGTGGGTTCCTGCAAGAGGAGTGTTGCAATGTGATTTAGAAGAGGAATAAAGAGCAACAGAGAGAAAGGTGGGGGATGCCATTCCCCACAGAGGGACCTATTGGTGCAGAGATGCTGAGGTAGAGAAGTGTGTACGAGGAAAAGCAAATGGTCCAAAATGGGAGAATAAAGAGGGAATAGAGGGAGAGTGATAAGACACAGGGCTAGAAAGGTAACAATGTGGAATGCCAAGCCAAAGAGTAGATAGAGCTTTGCTTGGTAGGGACTAGGGAGCGACAGAAGAATTTTGAGTGCAAGAGTGACCCGAGCAGACTAAGCGTATGAGGAAAATGATTCTGGCAGCATACGAAGGATAAACTGGAAAGATGAGAGAGCAGAGGGGAGAAGGCCTATGCGAGGGTGGGGGTGGCAACTGGAATAGAGGCAGAGTGACCTCATGGAAAAGCTGCCAGGCTAAATATCCAGAGAGAGCTGACTCCTCATATTTATCTGTCCGTGTGACCTTGGGTGAGTCATCTCACCTCTGTAGACCATTTCCTCATCTCTGCTGAGAGAGCGGCCTCAACCATAGAATTGCTGATCCAGAGCTGGAATGGAGCTAAAGATGGCTATGCCAATCCCCTCATTGTCTGATGGAGCCACCAAGGGTCAGGGAGAAAAGTGACTTGCCACATAGCAAGTAGTTGAGCCAGGATTTGAACCCGGGTCCTTGGACCAGGTCTCTTCTCCTTGTGCCTTGTAGTTCCCTAATGTCTCCCAGGTCCCTTTCAGCTTTCAGGTGTCTGGTGATGCAGCTTGGACAGCTTTTCCTTGAACTGACTCTTTGGGGGGCGTGGATGATGGAGTGCTTTGTGGCCTCCTCGTGGCCAAGTGCAGGCTTTTCCAAAGAGGCTCCGTGTCCTTTTCCTGTGACCCCTGTCCCTTCCCATGCCCCAGCTCCAGTGCTGACAGTTGAGCTGGGAAAGCCTGCCCCCTTATGTATCAGAAGAGGAGCTGAGGCTCTGGAGTTGCCCCTGACCTGGAAGGCAGAGCCCAGTGGTGAGCAGTGTCCTGCTTTGAGTCACTCTCCCTTTGTTTCTGATTGGTTTCTGAGCAGTCAGTGTGCCCGGGCAGAAGTGCCCTGGACATAGGCCTAGGTTGGGGGTCCCAGCATGGCCTTTTACTTGCTGGGTGACCAGGGCAGTCACTTCACCACCCAGTGCCTCAGTTTCCCAAGCTGTACACTCAGGGTGTTACTACGGGGGCCTCCTACCTACAAGCATTCTGTAAATGGCGATGTGTTCTGAGTGGGGGGGGCAACATCTTTGGCTGGAGACCCAGCCTGACCTTGGGGCTCTGTCCACTTGTCTCTGCAGAAGAACCCCCAGATCATGTATCTGGAGCGAGAGCTGGAGAGCCTCAAGGCCGTGCTGGAGATCAAGAATGAGAAGCTCCACCAGCAGGACATCAAGCTGCTCAAGATGGAGAAGCTGGTGAGCTCCCTCCCCTTGGGCGCAAGAGCCTCTGGGCAGGAGGGCCACCGTGTGGCTTCTGCACTAGGAGGATAGGCATGCGCATGTGGGGATGGGCCTTTTCCACCAGCTGTGGCCGGCCAGGGTCCTTGCCCACTGCTGAGAGGGAAGGCACACAGGGCACTGACATTGGTATTGTCAAACTCTTCTGTTCTTTGTACGCTAGCGGGAGAATGGGAGGATGCCAGAACCAGCTGTAAGTGGCCTGGGAGGGTCCAGCTCGCTGAGAAGTTGTGACCTCCGTGGCTCTGGCAGCCTCTGCCTTGGAGCGTGTCCGTCAGCCCAAGTGGGGGCGGGCTGGGGAGGAAGACCACAGCTGGTGCGGGCCTGGCCTGTCTGTGCTTGCCTCTGGCTGGCACCAGCTGGTGCCCAGGCTGCCCCAGTCACCAGGAGGCTGGTTCAGATCTGGAGCAGGGCTGTCACAAGAACAAAACAACCCCAACAAAGACACCAGCTCCCACGTGTGGTCTCACCCTTCGGTTGGGCAGCGCACTGATCCGTTGTGGGGGAGCAGCAGGCAGGCAGGCGGGCAGGCAGCCAGCTGGCTTTGGCCTCAGAAAGCCCGGGGTCAGCTCCTCCTGCTGGCTGACCCACCTGCCTGCTGGGTGTGTCGCCCCAGCCCCTCCCCACAGGAGGGTACCCCCATAATAATAGGGTCTTAGGGCTGGCCCCTGCTCCCCACCTCATTTGGGAAGCTCAGGTGCCAGGCCTTCTCCTCCTGGCAAGGTGAGCAGGGAGGAGTCTGAGCCCAGATGTGTGGAACAACCATCGGCCTCTCTCCTGGGGAGCAGTTTGCCTCCTTCCCAAGCATCTGAGCGGCACAAGGAAGCCCAGAGGAAAGGGTCTAGGGCAGCCTTGCCCCTTGTTGGACACTCCCCCAACATCCGGTGGGAGGAAGTGTGGAGCTAGGGGAAGCATGGGACCGAGGGCTGGCAGGACTTGGTCACCCCTGCCCTCGTGGGGCATCGCCATTGGCCATCCATTGGCATCAGTGTCTGGAAGTGCCAGGCAGGCCTCAGGCAGCCGATGGGCCCCACGTGGACGTGGTCAGACCCCTCCATTCTTTGTGGGTAAGGATTGTGAGTGGGAAAGTGGTCTGGCTGCCCCAGGAAGGGCTGAGTGACGCTTCCTGGGAGGGCTTCAAGCAGAGGTAAGAGGGCCACTTGGCAGAGGATTCTTGGTTTGGCCTAGCTGGGAATTGAGGTCTCTGCCAGGTCTGAGATGCAGTGACCTAGACACTCACCTAGCAGTGTCTACTTTCATATGGGCAGCTTCCTGCTTAACATCACCAGAGGCTGCGGCCCTTTGGTGCTGTCAAGTTCCCTCCACGGTGAATTTAGCTGCATGTGCCAAGCTCTGGGTGGGCAGGGGTCGGGGTTTATCTTTTCCCAAGAAGTGCATGAGTCTGACCACTGGCTGCTTTGCACCAAGGTGGACAACAACACAGCACTGGTGGACAAGCTGAAGAGGGTGCAGCAGGAGAATGAGGAGCTGAAAGCACGAATGGACAAGCACATGGCCATCTCCAGGTGAGATCCCCAGCTCTGACCTCCAGACCTCCCTGCCTGTTCCCCTGGCCCATCGAGCCCCTACCGGAAGTCAGAGCTCCTCTCCCCTCTCCCTTCTCTTCTCCCCTCCCCTCTCTTCTCCTCTCCTCTCCTCTCCGCCCTCTCCTTTGGCTTCTACGGGGCCCAAATCAGTTACTCCATGTTGTCAGGTATTCCCTTTGGATTACAGACCTCTGTGTTGGACACCCATGTATTATTCCTGTTCCCTCCCTCTCCCTTAGGCAACTCTCTTCGGAGCAAGCTGTCCTGCAAGAGTCCCTGGAGAAGGAGTCCAAGGTCAACAAGAGGCTGTCGATGGAGAATGAGGAGCTGCTGTGGAAGCTTCACAACGGGGACCTGTGCAGTCCCAAGAAGTCCCCCTCCTCCGCGGTGCTGCCTTTCTCCTCCCCGAGGAATTCTGCCTCCTTCCCCAGCCCCACGGGCTCACCCAGATGACCCTTCTGGAGCACGGGCTGACAGCTGCCTGAGAGCGCTTTCCAGTGGCCGGCCGGGGGACTGACCCTTCTATCAATCATGGCCAGTGCAGGCCTGTGAGGGCACTTGGGTGGCAGCTGACTCGGCCCACTGGAGCCCATGGACAGACAGGCATGGTTCCTCGGGCAGCCTTGACTCCTGCCAGTCCTGCGAGGTTTCAGGAATGCCACCTGCGCAGGCACGCAGGGAGAGACATTGATGCACAGAGCACTTGGCGAGCCAGATGCATCTTGCTCGCTGCCTTTCTCCCCCGCCTGGGGGGAACCAGCTCAGGGGCCTCTTCATGTAGAGTATAACCTTTCTCATGTTCTTGTCACAGACACTTTTTCTGGGGCCACCTGTGGGCTTGTGGGACTGGGGTGGGCATGGCTTGCTAGTGCCCCACCTTTGGCTCTGGAGGGGACGCAGAGAGCTGCAGGATGAGCAGGGACACACAAGCGGCTGTGCCAGGGACAGCCTCCAGGACATCTTGGCCATGGACACCCTGGGGGAGGGGGGAGGATGGGGACCCTGGCTCAACGCCTTGGGGCCTGCATTCTGGGGAGGATGGGCCCTTCAGATGGAAAGACCAGCTCTGAGAACTGAAATGAGGGCAATGTTCTCTAGTTGTCAATGACCTCCACCCTCCAGATAACACAAGTCACTGGCTTCTGGTTCATCTTTTTAGCTACGGACAGAGGTGGAACACTGTGTCTCCCTGGATCCCCAGGAATAAGGCCTCTTCCAAGGAAGGAAGAAGGGGCAGGGATCCCCCTGGAGCCCCAACCTCCTCCTCATTTTTAGCTTGCTCTGAATAGTCACCCATAGATGGGAGCTACCTCTCCCCTCCTCTCTTCCCCTCCTCTTTCTCCTCTCCCTTTTCTTCCCTCTCCTCCCCCCCCCTCCTCCTCCTCTCCCCTCTTTCTCCTCTCCTCTCCCCTCTTTCTCCTCTCCTCTCTTTCTCTTCTCCTCTCCCCTTCCCTCCTTTCCATCTCCTCCCCTCCCCTCCCTTCTCCTCCCCTCTAAAGCCATGACATAAGCCTTCTACCTCCTTTTCTCTGGGACAAGGGTAATTAGTATGCTCACTCAGAACCAGCTCATTTTCCAGGCACAAGTCATTTCCCAAAAAATCCTGAGGCCAGACTCTGTAAACTATTGAAAAATTCAGAACTAGTTAAGTTGGGGAAGCAATGAGGGAAAATCATTGATTAGCAAAATTTGGGAAGAGGCCAACCATACCCCTGTGCTCAGGGGCAGAAACGCCATGATGTGCTAGGAAATGAGGTATTGGCTAGAATGAGCCAGCTGGGAGCCCCAGCTAGCAGCTCGAGGTCTGTCTTGGAGAAATTCTGGGGAGAGGGCAGGGGGGGCCCATGTCAGAGCAGAAACCCTGGTTTGTGCAGTTGTCCCTTTCTAACTTCTGTGAGAGACCTTCCCCAGCTCCTCCAGGCACCCTAGGGGCCTGGATGAGCAGGGCTGTGTTTTACCCGAGTCTTTGAATCTGTTGCTGTGGTGCCAATGAGCCGGGCGTCCAGGAACCCTCCAGGAGCCGCCACGTGGACTTTGGACACCAGGGGGCGAGTTGAAGTTCAGGAGGCATGTTGATTTGTAACAATTCCTTCTTTTGTCTCATGTTTAATCTCCAGTGTTCTGCTGTAATGCCTAATCTTTCCAGTTGTAGGGATGGTTGGAAAGCCAGCTCCCTTCAGGCTCCACGTGGGAGTCGGGGCTGCTGGAATCTTTGCACCCCTTGGAGCTGTCCTTGGTCTGGCCAGTTCCGGGGGCCATGGAAGGCTGCTGCAGGGCTCAGGGGTTGCTCCATTCCTGAGTCAGATGGGAGACAGCAGCAGAGGAGGAGGAGGACAGCTCTTTGGAGATGCTTTTCCAGGTCCACGTTGCAGGATGGTGCTGAGAAGAGGCACGCAGGCCTCAGCGTGGCCTAGGCTGAGCTCCCCCTATTATGCCCACCTGTACTGTCCTCCCCCATAGTCTTGTCTTCCACCCTGTCAGGCCCATCACTTAGGAGAACCCCGCCCCACCCCACCCTAGGCATTTTGAATTCGGTCCTGAAAGCTGGGTCCTAGGGGCTAGAATTGGACCCTGGCAGCTGGCTGGTCCTCAGAGCTTCTGCTTGCTCTGAATTGGGGGGCTGGGGCTTGGGAAGGAGCTGATGTATTTTGATTTGTGTGTGTTAAGATAATAAAATTTTGATTTCACTTTCTTGTTGCTGCCCATTCTTCTGTGCTTCTCGAAAAATGAGCCACAGAAAGTGGTTGAAGTGTGACTGTTGGGGGGATTTAAGTAAATGAGCCCTGGGGCTTGAGGGCTAGGATGCTCCGGGTGACACTGGGGGCGGACCTCACTGGCTAGGATTTATCTGGGGGTCCTCCTGGCCTGAGGGTTCAGAGTCTGCCACCGCGGCTTTAGGTTCCAATTTTGTTCCCGTGGATTGGGGAGGCTGTCACACAGAGGAAAGGTCGCTGGCTTTAGGAGGAAGACCACGTTCAAATCGTGTTCTGAAGCTCCTGCCTGTGGGACGGTTGGGCAGGTCTCCACCTCTGCTGGGCCTTGCTTCTTCCATAAGCAGGGATGGTGGGTTAGGTGACTTCTCAAGTACCTTTCAGCTTTAATAGCCTATGAGCTGTGACGCTCTACCAAGAATTTGGGGTAAAAGTTAGTCCGTTTTCCCTGGAAGGAGCCCAGTGGAGCATGGTCCAGACAGTACAGGGCTTGGTGACCTGGGATGGTCTCCCTGCTCAGACGCTGACAAACTAGGTAGTTGGAGCAAGTCACCTCTAGCCTCTGTTCTCTTATCTGTAAAATGGGCCAGTAACCCTAGGCTGCACCTCAGGGTCCTGGTAAGGCGAGGGGGTCTGCCAGGATAGCACTCTGCTGTCACTAGGGGCCCAGGTGTGAGGTGTGAGTCAGGGTTCCAGCCCTGCCCCATCCATTTGACCCCTTGCGTTCCTGAGCCACCTTGCTTAGAGCAGCCACCCTCTATTGGTAGGTCCCAATATCCTAGAGAAGAGCGGGGCAGGCCTTGGTGTCCTGGTGGGCCCTGCCAGGGCTTAGACCACAGGGCCAGCCCCATGCCCAGATCCAGGGATCATGGAAACCAATCAGAAAGTGGGCTCAAACTCTCTGCCCCAGCACCACTAACAGGAAGTAGCTGTGGGTCCCATGGGGTGGCTGGCCACCCAGCTTAGCCCAAGGCTACTCAAGGCATTTACCTTTGAAACAAACTTGACGTTTTATTCAGTGATTACATTGCTCAACTCCATACATGTGAGTGTTCATTCAGGACCAAGAGTCAGAAGCACATAAATGGAAGAAAGCCCCTTCAAACCATATCTTACGGGAGACATGACGACAGGGGAGACCATGCTCCTGTACCTTATGGCTTCTGGTCTGCTTGGGGCCCTTGTCTGAGACCTACACACAAGGATAGAAAGTTTGGCAGCAGCCTTTGGCTAAGCACAGATCCAAATAAGCTGGCAGAGCTGTGACCACCCTGCCTCAGTTTCCCCATCTGTAAAACGGGGGTCACAATAGCACCTACCTCCCAGGGCACTTGAGAGGCCCAAAGGAGACACTATTTGTAAAGCACCTTGCAAACCTCAAATGGCTACATCAACGTCAGCTGTTAGTGTTCGGAGTTCCCTCTATGAGCCCAGGCCTTTGAATGACTGACCCTCCACGCCCCGCCTGCCTCAGGAAAACTGCACGGTGGTGGCTACGGTGGTCTGCCCGTGCAGGTTCTGAGCTGTACACATGTAGTAGCCGGCGTCGACGGTCTCAAAGTCCCGCAGCATGAGGACGCTCTGGGACAGCCGTGTGGTGCGCCCGAGGCCTCGGCTGACCAGTCTCCACGTGTCCTGGATCGTCACAGGCCTTTCATCCTGTTTCATAAAAGAGGGTGCATGTGGGTGCCTGAGACAGACGGGAGGCGCCGGGAGCCCTGGGGAGCAGAGGCCAGCCAGGGGGCTCAGCACACCGCAGTCCTCGTAGGCTATACGCTCTTGAGGGCGACTATCCCAGGTTCTCGGGACTTTGAGAGCCCACCTCCCCTAAAACCACAGCTCACGGGCTCCCTGGAGCCCTGGGACAGAGGAACAACTGGAGAAACTCTGATGGTCAGCAACGCAGCGAGCCCACCCTGGTGACCACAGACTTCTCGGGGCACTGGAGTGCCCAGAGGAGGCGGGGGAGCAATGTCACAGGGTCTAGGTCTGGTCCTTGGCTTTGCCGTTTACTACCTGCACAGCTCTTCTCCGAACCTCAGTTTACCCATCTATAAAATGAGGCCACTGCTATCTAAGCTCCCACCTCGCTCTAAATCCTTCGGCGCGGTGGATTAGAATCGCATTTATTCACTTACGTGCTAAGCACTGACGTTCTAATGAGAGGAGCCGGTAGCAGAGGAGGGTGTTGAGGGCGGAGCAGCGCGGTGGCTGGGCGGCGCTTACCTTCAGCCCTGGGTAGATCCACCGAAATTCCACCTCTACGTCCGGCTCGCCCAGGACAGTGCACAGGACCGTGATGTCATCCCCACCGCTCACTCTGCTGGAGGAGGCCACGATGGTGGTGGAGGGGGGCCCACTGGGGACTAGCAGACACACGATACTCAGTGAGGGGCATACGAGGAGCAAAACAGAGCTCAAACCCTGGCCTCAGTGGGATTTGAACCCAGGTCTCAGAACTGCCCGTCTAGCGCTGATTTGCTTCGGCCCCCTCCTTTGGGTCCAACTTAACACAGGCTTCAATGCCCTGGAGGGAATCGATGTCTAAGCACCCCCATCAGCTCTCAATCCCATAATGCCATCGCTTTACAAGGCAGCCCAGAGGAGAGGCAGCTGCACCACCTGAATGAACTGGGTGTAGGTGAGTCAAGGTAGGCAAAGATGTGCAAGGGCAGCGTATGTGTGGGGCTAGCCAGGGGCGCACGGCATGTGAGGACAGGAGGCGAGTGAGGGGACCGTGCAAGAGATAACCTCCGAAGGGAAGTCTGAAATAGCCTGAGGGAAGGGGCATGGCCCGTCGGCTCCTCTAGGCTGAGGTAGTGAGCTCCCCGTCACTCCAGGTGCTCAAGTCCGTTTGGCTAAGATGTGGTGGAGGGGGCTCCTGTTTGGGTCTGGGTCGGATCTGGGGCCTCTGAGCTTTCTTCCACCTCTGACATTCTGTGGTTCTGAGGGCTACAAGCACTTTGCCCCTGTTCCTCGGTTCTCTGAAAAGTGGTAAGCTTCCACCCCACAGAATGGTTCTTTGGCCATTAATTCCAAGCACTCCCTCCCTTTTTGAGAGAAGTCCCCTAAGCATTCTCTGCCTCAGTGTCTCCCTCTGTAAAATAAGCATGGAGGAGCTGGAAAGCGCCTCAGGGACCACCCTAGCCAACCTGTACCTGGCCAGGAATCCCCACCCCAACATCCCAGATAAGCGGCAATGCAGCTTCCCCTTGAACACAGAGACGGGGAGCTCACTAACTCATGGAGCAGCCCTTCCACTCTTGACTAGAAGATAACCCACTTTCCCTAAACCTCCCACAGGTGAAATCAGGCAATGCTGACTCTCTGGAAGAAGTTTCAGCATAGCTCTTACCTTCCACGTAGAGCAGCTGGTATTTGATGGAAATCTGGGGGGCCCCATGGGCCTCTGCCCGGCAGTAGACCACCCCTTGGTGCTCAGGCTGAGGGTGCAGGTAGACAAAGCCCCTCTTCATGTCATAAACGATGCTCCCATTGCTTTGGATCTCTTTAGCTGGGAACTCCCTGTGCAGGGTGACCCTGGCTGATGGGACGGTCACGCGGCAAGGGACCACGGCTTCTCTGTCTGGGTTGAGGTAGACCACGCCAAAGTAGCTGGGAGACGGCACAAACAGCTCGCCTTTCTCTGTGAAGGGAAGCGCGTGCACCGTGGTTACCCAGGGTCACCCACCCAAGGCCCTCCAGTGAGAACAGTGCTCAGGGGAGGGCCACGCAGAAGGTTGGTTCTGTTAGGAAAGAAAACCACGTTCCACCTTCCATCTCTCCTCTGCGGCAGCCAGTGGTATTCCCGGCTATTAAAAGGAAGACCAATAGTATTTTTTTTAGTTTTTTTATTGATACCTATTGATTTCTATATCACGTCCATTTCCTAATGTATTTCCTCTCTCCCCCCTCCCCCCCAGTTATGGCTTGTAACAAAGAAGAGAGAAGAATGGGGGCAGGGGAGAGAAAGCAGTTTGGCAAAACTAGACAACACATTCACCAGGTCTGATGGTGTATGCAGTGTCTGGCACCCAGGGACTCCCGCCTCAGCAAAGCAGGGAGGGGCAGGAGGTCCACTCTCTCCTCCCTTCTTTGGGACCACTTCT
The DNA here is from genome assembly GCF_003287225.1 of Phascolarctos cinereus. Classification (NCBI taxonomy): domain Eukaryota; kingdom Metazoa; phylum Chordata; class Mammalia; order Diprotodontia; family Phascolarctidae; genus Phascolarctos; species Phascolarctos cinereus. Next base: position 2,450,791 of record NW_027556402.1, on the reverse strand, counting down.
GGCCCCTAACTGTACAGGGTTTGGTTTTTTCCCATCGTTGTGACCGGTCTTTCTTTTATGTTTTGGAGTTTTCATCTCTATTGTTTTCTTCGTTCTGATGACTTCTTAGTATTCCCGGTGCTCACTCTTTCCTGTAACACAAGGAGGTGTTACCGCACCCACACACCACAACTTGTTAGCCATTCTCCACACGTGGCCAGCTACGTGGTTTCTGCCTCTGCTACTGCAGATGTGCTACCGTGACTATTTCAGCGGATGGGGGAACTTCCTTCCTTCTGTGGGGTATGTTCCTGGCAGTGGAATCTATGGACCTAAGGATGGCTGTTGTAGTCACCTCCTTCACATAACACCCAATGGCTTTCCAGAACGGTTGGACCAATCCACAGCCCGCCCCTCCAACACTGACTATCTGTCATCTCTGCCCTCAAAGACAAAACCCCAGAATTCTATGAATTTACATTTCTCTTACCGCAGTGATTTGGAGAAATCTTTTTAATTGGTATTCTTCCTTTGAGAATAAAGGAATACTTCTTCAAGAGCCTGCCAAAGTATATCTGTTGGAGTAAGTTGGAGGAGCGACATGGAGTTTGGCTTTTAATTCCAATATGGTGGCCCCCATTTATGTGTTCATCCCTTTCACAAGCTAGGCTCTTCATGTTCATCAAGGTTGGTCCTATGATGATCCGTGTATTGCTGGAGGCTCGGCCGAAAGTCGTTCTGGTTTGAAAGGACATGGTGTAGGCTTCTGGGGTGCTGAGGGCCACCCTATGTAGGGGAGGAAGATGTCAGGGAAGTTGCAGCATGTTACTGGAGGGATGGCAGGAGACACCATCACTGGTGTCAATGACTAAAAGAGGCGGTGGGCTGGTCATGTGTCCAAAATGGCAGGAAGTCCTGAAGCAGGTTGGGCATTATTGAATCTCTGAATTGGGGGGGCCTCTGAGGCATATAACCCGACCCACCCCTCGACAGGTACGGTTCCCCTCTATATCCCAAGAAGTGCTGACGCAGCCTCTGCTTCAAAATGCCCAGTGATGAGAAGCTCACTACATCTCAAGATGCCCATTCCGCTTTGGAATTGCCCACCTCGTTGGTCAAGTCTTCATTCCATCGAGCCCAAGTTTTGCTTCTTTGCTCTTTCACCCTGGTGGTCCTCGTTCTGTCCCACTGGGACCAGTCTTGTCTCTTCCACATGACTGATATCCTTCCCATGCTTGCAGATGCTTGTGCTTCTCCCCCCCTGCCCCCCACATCCCCCAGTCTTCTCTAGGCCAAACACCCAGTTGTCGTATGCCCTCAAAGATCTTGTGATGTGGTCCTACTATGTGAGGAAAGGATGAAGCAAAGATCTTTGGCTATGGTGACCTCACAAGAGCTCCTAGGTATGCCAGGGTAGAGAAATTACTTCATTACAAATCACCCCAGTAACAACCCAGCCTGGAGTTAACTGCACACAGTCAGCCTGCACTGCACACACCAACAGGTGCAGGTACGGGGAGGAAAGTCTAAACCTGAGGTTTGTGGCCACCTTCCTCCAACCCTCCCACCTCACTGGGAGGAAGCAGGACAACTGCTGCTGGTCTCATTTTGTACAAGAGGGGATCGAGACTCACTGGCAGGGACCTCCTAGGCCAAAGGACCCCCAGCTGAGCTAGAGGGACGGCTGGACTTAAACATGGGGCGCAGGACTACAAGCCTGGTGCTCCTCCATTGGGCATGTTATGGAACAGTCGTCACTTTGGACTCTGAGAAGCCCACAACGACCCTGCAGAGGAGGTGGGGTGGGCATTGTTACCCCTTTTTACAGGTGGTGAAACCGAGGCTCAAAGGAGTGATGTAACCTGATCAGAGGGACACCAGGGGCTGAGGGTTTTATCACCTTCCTTTCCCACTTACCTCTTCTCTCTGGTCCGAGGGTCTTTCAGGTGCACATCAAGGTGGCTTAGGGGAAAGAGCCCCAGCCTTAGAGTCAGGAAGACCCGAGTTCAAAGCCTACCTCAGTCACTCCCATGCATGATGCAAAATGCAGAGATAAAGTTACAGGGTCTGATAATATGGGCCTGACTCCAAGGCCAGCAGTCTGTCTGCTGGGACAGCGGGCCATGCATGTGCGAGAGGAGGGACTGAACTTGGATAGAGATGGGAAAAAGGAGGAGTTTGGGAAACAGAGCACAGACCTAGGCCAGAAGCATGAGCAAGTGGATTTTATCTGGACACTGACTCCTGTCCCTTCTCTCTCTCTCCCTTCTCTGTCTCTGTCTCTGTCTCTCTCTCTCTCTCACTCTGTCTCTCTCTCCTTTCTGTGTCTCTGTCTCTCTCTCTGTCCCTCTCTCTCCTCTGTCTCTCTCTGTCTCTCTTTCTGTCAGTCTGTCCCTCACTCTGTCTCTGTCTCTCTCTAGCTCTGTCTCTGTCTGTCTCTCTGTCTCTGTCTCTCTTGTTCTCCCTCTCCCCTCCCCAAATCAGGAAGATAATGTTTGACTTTAATTATAAAGTTAACTTTCACCAGGTGGAGGGTCCCCTGTGGGGCCAAATCCTTCTTCCACATTATGACCTCCAAAGCCTTGGAGGCCCCTCTCATGTCCCCCCTCCCCAACCAAGTCTTCTCCAGCCTGGTGAGCCCAGCTCCTCCTCTCCCAGGTCTCCAGTCTCCTTAGCATCTTGGGTCTATCTGGAGTTCCCTGGGCCTCAGTTTCCTCTTCTGTAAAGCCAGTCCCCCACCCCTGCTCGCAAGGCTGTGAGCGCTTCTCTCTGTTCACGGCTGAGCCTCTCAGAGCTCTGGGACAGGAAGCAGGTTGGGGGCTCATTCCACAGCCACAAAGGCCATCTAAAACCCCCAACTGGACCTTGAGCTGCAGCTGAGGGTGGGGCGGGGTGGGGGTGTCAAATCTACCTTTTTTCAAGGGACATAAAGTTGCAGGAGTGCCCCCCCAAACCCCCCCACAATTCTCTAACTGGATCAAATAAGGTAATATGATTATCTCATGTGAGAAGGTGGGGGGTAGTGGAAGGAGTCAGAGGGCCTGGGTTCAAATTCTGACTTTACTTACTACCTTAAGCAAGTTACTTCAATTCTCTGTGCCTCAGTTTCCTCATTTGTAAAATGTGTATGTGATCAGCTCAGGTGACCCCTAAGCTCTCTTCTTGCTCCAGATCTGTGACCCATGAAGTGATCACGCAGCGTGAGGACGGCTCTGGGGCTGAGGCCCCTGCCATCTTCCCCATCTCTGGGGTGGCTTCTTTGCCTGGCTGGGGAGTCCTGAGGCTGATGGGAGCCTAAGCCCTCACTGCTCATCCCCAGGAGCTGCAGTCCCCCGTGGCCTCCCTGTGGCTGGCCAGTGTGGCCTCAGCTGGGTCCACCATCCAGGGCCTTCGACTTTGCTTGGCACCGCCCCAAGAAGCCAAGGAGCTGGGTGGAGTGAGCCTGGGAGAGCCCGTGGCTGGGACGACGGCCCGGAGCAGCCGTGGGCGCCAGCTGCGGCTTACCTGTGAAGAAGATGTACGTGGCTCCCGTCTTGGTGTCGTCCTTTCTGCACACGTAGCCGGTGCACACCTGCAGCCAGCAGCTGTATTCCCCGGTGTCCGCAGCCGTGGCGTTGGCCAGGATCAGCTGCCCGTACCGCTCATGTTGCCTCACACTAGGGACCAAGCAGACGTGCGGTGGGGTCAGACCTAGGTGAGCACAGGGGCTCCTCCTCTGCCCCTCCCCCAGGCTTCTCTGGGGGGCCCCGAGCCGCCTTTGCTGAGGACATTGCTCCCAATGGAAGACATCCAGTATGTCCAGGGGAGAGGAAGAGGAAGAGGAAGGAGAGCCTGGGTGGAGAGGGGAGTGACTTTCATTTCCAGCTCTTAGAAGAAAAGGGTGTGGGAGAGTCATCTTTGCTTTAAGGAAATCATAAATAAGAATTGTTTTTAAAGGAAAGAAACTCCCCAGAGACTTCCAGGAGGAATTTATTAAGTCAGAGCTGTACTCATTGCTTTTGGCAAGAGCAATTTCACCAGTTCAAGATGGCCTCTGAGGATGGCACTGGGATTTCTGGAGAGGAGTGAGGGGCTCTGGGGCCTCCCATCCTTCACTTCACCAGCGACCAGGGTCCCATCCAGCAAGGGCTGTGGTATGGCTCCCTTTCTCTCTTCTGCTGGACACTGACCTTGCCCCCAGTCCCGCCTCTTCAGTGGAGAAACCAAATTCTTCCCTCCACTTAGAGCCCAAGGCCTGCACTGCTCTCCTGGTCCTGCTCACTTCCCTCTGCATCCATTCATGTAAGGCTTTCTAGGTTTGCCTGAAAGCATCGTGCTCGTCACTTCTTATAGCACAAGTGTCAGTCATTCCATTCATGCCCGACTCTTTGTGACCCCATCAGGGCTTTCTCTGCCATGTCCTTCTCCAGCTTATTTTACAGATGAGGAAACTGAGGCAAACAGGGTTAAGTGACTTGCGCAGGGTCACACAGCTAACAAGTGTCTGAGGTTAAATCTGAACTCATGTCTTCCGGGCTCCAGGTCCAATGGCCCTAGCACAGTAGCATTCTATCACAATCATATACCACAACTTGCTCAGCCATTCCCCAACTGATGGGCATGCCCTCAATTTCCAATTCTTTCCCACCACAAAGAAAGCTGTTGTAAATATTTTTGTACATGTGGGTCCTTTCCCACTTTCTTTGATCTCTTTAGGGCATAGATCTAGTAGTGGTATTGCTGGGTCCACAAGTCTGCACAGTTCCATAGCCCTTTGAGCATAGCTCCATGTTGTTCTCCAGAATGACTGGACCATTCACAGGTCCACCAACAATGCATTAGTTTAATGGTTATCCTACGTCTTTTCCAGAATGTGTCATTCTAGCTTATCTGATGGGTGTAAGGTGGTATCTCAGAGCTGTTTTAATTTGTATTTCTCTATTTATTGGGGACACAACATTTTTTCATATGACTGCTGACATCTGAAAACTGCCTGTTCACATTATTTGTCAGTTGGAAAAATGGCTCTTATTTTTATAACTGTGACTTAGTTCCTTATATATTTGAGAAATGAGGCCTTTATCAGAGAGATTTGCTATAAAAATGTTTCTTTCCCTGTTTCCTACTTTCCTTCCAATTTTGTCTGCATTGATTTTTTTTTGTTCAAAATATTTTTTAATTTCATGGAATCAAAATTATTGAAGCATCTAGGTAGAGCAGCAGGTAGAGTACCGGACCTGGAGTCAGGAAGACCTGAGTTCAAATCTGGCCTCAGATACTTCCTAGCTGAGTGACCCTGGGCAAGTCATTTAACCCTGTTTGGCTCGGTTTCCTCATCTGTAGAATGAGCTAGAGAAGGAAACCACTCCAGTATCTTTACCACGAAAACCCCAGATGGGGTCACAGAGAGTCAGACAAGACTGAAATGGCTGAATAATAGCTATCTAACTAGTCCATACAAAATAGATTAAAACCTGGAATCTGACAATAGGCTCAGGACTGGACTCGTGAGTTTGCTAATTTAAGGAACTCTCAGGCGGGCAAACTCCTTCTACCAATATAGGCTGGCACCCTCTTGTGTGGTTTAGAGCAGAGGAGGGAGTGAACATGAGGCACATGTGCCTGTGAACTAGATTAAAATGTAATGGGAAAATATTTTACAAAATAAATAAAAATGCAATAGGATGCAGTTAAAGCTAAGCTGTGGTTTTCTAAGTCGATATGCAGCCCAAAGGGATCCTTGCATATGGTTTGATGCCCCCCCCACCTCCTTCTCTGTGAGGTTCACACCACTGAGCGGTCCCAGAGCCAGTCTAGGTCAGAGACAGGACTCGACACAGGCCAGCTCTCCAGCTACCATGCCATGCCACCTCTCTGTCTGTAGGAAACACTTGAAACCCTGATGGGCTCTAATGGTGGAGGACGCAAATGGGGAAATTCTCTTCCTGGATCTGATTTTCCCCACTGGGGAGTCCCAGAAACCCAGGAAGACATGGCTGGGTGGAAATGACAAGACTTTGAGTGAAAGGAAGCACTTCCTCCCCAAAGTTTGTGACAGAGGAGAGGAAAGCCAGACATCTGCTAACAGGCACCCTAGATTTGGAGAAATTTCAAAGGGCTCAGAGGAAGGGTCATCCAGTCCAGGGAAAAAAGGAATTAAGGAAGGAAGGAATTATTTAATCTCATTTGAGCATCACACCAGCTCTGGGAGGTAGGTTATTATGGGGAAACTGAGGCAGACAAAGGTTAAGCAACTTGCTCAGACACTTGGCTAGTGTCTATGGCTCGATCTGAACTCAAGTCTTCCTAATTTCAGGCCCATCGTACCACTTATCAGGAAAGGGGTTGTTTTCAAGAATGAAACAAGGAAAGGCGCAAGGAAAGAGAATTCCATAAAGAAAAAGAGGGTGTTGCCCAAAGAGAGTAATAGAATTATTCACGGGGCTCCCCCGCTAAACTCGATTTGTTAAAAGACAGGTACAGCACAGTGACAGCAGCAACATTGTAGCGATGATCACCTGGAAAGACTTGGCTACTCTGCTCAATTCAGTGATGCGAGACAGTTCCAAAGGACCCATGATGAAAACTGCTCTCCGCCTCCAGACAGAGAACCGATGGAGTCTGAGTGCAGAGTGCAGCAGATTTGTTCACTTTGTTTTTCTTGCCTTTTTTTTTTTTGCAACATGGATAATATGGAAATGTTTTGCATGTATAATTGATATCCCATTGCTTGCCTTCTTAATAGGTGACGGAAGGAAGACAGAAGAAAGGGAGAGAATCTGGAACTCTGATTTTAAAAAAAAGAATGAATTAAAAAATAAAACAATAAATTATAAAAAAATAAAAGTACAGATGATGTACACAAGATCCAGCACCACAGAGAAATGCAAAGGCACAGCCTTGCCCTCTAAGAACAATGTCAGGGACTCTGCTAACGCTCAAGACAAGCCAGGCTCACAAGAGGCACTTGGGGCCGAGAAATAAGCTTTTAGTTTGTGTGCCATTAGAACAAGAGGAAGCTCAAAGCAGGGAGAGAAACTACTTCTGGGAGGGGATAGGTCAGTGAGAATGGATGTGAGAAAGAAAGCTCCAGCTCAGTTAGACGGTACTGAAGAGCTGGGACCCCGAGAAGAGGCACTGAGTGCTTGGGACACATGCTTGGCTCTGTGCGGTTTCATCCTTTTTTTCTGGGACTTGTTCTCAGTTCTTACTCTGTTTCTGTTTACTCTGCCAGGGACAATGATGGACCAGAAAGGATGAGAAGATGACATCTTCTCTCAAACTAGGAGATAATGGGAGGTCACCTGCTGCCTGACCCAGGTGACTTAGCTCCTGGCACATGGGACTGACAGTGATCTTAGAAGGGTGAAGCCCGGGAGAGGTGCCTCAGCATAGCTGCAGGGCAGCAAGACTCCTGATTTTCCAAAAAGGGAAGAGAATGAAGTCTCCTGACTGGACACTCCTCCCAGGACACCCAGGCCAGCCAAGTTTCTAGGCTGCTCTCCAATTTACTAAAATGTCAGCATGGCTTGGTCCTCCCCGCTCCTCCCTTTCCTTAAGCTCCTCCAGGGCAGAGCTGGTCTTTCTTTCTGCTTGTTTCTGTATTCCTGGCCCTTAGCACCGTGCCTGGCACGGAGTAAGAGCCTAATCAATGTCTGTGGACCTACTGACTGACATACTGAAAGCTAGACTGTTGGGCCTCCTCCAAATGTGGCCTGGAGCCCCTCTCCTTGTCTCCAGGAAAGACCAGACTCCGCAGCTCTTTCCATTCCTGGGATGGGAGCTTCTCAAGTTGGAGTCTGGAGGCCCAGCCCAATACCAAGAGCAGATGTTTGGATTCGAAATGGTCTTTCTTCACAACAATACTGCCTCTCTTGCAAGCCAAAGGCTGCCAACTGTTTTTAATTAAAAACAGACACATCAAAACACAATGAAAATAATACTCCCGGCGCCAATATGTGGGCTGTGGGAACAGGTGGCTCTGAATCCTGTTTCCAGTGCCATCTTGGTCCGTCAGACACCTACTTGTCTGACAAAAACAAATGCCTGGCTCCCAGCACAACAGACAAGCTAGAGGCTTGAGTCCGAGCCCAGCTCCCTTTCCTCCTGTCAAAATAGGAGGAAAGGCTTCCAATAAGGGAAAAGAAAGAGGGGCCACAAAACGTGAGGAAGTGTGGTCCAGTGGAAAGAACACTGGTCTTGGAGCTGAAAGTCAGATGTTCAAATCCTGCCTCTGACATTTACTACTTTCGGGAGCCCAGAATGATTCACTTTGCTACTCTTGCCTCAGTTTCCTCATCTACAAAATGGGATTACAAATCTGACCCAATGACCTTATACAGTCAAAAGCACTATATCATAGAACTTAGAGCAGAAATTCGTTGGAAATCCTCTAGACCAACAGCCACACTACACAGCTAGGGGAACTGAGGCCCAGGAGAGTGAAAGACCATATTTCTTTTTTTTTCTGTTTTTTTTTTAAATTTTTAAAATTTTTTCCATATGCTTTTGAGTTGAAAATTTTTCTCCCTTTTCCTCCCCCCACCCTCCCCAAGATGGCGCACAATCTGATATAGGCTTTGCATTTACATTTTCACATTAGTGAAGTTGTAAGTAAAAATTAAAACCAATACGAGGAACCATCGGAAAGATGAAACAAAACTCAACAGAAGGTAAAAATAAGTGATAGCGATTCGAATTCCATAGTTCTTTCTTTGAATGTGAACAGCATTATCCATCCCGAGGCCTCTGGAAATGTCTTAGATCCTTGTAATGCTGAGAAACATTCAGTTTAACAATCTTAGTCATTGCATAACGTGGCAGTTATTGTGTACAAAGTCCTCTTGGTTCTGCTCACTTCACTCAGCATCAGACCATATGTCTTTCCAGGTTTTTCTGCAGTCAGCCTGTTCATCATTTCTTACAGCACAATAGTATTCCATTACATTCATATACCACAACTTGCTCAGCCATTCCCCAGTTGATGAAAGACCATATTTCTTTAAGAAATTGAACTCTATGTAATTCAGGAAAATAAAATATTAATTCTTAAAAAAAAGAAATCAAACTCTGTTGGGAATATCTATTAATAAAGACTTAGTTTTTTCAATTATCTTACAAATGTGTAAATTAATGAATAAATTTGTAAATAGTATTACAAATAAATATTTATAAATAAGTATTCCACTTAAATAAATAAGAAAGCATATTAGCTTCACCACTGATACAACCAACAGGTGACTGGGATGGTGACCTCCAACATTCCTGCTCCATGCCCTTCTTTCCCCTCCTGCTCCTGCTCTCCCCACTTTTTATGTGACTTACAACTTTCATAGCTGCATCCCTTCCCACCCCCACTACCTGCCCAGTGGCCACATCAACTGTGGAAAACAGGGCTGTGTATTTGATTACATAAAATATAAAAGATTTTGCATAAATAAAATCAATGTAGCTAAAATTAGAAGAGAAGCAAGTAAATGGGGAAAAATATTTGTAGTAAGTTTCCCTGATAAAGATATATGTGTGTATACATAGATATATAATTGCTAAGATACATAGGAAATTGATTCAAATTTATTAGAATGACAGCCATTCTCCAAATGATAAATGGTCAAATGATATGAACAGGTAGTTTTCTTTTTCTTTTTTTTTTTTTAGGCAGTTGGGGTTAAGTGACTTCCCCAGGGTCACACAGCTAGTAAGTGTCAAGTGTTCGGTCTGAGGCTGCATTTGAACTCAGGTCCTCCTGATTTCAGGGCCAGTGCTCTATCCACCGCGCCACCTAGCTACCCCTAACGGGTAGTTTTCAAAGGAAAAAATCCAAGCTATCTAAATCACTAGTAATTACAGAAATGCAAATTAAAACAACTCTGAGGTTCCACCTCATGCCTGTCTGATTGGTGCCATTGACAAAGAATGGTCTGTACCCCAAAGAGATCAAAGAAAGAGGAAAGAAGCCCATAATGACAAACATTTTATAGCAGCTCTTTTGATGATGGCTAAGAACTGGAAATTGAGAGGGTGCCCATCAGTCGGGGAATGGCTGAACAAGTTGTGGTATGTGATTGTGATGGAATACTAGTGTGTTATAAGAAATGATGAAGGAGGTGGCTTTAGAGAAACCTTGGAAGACTGGTATGAACTGATGAAAAGTAAGTGGATCGACCCAACAATAGCACTTCTAGGGCTGTATCCCAGAGAGATCATACAAATGGGAGAAGGACCCTCATGTACAAAAATATTTATAGCAGCTCTTTCTGTTGTGGCAAAGATTTGGAAATTGAGGGGATGCCCATCCATTGGGGAATGGCTGAGCAAGTTGTGGTATGTGAATGTAATGGAATACTGTTGTGCTATAAGAAATGATGAACAGGCTGACTTCAGAAAAACCTGGAAAGACTTGTATGGACTGATGCTGAGTGAAGTGAACAGAACCAAGAGAACGTTGTACACAGTAACAGCTACGTTGTTCGATGACTAACTTTGATAGACTTAGCCCTTCTCAGCAATGCAAGGATCTAAGACAACTCCAAAGGCCTCATGATGGAAAATGCTGTTCACATTCAAAGAAAGAACTATGGAGTTGGAATGCAGATCGAAGCAGACAATTTGCTATTTTTTTTTCTCTCCTGTTGAGTTTTGTTTCCTCTTTCTGGTGATTCCTCCTGTTGGTTCTAATTCTTCCTTACAACACAACTAATGTGAAAATGTTTGATAGGAATGTATACGTAGAACCTATATCAGATTGTGTGCCATCTTGGGGAGGGAGACAGGAGGGAGAAAATTTAAAGCTCAAAAGCTTATGGAAGTGAATGCTGAAAACTAAAAATAAATTAATTAACAATACAAAAAAAAAGAAAGAAAAGTAAGGGGAGAGGGAAGTAGAAAGGAGGTAGGAGGGAGAGAAGGCAAATCTTCATTAGAAAAAAATTTAATTCAAAAAACAGAAAATAGGTCTGTCCCCCAACAAACATACATAACACAAACCCTCCCAAAGACAAGACAGCTGCTTCCTCAAACCCTTAAGTACAGCACCTGCTGTCAGGTTCCTGCCACCATCTTCTCTGGGCCTCAGGTAACCAGTGACTAGACACCCTGATGCCCACGGGGCTTCCTAGCTGCTGCCCACTTGGAGTTCAGGTTTGTGGAGTCTTCTTGGTCGCTCCTGTTGTATGTGGTAAGCCTCTTTTGGTTTGTGGGCCCAGGCTGGGGGTGCCTACCCCTGAGCCCCCATCTACCTCTATTTGGGGCTGCTTCCTCTGATGAGTCATAGAACCCCAGATTAGGGAGGCTCAGTAAGGGAGATGATTCCCCAGGGTCCCGGGGGAAGGTGCCAGAGCTCAGGCTTGAACTCACGCTGTTAAGATATTACTAAGTCACTCCTTGTTCCAATTCTTCCTTTGCCGTCTCATTGTGTGTCTGTAGATTCTCTAGGTCAATGCAGGCCTAGAACCAGCCCTGGCAGGTCCTGTCAGGCTTCCAGTACAGGCCACTGGCAGCCCATGCCTGCTATTCAAGAGCCAGCATGGCCTAGTTCCAAAGCAATAGCAGGGAAGCCTGGCCTTAGCGTCTCCTGGACTCCAGCTCCAGAGACACAGAAGGGCTGCAATCAGCATGGAGGGAGGGAGGGCCCTCACAGGGGAAGGCCACAACCCCAAAATACCAAGGTGGCCATTGGTGTGATGGAAATGTCTCTGGTCCAGCGGCCCCCTGCCTGCCTAGGTTTGTCTCTCCTGCAGTTTCAGCCAAGCAAGGAAACTAAGAGATCAATGGAGCCTTCCAAGTAAAGGCGTGATGAGGATGTCCTGCAGAGAAGGGGGTTGGTCCAAGATGCCCCATCCACACCTCCCCTTCTTCCAGCTCTCAGCTTCTACCTTCCCACGGCCAGTAAACAAGAAGTGACAAGTCTTTGTGTAACCGGTAGCTCAGGAGCAAGGGGAGGAGATAAAAAGGAGAGGAAAAGAGCGGAAAGAAGAGAAGACAAGAGAAGCGAAGGCGGAAAAGACAATAGGGGAGGGGAGAGGGGAGGAGAGGAGAGAAGGGAAGAGAAGAAGAGAGGAGAGAAGAGAGGACAGCAGGAGAGGAGAAGAGATGAGAGGAGAAGAGAAGGGAGGGGAGAGGAGAAGAGAGGGGAGAAGAGGAGAAGAGATGAGGTGAGAGGAGAAGTGAAGGGAGGGAGAGGGAGAGGAGAGGAGAGGAGAGGAGAGGAGAGGAGAGGAGAGGAGAGGGGAGGGCAGGGGAAGAGATGAGGTGAGAGGAGAAGGAAGCTTCTGCTTGCTCACCAATCCAGAGGCGCCAAAGGCAGCTGTTTTCTGGGCTTGCCTTGCCTTGGTTTGTAAACACTTCCTTCTGAAAAAACAGCCCATCTCTCTTCTTCTTTGAAGCTGGCCCGGCCAGACTCTGGAAGGATGCCTGGGAGGCCTGATAAGGCTGGAGGGGAGCCCCGGCGTCTGCTTCCTGGGCTCAGCCTGCCTTTGTGTGGCTTGCTGGGAGGGCAGCGCAGGATGCTGAAGCCAACCGTGGCGGAACCCGATGTCCGCTGGGGCCAGACTTGGCTGGCCAGGGAGGAGCCCCATGGCCTTGTTCTTACTGCTTTCTCTGACTTGGTCATTTTGTAACCTGGTTACCTCTGGTTGACACTGGAGTTGTGATAGTGCTAAGCTGGAGAGGGAAGGTAGCCTAGCAAAGCTAGAAAAGGCCCCATCTTGGGGAGGAAGGGCAGTGAGTTAGAAAGAGCAGTGCATTTGCAACCAGCTAACCTGGGGTCAGTTTTCAGCTTGGCCCCTTAGTTCCTGTGTGACCTTCAGCAACATTCAATTTCCTCAATTTCCCCCTCTGTGAAATTGGAATGATTACGGGAAAGCCCTTTACAAGCATCAGAGAACTACAGAAATATGCCACTGGAGCCTGTTCTTCTAAGCTCAGAGAGAGCCGCATGTGATGTGAAGAACTCTGGGCTCAGAGTCAGAGGAGCAAAGTTCCTGGCTTTCCCCAAGCAAGGCATGTTCCCTCTTCTGAAATACTTGTAGCGCCTGCGAACACCCCTGAAGCGGCAGGGCCAGTTCCCCAGTAAATAGTTACCCCAGTTTCATGGCACTTCTTGGATCCACATCTCTTAAAGGCCTAGCTCATGAGCCCCTACTGATGGTGTTTACCTTTCAAAGTCACCTGGAAGACTCAGAGAGTTCAGAAGAAAGGCATTAATGAAACAATACAAAAAAAAAAGTTGCAACAAACTTTCCCACAAAGATGGACAGCACTGGGGGGAAAGTGGTCCAACCTAGGAAGTGTACATGGAGAGGTGCGCGTGCACACACCACACACACACACACACACACACACACACACACATACAGAGGGGCAGCACCCCTCTACGCCAATGCTGCAAAGCAATGCCACAGGGTCTCTCCCACCAGGCTTGCTCATCCCTTCCTAGCCTCCTCTGCTCACTGATTTGGGGAGCTAACAGTCTTATAGGGTCCCTGCTCCTCTGTGCTGTAGACACTGAGTGGCTGTAATCTCTGCTGCCTCTGGTCTCATGATTCTCAGCTATCTCTCTCCCATGCAAGAGAGGGTGAGGTTGCACTGCCCTGTGCTCTTAGCAGAAACCTTGTAGGTCTGCTTTTAGAAGAAGGTAAGCCCCTTGCCTGCAGCCCCCAGACTCATTCCTCTCAGGAGATTCTCAGGCCTGGCTGCCAAGCTCTTTACAACCAGAAGCGGCCTCATCCCTGGCTGGCAGCCAGTGTCTTGGGGCTCAGCCTCTGCTTTGGAGCCCCCTTCCTGGATCCCAGCTGAAGCACCTCAGTCAGACCTCCCCCAGCTCTTGGGGATTGATTATGCCGCGTACTTCCCATTCCATCTCTGAAGGTCAGGCTGTACACTGCGGGGAGGTTATTTGCCTTGTAAGTACCAAACAGTTCTGGGGGTTCAGGCTCCTCAGCTTTGCAGACCTAAGTCTCTTCCTATCTCCATGTAATCCACGAGGAGGCCGAGGAAGCCACACTGAGAGACAGCTGCTGAGCTCGGGCCGGATCACTGTCATGGCCACCTGCCTGGCCATGTCCCCTTCAGATGCTGGAGAGGCTGGTCCAGGCGAGCCTGAAAGGAGCTCTGTCCTTACGCGTAGTTAAACCATTCTGTCTGACATCTCCGTGTCTTGGGAGGGTGGCCCCGTGCCCCCAGACTCAGAACCCCAGAATCATCTTTGGCTCTTCTGGACGTGGCCCGGCACACTCCACAGACCCGGGTTCAAATTCTGCCTTGGCTGCTTATCACCTGCATGACCTCGACCAAGTTACTCAGCCTCTCTGGGCCTCAGTGCCTCATCTGTGAAATGAAGCTGTTGGACCAATGGGTGGTTAAGGCGCCTTCCAACTCAGTGATCCCCTTTCTGGCCCCAAATCCAAACCAGTCACCAAGTTCTAGGGATTGTCCCCCACTTCTAACCCTGCCTCCTGTTCAGACCCACACCTCCTCTCACCCAGCTTCTGACTGATCTCCCTGCCTCAGTCCTCACCCCTCTCCAATTCATCGAGGCAGGGAGCACAGAGGGCTGGGCATCCCAGCTACCCTGTGCCAGCCCCTCCCTCCTTTCTAGCCCTGGAGCCGTGATCGAGTCAACCCTGCATTGTTCCTGGAAAGGGAATGTAGATCCAGTGTAACTTCCCCAGCCCGAAGGCCTCTCTGGCCACCTTAGACCAACACCTATGCTAGAATTGAGGCCAATGTTACACTTCTGTGTGTGTGGCAAGTGACGGAGACTGGAGACTGGTTCTGTATTCCACTATACAATGCTTCATCTTATGGATCATTTTACCTTGAGCAATAGTGATAATAACAAGGACAACTAGCATTTACATAGCACTCTAGGGCTTGCAGAATGCTTTCCTGATATTCTGATATTCTGGAAAGCAAAGTAACTAGGATTACATCAAGCATCACTCACCCGGCAAAACTAACTATGATCCTCTGGGGAGGGGGGCAAGGGGCATTTAATGAAACAGAGGACTTCCAAGCATTCTTGATTAAAAAGACTGAACAGAAAATTTGACAAGACTCAAGAGAAGTGTAAGAAGGCGAACATGGAGGGGAAACCATCGGGGACTTAATTAGGTTAAACTGTTCACTTTCTTACATGGGGAGGGGATGCATGTAATCCTTAGAGCATTGTCACCAGCGCTGGTAGAGGGAGTCTGCTTCAACACAGGGTCTGGGTGTGGCTCTATTTTCCTGGGACGGTTTCAAAAGAAGAATGGTAGGGTGAGAAAGAAAAATGCGGTGGGAGAAAGGGGAAGGAAGAGGAAGAATGGGAAAATTATCTCATAAAACCGGGTGTGTATGAAAGAGTTTATACAATGGAAGCGATGGAAGGGAACGAGCAACGCTTGAACCTCTCTTTCATCTGAACTGGTTTAAAGGAGGAAAGATAACCATACAGAGTTAGGTACAGAAATTCATCTTACTCAATAGGGAAGTAGAAAGGAAAGAGGGGAAGGATAATAGAGAGGGTGCTTTAAGAGAGGCAGTGGTCAGAAGCAAAACAAACTCTTGGGGAGGGGGTGGGGTAAAAAAGAGGAGAATACGAATAAAAAATAGGGGGAAAAACTATATAAGCTGTTTGAAAAAATAGGGAAAGAAAGAGTCCTACCAAGTTTCTTTTATGATGCAGATATGGTCTTGAACCAGAGGAAGTCAACACAGGAAGAAAACTGTGGACCAATTCCCTGATTGATGCAAAAATGTTAAATAAAATACCAGCAAGAAGGTTACGGCCAAATATCACAAAGATATTGTGAAGGAGTGAGCATGAGTAACAAGAAAAGCAAACGATCGCTTTTTGTGGGTGATATGATGGTTTATCTAGAAAACCCCAGAGCTAGCAAGAAAACTAATTGTTGGATCAATGAACTTTGGCAAAATTGAAGGATATAAGATAAATCCATAAAACAATCAACATTTCTATATATTGCCAGCACAATCCAGCAGGAAGAGCTAGAAAGAAAAATTCTGGGGCAGGTAGGTGGCACAATGGATGGAGCACTGGCCCTGAAGTCAGGAGGATCTGAGGTCAAATCTGGCCTCAGACCAAACACTTGACATTTACTAGCTGTGTGACCCTGGGCAAGTCACTTAACCCCAATTGCCTAAACATTAAGAAAAAGAAAAATTCCATTTAAAATAACTGCAGACTGTCAAGGCACACGTAGGAACTATATGAACACAATCGCAAAGTACTCTTTACACAAAGGCAGATCTAAGTTGTTGAAGAATTATTTATTGCTTATGGATAGCCAAGCCAATATAATAAAAATTACAATATTACCTAAATTAATTTACTCATTCAGTGCCATACCAATCAAACTACCAAAGAATTACTTTCTAGAATTAGAAAAATATAATAACAAATTCATCTGGAGGAATAAAAAGTCAAGAATATCAAGGGAATCAATTAAAAAATGTGAAGGAAGGGGGCCTAGCAGTACTAGATCTGAAACCATACTACAAAGCTGTAATCATCAAAAAAAGTTGGTGCTGGGTAAGAAACAGAGAAGTTGATCAGTGGAATGGATTAGGTACACAATATACCGAGTGAAAGTGCACAGTAACCTACTGTTTGAGAAACCCAAAGACCCCAGCTACTGGGGCAAAAACTCACTATTTGACAAAAACTGTTTGGTAAACTGGACAGAAGTCTGGTAGAAACTAGGCATAGGCCAATGTCTCACATTGTACACAAAGATTATCTCAAAGTAGGTTCATGATTTAGACATAGAAAGTGCTATCAGTGAAGAAGGGAAGAAATCACATGTCAGATCTATGAGGGAGGAAAGAGTTCTTCACTAAACAGGAGGCAAAGAGATTCATGGGAGGTAATGTTGATCATTTCGATTATATAACATTAAAAAGGTTTTTGCACAAACAACAGCAATGCAGCTAAAATGAGAGGAAAAGCAAGAGACTGGGAGAAAAACTTTGCAGCGAGCTTCTCCGATAAAGGTCTCATTTCTAAAATAGAATCAGGAACTGAGTCAAATTTACAAGAACAAGAGCCATTCCCCAAACGATAGTTAGCAGATGTGAACAGGAAGTTTTCAGAGGAAGAAATCAAAGCTATCAATAGCATATTTAAAAATGCTGTAAATCACTAATAATTAGAGAAATACAAATTAAAACTATTCTGAGGTACCACCTCACACCCATCGGATTAACTAAGATGACAAAAACAAAATGGCAAATGCTGGAGGGGATATAGGAAAATAGGTACACCAACGCACTGTTGGTGGAGTTGTGAACTAGTCCAACTATGCTGGAGAACATTTTGGAACTATGCCCAAAGGGCTAGAAAACTGAATGCCCTGAAAAAAACTGAAATCCAGCAATACTATTACTAGGTCTATACTCCCAAAGAGAGCAAGAAAAATAGGAGAGGACCAATGTGTACAAAAATATTTATAACAGCTCTGTTTTTGTAAACTAAGAGGATTCCCATCAACTGGGGAATGCTTCAACAAATTGTGTCATATGAATGCGACAGGACACTATTGTGCTGTAAGAAGTGATGAAGGAGATGAGTTCAGAAAAATTGGGAGGATCTGAATGACTGATACAGAGAGAAGTGAGCAGAACCAGAACAATGTACGTAATGACAGCTATGTTGTAAAGATAATCAACTATGAAAGACTTTGCAGCTCTGATCAATACAATGACCAGCGACAATTCCAAAGGACTCATGGTGAAAATACTGTCTACCTCCAGAGAGAGAACTGATGGGCTCATGCAGATTGAAGCATTTTTTGTTCTTTATTTTTCTTGCTTTTTTTTTTTTGGAGGATGGGAACATGGCTAATCCAGAAATATGTTTTGCATAATTGCATGTATAATGGGTATCATCTTTCTTGCCTTCTTGGTGGGTGGGCAAGGTGATGGAATGAGGGAGAGAATTTGGAACGAAAAATAAATTTTTTTAAAAAGATGTAAGAAAAAAAAGAAAATGCTAATCTGCAGATAGAGAACTGGTAGTCTCAGATTGCATGCTAAAACACACTTTTCTTGCTTTTTTCTTTTCCCAGAACATGGTCAATGCAGAAATATGTTTTGCATGACTTCATGTGTAGAATGGACATCATATTTCTTGCTTTCTCAATGGGTAGGGAAGGAGGGAGAGATTTTGAACAAAAAATAAATTAATAAATTTGTTTTTAGAAAAGGGGGAGGAAGGGCACATATGTATAAAAATATTTGTAGCAGCCTGTCAATTGGAGAATGGCTGAACAAGCTATTGTAATGTGATGGAATACTACCGTGCTGTTAGGAACGATGAAGGGAATAGTTTTAGAAAAACCTGGGAAGACCCGTGGGAGCTGATACAAAGCGAACTTAGCAGAACCAGGGGAACAATCTACACGGTAACAGTAATATTGTAACTATAATCACCCGAGAAAGACTTGGTGAGTCTGATCAGTGCAATGACCCGCCACCGTTTCCAAGAGGTCTTGGTGAAAAATGCTGCCCTCCTCCAGAGACAGGGTGGATGGACTCAGAGGGCCGACTGAAGCAGACATTTTTTTCCCTTTTTCTTTGCGTATTTTAGGAACATTGCTAATGTGGAAATGTGTTTTGCTCGACTCTACATATTTGTCGTGAGTTTTATTTTTCCTACCTTCTCAGTAGGTTGGTGGGTGGGGTAGTAGGGGGAGGGAGAGGATTTGGAGCTAAAACAAAAGAATAAAAAATCTCTGTGCTTTAAACAAAAGAAAGAACAGAAAAATCAGCAGCCCTGGGAGGATGGATTGGAGCCTGGAATCAGGAGACCAGTTAGGAAGCAGGTGCACCAGCCCCGCAGGGAGGGTCTTTGACTGCAGAGCCGGCTGAACCAGACTGCCCCCTTCCCAGGCTGTCCGCCCAACTGTGGTGTCACGGAAGGAGTCGGCGGCCTGGGATTCGTGACCCCAGGCTCCAAATCCATCTCCAGCGCTCAGGGGCTGGGTGGCGCTGGAGAGTCTCCCGGACTCCGTAAGCCTCTTCTTCATCTACACTGTGGGGCTGACGATCCCCCGAAGCGCCCCGCCTCCCCAGGAGCTGGAGGAGCGTGTGGTCCGCTGGGAGGTGCTGCGGGAATGGGAGGTGGTGTCAGGAGGGTCATTCTCGAGGGATGCGGCTTGGCAGGGGCTCACTCTCTGACCTCACGCCAGTGACTCTTCTCGGGGGGGAGGCTCCCGGTAACAATTGGGGCTGCAGGGGAGAGTGGGGCACAAGTGTCCTTTGAGGCGCCCAGTGTTGCTGGCCAGCTTGAAGGCTGACGAGGGTGAGCAGCGGATGTGTGATCACAGGGTCTGGGCCCAGGTTCCTCCTGGCTGTACCAGGGGCCTCTGCGAAGGCTCCCTCCTGGACTGGGAGGGAGACTTGTTTCATGTTTCCATTCTCTCTGTGCTGCCCTCCAGCTGTGAATCCCACCCTGACCCTGACCCCGACCCCAAGGGCACCGTGGGCACAAGACGTCACAAACACACACCCAACAATGATGCGTGAGCTGTCACACAGGACCTCTATGACAGAAATGGGGACATAAAGAGACAGAGAAGCAACCAGAGGCAGCCTCCATAAGATTCTGGGGTCCTCCAAATCCTAGGAGAACAGGGGGAGGGACAAGCGCCCAGGGCACAGGGCAGGAATTCTGGAGGCCAGATGGGAAGGCAGACCAGAACCCCCCCCACACACACACACAGTGAGCTGGCATGAAAGGCACTGCAATCTTCCCCAGTGGAGAGCCAGTCCCCTGCTGAAGAGGACCCCATGAGTCCACCTAAATGTCCCAGTAAGCCCTGGTCTGGGGAGACTCCACCCTCACCTTCCCAGCTCACATATGTGTCTGCTCCTGCAGAGGGTGGCTTGGACCCCAGACAGAAACCCCCACTGGCCTCTGTTCACACTGCCGGGCATCCTGCTGCCACTGAGGGCCGCTGCCCTCAGACAAGGCCGACAGCCATAAAGTAGCCTCTGAATGCCATCTAGTGGGCCCCGCTCTCTGACATCATTCTGCAAGGCTCCCAGAAACATCTGAATCACAACAGAGAGCCCTCTCCTGGCCTCCCATCATCGGTCAGGCTGCCCTGCCCAACACCTCTGAGGCTGCTGAGCATCCCAACCCAGCGAGCTCCTCTCTGGCCCCTCCCTGCCCCCAGCCCATGATGGTGCGGTTGAATTTGCATCCGAGGCTCTGGCCTCAAGCCCATCTCTGCTGCTTCCTACCGGGTGACCCCTGGCCCAGTCACTTCTCTGGGAACTCTCCTCTTTAAAATGAAATGCTGGCTTGAACAGCAAGGGAACCTGGCTAAGGCCTTTACTCAAGGTCACCACTACTGTTCTGTCGGGTCTGCTTCCGGCACTGCGGGTCAGGCTGAAGTCCTGGCGCAGCTGACCAGCTCCTGGATGGACTGTCTGTGTGAGGGCGGTAAGCGCTAGGGAATTCCTGGTAGCCTGTACGCAGGAGTGTGCTGGCGCTGGGTTCACACTGTCTTACCAGAGCTGAGTGTTAAATTTTCAGTGTGAGCGTTCACACCTTAGAAACCAACCAACACTACAGATTAGGGGTTGACTGATTGTTTAGATGTATAAAAAGTGATGGAGAAAATGTTAATAATGTAATTTAAACTTAAAAGTATGTCATCATCTTTTCTGAGGCAGGAGGGGAGCTGGTTGTTAAACATTCACCAGTATTCCCCTGCCCACCTTCTCCATATTTTAAAGTCAGTAAGTTAAATCCAGGTAAGTTTAAAAAAATGAGGGTGATAGCATGGACAACCTCTTTGGCTCTAACATTCTGCAAGTTTCTTTAGGACTTATCACCAAATGCCCAGATGGTGTGGGGGCAAACACCCCACTGTCCAAGATTCCTGGCAGTTAGGTCTTTGGATTCCATGTCCTCTTCCTTGGAGATCCCTGGGCAGCCCCTGAGAGGGCTTCACGTGAGGTCAGACTGCCCCCCAGTGCTCCAGCCTAGAGCTGAGTGTAACCCAGCTCACTGGTGTGTGCTTGTGGCATGGTGTGCTGACATCCCCCTGGGTCACAGTGCTAGAGTCCTCACTGTGCCTCATTCAGTTAAAAGGAGTGCTATTTCTTTATCCAGACAATTCCTATTGTGCTATGAAAGCCAGGGCTGTGACAAGAGCTAGAGCTGACCATCTGGCACAACCCCTTCATTCTACTGGTGAGGAAACTGAGGCCCAGAGAGCAGATGTTACCTGCCAACGACCCCAGGAGCAGAGCTGAGATGTGGTAGCTCAGCTCTGCTCACTTCAGACCCACACTCATAGAACTCTCCCTCCCTTCCTATGAGAGACCAGTCAGTCTAGATACAGGAAACTGAAGAGAGCAGAATATTCTGGAATAACAAATTGGAAGGGACCTCAGAGGCCAAGGAGGACAATCTGTCCCAAAGCAGGAATCCTCTCTACAACAGCCCCAGCCTGTGCTTGCATACCTCCCATGATGTGGAACTCAGTACCTTCACTGCACTTTGGGACAGCACTGATTTTTAGGGAGTTTTTTTTTCCCCAACATCAGACTGGACTCTGTCTCCCTGTCTTCCCAGGCCTTGCAGCTAGTTTTGCCTTAGCTCTGTGTCTTAATCACGCCTCTAGTTAGTGGCAAGGACAAGCTAGAGCTGGGGTCGGCTTTTCTGTGGCTTTATGTGTCCCTTCCACATTGAGTAGGACACTGACAAGCTGGAGAGGGTCCAGGGAGGGCAGCCAGGATGATGAAGAGCCTGGCCTCCATGCCCTATGAGAAGGAGAAGGAGATGTTTAGCTTGGAGGAGAGAAGAGTCAGGAAGCTATGAGAATTTCTTCCAAGTACCCAAAAGACTATCATCTGGATCATGGATCAGTCTCGTTCTGCTTGACCCCAAAGAGAAGGGAGAACCCCGATCA
The DNA here is from genome assembly GCF_003287225.1 of Phascolarctos cinereus. Lineage (NCBI taxonomy): Eukaryota > Metazoa > Chordata > Mammalia > Diprotodontia > Phascolarctidae > Phascolarctos > Phascolarctos cinereus. The sequence goes on along the minus strand of NW_027556402.1, from coordinate 2,428,907 downwards.
GTGGGGAGAAGGAGCAGAGAGATTTAGGCTGGGTGTTGGGGAAAGAGCCTCACATCAGCGAGAGTCATCTCAGAGAGGAACGGGCTTCCCGCCCAGGAGACCTTCCAGCAGAGCCCAGGGATCCACTTGTTGGCTGTGTCCTAGAAGGATTTCTTCGTGCTCTCTTCTAACTCTGGGGTCCTGGGACTGCCCTTCCACTCGCCGGCCTGTCCCGTATGGCCCGCTATCCGGTGGCATCCAAGGGAGGAATGGTCAGAGCCGCTATGCTGACAGACTGAGGATCAAACCCAGCCTTGGCTCTGCCGGTCCTGGCAAGCTTGAGCCCCCCCATCGCCAGTCCCAGGGCTGGTTCTGTGGCCTGCCAGGGAGTCCATAGGGCCGTCCGACACCACTGGGAAAGGCAGCCCGCGTCACTTTGGGGAAAGCGATTGAGGAAGAGCGAAGCGAAGCTGAGAGATCATTTACAGGACACGAGAAAAAGAGGTTGGGAGGGTCGGAAAGCTCTTCAAAATACACTGCTGGCTGAGCAGTGAAAGGAGGCGAGCGCCCTGTTACTGGAAGTATTCAGAAAGTCCAGATGACCATCACTAACATGGTAGGATGGATCCCCGCCTACATCCCAAGATCTCAGGATTCCCTTAACACTGGCCTCATGGCTGCTCGCCCACCAAACGATGGTGAGCCCGCTCGTTGATTCCTCGGCGTTCACTCTGTGCTGCTGGGTCTGTCCCCCCACGTCTGGCATGCTCTCCCCCGTCATCTCCAGCTCCTGGCTTCCTTCAAGTCCTGACTAAAATCCCACCTTGTGCAGGAAGCCTCTCCCAGTCTGCTTCAGTCTAGTGCCTTCGCCATGTTGACCCTGTAGAGAGCTGATCTGTACACAGCTGTTTTCCTGGGGTCTCCCCTATTAGACTGTAAGCTCCTCGAGGGCAGGGGGGTCTTTGGCCTTTCTTTGTATTCCCAGTGCTTAGTACAGTGCCTGGCACATAGTAGGCCCTCAATCACTGCTTATTGACAGACTAAGTTATACAGTATGATGTAAATTAGATCATACTAAAACACACAGTAGTCCTTCCAGGGTGTTTCAGGCCAATGTTTTTAAAAATTATTTTAGAAAATTAATAGCAGCTGGCATCTGTATGGCAGAATGCATATGCAGTGTGCAGTTTTATTTGGTCCTCACAGCTCTGGGAGGTAAGTGCTATATCGTTAGTCCCATTGTACAGACAGGGAAAGTGAGGTGGGGAAGCGAGAAAGTGACTTCACAGAATTGTACAGCTACTACATGCCTGAGGCGGGATTTGAACCCTGGTCCTCCTGACACCCAAGCCTTATCCTGTCCGCTACCTTTCCCCTCTTTAGCCTGTATGGCATCAAGCAAAGAGGGCTAAACTGGGAGTCAGGAGGACCCAGGTTTGAAAGTCTCATTTTGATACTTGTGGTATGACCACCACCGAGTGTCTCCGTTTCTCTGAGCCTCAGGCAGGGCTGGACCAAGTGGGTGGAGGGACTTCTTAGAGCGAAGGACCCCTGGCTTCTCGACTCCCTAAAGATAACTCCCAGCAGCAGAAGCCCCAGCTGGTTCCCAGGCCCCACACCTGGGCAGGTAAGGAAGCCTGTGGCCAGGTGAGGGTTCTCCTCCCTCCCGAGATATTCCTGAAAGTCTCAGAATTCTTAGAGCCTCAACAGAACTTCTCAGCCCGTTGGGTTCAAGGCCTTTGGAGAAAACTGAGGCCGGAGTTCAGAACAGTTCAGGGCAGCTGGTTAAGGGCCTGGAGACACCGGGCTGGGCACTGCCTCTGGCACTTTGTGGCCTTGGGCCCCTGGCCAGGGTCCTGCCCTCCACCTCAGCCTTCCCCTCGGGGCAGTGAGAGGGAGCGCCTCCTTTCCAGGGCTCTTTGAGAGGCTCTAATGCCTGGAAAGTGCTTTGCAAACCTTTTGAAATGTCAGCTGTTACGGCTCTCACGTAGGAAAGATTGGGCAAATCACTGCCCCTCTCCGGGCCTCAGTTTCCTGACGTGTAAAAAGAGGGCTGGTGGCCCCAGCTCCCTCCCAACCCGAGAGGCCATGGTGACCAATCCGAATTCCTTTCAAAACATCCCACGGCTCTCTTAGACATTCGAGCCTGCAAAGAGCCAGCCGGGCCTTCTCTCCCTAGACCCTCGGAACATGCTGGTGAAGCAGGCAGCTGGATGACACTGAGGCCGGCCATCGTCATCAAGCTCCTAACTGTTGGTGCCTGGGGGAGAACTCAGATCTCCTGAGAACAAACAGTATTCCCTCCCCAACCCCACGCTGGCTCTGATGTGACCAGTGACAGAACGGAATCCTCTCCCTTGGTGGCCCAGGGGAGCCTCGGCACTTCCAAAGGCTTGCCCTAAAATGGGAGCTCTTCATTTGGACCAAGATTCTGGCTAATTGGAATCATTTTACCTGAATGAAAGAAAGAAATTCTAGCTAAAAAGCAGTATTTCTCACTCCAAGATCTCAGCAAACTAGAGTAGTTTTAACAGAACAAAAGAAATCCATTCTAGCTAAAAATTGCCAGCGTTCCCTCTGGCCTCAGTCCCCGGGTGACCTCAGTGAAGGACGAGCGCAGAGGTCGGCCTGGCCCAGCCCAAGAGGAAGCAGCAAGGCTTACCTGAGCCGGGAGTCCTTGAAGGTGTCCAGGTACTCAGGGTAATTCCACTCTATCTTGTTCCCTTTGCACCTCAGCTCCAGAGTCTGGCCAGCGGCCAGGCTCAGCGTGGCGGCTGGCTTCTGGAAGCGCCCCTTCTCCATCACCTGCATCATGATGGATGAGGTCTTGGGCACGGAGGCCACAGAGTCCCTGTCCTTCCCGGGGGCCAGGGTCGGCTTCCCTCGCTTGTTGGACGGCTTGATTTTGTTCTCTCCGGGCTCCTTCGGCCTCTTGCTCTTGGCAGACGCTTGGCTGGCAGCTGGAGGGAAGAAAGGATGAAGGCATCACATCAGTTCCTCTTGGGAATAGCCAACAGCCTAGAGCTGTGAAGCACCCAGGGGCCCAAAGTATCCTGGCACCCTGTGCACGGAGCAAGGACACTACGTGGGAATGCTGAGGGTGCTGTGGGGTGCAAGCCTGGGGAAGCCAGTGGCCTTCTCTGGATGGTGCTAGCTTGGAGCTAGCGCAAGTGTCAGCTGGCTGACTGTCACTCGGCACCTTAAGGTTGGCAAAGCCCTTTTGACACACATGACCTCGTTTGACCCTCACAGTCCCCGAGGTAGGTACTAATGGCATTATTAGCCTAATGTTATTCTTGAGGAAACTGAGGTTCAGAGAAATGACCTGTCTCACCCAAGGTCATACCACCACCAAGTAGTCAGAATGACAATCATAGCTGAAATTTGGAATTATGCCAAGAAATGGCTCCAATACCCAGCTCTTCTAACCTCGAGCTCCTGCTGCCGGGCACACACCCCACAGAGGTCAGAGTCAGAAAGACGGGTCTCACATCTGCCGTGATATCTCTAGTGACATTTTTACGGTGGTCAGGTAGACCACCTAGAAACAAAGTAGATGCCATCATCTGGGAAACAGCCAAAGAAAATATGGCGTGTTGCGGTAATGTAATACTGCTGCCCTGCAGCAAATGATGGAGACAGAGAATATGGAGGCATTTAAGAACTGATGCAAAGTGAAGGGAGCAGAACCAGGAAAAGAATGTGCAGGACGAGGAGGGCAATGTCGACGGAACGAACAAGAAACCCGAACTGAAAGCTGGCCAATTATAACGACCAAGACAAGACTGCATGCACCTCCTTCTATCCTCTACGGGGCAGACGGGGAGCTTTGGGTGCAGATCAGTACATACTCTTTCACACAGGCTCATGCGCCTCTAAGGCTGCTCCCTATGAAGGGAAGGCTGGGGACCCTGCTTCCAGGACAGCGGTAATGACGGCATGTGAGGGGAGGGCCTCGGAGAGACTCGGAGTTTGCAGAGTCTAGGAGAGGTAAACAGCAGCCTCAGTCTCTCTCTCTCTCTGTGTCTCTCTCTGTCTCTCTGTCTCTCTCTGTCTCTGTCTCTGTGTGCGTCTCTCTCCCCCCTCCCCCCCTCTCCCTCTCCTCCTCTCTGTCCCCCTTGCTCTCCCCACTCTATCCTCTTCTGTCCCCTTCTGACTCTCTCTCTCCCTCTCTTCCTCTCACCTCTCTCGTTTTCTGAAGACATCTGGGAATTACAATGTGCCAGGTAAGGGGAGAGGGCCCAGCACTCTCTCTCAATGACAACTGTCCTTTGATTAAGCATTTGTTCTTTCATTTTAAGTAGCAGAATTGGCAGCTCTGCTTCTGTCAGTTTTGAAAGGTCAGGAGAACATCCCATCCACATATCCAGGACACCAGACCAGAGGATAAGCACAAGCCGAGTTGTGCAGCCAGTTCACCATTGATGCCCCTGCAGGAACCAGCCCAGGTGCGGCTAAGGCTCCTCTAGCCACATCTGGGTGTCAGCTTGGTCAGATGAACAGAATCAGAGCTAAGTCTGAGCCCAGCCTCTGCAGAGCCTGAGGTGGTTATAAGGAAGAGGGCACTCCAAGTGCTGGGGGACAAACTCTGAGAGGGGGACGGGGCGGGGCCTAGCTTTAGGACAGTGAGCCCCAGCACCTGATTCCGAGATTGCTCAATTTGCCGAAAGGCTCGTCCTTCTTTCTCTTTTATTTTATCCGGCAGTTTGCTGGGTCGGATACTGGGGATGGATATTGTTGGAAGTGAAAATGATGTACACATAACGCGTAGCAGTAAAACAAAGTTTAAAAGCAAAGCTAAAAAGATAAAAGCAAAATTAAAAAGCAAAAAAACCCAAACCCTTTCACTATAATACTTAATATTTCTTTGTTTATATTTGTAATATAAATAATTGTATTTGTATGTTATATTAATATGCCTGTATATGGTATAAATATTTGTACGTATAATAGAATTTAAATATTTATTATATTATAAATTATGTTATAAATATCTATATTTGTAATAGTATATTATAAATAGTTATAGCTGTATTATAAATATAAACTATATTCATAACATAATATGACTATATTTATAATACAATAGTATTTTATGTTTTGTAAGTATTTATATTATATAACTATCATATTAACTCTAATAATTATTATAGTTATATTCTTTATATATAATATTATATATAATAATACATAACTATTTCCATTTGTAATATAAATATCCTCATCAGTGCTTAAGGGTTTGCAGAAAATTTTTAACATGCTGAGTCATTTGATCCTTGCCATACTCCATGAGGCAGGTACGCCAGGTGTCCTTGGCCCATTTTGCGGAGGAGCAAAGTGAGTCTCAGGTGTGTGATTTGGCCCAGGTTCCAAAGCCACTGGGTGCTGGCAGCAGAAATGGCCCTGAGACTTCTTCTGACTCCCGGTTTTCACTCTTTCCCCAATGCTGGCAGCGTGGAGCCTCTGTCGTTGGGGCATTCTGAGTGAGATGCAGGTAAAGCTGAAATCACTGGAGAAAGGTGGGCTTTTGTTTTGATTTTTAGTTAAATGAGAGTCAGTGACCCGGGCTTTGGAGTCAGGAAGACATGGGCCCAGGTCCCCCCTGACATCCCCTTGGCTATGTGGAGGACTGGGCAGCTCCAGACCCGGAGGAATAGACCAGGGGCTCACGGGTGCAGGTGGGGGGAGCTTCTATATCCCTAGCAATGGGTCTTTTCCATCTGGACCCCAACATGCCGCCTTGGTCCAGCCGAGGTGCCTGACAAGGAGCAAAATAAAAGCCCTGCTGGAGGCCAGCAGGGAAGGGGCCTTGCAGGCTCATCCAGGACACAGGGGAGATGTGGCCCAGGCGAAGAGCTCTCCCTTGTTCTGGGCTTCCTCTTTGCCCAGCTGCGTGACCTTGGGCACATCACTGAGCTTCTGTGAGCTCCGGCTCCTTCCCGTCAGATGGGACTACTCGGGCTTCATAGGGTGAGGAGGAAGCTGCTTCCCAAGTCTCCAAATACTCCACAGAGAAAGGTCTGCCTCAGAAGCAGCCCCTTCCAAGGGCGCCTGCTCATACTTGGGGCGTCAGCTTCATCCCAGCCCTTTCACCCAACGTCGTCTCCCCACCCTCACCCAGGTGATTTCCTGTAAGACTCAGGAGTTCAGCCTGAGACCCTGGCCCCATACTCAGCCTTGGACCCCATTCCTGCCCCAGAGACGGCCCTGGGACCAGGTGTCCCTCTGCCCCCCTGTCTTTCCCTTCTGTCCTTTATTAATGCTAGTCCAGGACTTAGTGGTCCAGACTAAGTGGAGACTTAGTCTCCAGAACTTAGAGAACGGGGTGGGGGGGGAGAGGTGGAAGAGGGGCTAGAGTAATGATCTTACATAGTAAAATGTCATCCCAGGAAGTGAAACTCTGTCAGACTTTACCTGCTCCCGTTTGTGAACATCAGCCTCCAAACGGCTGATATGCTTACCCGACCTTGAGGTCACCAGTCCTGCTGTCTAAGGCCATTTGAATTGTATCAGGAGCCCAGTGGGCAGCCATAGAAAAGTCCCCACAGGGCAGACCATACCCGAATGGAAACACATCCGGCACCTGCTTGGAGTCCCCCAGAGGAGACCTCTCCAGGCGCCCCGTTCCACTTTGGGATGCCTCTGTTAGGCGTGTCTTCCTGGCATCAAACCTTCCCACATCTGCCTCCTCCAGCACTCACTCCCAGCTTGGAAGATTCTTAGCTACAGCGTCCCCTGGATCACGTGAGAAAGCTGGACTGGGTGACCCTGACGCCTCTCCACTCTAGCGCCCGGGAACCTGTGGGGATGTGTGCCTGAGAAGGCTGTGGGGGTCCCTGGTGCTCTGGGTCTGGAGTCTGCGGAAGCCCATGGCTCATTTGGGGCAGCGCGTGTTTCTTGGATTTTCCCCAGCACGGGAGGTTTGCTGTCTCCCCTGAGCTCTCGGGAGCCAGCCCCTGAGGAAGGAGAGCCTGGCCCACACCATTCTGGCCATGCCAGACCTGAGGGGAGGAGATGGAGAAGAGCCCCCACCCACGCCCTTTCTACAAGGTATTGGAAAAGAGAACGCTGTCAGCAGAAGCTTCCTCCAGGAAGTGCGCATGGGAAGTGGAGGCAGGCCCTGGGGAAAAGCGGGGGCTTGGTGCCGGCCCCTCTCTGGCTGGGGGCCCTGGCGCTGCTCACGGCAAACATTGGAACCCAGAGCTGGCCCTAAGTCTGTTCCCTGGACAATCAGTGCCTAGTCATCTGGGCCCAAGGACCACGCCAAGAACCTGGAGCACCCCCAACAACAGATGAGGCGGAAATGGTCAGCCTCACGGTTTGAAGCCTTGACCGAGTTTCAGATACCGGGCTTGGTGTGGGCATCCTCTCCACACCCACTGACGGCCAGGGGAAGGTGGCAGCCCAGAGAAGACACTAAGGATGGAAAGCTGTCTGCAAAGCCTCTGCCAGCAGGAAGCCAGAGCAAACAGATTCTTCTGGCAAGCTAGCAGCTCCCATGGCTCCTTCTGGCCCCATCAGACCCTGCACCCAGGTCGGCCCCTGGTCCTCTAAGCTGGTACACACACACTGGCCAGGCAGCTGGGCCTTTTCACCAGGCAGCGTCTGACCAGCAGACCTGGGCCCTGCTCTCCTGACAGGCCCAAAGCTGGCATGAGGGCCTTGCTCCCCTGTGATGGGCACCAGCAGAGGCTTTGTTCTTCCAAGGGCATAGACTCCCAAGGGGCCCTGAGCAAGCCTGTCTTTGGTTATGGTTATCATTATGTTGGGCAGATTCTGGGCAACTCACGGAAAAGGAGAGACTGGTCAGGGTGGACAAGAGATGAAAAGCATGGCCCAGTGGGGCATGACCCTAGCAGTATGCCAGTCAGGCCTGCCAGCTTTCCACGAGGCCACTCAGAGAAACAGTGGAGGTGTGATCTCTGCCTCTGCAGATCAGGCAGGCATCTCCCAGCCCGCAGGGTGCCTGACACATCTCATGGAGCCTCATGACCCCTTGGAAAGAAGACTTCAGGTGTTATTATCCCCACGTTAGAGATGAGAAAACCAAGGCCCAGAGAAATCACACTCTCCTAGAAGCCTAGATCTGGGCTGGGCTGGGAGCCTTAGAAATGATCTAGTCCAACAGTCTTATTGAACAGATGAGGAAACTGAGGCACAGAGGAATTAACTGCATAAAAACACGATTTCAGATCGTGTTTAAGCACTAAAAGGGACCCCAGAGGCGGCTAGTCCAACTCCTCATCTTACAGATGAGGAAACTGAGGCAGAGGGACATGTAGAGGAGGGAGCACCACTGGCTGTAGGGACACACGTCCACACTTGCCCCCACCACAGCAGGAGGTCAGACGCCAACCTCCCCAAAGCACGCCATCCTGTTGGAGGGGTGGCCCTTTCTGCAGGAGGCCATTCCTGGTCCCCCCCAAAGTGACCTGCCCGGCTAGGATGTGTCCCAGACAGGATTCAAACTCAGGTCTTCCTGAGTCTCAACAGCACCACCTAGCGGTCTCCGTCATCACTGCGACCAGCATCTTCACCATCTCTCTGTTTTCCTGCACCACCAACTACCACATTTGTCATATCAAAGAATCTAGAATCGGAAGAGACCACTAGGCCCCCATGGCCCAGCCCCTAGGAGAAGTAGACTGCCCTCGACCTCATCCCCAGAAGGCGGCCCATCCATCCTTTACTCACGCACCTCCAAGGAAGGAGAGCTGTCCAGGCAGAGCACATCTACCTGGCTGCCTGCCCCCCTATTCCTGCCATGGCTCCCTTTCTCCCCAGCCTGTGTCTTACTTCTAGGTTCCTTCCTTTCACACCCTGCAGCAGTCCTGCTTGATGTCTCAGAACCCCCCCCCAACCTGTCCCCCAAATGCTCCCCAGCCTCCCTTTGAAGTCTTCCAGGGAAGGGGACCTCATCGCCTCCCCCAGCAGCTAATTCCCCTGGGGGACAACTCTTATGAGCAGCACTTTTTTTTTTTTTTACCTCAGGCCTTCAAAAGTACACTGCTCTTAGCTCTCTGCCCTTTGGAGTCTGGGAGAAAGGATTCGACCCTATGAAAGTCCTACAAAGAGCCCTCTGGAGTCAAAGGACCTGGGTTCCAATTCCGACCCTGTCACTGATTGTGGGTGAGTTCGGGCCAGCCCTGCTCTTCCTCATAGCCCCCATCACACCCCTTTTTTCCAGGTCGGGTGTTGTGTGTGTGTGTGTGTGTGTGTGCGCGCTCGCGCGCGCTCGTGTTGGAAGAGAGGAGGGAACTCCCAGCTAAGTGCGACAAATTTCTTGCCGTCCCCCCTTCCTGGCCGGACCCTTGCAGCTCGGCCAGTCCAGGGCAGGGGGCGGATTCTCCGAGTGGGCCGCTCCCCTCCCCCCACCTCCAACCCAAGGCTTCAGAGCCCCCTATCCCGGAAAGCAGCTGCAGGGTTGCCAGGAAGAGGGGGGGTCCGTTCCCAAGAATGGGTAAGGAGAGCTCCCTTCCCCCTCCCCAGACACGTGGACACGGATAGAGCTGGCAGAGATGTGGGGATGGGTTAGACACGGGGGTAGTGTGAAGTTTGGGAGACTGACATCCTCGGCAGAGATGTCCTGTGCTGGAGCTCGGAGGCCAGTGTCCCCTCGCTCCCAGCCCGCAGCCCCCACCTCAGTTCAGCCCTCACCTGTGGACAGTGCCTCGGGGAGCAGCAGGAGCAGCAGCAGCAGCAGTGGGGGACGAGGCGGGGCCCCCTGGACCGCGGCATCTTCCTCGGAAGCCCCAGCCCCAACTCTGAGCTCAGCCCCAGACGCCTCCCTGTCCCCCGGCCAGGGCAGAACTCCGTTGACATGGAGTTGGTTGGCTAAGCGGAGGGCTCCCCACCTGCCCTCTGGTGGCCACTGTCGGGAAGGGCCGAGAGGAGGGTCTGGGTCGGCCCTGGCTGCTGCAACAGACGCTTTGGAGCCTGCGGAGCCGGGAGGGGGCCGCCAGCCCCCCCCCCAGGTGAGAGAGGACACTCGAGACCAGCCGGAAGAAAGGACTTGTCCAAGGTCACCTCTAGCCTCGTAGATCCAGAGCCGGCCCGCAGATGCCACCTACACCAAGCCCCTGGTTTTATAGAGGAAACGGAGGCCGAGGAGGGGAAAGCACCTGCCCAAGGCCACCCAGCGAGTAGGTGGGCAGAGCCTGGATTCAGCCACAAGCCGGCGTTGATTCAAGGTCCTCTGAATCCTACCAAAGCCACTTCATTGACGCCACGGATTAAACACCTGCTGGGTGCCAGGAGCTGAACTAGGTGTGGGGGGCCCGAAGGCCAAAAGGAAATAGTTCCATGGCCTTTGACGTGTCCCCAGCTCTAGGGTCCCGCCTCTGTTGGTTATCTCGTTTATTCGTCTGTAGTTTGTCCTAGTTATTGGCATGTTGTCTCTTCCATTAGACTGGAAGCTCCTTGAGGGCAGGCTGTATTGTTGCCTTTCTTTGTGTTCCCAGCACTTAACACGGTGCCTGGTACACAGTAGGAGCTTAATAAATGTTGGCTGAGTTTTTCCAGAAAGACTTCATTGATCCCCGAAGTCAGTAACTCTTAGCTTCCCAGGGCTTAGCACAGTGCCCCCGAACATAGTATGCGCTTAATAGAACCTTCAAGAAAATTGCTTCTGTGGAAGAGACAGATATACGGAACTCTGTAGTCTCTCCCCGTCTATGTGTCTTTACGTAACTAACATAACGCATACAGAATAAAAACAAGGCGGTGTTGGGGAAGGCACGAAGGCAGGGAGCCATTGGCTGAGGTCAGGAAAGGCTTCAGGTAGATGGAGGCATCTGAGCCTCTGAGTAATGAAGGAAGGGATCAGATCTGGGAGGGGGAGGCATGCCGGAGAGCCAAGGAAAATGCGCAGAGATGGGAGTGAGGAACATGAAAAAATCCGTTCTGCCTGGATTACAGTGTGAATGAAGAAGAGGAAGGTGTAAGGACTGCAAAGGGAGGAGGGGACAGGTGAGGAAAGGCTTTGAATGCCAAACAGAGCATTTGGTATTGGAACCTGGAGGCGATAGGGAGTCACCGGAGGCTTATCGGGGGGGGGGGGGGGGAGGAGAAGGGTTGTGTTTGACGTGATCAGAGCCAAGCTTTAGGAAAGTCACTTTAGAGGTGGGATGGATGAAGGATTAGAGCAGGGAGAGACTGGAGGTGGACAGCGCCCCTCTCCCCCCAGCAGTTATTGTAATAGTCCCGGTGGCGGGGTGGTGGTGGGGTGATGCAGTATCAGAGGAGAGAGGGGGGCGTATTGGAGAGACATTACAAAGATGAACTCTACAGGCCTTGGCCACAGCTTGGCTATGGGGGAGGGGGTGTTAGAGACAGGACCCAGAGGTGACTCCCCCAGGGGCTGGGAGAAGAGCGTGGCCCTCAGCAATCACGGGGGCGTTTGGAAGGGGGAAGAATAGAGGGGACAGATGAGTTCCACTGGACGTCGTATGAAGCCACGAATCTCCACTCTGTATGGCTTGTGTCTTAAGCGGTATTTCAAACCTAAGATGTTCATTTGCACATTGCCCGGCTCCTCAGAATCCCATTCTGAGCTTCCTTCTCTTCTTTGTATTTTTAAAAATGTGTCATTGATGCTTTTCTGCTTTCCCCCTCTACTTTTGTGGTTGTGTTCACTCACCTTCCCTTTATTCCCCCACCCCCAAGTAAAAGGCTTCCCAGTAATAAGTAAAAGTCCAGCTCACCCTCAGGGGTTACTTTTCCCAACTCTCACTCTCATTGACTGGTTAGGCCCCAGAGCTAAGCTGACTACTTCTCCTTACTAACTTATCAGGGGTAACTGGGAGGGCCTGTGGTGATTAGACTGAGGTCTCTGGTACTATGCCTCATGAACCACAAGGCCAGGGGCCGGGCTCCTCACTGATGAGCAAGCATCCAGCCATATTTATACTGGACCAATGAGATCTTATTTGTCACGTGCCTAGCACTGTGCCCAGCACACAGTAGGTGCTTTTAATAAACGCTTATTCTTATGCTACTTTGTCCTGTGTACCTAATCTCTTTCACTATTCAACATTTCTAATTTTCTCAACCAGTGCCAGACAGTTTTGATGATTATTCCTTGGGAATATAGTTTGACATCCAGTACTGCTAGGCCCCCTTCCTTCCTTCCTACTTTTTTTCATTATTTCCTTTGATATTTTTGAGCTTTTGTTTCTTCAGGTAACATTTGTTATTTTTTTTTCTAGTCATATAAAATTACCTTTGGGTAGTTTGAATGGCATGACACTGAATCTGTTCGTGAATGCTTTCACATCACTTTTGCTAAATTGACAGGGCCCAAACATGAACAGTTACTATCTCTCCACTTACTTAGGCCTATGTTCATTTCAATAAAGAGTATTTGGTAACTGTGTTCATAAAGTTCCTGTTTGTGTCTTGAGAGGTGGACTTTCACATGTTTTCTATATCCTGTGGTTAGTTTGAATGGAATTTCTTTTTTAATCTATTCCTGTTGGGTTTTTTTCCTAATATACAGAAAGGTAGATGATTTTTGTGTATTTATTTTATATCCTGCTATTTTATGAAATTACTAATTGTTTCAATTAATTTTTAGTGAAGTTTTTCCTGATCTTTTTTCTTGATCTCAAATCTCCCTCTTTATAATTTCCCTCTATTGCTCCTAGCTCCTCCCTGTGGAGATAAGCAGGTAAGGAGCCATTGGAGTATATACAGGAGGGAAGTCATGGCCTTGCCAACAGCCTGGATCTGGGGGGAGTGGATGGTGAGAAATCCAGGATGGCTCCTAGGTTAGCAGCCTGAGGGATGGGGAGGGGGTTGCCCTTACAGTAATAGGAAGGTGGGAGGGGAGGAGAGTTAAGGAGGATGACAATGAATTCAGTTTTGAGCATATTGAAAGTAAGATGTCTACTGGACAACCAGTTCAAAATGTCTGAAAGGCAGTTGAAAAGGCAAGACAAATTAATTATTTTGCATTTAATAACTAATTATTGTGTTAGGACCAAGATTTTCCCCCTTTTCTACTTAACCAGTGTGGGAAATCTCTGTTAAAGATTTACCCAGGCCAAGATCTAATCAGACAGTAAAAGAAATTCTAACTTTGAACTAATGGGTGCGTTCCTGCTCATTGGGTTGCTTCTACAGGCCTGGGGAAAGGTTGATTCTCCCTATTATCAAGACAGGTGAAAAAGAAATTGATATCTCTTTGACCAAGATTTGAGTGACCTAAGTCATGTACCCCAAGACCTTCATTTTAACACGGCCCGCACCTCCCATCGGTTAACCAATCCAAATCAACCGCCACCCCTCGGGAACACCTACCCTTCGAAGGGCATATAAACTGTGACCCCCGGCCATTAGGGGTCTTTGGTCTGTGCATTAGCCACACACAAAGATGCTAATCCCCCTGATCACGCTATCACCTCCAAATGTGGTGTTTACGGGCTTTGGAACCCCAAATGGCTCACAAAGAGTGGGACACAACTGAAAACCCCTTCACAACCACACAGAGGGGGAGGTGGGGGTTTGAATGATCACCTTCGGGGATTCAGAATCACTGGGTTTGGGAGAATATGACTGGGAGGTTAGCAAGGCTTCGGCCTCAGGGTGGGAGTCCCACCAGGGCCTGGGCAGTGGAGGTGTGGGACGGTCACCAGATCCTTGGAGGCTGGCCACGCTGGTCAGGCCAGGAGGCAGCACAATGATCCTGCCTCTTTCCATTGCAGGAAGCTAGGAACAGGCCGAGCCAGGAAATCTATGGAGGGAACAGGATGGACTACATTTCTCTACTTCCCCTGCTGGCCTGGACTCAGCCGAATGGTGTTTCTCTCTCCCTACCCTGTGGGCAGGGAAAGGCCAGGGGAGGAGAAGGAATGGCTTTTCTCCCCTAGTCTCTGACAGGGTGCCGCTAGGGGAAGCAGGAAGCTGCAGTTTGTAAAAGCCCTGGCAGCATTTAAAGGGCCTGGGTTCTAATCCCGCCTCTGACACTAGCTAAGTCACCTTGGGCACATCAATCTCTGAAACTCCATGTGCCTCAGTTTCCTTCCCTGTAAATCAAGGGGAGATGAGCTCTGAGGTCCCTTGCCTCTCGAGTTCTGACTTGGTCATGTGTTCAAGTATTTGGCTCCCACATGGCCGGGGTGGGGAACCTGTAGCCTGATTCAGCCCAAGGGCCAAACTTGAGGACCTAGAGGGCCATGTGTGGCCTTGAGGCACACCCCTGCTATGGACTACCAGGGAGTCTTGAGGGGAGCTCTTGTTGAAACCACTGGCAAATGCTTTCTTGAAATCCAGCTGGGATGTGAACTTAATTAACAGGGGGGTTATTTAGATTCATGAACATAGAACTGTCTCTAGGATCTTTAGAAAACCTTTAGCTTGGCAGGGGCTGGTAACCTGGAGTCCAGGAATGTGTTGGGCTTTCTTTCCGTGATGATAACTCGATTTCAACATCATCAGTTTTCTTTGTGACCCTCTATATTTTATTGCACACATTTGAAAACTTCTTTTTTTTCTGGTCAGGAGTCCCAGACTGTCAAAGGGAGTCAGGATCTGAAAAAGCTTAGGAACTTCTGACTGGAGGCAGACCTGAGGAAGCGACAGGCATTAACAAGCATTTACTTAAGTGCCTGCTATGTGTCTGGCACTCTGCTGGACTCCAAAGACACAAAGACAAAAATGGCCCTGACCTCAAGCGGCTTACATTCCTCAGAGGGGACCATGTGACACGTTCACAAATAAGTAAATCCAAAACCCATACCAGGTTATACAAAGAAATTTCAGGGACACTAACAAGTGAGGCCATCAGGAAAGACTTAGGCAGGTGGCAGCTAACCTGCGCTTTGAACAGGAAGCTAGGCTTCTTACAAGACAAAAGTGAGGCATAAGTGCATTCCAGATTTGGTGGATGGCCTGTGCAAAGATGGAATGTTGGCTGTGGGTCAAGTTAGCCAGAATGGAGAGTACCTGAAAGGAAGCAATATGAAAAGCAAGTGGAAACCATGTTGTGCCAGACCGAAAATAGAGTATTTCATCCCGGAAGTAATGAGGAGCCACAGATTTTTCAGTAGGGGAGTGGCAAAGAACTTTGCCTTGAATATCAATCGTCAACAAGTATAGTTTTTGTTTTTGGTCTGCAGTGTGGAAGATTGGTTGGAGAGAGGAATGAGGAGAAGCAGGAAGCTCTGTTCTAAGGGTATTGGAGTAAGGAGGTGAAGAGGAGCTGAATTCAATTCAACTCTATCGAATAGTTCTTCATTGCCTTCTGTGTGTCAGGCACTGTGCTCAGGGCTGGGAATACAAGGACCAACAGAAAGTCATCCCTGCCCTCAAAGAGCTTCCATTCTCCTGGGCCACTGTAGAAATTGTGTCACTGGGGAGAAAGGGCATGTCTTCTGGCAATTCAGAAGCTGCAAAAGGGAGGAAGCCTGTAGCTGGATGAACAAAATCTATCTTGGGCTCTTCTGAAAGGCCATTCATTAGCTTAATGGGGCAGGCTCACTTTGGTGGTTTTAGGAGGTGGTCCCAGTTAAAGAGCTGTATTCTTCTTCTGCCCTTTAAAGGCAGAAAACCCTCTGCCACCTGGAGTGGATGGCAAAGACCTTCATCTGTGTGGCCATACCCCCAGCCAGTGGACTCATGCTTTTCCTCAACTCTCTCAAGGCCAGGGGACAGTGAGGCACTGTCTCTCTGGACCTTCCCCCTCCTGATTCACCCCTGGGAAAAGCCCTCTGTAGCTTCCTAAGTGGCTTTGGTATTCAATGCTCTTTCCTGCCAGCTCCCTGCCAGTTGGAGCTCCTTGGACCCGGACTTTAAGAAACCCTAGTAACCTCTAACTAGCAAGTAGCATCAGAGGGATCCTTGTCCCTGGGGAGTAGGTCAGAAAATGTAAAGTGTCTATACTCCTTAACTCCCCTGCCCCCAGGCTGAAAACACACCTCCCATCCCTGCGGGATACATCACACTGAGTTAGGTAGAACCATCAGTGGAATCCCACTTGAGGCCCCCAGGGGGTGCCAGAAGATGAGGCATTTTCCATTTTGCCATTGGGTTCACCATTGGGTACTGTTTTAGAGCCCAAAAGGGCCTCGGAGGATACTACTTCTACCCCTCATTTCACAGAGAAGGGAACTGAGGCCCAGAGAAGTCAGATGATATGTCCAAGGTCACCCAGGAAGCAGCAGGGCTCCTGACTCCACATCCCCTCAACTTCTGAATATCTAACCACCTGCACTGAAGGAATGGGCATGGGGAGCGTTGGGTGGGGGGTGGGACTCCGGGGCCAGGCCAGACAGGCCCAGTCGTCCCAATGCGGGGCTTAGCAGAGCCTGAGAGCCCGGGCACCTCAGGGATGCAGAAAGGGAGGGAAGGGGCTTCCAGGAGCAGGGCTGAGCACTCGTCCTCCTCTCTATCTTCAAGAGGCAGAATACTGGGGAAAGGAAGGTGAACTTCAGCTACATCTCCGGGTCAGTCTTGGGAGCCTTTAGAGTATTCTCGTAGTGGGAAAATGTGTCCCCAATTTTGGGAATGCTGCCAGCAGGCTTCAGCTGGAGGAAATGAAGGGGGTCCTTTGGCCTGGAGAAAAGTCTGGGGTGAGGGGTAGCCATACAGTTCTGCTTGGCCCTGGGGGGGAAGAGCCCCAAGCAATGGGAGGTGGGGAAGCCTGAGGAGACAGATTCCAACTTGGTGTAAGAAAAGACTTCCTTCTAATGAGCTGTCCAAAAGTGGACAGAGACCCAACGTGGGTATAGGACGCTGCCCTCCCCATCACGGGACCCTAGATCTGGAGTTGGGAAGGGCCATCAAGTCCAGAATGCTCCCTTTGCAGATAAGGAAATTGAGGCTGAGGAAGGCCATGCCAGAGGTGAGATTTGAACCCAGGTCCTCTCACGCCAGAGTTAATGCTCTTCACTGTATCCACCTCCCCATCATCTGTAGTCTAGCTGTTACCAGAGGGATGGGGAGGGGGGAGATTGGGATGGGAAATGGGGAGAGGGGGATGGGGGAAAGGCAGGCTCAGCAGCACATGTGGATCCATCCAACCATCCAGAGAAGCAACATGGAATCATGCAAAGACAATGACGGGAACACCCTTTGACTTGGAGATCTCCCTACTGTTCCCAGAAGTTCTAGAGAAAGTCAGCCCTTCTACCCCAAGGCAGCAAAAATGTTCCTAACAGCATTTTTTCCCCTGTTAGTAAAGAACTGGAAATGCAGTGGATTCTCATCAGTGTGGGAAGGGCTAAGTGGAACACAAGAAATGAACCGTGAGGATTCAGAGACGCCCAGGATAGGAACAGATGCAGAAACGAGGCCAGCAAGATTAGGAAGCAGTGACTGTGACTGTAACGGGGAAGGGAAAGTGCAGTGCCAGCCAGATCGAATGCTACCGAGGTAGAATGCCCAAATTGGGCTTGGGAGAGAGAAAGTGCCCTGTACGGAGGAATGAGGTTATGGATGTGAGAGGCCCTCTGAACAGTTAGACGTAGTCATGTGCCGCTGCCCGACAACCTTGTCTCTCCCTTTTTGTTCGTTGTTTCAAGGGATGGCTTTCTGGGGTGGAGATGGGGGCGGGGGAGGATAGCCCACCATTTTACAGAGGTGGAAATTGTTAAGTCACTTTTCAGTCATGTCTGACACTTTGTGGCCTCGTTTGGAGTTTTCTTGGCAAAGATCCTGGAGTGCTTTGCCATTTCCTTCTCCAGCTCATTTTAGAGGAAGAAACTGAGGCAACAGGGCAAAGTGATTTGCCTAGGGTCACACATGTGGTAAATATCTGAGGCTAGATTTGAACTCTTGGAGATGAGTATTCCTGACTCCAGGCTAGGCACCCCATCCACAGAGCCACCCAGCTGCCCCACGGAAGTGGAAACTGAGACCCAGATTAGAGAAATGGCCTGCTCCAAGACACACAAGGAGCAAGTAGAAGGGGTGGGGCTCTTCTAACTCCTTGTCTGGGGCATCTCCCACCATGGGAAGACCATCAGGCAAGAGCCAGGACACTCCAGTCCTTGGTCCAAGAGCTACCTTATAGATTCAGGAGGACCTGAGTTCAAATCCTGCCTCAGACACACTAGCTGTGTGACCCTGGGCAAGTCACTTAAGCCCATTGCCTGGACAAAAACAAACAAAAAAGCCAAACAAACCAAGAGCTACCCTAATTTGTGAGATCTTGGCCAAGTCACTTGGCTTGTTGGGGCTTAGATTCCTCAGAGATGATCTCTGTTCTAGAAAAAGACTCTGTACAAAACCGCATGATGAAGGGAGGGAGGGAGGGACCTTTGGGAGTATAATTCTCCAATCCGTATTGGGTGGGGGAAAAAGACAAGGAAGAGTCAGATGAATTACGACCACGTATTTATTTTTCTTTCACAAAACAGGATAGAAGGAAAGAATAACAATAACAACAACAACAACAACAATAATAATAATAATAATAATAATAAACACCCTCCATTCTCCTCCCAAGCTCTCTGGAACGCCTGCCTGGAATGTTCTTTGCATTGCAAAGAAAAGGAGGGTCCTGGAGAGTCTGCCTGGCACGGCAATTAGCAGAATGCGTTTTCTTTCCTGGGATCAGCAGCTCAGAAAAACAGTCGCTTTACTTTTAGGTGAAGCCAGCCCTTGGGTTCAGTGACCACCCACTGTGTGTCACGTGGGCAGAAGGGATGGGGGGGGACCAGACGCCCGGACACGACCCCCTGAGAACACGGCGTGAGGCAGCAACAATAGCCCTCCAGGAACCCCATCAGAGTTGGAAAATAAGGCACGTGGCAACAAGAAGCTTTCCAAGTTCTGGGTTCGAGGTCGACTTCATGCTAGAAACATATAAATACCTTGTTCTTGGAAAATACCATTAAAAATCTTATATACACTATAAAATTGGATCTCAACATAGCTTAACACCTAAAAACATTCTGTAAAAACACCTGTTAATAGAGAACACCACATTGAATTTTTGACCCACCTTAAGATCTCATTCCTTGAAACTGTGCCATAAACCCAACTATCTCTATGATTTCTAAGCACATATGTAAATGTTTGCATGTATATATAGAGGCACATGTGTGTGTGTGTGTGTGTGTGTGTGTGTGTGTGTGTGTGTGTGTGCATATATACCTCCCCACCATCCTCATCTGGAGGAAGGTCTGACTGGCTAGGCAGGTCCAGACCTTAATTAACTATCCTGTGACACAGGAAAGGAAATCTCAATTAGAAAAAAAAAACACCACCACAAAAACCAGGGACCATAGTGGAAAAGACTAAAGATAAGGACAGTGCTGTGTTACATGTGATGCAGACTTAAAAAAAACAAGCTGAGACAAAACTCTGCAGAGGAGATCCTCAGGTTTCCAGGAAGGACCCTTTTCTTGTACGGGGAAATGTTTGTATTTGCTAATAATGACCAAATTCCTTCTTAGAAAATGCATTTTTGAAAGGCCCTAGTGGTTTGGCTGGGGTGTCTACTGCTTGCCAAACACATTTCTACATCTGATCATTAAGAGAGGATTTCAGGGGAAGGCCTGTCTCTTGGTTTCTTTTCTTCCATGGGAAAGGGCCTTCAGATGAGATCTCCATCAGTTGTCGTACGTCACTTTGCTTCCCCTGGTCTGTTCCCTCCTTTGTAAAATGAGGCTGAACTAAACGGCCTTGGAGGGCCCTCCAGCTCTAGCTCTTAGGTCTTAAGATCCTAAGTTAGATTTTAGAATGAGAGTCAGGGTTCTTGTCCTTCCAAAATAGAATAGTAGCCTGTGATTTGGGAGACCAGAAGCTCGTGGCTTCCTCTCCCTCTCCGCCCACCAATTAAGGAGTCAAGAAATGTGGGGCCCCCAGAGTGGGAACTGCACTGAACCATTTCCACTGGGCCATGACTCTGAATGTTCTCTGGGCCCTCTAGGGCAGTGCATGCCCCACAGGTATCCAATACTCAGCACCATGCTAACTATCCCCCATCCCCAAGGCTGAAAACTCCAGAAGTACATCTCTTCTTCGACTAAGAAAGGCACTGATTTGGGGAGTAGCAACTCACCCCTACAGCAGAAACTGAGCCCCTGTTCTTGCTCCCAAAGGCCTACTTGGAATGGGCCTGGATGCTAGGCTCGGCTAACTTCAGGGACTCTCATGTTTTTGTTTCACTCCTTGGCCCAGATTTTCTGATCACTGCACCCCTGACCAGGCATGGCGCCAGCATCTGCTCGTACCCTTACCCTGCTAGGAGACAGGAAAGTGGTTGCTGTTACCAGTGTTGACATGTAGTCATTTACAACAACCCCGATTTACAGTGCCAAACAGATGGAAATACTTTTTAAAATGGGAGCAAGGAAAACAGAAATATACCTTAACAGGTTTCCAAAAGAAACAGGGTGAGAGGTGCACCCTCCAGCGAGGCCTAGCTGCTTTTGGCTAACCAGGAAAGGACAGCTTAGGAGTAGTTTTGCCTTTTCCTCTTACTTGCTTTCCCCTCCCACCTCATCATTCAAAGAAGGTAGAAGTGAAGGCTTTGGGCAGCAGGGGAATAAGAGAAAATCCCAACCAAAGCAAAGCAGTGGAGTTAATGGCCCAGAGGAGGGGCAGCAAGTTAAAGTCTGGCAAAACCCAGTTATCCTGTGCCTCCCACCCCAAGCTAGGCTGCT
Source organism: Phascolarctos cinereus (assembly GCF_003287225.1). Taxonomy (NCBI): domain Eukaryota; kingdom Metazoa; phylum Chordata; class Mammalia; order Diprotodontia; family Phascolarctidae; genus Phascolarctos; species Phascolarctos cinereus. Next base: position 2,408,319 of record NW_027556402.1, on the reverse strand, counting down.
GGATGTCTGAACTCTCCAGGAGGAGGAGCCTGTAAGTTTGTTTACTTCAAATCCTCCCCACCCCACCCCTCCCTTCTCCACTTGGACAGGGATAGCACAAAATGATGATAGACTCGCTGCTAAGCTAGAGTGGGAAGATTCCTCAGCAATTGAGTTCAACCCCGTCCACTTATGGAGGAAGCTCAGAGATAGCAAATGACTTGTCCAAGGTCATGCAGCTAAGAAGCAGCAGAACCAGGATTGGAAGCCAGGTCCTTTGGTACCAATTCCAGTGTTCTTCCCACCATGACAGTAGTAGGTGCTTAAGAAATGGTTGTTGATTTAAATAATTATTCAATGCTGTGGAATGTTATGTCTACAGTGTATTACAAGTCTGAAGCAAATGTTCATATTCACTAATTTATTAGATATATTTCTTTACTAGAGAGGGGTCATCTTAAGGGATCTACTGTTGGCATTTATTAAAAAACTGCTGAGGACACTTGTCCTTGTCCCTGCTCTGCCGCTCCCCCAAAGCCCTCTTTCCACTGGAGCTACGAGGGATGGACAAGAATGTGACCCTGTGGGCTTCAAGGAACAAAGCCAAAGAGGCAATTGAAGAGGCCTGTGGTATCCCCCACCCCCTCCATGTGAGGCACATACAGCATCCTGCTACTCAACAGCCTTCAATTTCCACAAGAGCCGCCCAGCAAGGGCTAACTCTGGCAGGCCTATATGTGACAAAATTAAACAAACAAACAAAAACCCAGCAAGGTGCAAGTGCAGCTCTGGTTTCCCCTCTCCCATTTATCTGTGGGCTCATCCCCCGAGAAGAGGACCCTCCAGGACATGCCTGGGCCCCAGACATGGCGCTCTTGTCTGGGCTCACTCAGCCCACAGGCACAAACATCAGAGGGGGGATATATGGCAAGAGCAGCAGACCGAGGACAGTGGAACCTGGCAGAGAACGCCTGTCCCAGTTTCCAACAAAAGACATATGGAGCATTGGGGCTGTGCTGCCCAGCGGAGAGTGCACAGGCATCAACATCGACTTGTCCGGTCCAGAAGAAGGAATGGACGCTGGCCTTGCCCTATGTAAGGCTGCTGTCCTCAATAGGGCTTTTTTTTCTTCTGCTTGCCCCACCATGTTCTCCAAATATACGCCTTCATCCTCATGCCTTCGGCTCCCTTCTAAGCTGTGTCTGATGCCATAAGAAAAGTAAATGAGGAAACCTTCGAGAAAGACAAAAGCACCCATTAGCAGTTTTACCTCTGCTGGCACAGCCAGTGCACCGAACGCCCCCATCTCCTTGGGGTAGGTCGCTCACTGTGAAATGAAACCTCTTCTTGTTCTCCTACCTCTAGAGCTGGACAGACCTCAGAGACCATCTGGTCCAACATCCTCAATTTACAGGTGAGGAGACTGAGGCCCAAGGAGGGAGTATGACCTGTTCAAGGTCACACGGGTAGTAACCATTAGCTATGGGTCTTGTCTCCCATTGGCAGGCCCTCTGACTCTACAGCCAGAGCTTTCTCCATTGCACCCCAACTCTTTCATTTCCCTCTTAATTGCTGAGCTAGCAGGCTGCATTCACTCATTTGCAATTCTGTCCCCCCCCAATAAATCTCATTTCTGCTGTGATTGAAGATTTCAAATGCTTTCCTCATCAGAAGCAGACTGGCCTAGGGGTCCAAGAGGCAGCCTCAGAGCCAGCAAGACTTGGGTTCAGGTCCTGCCCTGATACATGCTGGACCTAGGGCAGCCCTCTGAAACTGGGACTTCAGTGCCTACCATAGGGGACCCAGTGCCTACCATAGGGGACAATTTATCATTCTCATTTTAGAAATGGATAGACAGATACAAGTAATGCCACTGGTCCACGTTGCCTAAACTAAGATGTGTGGAAGGTAGGATGAGGGGCAAGAAGAGAGTCTCTATCCTATGGACCTCCCATTGGCCCATAGGGCCTCTCTGAACCAGACACAAGATAACCTGAGCAGAAACCTTCACATCCTGCAGAAGCGCTGGGGTGGGGGAAGCAGCACCACTCTGGGGCCCTGCTGTGGGCTGGGAAGTACTTACCTATAGCCATCCAGACACTGAATCGGATCCATGTTTGTGCATTCAGCTGAACCATGAGGTAGATGTTCACCAGGATGCTGAATGTGGGCAGAAATGGCAGCAGAGGAACCTGTGGACAGACAGGCAGACACCGGTCCCACACCAGGAAGGCTCTGAGGCTTTCATGGAGGCCACCTCTTCGCCCCGCAGTGACCCAATAGCACTCTGGCCCCGAGCACCCATGGTCCCCTGGGTCCTCAGAGCTCTAGCTCTGTCCCCTGTCGCTGCTGCTCCCAGGCCTCAAACCAACAGAGGCAGAATTCCTGCTCCCAGGAACCAACCATGTGCATCCAGGGCCTCCTGGGAAGAGTTGAGCCCAGCTGAAATGAGTTTGCCCAGGACCCTAGAGGTGCCCATTAATCAGAGCTGCCTCAACCTCGCTCTCTACATGTAACTCGCATGCTCCTGCGTCTGAATGGTCCAAGGAGATCTGGAGACACATGAAGCTAATACAGAGAAAGGCCAGGAAAATATAAAGAAACATCCAGCAATAAGCTGCAGCCACATTAAAAGGATATTTGAGGCAACTGAATTTCATAAGCACTCTGAGATTGAGAAGAGGCCACACACAGCAAATGATTGTCACTGTCATCGTCCAGTTAAAAGGGAAAAATGCTCCAAATCAGTAATAAGAAAAGAAATGCAAATCAGAGCAACTCTGAGGTTTCAGCTCACACCCCACAAATTGGCAAAAGTGACCCAAAAGGACAAGTCAATGTTGGAAGGGCTGTGGAAAGATAAGCGCATGAATACACTGCTGGTGGAGCTGTGAAATGACACAACCATTTGGAAACCGACATGGAATTATGCAACTGAAGGGACTAAAGTGTCCCCACCCTTTGAAACAGAGACTCTGTCCTTGGGCTCAGACTCCAAGGAAGCTATTGATTAAGAAGAAATCTCTGAGATGCACCAAAATATTTATAGCAGCACTTTTTGTGATAGCTAAGAATTGGAAATAAAGTAGATGCAGATCAATCGGGGAATGGCTTAAACACACGATGAACATAATGTAATATTAATGGTGCTATAAGGAATGCTGTGTGATAAATACAGAGAAGCGTGGAAAGATCTGTATGAACTGATACAGAGTGAAGTCAACAGAGCTAAGATAATATGTAAGATAACTAAACATAAATGCAAAGAACAGACCAGAAAATCAAAAGTGAATGTAACAAAGTCATAAAACCAAGCATGACTTGAGTGAAAAGGTCTGAGAAGACAGCCCCAACCCCCCCACCCAGTTCACAGGGGTGGGAAGTCCACAAGTGTTACACATGGCACAGGTTTGGGATCATTTTCCATGTATTGACTGGTTGTGCTGATTTTTTCCCTCTTTTTTTTTTTTGGTCTTTAAAAAATACTATTTGTTATGTGGGTGGAATGGCTCTCTGGGAAGTGGAAGGATAATGAGAACAACTCTGATGAGTTTTCCTAAAACAAAAATCATCAGCAAAAACCACTTTTTAAAAAAAACGGATGCCTCCTGGCTGTGTGAGCCTAGACAGAGTCACTTAGACTCTCGCTGCTCTAAGCAAATGCATTGCAGAAAAGGGGCTGACCTGCATTGGTAGAGGGCACTTCCTCCTCTGGGAGTTCCCTCTTTCAGTGAGGTCACAGGTCCAGATTCGTGAGAATGGAAATGAGACCAGAAACAGCTCACGGCAAAAGCTTGATTAAGCTCCCTAGAGGCTGTCTCAGTGCCTGGCAGTGGTAGGCACGAACTTGACTTGTTCTGATAGTGATAGAAAGAGTATAGCATGGAGCAGCAGTGCCCCGGGCACAGGCAGCATGTGCCTGGAGAAGGGAGTGGCCGGGCACCTATCAAGACCTCAGAGGGACAGCTAGCTGGGGCAGGCACCGGCCGGGCATCTACCAGCAGCCAAATAACAGAGGTAGATGGGTCCACAGCACGGTGGCCAGATCCTCGAGAGGGGATTCAGAGAAGGTCTACTGTAGCCAAAGACTTCCTAGATAGGGGGGAAGCAGATAAATTATGATCTCCCATGGGAGGAATACAGACCAGAGCCACTGAAGTAACAGGAAATCACTACATTCGGAATACCAAAGCCCCTTCTAAAGAAGCCAGCTGAACAGAGAAGGTCTGTGCCCCAGAAGTAGGTGGACAGATCCTTCTATAGGCCTGTCTGGGGCAGGGCTCCTCTCCACCAACCTGTGTTCATGGATTTAGAGCTGGTAAGACATCAGAGGTTTCATTCCTCCGTTTTACAGATGAGGAGAGTGAGGTCTGGAGGACTGAAGCGATCTGCCCAAGGTCATAGACGTGGCAGTCAGGACTGGAACCCAAAGTCCTTTCTGCTGTGCATCAGTGAAATGACCCTGGAGGGCTGCTCTCGGAAATACCTGGGAAGACCTACATGAACTGATGCAAAGTGAAATGAGCAGAACCAGGAGAACGTTGCATACAGTTACAGCAATCTTGTATGTTGATCAACTGTGAATAACTTAGCTAATCTCAGCATCACAATGATCCAAGACAATTCTGAAGGATTTATGATGAAAGGGTTCTCCATCTCCAGAGAAAGAACTGATGGAGACTGCATGCAGACTGAAGATAATTTTCCTTTACTTTATTGGGCTCATTTTTTTTTTTGGCTGTGTTTTCTTCAACTTACAGGGAAATGTGTTTTGCATAACTACATGTGTATAACCTATGTCAAATTGTTTGCCTTCTCAATGAGGAGAGAAAGAGAGGGAGGGAGAGAATTTGGAAATCAAAATTTGAAAAAAGAATATTAAAATTGTTTTTTTACATGTAATTGGGAAAAAATAAAGTATTAAATTTTAAAAAAAGAAATGGGTCTTCTAAATGAGTTTTCTAACTCTCTGGGAATTGTCTTGTGGGTGCTTCCCACGTTCCAAAGAGTATTTCACAAAGGAGTTATTTAATAGCAAATTATGACATTGGATTTCTAGCTGGCCCCAATTTTTGGGACAGGAATAAGATTACATCTAAAAAGCAAAGACAAAGAATAAAAATGAGACCAGAACAAGATTAACCATTCATAAAAAGAAAAGAATGAGACAAAGAAGTTGCTGTTTGGTTATATACTCCTAGAGAGCAGGGACCATGCCTTTCTTAATTCTAGAGTCTTTCTTGGGTTGATTATTTCCTATTTATCCCATGTGTGGCTTGTCTGTAGACATATGCTTCATCTTGTCTGCACCATTAGATTATGGGATCCTGAAGGGCAGGGGCTGTTTTTTGCCTTTCTTAGTGCCTGGCACATAGTACGTATTTTAATAGAGGGCTCCAAGACATTGGCTCAATTCAGTTCAATTCAGTACTCAGCAAGCATTTGTTAAAGAGCGTGCTTCTGTGAGGCACCAAACCAGGGATACAGAATTATTGATGAAAAACAGCCCCTGCCCTCAACGGTTTAAATTCTCCTTGAAGTACAAACAAGGAATCAGAAAGTTAATGCTGGCTCATTTGAAGCCAAGATCAGTCAGGCAGAAGCTGGGAGTGGGAGCACAGGAATCAGGAGAGGTGCACCAGATCTAGACCTAGACCTCCTCCATGGCTGGCCACTCTTGGCTTCTCAACTGTTCATAAGTTGTGGGTCATTTAACTTTCTCCAACTCCTCAAGGACATTCCATCAGGGTGGGGGCTCTGAGCACTTACCATAAAGACCACTTTCTGCTCATTCTGAGGCTGCCTCCAAATGATGAGGATGATGCCAACAATAAGGAAGATGATCACAGAGAGAAGGCCAAGGCACCATGGCTCCATATTGGTAACGGCATTCACGCTATGGGTCATCAGGATGCTGAGGCCAAGAATCAGGAATGCTTCACCCCAGACCCAGGGAGAAAGGAAGCATTTCAGACCAAATTCTCAGTAAAAGGGATCCTCTTTCATGGAAAGAGTTAGTTTTCCAGTCCAACCCCCTAGTCACTGTCTGGAGAGGCAGTAAAGCACTCATGCTGGACGGGAAGCCAGTCTCAAAGTCAGGAAGATCTGTGCCCTACCTCTGACCCACAGGGTCCTAGATTTAGAGTGGGAAGGGACCTTGGAGGTTGTCACATCCAATGCCCTCATTTGACTTTATTTATTTATTTACTCATTTATTTATTCATCTGTCTATCTATCTATCTATCTATCTATCTATCTATCTATCTATCTATTTATGGTGAGGCAATTGGGGTTAAGTGACTTGCCCAGAGTCACACAGCTAGTAGGTGTTATGTTTCTGAGGCCGGATTTGAACTCACGTCCTTCTGAGCAATGCCCTCATTTTAAAGAGAAACCCAGAGGTGAAATGGCTTGGCTCAAGACCACTTAGGTATTAAGCATTTGAGCCAGAATTCCCATCCAGAACTTCTGGCTACAAGTCCAGTGTGCTAATGCCCTGGGCAAGATTTAAGACTCCAAATGGCAGAGAGAGACCAGTGCATTGGCGGAATTAAGTATGTAGATAAAAATCACTAGATTTTTTTTTCATTAAAAAAAGGGAAAAGAAGGCACATTTCACTGATAGAATATGGAGCTTCCCAGCTGACTTTTAATTTGGATTCTCCTGAGATGTAGGTGGGTAACTTCCCAAATGCAGTCCTGCCTGCTCTGCTGCTTTCCCCGATTCAATTCTGGGCTCAGCCCCCTTGCTGTCCAAGTGATATGCCATGGTTTGGGAAATATTCTAGTCAAAAAAAAAGAGCTTTCCAAGAGTTGCTTTTCATCCACCTTGTTTTCCCCCTGTGGATGGTCAGACTGGTCTCTTCCCAGTACTGTAGCTTTTGCTGAGGAGGATTTGTGCTCTGGAGCTCAAAGGAATGAGTAGTATATTTGTCCTCTGAGAAAAAGGGTATTTGGAAAACTGCACTATAGAATTCTTTGGTCTGGAATTCACACAGAACATGAGGTTGTGGGAGTTCAGGTTTAAGGGATCTTAGAGATCAGTCATCTAATCCCAGCCTCTCATTTTATAGCTGAAGAAACAGGGGACCAGAGAATGGAAGTCACTTGGTCAACATCACCCTGGTTACACTCAATCCTCTGATTCCCAATAAGTCCAGTCCTCTCTCACTAATACTGCCAATGCACTAAGATGGGAGGCTGGGCTGATGTGTGTTGTGACTCCTGTTCTACCCCCCACCAAAGACCTCTCCTGGGACCCCAAATCTGCTCTGCTTGACATTCCAGGCTACACATGCCTCTATATCCAAGGGTGCCATGATAACCCCTAGTGGACCCGAACTGTTCTGTGCCTTAACTACTTGGTCTACTTGTGTTGGGGCAGAGGTGGCTACACAGGACCCGGGGGGACAAGTTCTAGCATTTGCCATCTAGCCATCGGTGACTCTAAGGGGAGATGAGACGAGGGCTTGGGAGGGAGATTCTGGGGCAGGGAGTGCTTTCATGGGTAGGACCGTTACTGGGTAAGACCACTGACAGCATTGTCCAAAGGGGCTTTCCTTCCACTGCTTGGCTCCATCCTCTAGAGGCAGGGGCCAGCCCCACTCCCTCAAAGGCACTCTGTGCCAGTCACCCAAGATGGCCAGTCATGGTGGCATGTGGGTCTTGTTAACTCAAAGAGGACTCACCCAGCAGTCCCACCAAAAAGCTGACGAGAGACGCCGACCACTGGGTGGGCAACCTCGAGGGCTTGATGAGGTCCTGCTTGCTGTTACCAGACCCTGGCAGCAGGTCTGCGGCTGGGCCCGAGGTCAAGGCTTCTTTCTCCGAGTAACATTTTGTCTTCTGTTGAGTGGAGCTGGGCTGGTACCTGCTCCCAAGGACAGACTGTATTGTTACCCTGGCATGAATCCTCTATCACATAGCACCTCTATGACCTTGGACAAGGCCCTGCAGCCCGATCCCTTCTGGGATTGTAGGGCTGTGATAGGATCCTACGTGATGAGGGCTTTCCGGGTGGCAGTAACTCAAGACCAAGGCCTGGCGACATGCCTCACGTCACACACCACCATGTGTCGGGGCCAAGAGTCAAACCCAGGTCTTCCTACCTCCAGACCCAACTATTTTTGCCCTAAACTCCAAGGTCTCCTGAAGTGCCCAACATGGGTCTTGAACTCATTATGTCCTGTTACTTCTACCCACTCAGGCTAATCCAGCCTGGTGATTCTGAGCACGAGATCTCTGCATGGAACCAAGCCTCCCACACGGACGACGAGGGGGAGGAAGAAACGGGGTGAGGCTGGGGAATGAGGAGCCCACCTGAGGATTAGGACACAGGCAGCCACAAGCGAATAGGCCAGGAGGGTCCCGATAGACATCATATCCACCAGAGCCTTCAAGTCAAAGAGGAAGGCCATGACCGCTGTCCAGAGAGAAACAGAGAGATAAACACAAGAATTCAAAGCCCCACGACTTGTCACTAAAGGTTGTTCACTAAAAGACAGCTGACTACAAGGGGTGCATGCCTCTGTGTGTGTGTGTATGTAACTGGGCAAACCAAAGCATCATAGGATTCTAGAGCTGGAAGGAACCGCAGAAATTACCTAGACCAACCTAATCATTCTACAGAAGGGGAAACTGAGGGCAGATGAATAAGTACTTTTGACCAAAGATGGATGGATGACCTAAGCCCTCATCTCACTTACGAGAAGGGATGGGAGGCCCCAGGTCACATAAAGGACTCCAAATCTAGAGTGGAAAGTCTACTCAGAGACCTTGAAATCAATCCTCCTTCACTGTAGAGATACCCTGGCTCCTGGAGATGAGGTGATTTGCCCAGGGTCACACAGCTAGTAAGTGTTGTGTCTGAGGCCAGATTTGAACTCAGGTCCTCCTGACTCCAGGGCTGGTGCTCTATCCACTGTGCCACCTCGCCGCCCCCTATAAAACCTCTTTTTGAGTCAATAGGCATCCAGGACCTCGGGCTGGAAGGCCCTGGGAGGTCATCTGGTCTGACCCCCCTCATTTTACAGAGGGGGAAACTGAGGCTGCCTGTACAGCAGAACTGACTTGTCTAGGGTCACCCAGGGGATCCAGGTCTAGAAGCAGAAGGGCCTTTGGAGACCATCTCATCCAGCCTGTCATTTCACAGACCTAGAAACTGAGGCCCAAGAGGTTAAAAGGAGCAGAGACAGAATGCTCCACACAGCTAGTATGTGTTATGTGTCTGAGGCCAGATTTGAACTCAGGTCCTCCTGAATCCAGGGCTGGTGCTCTATCCACTGCACAATCTAGCTGCCCCTTGGCAGGTTTTTAACAGTCAAAAGTGGATGTTTACAAACCCAGAAACAAATTCAGAACTCAATGGGATTTTGCGTTTAGAATTGGGTTGTAAGGACAATCAGCCCATCCGTGCAGGTGAGAGCTTTGTTGCCCATGAATTTCACGAGATCGCCAGGTCTGGGTCTTTCATCTTTTCTTGGCCTGCTCTGGGTGAGCCGTGTGAAGGTCCTGATCCTTTCTTCCCTACCTGTTTTAGGGCACAGAGATCGACCCTTCATTAGACAGGTGATTGGTAGGGCCTGGCTCCTCAAACTCTGCAAAGACCATCCCAAGAAAGGGACCCTCGAAAAGAAGGATCAAACTCTCTGCTCGCAGCTGGGCAACTTAGCCCCTAAATCCTTGGCTCGAAATCCTTCCCAGGCAAGTCTCCACACCCACTGCCCCTTGCAAAAGGCTGCACGTCTTTTTCCTTGGCCTGCCATGGAAGGGTTACTTGGAGGGGAGGACCCGATGCAGGCAATGGAGAGACTTGGAGAAAGAGGCTTGGGCCGGGAGGGCTCCACACTTCACCTCCACCTGATTTGCAAACAATTTGGTAACAAAGCATACTCTAGCAAATGGGATGGTTGCATAAGGGTGGTCTTTCTTTAGTTAAGAAAAAAAAACCAACCTTTTCAGTGGGCACAGAGAAAGAGGGGTGGCCTGGGGAGACAGTATCTTGTTAATGTGTTTTCCAAACCTGCGGGTGGGTGCATGCACACACACATTTTCTGACAGAGTGCCAAATCTAGCTCTGCCCTGGGTGGCTCAGGATGTAAGCCATTTCCTTGCTAAGCTCTGGAATGCTAAAGTCAATCTCAGTTTCTTGCCCGATAGGAACACTCACACGGTGTGACTCAAACTGGATCATGGCAAGAGGGAGCCTGAGGTTTCAAGTCCAGCCCTTCATTTCACAAAGGGGGTAACTGAGGGCTTAATGGAGGGAACAGGCTTGACTGTGGCCACAGAGATAGACGTTGAGCATTCTGTCTCTGCTCCTTTTGACCTCTTGGGCCCAGTTTCTTGGTCTGTGAAATGCACTGCACCCAAAACAAAGTGATATTGGGATCCTGAAACTGGTCCACAACTCCTCGGGAAAGTCTTCACCAGGCACATCTGTTTCTAGGAGACAATCTATTTTCCTTCTGCCTCCAGGTGTGGCAAACACTCTCTGCTCTTTTCTGTATTTATATTCATGCCAAGGCTCCAAGGTTGGAATTTCAGAGGAGGTCAAAGCATCTCCTGAGGTATGGATCTGCCCGTTGTTGAGAATGTACAACATCACTTTTGTAGAAAGGCAGAAGTCCTTGTGAGTTGTTTTTAGGAAGCCAGAACTAACTTTTAACATTTTTAACTAGTCCAGCAAGCTGCAGGGTTGTGTTTTGTTTTGTTAAAAAGGTTACCCAAGGTGGGCAGATTTTACTTTCAAACAAAAGGCCGTTTTAGCAAGGTTACATTTAGATTAACTTGGAGAGGCTGCTGGTGATAAGGTGTGTGCTACCTGGGGTCCGGATAGGCTTGAGTTCAGTCGCCACCTCTGACCCTTCTCAGCTGAGGGGCCCTGGGCACCCCTGAGCGGAGCTCTCTGAACCCTTTAAATGGCCCTGGAGATGCCGGTGGTAGTGGGTCGCTGGTGGCAGTGGGTCACCAGAGGCCTTGTCCCTGCTGTGCTCACAGACCGCCGGGTCTATTCACCAGTGTGTGCTGGGCACTAATGCCCACATGACCTTTCTGGACTCCCCGTCCATCTCCTGTAAAGCGAAGGCTTTGAGCGACCTCCTCAGAGGTCCCTACTGGGCTCGGGAGCGAGAACCCTAGGTTCACTCGGATTGCCTGAGCCTCAGTTTCCTTCTCTGCAAGATGAGACCTAATGGCCTCTAAGGTCCCTCCCAGCTCTAGGATCCTATAACCAAATTTATTATGGGAAAAATAAACGTCTCTAGCAGACCCTGTCTGTAATAACAAGAAGTAGTAGGAGGCGTGTGCTCTCAGAGAGGCCCGATGGATAGCACCAAAGGTCCCCTCCATCTCCCAGGCCTACAACCCTGCAGTTGTCCACAGGTGTCTTCTCTGTGGGTTGGGGTGGGATGTATCTGCCGAAGTATGCAGACAATGAGTGAATGGCTGCGGGGAGGCTGGCTCGAGGGAGGGACATGAGTGTTCCTTTATATGCACGGTCTCTGGCAGGCTGACCCCCTGCTAACACAGAGACGTGGCAGAAGGCCCAGGAGCCGACTCACTGTTGCCACGAAGCTCCCTCCTGCCCATCTTAGCACCCTGGGGATGCACACACTCTTTGTTGGCCCCTCCCTGCGGTCCGGACCTCCCTTAGGACCACCGTTCGAGGACGGTTGCTGGATCAGCCTGGAGAGGCCCACCAGCTCAGTGGAGTCAGTGTTTCTCAGATAGCTCTAACAGTCTGCTTGGAGGCAGGAGGTCTGCAGATGGTGGAACGGGAGGGATGATTTTCCCATGGTAGGAGCCTCCATGGCATGCGTTCCCAGGGAAGCTCACCAAAGCAATGGGAAGGAAGGGTCAAGTCATATGGGGTTTCAGTTCCTCTGACCCTAACCTGGCATGTTTCCATGGAAACAAGAACCCGACTGGGCAGGGTGGGGGGTGTTAGAGGCCTAGGCTGGGTTACTTTCACAACATCATTTCAAAACCAATGACAAAACCATGAACCATTTCCTGCTTAATTTTTAGTCAAATAATTAGCCTTGAATTAGATTGTAGCAAATCAATTGGGCGAGTAATTCCAGGGGATCAATTTCTCCAGATCGTTTTCTGGCTACTACTTGATATCCAGAAAGACTCACCGTTTCGGTCACATTGTTTTTTAAGAGACTGAAAGGGTTGAAAAAAAATTCAAAAGCTCAAACCCTGCTCGCTAAGTTTAAGGGGCAAGTCATTTATGGATGCCAAGTACGCTGCCCCCAGGATTTCCCACGGCAGAGGATCTCAGCTGCCCATGCCCATCTCATTCATTCGTCCACAATGCTCTTCCCCTGCATGCACAGCGGGCGTGCGCCCTGGCAGGAAGGTCCATGCATCGAGGCGCTTGCGGTGAATGCTGAGGAAACCTGGATCTGTGAAGCTTACCGGAGATGAGCCCCGTGGTCAAGGTGGCCGCAACAGGCGACTGCCTGCTGCTTAATCGTCCCAGAAATCTAAAGAGTAAGCCATCCCGCGCCATGGCAAAGAGGATTCGGGGCAAAGGAAACATAGAGCCGAGAAGACTAAAACAGAAAAACGCAGAATTCAGGGACAAGTCATTCCATGGCCAAACAGGATGGGCCCACTGGGGCGGGCTGGAGGATGGCGGGAGCACCTGCTCAGACTATCACGACTGCTGAGAAATGCACAACCGTGACTCCTCACCACCTTTCTGGGCAGGAGACACGCAGCCACAGAGACCACATCTGCACGTTTTAGTGTTCCCCCACGGCCTCGGTCAAAGGCTCCCCCTCCACACAAAAGTCAACGGGGTCTCACCTGCCACAGAACCCGATGTCAGAGTAGCATTGAGCGGGCTCTTCGTTTTGGGATGGACTTTAGCTAAGAATTGGAAGAGCAAACCATCTTCTGCCATGGCATAGATTACCCGTGGCATTGGGAACATGGCTCCAAGGAGACTGGGTGGAAAGCAAACATACATGGAAAGCAAGCAAGATCACATCACAGAGGCAGAGTCCACGTGCAGCCTGGCTGCCTCCCCTCAGAGTGGGATTCTACGGCAAGGCAGAGTGGGGACGCATCCGGGGACCAAAGAGGTCGCCAACGGGAGCATGAGCCCGAGATGTTCCAAGTTTGCCGCCCCCACTATCCCTTCTGCCGTCAGGGAGCCAGCTCTGCTGAGCCAATATCTAGCCCACCAACACCACCAACCGAGTCCTTCCAAATACAGCATGTGCCTGCGCTGGCCGGCATCTCACTGGTCGCCCTGCTCTCATCAAAGGTGCAGCAAACTGGTTAAAGTCTAACCAATTGTTTGGGACCTGGGGCAAGCCAGAAAAGAGCATAGAGGCCGTCCAATCCAACCCCCAGATTTTTAAGGTGAGGAAACTGAGGCTTAGAGAATTGATTTGCTAGGTCCCAGTCTAAGAAGATCCTGGATCACACTGGAAGAGACCTCAGAGGCATCCAAGTCCGCCCCCTCATTGAGCAAGGGGAAACTGAGGCAGCCCAGAGCAAAGAAAGGACAAGCCCAAGCTTCACATCTAATGAATGGCACAAGCCAGATTCAAACCCACAACTCTCGACTTTCTCCAGTGTGCTTAATAAGCTAGTCCATAGCTGCTTCTCACTTGTATGTACAGCAAGATCTGGTGGCCAATCCCAGTTGTCACAAACTACTCTGTGTTACCTCGGACAAGGCCTGAAACCTCCACAAGCCTCAGTTTCCCCCTCTGGCAAAATGAAGGACCAGACGGCTTCTGAGGTGCCTTCCAGGTCTAGGCCTATAATCCTACTCGTGACCTTGAGGGAGTCACTAGACCTCTATGGGCCTTCCATAGTGAGCAGAAGCAGGAAAGCCTGTGCCCACCTCTCCCTGGGCAGCTGCTCAGGTCAGTGGTGGTGTTGGAAAATGGAAGGAAGATATTGGCTCAAACCAGCTTTTCCAACCATCTGAACCCTTCATTTATCCCTGTGATCGGTTTTCCCATCTCCCCAAACATGGCGGGTAGCACAATTTAAAGCAGGGCTCCTTAATCCTTTTGATGCCATGGGCCCCCTTTTTCAGGGTATGTTTTACATAGATTGTAAAAGGACCCAATTAGGTAGAAATAGTTATTAAAATGTGAAAGAGAAAAGAAAAGAAAGAACCCCTGATTTAAAGAGATAGAATTTAATTTGATGGTTAAAATTTAATTTAATTTCAGGCTTCAGCAGGTAATCACTTTTATCTTTCAAAAAGTACTTTTAACGATTATGAGGAGATTGGTTCCCACAATTTCAGGCCTTTAGAAAACCAGGCTGAATTTCAAGACGAGCCAGGAGGCCAAGGCCGCTTTGTTCCCCAAAGCACCAAGGTGACCGTGACCTGCGGTCACAACTCAGATTGGACACTGTGCCCAGGCAGGGCTCCCTTTGCTACAGGGCAGATCTGGGGCCTAAGGAGCACTTCTTTCTCTCCGTCTGAGCAGCTTTGGAAGTCTGAGAACAGGACAAAGCCTGGAGAGGAGGGGAATTGGGGGGCAAGGCTGCCCTGGGCTTCCTCCACCTTGCTTGGGCTCCCAGGGCATTGAGGAGCCTTCGGCCTGTCCCCTGCCCTTCACCATCACCTGACATCTGACGGGCTCTCACCCAGCTTCCATCCCATCCTAAAACACTCCTTTCTATGCTCAGGGAAATAAAGCAGACCAAGGCTGCCCTGCGACACTGACACTGACGAACCCACCGTGTGTCAGAATGATGGCAGTGTAGACAGGCTATACCGGCAGATACTTAGATGATCACCAGCAGAGCTTTCAAGTGAGGGCCAGGCTGAAAGCTACAAGAGGGGGCAGGTTCTTCGGTCTGTCACATGACGCTGAAGAGCCAAAGTCTTGGGATTCCCAGATTGCTTCTAGAGCTTCTCCTCCCCCAACCAGCCCAGCAGTTTCCAGGGAGCTGCTCAAGGCTCTCCCCTCCTTCCCAAAGTGGAAGATAATTGGACTCCACCTAAAAACACTTTGCTATGTTCACAAAGTAATTAACCTCCAATTAAATCCAGAGGCCATTGTTATTGGGACAATGAGCTGGGGAGAGAGGTGTGTGTAGAACACCCCTTGGCTGGTCCAGGGTCGCCCAGCGTCTGAATTGGGATTTGAAGCCCGTCTTCCCAGCTCCAAGCCCAGCTTGCCCCTGCCCCCTCCCACTAACTCTCCTGGCTCTCTATCAGAAAAAAGGACATGACTTTTCTTTGGCCAGCAGTCGATTCAGCCCCTGCTCACGCCCGCAACCTGGATCAAAAATCCTTGTCAGTTGACAGGGCAGCTGGGACCCTACCCACTGCAGCACGTCCTGACCTCCCACCCACTGCACTGTGCAGCGTGACTCCACGTTAACACTCAGAGCACAGTGTGGGGCTCAATGCTCCAAGCCCTGTCCAGAGTTTCAGGGTCTGTGGGTGGGGCTGCCCGGACCCCAGCCCTGTGTCAGGTCTCAATGATCCTCTAAGGCTGGAAATCAGGAAGTGGGGACAAGAAATATGCGCCTCCCCTCAGATCCCCTTCCCCGGCCACGATCATCTCCCAAGAGGGTCACAGGAGGCAGGAATGAGGCCTTAGTAGAACCTCTCCCACCTGTTACCCTCTGCTGCCTAAACAGAGGCACACATACTAGTGAGAAAGCTGCCAGGAACAGCCCCCTGGGATGTTCTGATGGGATTGTATGGGTGAGCTGGCTAGAAAGGGCCTTGACCTGCACCTTGAGCACCTCTTGTGAGGGAGAACTCACTACCTGTCAGAGCAGCCTCTTCCATCAAAGGACAGTTCAACATGTGTCCGTGGGAGGCCCCGTGCCGTTGCAGTGTCTTACGTGGCAATGGGGGCGGTCTAGGTCCTGCCACCTGAGCAGCCTGGGAGTCCCTGCCCTCCCCTACAAGCCCACGGGGCTGTGGACTCTGTGCACCCCGAGTCCCAACTTCTGGGCCCCCAAAGCACGTACCTGGTGGACAGAGCACAGAGGGAGCCCACGGCCACCACATACTTGGCAGGGCTCCAGCCCACGTATTCGAAGGCTACGGGGAGGGGGCTGGTCTCATCCAGGAGGTAATAGGGCATCATGAGGGTCAAGGCCGCAGACACGCCGAAGTAGGCCATGAAGCACACGAGCAGGGAAGTGACAATGCCGATGGGAATGGCCCGCTGAGGATTCTTGACCTCTTCCCCTGAGGAAATGGGGAGAAAAGGCAGGGAGGCTTGGGGGGGAGCAGACTCACCTGCCCAGCTCTGGCTCGGCCCGGCCCCCACAGGGGCTGGCAGGGTTGATGGCCCACCCCAGAGGCCTCAGACCGTGTGTGCACTGAGGGCCAAGCCCGGGCCTCTGCCCTCCCCTCTGGGCGGCCGGCTCCTCCAGCATTCCCGTGTGAGCGGCAGGGGGACTTCTTACCCGTTGTGGCGATGCAGTCGAAGCCCACAAAGGCGTAGAAACACGTGGCTGCTCCGGCCAGCGTCCCCTTAAAGCCGAAGGGCATGAAGCCCCCAGACCCGTGTGGGCTCGTCTCATTCTTAGACGGATCCCTGGAGGTGGGGAAGGCACAGACAGGACCGTTTGCTCCTGCTGCTCGGGCCACGAGAAGCGAGGGCAGCCGGAGGCCCGTGTGGGCCTCAGAGGGGCTGAGCCAGACGGCCCCAAGTGACGGCCTTTCTGTGCCCCAGCGGCTCGTCCAGGGCCACACAGCTAGTGTCAGTATCAGGATCTGAACCCAGCTCTTCCTGACCCCAACTCTGCTGCTCAGCCCACCATACTAGGGTGCTTCTTACCAATCTGCGATTCTTTTCTTTATGTCTTTCCTAGTATTTACCTCTGTCACATACGTTTAATTATCACTCCCCCTCCACGTATTCTGTTATTGGCCCAGTGGCTAGAGCACTGGGTCCAGGGTCAGGAAGACCAGTCTCAGACACCTCCTAGTTGTGTGGCCCTGGATAAGTCCCTTAACCTCAGACTGCCTGACAAAATGGATCCGCCGGAGAAGGAGTTGGCAAACCCCTCCAGGATCTTTGCCAAGCAAACCCCAAATGGAACCACGAAGGGTCATCAGGACCAAACAATGACTCCACCTAGCCCCTGCTCTGGTCCACGTTGACCACCCCAGACCTGGAACACTTCCCACATTTCCTGGCCTCTGCTAGTCACTCTCACTGATGCCTAAAATGGCTTCCTTTCTTTTGGCCCATTGAATTCCTCCTCAGCCTTTAAGGCCCAACTCAGATGCCACCCCCTCCAAGAAGTCCCCCATGATTCCCCAGGGGGTGACTTTTCCCCATTTTCTTTCCCCTAAGTTGCTGGGGAGGGAGGGGAGAGAGTTCATCTGCAATCTGGTCCTATTTAAAACCAGGGCAGCCCGCCTTCCCCCAGAATTGTTGCCATCACTGATGGGGTCCCCCCGGGAAGCCTGAGTCCCAGCTAGGGTTCGGCTAGAGGTGGGAACAGCCCAGATTGAGAGTGGGGAGGGGTCACAAAATAGAGCAGGGATGCTGGGCTGGAAGGGACCCTGGAGGGTTATCTGAGCCAACCCCCTCACTTTGCCCACAGGGAAACAGAGGCAGCTGGGAGGGGTGGGGGGTGGGAGAGCAGTCAGCTTTCTTCCCAACCCAGCAAATGCCTCCCCCATGCTTCCTGACCTCGGTGGTGGCTGAATGTGCATACAAGTCCATCTGGGGGGTATGGAGGGGGCAGAAAAGTAGCCAAGGACAGTTAGGAAGGACGCAAAGAAACTCTCTGAGAAGCATAAGGTCAGCCATGGGATGTCAGGGGTCATGGAGTCCCAATGCTTTCCTTTTACAGAGAGGGAAACTGAGGCCACAGAGGGAGTGACCTGGCTAAGATCACACGGGCACTGATGGTCAGAGGTGGGACGTGTAGGTCCTGCCCCTCCTCAGCCGAGCTCGGTCCCTCCAAGCCCCTGGAGAAGGCCCACGGGAGCTGACCCGGGGCAGGCTCTTGCCCAGCAAAGTCGAGCAGAGCCGAGGGTCCACTTACTGGGTGATGGCAGAGATGTTTTTGAGGAAGCCCTCACTGATCCTCCAGTTTGCGATGTGGCCTTTCACAAACCCCGAAATCATCACGAAGATCAGCACCAGGATGTTGATTGCTGTGAAGATTTTATTCACCCAGGCTGACTCTTTGACTCCAAATGACAAGAGGCCTGTGGAAGGACACAGGGCACATAGGAAGGGGAGGGCAGTGGCGGCCTGGCGGCTGGGGTCCTGGGGGTGCGCGGGGTGAGCTGGTCGATGCTTCTTCTTACTGAACTGCTCTGGGGAAAGGGACGTGCCCAGGGAGGCAGCCCAGTGCCCGTGCACCGATGACAGGCTGGGGGCCGGCCTCAGAATGGCAGGTCTTCCTAGGCAGAGCTGGAAAGGAAGGGCCTCAGGGCCCATCTAGTCTGCAGGAGGTGACAGAGAGCCCCCCAAGGCAGGGACATGCCCACGGTCACACGAGGAAAGCAGGGGAGACGCTTCTTGGGCCTTCGGACCCCAGAGCTCCTTCCACAGCACCATGGAGACTCTGTTCCATCCACTGAATCACCCAGCTACGTGGTGAGAGGATCTCCCTGGCAACCTTAGAAAAGACGCATCCACGTGCAATGGAACGCAGAGGACAGTGCGAGCAAAAGGCGAGACTTTTATCTGTCCCCACCTGGGGTCCTGGTCACAGGGGCCTTCCACCCCTGGGGAGCAGCAAGGAAAAACAGGGAAGGGCAAAAACACGCCCGTCAGAGCAGGCCTGGGGCGTGGCCCCAGAGAGCCGACAAAACTATGATTCAATGTGCAGTCACATGGAGTTCTCCAAAGGACTGAGCTGTAACTTTCTATGGCTCCCTATTACCTCTGGGATGGGATAGAAAGCCCTCTGGTGTTAGCTTTCCCTCCAACCTGCCTTTTTGTGAGCAACCCCCCTTCCCCCAATCTATGGCACACCCAACAGGCCTCCCACAGGGCCAGCCAGCTCCGCTTCTGTGCCTCTGAAGCGGCCGCGCCCTCGTTCCCTCCTCACTCCTCTCTTGGCATTCCTGGTTTCCTCGGGGCCGCCTTCAACACACAGCCCTTGCTGGCCCCATCGGCTAGAGGCCCCTGTGCAGAGCTCATTAGGTCCACACGGTCTCCACCGTCCAGGCAGGGCTCTCCCTTCTTCCTCGGTGTCCCCCCGCCGGCACACAGAGGGTGGCTGACTCAGGGCGCAAGGAATCGGCCGACGACCCGACACTCACCCGACAGGAGGAGGATGAGGCACACGGCGAAGAAGTCGGGGTACTCGGCGAGCCCTGGGGAATACATGTTGAGGTGGTTCCGGAAGAACCTGCTAATCTCCTTGTTGAGCAGCTCATCAAAGGTGCCACTCCACGCCCGGGCCACGCTGGAGGTTCCTTCACAAAAACAGTGGGGAGACCAGGGACAGAATGAGCACCAGGAATCGTTCTTGGGCAGAAGCAGATGGGCCTTCCCCCAGTGGACCACGGCCATGGGCCACCCACATCCTGGAAGGAAGGGCATGTGGCAAACGTGGCAAAGGTGGCACCTAGGCACTGGGCAAAACCAGCCACTTCCAGGGTGCTGTGGGGCTCTCTTTCCTTCCAGGGTCCCTGTTCCAGATCCCTATGCGGATAGGAAGTCCCCGGGGCCCCAGGCTCAGCACAACCTTTGATACTAAATGAGGCCCAGGGTGCTTGGGTTTGCCCACTGCCCAAACCTACCTATGATGTAAGACAAGAGGAGATTCCAGCCCGTGATGAAGGCCCACAGCTCGCCCACGGTGACGTAAGTGTACAAGTATGCAGAGCCCGTCTTGGGGACCCGGGCCCCAAATTCCGCGTAGCACAGGCCAGCCATGACGGAGGCCAGGGCCGCGATCAGGAAGGACAGCACGATGCTGGGGCCGGAGCTGGACTTGGCCACCTCCCCCGCAAGGACATAGACCCCCGCCCCGAGGGTGCTCCCCACCCCAAGGGCAATCAGGTCCACAGTGGTCAGGCAGCGGCAGAGTTTGGAATCCTCCAGGCTGTCCAAGGTGACGATTTTCCTCCGGATGAGGCAGCGGGCGAAGGTCAACACGGCTCCACAGGGAATCATCTTGTGTGTAGTGATCTATGGGGAAAACAAAGGCCCGAAGCTGACTTAACATCACTCAGTTGTTCAACAAACACTGGGGAAAGCTTTCTGGGAGAGGAGACGAGCGGGAATGTGGGGGAGAATGGAGGGCAGGTCTAGGGAGCGTGAGGCCGGAAGGACTCAGCCAGTCGGCCGTCAGCGACATCCTTCAGATTTACGTTAATCCCCTCCATCCCACCCAAAGGCAACCAAGGGGGATGTAGCTTCCAGGAACAGGGAGGGCACCATCCCTCACCACTCGACAGTATTACTCTGGCTAAGAGCTCCTGTGAAGCGTGTCCTCTGCGCCAGGCACCATGCGCGGCACTTCACAAATAGTGAGTCACTGGCTCCTCATAACAGTCGGGTCCTGGGAGGTAGGTGCTACTGTTTCCATTTTACATCTGAGGAAACCGAGGCAGGCAGAGGGTCAGTGACTTGCCAGGGTCACTCAACTAGGAAATGCCTGAGGCTGAATCTGAACTCAAGTCTTCTGACTCCAGGGCCCTATCCACCGTGCCACGCGGCTGCTTCTACACTAAACGCCCAATGTAGGAAGGCCACATTTAGCAAGGAGCCTGGGCTGCTAGCTTGAGCTGGCAGTGACACCCAGTGGTTCAGGGAGAGAGTACGCGCTGCCTAGTTATTCCAGGCCACACCCCTGGGAGGCCCGTGGGCTTGGATGGCCACTTCCCTGCCTGGAGGGGCAGCTATTACTACTGAAGAAATCACTTCCCAGCCGGCTCCTTCTGGAAAAACAAGCAGAGTGTGAGCTCAGAAATGCCCAGTCCTCGCCCCGGGCACTGATGTGCGTCACCGTGGACAGCAGGAGTCCCTCTCTCCAGCCCAGGCTGTGGCTCGGGAGGGCAGAACAGATAATCTCCTTAACATCACCCCCTTCCAAACACACTCGATGGACGGAGGGACAGATGGATACCGGGCTGGCTGACTGCCGAGGCCGGACGCCGGGCTCTCCCTGCTGGTGAAGGCACAAGGGGACCCTGGTGGAATTTCGTTTGTGGAGACTTCTCCAAAAGGCTTATTAGCTCCTCTTGGAGGGAAAGAATGCTTCGTCTAGCAGAATGCGATGTGGAAAACCAAAAGCAAAAAGGAGCCGTGACCGTTAATGGGGCGTGTCTGTCCGCTGCCGCGGGCACGCCCTGGCACTAGGAGCTACAGCCATTCCGACTGCCCTCTTAGGCAATGAGGACAGTGAAGCCTTCCACTTCTATCCCACAGAGCTCTCCCAGCCCCATCCCCCTCTCCTCATTCTTAGCTGGTGATGCCCTCCTAACAGGCCGGGATAGGAAGGAAGCTGGGGCCACCGAGGTCCTGTGGGGTGGGAAGGGAGGGCTGGAGGCAGGAGCCCCAAGCACCGCACCAACCGATCCCCCACCTCGAAATGATCTGTAGCCAACCAAGGGGAGGCAAGAGGCGGGGAAGGCCTGTGGCCAGTGCTTCCAGGTTTGCCCATGACACAAGAGCATGACAAAGAATCACGGGAGGCCGGGAGAGAAAATGCCTGTGTTGGAAGTGTGGGACCGAGTTGCCGACTGGTACATTCACCCACCACCTACCCACCTCCAAGGCCTTGTGACCCTCCACCAGCCCTGCACCACAGTCCCCAGGATGGACTGCCTCCTTCCTCTCATTTGGGCCAGGACACCATCATAGTTAGTTTAACCAGCCCTTTGCACCACTGACATGGTCTCCATGCATGTTCTCACTACGTCCTAAGGTCAATGGAGAGGACCACCGCTGTGCCTTCTCCCTGCACCACACATGCTGCTCCCTGGCCTCTGCTTCCCCCTCCTCCCAACGGTCACACGTAGGGAAGGTATGGGCCAGAGTCCCTAATGGGACGTGTGTGCAGTAAGTGGGAAAAGGTGTTACAGAGATCACCCCGGTCCCAGTGAGAACCAGGCCAAAGCTAGATTCCAAGGTGAGCTGAGCTGCCTCCTCCTGGTGACCTGGGTCCCGCTCTGTCTTCTCCCTGGGTGTCAGCCTTCCCAGTAGCTGCCTCAGGCATCCCAGAGCCTCCCCATCACGTTGCAATGTCCCAGACCCTCTCTGGGCCTGCTGGCCTCTCCATAGGGCAAAAAACAACCACTCGGGCCACTAATCTAAAATGAACAAGGGATTTCAAAGATCAGGGTAGTTGCCAAAGGAGACTGACTGTGCGGGCGACCGTCAAGGAGACTCAAAATGAGACTGCATCTCTCCAAGTGGGCCCCGACCCCGGGGACACAGCCACCAACACTTTACAAAACCAGAGGGTTTGAAGCAGGAGAAAGAACGTCGGATCTGATATCAGAGGCCATGTGTCCACAGCTCAGCTCAGCCTCTTCCCATCCATGAAACCTTGGGGAAGCTGCAGACACTCAGACCGAGAGACTAAGTGACTTTTCCAAGATGACCTGGGTGGGAAGGGGCCCAATTCTGTCTCTTCTGTCCTCAGTTTCTTCATGTGTGAAACGAAAAGGCTGGACACCGTGGCCTCGAGGGTCCCATTCTGTTCTGCATCTATGGCCCTATCACCTAGGTAGCCCAGCTCAAACCCCTCATTGTACAGTGATGGAAACTGAGGCCCAGAGAGGGAGGTCAGTAGCAGACCCAGAGCTGACTCCAAATCCATGAGGGCTGGAGCCATGGCTTCTCCAAGCTAGCACCAGGAGATCTAACCCCACTGGCCCAGAGGTCTGTTGGAACAGAAAGTACAAAGCTTGTCTCTCCATTCCCCCACCCCCAGGATGGAGGGTTTGATCCCCTCCCTTATCCCTGTCCTGTCCTCTCCCAGCCTAGGCTGAAATTTCAAACTGCCCCATAGCTGTCCTGCCAAGGACACCTTTTGGAGGGAAAGGCACTTGGGAACAGCTGGACAAAGTGGGAGTGGGGTGGAATTTCAGACTGAACCCACAACTCTAAGCCTCCTCGAGGTCCCAAGCTCCCAGCTGACTTCCTCACACTTTCCACGCTGCTTCTCAATTGTAACCCTCTGGTCCCAGACAGATTTGGAAAAACCTGGTTCAAGTCTTCAGCAGGTGTTCACCAAGCTTTTGCCAGGAGCTGGTACTGGGCGAGCCTCTGAGGGCTCCACAGAGCCCCATGTGGGAAGGTGGTGCCTGCCTTCAGGGAGGGGGCTATTCTATTGTCCTTTCAATGCCATAGCCTTGGCCTTCTGGTGGCCCAACAGCGATAGGATTTACCTCGCTCGATTTGCCGCATTCTCCTGATGGACGTTCACTGAGCAACAAAACTTAATGAAAAGGGAGGAAGGAAGGACAGCTCCACCTGTCGCAGGTTCCTTGGGTGTCATGAGGGACAGCTATTCGTCCATGGGGCGTTAGCTGGCCTATGGAGGAATGGTAACCTCAAAACATTGAGCAGAATGAGAAAAAGCCCAAGAGGCATCAGACTGCATTGGAAAGTCCAGACTGAACCAGAGAACTCCCATTCAACCCAACAAGCCTTTCCAGTAGAGTTTCAGTTTCCTCATCTCTCAAATGGACACAATGCAGACACGATACTTCATGAACCACCAAGGTGCCCTTGTTATTATTTGCTATCATGGGGAATCTCAGGATATGAGCTGATTAGCGAGGAGGAGGCTCTCATTCAAACTTAGAAATGGTTTTCTCAGACAGAAAATGCCCCTCACACTTCCCCCAGGCTGGGCCCCACCCTGTGCTGACCACCAGCGGGATTCAAAGACAAGTTTCTCACTTTGTTCAGCATACAGCTCTTGCATGGATGCCAATGAAATGTGATAGCTGGACAGCCAAAGACCTCCAGTGGTCTGAGCAAATTGTCTACAGAAAGACCTGGGCAAGAAATGAACAGGATCAGAGAGGGAGGAGGGCTCGTGATGTGCACCAGTGGGAGGAGCGCTTCCACAAGGTTCAGCATGAGACTCTGGCGGGATTGCAAGGATGTGAGTTGTAGGCGTTGGAAGTCACATGGCCAAACCAAGAGATTGTATTCAAGCCCACACAGCAGATCCTGCCTCCCATAACACAGCAGGTTAGCAGACACCAAGGCTCAGTCAATAGCTCACAATTGGTGAATCCGGAAGGCGAACCAAGGATTTTTCTGGTTCTAGGCTAATCCTGGAAATCCCATACTGAGTCATTCTAAACAGCACAGAAATGACTATAATAACATCTTGTTGGTTGTGGGGAGGGGAAGGGAGGAACTGATACCATGGGAGTCAGGTAAGTCCTCAAATATAGGATATCCTTCCCTGACCTAGTAAGCAGAGTACACTGTAGAGAGAACTCTTGGGCTTTCTGGTCACGATGGAGGAGTGAGAAGGCCAAGGAAAAATAAGTTGCTCATAATTTTCAAACACCAAGAGAGAATAATGTCAAAAAGAAAATCAGCTTTGAAAAACCAAAGAAAATAAATCAACCAAAATAGAATTAAAGTTAAAAAGGCTGCCAATACAATTTTTAAAATATATGAAAAACTTAAGGTGTCAAAAGCAACCATGCAAAATATTCCCGTATCTCAGCCAAAGGTCTCAAGACTAGTCAGAAAATATCAAAATCAAATGAAGGAAGAGTTTGTAGAAAAGCTAAAAAAAAGTTGGGATTAACCCCAGAATTAAAAGCTACCTGAAACAGAATGGAAGGAAACAAGCAATAAGAGAGAACCCAATAAAAAAGGAACAACAGAATTAACAACTGACTTCCTATGGTAGAAACCAGCATGACAGCCAAGGTAAGGCACTGGAGGAAAAGGAGATGCTGAAAATCACCCAAGAAAGAAAGAACATAAAGCAGCATTCACAGCAGGAAGCCTTGAGGGGCAGGACCCCCTGGCACAGCCCAGCACAGCATGCTGGCAGCACTCAGCAGGTGCTTATTCAATGTTTAACAAAGAATCAAACTGGAGAAAAATCGAAACAGATATCTCCCAACTTCCCAGAAAATTAAGGACACGGTCTGAATAAGAAATTGTCAAAGAAAACTTTCCAGAACCTGCAAAAACAGGCTGTAACATACAACCAGAATTCTCAGGACTTGAATAACAGAGGACTCAAGATTGAATATACCTAGACACAGCACCTGAATGGAGCAAGAGGGTAGATGAAGGGAGACAAAGTAATCTCCAAGAAAAACTTCCATTTTTGATCAAGAAAAAGTCCAAATAAAAGAAAACATATATACTTATGAGTACAAGGCAGAGAAACTTTGTTTAGAGTAGTTGGTCAAGTTTGGGTTAGATAGTAAAAATAATTTTAAAAAAGGCATTTTATTCCTTTCTATGAGAAGGAAGGAAAGACTAGCCCAATAATTAGATAGTAAAAGAGCTGTATGTTCCAACACCCAAACTGGAAAAATGCATAACACATTTGTCCTAAGTAGAGAGGAGTGTTTTCAAAGAAATAGAAGACATTATTTAGGGATAAAAATAAATGGATTTGACTGTACGTAGACAAAAAAAAATGACACCGTGTGATAAGACACATAACCTCTCTAAAATGAGAGGCAAATCCTCATTTTCCTTAAGGAAAAATTAGTGGTAGCAAATATGTCAGCTAAAGCTAATGAACAGATAACCATCAGATGAACACTTCTCAGTGGTCAAAGAACACAAGTAAGAGAATTTTTGGAGAAAACAAAATTTGTTACTGTGTAAAAAGACACTCAAATTTCCTAATAAGTAGAGAAATGCAAACCAAGATAATCTCAACATAGCACAACAGAAAAAAAGGCAAAATAAATTTGAGAAATTTTAACATTAGCAAGGAAAATGGCTGCTCAATACATTATTGGTGGAACCGCAGACTGATGCAGATAACTTAGAAATCAATCCAACAACATACAATAGAAGTCACAAAACTGATTGTACCTTTTGATCAAGGGATAACCACACAGGACTTTACATTAAAACAATGCAAAATGGAATTATCAGTAGATAAATCTTCACAGCCATACAAAATACTCAGTCATAATGTATTTGTAAAAGAAAAAACAAACAACCACCCACTAACACCTGGAAACAACCTCTATGTCCAATTATTGGAGAATAGCTGAATGTATTATCATGTAGTAAAGTAATGGAATAATGTTGTAAATGCCATTAAAAACACTAAGACAGAAAAATGGGGAGAGACCTGCATGAAGTGACGGAGAGATCAGCAGAAGCAGGACTGCACCCATGAGGACCACAGCAAAGAAGCAGCAGCCCGAGGTAGGGACAGGGATGTAGGGCAAACGCAAACCTGTGTTTGCTTTCTGTTAATTTGTATGGTTGTGCGTAAGTGACCTCACCCCTCCCCAGACCAGTGTGTGGGTGGGCATGGGCTCGTAGGTATGGGCTTGAGGGCGCTTCCTCTCCTCTACCTCTCCGCTCCTCTCCTCTCCTCCTTATCCTCCCCCTTTCTTCTCTCTCTATTCTCTTCTTTCCTCTCCCCTCCCTCTCCTCTCCCCTCCCTCTCCTCTCCCTTTCTTCTGTCTCTCTCCTCTTTTCTCTTCTTTCCTCTCCCCTCCCTTCCTTCTCCTCTCCCCTCCCTTTCTTCTCTCTCTCCTTTCTCTTCTTTCCTCTCTCCTCCCCCCTCTCTTCTTTCCTCTCTTCTCCCTTTCCTGTCCCTCTCTCTCCCCTTTCCGTCTCCTCTCCTTTCCCTCTCCTCCCTCTCTCTCCCAACCATCTCTCAGTTGCTCAATTCTCAGTCTGTTTTTTCTTCCCCTCCCCCTCTCGGCCCCCTCCCTCAGTCCTCATCCCTCTGGAAACCTCTGTAGGATTTGCCATGGCCTCGATCCTCTTTTCTCTTGAGTTTTCATGACAACTACGTTATTGCTTCTCCACCAATTTGTTTGACTGCTCTTTCTTAGTGTCCTTCCTTCTACGTTCACTGCGTGTGGGCGTACTCTGAGGCTCTGTTCTGGGATCCCAACTCTTCTCTCCCAGTAATGTCCCACTGACCCCAGCAGCTTCGGTGAGCTCCATTTTCCTAGGTCTTTCTATCCCTCCTGGTCTCCCTCTCCCGAGCTCCAGTTCCCAATCACCGATGTCTCCTGGACATTTTGAGTGGACATTTCACAAACAAACCAAACCCACCGCTCGTCCAGATGTCACATCCTTCCAGTTACCCAGGCCTTGAGGCAGGTCACTCTCCATTCCTCCCTCGCCTCTCCCTTACCCACACAGCCAAGCAGCAGCTAAAGCTTCTGGATATGGACTCCACAACCCTCTCGAAGGGATCTCCTTGCCACTCTTCTGGGGCAGGCAATATTTGTCACCTTTCTCCAGACTAAGGCAAATAGCCTCCTGGGTGGTTGGTTGCTCCTGCATCCTCCTCATGCTACAGCCAAGAGATTTTCCTCAAGCACAAGTCTGAGTCTCCTCCCCTACTCCATAAACTCCATTAGCTCCCTAGTGCCTCTGGATCAAATAGCACATCCTCTGGAGCTTTGGAGTCTCTTCCAGCCCAGCCCCAGGCTACTTTCCAGTCATATTATATTACTTCTCTCCTTTACATCACACTCAGTCCACCAAACTGTCCATCAGCCATCACGCTCTCTCTCCCTGGGCCTTTGCCCTGACAGTCCGCCAGGCTGCTGTGTTCTTTCCTAGCCCCCACCTCTTAAGACCCGCCCCCCCATTTCTTTAAAGTTCATCTCATAAGCCCCCTCCTCCATAATGCCTCTCCCCACCTCACTCCTTACCCAGGAGCTCCTCCCCTTGGAAATTATTTTGTATTCACTTTGGAGCATATTTTGTACACAATTACATGGGCGTGTTTCCCAAGACAGCATGTAGATTCCTTGAGGGAAGGGACTGTTTCCACTTTGTCTCTGTATGCATGGTGGCTGGCCCATAGAGTCATGGAGTAATTCGAGGTTGTAATCAAGGATGGGTGGGTTAGCAGGCTGGATAACATTGCTTCCCTTCTGCGAGCCTCATTCTCCTTCTCTGTTACCCAATGTGGTTGCCCCAGAGGTCATCCCCTTCTGGCTCTGAGGGTCTGTAGTCACACGCCATGGGCCGCAGGGGAGAACCGCTGCGCTAGCTAGAAGAATGGAGGACTGTTTGTCTCTGCACCCACGCCATGTTCTTTGCAGAGGGAGGCCCTCATCTCCCGCCTGGGCTTAGCTTACCTCTTGGTGGGTCTCAACATTTCCCCCCCTCCCCATCACTTGCCGACTCAAAACAGATAACCAAGCTTGTCGGTGGTCCTGGTATGCCAATAGCACTAAACCCTCCACGTCCCAGGTGCATCCGAGCCCTGTGTCAGCTGGGTCCTATACCGAGGGCTCTGCTCACTGACATCCACGGGTGGATCTCAAATCTCTGAAATCTTTGCACCGAGGGGTGGGACTGCAAGCTGAAGCAAGAACTAAATGAATGCAGTCTTCCCTCACCATCAGGAGAGAGGTTAGAAAATTGGGATTTTTCTCTTCCTGCCCGCACATCTTTCCTTCACTTTTAGAGTCATCAGAAACCCCCTCCACAAATATACACACAATTACGTACATGTTAAACACATCTGGATGTCACATATTGATCTGTTTACATGTTATAACCTCCAAGAAGTTATAAACTCTTGAGGATGGAAGCGTTTTCTTTTACCCACATCCCCAGCACCCAACATGGTGCCTGGCATGGAGTTGGTGTCTCGTAACTGGACAGGGTAATAAAGCCCACAGATTGATGATCCTCCCCATTGTGGTGCTTTAAAATATTAGAATTTCTGTCCAGCTTAAGTTTAAGAAATGAGGGAGTCATTCCCTGGAGGCTGCAGCTCTAGGCACCCTTAGGGAGCCCACTGTGAGGGGGTACTCACTCCCTGCCCTAAGTCCCTGCCCCATATCATAGCTTTAGAGAAAGTTGCTTGGGGCACTGAGAAATGACTTGCCCATGGTGGTGCAGTTACTGTTGCCAGAGGCAGGACCTGAACCCAGATCTTCATCACTCCATAGCCAGCCAATTGTCCTGTACCCTATGGTTCCTCTCTTAAAGTCTAAAGTTGTACCACTAAGCCAAGGCATGAGCACAATTATGAAAAGTAGGTGACCCTCACAAGCTTGTGCAAACCCCGTGGCCCTCCCCCTTCCCACTGTGCACTGTTTATCTTCCTTATTTCATTTATCTTATGTCAACACACAGGAAGTTTGTTTAAGAGATTTTCATTGGGGGTGGGGGGAGGGTTTTCAACAAAACCCCACTGCAGGGAAGGTCCTTGTACCAGAGCAGCAAAAACAAGGTTTCATCATTTTCTGAAAGAAGGTTGCCTCATACTTCTGAACACATCCCACTAACCCAGCCAATCATAATTCATGGATGCAAATATCTACAGCGGTCAATTGAAAGGCAAATAATCCATTATCAAATTAAACTACTGGAGTTGAGGGGAATACTCCATCCTCATTACTAGCCTGAACAAACCTCTCTCTTTCTTGGCTTTGGAGACATGGGAAATTTTACAGCTGGATGGGAACTTCGAGACCTTCTAGTCCAAACTCTTACTTTAAGATGAGGAAACTGAGGCACTGGGTCATGAGGTAATTTGCCCAAGATCTCATAGTGGTAGAGCTGGGGTCCAAAGCTGCCAAGGCTTCTGACTTTGAATCCAACATTGTCTGCACCACAAGGTCAGAAGGAAAAGTGTACATTTTCTAGTCCAATTTCTTTCATTTTTCAAATGAGGCAACTGAGTCCCCCCAGAAAAGGAAAGTATCTTATACAAGGTCCCATGGGGAATCAAATGGCAGAGCTGGACTTTGAACCCAGGACTTTTTGCTTGTTCACTACATTATCCTGTTAGTCATGCTTTTTCCTGGCTCTCTTGTCTCATTTCCAAACCCCCAACAAGTAAAGACTTTCCTCTGGAGAAAGATATTTGCAAAGATAATCCACAGAAAGACAACAGGACAAATTAAACATGTACAACAGAAGAAATGCGTCAATGCAAATCAGATCAGTCTTGAGGCGATTGCTTCATAGGAAACGGCTCAGTCATCCATCCAAAGACAACTAGAAACACCATTCATGGGCGCCATGGTCATTCCTCACGCAGGGTTCCTGATAAGTGTTTACCAAAGCAACGCCACGAAAATAACTATAGTGTCTTGTGCCAGCCTCAGCTACACGTAGAAGGTGAGGAAGCTAGAGAAATTCAGAGGACAGCCCTGTTAATTCAATTGGCAGCTACTTTAATGTTCTGAATGGGAGGAGATGGCCAAAAATTAGTTTGAAAGAAAAGCCAAAGTCTTATTGTGGACTACACAGAAATCTCACAACTACATCATGGCTGGTTTCTTCAAGAGACTTACCAGCAAGCTGGAAACATAATAAATGAACTCAATTGTATCTGAACAGACAGGAAATGATCAATGTCGATACAAATTAGGAGAATAAGCACTAAAACATGCTGTTCTACAAGTGCCAGCTAATCTATTGACAATGACAAATGGAAAATGGACAGAAGAACAGACATGAAGACAGACCAACAGCATTCTCCGTGGAAGCTGACCTACTACCATGAAGCAAAGGCCCCAGTGAAGAGGGCAAAAGAGCCCTACCCAGCAATCATTCATTTCCTTGATAAGCAGAGATGGGGCAGTCAGTTTAGAATGTGAACTCATTATAAAACCTTATGGAGGAGGAGGAGAATGGGAGCAGAATTGTGTGGCAGAATGTGGTAGGTTTGGAACCTTACCCTGCCACTTATTACCTGCAAGACCTTGGACAGGTCACTGCTCAGCCTCAGTTTCACCATCTATAAAATAATGGAAATAGCCTTGAAGGTTCTTTTCTAGCTCTAAATCTATGATACTGTGAGTGATAATGGGCCACAAAGGATCCAAAGGCATAGGGACAAGAGATTCCAGAAAATTTGGCCCGAGACCCAACCAAACCAGGTGCTCCCAGCCGGAAGGAAGACAAATGGTAGAAAAATGGTACAGGTCATTTGTTTTTTTTCATTTTTTCAGTGATAGTGGATTGTGTACTTCATAAAGAATTGAAATGGTACCAGAAGACAAAGAAGAAAAGAAAAGCAGAGGGACTAGACCATGAATCAAGAAAGTAGGTTTGGGCCTGAGGAATGTCTATGATGTAGGAGGGTTTATGATGTCAATATGTGACATCCAGATGTGCGGGGGCAGGGGGGAAGTGTCAATAATAAATGATTATTTGCTTGCTTGGTCAATTCTCAAGCTATATAAAAGAGGGGAAAGAAACTAACCAGAAAGGGGGAAAATCAAAGACATGATTAGCATCTCCTAAAAGTCAAGAGATCTTCAGGAACTAACAACTCACATTGCCAATTTCCTATCCTTACAAAATCTTCGTGAGAATGACCTACCTAGGCACCAAGAGCACTGCTGCTGAAGGATATGAGAAGGAAGAGGGAAGGCGTTCATATGTTACATTCCACGGCTTTACTGCCTCTCTGTGAACTATTTTTGTTTTATTTTTCTTGGTCCCACACACCTTTAATTTTTATGTTGCATTATTCCAATTACCTGTAAAAACAATTGTTAACATTTTTTTTTTAAATTTTGAGTTCCAAATTCTCTTCTTCCCTCTTTCTCCTTCCCCACCCTGAGACAGTAAGCAATCTGATATAGGTTACACATGTGAAATCATGTAAAATATATTTCCATATTAGTCATTATGTGGAAGAAAATTGAAGGAAGTAAAAAAGTATGTGCTTTGGTTTGTATTCCGACTCCACCAGTTCTTTCTCTGGAGATGGATTGCATTTTTTATCATGAGTCTTTGGGACTGTCTTGGATCATCGTCTTGCTCAGAACAGCCAAGCCATTCACAGCTGTTTATCACATAATATTGCTGTTACTATTTACAGTGTTCTCCTGGTTCTGCTTACTTCACTCTGCATCAGTTTATCTAAGTCTTTACAGGTTTTTCTGAAACCACTCTCCTTGTCATTTATTATAGCACGTTAGTATTTCATCACGATCACATGCCATAACTTGTTCAGCCATTTCCCAATTGATAGGCATCCCCTCAATTTCCAATTCTTAGCCATCACAAAAAAAGCTGCCATAAATACCCTTATAGGTTCTCTTCCCCCCAGCCCCTGCCTTTTATACCTCTTTGGGATACAGACCTAGTAGTGGTATGGCTGGGTCAAAAGACATACACAGTTTTATAGCCCTTTAGGCATAGTTCCAAATTGTTCTCCAGAATGGTTGGACCAGTTCACAACTCCAAAAACAATGCTTTAGTGTCCCAATTTTTCCTGTGAACTATTTTTTAAACCATTAATTTTGGTGGAATAAAATGCAGCCTTGAAAGTTCACCTCCACAGTATGACGAGGTAGGATTTATATCAGGAACGCAGGGATGGTTCAGTATTAGGAAAACTATCAGCATAATTGATCATATCAACAACAAAACTAACAGAAACCACATGATCATTTCCATAGATGCAGAAAAAGCTCTTGACAAAATATAACACCCATTCCTATTAAAAACACTAGAGAGCACAGGAATAAATAAATGGAGTCTTCCTTAAAATAATAAGTAGCATCCACCTAAAACCTTCAGCAAGCATCATATGTAATGGAGACAAGCTAGAAGCATTTCCAATAAGATCGGGGGTGAAACAAGAATGTCCATTATCACCACTGTTCAATATCGTACTGGAAATGTCAGCTTTAGCAATAAGAGAAGAAAAAGAAATTGAAGGTGTAAGAATAGGCAAAGAAGAAACAAAGCTATCACTCTTTGCAGATTACATGACAATATACTTAGAGAATCCTAGAGAATCAATTTAAAAAAAACTACTTGAAATGATAAACAACTTTAGCAAAGTTGCAGGCTATAAAATAAACCCACATAAATCATCGGCATTTCTATATATTACCAACAAAGCCCAACAGCAAGAGATAGAAAGAGAAATTCCATTTAAAGTTACTATAGACTTTATAAAATATTTAGGAGTCTACCTACAGAAACAAACCCAGGAATTATATGAATACAATTACAAAACACTTTTCACACAAATAAAGTCAGATCTAAATAATTGGAAAAACATCAGTTGCTCATGGGTAGGTCGAGCTAATATAATAAAAATGACAATTCTACCTAAGCTAATTTATTCAGTGCCATACCAATCAAACTACCAAAAAATTATTTTATAGAGCTAGAAAAAATAATAAGAAGATTCATTTGGAATAACAAAAAGTCCAGAATATCGAGGGAACTAATGAAAAGAAATGCAGGGGAAGGTGGCCTAGCTGTACCAGATCTTAAATTGTATTATAAAGCAGCAATCATCAAAACTGCTTGGTACTAGCTAAAAAATAGAGTAGTGGATCAGTGGAATAGGTTAGGTATGTAAGACGCAGCAGTCAATGACTACAGTAATCTACTGTTTGATAAACCCAAAGACCCCAGCTTCTGGGATAAAAACTCACAATTTGACCAAAACTGCTGGGAAAACTGGAAAAGAGCATGTTGTGACAGAAAATATAGACAAAAAAAAAGTTCAAGAAAAATTTTGATCATTCATCAATTGGGAGATGGCTCTCATTTTTATAAATTTGACTTAGTTCTCTATGTTTGAGAAATGAGGCATAGACCAAATCTCACACCATATGCCAAAATAAAGTCAAAATGGGTTCATGATTTAGAAATAAAGGCTGATACTATAAGCAAACTGAGAAAGCAAGGAATAGTTTACCTATCAGATTTATGGAGAACAGAAGAATTCACGACCAAACAAGACATAAAGAACATTATGAAATGCAAAATGGATAATTTTGATTACATTAAATTGAAAAGGTTTTGCACAAACAAAGCCAATGCAACCAAGATTAGAAGGAAAGTAGAAAATTGGGAAAGAATTTTTACAACCAGTGTCTCTGATAAAGGCCTCATTTCTAAAATATATAGAGAATTTAAAAAATTTATAGAACACAAGCCATTCCCCTATTGATAAATGGTCAAAGGATAAGAACAGACAGTTCTCAGATGAAGAAATTAAAGCCATCTATAGTCATATGAAAAAATGCTCTAAATCATTATTGATTAGAGAAATGTAAATCAAAACAACTCTGAGGTACCACATCACACCTATCAGATTGGCCAACATGACAAAACAGGAAAATGAGAAATGTTGGAGAAGATGTGGGAAAATTGGAATATTAATGCATTGTTGATGGAGTTGTGAAATGATCCAATCATTTTGGAGAGCAATTTGGAGCTATGCCCAAAGGGCTATAAAAATGTGCATACCCTTTGACCCAGCAATAGCACTTCTAGGGCTATATCCCAAAGAGATCAAACAAATGGGAAAAGGACCCACATGTACAAAAATATACATACCAGCTCTTTTTGTGGTGGCAAAGAATTGGAAATTGAGAGGATGCCCATCAATTGGGGAATGGCTGAGCAAGTTGTGGTATATGAATGTAATGAAATACTACTGTGCTCTAAGAAATGATGAACAGGTTGACTTCAGAAAAACCTGGAAAGACTTGTACGGTCTGATGCTGAGTGAAGTGAGCAGGACCAAGAGAACTTTCTACACAATAACAGCCATGTTGTGAGATGACTAATATTGATAAAGTTAACCCTTCTCAGCATTACAAGGATCTAAGACATCTCCAGAGGCTTTGTGATGGAAAATGCTATCCTCATCCAAAGAAAGAACTATGGAAGTTGAATTGCTATCATTTTTTTCTCTTCTGTTGAGTTTTGTTTCCTCTTTCTTATGGTTCCTCCTATTGGTTTTAATTTTTGCTTACAACTTCACTAATGTGAAAATGTTTAACAGGAATATAAATGTATAGCCTATATCAGATTGTGTGCTGTTTTGGGGAGGGTGGTGGGGAGGAAGGGGGAGAAAAATTTTAAACTCAAAAGCATATAGAAGTGATTATTGATAAATCAAAATAAACTAATAAATTTAAAAAAAAACAACTCTGAGGTACCACATCACACCTATCAGATTGGCTCACATGACAAAACAGGAAAATGATA
The DNA here is from genome assembly GCF_003287225.1 of Phascolarctos cinereus. Classification (NCBI taxonomy): domain Eukaryota; kingdom Metazoa; phylum Chordata; class Mammalia; order Diprotodontia; family Phascolarctidae; genus Phascolarctos; species Phascolarctos cinereus. Next base: position 2,373,262 of record NW_027556402.1, on the reverse strand, counting down.
AATGTTGGAGAAGATGTGGGAAAATTGGAACACTAATGCATTATTGGTGGAGTTGTGAAATGATCCAATCATTTTGGAGAGTAATTTGGAGCTATGCCCAAAGGGCTATAAAAATGTGCATACCCTTTGACCCAGCAATGCCACCTCTAGGGCTGTATCCCAAACAGATCATACAAATGGGAAAAGGACCCACATGTACAAAAATATTTATAGCATCTCCCTTTGTGGTGGCAAAGAATTAGAAATTGAGAGGATGCCCATTAATTGGGGAATGGCTGAGCAAGTTGTGGTATATGATTGTGATGGAATACTATTGTGCTATAAGAAATGATGACCAGGCTGACTTCAGAAAAACCAACAATGACTTGTATGGACTGATGCTGAGTGAAATGAGCAGAACCAGGAGAATGTTGTATACAATAACAGCCATGTTGCGCGATGACTAACGTTGATAGACTTAGTCCTTCTCAGGAATACAAGGATCTAAGACATCTCCAAAGGCCTCATGATGGAAAATGCTATCCACATCCAAAGAAAGAACTATGGAGTTTGAATGCAGATCGAAGCATATTATTTGCTATGTTTTTTTCTTCTGTTGTTTTGTTTCCTCTTTCTGGTGGTTCCTCCTATTGGTTCTAATTCTTCCTTACAACATCACTAATGTGAAAACATGTTTAATAGGAATGTATATGTAGATTGCGCACCATCTTGGGGAGGGGGAGGGAGGGGGAGAAAAATTTAAAACTCAAAAGCGTATGGAAGTGATTGTTGATAAGGCAAAATAAATTAATAAAAAACGTTCACCTCCAAAAAGTTATCTGTCTAGCATCGGTTACAATCTTACAAGAGTCCTCAAAAGACAAAACAAGCATTAATTTTGTCCAATAACTGAGCAACTAGATGGCACAGTAGATAAAGTGTCTGGCCTGGAGTCAGGAAGACTAATCTTCCCGAGTTCAAATCAGACCTCAGACACTGACTATCTGTGTGACCCTGGCCAAGTCACTTCATCCTGATTGCCTCAGTTTTCTCATCTGTAAAATGGGCTGGTGAAGGAAATGGCAAACCACTCTAGCATCTCTGCCAAGAAAACCCCAAATGGGGCCATGAAGAGTCAGGCATGACTGAAAAATGACTGAACCACCACAATGACTAGCTATTAGTGTCAGACCAGACTTAAGATGACACTGAATGGTTGCTCACCACAGTCATGAAGGAGGTCCCACATGGAGTCTAATTGGCAGGTACTGGGATGAATGACCTCCATTGGCCTGTGGTATTGTGTTGACTATTTCAAGTCTTGAAATGCTGTGGGGTGGCCTAGCTCTAGAACCCATCCTAAGCATGCACACAGGGGAAAGCCAAGAGGCCCAAAGATGCCCATTAACGTCCATTCAACCACCCACCAAGCTTGCATGCCATTGGGAGAGACAGCAGGCACACGTCCCAAGAGACAGGAACATGTACAAGAGAAATACTGAGGGGAAGGTGGGGAGGGCAGCAGAACAGGCGGGAGCAGCTGGGGAAGGGTTCCGGAAGAGCGGCCCCCAGGGTGGGCTCTGAGCAGCCCCGTGGGCCAAGGCAGCTTGGACAGAGGCTGCAAACGTGGGCCCCGCCATTGGTTTTCAAAACAAATGATGGTGGAAAGTGAAGCAGGTCCTGCTTCTTTTTAGTGGGGAGTGGGAGGCCTAGGACTGGAATGGGCCTTTAAAAGCCCAGAAAAGAGAAATAGGAGGCTGTTCCACCTTCTAACAGCTCAAAGAAGCCTAAATCCAGATACAGCCACCCAGGAGAAAACTCTGAAACACTCTGGAGTCACATAGGGCAGCCTCAAAGGGAGGGATAGTATTTCCAAGATCAGTGGCATTTCTACAATGCCAAGCCACGCCCTCTTTGTGACCCTAAAGCACAGGACTGTGGGAAGGGCTCTAGGCTGGGGAGTCTGGAAAAACCTGGGTTCAAGTTCTACCTTGGACATGTACTAGCTGGGACAGTGGAAAAGTAGTCATTTAACATCTCTGAGCCTGAGTTTCCTTCTTTGTGAAATGGGGATAATACTCATAGTAATAGTTTCTTCAGTAAAAAAAAAACCACTATGTGCTCAGCTTGCCCCACCCCTCAATTTCCTCCACCAGAGAATATTTCTGTATTGGAGACGTGAGTCCCTCAGATTGCTGTTTGCACTCTCCAACTTTTAGCGCCACACACTGGGAATATTTTATGAACCAAAGCCCAGGTTCCCACTCCGGTCACTCTCCATGGTGAATTTCCAAGTGGGTCATGAGTCAAAGCCAGCATAGTCCAGTGCGCTGGACTTTGGGGAAGACATCTGCATCTACACACATGCACACACACACACACATGCATGCACTGCCTCCCTTGGCTGCCGGAAGGCTCGGGTTCAAGCCAGGGTTTATGGTTTGATTCTCAGGGCAGAACAAAAGGCGCAGTGACCGCTGCACAATCATTTCGGCATCTTACACAGCACTGGACCTTCACACACTCAAGCGGGAGGCAACAAAGACCCAGGTTTGAATCCTGCATCTAATACTCACTGTGTACACATCTTCTGCTTTCTTGATCTCAGGTTCTCCATCTGTAATACTAATAGCTGCCACTTACCTAACATTTTAAGGTTTGCAAAGCCCGAGTTACATCAGTTCACTTGGTCCTAACAACCATGTGAGGGAGGGGCTATTACCATCTTGCTTTTACAGATGAAGAAACTGAGGCACATGTAAATGACTTACCCAGGGCCCCAGAGCTAGTCAGTGTCTGAAGAAGGATTTAAACCTAGGTCTCCCAACATCGTGTCCATAAGGTCCCTTCCAGCTCAGTGACCTCAGCGATGAATACAAATGAGACTAGACTAAAGCCCTTGAATTTTCATTTCTTAGAATGAAGGCTTCAGTTAATATTTCAAACTTTGAGGAGTTCAAGGCATTTTTTGTTGTCATTTAAAGCAAAAGACTAATCACCCTCCCCTCCTCCCAACCAAGTGCGAGCCACCAGTGTTCTTGGTGGGCATATGCTGGAATTCTTCCACTGAGATGACAAGTTCTCTGTAGGCAAAGACATCTCTGTAACAACCCCCATGCCCACCCCAGGACCAAGGACAGAGCTCAGCACAGTCAACAGTCACCCTGTTCCTCCCCAGCACTCCTTGAGGAAGTTAGATGTTGGATCCTTCAATCGCTGTCCACCTCTCAGTCTGTATACAGGGATCTGTATACAACTGGCACTTAATTCATGTACCAGAGTAGAATTGCATCCACTCCCAAGCCCCCATAGAAATGTTAGGCATTGGGGCTTAACCATCTTAAAAGGGCCCTTCTAGCCCTAAAAAGACAATGGAGGAATAAAAAATCAGACTCTGACTGTCAGGCAAGAAGGCTGGGTACCCTACTGAACTCTCTCTTTGGGTTTTGGAGGAATTACCTTCCCTAGCTGCATTCTAGCCCATTCACTTTGGGTCCTTGCCCAGCACAGCTGATTTCTCCAGCCCACCTGGGGCTGAGCCCAGAACCTTTGACACTCACCAGCTCTGGGGCTCCCTTGGAGTGTTAGGTTCCTGCTGTAGAAAAGGAGGACACTGGACTCCCAGCTCCTAAGGGCACTGTCAGCTCTGAGCTGGAAGGAGGTGAGGAAGGGGACTTGGCATTCCCTGAACTAGGACCGTTTGGAGAGCGGCACTAGAGGCCTCCTAACATGGGGTTTGTTTCAGAATCTGGACACGTACCACCAGAAAGCCACTCACTCTTGGAAACCAGGACAGTTTTAAGAGGAATTTCTGTCGAATCAAGTGAATTCCCACAAGACATTATTCATTGGTCATAAGAAAGCCTGAGACAATTCATCCTAGTGCTACCTCAAGACCCCTTCTTCACCTTAAAGGGTGGCTATCTGTGTCAGAGCTAAGGATTCATGCATGTGCCTCTTGAGGAAATTTTAAAACCAGCATTGTTTTCCCATGTATGATTTAGCAGTTAGACTGCTTCCACTGAAGCCCACACCCACCAGCCACCTCACCAGCCAGGATTTCAAGTTAGCAACTATGAAACAGTAGGGGAAAAAACAGGCTTCCAGGATGTCCGGAAGTGAAGGCAGCCCTGTCAAATCTTAAAACACAGACCCACCATGAGAACACACAGCTGCCCACAGATAACTCCCCCTCTGCTTGCGCACAGCTACTGAAAGGGATGTCTTAGGCAAGGAGAGGAAGGCTACATGGGAGACTACTCACTATGGTGAACATTGACAGGTCAAGAATGGCTCATGGCAGCCTCCCAAACAGGCCTGTCAAGAGACATGGCCTCCATTCTAGGCAGGGCAGAGCAGAGTCAAAAAGCGCCCACAAATGCTTCCTGGCCCACTGAACATCTTCCTCAGATGAGATTCTACCCACGTCCACCCAGGAGCACCACCTGGAGAAGCGTTTCTAACCTAGAGTCCAGAGAATGAGGATAGTTGTGAAGAGAGATTATAGATAAAATGTGAACCACACAGTCACAAAGTACAACCCATTTCTTGGGCACTTGGCAAGAGCTCAGGGAAGTAGCCATGGGGGATTAGCTCCCTTTTGACAGATGAGGAAACTGAGGCTCTTTCAAGTTAGGTGACTGTCCCAAGGACTCCACACAAACCAGGAGCTGCCCTCAGGCCCTGCAGGCTCATATTAGGCTTGCCCTGTGCTCCTCCCCTGGGGCAGGGTCAGATACCATAGCCAGCCCTGCTCCCTCAGCCTGGGGAGGGCTCCTGGAGAAGGAAATCTTGGCTACTATGCTTCTTGGCATTTTCAATTTGGTATATCTTTTAGGAGGTGATCTGTGGATTCTTTCTATGGCTATTTTACCCTCTGGTTCTAGGGTCTCAGGGCAGTTTTCCTTGATGATGATGAGGAAATCTTGAAAGCTTTTAGAATGTGTGAAAAGAACTTGCCTAGAAAGCTGAGGAGGGAGGGGTCCAGGCTTTGGAGGAGGCTCAGAGGCAGGAGACAACCAGGAATACTAAAATGGGCAGCTAGTGGTGCTTCAGGGGATAAAGTGCCCACCATGGAGTAAAGAAGACCCGAATTCAAATCCAGCCTCAAGACACTCCCTAGCTGTGTGACCCTGGGCAAGCCACTCCACCCTCTTTGCCTCAGTTTCCTCATCAATAAAACAAGCTGGAGAAGGGAATGGCAAACCCCTCCAGTATCTCTGCCAAAAAAAAACCCAAATGGGGTCGCAGAGAGTCAGACAGGACTGAAACAAGCCAATAACAACAAAAGAGACAGTCAGATGAAGACAGGGCTCTCTTGCTTTGGGCTTTATCCACCCGCAGCACCCAGCACAATGGCTGCCACATAGGAGGCACTTAATAGCCACCTGCTGATTAACTGGTCAATTCTTTAGTGAGTAGCTGGTTATTTAGTATGGACTACACTGTGCCCATGACAAGGTGTGGCCAAAGTAACTTAGCCCCTGAGGGCCAAACTCTTTGTCATGACTTTGACACTTAGCCAGGCTGGCCCTTGGACAGGAGACCCAGAATCCATTTGGGGCCCATTCATGACGTCTTTGCATGTTGGCAAGTGGTCCCATTGGCAGAGCTTCAGGGCCTTGAGGAGGCCCTGAGAGCATGCTTAGGGTAGAGGCCACATCAGCCTTTCCCATAGAAAACCCCAGAAGACTCAAAGTCCTAACAAGATGGCGCTTCTAGAAGGAGGATAACCTGGGACCCAGTGACTACAAACACCTTTCTCCTTTACAGCTGATGGTTACTTATGGGAACCACATGAACCCCCACAAGAGGACCCTGGAGCTCTCTTTGTCTCCCATACGTAGACAAGCTGGAAGCGAAGGGCTGCGAGGAGGAATGTATTCTAATGCCCCAGCACACCCAGTCCGATGCAGATGGGGCTCTGCCAAGAAATAGTCTTGCTGTGAGACAGGCACACTAAACTGGGATGAAACAGTACCCAGCCTGACATTCAAGCAAGACAGGAAAACTGCAGACTGGTGTGCCCCTTGCCACCTCCTCAGCTTTCCGCTATCTACCAGCTAGGTATGATTTAAGTTTCTCTGAGCCTCAGTTTCCTCATCTCTACAATGGAGATATTTTCACTCTTGGCAAAAAGCCTAGAACAAGTTCCAAAAGGGATGACTGGTGAACAAGCAGAAAGAGAAGTGGTAACAAGAAACTCAGTCTGGTTTCCTCAAGCAGATTACGCAAGGCCATCTTACTTTCTTTTTGACAGATAGACTGAACTAGAAGATCAGGGTAAAGCTATATATAGTCCAGAGGTTCTCTAACGGTTTGAGGACCCAAGAGTCCTAGAGACCCTGGGGGGGGGTGAGGTCAAAACCACATTCACTATAATGCTAAGACATTAAAAATACTACTTCTTTTCTGGGACATATTCATGGGAAGCCAGACTGTCTTCATAGACTTCAACCAAAATAGCATATTCACAACAGACTGAATGCAGATGCAGCTAAGAATCCAAATGGTTTATGTTAAATCAGACGTCAGAGGCTTGCAAAAAATGTGCAAAGAATGCCATTCTTTTCACTGATTTTTTTTTGGTTTTCATTTCAAATGTTATTTGGGTTAAAGTGTAGTAATGAGGTTATTATTTTTAAATGAATTACATTTTCAAAATTCAGTTTTATTTTCCACTATAATAGATATCAAGAGATGTTTTAGCTTTTGGGGGTCCTCAATAATTTAAGAGCTGAGATCAAAAGCTGACAAACTGCCTCTATAGAGAAAATATTTAACCAAATCTCTAGAGCTTTTCTTCTGAAAAGTTCTTTCCGTGTACCTAGGGGAAGAAGTACCAGATGCTGCTATCAGTAGGATGTATGTGAAGGTATATCTAATTGGCTCTGTATTTTCATCAGTCCCTAGGGTAAAGGCTTGTCTAACTTGACAGGGCTAAGAGGGGCAACACACTGGATGAAATCAGGGTCCAAAAAAAGATACTGACAGGCTAGAATAATGGGGCAAACTGAGTCAGATGGATTTAACAGAAAGCCTCATACCTCAGTTCAAAAACTCAAGGTCTTGGACAACAGTCTGTGGGAAAAACCCATGTCTGGAGAATTTAATGGAGTCCGAGTCCAACATGAGGCCATAGGGAGACATTCTGGGAAATGAATCCTGCCTCTATTTCATCGGGCCACATCTGGAGGATAGCGCTCCCTTCTGAGCATTACCTTTTAGGAAACAGATGAAGGAAATGGGATGGGTACCTGAAGGAGAGCTGACTCAGGGCACCATGACATACCAGCTGGCTTTAATTACCTGAAGGACCTTCATATGGAAAAGAGATAAAACTTGTCCTGTCTGGTCCCAGAGAGCAGGGCAAGGAGGGAGGGGAGAGGCAGGGAGGAGTGAGGAAGGGAGTTATAATTAAGCAGATATAGGCTTGATATAGGGCAGCTAGGTGGAGCAGTGGATAGAGCACCCATCCTAGAGTCAAGAAGACCTGAGTTCAAATCTGGATTCTGATGCTATACGACCCTGGACAAGTCACTTAACCCTGCTTGCCTCAGTTTCTTCATGTGTAAAATGAACTAGAGAAGGAAAGGCAAACCATGCCAATGTCTTTGCTAAGAAAACCCCAAAACACCAAGAGACATAACTGAAACAACGAAGGCTTGACTAAAGAAAAGCTTCCTAAAAATGAAAACTGTCCAAAAGTGGGGAGGGCTCTTTCGGATAGCCAGGTGTCCACCTCCGGAGGTAAGACGACCACTTACTGCTTGTGTTAGAAGGGGATTCTAATTGAGATACGGTTTGGCCTCCGAAATCCCTTTCAGCTTGGAGATTCAGGGATGCGTCCTCGCTTCCCTCTCAGGGTTATTGGGAGAAAAGGGATCTGCACCTTTAAAAGCCATAGAACCAAGAGCAGTTCTGCGCGTGTGATTTATAGCAGGGGCCACATGCTGGCGTTGTGTGTGCTGGGTTTGGCGGCAGCGGGTGTGGGGTGGAATCCCAGCCGGGCTATTTTTACTCGAGTCGCCTTGGGCAGATTCCTTCGCTGGGATTGAGTTTCCTCACCTGTAAAGTGGGACTCCAGGATGTCTCCTAGCTCTTAAACCATGAAGTCAGCCCAGAACAAAGCCCGAGTGGCAGTGGGGTTGGAGTCAAGTTGAGGGAGTAGAGCACTCCCTCACGACTTCGATCCAGTGCATTCACTGAGCGTCCATGCAGAGAGCCAGAGACACAAAGAAGAACCAGTCCTCCCATCCAAGTTTTAATTCCGTTCAATAAAGATTTGTGAGCACCTAATTTGTACCTAGAACTGTGCTAAGGGCTGGAGATACACAAAAGAAAAAGTCCGCCCCTGCCCTCAATGAGTTTACAATTTAACAGAGAAGACAGTTCACAAAAGGGAGATGGCGGGGGGGGGGGGGGGACGGGACCCAAGGACCAGAGCATGCCCTCTGTTCTGTGGCTGGGGAGACACCCGGGAGGCTGGGAGCCCACTATGGCAGCAGGTTTGGGGAGGAGCTTAATGCTCCACCCTCCAGCCCTCCAATCAGAGGGGAGAGGCAAATGAGGGGGAGGGGAAAGGAGCCAAATCCCAGTCATTCTTCCTGGTGAAGGAAGTGATTTCGGGACGAGGGGGCGGGCTGAGCAGAGCTGCCAGTGGATGGAAATGGAGTGCTTGCCCCCAGGAGGTTACTATCTTCCGGCCATCAGTGGTCATCCCCAGATGGGGACGTGGGTGCTCCACCGCTGTGGTGTAGGTCGTCTGCAGAAAAAACTGGGAAAAAAACCACTTCCCACCAACTGGGATTTGAAACATTTCCAAGTGAAATAAAGAGCCGGAGTTGCTAACCAGCTAGCTCTCCCGAAAAACGGACTGAGAGTCACACAGTCAGAGCAATCTAGAAGGACCTGAGGGACCACAGAGGCCGACTCTTCTTTTTACAGAGCAGGAGACTGAGGCCAGGGAATGAAGCGGCGGCGTGTAAGGACCAAAGCTGTGTGTGGGCTGGAACACCAGGCTGTCACTGACCTCTGAGCCTGTGTGACCTTGGGCAGGTCCCCTCTCTGGGTCCTGGCTTTGGCATCCTCCTCTGTAAAATGAGGGGTTGACGAGGCAGCCCCTGGGCTCCGGGATCAAACAAAGTCCTCCCGTTAGCAGGCAGGGCCTTTACAGCCTGCCCCCCATTCCCACCATTCACCCCTTCAACAGTCCCGGCCCTACTGGCGCTGCTCCCTGCAAGAGATTTCTCCTGGTCCTGCCTTGGTCCAGCCACCGAGGCTCCCGTGTATCTGTGCCCTTATGACATAGACATACAGCCACAACGTACATGCTTACATACACGTGTGAATGCATGTGCATGCCTGTACTGTTGTGTGGACATCCTTTCCGCTCACCCCAGAATGCCGAGTCAGGGGGCCCAGTGCCAGGCACATAGTAGGTGTATCATAGATGCTGGCTGGTTTGACAAACCTACGGTCCTATTATTTATCTATGTTGTCACCTTCCTAAGCACAAGCCAGGACCCTGCCCAGCATTGTCCAGCCTGTAATAGCGCTCTGAGCCCACGTCTCTGGGGTGGTTTGCTCCTCCCTCTGGTGGGGGTCACATCTGCACTCCGACCCAACCCTCCGGCCCTCGGCTCCCACCCCCACCTCCATGCCCCATGGCCTCCCTTCACAGGACGAGCTGTCACCACACAGGTGACCTTCCCCTCTCACCCTGTGCCCCCATACCTGCGGGTGTTCACTGGTCTCCTCTCACCTTTGCATCTGCCCCCCCCATTCAGGAGTGATGAAAACACACCCAGGTTCCTCCAACTAGCTCTGTCTGTCCTGGCCTTGAAAACGTCTGGCATTCATGGCTCGGCTCATTTTTCTGCATTCGAAACAGATTGTATTCTGTTGGCCACAGCAAATTCCTCCCTTTGTGTTTCCATTCACTAGATTTGGGCTCTGGCCTCAGCCTCTGATGGTTATCAGGCTGGCCGCCTCCTTTCTACAAGTGGGGCACATTCTGTGGCCTCCCACTGGGCCTGGAAGGGACTGGGGTAGCTCCATCCTGTTTAGCCATCGTCCCTCACGTGCCTGTGCGCCTCACTGTTCTTCAAAGTAAGGAAAAATGGGATCCTGCAGAAAGCTCTCGAGGGCTGGCCAGCCAAATGAGCAGCCTCGGTTTGAATCCCACTTGATGGTTTGGCCATTTGGCATGCGATGCTGGAAAGACCCCTGGCTCTGGTATCAGAAGGCCTGGATTCAAATCTCACTCTGATACTTACTATCTGTTCAACCCTGGACAGGTCACGTCGCCTCCCTAGACTTTGGTCTCCTCATCTGCAGAAGGACAAGGTGGCAACAGGTGACCATGAGGCCTCTTTCCAGCTTAAGGATGACCCTTCTCCCAGGATGACCTCGGGCGGGTCGCTCCCCTTCCCTGGAATTGTCCAAGGGTTAAGGCTGGAGTAATTGGCCCCCCAGTACCTCTGGTCGGTCCCCGCTCTGACTCTTCTGCCTGATTCCTGGCTTTTTGTACATCAGCCAGCCTCCTCATACCCCTCCTGTCATGGGCCTTGCCATCAGATAGGTTGCCTTTCACTCCAATTCTTTAGGGACCATGAATTACAAAATCACCACACCAGAAACCCTTTCAATTCAGCAGTGTTCAAATGCTAGCAAAAAACGATTGGTCTCCACACAATCCATTCCTTCCTGAAACAGTATTTGCACGCACCCCACTTTGGGAGTGGGCACTGCCTTTCCCATCGTTAGCTGGGTAAAGGCTAACCCGAAGGTAACTGCCTGCAAACCCCAAACTGACGGCAGCGGGTTCTACAGAAGTATCAACACATAGAAATGGAGGGCTGGCTGAGCCACTTGGATACCCAGATTCTAGTCCCCAGCACTGCCGCTAAGTGGCCGTGGGACCCAGGGCCTCCGTGTCCTCATCGGGAAAAAGAGGGGGATGGACCCTGTGATGGCTGAGGTCTCTCCCAGCCCTTAAACTTCGGGCCCAGGAACCTACAAAAAATACTGGAGTTTGCTTCCTCATGAAAGACAGGAGGGACTGCATTCCCTTCACTGCATCCCAAGATCACAGAGATTTAAGGGAGACATTGACTGGCTTCTCTGTCTACCCAAAGTGCCCAGCCAGAGAGGCAGTACTCACAGCAGCAGCATGTCCCAAGGGCCCTAGCTGCTACACTCAGGGCTGCCAACTCCAGCAACAGAGGGTGAAGGCAGACAGCTCAAACACGTCCCATGCCAGTCAAGCAACAGAACGCTCTCTGTCATCTTCAGTGAGCCCAGTGCCATAGAAGGACCCAGATCTCAAGCCCAAGCCTCAGAGAAGCCTAGCAACATGACCAGGAGAGCAAGCCCCTTCATGGCAGTGAGCACCAGCTTCCTCATCTATAAAATGGGACGAGAATATTTAGGCTTCACAGGCATTGAGGTGACAGTGATGTACTAAATACATGGCAACATCCATATTGGGGAGGGTGGTAGTGATGAGGCTGCCCCTCACAGCTCACCCAGCTCCTTGTTCTGCCCTTAACACACTGACCAGGCCACAGTGTGGTCCAGAAGTACCGTGTGGGTCCTACCACCCCTGCTGGACTGGATGCTCACCACGGGCAGGAAGCACCCAGATAAACACACAATGGGTGCTTCATGTTCTACTGGATGACCTGCGAAGCTTGGATGACCACCTATCTTTAACAGAAAAGTGTTGGCAAACCAGCTCATGTCCGGAGGCTCAAGGGACCAAGTCATAATTCCTTTCCTGGCTTGGACACTCGCCTTCCATTAGCCTTCCTAGCCATTTCCCCGGCCCCCACGGGCTTCCTTTAGAAGTCACCCAGAGATATTTTGGCAGCCAACACCATCCACTTTGAGCTGTGTCCACAGTCAGACCAGAGTACAAGTCTGCTAACCCCTACATGTCTTGGGTTCTCGGTCTGTAAAATGGGAGGCGTGGTCAAGAAGCAACCAGGAGATTCTAGAGGACTAACAACAGAGAACACCCCCTCCCATCGGAGGGACTCGAAGGAGAGAGACACACTTCGGGACAGGACCAAAGGGGGGGTTCCGTTCTGCTTAACTACGTAGGGTTGTTGTAAGGGTTTTCTTTTCTCTTTTTTTAAATGTAAAATCAGGGAGAGAAAATAAATACTTGTTAGTTTAAAAATGGAAGCTAAAACAATTTTTTAAAGGAAGAACTTGGATGAGATGACCTCTAAGGGCCTTTTCCAGCCCCAAATCTGTACTCCAGTGAGCTTAGAGAGTGGTCAATTGTGTCTAAGCCTCGCTTGTCACAGAGGGAAACCCCCAAGGGGCACCTTTATGAGCTGCCAGGCCCCAGGGAAAAAGGTGGCCTGTACCCAGAAACATTTCTCCATCCCAGACCCCCTCCTCAGATCAAACGCTCTGCATTTGGCAACATCCCCTCCAGTTTAAAGGTTCATCTGACGCAACATGGCTTCACGGCCGGGTTACAATCCCAGAGCCCTATTTCCTCATATCCTACTCCCAGCATCCTCTGCACATGTTTAAGGAAGGTCAGACTGCTGCCCCAGTACCCATCCCATCTTGCCCTCACATGCCTATGGTACGGCTTCTGCCAGGCCAGAGCAAAACCTTGCCTTGCTCCCATCTAAGCAGCCAAAAATGTTCAGGGAAAATGGTGTCCAAGAAGCTGTCCCACTCAGGCACTGAGTCTAGAGTCAGGGCCACAGGGCTTCCGAGGAACTACAGAGCAACAGAGGCGCGGAACAAGGAGGAAGGGAGCCAGGAAGGTCCCTAAGGCGGGGTTTGAGCCCAGTGCCAGTCGACCAGACCACCCTCCTCGGGGCTTCCTTCATGGGTGAGGAGAAGGAGACTGCGCCCTTCCACCTTCTAGAGGCTTTAAAGTTGATCCCCCTGTGGGGAGCTCAGGAGAAGGAGACCTAAGAGGTATGAGGACTCGGCCCAGGCCACACCACTGAGAAGCTACAACTCCTCCAAGAATCGATTCCCCCTCCAGCCCAGTCACAGCTGGGCAGCTGAACCCTCAAGATCCCTTCGCAGTCACAGATTCACATCTCCTTCCCATCAGAGGTCCCCTGGGAAAAGAGGGATTTCTGGGAAATCTCTCATCCTGAGTGGTTTTGGAGAGGGCCAGCTGCCTGGGGCAGCCTCCCACTGACAGCTGGGAGTGCACACTATTTCCTGGTCTCTTCCTCACTCTCCACTTCCCGTCTCTCCTTCCATCGCTCCCCCCATCTCTGTGCATTTATAGGATGGGTTTGAAACCTACAGAGGCCTGCTTTCTGAATCAACCAGTTGGGAGAGCTTTGCCATGACCCAAGGACTTGCTGGGGTGGGGAATAAACCTGTGAGTTAAGGAGTCAGACCTACTGGACACACAGTCAGGGTAGTTCCCATCACATGCTTTGTGGGCCCCTGGAGGCAGGGTCCAAAGGTGTTGACTATGTGATCACTGACAAGGAAGTCTCTTCTCTTGGCCTCAGTTTCCCCTTCAGCAAGGTGAGGAGGGGGGCTAGATTGTCTCTAAGAACTCTTACAGCTCTAAATTTAGGATCCTGTAAAGTATAGGTCTCAGGACTGAACAGAGATGAATCAGCTCTCTTGCTGAATCACCCAGTGTTCCCAACACACTTTTGCTCTCCATCAACATTTCTTTTTGAGTTTCACCCTTATTCTTGTCATCCAGGTCAGGGGGTCGTGGGTGAGCTCTCCGCATATCCACTGGGGTGGGCTCCCAATCAGCAGCACATAGCTGAGCCTTCTCCCTCCCTTCCTCTCTCCCCTCTGCAGACTGGGAGAATCGAGGTCACTATGTGCTAGTCCCATGTCCCTGAGGTTTGGTCTTGGCTATGAACATGGAACATTTCCCCCTTCCCTGCTGTACATGAAGAAGTCTTTGCCACGAATGCGAGAGCAAACCATCAGAAGGGAGACCAGCTGTCCCAAGCGGAAACGCTCTAGGAAAATCATGACTCCAGGGAGGAGCTGTCTGTATGTCCCTTGGAATGACCAGGTCCTATAGCCAGCCCTAGAAGCCCTGTGCTGGAAGGCATCTATCTGAGAAGTCTTCTAGGCCAAGGGGCCCCCTCCTCGAGATGCTGGACATAGAACCTTGAAGCCCTCTGTGGGGTGGGGGGAGAATAGCTCAGTACCTCCCAAGGAAGCCCATTCCACTGAGACAGCACTCATTAGTTTTTCCCCTACATCAAGCCAAAATTGCTTCTTCATTTCTACCCACAGCTCCTCAATCTGTCTTTGGGGACCAAAGTTCCTCTTCTATGAGACAGCCCTTTCCCATACTTAATGACAACTCGTCACGCCTCCAGATCCTATGTATGGCATAATCTCATGGTCCCTCACCAGCCTGGTTTGTGAAAGGTCCACCATCTATTCAGGGTGACTATAGAAAGAAACAGTGTACATAGTAGGGGGAAAATACAAACCACACATGCGGTGCAGAACCTGGCAGTGGGTCTTTGGGCATTTCATATGCCAGGAGCCTGTGCCCAAAGGCCCCTTGGAGATGCCAACTCCACATTACAGAGGGGGAAACCGAGCTTCAAAGAAGGTAAGGGAGACATCACATAGTGCTAAGGGCTAGGGCTGAAGCTACTCACACTTCTGCCATTAGCTCTCACTGCCTTGTTTGGCTTCAACACATTTTTTGCCTTTAAAACTTGAAAAACTCCCCTGTTTTTCTGCCTGCTCTGTTAGCCAAGTCCATGATGTTTTTCTCTTTGATGCGATCCATTATCTCCAGTCCCTTCTCCCCGAAAGGCCAAGCCTTGCCTTGGACAGCAATAAGTACCTGTAGAAAAGTACACACCAGCCCCGAGCCCCTGGCTGTGGCAGATTCCGAGGGAAAGGCAAACAAGAGCAGAAGGAGTGAGAGGGCAGTGTGGTTGAGTGAGCCCGCTTCGGGCCTGGCTGGCTCAGTCTCCAAGGACAGGAAGCTGTGTTGGTATAAGCAGTGCTTTCACTGAGTTTCTGCAGAGTCCAACCATGTCACTCCCCTCCGCCTCCAGGTCTGTTTGGCGTTCAGAGCCCTTCCTCACCCGCCCGCCCGCCTTCCCAATCTTCTAGTACCTTCCTCCCCAGGATGGACTGGCTTCCCTCCTAGAGAGGCCCTCCATCTCTTGGCTCCAAGCATTCCCTCAGGTTGTTTCCCACACCTGGCCGCTCTCCCCTCATCTCTGCCTCCTGGCTTCCTTCAAGTCCCAACCAAAAACTCACCTGTCACAGGAAGCTCTTAGTTCAAGCGCTTTCTGCCCATTCATTTTTTTCCACTTATCTCATATGCATCTTGTGTGTGTGTGTGTTGTATATGTCCGTCTTGTACATACATTCACACATGTCTTCATCATTAGATTGTAAGCTTCTTGAGGGCAGAGACTGTCTTTGGCCCCTTTTTGTAATCCCAGGGCTTAGCACAGTAGTAGGCATTTGATAAATGTTTGTTGACTGATATAGAGATGAAATTACAGATTCACACAAACACACCCAAGCTGCAAATCACATACTTGCTACAATTTCACATACTTTCAATCCTGTGTCTGATATCACCTGCAAACACCAAACCCTGGGCAAATCCCTTCATTCCTCTGGGCCTCAGCTTTCTCAGCGGTCGAGATGAGAGTGTGCAACTCGGTTGCTCCCAGCTTTGGGTCCCAGTCTTCCCAGGACACTGAAGGATGCTCTGGGGATCTTCTGTGGATGCCTCAATTCTCCCTCCAGGCACTTAGTAGCACTGGTAGCAATCCAGGTGCTTTGCTTCTCAAGCCCCGCAACCCCTCGGGGTGCGGGAACTCAAGAAGGGGGCTTACCTTTGCTCAAAGTCTGGCCAGTGGCCCAGAGAGTCAGCTGCCCCGCCCAACAAAGGATTTAAAATCTGGATCTGACCCAGAGCAGGGTGGGGTGGGTAGGAGGATGAAAACCAGAAAGAGGGGGATGTTGCTCTAAGGACGACATAGCTACTACCCCTCTTTGCCCCTGGAGGATGACCAGCTGCAGAATGCCCAGTAGCCAGCAGCTGTTGCCAGCACCCACATTCCTGGGCTACACGGCCAGCTCTTTGTGGACTTTGGTGGGGCTGGTCGCATAGAACCTCCAGAAGGCCCCAGATCAGAGGGCCAGAAGTGATGGGGCTGCATGGGACCTCGGGGAGGCATGCTTGAGGAGGCATATAGGGGCTTGTTGCAGGACAGACAAGCAGCCTGCCCAGACACTGGTCCAGATCCTTGTAAGCCAAGGCTCCGGCTACCACCACCTAAGTCAGGGAGAAGGAGAGTGTCCCTCCCCACTCACTTCCAGCCTCAACCCTCTCCAAAGCATCCTTTCTCTGAAGAGGGGTTTGCTAAAGGGGATGCCTGGGGATCTGGAACAGTACAGACTTTCTAATCCTGAAGTGTTAGACTAGAGAAATAAGGTGTTCCTTTTAGGCCGGCTGAATGGTCCATATCACCCTCCAACGCCAGAAGGCCCAGGATCAATGAATACTAACAGACAGGGCTCGCATTTCTATAGTACCCACTGCAAACCAGGCCCCGTGCTGAGCACGTTAGAGACTGTATCTGACTTGGTCTTCACAACAACGCTGGGGGATAGGTGCTATTATGTTCTCCACTTTAGAGTTGAGGAAACTGAGGCAGACAAAGCTTAAGTGATTTGTTCAATCCAAGGTCATATTTGAACTCAGGTCGTCCTGACTCTGGGCCTAGTGTTCTAACCACTATCCAGGTCATGGATTCGGAGCTGGAAAGATCTCAGATCATCCACACCAACCGTGACATCAGTTGGCGATATTTTAAAAAGTGATTATTATGGTGACGGAAGAGGATCTGATGCTCAGAGGAGTTGAGGCATTTGCCAAAGGTCACACTATGGACTGAACCAAAATTCGAACCCAGGTTCTCTGAGTGCCCGTGGCTGCCAGTATCCCGAGGCAGGGAGGCCCCTTCCCTGCTAGGCCTTAGGGCCAGGCTCAGGAAAATGCTTCAAGAAGCTACAAAAGTTTAATTTTAGAAGTGACTACACAGTGCCACATTTGGGCCGCAAAGGCCTTGGTCAATAAGATGAGATTAATGTCAACAGGCTATCAATTATTCACCAGGATAAAATGCATCGCCCACAAAAGTTTTATGCAAAGTCTGCTTTTTGTGCTTGTGGTTCATTGAACTAAGTGCGAACCATCTGTTACCTAACGCCATCAGAGAGAGGAAAGATTCAAACGCTGATAAAAGAAGGAGGCAGAGCAGGCCACTTGAGGAAGCTGGGCCCATGTAGGTGAAACCCCAGGTTGGAAACTTAACCCTTGAAAAGACCTTGGAGACCAGAGAGGGCGAGGTCTCAGGCCTGGTTCTCACTGGCACATGGAATTCCTGGGCGAGGAGGCCCTCTCTGCCAGTGCAGCAGGCACCTTCTGGTCTTCCTCATTGCAGAAAGGGACCCAAATTACCAGGATGGGGAGGCAGGGAGCACTCAGCCATGCTGTGTTCAAGGAGGGGCTTTCAACTGATCCCACAATCAGAGAAACGTATTGCTGATTCCTCCACCCCCCCCATCAGCTATTTCCAGATCTTCCTAACCTGCTCTCTAGACATTGATTTTGAAAACTGAAACAGGATGTTTTCCTAACTTAATCTAACCCATTTAAAGAATAGATTGTGGCTCATTGAAGGGGAAAAAAAAGTCTCCACTTATCAAAATTTAGACCAGAAGTGGACCACAAACTCCCAAACCAGCAACCCGCTGTGTTAAGAGAGACTGAAGGTCTCTGCGGTGTTGGGAGACTCCTGCCACAGGTCCACAGGTCGTCAGGGGGTCAGGCTCAGGCCACATTTGGAGCGAAGTGTTCAGTGCCTAGGTAGCCACCCCATTTTAGAGGGGCATTACAAAGCTTGGAGGACATCCAGAAGACAAAAAGGATGGTGGGAGACCTGGAGAGCAGGCCTTAGTAGGGTTGGTTGGAGAAGTGGTCATGGTTAGTGAGGAGACACACAAAGGGGATATGACTGTTTTACAGTATTTGAAGTATGCTAATGTGGAAAAAGGGATAAGACATCTTTTGCTGTCTCCAGAAGGCCAAACCAGAAGTAATGGGTAGAAAATGCAGGGAAGCAAATTTAGGTTAGAATTGAGAAAAAAAATTTTTAATAGGAAAAGCTACCCCAAAGAGAAATGGGGGCTGCTACGGTGAAGAGGGGGTAGTGAGTTCCCCCTCACCAAAGGCCTTCATGCCCCGGCTAGACAGCCATTTATTATGACACAATAAAAACAATGACATTTAGACAAGCAGGCAGATTTCAGAAAAACCTGGAAAGGCTTACATGAACTGATGCAAAGTGAAGTGAGCAGAACCAGGAGAATGTTGTACTCAGTAACAGCAACACCGTGTGCTGCTCAACTATGATTAACTCGGCTCTTCTCAACAATGCAACGATCCAAGACAATTCCCAAGGACTCATAACAGAAAATTCCATCTGCCTCCAGACAAAGAGCTGATGGACTCTGAACGCAGATTGAAGCAGGCCATTTTCACTTTATATTTTTGTAGTTCCTTTCTTTTGGCCCGTGTCTCTTTCACACATGACTAATATGGAAGTGTTTTATGTGATTTCAAGTGTATAACCTACACCAAACTGCTTACCATCTTAGGGAAGGGGTGGTGAGGGAGGGAAATGATTTGGAACTCAATTTTTAAGAAATGTTAAACATTGTCTTTATGTGCAATTTGAAAAAATACTATTAATTTTTTTAAATGACATTTACCCAGAACTATAGCAATAGGTTTACATATAGGATAACCCAACTGAACATAAATGAGGTTGGCACCACAATCCCCATCTTAGAGATGGGGAAATAGAGGCTCAAGGAGATGGCCATTTGCCTTCAATCACACAGGGAATTCACATCAAAAGGATTTGAACTCAGATCTTCCCAACTCCAGGGCCAGCACACTCTCCACTATACCATGTAGTCTGTCTTATTAGGGTGTTGGGTCGGACTCTTCTATGATGGCAAGGTCCATCTGAGACTGTAACACGGGCATTTTTGAAATGTATTAAATGTCTCATTAAAAAATACTGACGTTCTGAGAACATCGTAAGTGCAAAATCTGTCCAGAAATGAAACTCTTCTCGTGGGGATCTCCACCGGTCCCATTCTTACTCAAGGAGGCAGCAGAGTGAGAAAAGACTAACACCTCAGCACTTCCACCTGGGGATCAGAAGACTCAGACTTCCAGTCTTTGCATGGCTGCCAGCCGTGTGACCCCCTGCCAGTCCGTAACCTCTCACACCCTCAGCTTCTTTGTCTAGAAAATGTTAGAATTGAACTAGGGTCCTCTTTAAATCCTCTCCCAGTTAATGAGAGAGTCAACCCAACTCACTTAGGGTCACTGGCTCATCACTATCTGTATCTTCATCAGTAAGTCATTTTCCATCAAAATGTTCAACTCAAGAAATATATTAGAGAGGTTTCTGACCATAACAAGTTTTCACTGTACAGCATGTTTGAGCTAATAAAGATCGAGTCTCACCCCCTCATTTTACAGAAGGGAAGGCCTTGCTTAAGGTCACTTATGGTCAGCAGGCCTTCTGACTTTAAGTCTAGCCCTCTTTCCACTACACCAAGGTGGCATTCTCTAGTCCAGGGATCCCTCCCTTGCTCCCAACCAGCCAATTGCATCTGCCCTGCTCAAGCCTTTGTTTCCCCATCTTTATAATGGGGCCATAATACTGTACTGCTGAATTGTGGCTGACGCAACCAAAGGGCTCTGTAAAAACTCCATTCACCAGAGGAGTGTGAATTGTCCCCATCAGGGGACAAAAAATAGTCCATCAGTCACTTTCCCCCTCTAGAAATGAAGTTTATAGCTTCAGGAAACAGCCCAGGCTTTATTTGGACAGCTCTCATCCTGCAGACTGAGTTCTGTCCCACACATAGCGGCGTCTCTGGACCATACCCATGTGCCCACAATGGCTACATTGAGAAATAACTCCACACACAAATCCTACTCGAGCATCAAGCCCTCCAGATCAGAGTGTACTACGCTCCCCCCCCCCACAGGCTGGATCACAGATGTAAATACCCAGGCGGAGGCGTTTGGGTAACAAATGGGCCAATACAGAACCACTCACCAACCAGGAAGGCAGATGGCCAAGAATTCCTAGGATAAGAAGGCCCTTTTATAACATTCTTCCCCAGCATTCCTGAGCATGTGCTTACCACGTGGAAAACATGATGGGCAGAATCTCCCCAAAAAGAGCTGGGTTCAAATCTCAGCCACTTCCTAGATGTGACTTGGGGAGACCTGCTTGACCTGAGTTTCCTTCTCTGTGAATAATAATGGTAATAACAATCATTTGAAAACAAGGGTTGTGTTTTCCTTGCTTTGTTGTTAGGAGTGAGAGGAAGTGAGGATAGATCTTCATGCCAGTAAGACTGAATATAGTCTCTCTGGTTCCCCTTCTCTGCTCCTGTGCTGTGTGGGAGGAGCAGGGCTCTCTTGATCACTGGGTTAGGGTAATTACTCTTCCTTCTTCTTCACAGTCTACTGCATTGGTTTGGCTACTTAAATGCTCACTGTCTCCAGCAGAATACAGGCTCTCTGAAGGCAAGGCTGTTTTCCATCATTTCTTTGCATCCCTGGTGCCTAAGACTCAAGCACAATGCCTTGGCCCAGAGAAGAGACTTACCAAATGATTGTTGAGTTTAAGATTCTGAAGGGAAGAAAGTGAGGTCAGAACAAGAGAAATGGATGGACTGGATGGACTGATTAGAGGTCATAACAGAAATATGTTTTCAGGAGGTGAAACAGTCAGCATATCCTTGTTGGATGATTGCCAAGTTAAGTGTGACCAGAACAGGGGATTTTAGAGTCCTACACTTTGTGTGAAACCTCTGACTGACAGAGGGTTAGGATGATGACCCCTGGAGGTCTACAGGTGAGATAATGGAGAGGCAGAAATGAGCAGAGAGCTGAGAAACTGGCAGGTCACCAAAATGGCCAGTAACCATCATGAGGAAGGAAGGAGGCAAGATGGAGGTGGGTAGAGGACAGCAACAGGGATAGAGTCTGGTGGGAATGGTACTATGCTATCAAAGGAGGCCATATGGAGTGAAGGGATGAGAGAAGATCTGGAAAGGCTTTGGGGAGCAGAATATGCCTGACCCACTGTGCTAGGGGCACAAGAGGAAAAGGGTCCAATACTAGAGAGTGCAACCAGGGAGAAGATCTAGGTTTCCATGACTATAAGACAGAAGGAATGTGGGAGGAAGAGGTCTAAGATGGAGGGCACAAAGTTATAGGACACAGCACAATGGGGGATGGGGTGGAGTTGGGCTGAGCTGGCCTAGAACAACAGAAGCCACACTTAGGAAGCACCTGCTGAATGCTGGGGCTCTGTCCAAGGTGCTGAAAGATATATGGTCTAGTGGGGGATGAGAGACTAAGGGATCAGTAACGCAAATGAGAACAGTATACAGACATAACAGATATGCACACCAAAGGGCTGCATGAAAAGGTGACCTCAGAGTGGAAGGGTTAGTGTCTGGGGGAGGACTGTATGTAAGCTGGGCTTTGGAGAAGGACTACTAATTCAGCAAGGAAAGAGGAGGGGAGCTGTCCTAGGAGTAAGGGAGCGTGGAGCAGGACAGTTTGTCTGGATAATAGGGTCCTCTATGGACACAATCCTGGAGGGATTTGATTTGATTGTTTGACCCCAAAGGGCAGAATCAAGTCCAATGTGAGGAGGTTGTAGAAGAGCAAATCTAGGCTTGAAGCAAGGTTTCCTAGCAATGAGGGCTGTCCCCAAGGTGAACCAGCTGAGTGCCTCAATAAGGGGAAAGGTTGGATAATCACCTGTCCAGTATGTGTAGAAGACAGTAGTCTTGCAGAAGACAGCAGTTCATGGGCAGTCTGGGCTGGCTGCCAGAGGGGAGGTCCCTTCCAAATGGAAGATTCAGGAATCACTAAGATGGCTAGAAAGGAAGCATGGTAATCCTGCACGGAAGGTCTAGTGTCCAACAGAGGAAGCAAATGAGGCAATCATTAAGAACTACCTGCCTTTCTTCCTATCCCCAGGGTTTAGTTCAATACTTAGCACATAGTAGGTGCTTAATAATAATGCCTGTTGACCAACTCCTTTCACCTCAAGCTGCCCCATGACTGCCAAGCGAATAAAGTTCATTTTGAAAAGGTCTGTTTAGCAGAACTGATGCAATCAACAACTTCAGAGCTCTGTAGAATTGTCTTCTTGGGCACATCTGCCACCATATGGCAACCAGCCCTTCACACTCCCATTTCAAAGGATGCTCCCTGAGAAGTTGGGGTCAATCAAAGGCATGTCCTATAAACAGTCCTATGATGACATGATACAATTAAGGAGTTAGGAAGGAATTTCATAACTTTATGAAAACGTTGGTTAAAGAAAGTCCTGCTAGACTTCCCTTGGTCATTTGGGGCCTTAATCCAGAGTAGCAGCTCAAAACTTAGATAATGGGTGCATGAAAAGCTTTACTACTGTTTGCCAAGTAACAGTCTTTCCCTCCCATGATTCAGATTGCAGCCCAGCTCACCTTCTCATACTGTGCCATTCTCCTGTGTAACTTGCCAGAATGCCTGAGCTCTGTCTCTAAATGGGCGGTGCTGGGCCATCCACCCTCTAACCCTCCCTGCTCTATGTGCCCACCTCCCTGTCCTTTTTTAAACAGACATTTCCTGGACGGGTTCTTTCACCTCAGGTCACAGTTGGCAGGATCGAGTAGCCTCCTTCCTTGGGCCAGCCCCATTTCTGCCGCCCTCTAGCAGCTTCAATAAGCATCTTTTGGATTCTTCCGGGATCATGGTGTTCCTTGATTCACAGCCAGGCAGTATCACTGGAGAATACTGATGTACAGAAAGGGGGAGCTTTTGTGTGTATGTCAGGGAAAGCTCAGGCCCTGGGAGAGTCTTGGATGTCCGGAGAACATGGCCAGCCTAAAGCTGGATTAATCTATGGTACATGTAGTTTCAAAAAGAAAAAGGGAAAAAGTCCAGGTGGTAAAAGCACCAGGTGGGAGTTAAAAACGCAGTCAAACAGCATAGTTTCTCAGTAAATATCTAAGGATCGAAAGTGTCAACAGTGAAATGAAAGCAAGTTATCAGATGGAAAAATGAAGTGAGCACCAAGGCCACTCAGTACCTACTAATAGTAATAAGAACCTACCTTTCTGTTGTAGTTTAAGGTCATCAAAGTTCACAACCACCACATGATGACAGCAATGAAAGTTATTAGAATCCCCCTTTTACAGATGGGAAAACTGAGGCTTAAGGGGTTAGCTGATATGCCCAAGGTAACACAGCTGGTCAGCTTCAAGACAGGCATCAAACCTCAGTCCTCTGCTTCCAAATTCAGTGTCCTTTGCTCCACATCTGTCTTTAGGATATGGTCTCAGAAAAGATCTAAGAGAATGAGGTATGTTGAGCCATGCCTAAATGTGCTGCCAAGTCCAAACAGAGCCTTTTTACAGCTGGTAGACCCACTGCAATGGCCCCAGAAGAGGCAGCATGGAACACTGCCAGCTCAGCCCTTCCACTAACTCAGTGACCTTGGGTTAGTCTCGCTACCTTTCTGCCAGGACTCTCTGGTTTTCTCAGCATGACTCCCACTCACTCACAACATTGCTTCTGACTGATGCTTCTTACAGCTCATCTGGAACATGAAGGGCTTGGACTGGGTGCCCTTTTGGGCCTCTTCCAGATTGAGGCCTGGGATCCCATGGGTGTTTTCCCTAAACCCTCCAGAAAAGACCCAGGAGATACTTCAAGAAAAGCCAGCATAGGAAAACACTAATTTATTTTTAAAATAAATAAATAACCTTATTTTATGCAGGAGCAACCAACGAATTCTTGGCCTTTGAAAAGGATCTTTATGGGGCAGCTAGGTGGTGCAGTGGATAGAGCACTGGCCCTGGATTCAGGAGGACCTGAGCTCAAATCCAGCCTCGGACACATAACACTTACTAGCTGTGTGACCCTGGGCAAGTCACTTAACCCCATTGCCTAACCAAAAAAAAGAAAAGAAAGGAAAAGAAAAGGATCTTTGACTTTGAAAAAGGTTTCCCCATGAAGTCCTTCCAATTGGGAAGATCCGTAAGATGGGATGTACAAATGTGTGACTTATCCTCCCATCAGAAACACTTCCAAAGTAAACTGGAAACCAGAAAACAGAGGACCATCAAAAGGGGGCCGGCCCACCTTGGGGCTCTGAAAGACCTCAGAGTCTGCTTTGAGAGGCTGGCTGGGCATCAGAGCCTTGGAAGACGTCGGGGTCTGTAAGATCCCCAAGGGCATAGATTCTGCTCTAGCCTAGAGCCCAGCACTTTGCATACAGTAGGTACCTAACTGTCACTTATTATTGGCAAAACAAACCAAGACAAAGGTTACTTTCCGCCCCCAAGTTCTGGGCCCCACCAGGAACATAGCTTTCCGAGGTGGGCAGAAAGCCCACCCGACCAGCAGCTTGAATCTCCTCACAGGTACCAGGTGACACATGTATGTACGAGCCCCGGATGTGAAGTCTGCGGACCTAAGCCCAAATGGCTACTTGTTATCTAGGGCACAGAGGAAAGAATTCTGGCTTTGGAGGCAGGGAACCTGGGTTCGAATTTCACCTATACTTTCTATGTCAACCTCTGCAAGTCATTGCATTTTCTTCCAGACTCCTATGAGTTCTCTATGCCTCAGTTTCCCCATAAGTAAAATGAAGGTTTTAAGGTTCCTTCCAGCAGTCAATAGGCTGATCTAGGACAATTCAATTTCTTATCTAACCCAATCAATCAACAACACTCATTAACCGATTATATGCCAGGCTCTGTAGTAAGGGCTAGGAATATGAAAGGAGGCAAAGACAGTCTCTGCCTCCAAGGGGCTTTTTTTCTACTGGGAGGCAGTAGGATACAACACTTAATACAGCATTGTGCCAAGGTAAAGAGTTTAAGCATTCCCCAGGAGGCAGTAGGGAGCCATTCTGGAGCAAAGCATCCATGAGGCCAGAGCATAGAAAGGATGACCAATCATTTAGTCCATGACCAGCACAAACCATTTTCCATAAAGAGAAAAGAAGCACCCAAACCCACTGAGGAGATGGGAAAATGCAAAGTCTTGGATGACTGGAAAACATACCAAAAAAGTAGCCTTTCTTGAGGCAGACTGGGCAACTTTGAGCAGTTTTCCCATAGCCACACACACACACACACACACACACACACACACACACACACACCACACACACACACACACACTTAACCACTAGCTTGTTTCTCTCCTAGCTGAAAGGAGCAAAAAGGGACGAAATCCTTCATTTCATTTCCCCAAAGCACATGTACAGTCAAGTGCCAGCCCAATTCCAAAGACTGGCAGAGCCAAAGGGAAACACAAAGCTCCAAGGAGACGTCCCTTAGGTAAGGGAGGCAAAGGAGGGAAACTTCAGGTCTTTCTGAGGGAATCCAACAGAAGAGGCTGCCACGGGCTGATCTCTGAAGCTGGTCAGCCTCAAGCCACTCTGTGGAATGGGTAGGTGCCCAGACCCACAGAAATCCTGTGAAGTCATTGTGCACCTCTGCTAATCTCTAATCATTACTGACTTCATTTAAGGAGGAGCAGGACAGAGACCAAGGGGAATCAGGGACCCAGCTCCAGCCTGACCAAAAGGTCCAATGGAGATTGCTTCCCCACGCCAACCCCGGCCTTGGTCAAGATGCCCTCCACCAAGTTGTGAACTGATCTAGCCATTCTGGAGAGCAATTTGGAACTATGCCCAAAGGGCTATAAAATGTGCATACCCTTTGACCCAGCAATAGCACTTCTAGGGCTATATATCCCAGAGAGATCATACAAATGGGAAAAGGACCCACATGTACAAAAATATTTATAGCAGCTCTTTTTGTGGTGGCAAAAAATTGGAAATTGAGGGGATGCCCATCAGTTGGGGAACAGCTGAACAAGTTGTGGTATACGAATGTAATGGAATACTACTGTGTTATAAGAAATGATGAGTAGGTAGACTTCAGAAAAACCTGGAAAGACTTATATGAACTGGTAATGAGTGAAGTGAGCAGAACCAGAACATTGTACACCGTAACAGCCACATTGTGAGGTGACTGACTTTGATAGACTTAGCTCTTCTCAGCAATGCAAGGCTCTAAGACATCTCCAAAAGTCTCATGATGGAAAATGCTATTCACATCCAAAGAAAGAACCCTGGAGTCTGAATGCAGGTGGAAGCAGACTATTTGCTGTCCTTTTCCTTTGTTGTCTTGTTTTATTGCTTCTTATTCGTGGTCCTTCCCATTAATTCCAAATGCTCTTTACATCCTGACTAATGGGAAAATATGCTTAATATGAATGTATGTGTAGAGCCTATATCAGATTACATGCCATCTTGGGGAGGGGGAGAAAATTTAAAACTCAAAATCTTATGGAAATGAAAGTTGAAAACTAAAAATAAACAAATAATTTTTTTAAAAAGATGCCCTCCACCAGCCAGAGAGGGAAGCTGGCAGGCCAAGGAGTGACCAGCTCTGCCTCCACTTATTTGACTTGGGAGAGACAAGAAGCTTTATTTTGAGAGCTCCAGCCCTTTGGTCTAAAGTCAGGGACTTAATCCCAGGGATGATGATGCCCTCCTCGCTGGTTTGACACCTACCAGGCTAACATCCTGTAAGAACAAAGTGCCCTCAGTGCAAGGAGGCAGGGCAATGGGGACTGGGGAGTCTTCTGGGGCCCCAGGACAGAACCAGGAGTCACAAGATAAGAGGCTTCTAGAGCTGGAAGGGACCTCAGAGACCAGCCTCTTCATTTATAGAGGAGCTAAGACCAGGAACACTAAGAGACTTGCCTCGGGTTATCTAGATTCAGCCCACAAACTTTAAAATGGGGAAACTGAGACCCATGGGGTAGAAAGAAGGCATTGCCTTACTGCTAGGGTTCAAATCTTCATCCCATTACCTTCTGGAAAAGTACAAAAGGCCATGGGGGAGGATGAATGTACAGTGTGGTGAAGAACTCTGACCTGATCCCTTGAACTCTTGGCTCCCAACAGAAGAGGTCTATTGTGATATCATTGGCACAGGGAACTTCCAGGTGAGGAGAATCCCTCTACCAATGTAGGCTGGCACCTTCTCTGCACTCAGGGGTAAAGTGACGGCCAGGTTCACACAGTCAGAGGTGGGGCTTGAACCCAGGTCTTTCTGGCTCCAAGGTTAGCCATACCTTGCCTACACTTCACAGACCCTCAGAGCGGAAAGGGCTTTGAACACAATCACACTTTGATGAAAGTTCCCTCTACTAGCAGGGATTCCATACAGCCTCATTTCAAGCCTTCTGTGGATGGGGCTTTCACTACCCTCAATGCCACCCCTCAACACAGCCCATTCCACCTTGAGGGGGCCCTTGTTTTCTTTCCCGGAGCTCAATCTACTTCTTTGTAGCTTCTGCCCACTTGTCATCCTGCCTAGCTCTGCCTCCAGAGTTTATCAAAGGTTCAAGCCTTCTTCCCTCCATGACAGAGCTCAGATCTTCTGGGGCCCCAAGTTCAGCACTCTTGGCAAAGATACTGGAGTGGTCTGTCCTTTCTGTCTCCAGCTCATTTTACAGATGAGGAAACTGAGGCAGACAGCATTAAGTGACAGGGTCATACAGCTAGTCTGAGGGCAGATTTGAACTCAGGTCTCCCTGACTCCAGGCCCAGTATTCTAAGCACCACACCACCCAGCTGCCCTCCACCACTACATAAAGCTGCTAAATTAGATCGGAAACTCCTTGCAGCAGGGACTGTCTTTTGCCTTCTATGGGGATATGTCTATCCCCATATTTACCATAGCACCCAGCATACAGGTGGGTTTGACCACAGCATGGCTAACAGAGCTGTGCCTAGGGAGGCTGGATCAGTCCCAGTCTTGGGTGGGACACTCACTCATTGCATGACGCTGGGTGGTTACCTCTGTCTAGGCACCTCTCCCCCAACTCAATGCTGAATTCCACCCCCACCCCCCCATTTAGATCCTGGATGCAGGACGTCAAAGCTGGGTGAGGACACGTGCACCTGTCAGGTCAAATGCCTGGTATCCCATGAGCAACAGTAACAAGTTTTAGCAATCCCTGGTGTGTGTGTCCAGGGTGAGGCTGGCACTCAGGCCAGAGCATATTAGACCCTTCAAAGAGGGCCCCAGGCTAGAAGGCAATGCCAACGAGTCCAAACCCTTCCTTTAAAAGAGGAGTAAAACAGTAAGACTCATCTTCCTGAGGTCAAATCTGGCCTCAGATACTTATTTGCTGTGTGACCCCAGGGCAAGTCACTTCATCCTGTTTGCCTCACTTTCCTTATCTGTAAAATGAGCCGGAGAAGGAAATGGCAAACCACTCCAGGATCTCTGCCAAGAAAACCCCAAATGGGGCCCTGAAGAGTCTTATCCAGGGATACGTGGCTGGCAAGGGTCTTGAGGTGGCTTGACAGCCAGGCCTTCCCTACTTCAGGTCTAGAGCCCTCTCATATCACCTCTTCATGAAGCGCAAAAGCCAGTGGGAGAGAAGAAAGTCCCCAAGAAAGGGGTCTGTAAAAGCCACAAGTCAGAGAAGGCTTTTCTTAAAAGGGGCATTTCTTAGGGAAGCCAGTACAACTAACCAACAGGTGAAAAGGGAAGCAGGAGAGCAACCCCCCAAATCAGGATAGAACAAGCCCAGGGTGGGAAAAGGGCCTAGGGACAGAAAGCCCAGAACAGACCTTTTTAGGTAGAATAGGGGCGGGCCCTCAGAGTCCAACTCCCCCCCTCCCCAGCCAGTGGTCCCCTAAACTCCACTAAAAGGCTTCGTGACAAGGCTGCCCGTTCCGATTATGTTTAATTAGCTGTTAGGCAGGGTTTCGGAAATCCGCCCTTCTGTAACTCCTACCCACTGCCAGCCCTCAGTGTTTCCAGGCCCCAGCTCTCAGTGGCCCTGGAAGGACTCTGGCTGGAATCAAGGCACCAGCCCCCTCCTCTCTCCACGTCTGTCCAAACTCTAAAGTTTGTCGATCTCCGAAGCCCTTTGCCATCCTGGACAAGTATTTGGGCATTGTTCTGAGGCAGATGGAGAAGAGGAAGTAAACTGGACGAGGCCCCAGAGGACCCCGGCCCTGTTTTTTTTCTTTCCAAATTCTATCTTCCCGAATACCAACCCTAAGCTTTTTTTGGTAAACAGTCGGTACTTAATCACTGTGTACAGTTAACCGCACCTTGGGATCCCAAACAGGGATGGAGACAATTGCTCCATGCCTGCGAAAGAACAATCCTACAGAAAGTCCGGGGAAGGGGATCTGTTCTTCTCCAAACGAGTCTCCTTTGCCCATCGGCTGTAAACATTCGGCTGCCAGCGAGCAAAGTTCCCAATTCAGCATTCCCGGCTCCAGAGTTAGCAGCGCCTCCCTCTCTGCTCATCCCTGGGGGTTGGAGGGCAGGGGGTGTCTTTCGTTACTTACTGGCATACAGGGTGCCAATAGGATGTAAGCTCCCAGAGGGAAGAGACTGAGGAATTCTTGGTCCCTCCTATGCACCCAGCAGGTGCTTCATCACAGCTGGTTGGAACGTCTAGGGAGTCTAGACGTTCATTTTTCAGACAAGGAAACTGAGGCCCCCAGAGGGGCAATGACTTGCGTGCAAGAAGTGAGCCGGGACTTAGCAGCTTGAACTCAGGCTCTGGGCTTTAGGTCGAGCTCTTTCCGAGCCCCTGACAGACGACTCTCAGCGGGAGAATTTGGCCTTCTCCTCTTCCAGGGGAGGCCTTCTGGACCCCTTCCCCCCAAGATCGGGCCCTCCCGGCCAATCGGCGCTCTGCCCCGAGGGCACGGACCCCGGCTGCCAGCTCCGGAGCAGAAAGGGCGCCCGTTGCCTCCCCCCTCCTCCGCCCCCCAACCTAGCCGAGACCAAGTCTATATTTAACCACCGGCGCCCGGGAGCCGCGGGGACAGGGGCGGGGAGGGGAGGGAAGAGGAGAGACCGGGCACAGGCTCCAGGGTCCCCAGTGTGGCAGACCGTTCCCCCGCACACCCCTTAGCGGCTCGCGCTCACGGCCCTACGGCCCTGCCGTCCCTCACCCCGAGCCCGACCGTCCTCCTCCCTAGTCCGAGCCGACTCACCTAACTACCGACCGCGCCGGGCAGCTCGCCGTGCCTGCCCGCCTGCCTGCCTGTCTGGCTGCCCTTGGCCGAAACGCTGGAGGAAGAGCCGAAAAGAGGACCCACCGCCCGCCCGGCTGTCTGACTGGCAGTGTGGCCCGAGGGCTGAAGGGCGGGTGCTTAAGTGTGCGCGGCCTAGGCGCCGGCGTGGGACTCCGGCCAGGGGGTGGGCGAAATCCTGGGAGCCGTGGGGGGTGGGGTTGAGGGAGGGGTCGGGCTGGGGCGGGGATGAACTCGCCATAGGCCGGGCTTGGAAACGAACCTGCCCTCGGCCCCACCCCTGGCTTTCCCTTGGCCCCTCCCCTGCGGCCCCTCCCCTGCTGCCCCTCCGCCAGGGAGTAAAAGCCACCCTCCGCATACTTACCCCTCCTCCCCTCTACCACCCGTCTGTGAGGTTCTCCCCACCTCGCAGTCCCTGCCGCCTCTTCCTCTAGCTCAGTTTCATCAAGCGCTGGGCTGGTGTGGAGAGGGGTATAATACCCCCTGTCCACCTCAGCCTGGGGGATGAGGGGCGGGGTGTACTTCCAGGATCCTAACCCATCTTAGAGATGCGCGAAGTGTTTCCCCAACCCCTTCCGTTGGCCTCATCCAAAGATCTGGACCCTGGCTTGGAGGTGGGGTCTCCCCGAGCGCCCGAACTTGGCCGCTCTACGGGGCATCTCTAGCAAACCTGGCCCAGCCTTGCAGAGCCCCAGCCCATCTCACCAAATACCCCCTTAGGCATCTCAGAGGTAAAGGCTTTGCCTCAAGAGCTGCTACCTAGAGAAGGAAGCCTACACCCTCCAGGGCTTGTCCAGCCCCCAGCCACCCACCCACCCACCCCCCGCCACCCCAAGACAGGGCTCCTTTCCTTCTGGCCCTGGTGGGGCAGGCAGTCTTGATGCCAAAAAATGAATGGCAGGCAGACATTCCGCTGCAGCGGGTGAAGTCCCAGAGCCTGCCTCCGCCCCGACCCCTCTCTACGACCTTGGACTCTTCCTTTCTTGCTGGGCCTCACTTTAATCAAGTCCCGGAGTCCCAGAATCAGGGAGGGACATGGGACTTCAGTGACCTTCCCATTCAACCCCAACCAGAAAAGAATCCCCACTATAGCGTAACTGGACAAAGGGGCATCCAGGCTTCCCAAGGAAAGGAACCTCCTCCCCAGGCAGCCCAGGCCACTTTCCCGACAGCTGCAATGGTCAGGAAGCGTTCCCTGGCCTTTCGCAGCTCCCCGGCACTGCCCCTGCCTCTGTCCTCCAAGGGCAAACGGAACACGAGCAGCCTCCTGAATGTCCCCAGGCGGCCCCTCATTCACTGGAGCCCCAGGGCCGGTCCCCCTTCCATCTTCCCTAGACCACACACCGCACCTCGTAGGGTGTGGACTCCAGGCCCTTCACCCTCCCAGTTACCATCCCTTGGACAACCTCCAGCTATTCAGGCCGAGCTGTGATGGGAAGGCATCCCATCCAGGTGAGGTCTGAGCAGAACAGACTACAGCAGCAGCCTTGTCGCCCTCGCCTGGAGGGCTTGGCCCTTCTTCCTGCAGCCCAGATTTCCCAGATTTTTGGTTGCCTCCTTCTACTGCTGACCCTTAAGCATGTAATTCACTCAAACCCCAGGATCTTTTTCAGACACCCCCCTGACTAACCAGGCCTCCCCGATCCTGTACAGGCAATCTTTCTTTCACCCAGGGGTATGATTTTTTTACACTCATCCCAGCTAGCCAACTCTTTTCTTCCAGAGTTCTGCTATTTTACAGGACTCAAGCCTAGAGGAAGGTGCTGAGAATTTGCTGGGCCTCTAGGGAGAGGCCGACCTGGAAGCAAGGATTCAACGGGTCAAATTGTGGAGGACAGACAGAAAGTAAACTGCTCATGGGAGAAGCAGCTTCAGCCTTTGGGGTAGAGCTTCACCCTTTTGGAGGTATAGCTTCATCCTTTGGAGTACAGCTTTGGTCTTTGGGGGTACAGCTTCATCCTTTGGGATACAGCTCCAGCCTTTAGGGTACAACTTTATCCTTTGGGGTACAGCTTCATCCTTTGGGGGTACAGTTTCAACCTTGGGGGTACAGCTCCAGCCTTTAGGGTACAGCTTCAACCTTTGGGGTACAGCCCCAGCCTTTAGGGTACATCTTCAGCTTTTGGAGGTATAGCTTCAGCCTTTGGGGGTACAGTTTCAGCTTTTGGGGTACACCCCCACCTTTGGGGTACAACTCCAGCCTTTTGGAGGTACAGCTCCAGCCTTTGGAGGTATAGCTTCAGCCCTTTAGGGTACAGCTTCAGCCTTTGGGGTATAGCTCCAGCTTCTGGGGGTACAGCTTCAGTTTTGTGGGGTACACCTCCAGCCTTTTGGAGGTACAGCTTCATCCTTTGGGGGTACAGTTTCAACCTTGGGGGTACAGAGTCAGCCTTTGAGGTACAGCTTCAGACTTTGGGGTACAGATTGGGATTTTGTTCTTGGAGCTGAAGCAGCCTTGCAAGGCAGAATGGAAATAGGTTCCCCCATCCCTCTCAGTTTGACCCCATAGGACTCAGTGAGGTTTCTGCTTGCAATCTTTCTGCACCACCTCCTCTTTCCTTTGCCTCATTCATCACAGCCGGCTCACCTGCCAAGCACTGAGCAATGCATGGTCTTTGAGCTGATTGTAAGGTCAAAGGGCTGGTCTTGCTTTGGTCCACCTTGCTTACAGAGCTCCCTGCACGTTCCTGCTTTAGAATTCACTCTGACTGACCATTTGCTCACAGGGTACTTCAGTGCTTACCACAATTTTGCTTTGCTTTCCAAAGCTTTGGAGAAAATCCTTCTGTGTTGGCATAAATTAGGATTTCCTTGATAATGCTGTCTGCCAGACTACTGAGCCCATCATTCCTCCTTTGCAGGATGAGGAGACAGAATGTCCACGTGCCCTCGTCCCTGGCGAGGAGCAATCAGGCTTGGCTTCCACAGTCAATGGCTCTATCTTATGGCCATCCCTCCTTACAGCACTTCATGCGGATCCCTTCGAAGCCCAAGGGTACTTTTTGCGGCTATGCGCATCCCTCACATAAACTCCTTTGTCGCCCAAATTTTCAGGATGCGAAAGCATTGTTCTGGAACTCAGAAGACTTGGATTTCAGGCACAGTTCCTTGTGGCCAGGAGACCTTGAAGAAGACACTGTCCTTCGAGAGCCATCGAACTCAAAGTTGTTGCTCTGCTCCAGATTTCACGGGGAGATTCAGTTCATTTCAGCGAGCGCAATTAGGTGACTCCCAGGGGTTAAGTGCTGATGTGTGGATGTGCAGATGCAAGAGTAAGTGAAACTCTGCCCTTCAGGCCTTACATTCTACACCCAGGCTCCCACTGAGGGGTGGAGATGGTGGTCAGTTTGGAAAGGCAGCCGGCCGACACATTGTGGCTTCCAGGCCAGCTTCTTTCATAGAGGGGGCATTGAGGGACTGAGCTTGGTTCTCCTCCAAGAGCTCCATGAATTTGAGGCCCATAATCTCCATCCTCTGGTGCTGATCTCTGGGCAGGGGCAGCTTGACAATGTATACCCCATGGCACTGCCAAGAAGAGCTCTGTCCATTGAAATCAAGCAGATGTTTAGCCAAGAGGGTGCTGCGTGTATATTGACCACATCTTTATGAAATATAGAATGACTGTGACTTTGACTTGAGGAATAAGGTGGCATGTGGAAGGAGGGGAGTTAGACAATGTAAGACTTGGTGGCTGACTTCAGAAGTGTCTGATAAGATTATAGTCACAATGCTAACTAACCCCCTTGCTGGTCATCTTCATCCCCAACTAGGGCAAACACTGACTCAGAATCAGACCCCCATCCATCTATACCTCTTCCTCCTCCTGGGCAGGCCTCACCCACCTATGACTCACCATCTCTTCCAGTCCTCTGAAGACCTGCCCCCTGGGGCCTTGGAGTCTTTCGTGGGATCAGTGGGACTACTTCTCTCTAGCTTTGGTGGCCGTAACAGCTGGGGATTAAGCCACTCTGGAGACAGCCCAGTATTTCACCAAAATCCTACTGCTCCAGGGACCAGTGATTTCCTTAAACAAGGGGAGTTCCCTCTACCAAGCCAACTTATTCTGTCTCTGAGATAGTCAAGTCCTAGAGAGGACTTTCCCCAGGGAGGGAGAGGCTGTGACTTGCCCAAGGTCATAGAATCTTAGGACCAGAGGTAGAGCCGAAAGAGACCTTAGAGGTCATGTGACCCACCCCCCTCCCCAGATCAAGGGTATCTGTGAGAGTATACCTGGCTTTCTTTTCCTTTCTCATGAATTTCAAGATGAAAAAGTGGCCACTTCCCCATCCCTCCCATCACTTTTCCGATAGCAACCAGTTCCTCCTTGCCTGTGGGAATACAATATCTGCAGGTTACTCCAAAGAGAACACCACTTCTGTTTAAGCCTCTTGATTTTCCTCCCAAGCACTCAGCACTGTGCTTCCTCTTCCCCCCTCTGCTTCTGGTATATCCTCCCCTGAGTATATCTTTATCTCCTCTGGTCGTACCCCTTTTGGATTTGCCTGACATCCAGAGCTATGCATATTTCCATCGTATCTCCCCTACCAAGTCTCACCTTAGATATCTAGGAGGTCAGGCTCGACTCTGTGCTAGGAACTTGGGTTCACCCAGTTCATGGCCCATCTTTCCAGCATTTCTTTTGAGCCATGGCCTTTAAC
The DNA here is from genome assembly GCF_003287225.1 of Phascolarctos cinereus. Lineage (NCBI taxonomy): Eukaryota > Metazoa > Chordata > Mammalia > Diprotodontia > Phascolarctidae > Phascolarctos > Phascolarctos cinereus. The sequence goes on along the minus strand of NW_027556402.1, from coordinate 2,338,413 downwards.
GTTGGCCACTTCCACAGGTTTTGTCTCTGGTGAACTTCTGGGAATCTCCACTGCAGCCTTCTCTCTACAATGAGTTAGCTTCTCACTAGGGTATTTAGCTTGGTGCGTTTAAGGTATCAGTTTCTGGTTCACTTCTTCTCTCTTTTCAGTTTAAAAACCTTTTAATTGTTACTCGTTCCCTTTAATACTATGCTGTTTAATATTGATGCAAACCGTGAATGAACCGGGAGCCCCAGAGGGGGATGATTCACTCTTAGCAGCTTCAAACCTTAGATTCTCATTCCATATAAACAATGTAGGGGTTTGAGCCTTGCCAGGTAGTTTTAAAACCAGATTTCCCTGTTCCCGAGCTCCCAACAGCTACTGTTCAAAACCTTGGAGTCACCTTGTATTCTTTCCCCCCTCATCATTCCTTCCTCGTTTCTTTTAGGGACAGCTCAACCTTCCAGTCCCCCAGACAGCAATTCTCCATCACAGCTTTGCCGTCTCTGGTCTGGATCCCCTCCTCTGTGTGACTGCAGCCTCCATCCTGGCCCAGGCCCCCATCACCTCTCCTTTGGACACCGGCAATTCCTCTTCCTTCCTGGTCTCCCCGTGTGCCGTCTCTCCTCTCGCCCTAACCAACACCCTGAGAGCTCCGGCCCCCTCAAGTCTCTCCTCTGCTCTGCAAGCTTGTGTGACGGCTTCCTATCACCTCCAGGATCCGATCCGAAGGGCATTTCAAGCCTTTCGTTACCTGGTTCCAGCCTATTCCAGGCTGGTTACTCTTCCCGCCCCCTACCCCGGCACTTTGCACCCTGGACCAGCTGACCTTCTTGCTGTCCGTTATCTGTGGCTCCCAGATCTTTGTCCCATCTGTCTTCAATGCCAGGACCCTGAACTCCCTTCAAAGCTCAGCCCAAGTGCCGCCTCTCCAATTTCATTCCCGTCTCCTTACTGCCCCCCTCCAATTTCCAGCCAAAATCACTGTATTTATTTTGTAACTTGTACATAATCTCCTTGAAGCTAGAGATGTTTCCTTCCCTCTGCTCGTATCCTTTGAACCTAGTCCAGTCCCTGGGACAGAGTATTCACTTAACAAATGTTTGCTGATTGACTATTCGGTTGATTCCCTTTCCTTGGCTCCTCATAGATAGAGGCTGGTAAAGTGGGAGACTGCCTTCGAATCTTTTCTCTAACGCTAGTTGTGTGATCACGAGTCAAGTCACAGCCCATCTCTGAACCGCTTGTTCATCCCCTGTAAAATGGAGATACAAAGTCCTTGTCCAAACACATCCCCAGGAAGGATGTCCTGGGGAGGAAAGTGGCTTTAGGGGAGTCACGGAGCGGTAGGGCAGCTGAGTAGGCCGGGACGGACAGAGAAGTCAGTGGTTTGGGGGAGTTGAGAAGGCCCCGGGGACCTCTGCCCTGGTCAGACCACACCTGGAGTAGGTGCTGGGTTCAGTTCTGGGGGCCATTATGTTAGGAAGGACCTTGGCAGCTCGTGGTAAAGTTCAGAGGAGGGAGGCCAAGATGGCAGAGGACCTCGAGTCCGTGTCATACTAGGATGAGCTGAAGGAATGGAGGGGCGTGACAGCTGTCTTTAAGCGTGTGAAAGGCTATCACAGGAGAAGCCAAGTCAAGAAGCACTTATTAAGCACTGTGCTAAGTACTGAGGATACAAAGAAAAGTAAAAGCCAGTCCCTGCCCTCAGTCTAATGGGAGAAACAACATGCAACCAAGTACGTACAAGCAAGCTGTACACAGATGAAGTGGGAAGAAATCAACGTGTGGAGGGTGTGAGGGCTGCAGAGGGGAATTTTAGCTGGAACTTGAGGGAAGCCAGGAGGTGGGGAGGCAGCCAATGACCAGGACTCATCAGCTCCTTCCTAAATCTAGGCTCTGATCTTCTTCACAACCACCCTAGAGAGCAGGATGTGCCCTTGCCCATCCTTGTCCATGCCCCGTTGGGATCTGGGTCATTGGTGCACAGGCTTTATCTCGCGTCTCAGATTGCCAGGACCGTGCCCTATCTCCCTTTGAGCCTCAGGGCTTCACCGGCATTCATCTCAGGTTTAACTGTTCAATTTAAGCCCATTAGGGGACTGGAGAGAGCCAGTGGAATGACTTTGGGCTCCATCCAACTGCACCCCTTCCTGGGTTGTCTTCGAGGGCATTTCCTACAGCCAAGGCTGGGTCTGATGCCACCACCATTGTCTCCAGCCTGAACTACCTGCCTCTGCATTCTCTTCTATTCAGTTTCTCCTGAGGAGGGAATCAGACTGCCTGGAAGATGCTTTATGCAGTATTCCAAACCCTTAGCTCACAGGGACTGGCTCAGCAGCTTCCCCACTAACTACTTATTACACAATCAGGCAGTCAAAAGACATGTATTAAGTGCCTTCTGTGTGCCAAGCACTGAGTGAACCCATTATGAATGACAGAGTGGTAAGCTGAAATCAGAGAAATTCTAGAGATTAGGATACATCAAAGAATACACAATTCCAGTAAGAGCTCTTCAGCTCAGAGTAATATGAGATCTCAGTTCAAACCAGGAGAGAGAAAGAAGGCTCTTTCTTCAGGGAGGGTCCCTCTCTGCAAGCAGGGAAGGTCCAGGGACACCATGAGGCCAGCCCTTCTACCAGTCTGTTGAGGGCCCCGAGGGCTCCAACCTGTTGGCCCTCATCTGAATCTCTGGACCCCCCCCCCCAGAGGCTCTTCCCAACTTTCTCCAAGTGTGTCAGTGACCAAATCAGCGGAGTTCTTTATAGCAAGGCTCAGAGTGGCTTCAGCATTCTCTCAGCCAGTCAGGAGTCATGCCTCCCTCCGTGTCTTGAAAAGGACTGATTTTTCAGGGCGCCGCTCAGAGTGTTCCTTCAGCCCGAGAGGAGGGATTTGAACCCAGGATTGGCTCTGGAGCCAGTGCACTTTCCAGTTTACTACCTTTGATCCTCATGACCACACTGTGGGACAGGTGCTTTCTGTCTTATTCCTTTTTTTTTTTTTTACAGATGAGGAAAAGTCTGTGGCCACATAGCCAATGTCACAGGCAGGATTTGGACCAGCTTTCTCCTGGTTCCAAGTTTTTTAGAGTGAGATGATAATGACGACCTGTGTCACTTAGAACTCAAGAAACTGGGATTCCAATCCTGCCTGTGGTGCTTGCTAGCTTCGTGATCCTGGGCCAGTGCCTTCCTCTCTTTCAACCTCAGTTTCTTCATCTGTAAAATGGAGATAACACCTGTAGCATCGTCCTCCCAGGTTGTAGAGGGACTCCCAATAGATAGCCTAGGAAAATTTTTTGCCAATCTCATAGTGCATTGTAGACGTGACTCTCATCAAAAGGCTAGTGATAGATTTCCTGCAAAAGTCACATAGATGAGGGCCCTCCATTGAAACCAGGAAATATTCCCTAGCATCTGACTCTTGGGGTTTTATGAGAGCCAAGGGAATTTCAAGGGACTTTTGTGGCTGAATATTTTCCACACTCTAGGCACCCACACACATCAAACGTTAACCAGCTCCCAGTAAATGAGAATTGTTCCTTCAGGAGAGATTTCCCTTGGCTACCCATCGGTGATGAGCTGACACTTCTTCATTCTCACCCATGGCCAGGCGATTTGAGCTGCTGTGACCAGCCAAACATAGAAATGCTTCATCAGATTCTTGCTGGCAGAGGCTTCTGAGTCACACATCCACTGTGCTTCCAAGGGAAGCTTCCGAACTCTGCCAACAATCAGAGAAGAGCGGCAGCAGAGATCCAGAGAAAACAGCAGAGGAAAGCGGGACTGGATTTCAAGACACAACGCCTGGGTTTGGATCCAGGGCTGCCATCAGCTAGCCAAGTGACCTTGGGCAAGGCACTTCCTGTCCGGCTCCTCAGTTTCCCTTGCTGTGAAATTCCTGGGTTGGATTAAATGGCCTTTACAATCCCTTCCAGGTCTGATGCTCTGCAGCTCCAGGCTAGAAAGCAGGGTTGGACACCCTCCAGTCCCAGTGATGCATATTCCTTTAGTGTGTTCCCGCTGTCTCTCACTGAGGAGGGAGGGAGTACAGGAGAATTAGCTCCATTTTACAAATGAGGAAACTGAGTCTCAGAGAAGTGAAGGAACCTGCTTAAGATCTCACAGTCTAAGTGGGGGAGCTAATGCGAGAACCCAGGGATTTCAGCAGCAAGCCCGGTGTGCCTTCTCCTGCCTGGTATCCGATCTTGCTCCTCCCCAAGGAGCTAGAAAAGCAGGGCTCTGACCAGCTGGCTCCCCACAGCAGCAGCAGTGACAACGACATGATAATGTCCATGGTGCAGCCTCCAAGATCTCCACTTTAGGCCACTTAGCAATCCCCCTTCCTCTTCCACTTGGGATCTCTGGTTGTCATGGGGGCATCTCTAGACAGATAGCCTGGCACCTCGTGAAGCAAAAATTCTAAAACATTTCATCAGATTAACCCAAAAATTAGCCTCTCTCTGTCTCTCTCTCTGTCTTTCTTTCTCTGTCTCTGTCTCTCTGTCTCTGTCTCTCTCTTTCTCCCTCTCTGTCTCTCTCTCTGTCTCTCACTCTCTCTCTCTAATTCCCAAGTCTTAGCACAGTGCTTCGTCCATAGTAAACAATAAGTTTTTTTTTAAGCAATCCATTCATTCTCTCCCCAATCTCATCCATTCTTTACTCAGCTGGGACTCAAAGCTGCTATCTTGAAGTACATAAGATTTTGAGCTGGAAGGGTCATGCTTTATTTTGGGGCACTGACCGGGGATTTCATTATTGTAGGAAATTTCAGGGAAAGTGTTTATAGGCAATTAATTTGCAATTTCTAGTCATAAAAAGTTAACTGGGGCACTGAGGTAAGTGACTTGCCCACGATCACACAGTGACATGTCATAGGCTGGACTTGAACTCGGGTCTTCCTGACTCCCTAGCCATCTATCCACTATGTCATGCTCTGGACCAGAAGGAGCTTTAGTTTGGACCCTTCAGTCCAAAACCTCATCTTAAAGATGAAGAAGGGAAGGCTCAGAGAGGTTGTACAGTTTAACTACATGCAATGGTGTCACAGAGCAGTATTCAGACCCAGCTCTTCGGACTTCCTATCCAGTACCCGCCCATTGCCCTGTGCTTCCCCCTCCCTCTCCTGCCTTTGGCTTTGCTCCTATCGTATTTTCAGTGCTGAGAACAGAACCTGGCACATTGTGAGAGCTCACTCAATGCTTATTCATTGACCGTATCTCCAATCCCCGAGACTGTCTGGTCCAAAACACCTCTGTCTGTCCCCCCCTTCCTTGCATTGCTCCTCAGAACATAGGCTCCCTGAGGGCAGGAACTGTCTTTTCTATTTGTATCCCATAGTTAGCACAGTGTCTGTACACAGTACGCACTCAATAAATTCTTTAATTCATGCATTCATTTATTCATCCATCCATGGATTCATTCATTCACCCTGGTTGTGGAGTCCAGTCCCTGCTGCCTCTACCACATCTGCTTGCATGAAGTCATACCTCAGGGCAATTGTATGAGTTTCCAGGGACTTTGGAGACTTACCTGCCCCTTTGAATTCTTCCAGAGCCTTAGAGAAAGGGGACACCAGGACCTTCCTTGTCCCAAGAAGCTACCTCCATCACAACATGGAAGTCGTCTTGTCCTGATACATCCAAGTCTGGTTGAGGCAATCCAATTGAACTCAGTGAGCACTTGTTAGCTGCCTACTATGTTCCATGCACTGTGTAGGTGCTAAAGATGCAACAATAAAAGCAGAACATTCCCTGACCTCAGAGAGCCTAAATCTGACTACTCAAACTGTGGGGGGAAAAGAGGGGAGAGGAGGGGAGGGGATGTTCACTGAGAATTTTCTTCATGTTCAAACTCCTGAAATAGAAAGACGTGGCACACAGGGCAAATGGAACCAAGTCCCAGTGGGCATTCTGCCCCAGAGAAATGAGATGTTTGTGAGGTGTCTGGTGATTAACTGTGTGACTCTTTGGGTTTCACTTTCTTCATCTGTGAAGTGGGGTGATACAACATGACAAATGTGGAAATATGTTTACATGGTCGCACATGCATAACCCGTATCAAATTGCTTGCTGTCTTGGGGAGGAGAAGAGAGGGAGGAAGGGAGAAAAAAATTTGAAACTCAAGATCTTAAAAAAAAGTGCTGAAAACTATCTTTACATGTAATTGGGAGAAAAAATTAAAAAAAAAAAAAGAAATGGGGGTGATAAAATATTGCCCAGCACACGGGCGGTGGAAAGGTAGGAAGAGTTCTCAAAAGTAAAATTACAAACTACAAATGAGCGTGTGGCAACAGGCTTTCACATCATTAAGAGAAATGCAGACCTTGACACGTCCAAGGTTCCACCTCTGGCCCAGCAGATCAGCAAAGGCGACAAAAATGCAGCTGGTGTTGGAGGACTGGGAGAGTTCAGGTACACCGATGCACCGAGGGTGAAGCTGTGAATGGCTCCCACCATTCACAACTCTGTCAGTGTGACCCCACTCTCAGCAATGGCAGACGACACAGCGTCCTGAGGAAAGCCTTGGGACGCCGCATACATGCTGGGTACTTGGAGCAGATGCAACCTGTAATTGGCCAAGAGACCTCTGATCCTGTGCTGCTGCATATACCTTACATGAAGGGAAGAGAAGAAATGAGGGAGAGAGAGAAACAGAGACAGAGAGAGACATGGGGAGAGACAGAGAGAGACAGACAGACGGAGACAGACAGACAGAGACACAGAGACAGACAGAGAGAGGATAAGAGAAAGAGGCAGGCAAGAGAGAAGGAATAAATTCTGAATAGCAGGTGGTAGATCACTTGGGGAAAACTCGCCTTCCCAAGCGTTCTTTTGTTCCCAGCATTTATACTGCAAAACTGCTTAGAATGGATTTTGGTCTCCTTTATTGAGCTGAGATTTGACCTCACTCCTGAGTTAGTCTCAGCCTTATGCAGTACCATTGGCTAGATCTCACAACCAGCTTGGAGCACACACACACACACACACACACACACACACACACACTCACTACCCAGTATCAGAGGACTGCTCTTCAGGAAACCCAACTGGTTAGTAGGAGCGGAGTTATGCAAGGATAGGGGTAACACTCTGACTCTGGATCCTGCATATATTATATTTCATAAACCAATGATAGAAACACCTTTGTTTCTAGGACCAACATACCCATCCATCAAAAAGCATTTTATGCCCTTACTACATGCCAGGCCTTGTGCTGTGGAAGGAGCAACATCCCTCTGAATGCTGTGATTTGAGCCAAAGTTTGTCAGCGACATTTATCAGTATTCAGTCCTTCCAACCCTGAGGCAGAGCTAAATGGGCAAAGCTTTCCCTGCTGCTGGTCCAAGCAATGCCCACTGACATTTCAAAGTAGAGAAGAAAAGGCTCACATCCCACAGCCAAATAAGACAAAGTACAAAGTTTAGGGGTTTTTAATTTGCTTAAAAAGAACTGGAGAATTAGCATTCCCTCTGAAGATCTCCCTTTCAATCAGGTCAAAGGTGATCAAAAGTATCCTTCAGTCCGAATGAACCAGTAGCCATGCCACTTTTAGTTGGACCCACAACCAAGACAAATTAGCTCTCTAATTATTGTGGTTTCTGGGAATCAGGATCCCTCCCTGAATTTCCATTCAAGGAAAACAGATTAGGTTTTCGGTTCAGGTGAGATGAAGGACTCTAGACTTCTTATACTTTTTTCTTAATAATTTACAAGACAACTGAGACTCCAGTGGATACAGTTCCAGAGGTACACAGGGGTATACGTAGGCAGCAATGGACCCTGTCCTCAAGGAGCTTACATTCTAATTGGGAAGATAGCATGCACATACATGAAAACATAGAGACTATATAAAACAGGGATATGGAGGGGAAGGCATTAGCACCCGGCAAGGAGAGTGAAATCAGGAAAGGCTCCATGTAGAAGGGGACGCTTGAGGGGAGCCTGGAAGGAAGCCTAGGATTCCATGAGTCAGAAGGGAGGAGAGAAGGCATTCCAGGCATGGAGAACAGCCAGTGCAAAGAAATGGAGAGGGAAGATAGAGTGTCATGTAAGGAACAGCAGGTGAGCCAGTCTGGGTCTAACCCAGGTGCAAGCAGGGGTGGAAGACAGGAAGAGGCCAGGCTTTGGAGAGCTTTGAAAGACTGCTGGGGTCATATACATAGCCATTCACTTTGTAGTAACAAAAAAGGCTGAAAAGTCCATGGTACATGAATGCAGCCGAACATGGCTCAGGAAGATGAAAGGTTCATGAAGATCGTGGAGGGACAGGGGAAAATTTGTCCGGCCGATGGAGAGCAAGATGGCCACCCCCTTCCAGCAAGAGCTTCACTTTCAGTCACTTCCTCCTCCGGTGGTGGAGGGGAGGGAATCAGAATCCTCCCTGCTCCCCATTGCCACTTCCAGGTTCTCTCCCTCCCTCCACCACTCAGTAACCTCTCCTTTGAAGTTCTATCAATCCACATCTTTTACCTCATCCATAGCTGTTGTCCATAGGTGTTGTACAGAGACCTCTAGGCCATTCTACTTCCTTCCTCGATGAGTTTGGTACCTGGCTCACAACTTTTCTCTCTTCTCTAACTCCTGCCCTCATACTAGGGGATTTATTTATTTATTTATTTTTGGATAGGCAGTGGGGTTAAGTGACTTGCCCAGGGTCACACAGCTAGTGAGTGTTAAGTGTCTGAGGTCAGATTGGAACTCAGGTCTTCCTGACTCCAGGGCCAGTGCTCTATCCACTGCGCCACCTAGCTGCCCCCATACTAGGGGATTTAAAGCCAGACTTGGATTCTCCCCCCCTCCGCTGCCTTTTCTCCTACTTAGGTACTGCTGAATGAAACTGTGCAGACTGGCTGACTGGCTACAAATTTAGACTGTATCATCTCAACTGGGCCCTCACTGCTCCCAGGCAATTCTTTTACACCTCCCTAATTACTCCACTCTCCTGCTCACCCTATCAGCTTTTCCAAATCCTTTCATCCTTCTTCAAACCTCCCATGTCTTTTCTCCCTTCCACCCTCTCAGCTGAGAACTTTGGCTCACATTTTACAGAAAAAAAAGAGCCTATTCACCACAAGTTCCCTCTTCCTTTTCCTCATCTCAAGTGATTCACTCTCTCCTCCTTCACCTCTATGTCTCATGAAGCAGTGGCCCTTCTTCTTGCCAAGACAAACCTCTCTACACGCATAAGCAATCCCATTCCATCTCATTTTCTTCAGTGGATTGTTCCCTTTCTCTTTTCCACTCTCTTATTTTCCATCCCTCCCTCTGTATTAGCTGCTCTCCTGTTGCCTACAAACATGTCCATGTCTCCCCCCCATCCTCCAAACAGCCACACTTGAGCCTTCCATCCTTGCTAACTATGGTCCCACATCCCTCCTCCTCAAGAAAGCCATCAACAGTGGGGGCCTCCACTCCCTTTCCTCGTGTTCTCTTCTTAATGTTGGAGGTTTTATGGACTCCACCAACAGTTACTATCTTAGGCCCTATTTAGTGCCTGCAACATGCTGGTGTCTGGGGCTCCCACTGCCAAATGAAACAGTCTCTGCCCTGTCCTCCAGGGAGATGACATACAAAGTATAGGAAATGAGACTCGGAACTGACCAGTAATTTCCTTGCACACAGACACTGACTATAGGTTTGGTAAGTGAGAGTGAGCCAACCCACCTCCCTCAGTGGGGAGTGGCTCAGCTCAGCCAGTGGAGTACTGGGAGATGAATGCTTTGGCACTGGCCACTGAGGGACCAGAGGCTTTGCTATCTGCCCAGTGGAGGGAGTGCCCAAACCAAGGAAATGAGAGCAAGTGTACTGATGGCATGGCAAGACAACTTGGGGCTCCTGGGGTCTGTGTCCCAGGAAAATCTCCTGGCAACCAGAGCTCTGGAATGTCTCCTCCAGAGGCCAGGCTGCCACGGGAACTGTTTGTACAATAAGCATGAATCAACAAGCATTTATGAAGAGTCTGCTATGTGCTGGGCACTGTGAATGCCAAGACAAAGAATGAAAGAGTCAGGAGCACCAAGCACCTAGAGAGAGATCGGCACAAATACAAATCTGTACAAAGTGGTCATCTAAAAAGTGTCCTTTGGGAGGGAGGCCCCCGCAGGGCAGATGCATACCCAGAGGCTTGATGCAGAAGGAAAAGCCTGCAACCTGACATGAGTCTTCAAGTAAGGGCAGCACTTTAGGAGGCGGAGGTGAAAAGGAAGTGCCTTCCAGACACACCTGACGATCAGAGCAAACGCATAGCGATGGGAAATTGTGTCATGTGTGAGGAACGGTAAGGGGAACAGAGTAAGGTATGTTAAGCCTGGGGAGTTAGGAAGGGGTCGACTCTGAAAGGCTGTAGAAGCTAAACAGAGGATTTTCTATTTGATCCCAGAGGTGATAGGGAACCACTGGAATTTATTGAGAAGGCAAAGGTGATGGAGGCAGATCTATACTGTGGGAAGATGAATTTCACAACTGAGTGGAGAAAAGGTTAAGGACAGGAAACCAAGAGCAGACAATTTCAATAATGAAGCAAGGGAGGGGCTGGGCCATGTGGACTTGGCAACTGCTGGGATTTGGAGGGTGAGAGATAGTGAGGGGGCGAGGATGACACTCCTAGGGGTGGGGCAGGGCAGGATGGAGATTACTCGACAGTAAAAGAGAAGTTTGGGAGAGGGGAAAGTTTGGGGGAAAGATAATGAGCTCAGTTTTGGACATGTTGAGCATAGGATGCCAATAGGACATCCAATTGGAGATGTCCAATAGGCAGTTGGAAATACAGGCCTGTAAGTCAGGAGAGGGAATAAACAGATTTGAGAATCATTTGCATAGAGATGATAACTGAATCTCTGGGAGCTGCTGAGTTCACCAAGTGAAACAATATAGAGGAAGAAGAAAAGATGGCCCAGTGCAAAGCCTTAGGGGACACTCATGGTTAGCAGGCATAACCGGGTGACGATCCAGCAAAGGGGCCAGAGAAGGAGCGGTCAGATAATGAGGAGTAGAATCAGGAGAGAATGATGTCCCTAAAACCTAGAGAGATTAGCCCATCAAGAAGAAGAAGGTGGTCAGCAGTGTCCAAGGCTACAGAGAGGTCAAGGAGAATGAGGACCGAGAAAAGGCCATTAGATTTGGCAACTAAGAGATCATTGGGAACTTTGGAGAGAGTGGTTTCACTCGAATGATGAATTCAGAAGCCAGACAGCCAAGAGTTAAGAAGAGAGGTGAGAGGTAGTGAGTGTCTGAATTCCAGTGGAATTTGTGTGAGAAGAGAACAGGGGTCAGATGCAAGAGATAACGTGGAGATCGAGGTGGTAGATTTGTCAATGTGTCGGCTGAGGAAGAGCGAGGAGTCTGACATCATTCCAATATTTTGAACTTGAGACCCAGCTCAGTCAGATGACAAACTTGGGCACTCCCTACCCACTCCATGCACCAAGTGGGTCGGCTAGCTGTGCCACATTCGTTGCCTCTACTGGTGTGTTTTCAAGTGTACAAGGTTACCGTGTCACATACCTTTAAGAATGTGATCAGTCTGGTCATTGACTATGTTCATCGTGAGGACAGTTATTTGTTCAGGGGTATTATAGTCCTGAAAGAAAACCCTCCCAGTAAGATGTTCATTCAAAGTCTGCTTGTGCCTGGTCATCAGAACAGTAAAGGAGTCATTTTTTTAACCAAGTGCCTCCTCTAATCCTGCTGCCCTAATTGTCTTTGATGTACTGCCCAATGGGTCATCTTGGGGGAATTGGACTTGACAGTGGCCCTTCATGCCATGCCAATGGGCTTAGACACTGTGGCAGCAGCGCGGCGAGAATCCCTTACTCTGCCATGGAGACAGCTTATTATTTTGCTGAGTTCATCACTTCTCGTGAGTCCATGGTTGAGTGGAATTAAGATGGTCCCAACATCCATCTGTCAGGCAGAATCACCCTTATGGGAAGTAAGGATTTGGGGCTGATTGATGCCTTTAGTGAGAAGGAGGAGCTCAGAGGGCCTGCCTACCCTGGATGCCATTAGACCAAGGCTTCTTAGCCATTTTTTGTGTCCTGGACCCTTTTATCACTGAGGTGAAGACCCCTTCTCAGAGCAATGTTTTAAAATACACAAAATAAAATATACTGAATTATCAAAAAAGCCAATCATATTGAAATAGTTTTTAAAATTTTTTTCAGTTCACAGAACACAATTTAAGAACCCTGCTTTAATCATGACTCCCTCATTTCACCAGAAGTCTGAGGGGCTTTCTTTCTTTCTTTTTTTTTTTTTAAGGCAATTGGGGTTAAGTGATTTGCCCAGGGTCACACAGCTAGTAAGTGTCAAGTGTTTGGTCTGCAGCTGGATTTGAACTCAGGTCTTCCTGACTTCAGGGCTGAGGGCTTTCTTAAAGAACCAAAAGCATTTAAATTTATTTTAAAATGAAAATTGTTAAAAGAGTTCTGAAATGTGTCCCTTGTCTTCCTGAATACAGCTCATACACCAGCTTTGGTAGGAAGCATGGCAGAGGGGAATGCCCATGAAACTCAGGACCAAAGAACTGAGCTTTGATTTTCAGCCCTGATATTGGCAAGCTGTGGGACAATGGGTAAACCTCATTGGTTCTTGGTTTCTGCATCTGTAAAATGGGAACATAAACCTAGTGCTACCTACCTCATCGGTACAGTGAGGGGGTAGGACCAGATGACCTGAGGTCCCTTCCAGCTCTGTGCTCTATGGTCCTAGCTGGTAAGGTTGTTGCAAGGACTTATTTACAGCAACCCTAAGATGTAGGTGCTATTATTATCCCCATTTTACAGTTGAGGAAACTGAGGCAAACAGAAGTTTGTGTGGCTTGCCCAGGGTCATATAACTAGTAAATCTCTGAGGCTGGATTTGAACTCAGGTTTTCCTTATTCTAGGCTTGGCACTCTACCTACTATGCCACCTAGCTGCCCAAAATCTTGTTAAAATTATTTGTGAAATATAAGTAACTTGACTTTCTGTGACATGCAGGTAGATACACAGCCTTTATACTTGTTCTTGAACAAGTATATGGATGTGGAAGAGAGTCCAGAAATGATCCAGAAGAAAAGAGCAGGCTAGATCAGCCTTTGGGAAACTACAATATTCTCAATGAGCCCAGCTTCTCCCTGAACAGCAATCATCTGGTCATGCTCAATAGCCAGTCATAGGATGCTGTTGTTCCCAAAGAGTTAAAATCGAGGGCCATCACATGGTGGGCATGAGTAATCTGCCCTACCCTGGACTGGCCTTGAGATTGCAGTGTAGAGGGAACACCCTTGGCCAAGGCAGCTTGGCCTCTACTCTGCAATTTCTAGTTTCAGAGAGTTGCCTGGGGCACAGAGAAGTGCCCAGGGCCACCCAGCCCGTCTGTGCCAGAGGCGGGACTCAAAGCCTCCTCTTCCTGAGTCTCAGGCTGTCTGTCTAACCACTACACCACACTGTTTCCCGACCAAGAATTGCACCCAATCAGTAGCACAAAGGCTGCTCTTGTGAGAGCCATGGAGGACTGAGAAAGAAGGGCTGGTCAGTGGGGGAGAGCATGGCATGGCCTCAAGTGGATTTGTAGATCTCTTAATAGTGAGGCTTGTGTACTCTCTGCACAAACATAGATGTCTCTCCTGCTCCCCCTTAATTCTAGTGCCTTCCCACTGTCCATTGTGTCCAGTCACTTCTGTCACTATCTTGTTTGCACATGGTTCTTTGTATGTTGTCTCTTTCATTAGACTGGGAGCTCTCTGAGGTCAGGGACTGCCTTTTGCTTTTCTTTGGATCCCTGCTGCTTAGTGCTTATAAAGGCTTGTTGATTTGACTTGACTTGACACACATAGAAGCTAGAATGGGATTGCTGGACGGGACCTCAGAAGTAATGTAATTCAACCCTCTCATCTGAGAATGAGGAAATGAAGACTCACCAGAGCCATGTGACTGACCCATGGTTACACAACCACACATGGTCAGAGCTAGGAATAGTACGTTGCATCCTCCCTCCCCGTCAAGAGCTCCTCCAGACTTCCCTATTCCCATGGTGGGGCAGGCATCCCCATCTTCTCTGTCTCCCAGGTTCAAGACCTCAGGGTCATGTTCTCCCTTACTTGCCCCCAGCAGATCAGCCTTGGAGTGTGGTTGGTGTGATTTCCACAATATCCTTGATCCCATTCTCCCCTTCTCCCCTTCATAGGTCAGTAACCTAGCTCAGCCCCTCCTGGCTCAGCCCCTCCTCACCCAGCCCCTGGATTTTGGCAATAATTTTCTAATTGGTCTACTGAAGTCCACTCCACACAGCTGCAACAATTATCTTCTGGAAACACTCTTCTCAAACATTCTCATTGGCTCCATGTTGCCCATTTGAAGCCCTCTAGGATCTGGTTCTCGCCTACCTTTCCAACCCTATTTCATCTCACTTTCTTTTGCTCACATTCTTTTCTAGGAAGACTGCCCTACTTGCTCTCCACTTTCACTGAGCCTTCCATCTCCTGCATGTGCAGGCTCTCCCTCACACCCGGGCCTGAGATTCACTTCCTTCTTCCATCCTCCCCTTGGAATTCATGCTGTCCTTCAGGGTTCACCAGCTCCTCCATAGAGCCTTTCCTGATTCCCCCAGGCAATGATCCCTGCTTATGTGGGTATCTTTTTGTTTCCCTCTAGAAAAACAGAGGGCAAGCACTGTTTCTTCATTTTGTCTTTTCACCTATGGGGGCTGGCATTTGGTATTAATGAGTATTTATTAAGCACCTACTGTGTGCCAGTCATTGTGCTAAGCACCACATACAACAGGCAAAAAAAAAGTCCAGGGATTTCTCAAGAAGCTCACAGTCTAATGGGGGATTGTTGCAAACAACTATGTACAAATAAGACATCAGGTAGGCACTTAGTCTGTCAATAAGCATTTATCAAGCACCTACTATGTGCCAAGCACTGGGCTAAGTGCTGGGGATACAGAAAGAGATGAAAAACAGTCTGTACCCTCCAGGAGCTTACAATCAAATGGGGGAATATAATAAAGAAAAAAAAGCACCAACAAGCTATCTACAGGAAAATTGGAAATAACGAATTGAGGGAAGGAACTAGAATTTAAGAGGGGATTGGGAAATACTTCTCAAAGGAGGTGGGATTGTAGCTGGGACTCAGAAGAAGCCACTGAACATTTGCATTGAAATGAATTGAATTTCTATCACACTACTCAGTTTCTTCAGTGCAGTTAAGCTTTGACTATACTGCAGAAAGAAAGGATTTCAGCTGCACAGTCACTTCCTCCCCTGAAGCTGATCACCATCTCTCCCATTATGTGGATGGTTTAATCAGCTACTCTGATCAAATTCATCTTCCTTGTCTACTGATAGGTGCTGTCCAACTTTGGCTAGTGCTTGGATGGAGCCCTGAGGATCTGTCTCATCCTGGACACTTGTCCATCTTAGTTCCAGACCTTGAGTTCCACCAGTAGGACCAGTGAAAACCCTACACCCCATGGCATCAGAGGAAGTCATCTCAGTGGAGGATCTTGCTAAAAGATTGTTGAATGAATGAATGATTGCTTCTGAACATCATATTTTCCTTTTAACTGCCTCATTATGCCAGACACCAGTGAACTGGCAGTCACCTAAAACCTTGTGTCTCTCTGACCTTTTGTTCTTCAGGACATAATTTACATCACCACCACCACCTCCCACATACCCAGTGCCTCTCTGGTCCTTGGAGGTCCTTCTATCAGTAAACCCCCAGGCTTCTTCCTCTTCCTTTCACCAATTTCATTCCTAAGGCATTGGCCCATGGGTCCAGACTGCTGGAGCTTTTAGGATGGATGCCACTTGTGCATGCCAGCCCTGAGATCTCTGTTGGACTATGTCTCGGTAAGTAGCCATCACTGGTCTACCTTGCTGCATCATCACCCCAGTGACCCTTAGAGAGCATCCAGCTCTAGACTCCTGGAAGCCACATTCTCATCTTACACATGGGGAAACAAAGACTTCCAGCACCCTGGCCAGCGCCACCCACACTCACTGCTTCCCTTTCCACAGTGGTACTCCTTCATCCATTGGATCCCCTCAACAACATCCAGGAAGGATGGTGTGTTAGACTCCTCATCTACAGATGAGGAAACTGAGTTCCAGAGAGAATCTTGGTGAGAGGAATGAGAGCCAGAAGAGAACGAGAGACTGTCCTGTCCAGCCAAGTGCTTTTGTACTGGAGGACAATGAGGTCATACAGCAAGAGGAAGAATTGAGACTTGAAACCTCTTCCCATCTTATTTCCTCCTTCCCAAGTTGCAAGGGTTTCCTGATCAAATCTGGGCAGACAATATGGACCAGACCAGTATCCCTGCCCCGATGAAGGGGAGGGTGTCTCTCCACTGGGTCAAGGCTGGTGGAGGGGAGAGGCCCTAATAGAGAATGGGCCCTACTTGGTGACCACTGAGCAAACAGAGGGTTGCAGGCTCAGGACAGCTTGTCCATTAACCTTTGGGAGTTTAAACAGAGGGATGATTGTGAACAAGGAGAGGCTCTGGAGAAGGAGGAGGAGAGGGGTGGGGTGGCATCTGTCCCAATCATTTGTGTACTATTCAGAGTCAATCAAGTGACAAAAAGACACCTGTGGGGGTGAGTATGTGTCTGGAACAGGCCTTTAAAATGGGGGCCATCATCTGGGAAGATTTTGTTGTGGGAAGGTCCAAGCCTGACCTAGGCTGAAGGGAGTTACCTGCCGAGGCCAAGGACATAAGAATCACCTTTCCAGCCTGGGAGAGATGTTCTCCAAGTGCAAAACTCTGGCGAGGCCTTGGAAAAACAAAGTCAGGTTGGGCTGGCAGGTCCCCCAACCCCCAGCTTTTGATTGTCAGCCCCATGTGCTAGGCTGTGATTAGCCAGCCCAGGGGGCGTGCAGGGGGTGGGGGAGGACTTGGGAAGCCACTGTCACTGTAGGGCACTAGGCCAGCTGAGGGGTTGAGCAATTGGTGAGAGAGCCCAACTCAGACTTTTTCTGCTGGTTAAATGCTGATTGACAGGAGCACTCGAGGGGTGTGTGTGTGTGTGTCCCCCTTGCTTCCTGGAAAGCTCTGATTGGCTTTTCTTTCACTACTTGGGGGCTACCTGGACCACCTCCTTTAGGATATCAGCCCCTTTCCATGGGGCTCTCTGCATCCTAGACCCCACGCACAGTTCTCAATCCCAGGACTCCCTGTGATCAGCTTTATACATCTGCCCAGATCTTTTAAAATCAAAGACACTCAGAGCTGAGAGGCAACCCCTGCCCCCTCTTCATTTTATGGCAGAGAGGGGAAAGGACCAGACCCAAATCACACAGCCAGCAGGAAGGTGACCCTCGGGGTCTTTGCAGTCTGAAATGTCTCTTCCCATTGCAGAAATCAAGAAAAGTCAATGATTTCCCAAACCCTTATTAGCCAGTTTGAGGAAAGAGCTTGCGGTTTGATTAGTGAAATCACACAAGAAATGAGCAGCCTAGCCCCATGCTTGCCACCCCCTGGTAGCACTGGGCTGCATCCCACTGACATGCCACTTTCACAGAGCCTTTGCCAGATTTTCAAGATGGAGGAAAGTTGTCTTCTGAAAGTGTGGCTTCCCTGCCCTCACAATGGGATTGTCTGGGGGATGGGTGGGTGGGTAGGGCTCCCTTCATGGCTAAGTTGGAAGCATAGGCTGAGCATCATCTCTGAGCTGACAGAAAGTGGTCACAGGAAAAAGGCTGAGTGTCTGAGGGATGAGGCCATTGTCTAAGTTTAGAGGAAAGGTCAGGGTGCAGATGAACCCAACAGGGATCAGCCAGGAGCTTATCATTTCACCCTGGAAATGTCATTATTTTTTTCCCCTAGAAAACTAATTTTCCTTGGGTGCACTAGGAAGGACTAGTGGCTCTGGAGCTATACAACGTGAGTTCAAATACTGACTGCCACTAATTAGCTCTGTGATGTGGAACAGACAACTTAACCTCTCTGTGCCTCAATTTCTTCAAATGTAACATGAGGAAGGCAGACTCACTAGATGAACTCTGAAATCCCTTGTAGCCCTCAATCTTGACTATGAGAATGTTTATAGTTCATAGGATCAGAGAGTTCCAGCAGGACAGACCATTCACTTGAACCCCCCTCATTTTACAGGTGGCCAGGTGGGACAGTGGTGAGAGCACTGGACTTGCAGGCATGAAGACTGAAGTTCAAATCCTGCCATGTGTATTTGCTGGCTGTATACCTCTGGGCAAGTCATTTAAACTCTCTAAGCCTCAGTTTCCTTAACTGTAAAATGAGAACAATAATAGCACCTATTTCACAGGGCTATTGTGAGGATTAAAATGGGATGACATATCTGAAGTGCTGTGCAAACCTTAAGGTGCCATGAAAACACTAGCTATTGTTGTTAGGCAAGCAGCTAGGTGATGCCCCCATGGGTAGACTGCCAGGCCTGAAGTCAGGAAGACCTGAGTTCCAATCCAGCCTCAGACACTTTCTAGCTGTGTGACCTTGGGCAAGTCACTTCACCCTGTTTGCCTCAGTTTCCTCATCTGTAAAATGAACTGGAGAAGGAAACCGCTCCTGTCTTTGTCAAGAAAACCCCAAATGGGGTCACAAAGAGTCAGAAACAGTTGAGAAATGACTAAACAAAAACAATGTTATTATGCAGATGAGGAAACAGAGAGGTATCCAGAGAAAACTTACCCAAGGTCACATAGAGACTGGCAGAGCTAGGCTGGATCCCAAGTCCCTTGATGTTAGGGCCACAGCTATTTGCCTTTTCACCTTTACATTCTAGAAACATAGCTAGCTGGGAAGAGCGGAGACATGACTATTGTTGCTGCTTCTACCAATAACACTCTGGCTCTAGTATGTCCAGACCTGCTGATACTCTTCGGAGAAGTTCTTTTTTCCTTTAGATAAACAATACTTGGAGGATGGATAGCTAGTTCTAGCCTGGTTACCAACTCTCATTAGGACCACAGACCAGAGTGGCCAACCTTGCAGCCCCAGTCTCCTGTTCCCTCTTTGGCAGCATTTAAAGTCTCCCTTGGAGAACTGTGCGTGGAAGAAGGCTCATGTGTCCCGGTGGAAGGAAATTCTGAAGTCTGTTATCTATCATGACTGCTTGTGAGGCACATATAGACAGACCTATGTGCATAGGAGTATGCATGCATGTGCGCACACACACACACACACACACACACACACACACACACACACCCCTAACATTAGTAAGACCCAACCTGATGGCCAGAGTTAAATATAAGGAGCTTTCTTTCTTCCACAATCTGACAGACAACTCCCTGTACCACAAATAACAGGACTTGAAGAATCCTTGAGAATTTCATCAATAAATATGACAACAATTGTTGAATTATTTAAACCTGAAGAGGGAATAGCTGAAGGACCTTAAGTCAGCCCCCCAAATTTTACCCAATAATCATATAGAGGGCAAAAAGCAATACTGATTTCTGAAACGCTTTGTTTGGAATTTGAAAAAGTCCGTCTTGAGCTTGGCACTATAAATTCAACAAGTTAATTTTAAAAAGGTTGACATTTGTTACAAGTATCATGAAAAACACATTCTCCCAGAACGCTTGGCAGCGGGTCCGAAGAGATTTCAGGACCTGCACACAATAGCATATGCTGTGATCATTGCCACAGTAAAGACAGGAGAGGATCACTGCTCCTGTTCAGGCTCTTTTTTTCATCATGATTTTCAGGTAGTCCAATGATTTTTAAATTGTCTCTCCTGGATCAATTTTCAGGCCAGTGGTTTTACTCATGAGGTATTTTATGTTTTCATCTATCTTTTCATTTTTTTGTTTCTGTTTGACTGATTCTTGCTTTCTCATAGAGTCATTAGTTTCCATTTGTCTAATTCTAGTTTTTAACAGATTGTTTTCTTCTGTTAGTTTTTGTACTTCCTTCTTCAATTGGCCAATTGTATTTTTAAGGGATTTGTTTTCTTCAGTGTACTTTTTTCCCAGTTTGCCAATTGTGTTTTTTTAGAGACTTGTTTTCTTCAGTGTACTTTTTCTCCCAATTGGCCAATTGTATTTTTGAAGGACTCTTCTACTTCTCTCATTTGACTATTAAAATCCTTCTTGAGCTCTTCTAAGAAGGCTTTTTGGGCTTCAGACCAGTTCATATTCCCTTTTGATGTTGCAGATGTGGGTTTGTTGACAATGTTGTCCTCTTCAGAATTTCTGTCTTGATCTTCACTCTTCTCATAATATGAATCTATGGTATGTTTCTTTTTACTCATGGTTTCTTTATTCCCTGGCCTTTAAAGAGATTGAGCTCTCCCGCTGGGGAACACAGGGCACTGACCCAAGCTTCTTGTGTTGGGAACCTAGGTCTTGGTCACTGGCTTTGTGTGCTGGGGCCTCTTATGTTGGCAATTGGAGGCTGTAGGGTTTTGGCAGCTTACCTCGTGTTGGGCTGGAATCAGCAAGGCTGGAACTTTCAGGCAATTCTGCAATTGCCTGCTTTTCCTTTCCTTTAGCTTTCTTCAGCTCCTTTGAGATGGGTGCTGCAGGGTGTTTATCTGCCTGGGGCCCCCTGCAGTGTTGTCTCTCTCTTTTCTGCTAATGCATTGGGAGATTCCTTTGTGGTAGAGTGCTGAGGCACCTGGTGGTTTTCTGAGCTGTTTTCCTCCAGGTTCCCAAACCCTCACTGAGGCACTTGGAGGTCCAGGTGTTGGTGTTTGCCTGCTCTACCACCTGGGCTTCAGGATTTCCTCCTGGTTGACAGTTAGAGGCTGTAGGGTTCTGACAGCTTACCTGGTGTTGGGTTGGAATCAGCAAGGCTGGGACTTTAGGAAGACTCTAGGTTGCTTTCTTCAGCTCCTTTCAGATGAATACTGCAGGGTGCTTATCTGCCTGGGGTCATTTATAGTGCTGCTTCCCTTATTTTTGCTAAGGCACTGGGAGACCCATTTGCTGGGCTGCTGCACTGCTATTCCCCATCTTTCTTCTAGCTCAGCTGTTCCAGGGTTTTTGTTGTTTTTTTTTTCTGGGGTAATATTTTTTGGGTTTTCAGAGGTTGATAGGGGAGGTTGACAGCGACTACCTTTTTACTCTGCCATCTTGGCTCCTGGAAGTGGAAGTTCTGAGGATCACTGTTCCTAAGCACAAGCATGGAATACCACCATACCAGCAGTATCTGGAGATGGCTTTTGGAGAAAGACATTAGAAGACTATAACAATATACTTGATGGAAAACCTGAATGCCACATCCTTAAGGTTGCAAAAAGGTAACATGTGAAGTGGAACTCAGAAAACAAATGTACAGGCAAAATTTTAGACTTCTTCAGGCAATAACTGAAGGTAAAAACCAAAAGGTTAGCTTGATCCAAGGAGTCAAAGCAATGCCAAAAATGAAGCCACTAATTCAACCCCAATCAACAATATTTATTATAGAGGATTGATAGGTAGAGACATCTGAGGATAAGGAGGAGTCTCAAAGGAGGATAAGGAAAGTCTCAGGTTGTGTCAATGGGTCAGAAGAAGTCCAACACAACGGGAACTCAGCTTGGATCAAACATGTAAAATATGTTTCATGTAAAACATGAAAGCTTCTCAATATAATGGTTCCATTGAGGGAGATGACTGATCCTGCCTTTTCTGGCCAAATCTGAAAGCAGTAGGGCCAGACACAAATCATAATTACTGGCTTGAATCCATCACAAGGACACAGGAATTCCTGGTAAAGTCCTTTACCATCCTCCTCTCAGCTCCAAGCTTGATCTCACCCTTTTCAACAGAAGATAGCTCCTACTTATCAGAAGACAAACACTAATGACTGGCCAAATATACACATATTGCATGCTGATCTACTCTAAAGCATTCACCACTTGCATCCTCCCCCCCAAATCTCTAAGTGAATATAACAAATATATTGGCTAAAGAATGAAAAGGGTGGGCTGAAAAGTCCAAGGGTTGGGGGTAGAAAGACCAACACATTATTGATTTGGTAATTATTGAATTGGCCAATCTAAAGTGCCACAGCATTTATGCCTCCTCTATTGATAACTGCCAAGCTTTTGACTCTGTTAACACATTCATGGATTAGTCATGTGTGGCAAATAGAACAGAGCCTCCAGTGTAGTTCTGGAGCATTTGGTGTCTACATGGAAAACTGTTCTCTGTGGAAAGCGTACTAACATTACAAAGTGAACAATTAATGTAAAATGTGGCATTTTTCAGGGAGACAGTTTAAGCCACTTATGGTTCTGTCTAACCTTAAACTCATTATTACTGTCTCTGAATAGAGGTATGGCTTCCTATGCCAAAGACAGAGTGGCACCCAAACATATTCATCATTTTCTGTACATATATGGTATCAAGCAATAGTTTTCCTGAAAAAACAAAAACAAAACAACACCATATCATTCACCTTCTTTATTTCAATGGGAACTTTTCCCATGATCTCAAAATGTCATTTGGATCATGTGACTACAAAATTCTTAGTGAATGCCAAGGAAAAATGATACTCAAGCCTTTAAGCTAGGATTCAAAGATGAAATAAAATCAATGGATAAATATAATACTTACAAATACTTTGATCTTCTCCAGGCAAGACACATTGGGCATAAAGTGATCAAAGAGAAAGTTGTGGTTGTATATGTCTTATGTTGAGATATTGGCTGGTATCCTGAAGTCACAGCTCAGTAGGAAGATATTAAGATCAATGAACACTTTCCCAATGCTAATCTTAACTTGCACTTTTGGAATAGGAGCCTGAAGGAAAATGAATTTAGAAAGCATCTTAATAGAATAGTAAGAAAACACGGAGCCCATTTCATTGAGCCAGGTCAGCTATACATAGTGAGATGAACATGTCTTCATCCAAAAGGAAAGATGATTTTTATATGGGTTCTGAGCTTGCCTATTCCTAGGACACACAGCTCTCCATAGAGGACAATAGGAAAGGTTAACAAAAGATAAGCACCCTCCCTTAAACTTATCACAGGTAACAGAAAAGAGATTACATACAAATGTGATTCAGCTGAGATCCAAGAGAAAGGTCTGCCACTGGCAACTTCAATTGATCAGTCAATCAATCAATCACCCAATATTCATTTATTAAGTACTTACTGTGTGCCAGGGACTGGGTGGCAGAAATGTCTGGACAAAATCTAAATAGTCTCTGCCTTCAAAGATCTTACTGGAGTTTGCTGGAGATTGGTATACATAGAGCTGGTCAAGGGGTCCCTGAAGGAGAATAGAAAGGACATCTGAAGTCAACTAGTCTAGCCCCTCATGTTATAGATAAGGAAACTGAAGGACAGAGAGGTTCAATGACTTGCCCAATAATAGTAATAGCTAGGTTTTCTAAAGCATTTCAATGTTTACAAAGCACCTTATGAATATTATCTCCTTTGATCTTCATAATAAGGCTGTGAAGCAGTTATTATTATCCTCATTTTACAGGTGAGGAAACTGAGACTGAGATGAGTTACATGACTTTCTCAGATCACACAGCTACTAAGTGTCTGAGGCAGGATTCAAATATAAATCTTAAGTGCCTAAGAGAATGGTAGTACCCTTAATCATAGAGGGTTTAGAAGAAAGTGAAAGAATTATCGCAGTCTATTGTGTATACCTGAGAACATAAACTAGAGGATTATCTTCAAAAATACATAATATCCAATCTAAGAGAAGACTAAATAGAGATATTAAATCATCTAATCTCAGAAAAGGAAATAGAACTGGCAGAAAGGAAAGGAAAGGAAAAGAAAGGGGGGGGGACCTCCTGGTTCTGATAGATTCACAGGAGAATTCTATCAATTTTTTAAAGAACAATTAATACTATACTATATGTTAATAAAAATTGAGGAACAATATTCTCTATCAAATTCATTTATGAAACAAATATAGTCCTAATACCCAAACCAGGAGAGGAAAAGTTAAATAAATAAAAAGAACTATAGAGTAATATCATTGATGATTAACAACTTAAAATTTTTAAATAAAATCTTAGCAGAAAGACTACAGTAATATATCTTAAAAATCATTCATTATGATCACATTGGATTTATGCCAAGTATATAAGGATAGTTCAACAACAAGGAAATAAACATCATCAATCATATTGAAAACAAAATATGTACAACCACATGAGTTTTCAATAGATGCTTTAAAAAGACTTTGACAAAACATAATGCTCATTTAAGCTAAAAATGCTACGAAGTATGGGAGCAGAATAATTTTTAGAAATATGAAAAATATCTCTTTAAAATTAAATGCCAACATTGTATTCAGTAGCGATATACTAAAAGCTTTCAACAATAATGCCGGAGCAAAGCACGCATTTCTACTCTCTCCACTATGGAAATACTAGCAATAGCAATAAGGCAAGAGAAAGAAATTAAAGACATAAAAAGAGTCAAAGAGGAGATAAAACTACCCCCCATTTGATGATGACGTGAATGTTTACTTGGAAAGTCTTCAGCAAATGTATACGTTACAAAATGAACCCACAAAAATCAGCAACATATCTAGATTGTTTGAAGGCAGTTGGGGACACTGAACATGTGCAGTATGCTCAGTTGAAGAGGCAGGGGGAGTTGCTTCCCAAAAGGCCTGATGACCTCTAACAGAGAAGTTCGGCACCCCAATTTGGAACATGTGCAGACATTCTGTGACTGGTTCCAATTGGCTAAAGATACGCTGAAGAGACAAACTGTTGGTTGGCTCCTGAGCATTCAGAAGGAAGTAACTCAAGCCAAGGCAAGTCTCTTGCCTTTTCCTGCCTAGCTGACCTTTGAGTGAGAGAGACATGCTGTAAGCCTTTGGACAAAGGGAGACCTTGGGCTCTTCCTATCCAAACCCAGTGTATCCTCTGTTCTTTTCCTCCTTGTGTTTGTTCATTTCTGCTTTTAGGGGCAAGAGTGTTGGAGGCAGATAAGACTTTGTGAGCCATCAAAAATATTAGGGGCTGGAGTCCATGCTGGGATTTACCAGAAGCCACAGTGAGGAGTGAAGACAGCCAAGTAGGAACAGCAGAGATTCATCCTTTGGCTTTGGAGAATTCAGAAATGAACTTGTTGTGCTGAATGCTATGTAGAACTTGCTTTAGGTTTGAACCCATCCTTCCTAGGGACTGAGGTGGCACAGCGGAGATTGTGCCCCCAGATGTGAAGAGGAAACACTTATACTCTGAACTGAGCAACAAGGCTGGGCAGAATCATGGACTGAGTGCCCAGAGTTCTGAACTAGGCTTTTGGGTGGGGATGCCTAGAGATGATCTTAACTTAGCCCTAGGCTCAGAACAGAAATTCAGGGCCCAAAGTATGGATTCAGTGAGCACCCAGTGCCCAGAGCTTCCAGCAGGGGGTCACCCAAAACAGATCTTGAACTCAGTCCCCTGACCAGTAAAGTAGCATGAGGAGTTTCCCAGAAGGATCAAGATCACTGAATCAGTCCTGAAAGAGCTCCCGGCTAGACCAGCAACATCACATTACCCAGGGCAGATGGTCAGCTAGAAGACTGGCTTAACAACAACAACAAAAGATAAAGAGCTATGAGGAGACCAAGGCTGCCCAAGACACAAATGCAGAAGGGGAGAGTGGCTCCAAAACATCTACAGGCAAAGCCTCAAAGGATAACACAGCTTGGCCACAAGACCAATTAGAATCCCTAGAAGAAATTACTCAAGAGTTTAAATTGTATCACAAACTAAATGAAAGTGACAGAGGAAAGCAATGGAAATCAATGAGAGCACTGTGGGAGAGACTTGGAGAGAGAACTGGTAGCTTGGTACAAGAGGTACAAAGCCATGCCCCAGAAACAGACTCCCCGCAAGTTGGAATGGACCAGACAGAAGCTAATAACCACCTGAGACAGACAGAGTCAAAAGATGGAAAAACTGCAGAAAACAGAAGGTGTCTCACAACAGAAACAATTGACCTGGGAAACAGATCGAGGAGAGGGGTAATTTGAGAATCACTGGACTACCTGAAAATAATGACCAAGAAAAAAGCCTTAACAAGCTCTTGTTAAGAGAATGAGAGCATGAAAGAAAGCTACCAAATCTCTCAGAACAAGAAGGCAAAGAAAAGGTAGGAAGAATCCACCAGTCACCCCAAAAAAAACTCTAATATAATAACTCTAGGGAATGTCAAAGCCCAAATCCAGATATTTGAGCTTAAAGGGAAAAAAATACTGCATCTGCCAGAAAAAAGAGTTTGTCTAGTTCACACAAGGCTTAGCAGTTACTACTCTAAAGGATGGGAGAACAAGGTATTCGGTATTACAAAAAGCAAACGATATCGGCTTCCAACCAAGTATAGCTACTAGGGAAAATAGCAATAATAACAACAACACAAGTTGCTGTTATTAACATTAACAGCTAAAGTTATGTAGCGACTACTCTACGCCAGGCATTTTGTCAATGCTTCATAAATATCTCATTTGTTCTTCACAACAACCTTGGGGAGTAGCTATTATTATCCCTATTTTACACATGGGGAAACTGAGGCAACCGGATGTTAAGTGACTTGCCTAGGATCACACAGCTGGTAAGTTTCTGAGACCAAATTTAAACTCAAGTGTTCTTGGCTGAAGGCCTAGCACTCTATCCAGTGCACCACCTAGCTGCCCCCCAAACTGAGTATAACCCTACAGGACACCTTTTGTTGTTATTTAGTCATTTTTCATTCATGTCCGAGTTTTTGTGATCACTTTTGGGGTTTTCTTGGCAAAGATACTGGAGTGGCTTGCCATTTTCTTCTTCAGCTCATTTTACAAATGAGGAAACTGAGGCAAATAGGGTTCAGTGACTTGCCCAGGGTCATACAGCTAATAAAATTTGAATTCAAGCCTTCCAGACTCAAGGCTGGGTGATCTATCCACTGCACCACCTAGCTGCCTTACAGGACACCTTTAATGGATCTTAAAAGAAGTATAGGCCTTTCAAAAACCAGAACTTACCAGAAACTTTGAGATAAAAAATAACCTAAATTTGGAGACAGCAGTCAGAAAAGACTTTATGTAGATGAATTGTTTGCATTCTAATAGGGGAAGGGGATGGTACAAATGCAAATAACCCCTAAGAACTGTGTTATCAGAAGGAGTTATAGAGGGAGTCAAATTAAATGGAGAACCTCAGAGGAATTTTTGTTCTGCCTTGATTTTCTTAAAAGCAGAAAGGAAAGGGAGGGAGGGGAAGGTGATACACTAGGGGGGAAGGGGGAAGAACGAGCAGGGGCACTTGTTATATCACATAATCAGGGGCACAAGTAGAAGTCTTACAACTTCAATGCAACAGAGGAAGGGGTAGATTGGGTGAAGGAGGCATCAATCTGAACAGATGCAGAATGAAAAGAGCAGAGCAAGAACAACTTATTCAAGGACACCATTGCAAAGACAAACCACTTTGAAAGACGTGCACTCTGACCAATGCAATGAGCAGCCCTGGCTCCAGAGGACAGGTGACTTCCAATATTCCCCACCTCCTGGCAGAGAGGCAATTGACTAGAAAAGCGGAGAGACACATGCACGTTTGCAAAGACCTGGCCCACGCAGCGATGGGTTTGGCTTGACTCTACATGTTTGGCATAGGGTTTCTTTTTTTCTTTCTCTTTTCTCTAGGGGGAGGAATAAGGTGAGAGACAGAAAGGGCAGATGCTTGTTAATTGAAAAACAAATCTAATTTATAAAAGATTATTCCATTAAAAATTAAAGGAAAAAGAATTCTTAAACTTTTCGCAGTTGTGGGTAAGGGATAACTTTTTAACCAAGGATGGATTAGAACAACAACAGTAACAAAACCCATCGATTTTCATTGCATGAAATTGAAAGCTTTTGCACAAACAAAATAAACATATCTACAATAGGAAGGGAAACGGTCAATTGGGGCAAATATTGTATCACATATTTGTGATATGCATTTGATATCCATGATATTTAGACAACTAACAAAAATATATGACCAGAAAAGCCACTCTCCTAATAAGAAATCATCAGAGGATATGAGAAAACGGTTTTCAAAGTAATTGCAAACTGTTAACAATCATGAAGGAGTGACCCAAATAACTACTAATAAAAGAAGTACAAATCAAAAGAATCCTGAGATTCACCCCCCCGCAAACTGGCAAAGATGATAAAAGATGAGAATAGTCTGTGTTGGAGGGATTGTGGAAAGATGAGTACACTAATGCATTGTTGGTGGAGCGGTGAATTGGTACAACCATTTTGGAAAGTGAATTGGAATTATGCAAATAAAATGACTGACATGTGCATGCCTTTTGACCCAGAGATTTCACTACTAGGCATGGTTTACAGGAAGCCATTGACAAAGAGGAAAGCTTCCACATATACCAATGTATGTATAGTGACCTTTTCATGATAGCTGAGAATTGGAAACAAAGTAGATGCCAATTGACTGGGGGATGGCTAAACAAATTGGGGTACATGATGTCATGGGATACTACTGCTGCTACTGTGCCATAAGAAAAGATGTGTGCGATAAATATAGAGAAGTAAGGACAGATCCACATGAACTGATGCAGAGTGAAGTCAGCAGAACCAAGGAAACAATAGACGCAGTAACACCAACGACCTCCATGGAAAGAACCAGAGGAAAACAATGTCACTGAATGTTGCTGAATTGACAAGAGCAAGCTTGGCTCCCAAGACGAGACATGCAAAGACGCCCTCCCTCTTTTCTTCCATAGAGCTGGAGGTTCCAGAGTTGTGGAATGTTGCCTGTAATGTCAGATTTTTTTTTTCTTTTTGATATGTTAATCAGCTTTTGTGGAATTTTTTTTCTCTTACACTTTTTGAAAAGACCTTTGTCCTAAGAGATGGCTTTCTGGGAAGGGAGAGGGAAGGAATATAAGGGAGAATCTAGGTGTTGTAAAAACAAAAGATAGCAATAAAAATGTATTTTTTAACAAAAAGAGGAGAGAAGAGAAAAAGTAAAGATTCCGAGCATATTCGTGGCTGCCTAGGAGAGTGGGGAGGGAGAGGACAGGGGATCTTACTTACTGGTCACTGCCCCAGGGTACAGAGTATATCCCAAGGTCACCAGCAGCAGCCACAATGTGATTGGATAGTGTGGTGAGACCCCCTTACCTACCTTTGACTGTTTGGTCTCACACCCCTTGGCATCAGGCCCAGCCCCCATTTTGGAGATCACTGCTGCCACAGAAGCTGCCAATTTGCTGCTGTTCCCTCTGGCTCTGCTTGGGAATGGGGCCAGGATGAGGACATTTTTGGGTCTGACCTGGGCCTTGGTGTCCACTGAATGCCCCAATCTGAGCAAGGAAGTCTCAAGATGAATCCTCTACAGTGAGGGGCCAGAAGCAAGCCAGTCAGTCATCATTGCAGCTGACCCAAGTTAACAAGTCTGCTAGTGTCTGAGCTAGGAGATATATCCAAGGTCCAGAAGGTCAGGTTCACACTGCATCAGCCCTAGGAGTCAAGGGCACAGCAGGGAAATGGGCCCTAAGAAGCCAGCCGACCTCAAGGGTTTGCACTCAGACTGAGAAGGTTACTTCCAAACTTGCTTCATTCAAAGCACTGAATGCCCACATCTGAGCCCTGATGTTTGAGGCAAAAGCTGCTCCCCTCTTCCCTAGTCACATTCCTACAGACTGCTGAGCACCCCGTCAGCATTCACTGAATGGCACACAATACGTGCTGGGGACACCGGACTGAGGTGAGTGTCTCCAGGTTGGTGCCTGGCTCCTGGGACCCAATTCACTGTCACGGAGCAATTGGGCATTGGCAGGTGAAGTGCTTGCTGCACTCCCTCCCTCAGCCTTGGGAAGAGGGCAGACATGGACACCTAGAACTGTACTGTCTCCACAAAACCCTTCCTTTGCCTCAACTTCCCTATTTCTGCTGATCTTCCCAGTTCCTGAGTCTCCAAGCCTGGAAGTCATCTTTGGTGGCTGTCTTCTCAATCTGTGAAGGTCTATGTCCTGTCCATCCCACCTCCACTCCTCCCCTCTTCTGTGTCTTAGAAGTCCCAATGTAAACACCCTAGGATAAGTCTCACCCAGGGACATGTTGGAACCAGCGTTATGGCAAGAACTGCCTTTTAAATGTTTGGTATCAACATTTACACCTAGGAGACCACAAACAATACAAATCAGGGGTTGATTTATTATTTTATTGATTGTCTAGTGTAGACTTAAGAAAATGATGGAAAAGTGTTAATGATGCAGATTAGAAGTATGTCATGAATACATTTGCCCCTGGCTGTTAAACATTTCACAGCACATTCTCACGTCTTCCTGCAGAAATGACATAAGGCTTCTCCACACCTCTGAGCACTGCTGAGGGGAGAGGACTTTGGAAGGGAGAGTGTTGAGAGGTGGGCAAGCCAGACAATGAAGAGCCTGGAAGCCATGGTCTGTGGAGATGGAATTCTGAATGTTTACAATATCCTTGCTCATGGCCATACAGCCTTCACTAAGCTTCTTTGTGTGGGGGGGGTCCCAATAGTTCCTGAAGTATCTCATTCTACTTCTGGAGTTTAGTTCCTAGGAAATTTTTTCTCTCCATCAAGCCAAAAATTTGCCATTTTGCAACTTTGACCTTTTGCCTCTTGGTCTGAGCAGCACCAAACTTAGCACAGTTCCAGGCACCTAGTCGGTGTTTAATCAATGCTTCCTGACTGGTTAGCCTAACTCTCTTCCCCATTGTAGGCTTTCTGACACATGAAAACTGCTATCCCGTTTTCCCAAAGCCTTTTCTTCTCCAGGCAAATGACTTCAGTTCTTCTGTCCAGTACTTGCAAGACATCTTCTCTAGTCCTTTCTCTGTCCTGTCTCTCTCCTCCTCCACATGCACTCCAGCTTGTCAGAGTCCTTGCTTCCTAGCAAGGGGACTGTCACTCTACCTGCTTCCATGCAGCCTCTGGCTGCATTGTTTTTTGATCACCACATCATCCTATTGACTTCTACTGAATCTGCAGTCCACTCAAACCACCAGACCGTTTCCACCAGATTTCTTGTTTGGCTGCACTCCTCGTCTTTATAACAGTAAAAAAGATTTTTTAAAAAGTTAACTGTAAGACTTTACATTTATATCTGTTAATTTTGTTGTTCTTAGATACAGGCCATCCTTCCATCCAATCAAGATCTTTGTGGTTCCATTGATGTGATCTAGTGTGCTTGCTATCTTTGTCACTCTCAGCTTCACGGAATCTGCACATTTGACAAATGGGTCATCTATGCCCTCAACTAATCCAGTGCTGAAAAATGTGAACTCCACTGGGTCCTTGTCTTGAGCTACTCCATCTAGAAATGTCCTTCCACTTTGGCATGAACCCATTAAAGACTGCTCTTGGTATGTGGTCCTCCAATCAGTTTGGAATACACCTAACGATTCTCATCCAGTCCACATCTGAACATTTTGTCCTCTAAGATAGCATAAGAACCATAAATAAACTAAGACCAGATGATGATGGCACTCCATATTTTAGACATATCCACAGAAAACATAAAACATCTGGCTCAATGGCAAGCAGTTTTTTTTTTTTACTAAGGGAAAGAACAGGGAAAGGACCCATAAAATTACACAACTGTAAATA
Source organism: Phascolarctos cinereus (assembly GCF_003287225.1). Lineage (NCBI taxonomy): Eukaryota > Metazoa > Chordata > Mammalia > Diprotodontia > Phascolarctidae > Phascolarctos > Phascolarctos cinereus. Next base: position 2,306,929 of record NW_027556402.1, on the reverse strand, counting down.
GAATTGGAATTTATACAGACAAAAGTGACAGAAGATACATCAAGAGGAAATTTTAGTATTCTAAGACTTCCTGAAAGCTGTGAAGAAGAAAACATTTGACCGCGATATTTCAGGAAATTAAGTAAGAAAAATTCTCGAGATCCTTAAACATAACTTGGAAGTTGGAGTAACTATAAAGATGTGGTCTGCTATAAGAAATCATTTGTGAAAGCCTGCCTGTTCATGTCACATATTTTCACCAATGGTGCCTAGAGAAAAATTCAAGCATTCATAGCATGCCAGAAGCACAAACCCCAAATTTAACATGTTAACATTCAGAACCCCAGGGATATGGCAAATAATGATGCAAGGAAGGCAGGGGACAACTGTCTGCAGTCTTAAGTTACTCTGCAGACTTTCCCCCCTTTTTGTTAGTGTGATTATTGTTGGTGGTTGAAGATTTGGTCTCAGAGTCAGTTGGTGGGAGGGAGGGTAGAAGGGAGGAAGAGAGAGAGGTGTATTTAGTACATGCAGAGTGGGCATAACATAGTGGGAAGCATGTCAAGGGAGGAAGAAAGGGCATCTGAGTACAGACACCTGGAGTTGATTTTGCTTTCAGAATGAATGACTGAGTTTTGAGATCTTAGTGAGAGAGAAAGCCTGGGCTCTAGGGTAAAACATGGGCAGCATCTCCTGCCCATTGAAGCTGACTGGAGAGCTTGTGAGGCCCTGGGTCTATTGCCACAGAGAAAGAAGTATTTGGGGGAGCTCTGATGATGAAATGGCATGGAATCCGGAAGCTTCGAAGCCCAAGTGATGAGGCAGTCCTGGCAGCTATGAAACATCAGATTGTCCAGTTCTGAGCCCCTAGCCATGGTTCAGTCCAATGGCTCCAGAGTCTGGATGTGCACCAGACTACCAGCATGATGACATACTTGTACGTACACACAGGTGGTAAGACTCAGCCAACGAATGACCAACGTAGGAGCCTTGTCAGAATATGGGGATTGGGTTTAGCCAAGCAGACAATCAATTAGCAAGACTCTAGAATGAGGCCATGATCAACAATAAGTTAAAGGAGGGGATAAAAGTGAGGAGACATTAAGAACAATTTAATAGCTTTGACCGCACTATTCCAATGAGTGGCTGATGCTGAAAGATGGGAAGTGGGGTGCCCTTGATCAATCATCCTCATTTCCTTCCAGAACTTAACTGATGTAAAAATAAGTTACCACAACAGTGAAGCCACAGGAGCCCCTAAACCTACTAGGCCTTCAGACCCTTGGGTCTCATTTCAACATGGATCAAGGCAGAAGCCGAGTGCAGGCACAGACATAGAGTTATTGGTAAAACATCACAGAGGACCACAGAGATTAAGAGCAGTATTTTCTGATGAAACAGTGAAAATCAAGGGGAAGTAGAGACAAATCGACAGAAATCCCTCTGCTCTTTCTTCTCCCTCCCTCTGCTTCTCTTGATCTCTTTCCTTCTTGTAGAGAAGATCATGACTTGAGAACTGAGAAGCACCTTAGGGGTCACCTCATCCGACCTCCTCATTTCATAGGTTAGTTAGATTTAGACTCAGTGTCTGTGGGCTGTAGGACTGGGTTACATCCAGCAGTGACTTCATAGGCTCTTCAATTTATAATCTTCCCCAGGAAGGGACTGCAGAGGCCAGCTAACCCAAACCGAGCCCATATGATAGATGAAGAACTGAGCCAGCCAGTCAGTTAATGAGCATTTATTAATCACCTATTATCATCCAGGCACTTTGCTAAGCCCTTAGGATCGAAATATAAGAAAGAAGAAAGACAGACCCTGTCCTCAAGGGGCTTCCATCACACTGCTGCTGTGGTTGTTCGACCGTGGCATCAGGAAGGGGATGCCGTGACTCGCAAATGAATTGGAGTTAAGTGAGCAAGGCTAATGTGAGAAGATGACGTTAAAAAGAAGCTGAAAGGGGTGAAGGAGGGGAAGAAGAGATGAAGGTTCTAGGCTGCAGGAATGGGGTAGAGAAAGTCTTGCAGAGAGTGAGGAGTGCAGCCTAGAAGACATGCACCTGTTGGTGAGTGTCCTTCTTAAAACAGAGCTTCTGGGAGGAACCAGGCAGGCAGAGGAAAGGGCCACAGGGGCAGAGGGTACTTTCAATTTGAGAAGTCATCTCAGGGGGGTGGGGGGAGCTTCCAGGGTTAAGAGGTTTCTATGGCAGAATAGAGAAAGTCCCGTGGAAATGAGTGAGGAGAGCAGCTGGGGAGGAGAGTGACTTACTCAAGGGTATATGAAAAGCAAATATAAGAGACAAGATTTGAACCCAGGTCCTAGGATTCCAAATCAAGCAGTCTTTCCCCTGCACTATACTGATGTCAGGCAGTCAGGTCCTTCTCTCTTTCCAGCTCCATATTCTTCAAGTTCAATCGCTCTTCACACAGGCTGCAGCAAGTCTGAGGGGGAAGAGCCCAATGCAGTGCTTTCAATATCATTAATGACGAAAATAGGTCACTGCAGGAAAGCCAGCAGATCTGTTCCATTTTCCAGCTTTTTTGTGGTCCTCCATGTATATGGGCGTACCCAATAAGGCTCTGGGCAGCTAGGTGGCAAAGTAGATAGAGAGCCAGAACTGGAGTCAGGAAGCCAGAGTTAAAATCTCAGACCTTTACTAGCTGTGTGACTAGCTGGGCAAGTCACTTCACCTGGTGTGCCTCAGTTTCCTCATCTATAAAATGAGCTGGAGAAGGAAATAACAAAATAGTGTCTGTACCAAGAAAACCCCAAATTCGGTCATGACAGATTGGACACAACTGAAATGATTGAACGGCAGCAGCAGTAGCAGCAGCAGTTAAGACTCTAGGTATTGCCCCAGATGACTTCATAGACATAAATAGAAGAGGAAAATTATCATTAGAAAAAAGTCCCTCCTGTCCCCAAGGAGCTGTTTCTCAGGGCTCTACAGAAGGGCAGATGGTCTCAGCTGAAATAGAGGAGATTCAAGACCAACGAGCAATGCTTCAATCATTGGTGACAGAACCTAATTTTTTTAATCCTGTGCATTTTCCCTCAACCCTGCATTTGTAGCTGTAAAAATAAAAAGTCCTATTAGAAACGTTGCTAAATTCTTCCTGTCTGTTGACTCACAGATCCCAGGCCCAAGGAGATTAATGACAGCAAGGAAAGACCCCCACGTGCACACGTAATCCTAGCAGCACTATTTCTGAGACCAAAAAGGCAGCCACCGAGTCTGTGCCCAACAACGGGGGAATTGGCTAACCGAGGCGCTCTCCAGAGAGACTGGTAGTGTGCCACAAGCACGGACCGACTTGTGTGAAGGACTGCAGGGTGAAGAAAGAAGAGAGCGAAAGCAGAGCCATCCACAGTGAGTACCAGGGACAGACAACACAACACCCCAAAACAGCCCAACCAAACAGAGGTCAAATCCAACCACAGTGGTGGTCAGCGCCTCTTCGCGAGGTTAAATCCCACACGTCTGTTACTAGTCACTAACCTACGAAAGCCGACGGGTGCAGAGATGGCAGTTACCATGGTGCTAGTAGGCCATGTAGGTTCATGGTCTTGGAGGGAGGGGGGAGCTTTGAGAGCCATTTGGGAGCCAACCGGGAATCGTTTGTTGGGCCAAAACAAAATGTGTCTGTAGGCAGTGTGGAACTATGAAAAGACCATCCCTCTTGAGTTACAAGACCTACGCTCAGATCTCCCTTCTGATGCCCACCTGCTCCCCGTGGGACCTCTGGCAAGTTCCCTCACCTCACCCAGCCTCAGTTTCCTCATCTGTAAAATGAAGGAGTAAGACTACAGGAGTGTCAAAAGATCCCTGCCTCCACATATTGAATTAGAAAACCATCGATTAACCTTATCCATTGTACATTGTATTTTCATTTGTTCAGCATTTTCCATTTACATTTTCATCTTGTTTGGGCTGCTCTCAGGAGTTTTGTGGACCTGACTGCTTGAGTCTGACAGCCTCTGAACTAGATGGCCTTTTCATCTGTGATCTGCTAATTGTAAAACGAATGTTTGAAAACAGAAGATGATCTGTCCAGGGAGCTCACGTCCCTGGCAGGTTCCAGGGTTTGCCACAGGAGCCAGAAACAGCTCCGTGCACTTTGGCTCTTTTCGAATAAACACATAAAGGCAGGCACAGTGAGGAAGGGAGCTATCTAAGCTTCAAACTGCACTAAGACTTCTGGGGCATCCTGTATTTCATGTTTACCGACATCTGTTAGGTTCACAACAACAAAAGAACATTATTTCTAAATGCCTCTAGTTACCAGGACACAGGCCAATTAGCTTTGAATTCCAGCCTTGGGGTTTAGCTGTGTGTCCTGGTGAGGGAATGTCCACTATATTGAATGACCCCCCAGCCTTGACCAGCCTACAAAATCTATCCATCTATCCACCCAGGTTATGGCACGGTAATCAGAGACAGCTAGGTGGGACAGTGGGTAGCATACTAGGCTTGGAGTCAGGAAGACCTGAGTTCAAATTTGGCCTCAGATAGCTGTGTAACTGAACCTCTGCCTTAGTTTCCTCAACTATAAAAATCCTCACCTACCTCACAGGGTTATTGTGAGGATCAAATGAAAAAAATATTTGTAAAGCTCTTACCCCAGTTCCTGGCATATAGTAGGAGCTACAATAAATGCTTATTCCTTCCCCCTTTTCTAATTGAATTGGTACTACTACTGCTTCTGAGGAGGGCATGTCAATCAATGATCTATGAATCCATTCACCGTTTTGGGCTTCTTCAGACAAAAGCTCCTTCCCAGGCTCTGATTACCCGCTTATAGCTTGTCTCTCCCTGTTAGAATATAAACTTCTTGAGGAAAAGGACTGTCTCACTTTTGCATCTGCCGGTGCTTAGCACAGTGCCTGACACATAGTAAGTACTTACTAGGAACTGGGGCACTATACTTTTTTCCTCTTCACTAAAGAGATCCTCTTAGCTCTGGACCCACCCAGGTAGTGACTGGATCAGGTTCAGTCCTGGGGGTGCCTTGCCTCTAACCAGAGGGCTATACTCCTTTTCTCATCATCTTCGGCTCTTTACATCCTCCATTCTGAGCTTAAATTTTGGTCTATATATGAAAATGTGGTATGCTCAAAGTGGGGAGTAGAAGGGTATTGAATGTACAGTGAGAATCAGGTATGGGACAGGTATTTATTTCCTACAAATAAACAAAAAATATTAAACATAAAATATTAATCATGCTTTCCAAAAAGATTTAAAACAGGATTCTATAACTTACAAGTACTGTTACACTCTCCTAGGAAGTTAAGACTTAAACCTCATCAAGAAATAAAGCATTTTACCGAATGTACAATAAGCATTTCCCCATTTCACCTTGGCTCTACACTGCCCCCTCAGAATCCAAGTGTTCTGTGAGGCCAGGGCTTGGTTTCCCCCTTTGTCAGTGGTTGTCCTCACCGATGCAGACACTCCCCCTGACCAGTCAGCTATGACTTAGGGACCCTGGACCTCTGGACCTCTTGAATTTAGAAGGTTGCTCCAAGCTTGGACAGATCCATCTCAAGATCACTCTCTGGTCACCTATACTCAGGAAAGAAACAAAACAAGAAGCAGTGAAGGCTTTGAGATTTCATCTCACTCTTGCCTAAACAAAATGAATGTACTTTAGCTGCTGTGTGCTCGTGGCCACATGGCAGCTGGGATTGGGGAGCAGGTGAGCAGCATCTCCTCTCCACTCAAAGACTCTTGATATGTTCTGCAAATGAGAAATCGACAAAGCACATCACTCATTTAAAAAAAAAAAGCTATTTTGGGGCTGCTAGGTGGTGCAGTGGATAGAGCACCGGCCCTGAAGTCAGGATGAACCTGAGTTCAAATCCGACCTCAGACCAAACTCTTGACACTAACTAGCTGTGTGACCCTGGGCAAGTCATTTAACCCCAATTGCCTAAAAAAATAGTATTTTTTTTTTTCCAATTACACATAAAGACAATTTTCAACATTCATTTTTATAAGATTTTGAGTCCCACATTTTTCTCCCTCCCTTCTTCTCCTCTCCACTCCCTGAGTTGGTAGGCAATCTGATATTGGTTATACATGTGCAACCATGTAAAACATATTTCCACATTAGTCACGTGAAAAAAGGAACAGAACGAAAGGAAAAAAAAACTATTAAAAACAAAGTGAGAATAGCATGCCTCCATCTGCATTCAGACTCCATCAATTCTTTCTCTGGACATGGATAGCATTTTCCATCATGAGCCTTTTGGAGATGTCTTAGATCCTTGCATTGCTGAGAAGAGCTAAGTCTATTAAAGTTAGTCATCCCACAATATGGATGTTACTGTGTACAATGTTCTCCTGGTTCTGCTCACTTCACTCAGCATCAGACCATATAAGTCTTGTCAGGTTTTTCTGAAGTCTGCCTGCTCATCATTTCTTATTGCGCAATATTACTCCATCACATTCATATGCCACAGCTTGTTCAGCCGTTCCCCAATTGATGGGCATCCCCTCAATTTCCAATTCTTTGCCACCACTAAAAGAGCTGCTATAAATATTTTTGTACATATAAATCTTTTTCCCTTTTTTATCATCTCTTTGGGATACAGACCTAGCAGTGGTATTGCTGGATCGAAAGGTATGTACAGTTTTATAGCCCTTTGGGCATAGTTCCAAATTGGTCTCCAGAATGATCGGATCAGTTCACAACTGCATCAACAATGCATTAGTGTCCCAGTTTTCCCACATCACCCCTAACTTCCAACATTTTCCTTTTTTGTCATATTAGCCACTCCGATAGGTGTGAGGTGATACATCTGGGTTGTTTTAACTTGCATTTCCCTAGTCAATAGTGATTTAGAGCATTTTTTCATATGACTATAGATGGCTTTAATTTCTTCTTCTGAGAACTGCCTGTTCATATCCTTTGACCATTTCACAATTGGGGAATGACTTGTATTCTTATAAATTTGAGTCAGTTCTCTAAATATTTGAGAAATGAGGCCTTTATCAAAGCATGTCACTCACTTTTAAAGATTCACTGTATCATTTACCAGGACAGCTAGGTGCCACAGTGGATAGAGCGCTGGGCCTTGAGTCAGGAAGACTCGTCTTCCTGAGTTCAACTCCAGTCTTGTACATTTGCATGTTGTGTGACTTTGGGCAAGTCATTTAACTCTGTTTGCCCCAGTTTTCTTATCTGTAAAATGAGCAAGAGAAGGAAATGGCAAACCACTCCAGTATCTTTGCCAAGAAAACCCTAAATGGGGTCACAAATAGTTGGACATGACTAAAATGAATGAACAAGGATCATCTACTCTTCCTCTTCATCTGCCAATAAAGGGATTACTTTGTTGCAATGAGGAAGCCAAGGGTAAGTTGAGATAGGGACATGGGAAGGGTGAGGATGATACAGACAGTCATGAGGGAGCAAGGGAGTGGTGTTCTGGGAAGGATCCTAGGCTTTGGCAGCCCACTTACAGTTCACACACACGAGGACTGAGGAGCCATACAAAAGTAGATGGCCTCACCCTGTTGGAAGACATGGGAAAGTCCATTCTATTATTCTCTAAATGAGAGATGGAAAGGAAGTGGGATGGAATAGAGTGAGGGGAGTGGAGGCTGAGGTGGCCAAATGCCTGCGCTACCCAGGCTGTGATATCAGATCAGGGATTAGAGGCAGGATGGATGAATGGGAAGAGGCTGGATCTGGGGCGTGGCCTCCAGTTTCCTGCCAGGGCAGCTTAACCCCAAAGGTGAGGGGGAGGGTCCCTAGAGGGGCCTCACTTCTATCCTCTTCATGCCTAAAATCCTCTTGTGGAGAAATTAGATACTCATGGAAATCCAAGGACTCAACAGGTTTCCTGAAGGGATCAGTCCATTAATAGGGAATGATTTGATTCCAAAAAGAAGACTGGCCTCCTGGGGCATGCAGAAAGAAGGGGCTTTGAGCCCCACCCCCAACCCATCTGTGTGTATGGTTTAAAAAATCTGTGTTCTAATGATAGAATGACTCAGACTGATGTTCCACTCGATGGCCATAACCCCCACTTAGTAAGGAGATAAAGCATTATTCTGGACAGCCTGGTTAATAACAAACATCTGTTAAACACCTACAATGTGCCAGGGGGTGGCTAGGTGTCCCAGTGGATAAGGTGCCAGGCCTGGAGCCAGGAAGAGCTGAGTTCAAATCTGGCCTCAGACACTTACTAGCTGAGTGACCTTGGGTAAGTTGCTTTATTCTGTGTGCCTTAGTTTCCTCATCTGTAAAATACAAAGAAGTGGCAAACCACACTAGTATCTTTGCAAAGAAAACCTCAAGTGGTATCAGGAAGAGTTGGGTATGATGGCAGCAGGTGAACAACAAGAAGTTATTATCAAAATTGGGAACAAAATTATTCTTCTAACCTGATGTCGATTCTGCCCTCTGCTTTAACTAGTTGGTGGTCTGCAAGCGCAGAGCCCTCTGAGGGTGGAATGAGGCCCTCGTCTGTAGCCAGTCGTGTGCTGTCTGGTAAGAAATAGCAGCCCGTTTCATTTCTGGCAAGATCTTTCTGGCGCTCAGCACGTCCGGTGCCATCTGACCCTCATCCTGAAAAAAAGAACATGCAGGATATAACACGAGACCCTGAGGAGGCTCCAGGCCTCCTGCTTCTCTGGCCTGAGTTCTATTTCCCAGCACCGCCTCCATAACGAAGCCATTGTCCACCTGACTAGATGTTGCCTTGGTTTAGCACCCTCGGCAGACTTTTCTACCTCTTCCTTCTGCCAATTATCAGCAGGGGAATGTCTTGCTTATCCTCATTATGGATTCTACAAGGAGAGACGTTGCCTGGGGGGCTCCAGCACTGATGTTCCATGTTGCTTTGAGGTGCCTGCCAAAACCAACAGGAAAAGCCTCTGCTTGCTTCTCCAAGGAGAACCCATGGGACGTCCTTTCACTGAGCTCCAGATTCTCTTGTCTTCAGGCTTTGTCCCTCGTGAGAACATCAGTGCTGTGCTGTGGTCCTTCCCGTGGTCTTTTAAGTTGCTGCTCATTTAATGACGATCTCCCCTTCAGAGCACCTCCAATAGGCCAACTTTTCTAGGTGGCATGTGGGTCATCCTTTCCGCTGTTCTGCCACAGAAAAGGCAACCCAGGCCCAAGGGCCATGTTGGTCATGGGGAGCCATGGCCACAGCCCTCTCCTCCTTGTAGCCAAGTGGGGCTCCCAATAGGGAGTCCTATTGGTCCCCAGATAGAAGAGATGGTCCATCATCATAACACACTTGAAGCCTTCATAGGCTCTGTAGAACCGACCTGCCCTGCCCTGTGTGGCCCTCAAGAGTCCAGGTTGCCTGTAGGACAAGATGAGGCCCCAGAGAAGGTCCCAGGGATCTCTTTGCATCCCAAGGGCAGCCATAGGTGAACCTGATGGGAGGACAATGGCTAGATGGGACAGTTGGGAAGCGGATTCTATTTGTCAGTGTTTCCCAGGTGAGCTGTTAGCAGCAGCTGCAGCAGAGGTGACAGCACCTGGCCCCTCATAGGCTAGATGGGGAGAATGAAAGAGTCCATGCCATGACACTAGATCCAGACCTGGGAGGGACCTCAGAGGCTGTGTAGTCTAGCCCCTCAGGCAGCTGAGGCCCAGGGGAATGAAGTGACCTGCCTGGGGTTGGCCAGGTGGTCAGGGACAAAGGTGGGCTTTGAGCTCTTCTGGTTCCGGGGCCCAGAGCTCTTGAATAAAGCTGGAAAAGCTACCACAGAAGGGAAACTGAGTCTAGAATGAGGATACGCCACTCACTTGAGATCTCGGGGCTTGGTGAGCAGTAGGGAAGGATTCTCTGAAGGAGAGACCACATCTTCAGAGTTGGGGCTCAGCAGTCACATTCACTGAGCTTTCCAAATGTTGGTGGCCCAAGATGCTTACTTGCCTCACGAGTCCAAGCAGTTGTCCAGGGGACAGTTAGAGAACAAGGGGAACTTCTGAGTGGCATGAACTCTAGCCTGGGAATCTTGGGCCAGGGCTTGAGTCCCTGGGCTTCCACAAACTAGCCGGGTTACCCGGGGTAGCCACCTACCCCTCTGTGGGCCCCAGATCCCTCCCTTGGAAAATGAGGCAGTAGGGCTGGAGGCGGTAGGGCTGGGTGATCTCTGAGGACTCTTTGAGTTCCAAAATTCTGTGATTCTGTGAAAGAAAAAAAGAGTCTGTTTTTAATAGAACTCTTTGGGGTGAATAAGGGTGTGGGATTGTTTGCCGAGAAATGAAGATTTGCAGCTGCCTCACACGAGCCTAGTCCAACATTAGGAATATGATGTGGGCTTTTTTCCCTTCTATTCTTAGCATGATTTGACATGGGTCTCAAGCTAAACTTGGACACATTTTTTTTCCCTCCCAAAAGACCATCAAGTAATCTGCTTCCTTGTCAGATTCTCTCTGCACATGGCAGATCCTCACCCTGGTTGTCTCGTTGCCTGTTAACTCAAGATCTGACTATTTCTATTGGAAGATGAAAGCCCCTCTGTGTAGCTCATGAGGCAGAGTGTCGATGTCCCATTGCATGGCTCTGTCTGACCTGTTGGCTGGCTACAAGGTTTGCTGCAGGTCCACACTATGGGACAAACTGATGCCAACGTAGTTCAACATTCAGCTCTCTCAGGAGGGTTGTGCTGCAAAGGACTACCGTGGGCTCATGGGATATAGACTTGAAAGCGATATGAGAGATCAAAGATGGCATGAGGAGGAGAGATCAGACCTGCTCTGCTTAGCCCCAGAGGGGAGCACCAGAAGTCTTGGAGACCACGGCAGACAGGCAGCTTTAGAGTCAATGGAAGGAAAAACTTCTTACAAACCAGAGCTATTCAAAAATGGAGTGAGCTGCCTCAGGAGAAAGTGAGATCCCCATTTCCAAAAATCTCTAAGAAAGGTACCAGGGTATGGTGGATGGGGCACTGGGTGTGGAGTCAGGAAGACCAAGGTTCAAACCCCACCTCAGGAACATCCTCTGTGGATAACCCTGGCACAGTCATGTAACCTCTACAGACCTCAGTGTCCTCATCTGTGGAATGAGGACCCTGAACTCAGTGACCTCTGAGGGGCCTTCTAGCTTTAAGTCTATCCCCAAAGCTAGATGACCTCTTGCTGGGGTCCTTGTAGAGGGATAAACACTTAAGTACCTACTACGTGCCAAGCATCTGCTAAGGATATAAAAAGAGGCAAAAGGCAGTTCCTGTCCTCTAGGAGAAGACAGTCTAGTGGAAGACAGAACAAGCAGGGAAATATGTAGAAACAAGCTCGGCACAGGACAAAAAGGAAATCGTTGAGAGAGGTAAAGCGCCGGAATGAAGAGGTATTGGGAAAGGCGTCCTGTAGAAGATGGGATTTTAACTGGAACTTAAGGAAGCCAGAGATGTCAGGAAGCAGAAATGAGGAGAGGCAGCAGTCCAGGCAGGGAAGACAAGCAGCGAAAGCGTTTGGAGCCAAGAGATGGGGGGTCTTGTTCAGGGAAGAGCCAGGCGGCCAGCATCAATGGATTGAAGGGTGTGTGGTAGGCAGTAGGGTGAGAGAAGACTACAAAGGGAGGAGGGGCCAGGGTGTGAAGGGCTTTGAATTCAGACAAAGGGTTTTGGATTTGATCCTGGAGGCAGTATTGAGTAGAGTGACTTTGTGATTAGACCTGTACTTTATGAATAATTTTAGCATCCAAATGAAGGATGGAATGGAGTGGGGAGAGACATGAGAAGGCTGACTCACCTATTGCAATAGTCCAGGGGTGAGGTGATGAGGGTCTGCTCCGGGCCGAGGGCAGTGTCAGACCAGAGGAGGGGACATTACTGAGAGACGCCGCTGAAGCGAAGTCAACAGGCCTTGGCAGCGGCTCGTGAGCCCGAGTGACTGGGGGGATGGTGCAGTTCCACAACACTGCTGTTTGTCCTTTGTCTTTGAAGACCAGGGTCATCACAGGGTGATGACTCATTGGTAAATCGGACAGAAGTGGTGGCGGAGCTGCACAAAATCATCACCTCCATGACTTCCAGGGCCAGCAGAGCCCAGTGGCAGGACAAAAGTCAGCACAACTGGGGATGGCCTGGGAGGCAGTCCCGTTAAAGACCTTAGTGTCTTTAATGACTGACCAAGCTCGAAGTGCTCCACAGCACCCCTTGGAATACATTGTTCTCATCTACCCATTCCACCAGGGGAAGTCTTCACATGCTTTTTTTTTTCTTTTTTGGTGAGGCAATTGGGGTTAAGTGACTTGTCCAAGGTCACACAGGTAGTAACTGTCAAGTGTCTGAGACTGGATTTGAACTCAGGTCCTCCTGACTCCAAGGCCAGAGCTGCCCCACTTCACATGCTTTTGACAGTGATAGGGAAGGTAAGAAGGTGGGAAGAGTTTGGGAGGAAAGATAATGAGTTCGGTTTGGGGTGTGTCGAATTTAAAGTGTCTACTGGACATTGAGTTCAAGATGTCTGAAAGGCATTTGGAGATGGGAGACTGGAGGTCAGCAGAGATGTTGGGACAGGAGAGGATATCTGAGACTCATCAGAGATGGTCGTTAAATCTGTGGGAGCTGCTGCAATCAGGTACGTTAGGACTCAGAGATCCTGGCCCACTCTGACCTTCTGTGATTCTATCCAGGGGTGGAATATTTATGTTTTACTGATCACATGGCCTCATTCATTTTCTTTGGCTATTTGGAATCCTTTGCTCTGTATCCAGCAGTCTAAAACCTCATATTTTTCTGGGACATTTTGTTCAGTCCTGCCTACTGGGCTTCAGGCAGCAGTGATTATTCTGGGATGTGTAACTTGACCCAAAGTACTGCCTTCCCCTCACCATAGCCTCTTTAGGGGAAAAATGGTTTTCTAAGAAAATATTCAATCTCTCTCTCTCTCTCTCTCTCTCTCTTCTCCTCTCTCTCTCTCTCTCTCTTCTCTCTCTCTCTCTTTCTCTCTCTCTCTGTATATGTGTGTGTGTGTATGTATGTGTATATGTATATATATGTATGGATAATACATGTATGGATATACCTTGTGCTTTCTCGCCTTCACACATTTGCTCCACTTAGAATGCCCCCTCTCCCCATGATCCCCAGTCCAGATCATAGCCATCCTCTAAGACTCCCCTCCACTCCCATCACTTCCCCACTCTGGGCTTCAGTTTCCTCACATGAAGAGTGGTTGGGTGGCCGAGATGACCACCCCTGTCCCTTCCAACTCTTATCCACGTTTCCATGTGCTCTGCACTTGGACAACCAGGAGACACCTTTTGAAGGAGGCACCCTTTCAGATGGTCTTGAAGGGAGCTAAGTACTAGGTGCTCTAAGAGATTTCCCTTCCTCTTTCCTTTTGGATAATAACTTGTGTATTTTTAATTGAATTTTTGTTTTATTTTCAGGTTCATATTCTTTCCTTCCCACCTCCCCCTCAGATGTTCTGAGAGGTGAAGGTGATGAACATTCTAGGACAGGGCACAGCCTGGGCAAAGGTGTGGGGGTGGGAGGCAGAAAGCCATGCACAGGGAACAGCTAGTGGATAACAGATGTGGAGAGTAGCCTTTGCGAGCAGGAGTCACATGTAATTATCCCAGAAAATACAGGCTGGAGCCTTGTTGTAAACAGCTTTAAATGTCAAACAGAAGGATTTAGATTTTACCTTAAAGACCATGAGGAGCCATTGATGATCCTTAAGCAACAGAGTGGTGGAGAATAACACCTCAAAGCCGCCCATCAAATTCTAGAGGGCAGAACCAACAAAGGTCGGGCGTAGGACTTTCCATCCACAGACAGCTTCGGAGGTTGACAGGAAAGGTCTGTCTCATCAGGGTGGTGGTCAAGCCTGGAGCTCAGAGCAAACCGGGCAGTAGAGGCAGGGCAGCAGCTGTTTAGGGAGCTCTCAGGCCATGGACTGTGATAGGGTGAGACAACTGCTCAGAAGGAGATCACGGAGCACCCGTTGCTGGCATGGGGGGCAGGAGCTCATGCACTGTTTCCAGGCTGCCGTCCCAGGGCCAAAGGGAGCCTAGGCTTGTAGCTGCAGTAGCAGGGGGCTTGGCCATGGATCCAGGGGGGAGAGGAATGCTTGTGACTGCTTACAGGGGAATTAGGGACCCTGGTATCAATTCTAAGCCAGAGGGGAGCACTAGCAATAGAAGCTGTAAGAGAGTGGGGGACCTGGTCACAGTCCCAGGGCTAGGGGAAGGGCTGCTGCTGGTGATGACAGGGAAACAATGTCCCTTCCTGGGCAAAGACCAGGGCACAGGTCAGCAGAGCAGGGATTACGCCTCTCCTTAGATCATATCACCTTGGAAACACCAAAAATCTACAGACTCCCAGAGCTAGCTCTGAAAACAGCAGCATGAAAAACTTCAGGCTTGAAGTAGTCCCTCCCCCCCCACCCCCATCCAGCAGAGTCCAACTTCAACACAAAGTGCAAAGTCGAGAAACAGGCTGGGAAAATGAGCAAATGACAAAAAGAGAACTTGAGCGTAACAAGTTACTATGTGACAGGGAGGATCAAGACACAAACCCAGAGGAAGACAATGATGTCAAAGCAGCTTTTAGCAAAGCCCCAAAGAAATATGAATTGAAGATAAGCCCAATAGGAATTCTTGGAAGAGCTCAAAAAGGATTTTTAAAATCAAATAAGAGAGGCAGAAAAAAAAAATTAGGGAAAGCAATGAGAGGGATTCAAGAAAAGTATGAAAAGAGAATCAACAGCTTGGTGAAAGAGGCATATTTTAAAAAGACTGAAGAAAATGACACCTTGAAAAATAGAAAGGGCCAAATGGTAAGAGAGGCACAAAAACCCACTGATGGCAGAATGCCATAAAAAGTAGAATCGACCACATGGAAAGGAATTACAAAAATTGGAGAATGGCTGAACAAATTGTGGTATATGATTGTGATAGAATACTATTATACCATAAGAAATGATGAGCACATGCTCTCAGAAAAACATGGAAAGACTAAGATGAACTGATGCAAAACGAAAAGAGCAGAACCAGGAGAGTATTGCACACTAACAGCAATATTATGCAATGATCAACTGTGAATGACTTAGCTATTTTTAGCATTACAGTGATCCCTGACAATTCTGAAGGGCTTATGATGGAAAATGTTATCCACCTCCAGAGAAAGAACTGATGGGAGTTTGAATGCAGACCAAGATATACTTTTTTACTTTCTTTATTATTCTTGATTTGTGGAGGGAGGGAGTGTCTGTATTTTCTTTTGCAACATGGCTAATGTGGCAATGGTTTGCATGACTGTACATGTAAAAAACATATCAAATGTCTTGCCTTCTCAAGGAGTGGAGAGGAGAGGGAGGAAGGAAGAGAATTTGGAACTCAAAATTTAAAAAAAAGTGTTAAAAAT